>NW_026535796.1:38504166-39750833 GCF_028551555.1 Melozone crissalis | reverse complement strand
AATATTCACATCTTGCTACAGCAAGACCTTGAAGAGGCTCAAGGGGTTTTTAGAACTACTCAGTAGATGCAGTCAGGCTCCTTTTGAGCTGCCTCCCCTGTGAGACTGGAGCCTTTCCCAGGAGGGATCCCTGTGGCAAAGGGCCTCTCCTCTGTTTGACCATGGAGCAAGCACCACATTGTGCTGGCAGCAGAGAGAAGGCAGCAGAGAGATTTTTTCCTGAGGTAGGAGAAGAGTCACCTGTGCCCTGGGGCTGCTCTGGGGGCTGCAAACTCGGCCAAGAGACAGAAATAACCCAGGAGTTGTTAGCTGGAGAGCTTGGATTTACAGACTCTCCAGGAGAACAAGGCTTAATGAAAATCTCCAAGGAAAATGAGATAAAATGGACTGATGTGGACATCAGAAAACTTCTACAGCATAAATCATAAATTCTCCCCAGTTTGGAGAGAGGTAAGAATTTCATCTCCATTAATTTAATCCGGCAGATAGAGATAACAAAGCAGCCTCTACATGGGAGAGTTAACATGGCTTAGATTGATACAGAGAGACAAGATGCACTTGCAGGCATAGGAAAAATGCATCTCTGAGAAAATTTCCACTATTAATATTTTTCCCTTGCAAATGTGGGTCTTCTAAAACACTCTTTTCTTTTGGAAGGATCTAAATGAGGAGGAGGTGGGAAGTAGAGCTACAAAGCATGTAAGAAAGCCTCAAATACATGAGTGGGAGGAAGGAGGAAGAAATTAAAGAATAATGAAGCTTGCATCACTGAGAGCAAACAACAGAAGAAGGGAAATGCACGGCACTTGTGGCTCAGTATTAAGGAACTTAGGCTGAGGTTAGCAGAGATGCAGGCACAGAGTAATTCAGATGATCTGATCAAAGAACAAAGAAATGTTAAGACTGATTTCATTAGGAAAAATACCTGCCTTAGAGTTAATGGGTAAGCACAGGAGAAGCACTTGTTCGTATTGTTGATATGAAGTAGTCCTGAGAGGATTATCAGCACCTTTAGTATCCAGGTTCATTACAAGGCTTGGGCATTGCTTCAGTGGGGCCAGGATTTTACCCTTCATGGAGTCTGTTGACATGTGTGAGATTGCCTTATGGGATGATGTTGCAAACAGATATCTGTATTTTTAAAAACAAGTAATATAAATCTTGTTAGCAATATGGTGCCCGGGGTCCACAACTCTAGCTGCATCAATAGTTGAGCCCAAATGTTCAGCTACTCTTGGAGTGTTGTCACTAAAAGAAAATCAGGCACTTCTACTTTGAGAGCCTCTCCAGTGACCATCACTCCAATGGTTATCCATCTGAACCAGGAAACAAGCCTGGAAGAGGAGCCTGGGATTGGGTTCATTCCACATCTGATTTTTGTCAGTGCTTTGCTGTAAGGGCATTCAGCAAGCCAGGCTGATCTATCCCAACGCAGTCTTTGAAAATTTTGCAGAGCTTTTGCAGAGCAGTCAGTAGAAAACTTTCAACTGAACTGAACGAGGAACCTGTGTGTCTTAAACAGGAATCCTGTGGGATGGGATTGTCTGTGTCACCAAAACCACCTACAAAATGAAAACTGTAACTCTGCTCAGGAAACCCCAAGGTTTTATATTCACTTTGGAATAAACTGAGCCCATCCATCCATTGAAGAGGCGAGCATCGGGGAATCAACAGGAGGTTTTGCCATCTGCACAGGCAAGCAATGCTCAGGAACTTAACCAGGACCAAGATGGGAGCAGGGAGAAGTTTCATGCCAGAAAGTTTTACAAATGGAAAGGCTACGCTGCTGCTACAACCTATAGCGGCTTTTAAAATCAACTTAGAGACAGCAAGAAAAAAGGGCAGAGGAACAATTTTCCATTTCCTAGTAGAGCTGTATTTGATACAGATAGAAAACCCTATTCCTTCTCTTTTTTCAAATCTTGGCATTAAAATTCAGAGTTGATACTTTTTGTGCATTGTTGTGCAATGTGGTGGTGCAAAATCTGAGTCTCCTTGTATCATGCACACAGCAAAGCATGTTGATCTAAGGTTGGCAATCCTGTAGAGTAGTGGAGTTTGGGTAGGCAGGAAAAAGAATTGGAGGGGCGGAGGATAACAGCTGTCATTTTTTCATGTCCAAGCTTTGTGTCCAAGAAAGAATGCATCTCTTAGGGCAAAAGAAAAAATCTCATCCCATCTTGAACCAGCCATTCCCACATTATGATAAAATAAATCTAAAAGGATAAGCTAGGCTTTTCCTGAAATCGCTACAGCAATCACATACACCTCCAGTTGTCTTTCTACAGGGCTCACTTAAAATTAATAATTAAATGTCCATTACAGGCTTGACAGTATCCAGGTGTGTGGCAGTGCTGATGGCACCAGCTCCCTCTGGGATCCTGCCAGCCTTTGCACTTGCAGCCAGGCCTCCGTTCAGCCCAAAGCTCCCCCTCACCTGCCTTCATGGCAGCAAGGCAGGACAAGCAGCAGCAGGAGGAGGAGGCTGGAGGAGGCTGCAAAGGGCCCGAGGAGCAGGCAGGAGGAGGCAGGTGCACTCTTGGCATTGCAGCCTCTTCTGGCGTGGGGAGGTTTCTCTGTTTCAGCCCTAAATACGAGGCAAGGAGGTGTCAGGCCTCAGTGAAGCTCCCGGCGGGTAAGACGGTAAAGAATAACAGTTTCAGTTCTGCATGTGTCGTTTTCCAACGTGTAAAAGACGGCTCCGGTGGCACGAAGGCCGTTCCCAGTCGCAACGCGACGGCCAAGGAAGGCGGCCGAGCCGTGTGGGCACCCGCCGGGGGTTGTGCCGCGGCGGGCAGGCCCGGCCCCAGGGGGACAGCGGGCCCGAGAGGAGTCCCCTGAAGGCAAAGGGACAGAACGCGTGGGACCTGCATCCTCCGCTCGAGCCTGCTGCATCCCCGCACAGCGGCAGGAAAACACCCCCGAGGGAGCAGCGCCTCTCAACCTGCCCCCGCCAGCTTCCCGCTCCCGAAGTTTTTCCTTCGGGGCAGCCCGGCGCGGGCACCAGCCGCCGGCTCCGGGGGCCGGCTCGGCGGGGCGGGGCGGGGCGGGGCGGGGCGGGCGGGCGGCGCTAGGGCCCGGCGGGGCGCGGCGCCGCCGCCGGGGGCGGGCTGGGGGCGGCAGCGGCGGCGCGGGCTGCGGCTGCCTCCGGCTGCTCCCGCCGCGGGGCGCGGAGCGGGGCGGCCGCGGGGAGCGCCCACCACCCCGCGGCGGCGCGGGAGCCAGGACGCGGACTGAGGTAACGGCGGGGGCGTTTCGCGGTGTCATCGGGAGCGGGTGTCCGCCCGCCCGGGCTCGCCGCTATCGCCGCGCCCCGTCCCTCCCGGGCCAGGGAGCCGCGGCCAAACTTTTGGGGCCTCTGGGCCGGCGGCTGCCGCGGGCGGGCAGCGGCGCCGCCCCGGGCCGTTTGTGAGGGCTGCCCCGCGCGGCTGCCGCCGTCCCGCCGCCGAGGAGCCCCGCCGGCAACGGGCGGCGGGGAAGGGAAGGGAAGAGAAGGGAAGGGCGCCCTGGGACGAGCCGGAGCGGCGTGCGGGGCGGCTGCCGGGTCGCATCTCGGGCGGGCTGTGCCCCCGACAGGGCGGCCCCAGGGCTCCGGCCCCGGCTCCGGCGGGCGCTGCTGGGGCAGCAGCGCAGCCGGCGGCGGGCAGCCCCCCCACCGTTCCCTTTTGTTCCTGCGTGCCGCCGGCGCTTGGATCCCCGCCCGGGAAGAAGCCGCTCGGTACTTCCCGGGCTCCGTCTGTGCCTGCACACCCGCCTGAAGGGCATCCTCCTCCGGTAGTGTTGGCCTGTCAGAGCCGCCGGGAAAGGGATTTTCCCCTTCTCACAACAGCTCCCCGTTGCTTGTCGGTCTTCAGCGCCGGCTCTTCCCTTAACTGGACTTACCGTGTGTTAATTCCTTCACAATTGTATGCGGGTGTTCCTGCGCCCTGGAGAAGGATTTCCCTATTGACTTGCCGACTGTGATGCGGCCAGGTATTATTTACATCATCAGAAATATGCCCGTGTAAATCTGCTCGCACGGTTACAGTGCGGCTGCTCTTAGAGCCCAGTTTGCCGAAACTTTAATTGCAGCAGGCGATGTTGTGCCGTGAATCCATTTCCGTCAGGGCGGGCCGGTACTCCGGTGGGATAACGGCCTCGCCGAGGCGATCGCGTGTCACGCAGGGACAGATCCTGCTGTTTCATGGGATGAATCAGAAACAGAAATCAGCCAACAATGACAATGAGTTTGTGTGGTTTCTAAAACAATCTGACGTGGTAACGTCTGTTACGGGTACAGTAAATGGGGCAGCAAACCCCCAATTTTCTCTGGCACAGCCCATGGATCAGCCGGTAAACAGCGTAAACTGTGATCACTTTGCAGCCGAAAATATAAGGCCTTGCAGCCCTGGCTGCCGGAGCGTTACGTGTCATTAAAGTGGCTCTCTTGGAGGAGAGGGACTGTCCCAGGAGCTACAAAATCTATAAACACTTTTCTGATTGGTTTAAAAATTTAGACACAGGAAGCGGATGGTATCTAATAACAGACAAGTGGAGACACTGTTGTCATGGAAACTGAGAAGACTCCCCCCGCCCCCCCCCCCCCCCCCCATGTATTAAAAAAAAAAAAAATAGGCAGGAGAAAAAAGTCTGCATATCATCAGAAATGCCTGCAGACCGCCTTGGCTGCTGTTGCCTTTCCCACAGCATCTGTTGAAACCTGAGAACATGCCTGTCAAATCAAGGTCATTTTACAATAAAACCCTGCACCGCCGCCTCCCTCTCTCCTCCCTGGACCTTGTCCTGCACTTTCCATCCAAGGAGGAGTTGAGGAGGTGCAGCCACCTGTCCCATGCCCACTGGTGTCCTGCCCCAGCCTGGCCTGCTGCTGAGAAAAGACTCAAAGCAGAAGGATCGTGGGGCTTAAAAGGCAAAAGTAACAAGGGTTGAGTTTTTTAGAATTGGATGATCAGGCCATGTTTCTTTCCATGGGCATCTATGGACCTGGGAAATAAAGTTGGGATTGATTTCCCTCTGTTCCTTTGTATTATGAAGCTATATTAAGATATAATGATTTGGAGTTGCATATTAAGTCTATTTCATATATCTGCATCACCTATTAAAAAAAAGCGGTGAATGACTTTTGGAAGCCCTTTGCAATGCTTTTAAGAAAAAAAGAAAACACATTTCTGTTACAGCATGCTATGAGGAGAAAAGCAGAGATATGAGAATAAAATATACTTCATTGCTGCTGAATGCAGCATGAGAAAATCAGACTATTATTGTTGTAAATTGAAGTTTTACTTTGCTGGACTATTGAAAGTTTATTGTGTGTGAAAGGAGAGGCTATTTTCCTTTTGAAGCAAGAGAGAGCTATTTCACAGCAAACTCACAAGAAAGGTGTTAATGTTTTTGCTTATTTTCTTGGGCAGCACCCGTTGATTTCAGATGTTTGTGATAGAGAGATGCCTTTGAGTATTCACTGCATTTTATCTAAAACATTTCCTTTTGTTCCTCTCTTTAATCTTCATTTTGTAGTGACCAAGCTGAGAAATAGCACTTTAGTGCTTCACCCGCTGTATAAATCATCATCATTTTGAAACCTTAAATGACTGGTTTGCTTGCATATTACACTTTTTGTATTATTATTTCTTAAGAGAACCAGAGGCTGATGATCAAGTCTTGCAGATCAGGAGGAAATCTTGCAGGGGACTGAGGTGAAGATGATCAGTAACCTCTTTACCCACACCCTTGGATCTTGCTGTTCAAAAAACCCAAGCAAGGCCTGACTTTAAAACTTGGTTGCAGGCAGAGCAGGCTGAAGGGATGGTAGGGGCAGAGGGAGCAGTGCCTGCTTCTGGTTGAGGAGTCCCTGTTGGCAGCTGGGCTGGCACCAGGGTGCAAGAGGTGGTGGGCAGAGGCTTAGGGACCCAGGCAGTTGTTTAATCCAGCTCACTTCTGGTGAGACAAATGCTGCTTTTAATTGCTGTGGAGCTCAGATGGAGAAAGTTTGGCTTGGTAGCAAAAGTGTGCTGTTGCTTCTAGAGGCGAATTTCCTGTTGTTGGGAGCAGCCTTATCGGCAGGAAGGTTCAGGGGCAGGAAACGTGTCGGTTACTTGTTTTTACACGTTGAAGGAAATGAGCTGGATTAGGTATCTCCAAGGTTGACCCTTCATCACCCTCCATGTCTGTGCTACTTTATTTATCTCTAATGATTTTAGCTTGTGAAAGTTTTATGATGTCAGGCATTCCCAAGGGAAATGCAAGAAGTTAAATGCTTGTGTTGTCCTGTCATTTTTTTGCTGTTATAAGAAGCCACCCCACCAGCCTCTCTGGGCTATGTTTTCAGATGTGTCCAATTTGCAATTTTTACCTTTTGAGCCTCATTGCTGATACTCAGCTGGGCTTTTCTTTTTCTTCCCCCATTAAAATGAAAGATCAAAAAATGCACCAGTTATTTACTAATAGCAGCAGTTCTTACAGTTCTGAACTGCCTTTCATCATGGATCATAAATCACTTTACAGAAATTAATGTTCTGATATCCACAGAAGTTGTGGGAGCATAGGAAACTGAAACTTCGCATTTCACATGGACTGCACAAAGTTGCAAGGCAAATTAGGAGCAGAGCTGGGAGTCAAATTAATTGCCCCTTAATTAGCAATTGCTAATGGATTAAAACTTAGAAAATATGTTCATGTGTCCCAAGTGTACTCACGCTAATGCACCAGTGTGGTGTGTGTGTGTTTGGGGTGTGGGGCTGGGGGTGAGAATATAAGCAGTGGTTCCAGAAAATGCCAGTTGTTTTCTGGTCTCTGCCCAGCGTGGTTGGGATGCCAGGTTGGAGGCTTGTAAGGTTAGACAGGGCTTTGGATGAAGGTGCAGAGCAAAGGTGAGGGCTGCAGTTTAGCTCTGTGTGTTCTCATAAGCAGGGAGGCCCAGGGAAATAAACATTTCTCTGATGTCAGCTCACAACGGGGTTTTTATGGTGTTAAGCTTTGCAGAGGGTTTTGAGGGGGAAACATGGAAAAGTTATATAAATTTGTGAGAAGCTGCCTGGCATGCTGAATAGATTCAAGTGGTGGGTTTTTGTTGTAGGAGATGTCTTGGTGTGAGGAGCTGTTTCTGGCAGGAGAAGCTGCCAGGGCTGTCTGGAAGCCTAGACTGGAGTGGAATGGGACTGTTGTGGTTGATGCTGGAATTTGCCAGTTCATGACTTTAGATGTAACACAATGCAGTGTGACTTTGGCCACAATTTTGACATATTTGTAGTGAAACTGCATTTGCCTTGTTACCTTCTGTCATGACCAAGCCAAAGTAAAATTGTAACAAAATAATGAAAAAAAAAAAAAAGTAGTCCAACAGAGCAGTGTTTCAGTTAAGTGTAAAATTACAGCTGTGTATTTTCAGAAGTGATCAGCTGATTCTGGGAAACCAGCCTGAAGTTCTGCAAGGCAGGGCATTTTTTGGGAAGTGATTCTGTTCTAGTTTGGGAAATTCTTCCCCATTTAAAATGCCTCAAGTTGAGCTGCGAAGCGTAAGAGCAACTCAAGCCCTCCCTAAGCTCACTGTAAGACTTTAGATGCCTTTGGCATCCGTGGGACTTAGAGCTGTTCTGAGCTGAAGCTGGCTGTCTAGCCAGGAGTTTGTACCGTGGGTGTCAGTGTAGCCCAGGAAGGAGTGAGGCTCCCTGTGTCCCGTTTGTTCCCCTTGGGGATGGGTGCAGGGCAGGGGATAGCCCTGCTCTGGAGGTGGCTGGTGAAGGGGGCCTGGGCAGTGGCTGGAACTCACCACAGCTGGACACACAGCTTCCAGGTGGGCTCTGTAGGGCCACCTGCACATTAGCCCAGGCTCTGGTGGCCCCTTGCTGGCTGGCGATCAGTGCCTCCCCACTACTCTCAGGGAGGTACATAGAGGACACATTACGCTCTTACAAAATTCTCCATAAAATGCATCTATTCCATAATGTCTGCGAAAATTGGACAAGCTAAGTCTACTGGAGGCAAAGCTTCTATTTATTATGTTGGACAGTATTTTGTTGCTCTTTTATTTCTTTTGTCTGTAGTCTAAGAGTCTCTGCTGGAGATGGTTTTCTCTGTGTCCACACTGACTGCAGGACAGACAGATGGCAAGGCTGTGACCTCTGATCAGGCTTGGTAGGTGCCACTGAATGGAAAGATCTCCCTAGATGTTTTTTCACAACATTAGCAGGAATTTGTATCAATGTTAGCTGATACAATGAAATTTCCAACGCTGAATGTTTTACATTTTACTGGAAATAGATTAAAGCCAAATAAAGACAAGTATTCCAGCGGTGGGATGCGTGTGGCCTACACCAGTTTCTTCCTTTGCCTGCCTCCCATGTTCTGAGTTGTGCTGGGACCCTGCACTGAACTGTTTGCTTAGGCAAAGTGTGAGATTCCCTGGTGGGATGCTAATGGCAAAGTGCTTACCTGCCACCAGCTTGCTGATAGAGCCCGCTCACCATGTCTGGGCACATTTACTTTTGTTGCAAGGAGAGCACTCCAGATGTCCTAACAGACGGGACTTTATGTACAAGGCAATCCAAGCTAGACCCTGGAAAGCATTTTACAGAATGGCAGCTTTGTTGGAAAGTGCTTTTTAATACTACATGGCAAAGCCCCTGTTCTTTTCAGTGCAGTTCTCTGCCAGACCTTTGCCTGCCCCACTGAAAGCGGTGGCCTCGTGTCTCCTGTGGCCCTGCTCTGCTCCCAGGCTCATCAAACCTCCCCTGTCCAACCCTGGCACCCCTGCAGACCCTGCTGCAGAGCTGCTTTCTGGTTTAGCTCTTGGGCTTCGTAGTGAGGCTGAGCTTTTCCCTGGACACAACTTCTGGCACAGCACACAGACATGAACTCCCCAGCCCATCCATAGAGAGCCTGCTCACTCTTCCCTCAGTGACATCTTCCTGTGGACAATTTAATTGCTGGCTGGGCTTGCTGTGGAGAGGAGCAGAGGTATTAGAAGGGGTTATGAGAGGTTATTAGAGATGGGAGGAAGCTGTAGGTCTGACCCATCTAGATTTAACTGATTTATGTCTCATTTTATCCTCAACTCCAACTTGTTTTGAACTGGGTTTTACAGTAGATCATTTGTAGAAGCTACTCAATTAATATGTTAATTTTAACACCAGATTTTGTAAAGCTTTTATGTTGGAGGTGGTGAAAGGATCCAAATGTTTTGATCCTATTTCTATCATTATCTTCACTGTGTTTTTCTTACTCTGTGCTTTGCAGAGAGGAGTGAAATTTTAATAATTCACTAATATACTTTCACTTCATTAACATTTTCTCATTTTGGCATGGTGCATATGGTGAAGTCCTTAGTACTCTCATTAAAGACCTGATCTTGCCTCCATGTTCTTGCAGCCCTCCAGGTGTGGAAACCCTAAATGAAGCTGTTATTCTAGTTTTTTGAAAAGTGCTTTTCTTTCTTTTTTTTTTAAATAGATACTAATCTGAAAAAAAGCATATAAGGTGTTTTTTGGTGTTTTTTTTTCTGTTTTGATTTTTTTTTTTAATAAACTGGAAACATTTATACAAAGATAGCTACAGTGGCTAGGTCAGATCCACTAAGTGCCAAGTCTTCACTGTGGTCCAGAGAGTGTGAAGATGCAGGGTGTTATTGTGGTATCCATTGCATCATTTTATACTGTGGCATGTTTAGCTTAAGCAGAGATTTATACTGGTGTTAAAATGGTTATGAAACTTTCAGCTCACCTGGGATAGCACAGTGCTTGGTGTTAGGGGGCACAAATAGCAAGTAATGCTTCATGTAATCTTGGTGATTCAGTACATACATTTGCAGATGTGCCCACCTTGTGTTAAACATGTGCCTTTTAATTGTGCCTGAATTTGAATTTGATGTTTAGCTTTCATGGTGGCTCTCCTTCCTTTTTAAAATTCTTCTTTAAAATTCTTTTTTTTCTCTATTTTATTATAACATAAATCTGTGAATTAGTGAATGATTTGTTACTGTCAGTTAAATATTGTTAGCATACCAGATTATTTCAGGTATATTCAGAAGGCTTAAGGAGCCAAGCACTGGCTTAGGAGTGGTCAGTGGGTAGATACACAAGGCTGGAGATTGGAAGAGAATATTCTGAGTTGGGAACAGTGGAGAGCTAAGGCATGTGTAAGAATTTCAGGAGTCGTGTTTTGAAAAGAATGTGGCTGTTGGGAGTCCAGAGGGCAAGAGATCACAGTAATAAATACGAGAGATGTTGAGGGAACTGGCTGAAGGTTTTTACTTGTCAAATAGAATATATTTGCTTTTAGAGGCACCAGGACAGAAACTCATCTCTTGTAAATTGGTGTAATGCCATTTGAGTTAGTGTAATTACACTGACTTACACCACCTGAAGGTGTGTCAGGTGGTACTACAAGAAGAGTGAGGCTGTGAAGAATGGTGGAACTGGAAGAGGTTATAGGCCTGGGCAACAGGGAGCGTGGAAGTTTGTTCAGAAGGGATAGAGAGGCTGGGCAAGCAAAGGAAGTTCACAAGGTCCATTACAGCTGTATTGGGTTTGATTTGATGATGAGGGGCCCAGCAAGAGATGTCAGCAAGGCAGGCTGAGAGATGGGCTTGGCTGGAGAGGAGAGTCAGTGACAGAAAATACATTTCACATTGGCACAGTAGGAACTGGTGTCACAGTGAATAAGGTCATGCCCAGGGTGTGGAGGGTGTTCAGAACGGACCAAGACTGCGGCCACAGCAGGAGCTGGGGGAGAGGATCTGGAGGTGCAGAACCATTGCCAGACAAGGACGAAGAGAGACAGAAGACAACATCTCATAAAGCCAAGATTGGACAAATGTCATTCTGTCTGAAAGGAGGAATAGCAGAACCATAAAATATTACTTAGAGTTAAGAATAGAAAGGGAATGACACTGACTTCTCTAAAGATATGAGCCATGAGTAATCTGTACTAGTTAGTAAACTTTGAAAAGCTGAACCATAAATAAGCTACATCTTCACTGGTATGTCTAATTTTCCCCTCCTCACTTCTTTTCCCCTCCTCACTTCTGTTGCTGCCAAGTAGTCTCCTGTAATGGTGCAGCAGGCCTGCGTGTCCTGGGGGTGGTCACAGCAGCGTCACTAATGGCGCTGCCGCAGCTGCGCTGTGCCGAGCTCTGCCGAGCTCTCCTGGGGTGACGTGGCCCTGTCAGCCCCACTCACCCTGGGCACCCCCAGCTGGGCACTGTGCCTGCTGGCCCTGCCATCCCAGGCAGGCTGCAGACACCTTGCTCAGGAAATTCAGAGAGGTGCTGGGAAGTCACAGTGTCCTGATTAAATGCACCGGCATTGTAGCTGCAGTTGCTGCACCCCAGATATTGGACCCCAGGGCAGGGAGCGGTGCAGTGCTGAACCACCTGTGGGTGCAGGGGAGGCAGCAGATGGGTTCCTGCTGGTCTGCTGTGTCTGGCAAGAGCAGGGCTGGGTTGTGATGAGGAAGGTCTGAGAGAAACATTGCAGCTTCAGTTTGTGTTGTGGCTGAACAGGAGATCTCACTCGGGATGTAGTAGCTTTATGCAAGGAGGAAAAAAGCACAGACTGGAAGAAATGAGGTAAAATGTGGGGAAAATGAGATTAAAATCTAGGAAAAATGTAGAACTTGGGCATATGTATTAGTATGGTCACCCTTGTTTACTAGCCCATCTCATTAGTGCAGCAACTGTAAGCCATTCATGGTCCTGGGGCCCAGTGCAACAACTGCAACCAGCCTGACTGGAAATGGGACTGAATTAATTGTACCAAAACAAGAAAAAAACACCCAAAACAATCCAGCACGAATTGTGAAAAGTTAAGTGTTTTAAAAATCCTTTGTTTTTGCTAAGCCAGGGTACCGTTTCTGACAGGTGAGGAAATCCCCATTTTCTCTTGGTGACTCTGGTGATCTTCCAGACCAGCACCTCGGAAGCAGCCAGCCTGGGTGGAAAAGTCAGTCTTCAGAAACAGAAGTCAGTGTCTTTAGAAACAGAAAGCATTTTGGCTTTCCAAGTGGACTGGTTTGTTTCCTAGTTGTATGGAAAGCTGCCATTGCAGCAGTTTGAGAAAATAGGCTGAGCATCCTGAAGCCAAAATGGTTGAGAGTGTTTCCTGGGGAAGGCAAGGAAAGATGTGGTGGGCTTGGAGGCACAGTAACAGGTGTGAAGCCTTTCACTGTGGGTCACTCTGGGTTCTCCCCAGAAAGCAGCAGTTCCCCTGTTGCAGTGCTGGGGCTGGGAATCCGAGGGCCTGGTCCTGTTGCAGTGCAGTTTGCAGGAGGCAGAGGACTGGTGTGTGCTCCTGCAGCAGCCTTGCTCCCATTCCTAGAGGGCTGACAAGGAGGCCATGTGCCCTCAGCTGTCACCCAGGCTGATTAGAGACTGTGGCTGTAGGATCAGCTTGTCTGGTGCTTTGTGCCTGTTCCATTGAAGGAATGGAGCAGATGAGAGGGCTGGACATGAGTATGTAGCCCCTGAGCCCCTTTTTAAGGGTATAATTTTACAATGCTAGTGACAAAGGTTTTTTTTTTTTTTTTTACTAGGAAAGCAGTGTTATCTTTCCTCAAAGAGCTGCAGGAAACAGCCTTTGCTATGCTGATGTTGGGAATAGTATTAGTCTTGCCCACTTGCCCTTTCTCCCTTTGAGGGTTGTGTCCCAAGCTCTGGTGGACTCTACCCCCTCCCCATATGGTCTGCACTTGGTTTATTTGATCCAGGCTTCCTCCCATCTTGCCTTTTGTGCTCTCTCTCAAATGAGGATGCTCGATCATGGTGTGATGTGCACAGTTCAGGAAGTGCTTTGAAATCTGGAGCAGAATTTTTTGGTAGTAATTTTTATTCTGAGTTTGTGTTCAATCTTGCTTGCTACTGTTAGCTACTGCTAGTTCTGTGGGGATACCAGGTGGGATCAGAGAGCAGCAGGGATTCCAGGCATCCCTCAAAGACACAGTATGGAAAACCAATTTTCTTTCTGACCCCAAAAACTTACAGTTGATATGAGGTATTTGGAGCAAAAAATCTCTCCAATACAGAAGTCTCTCTACCAATATAATTATTTGTCCTGCTTTCATGTTTCACATGCTTTATTTAAGCTCCTGTCACCCGCTAATAACTTAGGGACGTTGGGGAAATTTGGAAGGTATGCACAGTACTATTGGCATTTCTCAAGCAGCTGCTACTGGCCTGCTTATATTCAGTGGATTTCCTACTGTCAAAAACACTTTTAGCACATGAATGAATGGGCAGGGAACCACCTAAACATTGATTAATGTTGACAGAAACTTCCCTCCCACCTTTCACTCATTCAAAACAACGATGATGAAGGCAGCAGAATTCAGCTCTTGGGCTATTGGAAAGAGATGGGTTTATTTCAGAAATAGAGCTCTCCTTTGATGGGGTCTCTGGAGTGCTAGTGCTGGGAATCATAGAACAGTCTGAGTCAGAAGTGAGCCACAAGGATCTTTGGAGTCCAGCCCCTGACACTGCACAGAATTAGCCCCAAGAATCACACCATGTGCTTGAGTGTGTTGTCCAAACACTTCTTGTACTCTGTCGGGCTTGGGGTTGTGACCACTGCCCTGGGGAGCCTGTTCCAGTTCTCAATCACCTCTGGGTGAAGAACCTTTTTTATATCCAACCTAAACCTCCCCTGACACAACTTTGGGCCATTCCCTCAGTCCTGTCACTGTCATGACAGAGCAGGGGTCAGTGCCAGCCCCTCCTCTTGCCCACAAGGAAGTTGTAACTGCAGTGGGGTCTCCCCTCAGTCTCCTCTTCTCCAGGCTGAACAGACCAAGTGACCTCTACTACTCCTTGTATGGCTTCCCCTCAAGGCCCTTCACCATTTTGTGCCCCTCCTTTGAAGGATTTCTAACAGCTTGATGGCTTTTTTACATTGTCACACAGGACTCCAGGTGAGGCTGCCCCAGGGCAGAGCAGAGGGGGACAATCCCCTCCCTTGCCTGGCTGGCAGTGCTGTGTCTGGTGTCCCCCAGGACACGCCTGGCCCTCCTTGCTCCAGGACACTGCAAACTCAGGCTCAGCTTGCCATTGACCAGGACCCCCAGGTCCCTTGTCACAGCACTGCTTTCCAGCCTCTCACTCCCCAGTCTGTCCATGCATCCAGGGTTGCCCCACCCCAGGTGCAGAATCTGACATGGATTGATTGTTTCCAAATGCAAGGGGCAAGAGGTTCAGCCTAGGTGGGACATCTGTGGGTGAGGAAGTAAGCAGCATGGCACTTTGGAAAAGCTTCCATTCTGGTGCCAGTATGGGCATGAACACTGGCAAAAACTGAAACTTGTTCCTTCTCATGCCAAAATCTATTGATTGTGGTAGTCCTAGCTGATTTCAGTGAAGATTTTGCCTCAGCAAACAGCTTGGCATTTGATCATGTAAATAGTTTATATTTCAATTCCAACTTTGCATATTCAGGGGGAGCTCCCTAGGGATACAGTGGCAGTGGTGTTATGGACGCAGAATTTGGTGCTCCATTGCTGTCACTGATACAGTGATGGTGATAATGGTTATCACTAACTTGTATCCCAGTGGTAGGTAAAGTGTTAGAATTTGGCTGATCCTCAGAAATTTTTGCTCTGTCAAGTGCATCTTCCATTGATACCAAAGGTGATTTATGTGACTGTTCCCATTCTGGCAGTGTGAGTGATGCACATATGGCTCTTTGGAGCCAGTGGGTGAGAAGATCTTGTAATACACAGGTGTGCTGCAACCCAGATTTTTGTTGTTGTAACTGTGATATCTTTATTCTGTTCTGAACAACACAGAAACCATTGCTTGTTTGCACAAAATTCAGCATTTTACTGGCCAATGAAGGGAGGAGCACAGGGCCAGACTCGGGCCCCTGGGAGCATTGTATTTGTCTTTATTGACTTGCAGTCTCTTCAGCCCATGGACTGATCTAAGAGTCCTGTGACACTACAGGAGCAAGTGAAGATGGGCTGTCAACACACTTGTTTTGTGGTGGGGAGCTCTGATGTGCAATGACTGAACCCAGCTAGCAGCCTTTCCCCAAGTTACTGTCATCGAGTTTCGGTCTTGGCCACCACGCTGTACAGAACTGCAAGAACAGAGTTGTCTTTATATTTGCTTGGCTGAACTTCTTAAGGAGGAAACAGACAGATGTGGACAGCAGGATCACTGAAGACTTTTTTTAACAGCTAGTAAAGCTAGCTAAGCCTAGCTAGCTAGCCTAAAAATGCCTAAGTATCAGTCTAAAGAACTACTTTGTGAGCTTCAGAAGAAGGAAACATGGTTAGGCTATAGAAATGCATCCACAGAGTTTATTACAATATATTAATTACCACTGCCTCTAGTTATCCATCATTAATAAAGTGATTTACTTCAAGATAAAGAAATGTGCATTTTCATGTATCTTTGTCAGTCAGAAGCACAAGATGATATTCCTGTTCTACTTCTATCTTGTGGTATAAAATAATGCAACTCCATTGAAGTCAGAGGTGGATAGCTGGGGAGAAGGCAGCTTCCTTTTTTGCTAGAGAGCTTTAATACAACATTGTTTTATTTCTGCACAATAAAGTTAATAACACAGCCAGTGTATTTTGGAGTTAAGTCTTTCTAGGATCTCTATATGTTAAATATCTGTGAACAAACTTTATAGTTGCTTTGTAGGCCCTCACGATATATCATTTTGAGCCACCTTCTATCTATTACATTTTATCTGCCTGCAAAATCCATTTTTAATTCTGGCCATATCTCCTTTGCGATCACTTGCCAGAAATCTATTCCCAGGATTCTCCTTATTTTAGTGAAATATCTCTGCTTCAGCACCTTTCCCAAGGTGGCTGATCTAATCAGGGCACTATCAGTTATCATTTCTCATTTCCTTTGCTAGCTCTGTCAAATGCAATGCACAGTCTAACAGAGTGACATTCAAATACTCTCAGTAACCAAGGCTATTTCCCTTTCTTCTGCCCTGAGAAACTTGGTTTGTATTAGGCTTCTTAAGCATATGCCCTTTGCTCTCTGCATGTGACTTATAAAATGCACTCTGAGAAGAGTTAATGTTAAGCAGATGAAATAGCTGCCTCTTTATTCATCACAGTTAAGTTCCATTGATGGTGACCATCTGGATTTAAAATCCCATATCCACAACTTCGCCTTTTCAGGTATGGAAGAGCAATGCTTCATTCCTGCCAGCTGTGTAAGAGAGCCCTGCTTTGCCATCAGAGAAATGAAATTTTTTACCTCCCTGTTGCAGAAATTTGTTACCTTCCTGTTGCTGCCAGCCTCTCTTGTCTTTTGCCATATTCATGTTTCTCTTTTAAATGGAGTATGACTGTATGCAAAGGTCAGCATACACCAAACAGGGTGTTGTGTTTCTCAAATAAAGAGTCACCTGTGTAGCTGGATCCTCTGCTAAGGTTAAATGTGGTTTCTATAGACACAGGTCCAGCAGTAGCATGCAGTTTTGGCCTCTGGTTTTTTTTTTACCGTGGGTGACAAACCTCTTAGTGTTATCTTAGATTGCTATCACAGACTAAGGCTTGTTTTAATTAGTCTGTGGCTGACTATTCCATCCGCTCTGGAAGATGGAGTTATCCATGAGTGCCCTCACAGCCCTTCCTTCTTTGCACCATTTAACATTGCTGTCACAGGCTCTGCTTTGCTGCAGACTCATTTCTCCAATGGTTTTTGTGAGGGCCAAAGCCTCAATCCTGCTTTTCAGGAGGAGAGCAGGGAGCAGGCATTCACCAGACTGGCTGGGAGTGGGAAGGGAACTCTCCATGCACTTGTCCTGTCTGCAAAACACCATGCAGTGCAGTGCTTAAAATGATGCTGGGAGCTTACCATGAGCTCAGCTCTTGATTTCTTTTGAATTTCATAGAACCAGTTTTTTTGGGTCATTTTTCCCCACGCTGTATGAATGAAACAAACCCATCTTGAAGTCTGCATCAGTCCAACACATGTGTTTCCCCTGTAGCCTGTTGTGGGCTACAGAATTTAATTTATTAGTTTCAGTCAGGGAGAGGAAAAATTAGGAAAATGAGTTTTAAGCTGACAAAAAGAAACAGTGTGATTTGTTATTTATGGTTCAAGATACAACACCAACCAGGTGCTCTGTGTTCCAGCTCTTTGGCAGATCTTTTGGTGAGCCTTATCCCAGATTATTGAGTTTCTGGGGTAGGGTGTTTGCAGTCCCTCCAGGATGTCCCTTGGTCACTGTCCCTCAGGTTGGCTATGGAGCTGCAGACTGGGGAGCATCTGCCCTAGCAGGGGATGGCAGAGCGAGCATCTGGATGTCCTTGAATGGTAATTTCCAGTGTGGCTAAATAACAAGGATGGTGTCTAATGGCTTAAAAAACTGCACATAGTGGCATTTTTTTCCAGCTATTTCTTCACTGTAGGAAGGTAGAGAAATCTGTGTTAAAATAATAATTAAATGCTGACAGTACTAAATTTCTACCCAGCGTGAGTTGGCAGCAGATGCAAACCAAAACATTAGGTCATTAAAGAGAAAAGAAAAACCTGATTAAATACCTCTGAATGTTTTTCTGATTAGGTATTCTTAAACAGAACATGTGGCTGTAAGAGAGGGGTGTACTTGATAGCAGCAATTGCTTTTGAGGGGAAAGGTAAAACACTCAAGTTTTAATGTGTATATATGTGTATTTCAAAGGATTTCTTGCTGATCTTAGCTATGAGCCATCACAAAATCTCCCTGCCAGTAAATAGGCTTCAATGTTATGTTTCTGGAAAGAGCAGTTAACAGTGACTAATGTGCTCAGGGTTTTGTTTGGGTCTCTTTTTCCTCTTCTCTAGCTAGACAGAGTTGATTTTGCACTTGAGAGTCCAGCAGCCATGGTGTACCTTGCTGTAGCAGTGGTGGTGTTGAAGCACTGTGAGGCTGCAGTGTGCATCCTGCAGGCACAGAGAGAAGGGTTTCTGCCCCAAGGAGCTTGCTGCCATGGGGGAGTGGCATGTGAAATCAGGTGAGGATTCAGAGGGGAGAAAGAGTGATATTGGGTACAGAAACCCCCTTTACTTCATGGCCACATCATGGCCAAAGGTCCTCTGCTCTTAGAGGTGAGCTGAAGGCTTTTTTGTCAAAACACACTTTTTAAAGCACCTTTAGCTGAGGAAACTGAAAAGTAAAACTTGTCCAAAGGTACATTTATAGGCTGCCACTTTTTACCTCCTGTTTCTTCCTTTGATGCTGTCCATTATATATTTGCTCCCATGTACTCTGTAGAGATGTTTTAGGGGCTGATACCAACAGCACATATCTGGTGCTCCTTCCAGGTCCTCTTTAAGGAATGTTGATGGAGATAGCAAGGAGGGGAGTAAGCAGAGTTGCTGGGGAGCTTTGTCACTGTAGCAGAATTGTGGCTGCTGGCTCTGTGGAAAGCCCTGGAGCTTGGAGGAGTGGGTGGGATGCTGCACATCCCCTCTCCAAGTGCCAGGAGCACCTCTGAAAGCTGTATGACCTCTGTGGCCAAAACACACTTCCCAGGCATGTGCTGGGTGTGGAGGATGTTCTGGCTCTTGTGGCTCCTGCTCCCATTGTATCACAGCAACTCTTTGGTGTGTGTCTTAAGGTGCCAGCCCTGTGAGACACCACAGGGTCATCCTGCCCTCTCCCTGCCTTCCCCCTTTCTCTGCATACTTATATTTGAGAAACTGAGGAATATGGGGTAAGAGAGAGGATTCACAAGTTATTTCAAACTGTTCTGTTGTTCAGAGATTTAGCACAGGGTAATGCAACTTCTCCCTGTATTATTATACTCTTGCCTGCACCCAGAATATGCATATGAGCAATGAACTCACAAACATAATTTCTGCTACCTCCAGGAGGTAGGGCAAAGGTTCCTCTGAAGGAGTTTGAAGAAGGCACAGCATATTGTGCTTTAAAATTTTGCTCAGCACTCCTAGTGGACTTTTCAAAGATCAGCTGGCATATTCATTTTTCCCTTGGGAGCTGTATAAGTTACAGTTTTTGTTTTTCTTCACTATGCATTCCAGAAAACAATTTCTCAGGAAGAGTGGTTCTAGTTTATTCTCCAGATTATCTGTGGTTTACTTTTTACTCCTAGATAAAGGGGCTAAATAATCTAACTGTAATTAAGGCACAGCTGGGGTCTCTGTATGGGCATACGTGTGTCCAGATTTGAGAACTACCACTTTTACTTGCAGTGTTGCAGCTGTATGGCCTCAGCACATCAGTTATTTGAAGGTGGGCAGAGGTGCTCCAGTGAGCCTGGCCTCTGCTCAGGGGTCAGCTCCTCAGCCCCCTGGAAATACCCTGGTTTTGGAAAGCAGAGCAAAGGGCATATTTCTGCAAATGTTAGAGCAGTGATTTTTTTGCAGTTAAATGCAGTGACCAAGGACAGCAGAAGATTTTGGCTTTATTTCTGTCCTGCGTGAAAATATGCCAAGCAAAGAACAGATGGGGTCAGGGGACTGCCTGGGGTTGTCTGGGTCTTGGGCTGCCTCCATCCCAGCCCTGGTGGCAGCAGAGTGACCTGCTCTCCTGTCTGCTGCCTTTGCTGCCCCTTGGTTCCTGCCTCAGCCACAGCCCTGCAGAGTGGAACATGCCAGGGTATCCATCCACAGTGCGCTCTGGGGGAGTTAAATCCCCCTGCATGAGGACTCTTCCTCATGAGAATCGGCCACCAACAGACCTTAGTGACAGAAAGTGGCTCTGGGAGCTTGGCCCTCGTATCTCCAAGTTCATGGGTCTTTGTAGTGCTAGCACTGGGTTGAGACAAGCTGTTTCTCTGCTGACATTAATGTACTTGACCCTACAGAGTGCAAGGTAGCCAGGCAGTTACAGGCCATTAATCTCCAATTGCTCTTGTCAAGTATTATATTCATTAATCTGGGCCAAACAGTGGTTTAGTTGTTGGCATGGACCATGATAAGATATTTTATCTCCTGGTTGGTGCTGAGTTAGTATCTAGTTAGCAGCTTTTGCAACCCTTTATATGGGTGCTCTCAAACTTCACCAGTGGCTGCACCAAAGCTAAAGCTCAGCATTGGTTCTTCTACTGAATGTGCCTTCAGACGCAGCTCCTTTTCCTGTGCTTGGAGGGCTGGCTCTGGGAAAGCTGGCTGATGCACAGGTGCCTGTGGACAGGGGCTGCCTGCTTTTACTTCTACATGGTGCATCACTTAGTCCAAGACAGCCAAGAGGCAGCTCCCAGATGGGCTGCTTTTTCACCCTGTGACCTCTTCAGGCCCACCTGGAAGGCAGGTGGGTTGTGTTGTTTCTGTACACATTCACACACTGATTGTATTGCTTTACTTAGCAGAGGAGGAGCACTCCAGGCATCCCACAGCAGAAATTCCCCTTATTCTTGGACACTGCCCAAGGGTTACTTGTCAGAACAATAATTGCTGAAAAATAAGGATGCTGAGCAGCAAGACTTGTGAAGTGCTTTGATAAGGCAGGCTGTGATGATTGTGTGTGGAGGGGGTGTCCTTTTGTTGCTTGAATGGCTCTAAAAGGATTCAATAGCCTTTCTCTGGCAAACTGCTGGCGCGTAGTAGGGAGTTTGTGTGAACAAGTTGTGCAAGCTCAGTGCCACCGTACACATACTGATCTGCGCTGCTACTGAGGTGAAAGCTGTTTATGTTTTAATGTATTAGGTTCTGCCTGCGCCCTTCTGTATAGAAGTCTTGTTTTGAAAGTATAAGAAAAACAAGAAGGAAGAATGTGGAGATGTTTTAACATAGCAAAAAGCATTTTCTTCCTACACAGTGCCATTTCGGAGAGGGAACAGCTTCTCCTGCAGTTCTGTTTTGGTCTAGGTCTCTCTCTGCAGAGATTTAAACATATGCTTATATCAGTTCCTCAGCTGGTGTGTATCTGTTGACATAGTGTATATACTGACATAAAGCGTGGTCTGCAGTTACACCACCTGATGTGTTTGCCATGCATCTTCAAACTTAGCAGAGTCCTCAGGTTTTAAACATGGTCCTTTATCAAAGCTGTAGCTGAGGGCTTTGGGTTTTTTGTTTTTGTGAGAACATTGACATTAATTTCAATAGTAAAGGAAAAAGACCGGGAAGTTGCTTTTTATCTTGACATCTATAGGATTGTTTTGGGTCTCACAAAGCAATTGCCCTTTTGCAGCAGATGGGGATCATAATGCAGCAGATGGGGATCAGGTTGAACAGGCTGTGACACACCTGGGGCAAAATCCAGATGTGCTGCTTGTTAGTGAAGAGTTGTCAGTGCAAGACTTGTCCTTCTCTCGGGAAGCTGCTTGCAGCTGGATGCAGGTCCATGCTGGTGGGGCACATAACATGCTCTGTTTTTTCAGCTAGTGCTGCTTCAGGTCTGGGTCAGAGCAGGGATTTCCAGAAGTCCATGAGTAAAGCTGGAGCACAAACCCGTGGAAAATCCATGTGTGTCCAGGTAAGTGGCTGTGATCACTCCAGGCCATCGCTCTACTCAGAAGAAATAGAAATTTGTGAACTGTTGGGGCTGCTGTGCCTGGTCATGTGAGGTTTTGCTTTCAGATTTTATTTGTCTGTGGATTTTTTTTCTAGCTGAAGTAGCATTTTAGGAGATAGGGTAACAACTTTAACCTCTGATCAGGACATCTGTAAAGAAGATAATAATCATCAGTGACTAGGATAAAATCCCAGTCCTAATGAAGGATGTCAATGACTTTTGAAGATACTGAGATCATCTGTGGTAGGTTGACCTCATCAGCTCTGTTAGATAGTCTGTAAAGGACACTGTCAGGCCACAGGAATGCAGTTCTCTAATTTTTGTTCTCTTGATTGCTCTTGTTTTTGTTCCTTGTTTTCTCCCTAAATCTAAGCATTTTAATGTTTTCATCCTATGTCCACACATGCATTCTTTTGCTAATGAAAGAAAGGAAATTATCATTCTCAGATTTCAATCTTTAAAAAACAAGAGCATCAGTTTGATTCTATTTTATTTTTGTTCAGTTTACAAGGGATAAAGTTGACCTTGTCTGAAGATAAAAAATACTATTATACTTAAAGTTTACTAAGTGCAAAGTGATTTGGAAATAAGCTTGGGTTTTTTTCCTGTAAAATTTAAAGGCATCAAATAAGCTAAAGTGATTTTGGATGTGGTGCTTGGGACTTTTTTCCCCTTCAATTCTTCCAATTTGTGCTACAGAAGAGCAGGTTTTTGAGACTGTTTAGTAGAAATAAGTAATGCCTAAACTGTGTTGTTTGGGTGCAAGACTTCAAGCTAGTTCAGCTGTTAGTAGGATCACTCTTAATAAGTTCTTTGGGCTGACGTAGGTGACTTCCTGCCATAAATAACATGAAGTTTCTATTTTATGTAGTTTGATTTCATTACAAAATTTCCACTCATTCATCTGCTCTGCTATGATTTATTTGTGTATTGTGGAAGCAGCATCCATCACAGAGTTTTTGTGGGCTGCGTTTACAACTTGCTCCTCAAGACCTGTCCTCGTGCCGCAGTTGTTCCCAGTCACAGGATGAGCAGTCACAGAGTATTCCCATCCATGCCATGGATGCATCCTGTGCTCCTCCAGCCTGGAGACTGCGCTCAGACAAGGTGATCTTGCCTGCCTGGCTCCATAAGAGTCAATGCATTTCGGCTGCAGCACTGAGGACTCTGTAACTGGCACTTGTGGTGATGAGACTGAGAGTTCTGCCTAATCTGACAGGGAATTGCCTGCTTGCTTCTTGTTTGGCAATTCATTGGAAAACCACAGCTACAAGAAGATCTTCCTTTTCTTTTTTTTTTTTTTAATTTTTTTGCCTCTTCTAGGCAACCTAGGGAGAACTTGTTAGAGTGTGCTCCTGTCTGTGGCTCATATCTGTCATCATGCTGTAGACAGACATCCTCTCTTCTACCAAAGTATGGAAGATTTCCAGTTAGTTGTATGGGGACTGGGGAAGAGGCAGTATTTTTTCCTAGAGTCTTGTTAGTCTCTCACATAAGTTGTTAATTGTTTTATGTTCACTGTTCATGCTTGAAGATTTTTAAGAGGAGGATTGATACTTTGAACCCTCAAAGAACAAAATAGGCAAAGTGGAAATGGCTTTGATTGCCAGTTTGGTCTATGATGCTGTGCTCTTTTCACTGCACCACAGATGAAAGCAATGTTTATCCCTAAAAAAAAAAATAATCTGATGTTCTTCACCTGAGAGTTCAGTTATTTACTTGGAGGAAAAAAGTTTCCTTAGACATGAGAAGGCTATTTAAAAATCTGTGTTGGACATTTTAATTGCAGTGAGTGATGAATCCTTTGAAGTTTTATTACCTATTATATACTTGATTCAAAAGTTACCTTTTGCAATAGCTTAAGGTTTTTTATTTGCCTGAGATTATTAACATTTCTGTTTCAAGCTTTCAAAGAGAAACTTTCTGAGCATGATTATGAACATTAGGTTAATGCATAATCCCCACTCAAAGGTTCTCCTAGATTTTCATGTGCTTGTTTAGAGGCCATTCAAAGGTGCTTAGCTTTAATTGCCATTATGTGAGCACACAGAAATAAGGACCCAAGAGTCTTATCAATTATTCTGTTCACAAATTCATTTTTAGATTGTCTCACAGCTGTTCTAAGTTAAATTTGCATTGAAGTTACTGGGACTTTTAAAGGTATTTATCCTATTGGGTGAAGATTCTATTGTCTCCTTATTTTAAATGCTTAGTGATTATACCTTTCTTGGTCTTCATGTAATTGCTGAGGATTTATTTTTGGGACATTGTTTTTGGAGGTATTTTATCTGCTGACATAGAAATAATACAAGCCTGTTTAGAAATGGCACAAGTGTTTGAGTTTTTGTGGCTTTCAATGAGCTGCAAGATTTTAAATACTTGAGTTGGAAAGGAAAAAGAAACCTTGCCTTTTAGTAACCTTCTCAAATATTACTTGAAGGACTATAAATGGCAAATTAAACTGAAAGGTAGCTGGACCTACATCTTCCACCATCCAGGAGAAGCCTTTTCTGTAGTAACAGCTCCTATTTTAGTGTCTTATCTAAAGATCTGGGAAGTTCACAGGGGAATTGAGAGTGACTTATTGTCAAGTAAAAAACTGGAAATGCATTTCTAGAATGCAGGAAAGGACTGGTGTGTGGGGAAGTCTCTTTGGGGCAGCCTGCCCAATGCCAGAAGGTCACAGTGAGGCTGAGAGGAAAAAAACCACAACCATTCATTACACTACAAAACAGAGTAGAAAATATATTTTTATGTGCTTTTACTGTAAAATTGAGAATAGGCTTGTAGAAATCATACAGAAGTACCCTGTGCTTCATGCAGTGTGCTGCCCAAATTATGAACAGCTTTCCAGCACTGCAGATACTAACACCAATGCCAGTAGCAGTTAAACACAACAGGCTGAATTCTGTCTCATGAGAAGATTTCAAGCTGCCCCTGACCTTGCTTGTCCCACTCAGGTGCATCACTGAGCATGGGGCACTCCAGAAGTTGGGCTCTGTGGGTTTGTGGTCTCTGAGCTATCCATCTTCTCACATGTAAAGTGCAACCAATGACGTGGGCTGGCGAGGGGGACAGAAATGCTGTTTTGAGCCCTGTCTCAGCCAGATGTTAGGAGCAAAGAAACATCCCAGTTAATTGGAATTGGTTAGTTGAGCTCAGCACCGTGCTGGCAGGCTGGCAGTGGGAGATGCCACCCAGCAGCCTCCATCCCTGTCCCACTGGTGGTCCCAGCCTGGCTGGGGGAGTTGGTGTCCCCCCAGCACAGTCACTGCAGTGCTGCCCCTGCTGCTGCCTGGGGGGAGCCTGCGCTGCAAGGGATGCTGATCTTGGAGGAATAAATAATGCATGTGTGCAGGGGTATCTTCATCAGCTTCCTTCCCTGGCCTTGCAGGTCTTAAAGCTACTGTGTTGTGCCCAGCTCTTTATTTGTACCTGCCCAAAACCTTGTGTGTCACGGTGTCCTCAGCACTGCATTCACCCAATGGCATGGCCTGACACGTTAACCTCTGATTCCCATTCAGCTCATCAGCTGTTTTCCATTTTGCCTTTTCATATTTTTAAAAGAACATTTTTAAACTCGTGGCTTACTAAAACATTTAATGTTCTGTCTTTTTAATATTAATAATTTTTGTTTAGTTAAAATTCTCCACTTTCTGACCCAACACCCTGTATGTGTTTGGTGAAAGAAAGTTGATCAGTTTTACAATAAAAATATTCTCTTATAATAAAGCTTCTCATTTGCAAAAAATACTGAGGTTATGATTTTTTGGATCTCAAGCCCAGTACACATTTCCAGGTTTTCATGGAAAGCAGTCTCCCCCAAATTTTCTCCGGGAAAAGCAAATGCAGTTTGTCATGAATCCCAGCTAATTTATTCCTTGTTCCATAAATGTTATCCCCTACCAGTCCAAAGGCTGTCATTACGCTGCTGTCATTAACCATCTGTTTAGCATGTAAAACTCCTCGGGGCAGGGATCACATCTTTGCTTTGTACTGTGTAAAGCTGAGC
Organism: Melozone crissalis; assembly: GCF_028551555.1. NCBI lineage: Eukaryota > Metazoa > Chordata > Aves > Passeriformes > Passerellidae > Melozone > Melozone crissalis. Next base: position 39,725,402 of record NW_026535796.1, on the reverse strand, counting down.
CTGTGGCTAACACTTGAGAAACAATTAATGATAATGCAGCTCAGTAGGGTACTGGGATACCAAGCTAATAAGAGTGGTATAAATGCTTGGCTGGATGGGATTAGAGGGAACTTCTGTGTCCCAGTGGTGTCTCTCCAGCAGGTGAAGGGAAATAATCTTAAAATATTATATGACAAGGAGCAGTGGAAAAATAAACAGCATTTCTGAAGGATGTAAAAGAGAAAACAATGAGAGAGAATCACAGTTTGGGTGTGTGTTATGCTTTATTGCTATTATTATTTTAATGAGATTTTTACTAAATAAAACATACATTTTTCTCTACCATAAAATAAGGGACCACTTCAGAACATTGGTATCATTAGTGTCTGCGTTGTCCTTTGCAGGGTCTTCTGCATGCATTATAAGTCGATGCTTTATTGTATTTTCCTTTGTATCTTAATGAACCCTGTGTGTCGGGGAGAGAGGGAGAGAAGCTCAGTAGATTTTCATCTTATGTTAATCCATCAAAATCAAGTTAGTTGCAGGAGCTGGAGGAGGTGCGTGTGCGCGCAGACGTCAGCGCCCAGCCAAAAGCTTGCTGGTTGCCCAGCAACCTTCCCGGAGGAAGATGGATGTCCTGCCACTGCTCCCTTTTACAGCTACAGTGTATTCACCGTGCTGCACACAGAGGGGATGGCACCGGCTCAGTGCTGGGGGATCTGGCTCTTCTGCTGCGGCCGCAGAAAATGCATTTCATGCCATCCTCCTTAAAACGATTCATTTGGTTGGCTACATCACGTTGGTTTGGGAGCAGGTGCTGTGAGATTGTTCACATTGATGGCGTTGCTCTTCCCCTCCATCAGGGTTTTAAAGCCATATTGCCAGCAGAATCTCTCCCTCCTTTCCAGAAAGGTCCTTATCTGTAGTAACAAATAAAACCATGGGCTGTAGGAGCTCAGCAGATGCTCTATGTGTCACTGACCTCTCTCTCTTTGGCAATTTCTTTTGTTCCTGAATTGGGCTCAGCTGGCATGGCCAGCTATGACCTCCACATTGGCTGTGCTTCCTGTGGTTGACCAGCATTAGGACACTTGGGCACACACGCAGTGCACCAGGTGCTGTTGGGTTGCAGGCTAAGAAGCCTTTGGAGGAATCAGAGGACTCTTGTTGTTGAAGAGTGTTGTGCAAAGCCAACATTTTAATGCCAAAATCGACTTGATGGTGTCTCCTTAATTTTATGGAACATTTAAATATTATAGGATGCATTTGTTCACTGTTTGGTTTCCTTTAGAAGATGTGTCGATCTTGTTCTCAAGGATGAATTTAAAATCCTTGCACATTTACAACGGTTGGACTAAATCCTGCTGAAAACCTCGCACAAAATCCTACCTGTGTAATCGCAGATATCTCTCATGGTCTGCCTCTGGTGCCTTTATTTATGTTGACAAGCTTTTTACTTAGGGTTTGATTCAGGAAAGCAGTTACGAATGTACTTGACTTTAAATCTTTTTATAGGCCTATTGAAAGTAATGAACTTCTCGGCAGTTGAAGCCTGAACGTGTGCTCTGCTGCGTCTGGACGTGTGTGAGTGATGTTGAGGAAGCAGGACCTGTGAGCCTGAGGAAGGCAAAAGGGCTGTGCTGGTGTAAGTGCTGTTGTGTCAGGCTCTTTGACCACTGCAAATTAGGGTATAGAAACATTTTACAGCCCCCTAAACTGAGAAAAATCTGCCCCAACCCAAGAAACATTGTTCTGTTTGTGGGCATGCAGCTGCTGTGAAGCTGTTTCTTGCACCTGTGTGCTGGGGTGACTGGGTCCATGTGCCTGTGACCGTAGGGGAGCAGGGGGTGCCCTGGAAATGGTGTTTGTATGGGCAGGCAGGGAAAACTCACAGCAGCACTGAGCTGCATGTGGGAGGGCAGTGTGGCTCTTGCTTACTCTGGGCTTGTGGATGTGGCAGTTATGTGTCATTTCAAATGCACTTTCTGGTGGCAAGCTATTTATCAACTGGCTATTGAACTTGTTATTTCCTAAAGCATATAGTGTGTGGCTCTTGATTGAAAAGCTGCTGTTCTGTCTCTTTGTTCTTCCACCTTGCAAGGATTCTTTCTTATTCATTTTGTTAAAGTCCTTCAACTCTAGATTGATAACTTCCATCTTCTGGATGGTGGAGCTTTGTTCAGTGACAGCTGTTGGTTTTCTCTGTGCTGTATTTAAAATGGATGTGTACAGGATGGCAGAGGAAAGTACCTGGAAGTGGGACACTGGATGGCTGAAGTTCAAAAGAACGAATGTTTTCCAAATGCTGGTGTGCTAATTTCTTGGGAAATGAATAGGGAGTATGAAAAACTAATACTGTGTTTACCAGACAGGAGTCTGTATAACAGTAAAATGCTATATATTAAGATTTAATTGAGTGATTTGTGGGTTGTTGGGGAGAAACATTTCTTGCAGTTGAAAGTGTGATCGAGGAACAGTGGTTCATGTCCCAGTCTGAGCACAACTCTTGTCATATTCATTCCTAATTTGTGTCTTGTCATCTCTTTAGCCAAATTCAGCAGATGTGGGTCCCACTCCTTCTGACAGAGATAACAGTTTGCTGCTTATGGGTTCCCATTTCAGGACAGGTCAAGGAAACACTTTCCTTCTCATGGTTAAATCAACTTTCTTTTTCTGCCTTCACTGAGGAGTCAAATGGGAATGTGCTGTAAGCTGCATACTGTAAGGAATGGCAGCTGGGGTCTGGGCAGGGAAGTATGCTCACCCTTGCCAGTGCTGGTCCTAAGGAGCACATCATTAATCTGTACTGTGGAGACTCCTGGTGAACCTGATTATCACCTGTGATCCTGCCTTTACTCCATGTTCTATAAACACAAACCAGAAAGGACTGTTTCCAGTCTTAAATAGATTTATATGATAAGAAATTACCTTGCAGTAGGTGCAGATAAACTGTTAGCTTAGAGCCTTTGTTACAGATGTTGGAAGTGTTCCAGCCAGGCTGTCTGTCCTGTGCAGTGGGACTCACCTGGCTGGTGGCTGTGGGTGCACACACCCAGGCAGGCAGGGAGGCAGCACCCCTTCACAGTCCCTAGAAAGGAATGAGCACGCAGGGCTCAGACTGGCTCAGCCAAAGGGGTGCTGCTGGGGAGATGATTGTGTCTAGGAATGCTGCTCTGCCTCTCCCCTGGAACCCAGGTGACCAGTGCAGTGATAGGCAGAGGTCAGCACTTTGCAGCTTCTTGGATTATGTGATGCAGATCACAAGTGTCACACCACAGCAGGCTCACAGTGTCATTTTACTCAGCTTGGATGTGTTCAGAGCTCAGTTCTGCTCGATGCTGGGTATTTCTACTGTCCCTTAGGATGGAAAGAAGTTGAGAGTACCCAGTACAATCCATTATGTCCTAGAGAAGTGTAAGGGAAGGGTCGAGAAGTGTAAGGGAAGGGTAGAGAAGCAAGGTAGCCAATGACAAAGAGCCACTAAAGCAGCAACAAGAATATCTTCTCTTTTTTGAGACCATTTAATCTTTTCGAATGAGTAATACAATATTTATAATATTGTAGTAGCTCTAATAACTTGCTTAAAAATTAAAAATAGTTAATGGGTGAAGTGGAATAAGCATGGTTAGTGCTTCTCACTGATGTGCTGCTGTACCTCCTGCTAGAACAGTTTTATTTAAATCTGTAATTTTCTCCCATTGTAACAACACTGACTGGAGCAAACACACTGGCTCTGTATTGCCTTGGATGGTATTTTAAAGCTCCCTCTCAGGTGTGTGTCCCAGCTGTCTGGAGCACCACATCCTTATGTCAGATGAATTATCCTTTAGCAGAGGAGGGCTTTTCAGCAAAATGCATTGATCTGTAAGGCCTCTTTTCAAGATGCAATAGTAGGATCTCTTGTGATAGGTGAGTTTTGTGTATTATTTTATGTGCCATTAGATAAGATTCCCTTAATTCCTGGAGATGAGCCCCAGACTCAGTGCAGCTCTCAGGGAAGTGCTGTTTCCTGCACTGCTTCCCAGCTCAATAGAAAGCTCTGCTGTGCTTGAAGACTCAAATGCTGATCCCAGTCCTCAGGTGGACACTGCTGGAGATGTTGTCGACAGCTTGGAGCTGTTGTGTGTGGACTTGGTGACTTGAAGACAGAGGTCTGGATTTCATGCAGTTGGGTGGTACAAAGCTTATAGGAGAGCTGTGTCTTATGTTGCTGAAGATGTGCACCAGGGCATTTTGTGGCAATCCCCATAGCACTAAAGGCTTCATGCCTGGTAGATTGCATGGCTCTTGCTAAATGAGAGGTGATAAAATAGAAAAAGTTTCAGTAAGGTCACCATCTGCTAGAACAGGGTGAAGATTCCTGCCCAAAGTTGATGGCAATATTTTCTTTCTCAGAAAGAATTCAGAAGGATTTCTGTGGGATAGTTTAGTGTTGATGTGAAATGTAAGCCTGGCTGCAGACTGGGTTGATGGACAGGGAAGGGTTGGGAGCAAGACAGAGCATTCCTTAAAATTCCTTTAAATCCTCAGTGTGAGCAGACTCCTTGGAGCACTGTCCATGTTCTACCAACTGATCTTGGGCTCTGCTCAGTCTCTGTCCATGGTCTGCCCCTGCTGTGCATGCTGAAGTCCAGGGAGAGCTACGTGTTGTGTCACAGCACCTGCAGTTCAGTCTGTGCAAAACAATGAGGTGAGGTAGTGCTTGAACATTTTCTGGTGAGTGACTATAGATATGGTCAAAAATTCTAAAAGAAGTTGATACAGAAGATCTCTGGTCTGTTTCTGTTAACTTCTTAAGCCTCTTGGAAATTCACAAAGAGCAAATGTGTGCAAGAGGAAGATCCCGGGTAACTGCCAGCAGCTTAGCCTGACATCAATCCCAGGCAAAAGAATAGAACTGAGAGAGGATTTAGAGAATTAAAGGTAGGGAATATAATTAATGCCATTCAACATTCTTTTTTGGAGAATATGTCTTGTCAAACAAACCTGATTTATCTGATAAGATTGCAAGTTTGGGGGATAAGATAACTGTGTAGATATAATATACTTTAACTTCTGTAAGGCGTTTGATTTTATTCCACATGACATTATTACTAAAATATTAGTACTATATACTTTTACTAAAGCATATCTTAAATGTATTAAGAACAAGGTAACTGACAGAGCTCAAAAAGTAGTTGTCAATAGGGAATCTTTACTGAATGTGAACATTTTTTTAATGTAACTCTGCAGGGATCAGTCAGAACCCTCATGCTATTCATCATTTTTGGCAGTGATACGGAAGTAAATATAAAATTATTTCTGATAAAATTTCTGGGTGACACAAAGATTGATGAAGTGGGAATGAGGGCAGTAGGATACAGTGCTCTTGGTTAATTGTCCCAACTGAAACAAAATTCCAAAATTCCTTTCAATCTGATTAAATAAAGAAGTTTTTGTGCATCCAGAGCTGTTGTGCATCCAACGAAGCTGTTGCCCAGCCTGGAGAGCAGAAGGTTTATGGGAAATGTTTCCTTGTGCTGGCCTCTGGAGAAATGGGGCTTTCCTAGGGAAGAGTTTGCCTGCAGGATCCCATGGTCCATCTGATGATGGTGAGTCCATGGCTTGGCAGAGCTGCTGTTAGAGGAACCTCTCTGAGGAGGCTGCTGGCAGGAAATGACTCTTCATCCTCAGTGCTGTGGAAGGCCTAAGAGAAATGTGGATTGGACACTGGTTGCATTTCTGGTTTTGATTGTGTATCTGTGAGATCTCCGGTATGTTTTCTCATTAACCTTTGTCCATTGGGAGTTTTTGAAGGTGCCCTGCATTTGTATCACAGGAACCAGACTTGGCAGTGGAGTTTAGCCTGAATATAGAGCAGGTTCCATACTAGTGAGACTGGCTTGCAATTCTCTGTTAGCACCTCCAGACATAAAGTAGGCTGCAGCAGCAAAGGGCATACAGCGCTGAAATGAGAACATAGAGGTGTTGCATACTCATATTATGGCCACATCACTTTAGAGGCTCTTCTTGACTGTACAAGCTCCTTGTACTCACATTACTTGCTCACCATAGGTGCACATTGGTGCAATCTGTGTCATGCCAAGGCTTTTCCTGCTGGCAAGATGAGAAGTTGTGTACCCAGGTGTCATGCAATGACTCCATTGGCAAGCCCAGGGGCATAAGGTACCCCATTAGGAAGGCCTTACCAGTGCCAAGAGCCTTCAGCAGTGGCCAGGTGTAAGTTCACAGGAAAATACTCTGTAAACATCTTCATGTTTGTTGTATTTTGAAGAGAGAGAATTTGAAAAGGCAGAGGAGGTAACTACTCTTTGGCTACTGTTTTTAGCTTTGACCCAGCCAGATCTGCTTGTGCATGCAGTGTCAAAACCTGACCACAGCATCACAGTGTAATAATTTACACTGGAAAGGACTGCTGGTAGTTGTCTGGTCCAACGGCCTGCTAAAGGCCAACAAAAGCCAGCTGCTCCCAGATGGAGATTTCACAGCCTCTCTGGCTCATCTGCTCAAACACTTCACTACTCTCATTGTAGTTTTTGTGGATTTTTTTTTGTTCATCAACCAACTGGAACTTTTTATGCTCAGCCTGTGTCTATTGTCTCTTGCCCTGTTCCTGTGGTCCTCCAAAGGAAATCTACTCAGACTACCCTCCCACACCCCTGTGGTTGTAAACAGCTCTCCCTGGAGCCATGTCTTATTTTGGCTGAAGAAGCCCTGCTCTCTCAGCCTCTCCATACCTGTCCTGTCCTGCAGCTCCCTGACCACAGCAACCCACCACAGGTCTTGCTCCAGTACTTCACTGTCTCTGCTCCCAGTGCTCTGAGATTGTTCCACCAGCACTGAGCAGAGGCGAATGGCCATTTCTGTCAGCCTGCTGTCATGCTTTGAAAGGGGAGAAATGAAGGGAAAAAATTGGATTTATTGCTGTAAAGCTCAGCTTTTCTCAGCAAGATCCCAGCATGTGACTGTTTTGCCACCCATACAGGGGAAGTGGGGGGCCAGTCAGACCAGGAGAAGGTGCCCTTGAGGCAAACAAACCAGCAGTGAAGTGTCTGCTGGAAACGTCCACCTCAGAGCTAGCTGTGGCTCAGCCGCCCTGTGGGATCCTCAGCTGTGTGACTGCCTGGTACCAGAGGTGCAGGGAAGATGGAAAACCCTGTGATGAGACTGACAGCAACTTCAGGCCCAGATAGCAAAGTGCACCAGGCCGTGGTGTGTCCTCCCGGTGCTGCACCGCTGCTTGATGTCCAGGGCACGCACACAGCTTCTCCATCACTGCGTGCAGGACCGGGGCCATTCACTAACAGACCAACTTTCAGCATAGCTTTCCAGCCACAAGTTTGCCTAAGCTAAAGAAAACAGTGTATCTTACTAAATAAATGATTAGACCTCAATGATTTTCTGCCTTCTGGAGCAGAGTTATTTGGAAGCATGAAAGGAAATAGCTGCAGCAGTATAAAACCGCTGCCCTTTGCACTTGCATCTTTCCCACAGAGTAATCCTTCATTCATTGTTTACTTAATGAGAAAAGAAAGAGGTTAATTTATAAAACCAAATAAAAAACAGACAGAGGACTTTATTTGTGGAACAAAAAACTGAATTAAATGAACAGTCTGTCCATTAATGCTGCTAATTGTGCCATGCTCACAGTGGAAAATACACAGGTCTGCTAGGATTCTGCTCTTGCTGGTGGAGCCCAGTCTGTCTCCATTGAGGGTTCAAGCCAGAACCCTGTGGCAAGATTTTCCTAAAAACTTTTCTTACTTGGTGAATTAATGGCATCTCCCAGTCTGTGAAAGGCTCAGCTTCTCAGTGGTTTCTTAAATTTAATAGAAAAGTATGAGAATAATTGGCTGAGCTGATCTTGTTGGTGAATGCTGCTGTCTGAATCATTTGCAGATTCTCATGAGCATCCATAGAGAGCTGTGGCAAGGCAGAGAAAGAGGAACTGCCTAATTCATTTCCCCTGCCTCAGAGAAGTCTGTACCCATGCTAGAATTTAGCAGTTTCTGGGTTATTTCTTTTAGCTGTAGGATGTTGCAGAGGTTGGAATTAAACCCAGGTGGGGGGAAGTTTTGCATTTCATCTGTGTGTTTCCTGGTAGCCATTCCTCTTTGCTAGTCAGTGCATGTCTGAAATCTCCACCATCCTGCTGGGGGTGGGTGGAAGGAGCTGTGTCCCAATGTAGATGGGAGAGTGTTAGATCTGCATGGATGGGGGTTACCTGATGCTGAGGCTGGCTGGAGGCTGAAGCTGCCCTGTCTCCCTCTCTTTCCTCACTCAGCCTCCAGAGGAGAGAGGGAACAGGGAGAACTGGGACAGAGTGGGTCTGTGATGGAAAGAGGGATCAGAACGTGAAGGCATCTACAGGTAGTTCATGAAGACTCCTAAGAATAACATTTGATTCTCTTTGGGAAGCTGAGGATTACTGTGAAGTGTGGATGAGGAAAAGCATGTCTAGTAAAAAAAAAAAAAAAGTTGTTTTGCTGGAATTCCCTCTGGTGATTTAGAAGATTTTGTGTTGGAAAAGACACTTTATACACTTTATTCTGGGCTGTAACTGAAATGAAAGGAAATACATAAAGAAGGGTAATCTATCAACTGAACTATACCAGCTGCCCTGTGAATGTTGAGGCTTCATGGAGCTTTGCAGTCTCCACCACCACTCTGCTGAAAGAAGCTTGGGACAGTTCTTCTATAACTTCTCATCACCTTTGTCAGCCAGCTTGATCTTCAGATTGTGATAGCAAGAGGGAAATGCTATTTATGAAAACAATTAGTGAAAATTTAAACCAAACTGATACTACAGACCATGTGCAGATTTTAATGCAAAAGAAAGGCCTGGAGCAGAAGTACTTCCCATTCTTACATCAGGCAGATTAATGACTTTTAAACTTCATCTGCAGTTTGTTTTATTTCTGACATTATAGAATTCTGCTTCTTAATTTTAAGTAAGACTTGTTTCTATATCTGTGTATTTTATGTGTATATAAAATGCATGTATAAAGTATATGTATTTATGAATATAAATTAATACATACTTATTGTAAGTGTATGTATATGGAAAAATATGTAGTTGTTGCTCCAACATATCTTACTGGCACACAGAATTATATGGAGTCTTTGGAAAGTGGGTTATTTGAAATGCCGCCATCTCTTTGTTGAGTATTCAAAGAACATTGTAATTATTGCTGTCAATATATTTTAACTGCTCAGTGGAAAAAGTTGCAAACATTTTTGTTAGAACATGTATTTGTTTGTAACCTGTTCAATACATCACCTATTTGTATGCCAGCTGGCTTCTTTTCAAAAATGTACTATTGAAAAGATACATATGGGTTTTTTATCATATTTTTATGCTGTTGTCACACATTAATAGAGATTCAACCCCTCCATAATATCTTGTGGAAATATTTGGGAGACATAAGACTATCCCTGTTCTGGATATATTGGCAAAATTGCTCTTGGCTTTAGTTTGGGAATGCAAGTGATTTTTTTCAGTTCATAGTAAGTGTAGTTGTGCTTGCCAATGGTTACATCAACATGGCAGTGTTCATTTTGTCTGGAAGGTGCTACGCTGTGATGTCTTCATGTCTGAAACTGTGGCTCTGGAACATGTCTGGGTCCTGAGGATGGGCAGATGGAGTCCGTGGCTGAGGGCAGCTCACGCAGGAGCTTTGGGTCGAGGAGGTGCCTCTGGGTGCCATGTGCTTGCTGGCTTCTTCTTGTCCTCCAGTGGAGCAACCTGTGGTCATGGTTCTTTGTCTGATGATGCCGAAGGCTGCTGGTGCCTTGCTTGAGGTTTTGAGCATTTCAGAGTGTTATTTTCAATATTTGTGTTTCAACACAGGGCTGCAAGTTGGGAGGGAAGAGCAATTTCACAGTATAACCAATCTCTGTGTGTGAACATCACCTCAAGAGGAAGTTAAGGGTTGTGTTGCTGAAGCTGAGCCTTCCTCCTGGTTGGTGTCAGCTGCAGCTCCCTTCTGGCTGTGCACAGCCTCTTCCTGCTGGGGCATGAGCCACCACCAGGGCTGGGCGAGTCCTTCGTCTGGTGAAGCCCAAATTGAAGTTAGGATCTGTAAGAAATCTCTTCTGGTTCCCCAGCCTGTGGGTGCAAGCAATCAGTGAGTTTGTCTGCTCAGTTTTGTGGGGTTTTTTCTGCTTCCTTTCTGAGACCAAAGGTGGTACATTTTTTTAGTGGAAGTGGGGGCAATCCAGCACCAGAGGTCATTTGGCTTGTAGATTTTCCCTGCTCACTTAAAAAGTGAAGCTGGCACCTCTTGGAAAGCATCTTTCCTATGCTGAAAATATTATCTGTGCTTTCGTGCTTTTGTCCTTCACAGTTCTTCAGAGCCGTGTCTGAACAGGGGTGAGAAACCCATCTCTGTGGTGGGCTGTTTCTCTCCTAAACTCTCCATGAACTCTGTTGTGGTCTCAAGGGGGAGGCTGTGGTGTTTTATGGATGCATTAAAAAAGGCTAATTTTTTGTTGGCTGTTCTGCATAAATCTGGGAGCAAACTGTTGTAGGTTGAGATGGCTAAAACTGGCTGTCTGTATTGAGCATGGCGAGGGCTCTGGGCTGGGTATCTCCGGCCAGGCTGCGTCATCCTGCCACAGCAAGCAGCCAGGGGGAGAACAGAAACCTGAGATGCACAACATGTAAATACTCCAGAAATACGAGGAATTTGGCAGGAAGGCCAGCAGTGGCTTCCTCTCTCCCTGAAGATACCGCCATATGCTGAGAGATGAATCCAGTTATTTCAGCAGTGCTGGCAAAAGTAGTTTTTGGCTCCCCATTGCTCCCAGGCTGGCACGAGCAACTGCCCTGTCTTCTCGGCGCCCGGGGGCTGCAGGGTGAGGAGGAGATGTGGAACACCAGGGGAAAGCAGTGCCATGGGAGTAGCAGGGCCTGCAGGGTGTGAGGCAGCTGCCTTGGGCAGAGGGCCTCCCTTGGGCAGTGCATCTTCATGCACGCCATTCCCCTCACCTGGGTTTGGGGGCAGGATTGAGGCTGGCACAGGGGTGAGTGCTGAAGGCAGGACACGCCTCCTGCTTGTGCCCTTTGCTGTCTCCTTTGTGTTTTGAGATCTGATGGGATTGTGCCACAATACGGAATAGCTGCAGGCAGATCACTTTTATGATATATTACTGCAATAAAATTACAAATTTATGGCAGTCAGAGATCTAGACATGTGCCCATAATTTTTCCTTGCCGCTGTGTATTGTCTGGTTAGTTGGCACATGAACTCAGTTGATCCCTGGGAGAAAGAGATGATGCTGGGTGAGCTGCCCCTCCCTGCTCAGTGCCTTGGGCCCTGACATTCCTCCCTGGAGCCTGGCACCGCCAGGGGTGTGGGGCTGGCAGAACACAGCGGGGCCTTTTGGGTGGGTTTGGGCAGTAGGAAACAAAGTACCACGGCAACCCCTCTTCTGAGAGATCTCCTTTATCAGCTTGTGGCAAACCTTGGGCTCCTGCTCATCAGTGGTACCACTTTTCTGGCCTTGTTACTGCTGCAAAATGGAAGGTGCATGGTGGGTTTTGGGCTTCTTTGTGGGTTAGTTTGTTTGTTTGTTTGGGTTTTTATGTTTTCGGGGTGTTTTGGTGGGTTGTAGGGTTTGGGTTGTTTTTTTTTTTTTTCATTTGTTTGTTTTCTTGGCGTTTTTGTGTTGGTTTTAAAATTTTAATATTTATTTATTTATTTATTTATTTATTCTTCATTTTTTAATGAGGAGGAATGCCAGGGTCAAGAATTCGCATCAGGCTTCTGGTTCCACTCTTCTGTACATAGCCCTTCTCCCTCCATGCCATCTGTCAGTTGCAATTAATGCTTTAATACTCTCTGCAGGGTAGCATTGCTATTTATTTATTCCAATGTTTAAGTTTCTTTTTGACCTTTGGGATTAAGCTGGAGTGCCCAGACATCATCGTGGACTGTGAAAATCCCAAGATAGCATGTCACAAGCTCTTGAAAAGGGGGGAAATATGTGAAATGTTGGTTTTAGCTGTGTTTTCTTTGGCTTGCTTTCCTAGCTGTGGCTCCTGGGGCAGGGGAGGGGACCAAGGCCCTAGTTCCTGTGGTGTCACCCAATGCAGAGAACATTTGGTGTGCAATGCCCCAGAGTCCTGATGGATACCACCTTGCTGCTCCTCTGCTCCTGGGAGCCCTTCCCTGCTGGCTGGACCCTGGAATTCAAGCACAGTCTCCTCAGTGTAGCCTTGGAACTGCAAGACTTCTGACTCACATGGCTTTTTTTCCTTCAGAGGTAGCCAGAGCCTGAGACCATCCCACAACAGTATTTCTTTAATAGAAGAAAGATTAGATGTATCATAATCTAATTAGCAATCCTGCATTTCTCGTCTTTATCTGCCACCAGGAGCATCTCTCAGGGTGGGCTCAGGGTTGTTTGCGTCCCTGAACTTGCAGCACGTTCTGGGAACCCTGTTCCTTTCTATTGCCTTCCTTTGTTATATTCTATTTTCTGTCTGTGCTGGGGGGGTGTTGTTTGGGTTCTGTTTGACTCCAGTTTAGTGTGTGACTCAGCATTGCTGTGTGTTTTGTTCTGCTGGTGGTTACAGCATTCCCCAAAACCTCCTGGTGCTTTCACCAAAGTGTCTTACCCTAAATCTGTGGCTGTGATCTCCCTGCCAGCCACCACCCTCCTTTGCCTGCTGAGGTCTTCCCTTGGCCATGCCATCCTATGATGGAGACCATGTTTACCTGGAGATAGCATGCACATTAGCCAGTAATTCTCACATTAATTGCTTTGTGATAACTGCATGGTATCAGGCAGGGTCCTGCGGACGATTCCCCTGCTTACCCCCACTGGCCTGGCTGCCCTGGCCCTCTGTGGGTGCCCCCCTCAGCTGCTGGGGAGCTCACCTCCTGCCACCAGCATCTGCAGATGGTGCTTTCTTTCCCCTGTGTCTGGATAGGATATGTCCTTTTTATTTTGCATCCTGGAGCCTTTAATTACTCCCAACAAGTCCCTTTCACACTTCAAAAATCCTGTAGCAATTTCAGTTTGAATTGCTTTCTCTGAGGCTTTGGCTTAGATGAGTGCACCTGCTCTGGGGTTCCAGTGGTAATTGGGCTGTAATAGTTATGGTCCTTTAAATGCACTTAAGGTACTGTGAGCTTTAAGAACTGATAATGGTGCAATCTGGCATCTCAGCACCAGTTTTGTCTTGAGCATTTTGGTTTAAATTGTATTGTTTTGCCATTTGTGAAGATTACAAATATTCACAGGTTTTGGAACTTGGATGAATTTAATGAAATGCTGCCCTGTGCTCATGTACCCATCCCACAGATCTGGGTCCTGGGCTGCTCCTCATTTCCCACTCTGCCAAACCCCTGCTGAGCTCAGTGGGAGTTTTGCCAGAACAAGGCCCTAAAAAAGAAGTATGACTCATTTGAGCAGTTGTGCTCATTTATGCACCAGTCCAGGCTCACGTTAAAAGGATATTAAACAAAAAATACTAAAGAACCTACTTGTCTTGTCCTTGCCTAGAGCAAACATTTATCCTGGGACTGGTCTAGCAGGTTAAAGATGGCTTTTCCTCTGGTTTGTGTGTTACTTAGGATACTGTGGTGTGGAGAGCATCAGGGCTTTTTACAGTTCTCTGCTGCCTTAATTCCCTTCTAAGGAGGCAGAACAGGGAGGCGGATGAAGAAAAGAGAAATACATCTCTCTCAGGCACATACCATAGCAAGAGGTGTGCAGCCTGTAGCCTGCTGCTGAACTCAGAATATAACATCTCCAAAATTACCAGTTGTGAGTGTGATAATGAACTGAAAGTAAACATGGCTCAGTTTGCTGTGAATCATTCTTGGGGGGTTTAATTGGACTTGGATGAGCTGGCATTGTTGCAGTGCAAGAATAGAGTTGTTTCAGAATTAGACAGACATATCTGCTTAGCAGTGCAGAGCTGCTGCATCCCAGTAGTACTGGGGAGACTTTATCCTCAAAAAGGCTTCCTAGGACGGCTTGAGGAAGTTCTCTGTGTGGGGAAGGAGCCAAGTGCTCCCACAAGGCCCCAGCACCTGGGAATTCACCTGCTGGTACCAAATGCCCTCAGATGAACACTTGGAGTTAAGCTAGTCACTGTGAGATGGAAGATTTTCCCTCACCAGAAAAGGCCTCTAAGCTCTCCTGGCAGGGAATAGGGGCCATGAAATTATGATAATGGTAGCTGCTATTATGAGATGTTACTGTAAACAAAAACAAGCATTTTTGTGCTTTTCCTTCCAGAAGAAATTTAAATTCCCAAAGCAGAACAACCTGTTCAGAACGGCTCAGACAATGTTGTACATCCAGGCAAGGAAAATACTTTACTTCCCTTAGGAAAGTGATTGCAGGTTAGCTCCATGAGAGGTACAGGTGTGGGGTGATGCCCTAACTTGGTGTTTGACTGGAGTAGTTTGACTAACCTGTGAAATTCAGAGAACTTGAAAATGGGAACTACCCTGTCCTGTAGTGGGGAGACCCAGGAATTGCATATTGCCCTCTTTAAGCCATGATCATGATTATGGGATGAGGCAAAGAGATTTATATAAGCCATTCTCATTAATGCCAGTGGGAATTACCCAGAGCTATACAAGTACATCACAGTAAGAAATGTGCCTTGGCAGTTCACTATTAATATTTGAAGATAGTGCAAGCAAAGTCTCCTTCTCTGAGTCAAGTGGGCAAAAATTAGAGGGGCGGGGAAGGGAGAGGGAATTTTGTTGTTTTGGTCCTTGGAGAGGTTATGGAAAGGTGAACCATTCATACATACAGACCCTCAGATACAAGGAGTTGCAGGTGTATGTCTCATGTTAGCTGTCCCCATGGCTGTAACTGCAGGTATTTAGCTCCTGTTGGCTGCTTACTGATGGGCAAGAGCCCATCTCTGTTTTCAGGAGCTGCTGACCATCTTTGCTGACCCACTCAGTGCTGGCGCTCACCAGGGGGGCAAGAAAGGCTGCTGCCATTCTGCTTGCAGTTCCATGCTGTATTTAAACCAGATGGGGAAATTCTAGGCAGCAGAAGCAGCGCATTAGCAAAATCAGAATTTGTGATTTTAGCCTAGTGAAGTGTCTCAAAGAGCTTGAGTTGTTTGAAGCGGCCATCGAAGCGAGTAGAAGGGACTGTGTATTTATATGAGGCACGGTGGAAGGCAGGCATTGACCTCTGCTTGATGTTTCTGAGTTAGTCATTATTCCTCTGTTTGGTTTGTATCAGTAACAAGCTTTCAAGTTAGTTTCTTCATATTTTGCCTTTTTTTTTTTTGGCTTGAGTTGGTATGCAGTCTCAGTCATAGAATGTGAGTTCTAGTAGGAAGTGTTATTGTATTTATGGGTCTTGTCCTGCTGTTTACTCAGTACAGCCATGCCTTCAGTTTACTCAGTACAGCCAGCCTTCTCCAATTCACCCTCCTTCCATGGATGACAGAGCTGAGGCTGCAGCTGGTAGCAATGTGGTGCTGGGGTGCTTGTCCAGTCCCTGCAAGAACTGTGGCTAATTGCTGCCATGCTGTTTAAACTAATTTTCTTTATTATTCTTAGCATTATTTACATATTTTTTTATGGAAACCCATTCCATTCAAACAAGATAAAATAAAATTTACTATTCCTGACAGATGTTGACAGCTTTGGAGCAATGCAGGACACGCTGATTACATCTGTGCAGTGCCACTGCCTTGGAAGAAGGTTCACCAAAGCAGACGAGTCCTGCCTCTCACCCTGCGGATAAATGCCAGAGGTAACCTTTACAGCTGCACCTTTCAGTGACAGTCCAGCCCAAAGCCCAGGGTTCCCTACTGACAGCTCCTTGCTCACAAGGCTAGGCTGCACAAGTTGAAATTCATCAGTTTTCACATTCCCAACAAATGAACTGGGGAGGTAGAAGTTGGTGCTGTGGATGCTTGGTGCAAACCACCTTCAGGACTTTTAGTAAAAAGTCCATGGTCTTGGACATCATCAGCTGCTGCACATAACACTGAGGAAGGTTGTGTGTACCCTCAAGCTGAAAGCAGAAGAAAGCTGAAAGCACATTTCTCTCCTTCAGCTGAGCAGTGACCCGGTGTCTATACCTCTTATCACCCCTATATGGCAGGAACTCTGATAGGGTTTAGCAGCACAATGGTATGTGCTGTTTTGATACTTGAACAGAGATAACAGAATGCCTAAATAAATCCTGTTTGATGCTTAAATAAGGATTTCATCCTGCCATGTCTGTAGGCAGATACCAAACAGAGTTTATAATTCATTATCCAAGAATTTGATCCTTTCTATCTTTGTTTTTTTTTTTTTTTTTTTTTGCATTCCAACTTGGGGTACTTTTACTAGGTAGTAATAGTGGAAAGGAAAGAAAGAACATAGTCACATAATACTCATATGGAATAAAGTTAGCAGATAATTAGATGTTGGAAACTGTGGACCTAGGAAGCTCCAGTTTCTTCCTTAATACTGATACTTAATTGGACATTAGCAAGTAGAAATTCTTGAATGTTCACTTCTTTCCTGTTATTAAAAACCAGTCAGACATGTGAGGATGCATGTCTCCTGTGCCTTGCTATGTGGCAACAGTTACAGGGTAAAACTACTTGAACACCCTGCTGCTGCTACCATATCTGGTGCTTAGCAGCTGTTAGTGGGCCCAGCCAGGAGCACCGCACTTCTAAGGCCAGAGCAGCTTTCAGACTGCAGCTAAAGCTTCTGCTACTGTTACTGTTCCTCCTCCTCGCAGTTTGAGTGACTAAAGCTGAGCCTAGCTGCAGGATGGGTAAGGCTGCAGGATGGGTAAGGCTGAAGCGTGGTTCCCTCCCGAGTGCAGGCATGGCCCGGTGATGGGAGCTGGGGACAGCTGTGGGCACCAGGGAGAGAACCCAAGTGAGGGCAGCTCGGTGATTGCTGGAAAGGGAAAATGATATTTTTATTCCAGCAGCTAAAACCCTTTTGTATTTTGGTTTCTTTTAGCAGCTATTTATCCAAAACATTTGGGAGAAAAGCTGTCTCTTTATTAAATATTTAACACCCTTGCCTTCAGCTGTGGGCTGAGAAAGCTCCCAATCCACATGTGAGTCACCAAGAACTCCTCCGACAGAAGCAGAGGAATTCCAGACTGGAGATTGCTAGAGGAAAAAAAAGCTCGCTGCTTTGGAAAAAGTCCAAAATGGTTCACATCTCTCATATATCATAAAACGAGCACTGCAGTCAGTCTGCTGGGTGTGTGGACAAGGAGTCACAGAGTCCCAGATCTGAAGTGGAGAAGTTCTCAAAATGCTGGGGAGCATCACACCCTATATAATACAGATGAGAAGTACACCCAGTAACTGGTCTTTTATTAAATGCTGTCTGCATTTGGATCCTGACATGTCAGAGGTGACAAGGTGTAGATCACTGCTTCCTGTAGTAGTTTGTTCCATTGCTGAATTAGTGCTAGTTTTAATCCATTCAGCTTTCACCTCCAGCCATACGTTAGCAGGCATCTCTCGGCAAATCCAGGACATCCATGATTTGGAGGTGCCCTGCTCACTCAGGATGACAGTCTGGGATTCATGTTCAGAGAGCATGAGTGCAAGCTTCTGCAAAAAGAGCATATGGTAACAAATGGTGCAATAAGAATGAGTTGTGATAACAAAAAAGGTCACGGCTGTCCCTAGCACTGCTGGTGGTGAGCACTGTGCTTACATGTGCTGTGCAGGCGTGGAGCGTGTGATCAACTCTTTTTATTTCTATTAAAGTGATAGGAACTGAAGGAATAAAATAAGATGAAACTTTTTTGGCATGTTTCGCCCTTTGGCCAAATTATTTTATCAACATCCCAAAGAAGTTTTCAGCTGCAGATGTTGTGTCAGTCTCTGTCCCATAGCCAATTAGAAACATCTCCAGCAGTGGTTTTTCACCTCTTTCCTCTGCGGACCACTTAAAAATTTTTACTGGTGACGAGGGTTCCTCGTATAGCAAACTTACACCTCCTGACAAGAGGTTTACTCTTCCCATTCCTATTTGTAGATACTTAAATGGAGTTCACAGTATATAATAGTATTTTCACTGGTTGAAAACCATTGGTCTTTGACACAGGTATTTTCTGTGCACTCTGAGATCACTCCTGCAGGGAACACATGGCCATTAAACATTTTTTAGGCCATGTGCTCTGAGTGCTTTAAAGGAACTTCTTGTAGCTAATGTACCTGATTCTCATTTCAAAGCAATGTTTCTATATTGCCTTGTTTTGAGCTTATTCCTGATTTAAAATTATGAAAGAAGTGCAAGCCTTACAGCCTCACCACCTAGCCCTACATGGTGCCTGTTGGAAGGTGAGGGGTGACACCAGTAGCATGTGTTAATAACACATCCTCCGTGGGGCAGCACTGACTAGCGGGCATATTCTGGTACAATCACTTGGCTCCCTTGGCCAGGACCTCTGCCTTGTGCAGGTGGGACTTGCACAGCTACCTTTTGTATGTGCCTGCCTTTTGGGTGGAAAGTGTTAGCAAAGATGACTCTTTCTGGCCTGTGCTGTGTTGCCTTATATGGGAGGAGTGAATGAGGCTGTCAAAAGTCAGTTTGAACATTAGAGACTGAGAGTGGTCAGATCTGATGGGCATTCTGCAAAAAACAGGAGACAAGATGACCAGGAGATGGTTTGTCCCAGCACTATGAAAATGTTAGGACCCTTTATAAAACTCACTGACCAGATGTGCTGCAATGCGTAGCTGGATGAACGTTGTGTGTAAGGACTCCTTACCAGCAGGAGCTGGTGTGGCCAGCCACCTGTGCCTGAGCTGGCCAACACAGCTGGCAGCCCCATCCCCTAGCCATTGCTCAGATTGCCCAATACTGCAATCACCAGCTCTTTGATGAAAGGCAGGTTCATGTATCAGATTGTTGAGCATTAGGGATAGGGGATTAGATTTGCAGTGTAATCTTTCTGTAACATGCCTCTTGATCCAGAGACTGTGCCTTATAAAAGAGCTCTTTTCTCTCTGACATTGTGGAGGCCTCCTCAGGGACAACTGTCTTCTACCTTCATTTGGAGATAGTGAGGCTGCTGCTGACCTGATGTTTGTCAAGGTCACAGCTGCACCAGGCAAAATTAGTTCTGTGCAGGACAGTTAAGTAGATTGGATTTTCTCAGTTGTAGCTGATTTGCTTTCATCTGGCTTCCTCTTGCAAAACCATTTAAAGTCCATTCCCCTTTGCCCCCCACTGCCTATTTATGGGAAAAGACTGGAAGGGGGATATTCCTGCCTGAGGTTCAATTCTGCTTCAAGCCCTATTCTTATATCTTTCCAGGAAAGTGTCTACAGAGGCTGGGGCAGGCTGTGTAATCACTCTGGAGCCTTGGGTTGTATTTCATCCCATCATGAATGTTGTAGGGCCAGTTGGACTGGTCCTCCCCTGTGCCAGCTGACTGCAGCTTTGCACTGTCTGCTTTGGATCCAAAACCCTTCTGGGACCCTTCTGCAGATTCCTGGTGTGTCGCTGCAATTTTAACTGAGCCCCTTTCCAGTCCAGCTTTGTTTCTGGAACCTGATGAAGCCAGTTAATCTGAGTCAAAATGCATCAAAGCCCATGTCGTCTAATCAAGGAAAAAACTTCTGATTTGAGTAGCAGCTTTGGCTGGTTATGTTCTGGCCACTAGGAAAGCTGTCAGCTCCCTGGCTGTGCTGGCAAACCGTGCCATATGGTTGTGCGTGGGAAGCCAGTTCCTTGGGAGCATGGGGCGCTACCAGAGGGAGAGTGATTTTCACCCGGCTGCCTTTCCCTGCAATGGCTTTGCCAACGGGATATAATTATGGTGGATCTTTGCCTGCTTCCTCAGGTTGCAAAGCAACCACCAATGGAAAAGACCTCTTGTTTCTAGGTATCCTCCTGTTTTCAATCCCTTTTTATTTTAAGGTATAGTGAAACCTGCAGTCTGCAGAAATTGCCGCCTGGTGCATTTGGGAAGAGTTGGCTGGAATTTGTGGCAGACAGCTGACAGAGTGCAGGCTCTGTGACACTGATGATAGACTGTATGATCCCTGTTCATCTCTGTGGTGTGAAGGGGGAAAATTCATAGGGAGGTTTGCTTGAGGGCCTGGCAGGGGCAATGTGGTGTGTGAAGGGGATGTTTCCTTCTTTGCATAGTCACCTTCAGCCTATCAAAAATCTTTGCTAACTGGGACTATATGGAAAAAGGGAGTATGGAGATAATTGAAGCAAAGGGGAGCTATTCTATGGTATGTTCCCACCTCCCCAAAACTGTAGCTGATCAGAGTTTAAGGGAGATGAGCTTTAGTTTCTCCCAGAGCTTCATGTCTCTCCTCTCTGGGTACCAGAACAATGCTGGCAGCACTTCTAGGTCTTGAGGAGTAGGGTACAGCCGGTCTGAGGGAACCAAAAGGGCCACAGAGAGCAGGTTTGTACCCCAGTCCAGGTATGCCAAGCAAGTCCCCTTGACCTGGTTGCTCTGGTCAGCTGTATTAACAGAGAGCCTGTGTGATTCTGGGACTGTGGCATTCTGCAGACTGGCCTGGAACTGATGCTGGAATGTCCTTGTGTAGAAACTGTTGGAAAAGAGAAGGACTAAAACAAGATTTTTATATTTCATTTTCTTTTCTAAAAGCTTTGCTAACTACCCTTGTCTGTACTGCACTGAAAACATGCAATAATTCCCATTTGTCTTTGGCATTTTCTCTTGCTTTTTATTGGTATCTCCTCTGATGTTGTGACAGTATGTCCTGTGCTGGATTACAGGTATAAATACTGCTTTGGGGTTGAGCTTTTTAGTCAGCATGCATTTGGGAAAGGTGTTAGCAGCTGTCAAGGGGACAGTGCGCAGCCTGTGAACGTGCAGTAGTGGAAACATCAGCATCCTTTGTGTCTGTATTTCAGAATAAGTCTGAGGCGTGAGGATTTTAGGTTTTCTATTCAGAGAGTATTACATTAGGAATATGAAGTATTTGACATTTCTCTTATATTTACTCTTTTAATGTCAAAATGTGTCACATCTGGTATTAATTGGTGGAAAATTATGGCTCTAATTTACCAATTTGATTGTCTGGGAAAACTGAAGAGAGTGTAACATAATAAATGAATGCCTATTAATCTTTAAAATTTGTCTGTTTACTGTCTGCTGAAGCACCCTGTTATGTGGTGCTGTGAGCAGCTTTCTGGAAATACTGTTATTCCTGGAGAGGAGTCACTGCCTGGGGGGGCCATGGCCAAAGTGGTTCGGTCACTGAGGGGAGGCTGTGGCCTGCAGAAGTCCTGGGCCAGTGGTGCTCAGACACTGGGTGAGGAAGGGTTTCCTGCAGGGAGGAAGGAGGCTGCCATTTGATAATAGCCCTGAGGGGGTGCAGGCACAGTGTCCCCATTCCCTGTGCCTGGCATCCTGTTCCACACTGTCCTGGCTGTGGGGCAGGAGCAGCTCGTGGACATGGCCTTCGCTCTTCTCTGTCCCTTCACCTGCGGCTCTTACCTCCCTCTGGGTTTCTTAGTCCAGGGCACACGCTACTGCTTCATTGATGCCCAACACAATAAACATATTTGTCCCCACTAATTGTTTTAATCATTATTAATGAACATTAATTTCCAATCAGAGCTCTCCAAAAGCCCGGATTTTTTCAAACTTGCCGACACGGGAGCGTAGGCAAGAGAAGTCGGGTTGTTCTTCCTGGGGCTGCCAGTGGAGCAGTTTGTCTCGCTGGCAGTGTGTGGATGAAGCCCAGAGCACGGATACACTTTGGCAAGGCACTGTCACTCTGTCCTGACAAGCCCAGCTCTGAGGAGACAGGCCTCCACTGCCTCTGCAGCCGACAGGCAGGCAGGCAGAGGAAGCTGATGGCAGCACACTGTTACTTGGGTACTGTGTGTGGATGGTGACAGGCTCAATAGCTTTTCTATCAAAAGACACCCATGTGTTTGTGAAAATAAATTTTTGGAGGATCAAATACCAGGTGCTTATTTTAGTAGCAGAAAGCCCTGAAACATGCCAGCTCTGGAATAAGCTGATTCTGAAAGCTGACATATTCTGTATGATTATTCCAGTATATGCCATCTGTCACTAGCATATCCAAATATTTATGTATTTTGATTATTATAACTGTTACGAGGGTACTAAAGCTCATAAATAATTTCATTTTCAGCAATCATTTTATTACTCTTCCATGGTTTGATAATGACATTTTACATGTGCCTGCTCAGACTCCAACACAAGGAAGCGTCACAGCATGGCTATGCAAGTGACAGCCTTCTCACAAAAAGCCTGTGGCCAGGGGATGCCTGAGCCCATGTCCTGCCTGGGTCTGTGCCAGTTCCCACTCCCTTCATCTCCTTGGGCTTCAGACTGTGCTGTGCCTTCATTCAGCTCCATCTTGCCTCATCAAGTGACTGCACTTAGATTGGCAAATGATATAATATGACTAATTATGTTTAATGCAGATAATGTCTTATAATCAAAATAAAGAGTGGATTGCAAACAGATCCTTAAAGGGCACCAGGCGTAGAATTGACGCTGTATTTATTACCAATAACATCGCTGAAGTGCTAACAGCTGCTCAGCTCCAGCAAGTGCGGCCCCTTTGTGGAGTTATCCAGAAGAGCTAAGTGTATCAGAAGCACATTACTGCTGATAATAGTAATTAGTTCAGTAGAGCTCAAAATGTTTTGTAAAATATTATTATCTTGATTTTGCTACTCTGCAAACCGTGGCAGAGAAACAGCCTCCTTGGCTCAGAGGAGTCACTGCTGTCTGTGGGGATGGCCCTGGCTCTAGTGCAGGGCTGCTGCCCTCTCCTTGGGCAATATTGCTGTCTCCAGCTGAGTCTAGAAATCTGAGGGATGTGCCTTCTCTGTCTCGGCCTTCATTTTCACCAGCGTTAGCAAAGAGGTTTCTCTAGATGGAGGAGTGCACTGATGTGGAAGTAGATTTGGGTGTTAGATTTTTGAAAAGCCATTGTTAAGCTGAAAAAGGAAACCACAAGCTGTAAAGGTTGACAAAGCTCCTCTGTAAGGGACTCTTATTTTGCTGTGTACATTCGTTTTCTCTTGCTTACTAAAGGGATAAAGTGCAATCTAGGTTTCAGAGAGAGATGGCTGATTAATCTGTCTGCCAGGTACATATGGAAATAAATTAGCAAATGGTGCATCTGGGATTAGACTACAGCAGAGATGATAAATTATTGCCATCTTCCATGGCTGTATTACTGAAGCTTCACTGGGTTCCCGGTACTCAGTTACTTGCTATTCACATGGTATTAATGTGGCTGTGGGATGGAAAGCCTCTGTATTCGATGCAATTTTCTGTGATATGCTAGTTTGAGAACTGATCTGGTCAGACCCATAAGGATATGCTGTACACTTAGATTAAGTAAAAGCAAAGAGATTTGATTTGGTTCTTCTACTCTGCATGAAATTCTGCTGGTTTCTGGGTACAGGAATGCTCAGGAAGGAGAAAGGCAAGGACCTGAAAGAGGTTTTTCCATTAAAAAAACCTCTGTGGTCACCCTCCATCCTTTATCCCAAATAGCAGAGTTATTTATCTATGCTAACACCAAGTTATGCTCTCTGAAGGAGAGCATTCTCTGGCCTAAACCTCTCCCACACTCCCAGCTTGACCCAGATGTAGTTCTACAACAACTTGCACAACTCCTTCTTATCTCTGAGATCAAGAGTGAAACACCACGAGGGCAGGTGGTATTTGCACTGAATGCTGATACAGACTTCTCAGCTGTGTCTCTGCTTCTGCTGCATTTTTCATGTCTGTTTAAACTGATGTGTAGCTGATGGGCTGGCAGCTGAGACATACCAGCAATGCCTTACACAGGACATGCAGGTGGAGTAAATGTGACAGCAGGCATGTGGTCTCCTGCCTTTCTGGAGGAAGAAAGGGTCATGCAGAAGTTCTCATCAAGTCTGTGGCACAAAACAGCTGTGGTGCAGAGGTGTCAGATCCTGTGGCACACCAGGGAGCTGTGGGAATGGTGGCAGCATTGCTGGAAAAGCTGCAGCTGGGCTTTTAACAGGAGCTTGCAGCCTGGTGTGGAGACCCAGTATCTCTAGGTCAACCTGCATGGGCCTTCCAGATCTCTCAAAACCAGTGCTTGTGCAGGCGGCTGCTCCTGCAGGCTGACTCTGGGGCACAGGGTGGAGATGAGCAGGACAGGATTGTTACAGAGCTGCTGGTTGCTGTTCAGCTCCCACCTGTGGCACTGGTGAGTGGACGTGAGCCTGGGGCACAGGGCACAGACAGCCTGTGCTGCACTGGTCTGCTGCACCTTCAGGCTGGGCAAGGTGAACTGCTGGGCTTGAGGGGCACTTACTGGGTGACTGTGGCCACTGGTTTTCTGTTCCAGCCACTCCTTGTGGTCCATGAGTCCAGCACAATTATGGTGTGTGTGTTTGTAATTGAGTAAGGCTAACAAGAGTGGTGCCTTTCGGTACAAGATGCATGGGTGGGTGCTGTGCTGTAAATCTGAGCTAGCCAGGACTCTGAGAGCTCTGTTCAATTAATCCAAACACAGAAATGTTTACTAGCAATAGATTTATTTTCCAGTGACTTCATTTGCAAATTTTGGTTAACAACAACAGTTTACTCCTAATACGATCATGTCAAGCAGCAAGTGGAACTTACTGTTGTTCCTGGCCTTTCCCACCAAGTGTTTTGAGCAGAATGTGGAGTGAGTCAAAGGAAGCACTGGCTGATGGATGAACAGATTGCAGCACAGCCATCTATTCTATTGCGCACTTCCAGGGAAATCCCAGCAAATTAGATGTGCAGTTTTTAACTATACAGAGAAAACGAAAGAAATTACATTATGAATGAAAAATTAGGTGGAAATGTCTACTGTCTCATAAACAATTCGGGAATAACTCCCTCTAAAATATTCTGGTTTATGCATGCATTTAATTCGTGCTCTGAGAGCAAAATAAAGTTCCTAAGATAAAACAGTCTAATAATGATTTATGTAAATTTATTTGAACAAAGCAATGATGTAGTTGCCTATAATAAATAGTTTGGAATGTGAAATGAATTTATGAACTGCTTCTCTCTATATGAATACAATAGATGATAGGGGAAGCTACATAAAGAAAACATAATTTTACATTTAAAAGGGACTCTGATGCTGTGTCTAGTGAGCAGGACAGGCAGTCAAACAGATTGCTGAGTGTCTGATAAAATAATCTCTAGCTTGATTCTTCCTAGGCTATTTATAGCACATGTTTAATTTAAAATTTAGGTATGTGCTGCAGATGACCCTAACAATCATACCAGGCCCATGTATGATAATACAAATTGTTTGCCTCATATCGCACATATGCCAAAATCTCAAGTTGCTTTGCATGCAGAAAATCAGGCTCTGTATCCTCAAAATATGGCTGAAAATAGGAAAACAATTGTAGTCCCCAGCTGCTACAGGCATATGGGGCCAAATTTATCCCATCTGTTGAAGGTTATGGTGTTCTGCCAGGGATGACTTTGATCCTGTATGTTTAGCAAAGTGGAACCAATATGTCAATATAAGATGTCTTGCTACTTCTGATGTTCTCCCAATAAAACATCATCATTCAAAGTGGCGTGAATTTCCCAAGTGCCCAAGTCACAAACACTATCGTGGGGGATGTTTCAGAAGTGCTCTGATTCTTGCTGTGTTGATGTTAAAGCAGTGAACAGCAAATTGGCTTTTTCCTCAATCAGGGCTCGAGCCTAGGGGCTGCTGGTGGAATGAGTGTGTATCAGCCCCAGGCACAGAAACCAGGGGCCCTTTGAAACATTTTTAGCAAAACACTGCAGAACAGAAAGCTGTTTCTGCATTCAGGTATTGCAAAGCACATTTCACTTGAAAAACTTTTTTTGAATCAGGAATGATAGTGCCATGTAGAAATAGTAGGTTTATTTACTGTATATGCTTTGGCATACCAGGACATCTCTATATGCCTGGTGCTGGGCAGACCCACAAAGTCTGCATTTGGCTTCAGCCATTTACAAGTTTAAGAGGCATTTGAATCCCTTGATTTGGACAGGGCTAGTTTCCTAGTCCCCAGCAGGGCTTACTCTCTTGGGGGCTAGAAAGATTCAAGTAAAATGATGCTTGTCATCTGACTGGGGTTCTGGTGACATTTTTTTGTAGTTAAATTCCTCCTGGTTTATTCCGGACAAGTTCTAAGGGTCACGTGTAGGAAAGGTATGTCTTCTGCTCAGGACTTCACTGGTGGCAACAGAATGGTCTTTCCAGCATGAGGCTCGTGTGTTAAAGGCAGTAATGAACACAAAGTGACACTCTTTGGTCTCATGCTTACAGTAAGGCTGTGCTTTTGGGCCCTCCATGCATACTTGAGCAAGGCTGGGAAAATCTTATAAGTGCTGGCATAAGATACCTGCAAATTAGGAATCTCAAACCAGGCTGGTGTTTATTTTCAGCAATGCTCCATTGGACTCTGTGAATGGCAGATTCACAGATATGTTCCTTAGCATAACTGACAAAATTTTACATATAGTTATCATGGAAGATGATTGTGGAGTTTGAAATGTGACTGCAGACATTTATAATTAAATTACTTTGCCCCCATTCCGGATATAGTACCTTATAAAGAGGACTTTGAATGGCTCTGGACAGAACCACTTCAGTCTCTGTTCAGAAAGCACATAGGCACAGTTATGCTGCACTGAAGAGGTATGAAAGTACAGTGGACTTGCCCCACAAGCAGCAAATGGAAGATCATCTATTTTGCTCTATTTATTCCTTTGTGATCACTCTCTTCTCCCTGGGGCTTTCTCATCTGCACACTCTGCATTACTTATGGACTGCTAAGCCAAATCTCCAAAGACATCTGAGAAAACCTGACAGGTTCAGTTTCGAATCTCAATCAATGCTTCATTTCCCTCCAAACCAGAGTTAGCCCCTGGAAACTGGGGTGAAGGCATATCTGCCTTTTGTTTGGCTCCATGGGAAGCCATTCCTTTGCTGCAGCAGATGAAAATCAGGGAGATCACCAGATCATTTGCTGAGCTGGCGCATCTTCCTCCAGAAATATTTGGTTAATTTTAATAGCTCAACTATTTAATGTGCCAGGTTATAGTTAACACTGTCTATTGCTTGTAATGAGCTAAACTGGGACACCTCTGTCACTTGAGGGTGCTACAGCTGAAAGGAGGGTTTCATAAGAAGCTCTTGATCTGTCAGTGGCGACCACAGCTCTCGCATCTTCAGCTGAGATAAAAGCACTGTTTGCTTAACAGGATTGAATTTTCCTCAAAGAAATAATTGAAACAATAGAAGAATCACCCAAACCTGTGCTGAGCATTAGCAGATGAGCTGGTTTAAAATCGATCCATTTGGAAAGGAAGTAATGTGCAGATTGGTCAAGGTAATGATGATATCAGATGATAAAATGGACGCAAGGCTGGAGAAAGCTTGTGAGGGATATAGTGTCACCTAAAAGCTTTGCAGAAGTGCTTTTATTACCCTGAATCAGCTTGGTTTTGCACTGACACTTAGCTGTTTGCAAAGAATTATACCTGCTTCTGAGATAAATACATCTGACAGTGAACTCTTAACCCCTCTTTTTCAGGCCCCTTCTGGGCAGTGGCCAGTGGAGAAAGAGATGCCTTCAGTTTTTCCAAATACAGAGTTAGAGAAAATGGGGTGCAAAACTATGGTACATAATTTACTAGTGAGCAGAACACTTCAGGAAAATTAGAGTCATTATTGAATGTAATGAAACCTGACAAATTAGAGTTTCATAGGCCCTCCCTGAGATTAGCGTGATCCATTAAACATGCTCTCTGACTGCTAAATGGCGTTATCCCATTTCCCCATAAGAAGTTGAGAAATTCTGAGGTAACTCTGGCTAACAGCTGATTGAAAGCACCCAATGAAGAGCTCCTTAAAGTAAGAGGAGAAATTATCCTGATTAACATTATTTCCAAGAAGGTAGTCTCTAAGTAGGCTGTAAATTGTGTTAGAAGCATTTGGGTATTGCAGGGAAGGCTGAATTTGACACTGAAGTGGCCACAAAGTAACGTACGAAGTGGAGTGATCAAGGGAAGAACATTTTGTTGATTGTGGTGGGAAAATTGAATTACTCTCAGTTGCACAGCTATTCAGAATATGTACATTAAAGTGAGTGATACACAGTTTAGCAGAAGAGCGAGCAAATACAAAGAGCAGAAAAAGCCCCTTTCACAAATCCTTCTTGCCTCATTATTTATATCTTAAGATTGTTTTCACAGGGCTGGTCATGAATGCCTTATCCATTATGCAAAGACATCCCAGCGATGCAAACTAAATCAATACAATAGTATTCCTTAAAATAATTGCTTTTTCCTTGACTGATTCTACATTAAAAGCAACCTTTAAATGACAGCCATTAGCACATGAGGCCTGGTCACTGGTACTGACTGAGCTTCATGAGATAAATGGTTAAGGGTTTGTGTGATAGAGTTGGTACTGAATTTCACAACAAAGCCTTGAGACTGGGAGTTAGTGAGAGAGTGCATAAGCTGCCAGTTTGGGATAAAGGGTCTTTATCTTGTAGAAGAGGTAGCACATGGATGTTCTCAGTGTCTGGTACTTCAGAGAACACCTTAAGAGGAGATGTGTGGCTGTAGTTGAGCACAGTAATATTCCAGCCCAGATTAGCCTCTCTATTGGTAAAATGTCTCAAAATCCAAATCTCCCATCTAAAAATGTTGTATAGCATATGTGTGCTGGAGTGATGCATCTGCAGTTTAGTTTTGCTTGTTCCATGTCTTGGTCAAACCCATCACCCATCCCACGTCCCAGTTTGGGGGGTCCTGCATACTGCCAGGCACAGTCCATAGTGTCTTTCAGAAGCTTCCAGTGTAATGATGCCTGACACTGAAATGCAATAAAAATTAAAACCTGGAATAATGGCAGGCACAACAGATATTTCTGATATTTCTTCAAATATTCAAGTGAAATGCTAAATGACAAGTTAAAAGAGCTACATGACTAAAATTTAATGCTAAGAGCTGTCTAGTGTGATGATGTCATCTTGTTTCATAACATCCTCAAAGCTGACCAAAACTGATCTAGAAGACTGATTTGTGGTTTTTTTCCAGGATCACCTATTAAAAATGGCTCAGCTAGTGGTGCTTTGGGTGGTGTTTCAGTCAGAGCAATGGGTACCAGTACAATGTTAAAGTGCCATCATGGCATGTAAAGAAGAATTGAAGGAAGAAGCTTTGAAAGGTTGGAAAGGAAAACAATCACTTGAAATACAAATAAGATTCCTGTAATCTTACCTCAGCCTAGAAGGGGTCTGTCAGCATGGCTCATGTGGTGCAGAGGAAAGCATGATGAATGTGAACATAGTCCTTGAGAAGTTAAGTTTATTCCCCCCTAATCTAACTGTTTATAAACATTTATAGTGCCCATCCCTGTAATATCTGACCTCTGGTTGACATTGTTGTTCAGGACTGGCAGCTCATGCCTGCAGTCAAGAGGAGATCTTTAGGGAAGATCTCCTTTGGTTATGATGTAGCTTATACGTAAAACTATTTAGGGTGGCTGCTTACATGTATCCTCTTCTAAAAGATAAAGCACTTGAGTGCAGGCTGGATGCCTGCTACCTTCTCATCTCCCTGATGTTCATTATAAACCAAGAAGACAAGTTTTTTAAAAGCTATTCAGATGTTCTGTGCCGTAACTTTCTCTAGTAGATATGTTCCTATTGATTGCAATGAAACACACAGGGTAGAAGAGAACAGATCAATTGAAAAGTAAAGTTAAGACAGCAAGCACACTTCTTTTCCACTTACAGTAATGGAGGCAGTTAGGGCTGGATCTATGCCAGGTGTAATGCTGCTGAAGTCAATGAAGTAGTACCAGTGATGAGTTTGGCTCCCAGTGTTCTGTTTTGACCTTTTCAGAAGGTTGCTCTGCAGGAGTGAAACTATTAAATACAGCCAGCAATACTTTAAGTTGAAATATAGAAAAGGCAAAGCTAGTGTGCATAGCACCTTTTTCATTAAGGAAGAGGCCTGACTTTTAGAGAGTAAGGGGAAAAGAATTGATTCCAGATAAGTGCTGAAGTTAGTCTCAGGTTTCCCTGGTGAATAACAATCCCAAGTTGGCCTGACACTGACACTTGAATATCTCTCCATTTGTGCATGGCTGTCTGGAAGGGGCTGCATTGTCTTTCTGTACACCTGGGCATCAGAGTGGGTTTGAGTTGGATATCAGAGCCTGCAGAGACACTATTCATCTACTCACCAATGATCCATGTAAACCAGCTGAACATTCTTCTTCATTCAAGTTCAAGGGTGCTGAAGTTGCCTGGCAGTGCTCAGTGTGACAATCTTTATTAGCTGGATTTCTTGGATTTCAGTAAACAGCACAGCTTCTTCACACACTGCAGTTGTCTCAGGAAGGCAGGGACTGTGAGTTTGGAGAACTTGCAGTTTCAAACCATTGTTTTGCATCTTTGGGTGCACTAATCTTGGCCAAGAGAGAGCAGCATGTTCTGTGGCAGCTGACAGGCAGCAGTGCAACTGAGAATGGGCCCTCCTACAGCATTGCCCTCCACTGAAATTTGCAGTGGTCTCTGAGAGCAGTGACAGTGAGCCCTGTCCACAGGGACAGAGGTTTTGCTAACAAGGATGGAGATGGAAAAGCTCTGGGTCCTCCTCAGATAGCTGAATTAGCAAGGATGGCAGAAGTCCACAAAGGGGTACCAGAGGTGTGCTGCAGGAGATCCCTTTGCCTGCAGTGGGATCAGGGCAGTTGGAGCAAACACTGATGCTGCTGCTGTGGAAGGAAGAGGCCAGAGATGTGTCACACTGTCACACTGCCTTGGCCCAGAGGTGATGCTCAAGAGGTGCTCCTGGGGTGGCTGGCTGTGTGCTCCTACCCCTCTTCTCATAGCTCCTTCTCTTTCTCTCTTCTCATGTCCAGAACTCCCCTGCCCTTTCCTTTTATGGCCCCTTCCCTCCTCCTGTCCTTCCCAGAGCTCCTCCCCAGCTTTGCTTGGGACTGATGGCCCTAAACTGCCATGTGCAGCATGTCAACATGGGCTGTGGGCTTTTGGGGGGCAGGGTCTGATCCCACATTGCCTGGCTCAAATGGGCCAAGGTGTCCCTTTCTCCTCAGCTACTTGTACACTAAATGCACTGATTTGCAACAAGTTCTGATTTTGCTGGTGGGACAGGGAGGAGGAGTGAGTAGGTCTAAAGATTTCTTGAGCCACTTGGACCTACCCATCCTGCAGGTGCATGTGAGGTGAGAGGATTTCAACACAGACAACTCTGAATAAGACCATTCATGCTGATGGAAAGTTTTTAGTCAAATACAATCTCAGTATTCTCATTTGCCCCATTTCTTGCACCTTGTAATTCCTCTGCTAGGTGAGGTTTGAGTCCCTGTCCCAGCAGAGGTTCCCAAGCAGGAGACCATGAAGTAGTCTCCTGCAGCAAGGGCTTTTTTACTTTTATAGAGTCTACAGCGCTGTGTTTACTAGTTCCTTCTAAAGTGTTATAATAAATAATTAAAGCTAAACTGTGCTTGTTAAATAAATGAGGAATGCACATGTTCAGATGCATTATCTATGTTTTAATTGCACTCATTTGTTGATGCTGTCCTTGGGTAAGGAGGTAGGAGATTTCTGCCTGAATGAAGGGCTTGGGAGCTGCAGGATCTGGGCTGAAGGACTGGACCCTCATTTGTTTGCTCAGGAATTTCTAAAATTATCATGGTGGTGAACATCATCCAGTGCATGAGATTATATTCTTGGACACAGGTGCCATCCTTCTGCTATGGGCTTTAAAAGTGTGGAGGAACTACTTCCTGGGGTGAAATCTTTAGAGATGTGGTTTCTTACATCCAGGCTGCTGTTCAGGATGTGCAGGACATCCTGGTGAATCCCAATGTCTGTCATGTTTGCAACCATGTCTGTTCATGTTGAGGGCTCTGCAGTGGGCACTGCCCCCCATGCCTGCCTAGGGCTGGGCTGCCCCCAGGGCTCCCCAAGGTGCTCCCTGTGCTGCTTCCTGCATGGGGGGCTCTGTTGTTTTATATAATCTACATTTCTTCCTGTGATATTGATAACATAACATCCTGTCATGTTCTCATGTGCTCTTAGTCCTGTGTGAGAGCCAGCAGGCCCCAGTCAGCAGACACTGAGCCCCACAGGGGTCACTCACCCCTGGGCTTGCAGCATCCCTCCCTCCCTTTCAGAAAGCCAGCCAGCTTCATCTTAGAAATGGTTTAAAACTAATTGCTGCACAGAGTCTCACAGCTGTCCTGATTAGTGATTTGAAACTTCTGGACTTAGTAACTCCATCTTCATTAGGAAGATCTGTTTTTATAATAATTGTCTCTAAAGAGGGCCTGGGGGATTATTAAGAGATGGCATTCATTATCAGTAAAAATACCATGAAGAAATTTCATAGACAAATGTTGATGTTCTGGATGATGTAGATTCTCTTCCGCAAGGAAACAATTTTATCTGAAAAGCATAATTATCTTAATAATTATCTTGAAAACTAAATGGGATTTTGAGGCTTGGTCAGGGTTGTCTAGGTGGTTGACACCTGCAGTGCTGAGCAGCTGGGAAAGGTAGGGCTGGTTGCGTGGGGAAAAAGCCTGAACCAACAGAAAAAAGGGTGTGGAGGAAGAGTAAGGAAGGGTTTGGCAGAATCTGACATTTAGAAAGCAGGCTAAGTTGGAGAGGAATGAACCCAGGCTGCAGACACCAACTTTGGAGCTTGAGGGTTAAATGCTGATAGAATATGGCAGGTGTTTTATTTATTTTTGTTTTATTTATTTATTTTTCAAATTTATTTAACTCGGAGGTTACAAGAAGGATTTTTTATTTATTTTTGTTTTATTTATTTTTCAAATTTATTTAACTCGGAGGTTACAAGAAGGGCCAGTAGCTACAAGATCTGCTGGACAGCATGATGGGTCAGTGACCAGCAAGAGGGCTTGCTGGGGGGAGGTGAAGGTGCAGCAAAGCTGCCCTGGATTAGGAAGAGATGGTCAGAGCAAGGTGATGAGCAAAAGGAATGGGTTGCTTGCTGAATTTCTGGAGGTTTTTAACTACAGAAAGTAAAGTGAATATCAAAAGCATTTGGTGCATATCAGAAGCAAGAACAATACAGTGATAAAAGGCAGCTGTAGGATCAGTCAGATGTCTGTATCTATGGTCACTGAAGGAACGTAGGTATTCTTAAGATACTTCTCCACAGCATCTCTATGGTGTTTTATTAAAAGACTTTTGTCTTTAGAGAGTGATAATAGAGCAAGAGGGAACAAATTGATTTGCTCTTTTTTTCTGTACCTCAGCTTTGCCTTCTTGATGTTTATTTTGGTTATTGGGGCTTCTGAGGCATTTTTAATTAGCATTTCTTTCTTAAACAGAGTGGCTGTGAATGGTTCAGAATCTCATGTCCGAGGCTTCAGAAAATATTATTTTCCTGAAAAGGAATGGGAAAGTGAATTTTCTCTGAGGAGATATGTTTTTGAATGATTGTTTGCATCTGCATCTAGAAGAAAGGAAATTATTATTTCGTATGGCAGCTGAGAGATGGTCATGAGGAAAAGGAAGCCATTATTAATTAATCATCAATTATTATTTTAATATTTATGTAGCACTGTGTGAGTGGTGCCCCACAGGGATGGCGGATCATCTCTCTGCCTGAGGAGCCTACATTCTAAATTTAGCCATGGTGATGGCTGCTCATGGCAGATGATGTGTTTTCATCATTCCCTGCTCTGCCTCAGCTTTTCAGTTGAATCCCATTTTAATTCACCATCCCCAATAGAGGGGAGCCTGCACTAAGCAGGAATGGCGAGATCAGAGTCTAAAAGAGTACAATCAATGCAGTAAACAGAGAGGCAGGATTAGAGGTCTGATCTCAGAGTTACATCTTGCAATCCTTACCCAGAATTGCAATAATGTAAACAAAATTTTTCCAAGAATAAAGAGTGCGGGGTTTGGTGCCAATTTGGAAAGACCTGCCCTTTCTGGGCCCTCAGACTGATGTCCAATTAAAGTCTTGGGGTTTTTTTCCAAGTCCTTAAATTGACACACTTAATGGTGAGACCTGGGCTCCATGGAATTGCTGGCAGCCGTACTGGGATGTTTCTCTTACTGGTGTTTTCCCTGACCTTACCTCTTGCTGAAGTCCATTCCTATTTCTGTGCTTTGAAGCAGGTGTTTGTGGATGCTGTGCCTGTGCCTGATACTGCACTTTGCTGGCAGCAGCCAGTAGGGTAATAAACTCTGATAGATGCATTCCAAAATACATCTAGATAAAGCCCATCTCTAGATAAACCCCATATATTTAGACACTAAGAATTAGATACATCACAAGGGTTGTATCATGTAAGGTGGCAGCTCTGCAAAGTGTCAAATTGGACTCTGGTTCAAAGAATACATTTCTGTGGCAGCCACTTGGAGTGGAGTGGATTTGAAAAAGCAATTGAAAATATGTAGTACTGAGAGAAACCAGCATTTATGTAAAGTACCTATTGTCAAAGTGTGGTGTAGTGGCTAGAACAGAAAATGGGAGTCAAACAGTCTAGGGTTTATTTTTGGCTCAAGCATAACTGTACTGAAGTCAAGTTAATTGGAGCTAAATTCAGAAGTCTCTCCTAATATAGGATTTTTGATCCACTTTCAGAACTCTGTTAGAGATACGTGCTGTTTTGTTTTTCTAGAGGATGATCTAAAAGCATTGGAGGGAGTTGCTACATTTTGTATTAATGTATGCAAGGTTTTTTCCATAAGCATGTAAGTTAGCATGAGATGTATGACTTCTGTGCTGGGAGGGATAAATGTGTGGAAATCTATAGCTATTGCCAGGTGCCAGTCTTAATCAGAAATCTGTTGGCTTCACTGAAATTTTGCATAGATATTTTCCCTTGTCAGGTGACCTACTTAAATAGAAGAATACTGTATAACAGTCTTACAGACGTTTCTTGGCAGAGAGTCCCCGTTCTGCAGAGTAGAAGTCCAGGACAAAAAGAAAAGTTTTCATTTACTGGTACATTTTTGTTCATTTAAATAAATAAATAAAGAATAAATGATGTTTAAATATTTAGATGTGACTTTTGCTTGTTAAAAAAGACTCTTTAAAGAACAAAAACCAAAACAATCTGATGTCTCCAGGGGAATGCTTGCATAGTACTGTGCCAAAGGTATCCCAGTGAACTCCAGGGGAGGTGTCTTGAAGAAGTTCAGCCTCCTGGGCAGTGAGTTTGTGTTTGGGTGTTGTTTACAGGACGTGTCATGGTTTGGCTGTCCCTACACTGTGCTGTGCAGGGGGTAGCAGATATGTCCTTAGAGATTAACATGAGAGGATGTTGTGGTTCCCTTGTGTTTCAACTTGCTTCCAAGTCAAAACGGTTGCTCAAATGAACTCCCAAGAGTGAGGCAAGAGACAGCCTAAGCCCATGGGCAGTGGATTCTGCAGAGACATGATTTGACAGTGGTTTCATCCCTCTGGGCTGGCTCAGGCCTCTGTGGCACTGTGTGCTCTGCCTGCACAGAGCTGGGCATGTTCCCTTTGGGGATCAGTACCTCACAGAATAGGACCTGATCACCTAACCCAGTACTTGCAATGCACAGTCCTGAAATAATCCACAGAAAGAAGTGTATAACAGGGTGTGTTACTATCTTGTTCATTTGATTGGAAATAAAAAGCAGAGCTGTCAGAGGAGAGGGAGACACCAGTTTGGTTGCCTGTGTTGCCATCTCCTGCTGGCAGCAGAGCAGGATGGGCACAGCACTAAGAGCAGCCACAGCTGGTTTGGCCATTCTGGTTAGTGTGATGGCTGAGGGCCAGGTACACCCAGGACCTTGTTAATTTCTGGACAGGATGGTGCCCCTAGGCAAGACAAACATCTTGTAAGATGAACATTCTGCTGTAACTGCCCTCCCTTCTCACAAGCATTGTGTCAGCAGGGAGAGAAGCAAACCTCCAGGCAGGGCTATAAAATGGCACTTTGGAAATACCCGAAGCAATACTAACTTCACTGAAAGTCATTTAAAAGTCAGTGAGATTTGGGCTTTTAAATCTTTCTAGTGCTTTTCTTACAAGTTACCATCAGTATTTGAAAATCTAATCTATCAGCTGTGCCTCCATTGCACCATCCATCTGAGGATCTCTAATCAAAGCTGTAAATATCTATAAATCTGTAATACCTTATGAATTCTCTATATTGACTTGAATTTTGGGATGTTTACTGTATGACTGTATTGATTTAGGTTAATAGGAAAAATAACCCAGTCAGTAATAAAAGCTGATGGTAGATCAGTCCAGTTCAGGTGGGTGACAGGGCAGGAGAGAGAGATCCAGCAGGCAAAGGCCAGCAAGTCAGCATGGGCAGCTTGTGTGGCCAGTCCATCTTTTCCTCACTGGAACAAGGCAGAGTGCAAGGAGACCTGCTGAGGAGAGAGCAGTGTGTCCTGATGCAGGAATGAGCTGTAATCACCCTCACAGTGTGTTGGGTAAATGGGGCTCATTCTCAGGGTCCTGCTTCCCCTCTCAGGGCTGCCTGCCCCGGTAGGAGCAGCTGCAGGCTTGTGCCCTGGGAAGGAGAGGGATGCCTCCCAGCCCAGGGAGGTGCAGTCAGAGCACAGAGGTGTCACAGCACAGCACACTTCAGGGGGAGAACAACCATAGGTTATCCAGTTCAACAGCTCATATGGACCTGTACCATTTTGCCTGAAGCCATGCTGTAGACTGCAGGCAAAAATATTAGTGATCTACAGGAAAAGCCAGACTCCCTGGCATGGATGTAGCATTAGGCTCAGCTGCAGAAGCAGTAGAATTTGTATCCCAAGTATCTTCTTTTCTGGTTCAAGCTCCTTGGGATATTAACTCGCGTTGTTCTAACTCAGTCTTTTATCCTTGTGGTTTATAAAGCAAAAGAGCTTTTCTTCTCTGTTGATTTCCAGTGTATTGCTTTCTTGTTTTAAATAAAGCTCCTGCTCTATTTTTGAATAACATAATGAGTGAAAAATGACTTTATTCATCCTGGTGGCAGGACAGCAATTTGTTACACTGCCAGCTAGAGGACCTGGATCAGAAACAAATTTGGGTTCCCAGGCTCTATGCCAGGAGAGCTGAGACATATTTTTGAGGTGATGTACTTGGACTCTAGGGGAAGATTGTTGACTGAACTGAGCTGCTTTCACAAACATCCTGCCAGCTGAGCCTTGACACACTGCTGGTCTTTGCCTCAAATGGGCAGGTCCGGTGGCTGGGAACTGCTCCCAGGAGCTGGAAGCACAGGTGAAGAATTGAGGATGCTTGGTGGAAATTAAGTTCATGCATTCACACTTACTTATCACTTACTATTCCATTGATCCAAGCTCAAGGATCATGCATTGTGATGGCTGTGGGTTGTTGGAGGGGGAGTTGTTGCCCTTTTCACGTGGGGCCAGAGCTGAAACTTGAGCAGAAGATGACGCAAGGCCATTGCTTCCCATGTGACCCCGACTTGACCTAGTTCCACATCACCTTTAAAAGCACTCTCTCTGTTGATTCCCTGTAACCCTTCCCACCATGCTCCATGGCGCTTCCTCGTCTCCCAGACCATTTCCACCCTGGCCACGCTCCTGCTGTCTTAGGCAGATGCAAGGTGGAAGCCAGAGGCACAGACTTCTAGTGGAGCAGCCCTGAGAAGTTGGTAGCTCTGAAGCTGCTGCTTTTTCAAAGGACTGAACCTGCACAGGGCCTGATCTGCTACAGTTATTGTTTGTGTGAGGCAGCATCTTCCAGCTGCTGTTCTCTTCATGGATAAAGATATCGTCAGCTGGAATGATCTGCTTCCATATTTTGTATAGACATATTAAGTGCTTGGAAAAGCTCCAGGTAATTCAATGAGTCTGTAAAGGGAAAAGCTACAGGCTAAGACTACAAGGGAGAGCATGTTGTTAGGACCATTTTATCAAAAAGTAACTCCCTTTTCTTTTATCTGGGTAGATGCAATACTGATAATTATGACTGTATGATTAGATGGTCATGGATAGGTATGTTTATGTATTATTTTCTGATGTTTATGTATACCTGTAGTTATTTCAGAGGGTGAAATGCAGGTTATTAGTAGCACTGTTGGAGCAGTAGGAAGGTGCTATAAAATCAAGAAAAGTCTGCATGGACCTGAGTCATGTGTCCTAGATATACAATAATTACCATAGTAGACAAAAAATAGGGTTTTCAAGCAAAGCTATGAGGTGACACATTTAAAGCAAAGGAAGAATTTTTTTCACACAGTCAGTAGTTAAAGCGTGGAACTTCTTGCTACAGGCTGTTGTTGTAAGCTGAAGCTTACAGTAACCTTTTTGAAAGTTGATAGGAAAAAAATATCTTTGGGTTTACAGCACACCACAACATCTGATTGCATCTTTAGCTTCAGCTTTTAAGCAGCAGGTCTCTGGAAGTACAGGAGAATGCTGCAGTATCACTGTGCATTTGCCCTGTTCTTCCTTAGGACTTGGCTGGAATGGGGATGTAGGCAAGAGAAGCTTTGCTCTGACTGGCTTCTTCAACTCTTACAGTAAACATTAAATGGTGCTGTTTGACAGGGAGGTAAGGAAGAAATAAAGGTAGAGGGTTGGATACTGATTAGCACTGGCATAAACCCAAGGATGCAATCAAATAGCTCCCAGAGCCACAGAGCACTGGGGTACCTGAGGACAGCTTCAGCCCCGCTCCCTAAGGACTCTGCAGGCGCCAGCATCACACTTCCTGCTCAGTAAGGCAAGCACTGGCATAAATTTCCACCTGGCCAATTTCAAGATCTTATTCCATCTGCCCAGTCTATAGAGAGAAGAAATGGCTCAAGGAGAACCCATTAACTTCAGTAAGGACCCCCTTTGGGTACTTGATGACTAAAATCCTACTCTTGGACAGAGTTGAGCACTCACTTGCCATGGTGTGTATTCGCACACACAAATGCATGTATCACCAAGGGCCCAGCTGCAGAACCACACTTCACACGTGAGTGCAGCATGTCTCTGGCTCCCTAAATCTGATGTGTGTGCATGGGAATTCTGAGTCAACCCTGGCTCTGTACAAGAAGTGTGCAAGACCAGAGCTGTAGCAGAAAAATGGGTGGAAAGTTACTGATGGCAGTGCTTGTTTCAGCCCATTTGTTTTGCCTTCTCCATTTTTGTAGAGGTTGTGACAATGGACAGAAATACATAAAAGTAAGGGAGATGTGTGTACTCTCTGGCCTCATCTGGTCAGCACTTACAGATTTCTCACTTGGCAAAGTGACTGCCCTGTAATCACTGGAGCATAGAAATCTTGGCTTTATTTTTGAGTGGGACCTGTGCATGGTAATGGATGAGCAGAGAGGCAGTTTCTTTCATAAGGAGGTATTATGCAATTTAAAGGAGTCACAGTTTTTCCTATTTGTTGAATCTATGGGTTTTTTGCTTTGTGAACGTCTGAATTTTCTACATGCAGATAAGAAAGACCTACAGTTTGTTGTAATGATATGATCAAAGTACAGAGTAGCCCAGCATTCCCCACTGATTGACATCCACTGGGATCTTGAGAGCTGTGAGATTATGTTGTTTGGAGAGGCAAGAGGAAGGAGGAGTAGCAGGACCAGTTTTCCAGTTGAGGTGACAGCCACAGAGTGCTTTTGGATTGAGCTGCACTTGCCCTGGTGCCCAGCATAATCCAGCTGGCCCCAAAGTGTCAGTGCTGGCTGTGCTCCCTACCCATGGCATGGCAGTCTTGCAGGAGTTTGCAGAGCCCAGTATCTCATGAACCCTCCCAGGTGACCTCTTAGGTCAAAGGCATCCAGGGCATTCTCAGTAATTGACTGGCATCGACCAGTCAAGAGATTTACTGGCATTTGTAGCCAAGTTTAGAGTTTGTTGCTCACAGTTAAAAGCTGTCCTGCCAGTTTGTTTGCTGATACTCCCCCAGATCTGGCATTCCTCTGATCATGTAGCCAACTGATGTTTGTTATTATTTAGACCAAATCGTGCCTCGGGCAAAACTGACATCACTGCTGGGCCTCATTAGGGAAATGAAGAGCAGGGTGTGGGGAGCTGGCTGCAGGAAGTGCCACTGTTTCCCACCACTGAGCTGGGAGTGAACGCCCCTCGCCAGGCAGGTTAGTGGGGTCTGTGGTTTCAGTGTAGCCCTTTGCCAACGCCCTTCAAGCTACAGGAGGGGTAGAAGTCTCGCTAGATGGAGAGCTTTTGTCCTGGTTTCAGCTGGGATGGAGTTAATTTCTTCCTAGGAGCTGGTAGAGGTCTGTGTTTTGGATTCAATATGAGAGTAATATTGATAACACACTGATGTTTTAGGTATTGCAGTGCAGTGCTTACCCTAAGTCAAGGACTTTTCAGTTTCTTGTGCTCTGACAGTGAGCAGGTCCAGAAATCAACTGGAAGGGGGCGCAGCCAGGACAGGTGACCCAAACAGGCCAAAGGGATATTCCATGCCATTGAACATCAGGAGATGACTGCCAGGGGCTGATCACTGCAGGGGTATGGGCTGGGCATCAGTCAGCAGGTGTGAGCAATTGTATTGTGCATCACTTCGTCATCTATTGTTATTACTGTTGTTGATATTGATATTATGATTACTACCGTTATTGTTACCTTTATTTCAGTCATTAAGTTGTATTTAACTCTTGAGCTTTACCTTTTTCAGTTTTCCTTCCCATTCCAACTAGGGCTGGGGTTGATGAGCAAGTGGCTGTGTGGGACTTATCTGCTGGCTGGGGTTAAAACACAGCAGCTTTTGAGAAGTTGGCATGCATGCCGTATGATGTAGGCTGCTCCATTGCTGTCTTGTGTTTGCTTTTTTCTAGTCAGTGTTTTAAAGAGCAGTACTAACGGGGCAACATGGTTTCTGTTCATCTCTGGTAATTTCAGAATCATGGATTTAGATAAATGAAGACTAATCACATAGTTGTTGCTAGGTGGGAAAGTCTTTGTCTTCAAGTAGTGCAGAATTTCTTAGTCTGCTTAGTTACATTGACAGTTTGGGAGAAAGACAGTGATTAGTGAAATGTGGAAAAATTATTTCATTTTCAAACTTCTTTTGCTAGCCATTTTTCTTTTCTTGTGTTAAATATCACCTTGATGTCGCCTTATGTCTCCCATACCTTACCTTATTTTATACCCTACTGGACTTTAGCTGTGTAATTCCCGTCTTTCCCTTTTATCTCGTTGTTCCCGACCTTTGGAGTTGATTGTGTAACCAGAGGAGCAAGTAATGTTTTCCCACTGAAGACCAGACATGTCACACAAGACATTGTTTTTAATGTCAGTCTGCTAGTTCAACCTGCAACGAGTTACTAAAATTAACTTATAAATGGTGTGTGTAATTTATCTTATGAAGAAAAGTACTGTTTGAAGAGAATAAATGCCTGTTCAAACCACCACAGCAGCAAACTCCATCACTTGTACTGCTAACATCCAACCATTATCTGCCTCTTATTTCACACTAAAAAGAATAACAAAAGCATTCTTACAAATGGACTGTTTCTAAACATATCAGAAGCTTTTTTGGACCAGTGCCTAAGAAATGAAACTGTGTGTTTTTAAAACCTCAGTTTTTATTTTGGTACAAATTACAGATGTTCACAGAAGTATCAGTAAGTGCAGGCTCTGGAGATGGGCTGCTTCTCATTAAACATGCATGTGCTATTGTCTTCTTACTTCTTTAGACCTAGCCCTCATTTTAAAGTCAGACTTTAATTTCTGAAGAATGTAATTTAAAGTTCTGTCTAGTGCTTTGTGATTACCTGGAACTACTAAAGAAAAAGACTTGGCAGTGGCAAAATAAATATGTAGGAGCTGTAGCTGCCTTAACTCTGCTAGAGGTAGTAAAAAAAAAGGTCTAAACATTTGAGTGATTTTAACAAGGGGGCAGAAGCCAGTGAGGTGTCTGTTGAATTGCAAAAAGTTTTACAGGCAGAAGTTGACAACACAGGAGGCTCCTGCTCTCTGTATTTAAAGTTTACTTTGCCATTTGTCTTCAGTGGGTTCAGTGTTGTAGTGAATAATTTATAGGCAGTATGAATGAGCTCATTAGTCACCTTTTCAGAGCTTAAGTGAGTTTGTGGTTGTCATTACACGGGCCTTCTGTTCGCAGGCACGACAAAGGACGGCTCAGGGCTGCCTGGCACAGCCCCGACTGGCCTGTGTGCTGCTGACACCCAGCCCTGCTGCCAGCAGTGCTCCAATAACCTGCAGGGCTTTTTTTTATTCCTACATGTGGTGTTTGGTTTGTTATTGTGTTGTTTTCATGTTGGGGGTGTTTTTTTGTTGTGAAAAAGAATATTGAAGATATGTGACAGGTGATATGGAATAAGTAAAACCCTCTACTTGTATACAAGCAATAAAAATGACTTTTCTCCTCAGATGTTCTTACAAATTTTGTTACAGTGTGTCTTGATTTTGGCTGTGATGGAGCTAATTTTCTTCCTAGTAGCTGATACAATGCTGTGGTTTGGATTTATTATGAGAATGACATTGGTAACATGCTGCTGGTTTACTTGTTGCTGTGCAGTGCTCAGCCTGAGTCAAGGGCTTTTCAGTTTCCCATGCTCTGCCAGCCAGCAGGTGCACAAGAAGCTGGGAGAGAGCACGGCCAGGACAGCTGACTGCAACTGGCCAAAGGGATATTCCATATCAAAGAGCATCATGCCCAGTAGATAACTGGGGGAGTTGGCTGGGAAGGGCTGATCACTGCAGGGGTATGGGCTGGGCATCACTCAGCAGGTGGTGAGCAATTGTATTGTGTATCATTTTTGTGTCCATCTGGGGATTTATTTCTCTCTCTCCCCCTCTCATATCTTCCTTTTCACTACTACTATTAATGTAATATTGCACTTTATTTTATTTATTAAGCTGTTCTTAACTCACAGGTTTTACCTTTTTGTGATTCTCCTTCCCATCGCACCAGGGGTAGGAGGAGTAAGTACATGCATAGTACTTAGTTGCTGGCTGAGATTAAACCACAACATAGCCATAACATTTTTTTGTCCTTGAAATGCTTATGGAAGTGCTAAACTGTGCTGGAACTGGCTGAACCTAAGAAAAGGGATTAACTATCAATGTTTACAAGACTGCAGATATACAGAGAAAAATATTCCCAAGATTATTTCATAGTGCTTCAGCAGCTGAGACCTACCCCATCCTTGTGACATCCCTGTGAGAAACCTGTGGAATGTGAAATTTGCCTGCAAAAAGCCTGTGAGGTGCCAGATGCACCATACTTCCCAGATCACTGCAGCTGCTCACTGAAGTTACCTGTTGTCAGAAAGACTGGGGCAGTGCCAAAAGGCCTGGCAGAAATTAATGTCCCAGGGAATAAGTCAGTCCATTATAATAACACACTCTTGTCTCCACAGAGAAGCCAAAAGCTGCTTGCAGGGAAACCCACCTCATGTAGCAGCCAGAGGGGTGGTTCTCTGGCCACAGAAGTTGTTGGTGGGATGTGGTACTTGAGCTGAGTTTTTTTTGCTATGCCACGTTTCCTCCTTCCTCCCAAAATCTGCTCTGCCTGATGGCTGCTCTCTGGTTCAGCCTTGGAGTCTGCCTCACTTGTTCACTTGTGGCTGTGGAGGGGAGCAGAGGACAAAACAGAACCTTTCTGCAGATGGTACTGACTCTTTTTAGTCCTTCCACTGCAGTTTTTCATTGCTTTCCATTCCTTCCTCCCTGGCACTTACAGTGAGCTGCTCTGTAGCACTAAAAACACACCAAGCTGCTTGTTCATTTTATGGCACTTTGTGTGTTTCTCACAACCTGCACCCTCTCAGCATCTCTTTGCAGACACAGCTGTGGGTGAGCACAGCCCTGCTTGTACTTCATCCCTGCACCACCTCATGCAGGCTCTCATAGTTGTCTCTGTGTTGTTGCAATATGGAAATCTGCGTTTCACAGGATTTCCTCTGGGAACAGTGGTCAAGAACCATACAGGAAGAGTAGAGCCAAGTAGTGGGTAGAGGAAAGAACCCTGGAATATCCTGTCTTACAAAATGCTGGAAATCAAGCTGGGACTCACACAAGTCGAGTTGTGGCTAGGAAATGCGCCTGGCACAAGCAAATGGTCAAAGGAGGATAATTGCCTTCTTACAGCAGTAGTGATGGTAAACTGTGTTTAGTGTCAGTTGCTGAGAACTTCAGTTGATGAGATGTGAACACAAACTTCACTACCTGTGAAGTCTTGTTGCAAACTTAATTTTGCATGCATAGATACACAAAAAAAGGGGAAATTATGCCCTTTGATGAAGTGAACAGTTTGTATTCAGGAAAGCTGAGGCAGAATTTGAGAAGTTAACTTGAAATACTTTTGTCTTAGTTTTAGAAATTCCACTTGGCAATGCAGTTTGGGAGTTTTATAAAAATTACATGGTTTTCAATTGTAGTTTCCCCCAAAACTTAGGATCTTTGCTTGTCTGCAGTGTTGGCTGCTGCTTTTCCTCCACACTGCTTTTGAGAACAAAAATACAGTTGATTTCTGGTTCTGCTGATTACTTGTAAGTTTGACTTCAGCTGCCAAGTGGTGAATACAGATGTTGAGATAACGCCAGGCCACATCTTGTGGCATTACACTTTTACAACAGATAGCAGAGTTTAAGTACCAGACTCCAGAACACAGTTCCTTCATTTTTCAGCCTCTTTAAACACTGCACCTGTACTAAAAATACTGACTTGTGTTACAGTTAATGTACCAACTGAGTTACTTAGGTAAGTTCATATCTTTATAGCAGAAGACTCCAGTAAAGATATGTTTATCCCAGCAACATTTTGCTTTCCACTGACTAGGCTGGAAAACAAGCTGCACTTGCAGGAGCTTCCCTTTCCCAG
Organism: Melozone crissalis; assembly: GCF_028551555.1. Classification (NCBI taxonomy): domain Eukaryota; kingdom Metazoa; phylum Chordata; class Aves; order Passeriformes; family Passerellidae; genus Melozone; species Melozone crissalis. The sequence continues at coordinate 39,680,628 of NW_026535796.1, read as the reverse complement.
TTTAAGCTAGGTTTGTGCTTGGGGTCCTTGTATGTTGGGTAATTACGCTGTGAAAGCATCTCTCATATGGACCCATTTGAACAAATATATGTAGAAAAATGAGCATGCATGATGCTGTCCTCCCACCACACTCATGCACAGAAACACAATTGCTGGTAGCTTCTCAGCTGCATATAATTTTAGCACTAAGTGTACTCATTTTCCTAGAAACTGCAAGCAAGTGTTACTACAATAACGTCATAAATGTGCATACATTAATTTATAAAGGAGCTACTTAATAAAAACTGTGGATTTTATTGGAAGAAATTAATTTTATTTTAGCCTGTGAAACAGATATACCGTAGATAGTTTTATTTGCTCAGATTTCTGACAAAGCTTTGTGTTGGTGCTCCTTTTCTCACAGATTCAGTTCTGTTTCTGTTGGGTTTTGCCTGCTGGGGAAAATGAGAACTTGAAGACTAATTAAATGTAAGGTTGGGAAAATGCTTTGTAAATCTGATTCCATGTTCTTGATTGAAGGAGCAAAAGATAGATCTATTGGTAAGCTGGGCCTTCCCTGCATGTGCAGCTTATAGCTTAGTGCTTGCTGGGTGAAGAAATGGGAAGGCATGCTTGCAAAAGCCATGGGATGGGCAGGCAGGGTACAACTGCACTCAGAGCAGCTGTGAAGCCAGAGTTGCTCTCTTTCAGGGCAGCAGGGCACTGTTTGTCAGCCCATTAGGTGTGTTACCCCTGCACAGGGCAGAGACTCTGGCTGTTCTGGAGCTGTGCCAGGAATTCAGACACTGCTGTGTCTCTGCCCCAAAAGCAGGCATAGCGCAGAAAACAAAACCAGGCTGGTCTGCTGTGGTTAAAAATAAAGAAGTGTTGATACTGCAGGAGAAGAATGCTGAGAACAGGAGTTGTGAAAGCAAAAATGAATAAACACTGTATTCATGATTTTGTTTTTCTAAGTTCCTGAAGGTGTCCAGTGTGCTTGTGCTCTGTACAAGATTAAATCCAGTGCCTCAGAGAAAACAGATTAGAAATATCAAGACTGATGGGGACACAGCAGTCATTCTGCATGGAGGAAGAGCTGACACAAAATGAGATGGTCAGTGTACAGGTGCCGGGGCCTGAGCTGTGTCCTACACTGAGGGTCTGATCACAAGAGTCAGCAGCCCTGTCCACATCGCTCTTTGAAAAGTACATTATGACCCTTAAGAATTAGGAGGAGTTTTTTTACAGCTGTGTAATTCTAAATCCTAATAAGCAAGCTTTGCTGGCAAACTTGCAGCAGACTTCAGGGAAGAAATCTGACTCTGTAGAGAGAATAAACATTGACAAGGACACCAGTCAATAAAGACATGGTAATTGGAGGCCAAGTTAGGAAGAGGGGCTTAAAGGTGAGGATAAATAGTGCAGGACTGTTGAAGTGTGGCAGGTGAGGCCAGAAGGCAGAAAGTAGAAGTATTTAATAAGGTTATGTGACATGGTGTCCTGCTTTTGGCCGAGACAGTGGTGCTGTATTTTTGGATTCAGTATGAGAATTAAGTTGATATCACACTGATGTTTCAGTTGTTGCTGTGCAGTGCTTGCCCTAAGTCAAGGACTTTTCAGCTTTCTGTGCTCTGACAGTGAGCAGTGCGCAAGAAGCCAGGAGGGAGCATGGCCAGGACAGGGGACCTGAACTGGCCAAAGGAATTTTCCATACCACAGAGCATCATACCCAGTGTATAAACTGTGGGGGAATTGATCAGGAGGGGCCAATTGCTTCTTAGGGATGAACAGGCATCTGTCAGCAGGTGGTGAGCAATTGTATTTTGCATTATTTTTTCCTCTTGGATGTTATTCCTCTTTCTGTCTCTTACTATTACTATCATCATCTTTTTTTTTTTTTTGAAAAAATATGAAAAAATTATGAAACTATTCATGTCTTAACCCCTGAGTTAAGGGTTTGTAGGTTTTTTTTGTTTTTTTTTAATTCTGAATCCTCTCCTCACTGTGTGTGTGGCAGGGGGAGCAAGCGACTGTGTGGTATTTAGTTTCTGTCTGGGGTTAAACCATGACACATGGTCATAATACTAGCAAAGAGAAATGTTCCCAGCAGAGGGAGATTGAGGGGGGAAGATGAGCCTGTGAGCCCATGACCCTTGCTGTGCCTCTGTGCTCGATGGCTTGTGGGAAATTTTCAGGGATTCCAATCTAGAGGAGGATAAGAGATAAAGGAGTATAGAGAGATGGCTGGAAATCCTCATTAAATAAGATACTGCAACATCTGCAGTTGGTATTCTGAAATCTGAGTGGAAAGATTAGACTGTTGTGTATTAGCCCACAAGGCTAAAGTGCAGCTCTGCACTGTTGGAGCTTCTAATCAGCCTTCAGTACGGCAAGTACTTTGGTCTTGATGTACAAACAGTTTCATCTGTCAGTGTTGCAAATCTTATGCTAAATGAATTAGTATTATTGCTGTCTCAGAAATGGGGAAATCAACACCCTAATAAATGTGGGGGCTTGCCTGAGATTACAGTGAGTATTTAGTTACTTGATGGCCATACATTAGTTGTTCTGCTGCTGCTGTGGTCTCTAAGCCAGCAGTTAATGTTCTTTCCTTGGAGCCGCATGAGAGTGTGTGCTCCTTTCTTAAGTTAGTTGCATTAGGTATTCCAGCAAAGAGTCAGAAACTGGGGAGCAGTCATCCTAAGAGGCAAGATAGTAGTGTTTACATTGTTGCTGGTATTCCAGCGCTGTGCATGTCACCAGCTGCACTTGCAGTGGAGCTCAGGGGTGAGTGGGAGCAGCGAGAGGCTGCGCCAGGCTGCTGCCTCTGACGGGCACCTCGGCGGGAGCAGCGTCTGGCAGCCCTCCCACCCAGCCTGGCCCTGCTCTCCCAGCCTCCTCTGCCACCTGCTGCTGGCCCCTGTGCTGGATCATGCCGCCTTTGCTGTCCGCACAGCAAATGTCTCACAGGGCCCTTCAGTGCAATCTCTAGGGTGCACTCTGGGGAAATTCCTACCTGCCGTGGAAAAACCAGAAAACTGAAACTGATCATATTCCACCAATATTCATGGGGAATTTGGCCACTAATTCTGAACAGAACTGAGCTGAATAGGATGCATACATAATGTATTCAGGGTATAATTTTCTTTCCATACTACCCTGCATCTCATGAGGCTTCCCCCTTCTCACTTCAGAAATACTTCTCATTAGCTGAATTCTTCTTGGTAGTCTTTCAAGACACTTGACTTTTGCAAGTGATAATAAATGCAATAAATCTCCTTGCTTGCCAATAAAGAGGCATGTTGATTCACTCAGAAAAATGTCTGAAGCATTTGGAGTAAGTTCAGGTGGGTGGAGTTATGACTTGATAATTTAGTTTGGGTTTGAAACCAAACGGCCATGAGATAAGAACGGTGTAAACTAATGGTCTTGCTGGCTCCTGGAGTGTTAGGGCTGTTGGAGTCACAGGGCAGGATTGCCAGTGGGTAATGATGGTACTCTGCTGCCTCATAGGTATTCTTCCCATTCTGCAATTCAGCTGCTGGTGTGTCTTCTTGGAAATATGCAAGAATGTGAAATAGCAGTTCACTGGGTAGGGGAGGGAAAGCTATCGGCAAAAGAAGTCTTAGCTAGTTATGACAGGAATTTCTAGTTCCAGAGAATCAATGAAATGCTTCTTATCCCTGCACTTTGAGAATGAGGTGCTTGCCACTTTTATCTAAAACTGGGAATTTCGTGAGTGTTAAATAGATTAAAGGAGGTAACCCATCCATTGGGAAACAATGAAGAATTCCCTAAAGGTCTTGAGGCAGCTGTTCCAACTTTTCTAAATAAAACAGCTAAAATGTTTTCCTTCCTAGCTTAGTGACAATTTCTGTGTCCAGGGGGGACTGCACTGGGAAGGATACCTGTATTTCTGACTTAAGTTTATGTTGTGTATACATTTCTACAGCAGGCATTTTCTATAGTGAAAGGAGAATTTATTTTATAGTATGCTAAATCTTCAAGCGTTGTTTACCCAGAGTGGAAAATGTTTGATTTTGGACCGGCTATGAAACAGTTCCATGTACTTGTTTTTCTGGTAGACAGCCATGCTTTAATTTTGTGCTGCAAATCACTGAAGCTACTTGAGATCTGGCATGTAATGTATAGTAGACTGTACGTTCAGCTAGTGCTGTCTAGACTGGACAACTTCTTTATTTTTAAATCAAGTTAGTTCTCTTCAATTAATTCAACTGATGGCAAGGAGTTTTTTACTCAAGTTAATACTAGATATGTCAGGGTATGATAGCAAAGGAGAAAATGCACCATATTTCCTAATCGAGTCAAGCCTTCTTTTAAAGCAGATTTCCTTCAGGAAATATCCCCCCTCTTCCGTCGGCAGTAACTGCAGATTCCTGCAGCACGGTTCTGTACGGTGCACCGCACAGCACGGCAGTGGCCGGAGTCAGCAGCAGAGCGGCCGGGCGGGATCCGCGCCGGTCGCTGCCCGCGCACCCCGCAGGGCCCGGCTCCGGCTGGCACAGCGGGGCAGGTGCCTGGCTCCGGCCGGGCTCGTGTGCGCCGCCGGGCCGCGGCTTCGCCCGTGTTCGGCAGGGATTACCTGCCCACCGGGAGGGTGTTCCGAGATGCCTCCCCCGCTCCTCTTGCGGGAGAGGCAGAAGCAGGGCTCCGCTATGCTAAGCCGTGGGCTCCTGGGGCTCGTCGGTGCCTCCAGTGTACACCGCGTTTCAGCCGGGGTCGGCCTGGCCGGGCGGGGGGAAAGGAGACTCGCACAAGTGGGAGCGCCGCGGCTGCCGGTTCTCGGCGCACCGGGACTCCCGAGAGCCTCCCGCCCGACCTCGGACACCCGCCCGCCGCCGGCCAGCGCCGCCGCCCCGGCACGACCCGGACGCCGGGCGGGGGCCGGGGTGGGCGAGCGGCCTGCGGGGGGCACGGCCGGGTCCCCGCCGCCGGACGGCAGCAACCGCCGCCCTCCCCCACCGCCGGCGGCCCTCCCTTCCGCGGCTTCTCCCGTCGCGGCTGGCCCAGCCCACGTTTTCCCTCTCTCCCCTCCCTCCGTGGTCATGTGTCGCCTTTTTTGTTTGCAGTGGAAACAATTTCTCGCTCTCGGGCTCGCACCGAGGCGGACCGCTGCCCGTCGGGAGTGCGGGGCGGGCGCGGGGCAGTCGGGCCCCATGCAGGCGGCGGAGCCCCGTGCGCCGGGACCCCCGCGGCACCCCCGGGGCTCGGGCTGAGGCGGGGGCGCGCCATGCCCGGCTCCGTCAGATGAAACTTTGTGCCACTGCCATGAAGGGACCGCGGTGAAACGGCCGCCCCCCGCCAGGTAAGTTGCCTCCGCTGTTGTTGTTGTTGTTGTTGGCGGGGGTTGCGCGGGGCGGTGCGGGCCGGCCGCGGACAGCGGCGCGGTGCAGTCCCGCCCGGCTCGGCCCGGCCCCGCGCCACAACTTGGTCGGGAGTTGGTGCGCGGCCCGGCGTGCGCGCCACCGTGACCCCGCCGAGCCCGGCCGTGCCCGCGCCGCGGGGCCGCGCCCGGCCCGAGCTCGTCCCGCCGGGTCTCGGCGGCGCCCGGGCCGGGACCTCGGGGCACGCGCGCGCACGTGCGGCGGGGCGCGCGGGGCCGCGCGGGCCGGTGACACCTGGCCGGCATTGGCGGGGTGCGCGGCGCGCGCCGCCCGGCCGGAGCAGTCCCGGTCGCCTGGCAACGCCATTGATTGGCTGCGGCCGCGGCCAATGGGCGGCCGCCCCCCCTCGCGGCGGGCGCGGTGGTTGCGCGGGCGGGGGGCCCGCCCCGGTGCGCCCCCCTCCGGCCGCGCCGCGCGCGCGTGCGGGGCGCGTCCGCCGGAGCCGCCGCGGGTTAAACGCGTTCGTCCGCCTGAAACGGGAGCTCGCCGTGACCGCCGCTCTTTTGTCTGCGATGGGGCGCCGCTGCAGCTGCCACGGGCCTCGCTGGCAGGCCCCCCCCTACACCCCCCCCCGTTGTGGCCTCAGTCGGGCCCCGCCGCCGCGGGGGCTGCCCCGGGCACCCCGCCCGCCCGCCCGCGGCGGCCCCGCTGCGAGCCGCTCTTGGGCCGGGCGCCGCCGGACTTCCCTGCCGGCTCTCCGTGCCGGCCCGAGGGGGCTCCGCGGGGCCGCGGCCGCCCGGTCACCCCCGCTGCCTGGAGCGGGGAGAGAGAGAGAGACAGGGAAAAAATCATGAAGTGATACGGCCCTTTGGGAGGATACTGGCAAATAAGGAAATTAAACAGAAAGAGAGCAGCGTGTTGTCATAGCAACAGTGCAATTAAATTACTTTACTGTCAGCCATCATATAATTTTCCTGTTTAGAAGCTCATGGGACGGAACTTCCATTTGGAATCAAAGTTAAGCGTGCGGCTTAGGTAGGCAATGCCCGTGCCCCTGGACGCTGGCGATTCCCCTGTTTACCTCTGGTTGCGCTGGATGCAGATTTGAAAACTAGGAAGTGGGGCCGACGCAAGTTCGGCCTCCTGGTGTTTACATCTGCATCGGTATTTTTTCCTTTTCCACATACTTACTCAAGTAAAACTGCACATTTTCACTGAAGATATTGAGTGTATTGATGTGCTTCCCTGCAGAAAAGTTCTATGTGTTTCATTTTTAATAATTATGTGCTTTGGTGTAACTTCATTATAGAAAGACACAAAGAACTTCAAAGTTTTTGGTTTTGCCCATTTATGACAGCTAAATTAAAGTCCATTATTTCTCTTTCCCATAATGGCTGCATTGCTCTGTTTGTCCCTGCAGACAGCCAGTTCATTCTGCTGTTACCTGTAGCTTTTTTTAGCTTTCATTTACGGTATTGACTCTGTGACTGCATGACTTCAGGTAACTGCTGGGGTTATGTTTTAGGTACAGGGAATCATTTTGTTCTTGTTCAGTGTTTGTGCAGAACGTTTTGTCCATTTAAATTCTGTTTTTAACTCTGTCCAGTTTTTGTTCCACTTCTGTTCACATCTCCAAGAGCTAATTCCTGGCAGTTTGACTGTTTGTAGAAGCTAAGGGAGCCTGTCTCCTGCTTCTGAAGTAGAATTGTTGGGCTTGTCTGCTTCTCTGGAATTGGGCAAGGGCCCAGCTTCGTTTTGCATCGGAAGTGCTCGGGACATTCCAAGTATTGGTGTCACAGGTGTCCCCCCAGGGCCTGCTGGTGCAGCACCCTCAGCAGCCCACCCCGCCTCTCACAGGCCACTGCTGAGCATCACAGCGGTCTTTCTGACTCTTGTTTTTTTCTATTGTGTTTGAAATAGGTTCAGCTTACGTTAAAATATTCTCTGTTTACATACGTTTTTAAAGTGCTCTATTGCTCTGGCACTTGCTTCCCCATTTTTTGGCCCTGGGCCCAAAAATACCGGGTGTTGCTTTCCCTCCTACTTTCTCCTGACCTTGCTGGTTTTTAAGTTACACTCTCATTTCTGAATTTTGGTGCAGCCAAGTCAGTATGGATGTTTGTCTGCCTATGCTTTTAGCCAGCATGATTTTAATCATGGTGCTGTTGTATTGTCCTCAGATGTGAAACAGCTGAAATTAATCTGAAGCAACTGGCCATAAGTCACTCTTATTATTTTTTAATTCACATCCTTATTAAAGTGATACAGTTGGGGTATTCAATGGTTTGAAAACACTGCTTCCTTTGATAATTTTATTCAACAGTTGTGGATGAGTGTTATGGGAAACTGTCACGTTTAATACAGATGGCAAAAGGCCAAGTGACCAGTTAGGGAAAAGCTGTCAAATTGTTGCACAGGAGCTTTTTATGAGCTAACTTTTCTCTCTTTCTCTCTTTTCTTTGGATTCACTCTCCCAGGAGCTGCTGTCTAAATGGGTCCAGTCATGCCTCCCAGTAAGAAGCCAGAGGGCTCAGGAATTAGTGTTCCCAGTGGATTGAGCCAGCGTTATCAAGATAGTGATTTATCAAAGGCACTTCATGATGACGAGGACCTAGATTTCTCCTTGCCTGCCATCAGATTAGATAAAGGGGCCATGGAAGATGAAGAACTAACTAATTTGAACTGGTTACATGAGAGCAAGAACTTGCTGAAAAGCTTTGGGGACTCGGTGTTAAGGAGTGTTAGCCCTGTCCAGGACATCGGTGATGACACGCCGCCGTCTCCTGCCCACTCTGACATGCCCTACGATGCCAAGCAGAACCCCAACTGCAAACCTCCCTATTCCTTTAGCTGCCTCATATTTATGGCCATTGAGGATTCGCCAACCAAAAGACTGCCTGTAAAGGATATATACAACTGGATTTTGGAACACTTTCCATATTTTGCAAATGCACCCACTGGATGGAAAAATTCTGTGCGACATAATCTGTCCTTGAATAAGTGTTTTAAGAAAGTGGACAAAGACCGAAGTCAGGTGAGTTTGAACTATGGGAATCTCTCTGGCTCTGAAAATATTCACCTGCTAATCCCCCAATATGTCCTTAACAATGGAGTATAGAATGTGATACCCTGTGCCTGGTAATGTAGTTGATTAAGTTCAGAGGGCCAGCATTTCTTTTGCATTGCTCATTCTGATTTTATTAAATTCATTGTCTAGACATCTGTAAGGAAGTGTTCAGTGTGTGTGTGTGTGTGTGTTTTTCCCCCCAGCTGGTGTCTTCATGCATAGTGGTTAAATATTGTTTTTAGTTATCATGCTGTGGTAATGGTTTCCAGCTATACTAGATGAATGTAATCATGTTATAAATAGGCTGCTTGCCGTTCTTGGCTTATACAAATGTATAGTGAAAGGGTATGCCTTATGTAAGAGTCTATTGCTATTGCCCTGGTCTGTGTTGTAATCCAAAAAACCATTTCTTTCTTTTATACGAGGAGGGTAATGGTGATGAAGCTTTGTTCCATTTCAGGAGAGTTTTAGAGAAACTCTTCAAAGAGCGGAGGCAGGTTTGGCATCAGAGGTGAAGGTTACCATTCACCAAAATCCCTGGTGTTCTTTGGGCTCATGTAACTTCTGCAGCTGGTGCAGAGCAGAAGCCCTGGGAGCACATCTTTGCCTTTGGATCTCAGTTGTTGTCTCTCGGCTTCACTGCTGATTCCCCATCAGGAAGAGGCTGTGTGCAAGGGAGTGGGAAAGTGAGCAGAGCAGTGTGGGCAGTCCCTTGCATAGCCTTCTACTCTGTCAGTCTGCCTGGGAGCAGGAATCAGTTTCCAAAGGGGACCTTCTCAAGAAGCAGTGGACTGGATGAATCTTTGGCAAAGTATGAGTATACTGATAAAAATAGCAGCTTGCAGATTAATTTCAGAGGCCTTCTCACAGGTTAAGGAAATAAATAGCAGGTAAAATCACATAACTCATGGTCTGTCTCTAAAATTGGCTGAAGATCAGAAAGTGAATGCTTCACCCTGGCAGAAACAATAGGTGCACTCAGCTTTTGTATTTCAGCGAGTTAAATGCTGTGATTGTCTTGTAACTTGTTACCCTGAAACTCGACTTCTCTTGGTGGTGCTGTTCTCCCTATTTTGTGTGCAATTTAACTTGAAAAGGTCTGGAATAGAAGCTCAAGTAACTCTAGAGGAAGTGTCATGCACTATCCCAAACTAGCAACTTTTCATTTTAGATAAGTTAACTTTCTTTTCTACAGAGCTTTCATTTTTAAAGGATTGACATGTCTATCTTTTTTTCTTTCTTTTTAAAAAGTATTGTTACCTAGAATCCACTGTCCCCATATTACTGATCACACACTGTATATTTGTATTCTTTATCAATTAACTGCTGTGAAAGCTCGTGTGTGAGATAAAAAAAAATATGTTCCTGAACTGGACCTTTTTTTGTGTAAGCCAAAGTCTTAAATTCTGGTTGGGAGGTGAGACTGTAATAACAATGCCACAACAGACTTTTACAGCCCTGTTGCAGACTGTATGAAATCTTCATACAGTGCATGTAAAAAAACACCAAAATAAGGTAACTGGCAAGGCATGTGTTTAACTCGGCCATTTGTGTTTTGTTCTGACCCTCTTCCTCTGTTTACAAGTTGACTGTTTAGACTTCAGCTTCCTTCCTATGAGGAACTTGTCTTCATGTCTATCTGTCAAATATCCGGCCATCCACTGAGCTCATCTGAACAATACCACGCTGCACTGCTGCTCCGTGGGGACGTGCTGCAGCACAATGCATGACTGGTCACCTGCCTCTCAAATTCCTCATTACAGCCATGCTTACAGTGCCAGACAGCAAGGTGGGATGGGAGGCCTTGCCTGTCTGAATCACAAGGTGGAGTTTTATTGATTCCAGGAAAGTCACAGATTTTGAGAAAGAATTTCTTCTACTTCCTGAAGATGCTAATAACTGCAGGTAGCCAGCTTTGAGGTGAATGAAAAGGGAATCTCAAACGTGAAATGCACCACAGCAGATCATTCAAGTCTCCTGCTGATTTTTTCTTGGTGTCCTGGCCAAGGGATGTGGCAGACAGAGTCCTGAGTGCAGAATTGGCCCTGGGTCAGAGTTGCTGAATCAGGTGCTTGACAGCTAATTGCGGACTTGGAAAGCAGTAAATGTCAACTGATGGCTTTGAAAATTCCTTCGTGTGTGTGCACACACACTTGGGCTTGGTTTGGTACCCTGCAGCAAATATCTCTGCTGTTCAGAATAAGGGTGTCCATCTAGGGGGTTCTCTGGTTTTGGTGTGGGGCTTGGGGCAGGGGAAAGGGGGGCTTTCATCTGTAAGGAATCATTTTATGCTACTTCTTGCAGACAGCTTTTGCAAATTGCATGGTTGGGGTCTGCCTGTTTTACTGGTTTTACATGGAAAAAACCAATATTTAGGAAATGGCATGTTATGAAATGCTAACAAGATGGGCTCTGAAACATATACAGTATGGGGAAAAGGAATTAGTGCTGGGAATTGCAGGCATTTGCTGGTTGATGTGCGTTGACACATTGTGAAAAGCTAGAAGCTTTTCCTCTCATAGTTGTGCTTTCCAGTGTTTGTTTATGTAGCCTTTCAGTAATCATTTTTCTAAAAAAAGTTCTGCTGAACACTTAATTCTTTTTTGAACTCCCTCTGCATAGTAGTTTTCTCAGTCTTGAGTTTCACTAGTTTATATTCATGGGGCTAAATATGAATCTGGTAGTCTGCAGCTTTTTCTGCCTGCATGTGAATGCTTGAATTTCCTGATGTGAGATCATTGTAATGGAGAGGGGAAAAAGAAAGGACAGGATTAATCACTTTTTTTTGACTTGCCCTGTCCTGGTGCTTTTAGGTTGGGTGTGGAATGTGGAAGAGAGGATTTGTTTTCACATTGCTGCTATTCCACATCAGCTGCAGTGCCATCAGGCTTACCTGGCAAACCAAAAGGCTGCCTGTTCATGGGACTGCAATGAGGCTGATCTGGATTGAGGCAGAGAGCTGGGCTGAAGAAGGGAAAATGCTGAGCCCTTGATTGTACAAACCTCTTTGCATTGAGCTCAGCAGTTTAATAATAGTTGGCCAGAGTATGAAGTTAGCACATGATGGGGAGTTGATGTGGAGTTCCCTGGCTTTGTTTATACTGCCAGACCTGTGAATTCGCTTGTTCAGATGAATCCCGTTGTGAACGTACAGATCTAAATGTCCTGTAGTCTGTGTCCCACTTAGTAGAGCCCGTTAGTCCATGACTTCCCTACCATCTGGTCCTTGGCTATAGAGAGGAATTTTTCTTGTATATGTGTCTCCATGGCAACGAGTTTGCAGTTGATATGGAAAGTAAGCAGTTGCCCTAGCAACGGAGTTACTGATGTGGCAGCTTCTCTGCTTGCAGGGAAAGGGCTAAGCTAGTTCAGCCCCATTATGTAGGTTTGCTGTGATTATAGCTATGCCCACTAGTGCTGCTCGAGCTAAGGGGAGGCTGAAAAATTTTGTTACAAGCCCTATTTCTGCCTCCCTTGAAAATCTGATTTATTCGTACAGGGATTCCTGCTTTGAGCAAAGGCTGGTAGGATTGTCTTTCCAGGGTGTGTGATGTGTGTGTGCCTTTTATGAATTCAAACTTCCTCAGTCATCGTTATCAGATGAGGGGAAATGATGTTTGACCTCGCTGGTTTCGCTGCAGTATTTTTGTCTCAGTGAACAGTCCACGGTTATAAAGGTTGGAGCTTTTGTCCCCATGTTTCTCTCTGCTATTCTGCTGGGTTTTCCCTCGTCTCTGCTTCTTTGGGCACCAGTCCTATCCTCTTTGTGTCTGCTCTGCATTGTCTGAGTTAGGGAAGCACACACATGCTGTGTGCATGCTGAAGAAATTCAAGTATCTGAAAGGTTTATTTGGCACTTATGCTGAGGGATGTCTTAATAAAAATGTAATGAGGGTAAAGGATATGTTTATGGGGATGGGAGAAGAAAATTCTCCTGGCTTGATGTGGAAGTTATTCTTAGAAGTATGTGGTCCATAACTGGGTCACGGAGATCCAGCCAGGCTCCTCCTCCGTCTGGAGCAGGCTCTGGGATCTGAGGACTCCTGAGTGGTCCTTGAGCTTTGCAAGAGCTGATGTCCAACCTGTCCCTGTCTGGTGCACTGTCTCTCATAAGTGCTCTGCCAGGGCATCTTGACAGGGGCCGTGGAAAACCCTTTGGGCACGGGAGACTTTTCAGGAGTGCCTCCTGCAAATGTCTTTCCTCTGATGTGATGATGTCTGGGCTTTTGACAGTTAAAATCCTGTGCAAAGATCAGTGCTAGCTGGAGTGAGAGGAGAAGGACCCTGCTTGTTCTTTGTTAGAATCTCCTGATCCAATCTGCATATGCACAAAGGTGAGGGAGACAGAACCCTGTCCTCCCTTTTTTAATGTTGCCGAGGTTTCCTGTGAAAGTTCAGTTTCACACTGGGGATAGGAAATCATCTCCTCTGTTTTTAATGTTATCACCTAGACTGATCCAAATAACAGATTTGTCAGAATTTCACTGCATTTATAACATCTGGGGAAGCTAAAGTGAAAAAATACCAAAAATCAAACCCAACAAAACGACCCCTTAGATTCATGTTAAAGGCTTTATGTGACATGGACTCCATCAAAAAATTATTAATTTCCTAAATAAACTGGTGCAACTGTTAATTTAATTATTAAAAGGATGTTTTGTGGTTTTAAACTAGTTTAACTTGAAATGCATTTTCTTATACTGTTGTCTGTCCTGAAAAAGCTCTCAAATATCAGAAATTTTCTCCTCAGATTTATGTGCAGAGAAACAAGGGTCATCTCTTTCTGGAAAAATCATAAAAATCCCTAAAACCATAATGTAAATGGAGTTGCATTAGATATTAGACAATTTATGGAGAACTTTTCTTGAACCCTTTTGGTTTTATTTTTGAATTGCAAACCCGAAAATTATACAGAATATTTAAATAATAGATTTCCTAAAGCTGTGCATGGAAGTAACACTCTTCATTTCACTGGCTTCCAGCTGCTTGTCTTAGCATCAGAGCTCTTTCCACAGGAATCTGCCTGAATTAACTGTTTTAGAGCTGTACAAAGCACAAGCAGTTATTGTCAAGTAATGACAGGAGAGCTGGCAATACCCAGGGAATCCTCTGAACCTTATACCTGAGGTGTTTGTGTTATCTTGCTCTCAGCTAGGAGAGCTTGCGGGCAGGTGCCCTGCTGTGTAACTGAGGTGTTGGCTGCACAGTGACAGGCCATTGACCCACCAGAGGGATTGGCCACTCAGGTTAAATAAGCTGGAGTAAGGGGCCCCTTCTGTGCCCCTCACCCACAGCAAAGATGATGCAGAGTGTGTTAAGCAGCACTGAAAGAGTGTAGAAAATCAGGAGCGAGCTGCTCCTTACCCATCGGGCTTGGGCTGTGGTGAGGTTGGTGAGGCCATTTCCCAGCTTGTTTGCACTCCCTCACTTTGACTGTTTGCTACCTCACCTTCCTGGCACGTGAACTTTTGTGTTTCTCTGACACACAACTGATCTGGCTGGATTTGTGTTTTGCTCTTCTTTTAATTCTTGTGTTGCTTTTCAGCTTAAGTCCCCCATTCAGGTTACAGTGCAGTCCAGGTGACAGTAGTGCTGACATGACAAAGGGAATAGAGGTGATGAGGAGGCTGGGCATTGCCAGCTGGGATTGCTGAGACAAACCATTCCTTACAGAAGGGCTGGCAGCTGCATGATGCTTGGTGGGGTAATGGGTATAGTCCCTGCCCCAAGGCAGAGGTAAAGCATGCACAGAAGTTTAAATGCAATTGGACACTTTCTTCTGCTGGAGGTGTTTGTTTTGGTTTCCTCTCAAGAGCAGGACTGTGCTGTTTGCTGTTCAAGTGGCCTGGGTTAGTGGCTCTTCTTGGTGTTTTACAGCGGATTTGAAGTGATCAGAGTCTGTCTGCTGTTCTCATGCAGGAACCCTGCTGAACCTGACCGCCTGTTCCCTTTCCTGGGAGGTGAAGTTGATCTCGGGCTGTATTACAAGCCCCTCTTCAGCTCAGACTTGGCACATCTATCACTATGTGCAGGCTGAAGACTCTTTGCATGATTTTTGTTTAGGTTATTTTTCATTGGGCTAGTTTATCTGGATTCATTTTCAGCTCCCTGTTGAGTTCATGGTTACTGTGGTCAGAGGAGCACCAGTGTCAGCACAGGCCGTAGGCTCAGCTCTGTTTAATCTAGCATGAAGCTGTGCCTGTGGCTTCCAGCCAGCTCAGAGCTGACCTGGTGACAGCAGGAGAAGATGGGGAAGGGAAGGGGTGAAGGATGCTCTCCCCTTTGAGAGCACAGGCTGCACTTAAACCTCTGGGGCTGCTTGCATGTTCAGATACGTGCTTGGTGCTGGATTGGGAACGTAAGACACGGGTGAAACGGCCCAACAAAAACTGCACCAGGATGTGTGCATGTGTGTGTTTTTTCAAGATTTGTTTCTGTTGCCCAAGGTTCTTCATTTTGGCAGTAGAGGTGGCTCTGTGTGGACCTGTGCTGTGCATCCTCTGAAAAGCTGTTATGGAAGAGGAAAGGATGTCTATAAAATCAATTGTCAGGCTTTTCCCATGCTGCTGTCATTATGTTCTCATCACCTCCCGTGTTTCTTTCCAATTGTCAGAGAGATAATGAAGTACCCTTGTCACTGCCAGCAAAGGAAGCACAGATCTTGGAGCTTTACTCGGGTTTGAGCACAGGAGGCCTCGCTGATGATGGGCTGAAGGGCGTGGGCACACAGGAGCACTGACATGTCCATTAGTGGCAAGGCATGCCCCCAAGCACCACGCCCACGATGGTGGCTGCACTAACTCCAGCTGTACTGAACATCAGAGATGAGCTGGGCTTGCTGGTGTGGCTGAGTGGATGCACTTCTGTCTTACACTTCAGTTCTTCAGCAAAACATCAAAGGATCCATCTTAATTACTAAATAAGTGTCCCTTGGACTTCCCCCTTCCTTTTCTAAAAGAGAAGTGAAGTGTTTTACATTGTCTGAAAGTGCTCAACAAATTGTGCTGTGTGGCTCCTTTTCCTGGGTGAAGACCTTGAGAAAAAACATTTGGAAGTCTTGGTCGTAACAGCTGAAGCAGCTGAAAATAATTGAGTTGAGGATACTGTTCAGGCAGCCTGAAGCAGCCTTTGAGTTGCTGGAGGAGCCACCTTTCTTTGCTCTGGATTCAGGCATGACCATGTCCCTACTGAACCTTAATTCAGTCCTGCAGCATGATGATATATCTGGTAGAGTCATTCACACAATTGGCCTGGTAGGGTCTGGGCAGCAGTCTGAAAGTTGCTTATACCTGCTCCTTCTGTGTTATTTTCAGCTAATTGCTGTATCTTCATAAGTCTAGTTAATACAAATGAATGGAATAGAATAACAAAAGACAAAAACCTTATGAAGAAGGGGCTGTGTATGAGTGTGTTTAATTTAGCTGCTTGTCATTTGTATGTTGAGCAGTGGTGGGTTAATATAAAAATTAGTTGACTTGTGTCATTGCAAGGCTGGGCAGACCTGCTAAATGAGGTCACGGTGCAAGCACTGCATGGAGCCATAACAAAACTCATGAAGCTGAAAAAGTCCAAGTGCAAGGTGCTCCATCTGGGTCGGGGCAATCCCAGTTATGAGCACAGACTGGGAGATGAGATCATTGGGAGCAGCCCTGTGGAGAAGGACATGGAGGTTCTCATGGCTGAAGAGCTGGACATGCACCGGCAATGAGCACTTGCAGGCCAGACAGCCAACTCTCTGCTGGGCTGCATCCTAAGCAGTGAGGGCAGCAGGGCAAGGAGGGAATTCTGCCCCTCTCCTCTGCTTTTGTGGGACCCCACCTGCAGTGCTGCATCCAGCTCTGGGGCCCCCAACACAGGAAGGACATGCACCTGTTGAGGAGGGCCAGAGATGATCAGAGGGCAGAAGCATGTCCCATGAGGACTGGCTGAGAGAGCTGGGGTTGTTCAGCCTGGAGAAGAGAAGGCTGCAGGAAGATCTCACTGCAGCCTTCCATTACTTAAAGGGGACTTAAAAAAAAGAGGGAGAGGGATTTTTATACAGGCAGAGAGTGACAAGACAAGGGGGAACAGTTTTAAAGGAAGAGATTTAGATGAGATGTTTGGAAGAAATTCTTTGCTGTGAGGATGGTGAGGCACTGGTGCAGGTTGCCCAGAGAAGATGTGGGTACCACATCCCTGGAAGTGTTCAAGGCCAGGCTGGATGCAGCTGGAGGCAGCCTGGTGTGGTGGATGGCATTGCTGCACATGGTGGCTGAGTTGGAACTAGGTGGTCTTTGAGGTCTCTTCCAAACCTAACCCTTCTATGATTCAATTCAGTTACTCTTGTGAACACAGATTTGTTTAAGCAAAAGCCCCATGTGGCTGCCTCTAGTTAAGTTTTGCTTAGCAAGCATCTAGGGAAAGATGTGGCCCATGCTTATATGTATTTTTAAGCTAATAAAGCTTTTTATCTCTAAGTAATTTGCTTTTATCTTTTGATATGTAGTCTGATGTTTTTAATCAGTCCAAGTCTGGTAGAGGTCTTCTAGGTAAAGGAAGATACTGAGGAAAGTTCATTTTTGTGAGATATATAACAATCTTGCTGGTTTTGTGATACTTTTAGTTTGTCAGTATTTAAGTAGTTTAGAAACAATGAGATTTTGCTTTCTTTAGTGGCAACAACTGGCATGTTATGATTCAGAAGTTAAATTTTTATCTTAAGGAAAAAGCTATTTAGCTTCCTAACATCTGTCATTCAGTCTAACTCCCAGTTAAAGTCTCTTCCCCAACCATTCCTCACCTCCAGTATCTCAGAGCTGTCTTAAATCAGGATGCCGTCTCAGCTCCAGAGATGAGAAATTATTATGGGTGGGCTGGAGAAGAGAGGAATTGCCAAAATTGATTGTCTGGCAGTGCTTCATTGACAAGCAGCAGAGGAACATGGGTTGTTGGTTCAGGTGCAATTACGAGTCCCTGTCCTTGACACCTGAGCTCTGACATCCTTAAAGTGGATCCCAAATATGTGCTTGGATGACTTTTTCAGTCTTGTAGCTTACTTTTTTTTACTTAATTCCTGTGTGTCTTTTCTCTGGCTTGGAAGACTTAACTCCTGTGTGTCTTTTCTCTGGTTTGGAAGAATTTAGGCACAGAAGTAACACCATATGCTTCCTTTGATGGTGTGGGCAAAGGCAGATATTCTGGAGGACCGGGCATGTTGCTGTAGGAGAGTGGCCCTGTGGATGGTTTCAGCAGTCTGGCTGCCCTGGGACTAAGTGGCCTCATAGATGGGGCAAGGAGCACCTTTCTCAGGTGTGCTGCTTTTAGCAAGAGCCTCCTGAGATGTTTTCACCTGGGGCAAAATCAGCGTCCAGGACTGAAGCTCACAGCAGTTCTTACCTTTAATTACACAAGAGAGCATAGAACACTTTGGCTCTGCCATGCCATTGTGTATCCATGATTGCTCTTAGGCTGCAGCCTTTGGATCTCAGTGATCAGGTGGCTGGAGCTGCTGAGTTCTTTGGTAGCTGGGGTAGTGCACCCACACATGCTCATCATCACTGCTGTGTCTGGCCATTTATTGCAATGGCAATAAAACTGTGGTTATCCTTTCTGGAGAGTAAGCACATCTATAAGAGTCTTGATGCTGACAAAGTTTATCTACATGCTGGCAGCAAAACTGGCTTTTAAAGACTCCTGAATTTCTTGTAGCTGTAAGTGGTGTCAAACTCATCACTGATAGAGGTCATGTAAGATAAGCAACAGGGGAGGGAAAGAAAGAGAGTGACCTTCCTGCTTTGGCATACAGCTTTTTTTCCTCCTGGATTTTTTTTTTGGGTCATTGTTGGCCCTTCTTAGCCTGAAACATTACTTGTTTTTTTTTTCCCGTTCTCCCACCAATTTGGACTCCTGAATTCAGAAAAGCTGCTTTTGATTTACTCTTTTGAGTATCGACAACAGAATTGGGACTGAGAGCTGTGGAAAGTAGCTGTTGTGGCCATAAATGATGCCTCTGGACCCTGCTTAGTTATCCATAATAATAATTTTGGAGACAGTATGTTTCAATTAATTTTGTTAAATTACTTTATTTCTGTTTAGTTGTTCACATTCCATTCAGACTCTTATGGAAAATTTGGGAACTAGTGTAGGAATTTGTGGGAGGACTCATTCTAAGGAGCTTAAATGTGGTGGGTTTTTCCTTGTTGCAGTAGAAAAGAAGCCAAATTGCTGCCCTTAGCCAGTGACTTAAGATACCAAAACACTATCTAGGGCATGCTGAATTGCTATATTTCATTGCAGCACTGAAGAGTAGCAATTTACCACTAGCTGAGAGCTCTCAGGATCTTGAAGCACTGGTGTAACTTGCTGAAAGATGACTGTTGGTAAGCAGAGGAATGAGCAGGCTTCTGTACAGAGAAGTCTCAATGGCATGGAGAATTGTCTGTGGCAGCACGTGGAGCAGAAACTTACTGATGGAATTTTGCATAAGAGAATCCAGTTGAATGGTGCATTCACACCCATTCAAGCTTTGAGCAGAAAATTAGCCTGTGTTCCAGAGCTGTGTTTATAAGATCCCACAGCTGCCTGCTTGTGGGAAGGTACTCACTGAGATGAAGCAACTATTATGAATATATTTCTGAGTTTACAGTTGGAAAAAAGTGTCTGCAGTGCAACCTGCAGGGGCTGTGGGGGTTAATGCAAGACTCTAGGGTTAATTGCTGGCATACCTTATCTCAAGCTTTCATTTACATATTTTTATCTCTTTTCCTCACCCTTTAGTGTGGAGAGTGGGAACACACAGTCTCGAAGGTTCTGCATGCTTCAGTAAAAATAGGGAAATCATTCATGAAATGTTTTGGTTTTACATTAGCAGGAGGGATGTTAAACATCACTGTTAAGGTTTCGTGGTTCAGAATGTAATAAATGTAGCACTTTTGCAATTAATTCTCTTGAAATAGTTGAGAAGAACTAAATAGACCTTGCAAGGACAAAATCTTCATCTTTAGGACTAGAGTCCTTGCCATGCAGGAAAAGCTGTATTTGAAAGATTGTCCTGTGTACCATCGCTTTGCAGTGCCTGGTTGCAGCCTTCTCAAGCCCCAGAAAAACACAGAATCCCTGCACTTCCAGAGATCATCACTGCTCCTGGGAGCACTTGGAAGGCTTTTGGAGAGAGTGTTTGACAGGTTTAAGAACTGCCTGTTGCTGGTATATATGGAGCTACAATTATACCTAGGCTTTGGGAGAATAGTGTGGGTCAAAAGATACTAAGTTCTGCAGGAATTCCTTTCAAACATATATAAATACTTATAAATAAATTTAACTGGAAATAATGATACGATTCTTACATAATTTCACCCTTCCTGAAGTACTTGAGGACTAAGGGGCTGCACATTAATAGAATCATGGAACATCCTGAGTTAGAAGGGATCATTGAGCACAGCTCCTGGCTCTGCACAGGACACCCCAAGAGTCACACCATGTGCCTGAGAGCATTGTCCAGACACTTCTTGAACTCTTCAGGCTGGTGCTGTGACCACTGCCCTGGGGAGCCTGTTCAGTGCCCAGCCATCCTCTGGGTGAACTGCTATAATGGTGTGAGTAGTTTGCTGGCTTTCCTGCATAACTGAAGTAAGAAGGAATGCTTGGAGTGCATGGAAAGTGCAGGTTTTCAGTCTTCAGTTGGGAGGGATGGGAAGTTGAAAAGTCAGGATGTGGCAGAGATGGCTGAGAATTAGACAAATGCTGGCATTTGTACTGTTGCATGGTTTGCTTTGAAGGAGTAGGATGAACTTGTCCAGAGTGTTTTTTCCTGTTTTGGCAATTAATGTAATGCATTTATTTTTATGTAATTGCTCATTACACTAATTTATTTGTGTTTTATCTCTCGTACCCTTCTTCTATACAGATGAAGGTTTTCCCCTTCAATGCTCAGGGTTAAATATACAGACCTTACTTTTGTAAAAGAGTGTAGGTTTGGTTTACAATTTTATATTGATATGTAATATCTTCTAGACTTGTAGCTGCATGGCAGAGAGAGAGGAAAGACACTATCACAGAGACAAATTGCACAGAAGATTTAGTCTGCTGCTAGCTCCCAGCTCTTGAGGCAAACACAATTTTATTGTTTATGATGTGCCTTCCTTTTCTGCTTAAATTATTTTTTTAATCTATCTGTATATGTGTGCATAAATACTATTTATACATAAAAAGCATTACAGAATCACACTTTTTTTTAGATCATCCAAATACTTTTAAGGTAAAATGGGAGCAAAAAATGGGTTGTCAGATAGAGCTTTCTTTCTGCTTGTGTCTCTGTGCCAGGAAAACAAGATGCTGTCATAGTGGTGCATCTTAAATCACAGAATATTCTGTGTTGGAAGGAGCACACAATACCTTCAAGCCCAGCTCTTAGGTGGATGGCCCAGACAGGGATCAAACCTGCAGCCTGGCATTGTTAGTGGGACCATGTTCTAACCACCTGAGCTAATCTCTGCAATGTTTCCTTGGGAAAGGTGTGTTGCCACAACTGCTTACAGTTAGTCTAAGCACATGACTCTAAATCAAGAGTCTTAACTAACCTGAACCATCTCTCTTGTTTTTTCCAAAGCAAATCAGCATTTAAAATTCAGTAAAACATCTCCACTTTGTCAGACTTTTTGTTGTTTCATGTTTTGCTAAAACACCTGTAATATTTCACTGCCTCTTGGGCAGTGCTGCATTTGTTTGGAGGAATAAAGTTCCTTGTTCTTGGCTTAGCAAGTATGCTTTGATGTATCATTTGTTGTTAGATTTTTAGAGCTGACTAATTTTGAATTTGGGAAAGCAGAAATGTAATTATGACCCTTTCCATTAAGAGACGAGACAAGGTTTTCAGTCATTTTTGTTTAAAAAAAAATAAAATTTTCATTTAGAAAGCTTCGATATTAATTTGTAGCAATGAAATTGTAGGAAAGGTTTTGCTTTTTCACCCTTTTCTTCTGTGACTAGGAAAATGTCTTCCTCCCGTCAGTTAAAATACTTGCATTATTTTAGTTTCAAAGTAAATATGCCTATGATCTAGCCACTATTTTAATTACCTTCTGCTCTTTCACCAGCACTCGAGTTGCACTCACCCTCCAGCAGTATCTAGTGTGCTGAAAATGCATTTGGCTGGGTTGATGGGACGAGAGTCCATGCCTTAATTATGGTAGAGTTATCCACTTGTGTGCCACATCATCTTATATTTATTCCCTTTGCTATTTATAAAACAAGGTTTGCAAAGCTGTTGGATTGGCACTTTGAATCTTTAATTTAGACACGCATTTAAAAGGAGAAGACTTTGCCTCTTTGGTGAACTTGGTTTTTTTTTTTTATTATATGTTGATTCCTCTTGAATCAGGTGAAAAATTGAAACAGTTTTAAAGTGGTTTAAACAGCTTTTCAGTCCATGCCACGTGTATCTTCGGACTTCGTGCAGTGTGTACCAAGACATGCTTTTGTTTGGAAAGGATGGGAATTTTGCAATTGCTCAAATAAATTTTCTGTTTGTGTTGCCTGGTTTTTTAGTTAGACCAAGTAATGTTATCATCTAAGGGTGTGTTTGTGTAATAATATGAATAGATATGATAAGAGTGGTGTGGGAGGCTACTTATACAGAGATTTGTATCTTAAAAATTATGAAATTGGTTTAAAAATCACGTTGTCATTTAAAACAAGGGAGGAGCTGTGTGCTTTATTTTAGAGCCTTTAAGAACTTTTATAAGCTCTTTTATAGAAGCAAAGGGAGCTGGAAAGGTTTTTTCATTTGCCCCCCCTCCCCCCTCCATGATTTTGCACCATCTCATGACTTTCTAATAGAAACATCTAGAATACCAACATGCTGAAATGCTATGAATCAGCAACATTAAAGCCAGATTCTGGAGGTTGCAATAAAGCTATAATCTGTCAAGTTTCCTTCAAACTCTTCTGTTAGTGGTATGTTAAGTATTGCCTGAGAAAGTCCTTTGCAAGAAGAACACAAGTAATTACAGAAGTCCTTCACCATACAGTGCAGATGTCAGCACTGGTGGTCACGGGGTGCAGCTATAAGAGAGAAGGACCCTTTGGAGCAGCCAGCCCTTTTTGTGGGCTGGTGCTTTGGAGCTGGTAACTGGCTTCCTCTTGCAGGGGCAAGCAGTGGGGAGATTTTACAGCACCAGCATCCTCAAAGGCTGGTCACTGGTTTTCAGCAGGGTTTGGTACATGATTCAGCTCTGAGAGGTAAGATGACTGCTGTTTAGGTGTTTCAGTATTGGTAGGATGAATGGAGTCAATATAAGGCATCCATTCCTTTTTGTTCAGCCTTTAGGTGGGGCCTTCAGCAGTTTGGGCTTCATTTTCTAGCTATGCATTTTTATCTGTAGGGATATTTGTATGTTATTTTTGGTTACTTTTCACCTTCAGCTATTCAATTCCAATTGCTGTTTTTGTGGTTTCCCCCCTGACACACACACACCTTAGTTCTCTTTTTTTCCTACCTTTATCATCTCTAAATGTAACTGGTCATAAATGTCTGCCTGAGGAATGCAGGGACAAGTGCTTTCGGTGTCATTGCACTGTACTGAATGCACATTTGCATTTTGAAAAAGAAAAAAAGTTGCAGTCCTTTTTTGAAGCAGGATTTTCGTTTGTACACCGTATGCTATTTTTGGTGTGTCAGATATGAAGGCTTCCTGTGTGAAACTGATCAAGAAAAAGATCACAGGAGACCTGGAGCAGTGACTCAGGTCACAGCAGGCCTGCTTGCATGACACCTGTGTCATCAAAATAGCCTTGCCTTGGCATCCCTAAATGAGATCTTCTTTTCCCTTAGATGGTAGATCTGTTCAAAGGCATATTTGATCATGAATAATTTGGAGGAAAAGAGCTTTTTAACCTTCTGAGAATATCATACGTCTTCTCTTTCTTGTTACTTCTGAACTCCTCACATCATCATCTGATGTTGGGCAAGTTGTCGATTTTCATCGCTGAAGTCTGCTCAGAAATTGTTTCTCCCTGTTTCCTTCCACTCCAGGCATGTTAAGTCAGATAAATTCATACACTGATGTTTAATCACTGATCACTTACCACTCTTGTGCAATATTGATCAGCAGCCTTTTTGTATGCAATGATCAGAATGAGTAATAGCTTCCTAGTAAATACCGAGGAGTCGGAGCTTGAAGATGGTGATTTTGCCCCATGTAGAAGTCACACAACTTTTTTCTAGAAGCTTCTAGACTCCATCCAATTTCTTTTCCCCTCCCCTACTCCAGACTCTGTTTCTTTCCTTGTTCTGTTCAAGCCAAGCATCAGTCCTTCTTTCTGTAGATGTTGTGGCTTTCAGCAGGTGTCCCAGTGCTCTTCTCAGGGCTGCTGGTGCTGCTGAGGTTGTCCAGTGTCTCATTTTTCTGAGGAGCCTGTCATTTCTTCTCCAGTACACTACAAACACTCACAGGCTTCCCGTTTCATGGGGGCGTCCTGTGAACATCGCACCTGAAAATGAAAAATGACGGCTTGGGAGATAATTCAGTTAAAAAGAAGCCAGGGAAAACCCAAATAGGCAGGGCTGTGGTGTGTGGGTTGAAAGCTGTTTTTTACCCCCTGCTTCCTCCCACTCTTTCCTTACCGGGTAAAAGACCCAGTCTGTGCCTGAACTTGCTATTCTGAATAACCTCTTATCTGCACACAGTGACTGATGCTCACATCCTGTTTGCTACCAGCTCAGAACGCCCTGAAGAGGGACATTTCTATTTCTGCTGGGTCTGTTTCAGTGAGTTTGTGGGCTGGCTCTCTGCTGCTGCCTCTGTCATAGGCCTTTTGATTCTCTCCTGAGAATCTGAGGAAGCTCACTTTCTCTTTACTGTTTCTATGAAATAGCAAAATTATTGTGGGATTTGGAATGGCATCTGGAAAAATGAGGAAGACTTTTAAACAGAGGAATAATTTATATTGAGCCAGGATTTGGTTAAGTATTTAGACTTTGATTAATGCTCTGCTAATGTAGAACTAGTATGCCCAGGAAATAACATGAATAAACCTGCAAATTCTATTCTTGCCAAGATGTAGGTTTTGATTAGGCACTTGCTAACTTCCTTGGAAAAAATGTAGATTTAAATACTCCTTTTTTTGCACACCAGTGAGTTCAGATATTATTTCACTAATGTAATTACTGTGTTTAATAATAAACTATCTGCGCAATTTCAAATCTGTTTTACTGATGGAGGTGCTCAGGGAAGCTGATTATCCACTCTAAAATATACTTGATTCAGTGGCTCATGCTGCAGAAGTTTTCCATGACAAGCCTTGTTGTGTCTGCCACTTGTAGAATTTTACCAGTTGCAACCTCTGTGTAGCCATGCTTGAAAAAATGCGGTCACCTAAAAAACCCAAGACAAAAAAATCCTATAGCTGTCTATTTTTGAGATTGCTGTGTGGAGATTAATATTATAGGGAGTGTTTTTACAGTTTTAATGAAGCTCACTGTGAATTAAACTTTGAAGACTAAGCAAGTCCATCTTGTTCTTTTTACAAGCCTTTACCTCTGTAGCAGACTTAAAGTGGGAGAAAATATATCTGAATGGCTCCCACAATGAAAAGTTCCTGCATTGTTCTTTTTAGCTTACTTCACCTTGAGGATGATTTGGATGAGACCTGACAATGTAGCTTTCTTACCCGTTCCTCCCTCCCTGGCTTGGTGGTAGGCTGCTCATCTCCTGGGGCTGGGTGCAGGTTCCCCAGCTGTGGCACAGTGGGGCTGGTGCCTGCACTTCCAGGGAGGGTGAGGGGGCTGTGCTTGCTGCCAGGGTGGAAATGCTGTTTAACCCACATGCCACAGAGGTCTCCTGTTTGTGCTTGCGGGGATGCCATGGCCCTGGCTATCTACAGCCATCCACGGGCTGGAGCTGGGGTGGGAAGAAGCTTTGTGCACTCACGCTCTGCTGCCAGAGGAGACCAAAGGTACAGCTAGGACTGGGAGAGGGTGCCTATAGTCACCTGTGACATGGCAGTCAGTGGTGACAGGGAGGTGGCTTAGCAGCCTGCTCCCTGTCTCTGCTTGCATGTGTAATTTCCTTGCCATCTTGAGATTGGAGCCTCCCTATGTTGGAAGGCTCCCGTGCACTTGAAGTGTGTTTTGACTCTCCCTGGAAGACGTTTATGGCCAGCACTCCAGAAGATGCAGGAAGAGGTTATTGCCATAGGTGGTAGTGCTCTGACTCTGCAGATGGTCCCAGTGAGGGCTTGCTGCTCTCTGGCAGTGTGTAGGTTTCAGTGGTGGGCCTCTCAGGTGAGATTTCTTGCTCAGTTTGTGTTTCAGTAGAAATGAGATGCCAAATCCCAGTAGGTGAGGAAAGCCCTTTCCCACAGGCACTGCAGTTCCAGTCCCACCAGGGTGCGCAGTGTCTAAGAGAGAGTGTGTGTACTGTAGCTGCTGGGTTTTGACCTCCCCACAGGAGCCTAGTTTGCTCCTGGAGCTAAACTGGTCTTTCCCTGGTTTGCCTTCATTGCAGAGCCATTGATCTTGCTGTTTAATTTAGGAGGTGTTTCTCCAGGGGCTTGTGGTGGTACCTGGTGTTTGGGTGGAAAGAGGATTTGTGTAGGCTGCCAGCAAAAATGCCAAGTTGTGGTGAAGTCCCAGGTTTTTTTGAGTCCATGAGGTTTCGGGTTATAGCATTTGGGCTGTTGAGGCTCCTGAAGCCAGGCCCTGCCCTGATTAGTTAATGCTGATTTGGGCTGTGAGAACGAGATGAAAACTTCACTGCAGTCGTGAGTTGCTTCATTTTGGAGGATGTTTGCAGCATGGGGAGGTGTTTTGTTTTGCTTTCTGGGGTTTCATTCAGCCATGAGATAGAGTAGGAGGAAAGAGGAAGATAGTAAAAAATAGGTATCTCTGCATCTAGCATAGAAATGGGACACAAGCAGAGTGGAATGTGTATGTAAGTAGCCCAAGTAATGTGTGTGTTGATGGATGTGAGTAGCACTGAGGTCTCTGTTGCAGGAGGATGGTTATTCCTCAGCATGTGGAGGAATAACCTGCTGGAGGTGACAGGGATCTGTTGAGGCGGCTGAGTGGGGCTTGGGATGGAGCACAACTTTGTTTCTGTGAATAACCCAGGAATACTTGGAAACACCACATCCAGGGAACCTCTCAAATGATTTATCAAAGTGCCTGGTTTTTCTCCTCAATACATCGTGCAAACCAATATGAAACAGTAAGCAAGGAAAAATCGTATATTAAATAAACAGTTATGAGGGAAATGGTGCAAATCCATTAGCTTTTGTCAGGTCTTCCTTATTTCTATTTTTATTTGTCATGGATAATGGATTTAGTACAACCTACTCCCTCTCACACATTTCTGCTAGCTGTTAACCCCTTCCCCTGGAAATTCACTCACTGGCTTATTTCGTCATTAAAACAGCAGTAGGCAAAAAGTGACCTGTAAACCTTTAGCACAGATATAAGTGTTGAGTAATTTTTTTAGTATCTGTTCTGTGAAGGGTTGTGTTTTAAAATTGTCCCTAGGTTTTCATGTATGATGTAACTATACATTTGTAAGAAAAGACAGTTTCCAGTTGTAGATAATATGAAGGGCGTGGATAACCAGTGGGTATTTAAATGAGTGTACCTCTGATACAAAATTAGCACACCCCACTAAATGGATTATTGGTCTGGAGTCTGGGGAGTTTTTTTCCTTTCTTACCATGTTTTTTATAGGTGACCTTGAGGACTTCTTTTTGTATTCTTTTGTTTCTGCGTCTTCTCAATTTTCTTTTCAATAGTGTAGGGTTAATTACACTTTCCATGTATACACAGAAATTCTATAGGCTGAAACAGCATTATTAATGCTACTTGCTGCTCAATCTCCCTCAAGTATGCCTGTGATGGCCAGTCATGATGACAGGCTTGTCTTCTGGGCTCTCCTGCTTTCCCAGCCCAATTTCCCTGCTTCTGTTTGATCTTGCACTTAGTTCCTCCCCTGCAGTGTCTCAGCCTGTCTTCTTCAGCTTCTGGGCTTTGCCTAGCCTGGGGAGACTTTGGGCAACATCTGGGGTTGCTAGGTACTGCATGAAACAACATCAACTCTGTATAGGAGGCTGGCATTGTTAGGGGCAGCTAATGACACTGCTTGCTTCAGCTGCTTGCAGGGTTACTGTGTGGCAGCCTAATAGCTTTATAGGGTGGTTCACATATAAACTCAGCAAGGAGATATCTAACAGGCTGAATACAACTCTTGGAGGTGGGTGACATAGTGCAGCACCCCCTGAGCCTGTTGGAGGAATTGTTTCATGATGAGAGCAGTGGGATCCACTGCTGTCTGTTAGCAGGCATTTTGTGTGAGCTTACCTGTACTAAAGGATACGAGCTGGTGTGCTGGAGGAGCAGTGATCCAGCTGTGCCCACGGGCAGTGGGTTATTGTGACTGGAATAATGGTAGAAAATCATTCCAGACCTGGTGTTGAAGTGCCCCTTGCAGGATCAGGAACCTGGACACTGGAGACATGCTTTGGGTTGGCAGTCTTGGCTGCAGCTCAGACTTGCTGGGTGTCTAGGTGATGCACTAGAAGACCTTCCTAACTTCTTTGTTCACAGGAGGGAGAGTGCTGAGGAAAAAAAACAGCTTAAAAGCCCATGAATGCCTTCAATTGTGTAAAACCCAAAAGCAGTCAGTCCTGTGCTGCCTGTTCTTTGCTCTGCCTGTGGCAGATAGACAAGGCCACAGGCTCTGTGCCTGTGATGGTACTAATGGGGCTCCCTGCAGATTTGGGGGGAGTGGGCAGCCTCAGAAGGCACTGCTGCAGAGGGCAGGGCCTTTCACCCTGATAACACATACAAGCCCAGAGGCACAGGGAAAACTGATATGTCTTGTGCTGGTGAGACTTGAGCTCCTTTAATATTGGAACACCACGGGACAGTGTGAGTTTTGGTAGACACTTTCTTGTGTTGCAGGATGTTGTGCTGCATCCTGCCTCTCAAATAAGTTGAGTATTTTTGACTATGGAATACCACAGCCTTTCTTTTCTCAGCTGTTACTTCTCAGTGCTGATCTGGCCTCTTTATTCCTTTATCATTGTTTATTTATATGCTTGGCTTCCTTTTTGTTTTATTTCATTTTGAGACGAAATAGTCCTTTTCCTCTCTAACCATACTTCCATTGTTAGGGAAGTAATATACCCACCCAGCCTCTCCAGTCAGAAAGACAGTGCCCATTTTGTGACTGGAAGAACGGCAGAGATGTAGAGGTGGTTCATGTGGCTGCATCACTTGGGGAAGAACCAGAGCACTTTCATAAAGTCAAATCAGAATAAAAGGTTGACGGCTGGGTTGGTGTCTGGGGTAGCTCACTGAGCTAGTGAGCTACAATACCAAGAGTTGAGTGTGAAAACAAAGACTTGCATTTGCATGATTTGGAGTAATGGATGTTTTTACTTGGAGCAAAATAAGATTTTAAAAGCCCCAACCTTTTGTTTTCTTAAGAAATGCTGATGATTTTTTGATGCAACTGGCTTACTTGGGTTGAACGCTGTACTCCAGGAAGCTTTCAAATCAAAACTTTAATTTCATGCATTAGATGAGCATATGTTTATGATCATGTAATTGTGTTTTAGCTAGTCTCTTCCCGTCACGCTTCTTCACGTTTGTGCTTGAGCTGAGCTGTGACTGCTGCTTTGCTGGGGAAGGGTTGAAAACGTGCAGAAGTGTTTGTGAGGGTTTTGTTACGCTGCATGCAGATACTACTTCAGATTTACTTCAGCTTGGTGTTAAGCTCTCACCTAACATTGCCAAACTTTCCTTGGAAGAGCAGGTGAAATTTCTACTTCTCTTAAGTTTGTAGGTCAGGGGATTTTTATGAAAATTAAAAGCTTAGTAAGCAGTTGTCACTGCCATTAAAATGCAGTCAAGGTCTATAGTGCAATTCTTTAAAGCTGGACATAGATGATTTCACTGGTCTGCGCTAGAAATGTTAAAAGAGAATGAAGAAAATCTGCCCTTAAACTGCATGAATAGTTATTTGTCATTTTTATGTAAGATTGAAGTGAATCTGAGGAATGCATTTTGTAATAATAGGAATCGCTGGCAGTGGCTTTGTTTTTCTTTCTTTCAGAATTCCTTCACTGTTGTACTTCTTAATTTAAAAAAAAAAAAACAAAAAAACCCCAACAAAACCCAAGCAAACAAAAAACCAAACAAAAAGCCAAACAAAACCCAAAAAAAATCCCAGAAAAAAACCTAGCTGACCTCAGATGAGTGAATGCTTTGTTTGTGTGTTTCTGAAAATAAGTTCAATTGTTTATAAAAAGGAGTAACTAGAGAACCCCCAGACTCATATGCAAGGTGTAGGCAAGCTGTTAGAGATGGTAAAGTTTTAGTATTGTCTGTGACCACCCATGAAAAACTACTTAAAATGGGAGAATCTGTGTAGGAGGGCAGAGCAAGCAACATTATGACTTTCTTGATAACTTGAAATACCAATGAGTAAAGCTAAGCAATAGAGTTTTAAACAGACCAGCAGACCAACTTTGGCATCTGATCTTAAATCTTCCTGAGTGCTTGCCAGGCCAATAGTTTAAAATTTGTTATGTAATATATTTTCCAAGTTTTGATACTAGTATGCTAATTTTGCCTCATGTAAATGAAGGAACTAGTTCTGAGTTGGTTTTGTTTTAGTAGTGATAGCCTTCATTTGGAGGAGCATGATACTAACATGAGGGATGAGTAGCTGAACTAAAAAAGTAAGGTGTGTTCTTGTCAGCACTGTGTGCAAGTGCCTGGCATAGAGCTGGCTTTGAGCAGCGTTCCTGGTTGCACAGCTTCTCTCTCCTTGGATATTGAAAACCATCTCTGCCCTTGCCATCATAGGGCTGATTCAACACAGCATCAGGGGTCACAACAGGCTGGCATTTTTTAGTCTTGGTGAATTTTGCAGTCATGAACCACTTCTTTCCCATAGTGCCAGTGCAAGTTTGCAAACCTTCAAGGGTAGAGGTATATTTAGTGAAGTATGTGTGTCTGTGTTGTATTGTGGGATGGCTTTGAAGTCACTTGGCAGGTTTCTTTGCTTAGTACAAGAAAGTTATTTAAGCAAGTCATTCTCTCCTGAGGTGGATTTTGGAGTGATTATTGTGTTCCTCTCAGTCCACTTCAGAGCTGAAGACAGGGTGTCATAAGGTGCAACTTGGAAAGTATTTTACTTGCCTTCTATCTTCTCAATTGCTTCTCAATTTCCTCATGAAAATACCTCACTTTTCTTGTTAAATATATTTTTTCATAGGATGAGAAAAGGGGAATTTGTGTTTAGGAGGAATTCCTGATGATAGTTTGCTGTTCCTGGAAACCAGCCAGAAACTTGTTTTAGTCAGGGTTTCCAGAATTGCTCTGCCCTCTCTGTGACTGCAATGTCAGGTGGCGAGTGAAGTACCCTGCTCTTTTTATGGATAGGCTCTTCCATCATGCCTTGTTCTCTTTGGTGCTTTTGCAGGTCCTTGCTTCCTGACAGCCTTGGCTGTGCTCTCACCACCCCCAGAGGCTTCCTGCACAGGTGTGAGCAGTCAGCAGTGTCAGCAAGGTGGCTGATGGCTTTGTGCTGCTACATTAGATGTGGTGCAATCATAGAAGTTGAAAATATGCTTCTGCAATTCTGGTCTAAAACAATTATCTTTTTCAGATTCTGGTCTTGGATATACTTACTCAAACTGTTGCTTTAAATTCTGTGGTGAGATGTACAGTTCTATCCTACCATTCTTTTTGTTCCTGTAGAAACGTTTCTGTGATCATATTGAACAGTTGGACCTGTAGAAGCTGTTGGGCATTCCCATGGATAAGAATGGTGGCAAATCTGTGTGAAAGGTTTGCTTCAAGCCTGCTGTTGCAGCATATCTGGACACAATGAGCTCAGGATAAATATTTCTTTAAAGTAAGAACCTTTAATACCCAGTAATCTCTCCACTGTTACTTGCAAAGAGATCACCTGTTGTAACAACAGTAGGTTTCATCCACGAGATAAAACCTTTTGATGGTAAGTTACTGACAACAAAAGTTTCCTAATCATTGAAGAAGGTGATATTAATGATATTCACTGGTCCTGTGTTAACAACTGTGTTAACTGCAACCTCCACTGGGTTAGGCAGGGACAGATGTCACAATGATGTGACTTCAGTATTTGTTAGCTGCAGATGTTAGTTGGTAATGCCCTTTTTTGAGTAATAGGAAATTTCTGCTTTTTCTCTTTGCTTTTATGGTTACTGAAGCCAATGTGACTTACTTTTGAGATGGTGTATATCTGCACCCCTTCAGCCTGTGTAGCTGCCTGGTTCATAGTGCTGATCATTTTGGTTCAAGAAAGCCTAGCCTTGGCCACTCATCCCCTCCGGATCTGATAGTGGAGAAGTAAAGTACAGATCTGCTCAGTGGGCAGCTGTTGTTTGGGAGTAGCAAGGTCCTTAACTCAGAGCTGTGTTAAAATTCTCAGCCTGCTGGCATAGTTTAGGTGTGTGAGCAGAGCTCTGGAGTCACTTGTGGGTGTCTTGTTTTGGTTCCTCTCCTCCCAGCCTCCAGGCACCTGTGTTGGTGCCCAGGCTCTCGGTGTCCCTGCTTTCCCATGCGCAGCCTGGCCTTTCCCTCAGGGCTGTCTGCAATCCTTGCTGCCCAGCTCAGCCCAGCCCCTGCACCTCTGCTTTGTGTCATACTGCTTTTGCTATTTGTCTTACAAGCTGCTTTCTGTCCAGCCAGAGTCCTGCTTTTCCTTTTTCAGTGTGCTGTTTCACAAGGTGCATCAGGATGTCACCAGGGCTCCTGCTGCAGAAGGGAGCAGTTCCCATTCCCCTCCCTGTGTCCCCACATCCCTCCTCTGCTTTGCCACAGCTCTCTGGATGCTTGTCACACCCTTCATGTGAGCCAGCTTAATGAATGTAACTTACATCAAATTGTGTGAGAAAAAGAGTTTTCTTTGAGGAAAATGTCTGAAATGGGCTTATGGAAGAAGGCCCAGGCACATGCGAGGCATCACAGAGGAAAAAAAAAAATCTCCCTTTTGGCAGGTTTCCCTTAAGGTTCTGTTCCCTTGGGGACCATCTTGGTGGTGATGCAAGAGACATGGGTACCTGGAGCTGCTCCTCCAGGCAGATTCAAAGTGAAGATGTTACCAGAGCTTCAGAAGGGAAGATTTGGAAATGCCAACATCTCCCTGAGCCCGTATTTTGTGGTTTCTGTATCTGCTCTCTTCCCAAAGCTTTGTTTTGGCCAGACTTGTTTTTATGGCAGTGAAAAGAACAGCTCTGTGAAAAAGGTTGTGTTCCTAACACATTTCAGCTATGTGCTAAAATAACCAGGGAACAAAATTCTTCAAATGAACACTATCTGGAATTTTTATATAGATGGATGTAGCCCCTGCAGTACCAAAATCTGACCAAGCAAAACCAATACAATGGGTTGTGTACTTTTTCCCAGCCACTGGTCTCAGAAAGAGCTCAACACACAATTCT
The DNA here is from genome assembly GCF_028551555.1 of Melozone crissalis. Taxonomy (NCBI): domain Eukaryota; kingdom Metazoa; phylum Chordata; class Aves; order Passeriformes; family Passerellidae; genus Melozone; species Melozone crissalis. Next base: position 39,647,784 of record NW_026535796.1, on the reverse strand, counting down.
TTTAGTTGAGCTTTGGGCAGGCAGTAGCTGATGTGTGAGGACAGGTAGTTGTGAGGTATATGCAGGCAAAATCTTTACAATGAGGAGTTTTACTAGTGGATAATGCTATTAATTCCCAACTATAGGAATTGAAAGAGCTGACAAGCAGCATTTTAATTATTTTAAAATTTCAGTCTTTTTTCAATGCTACTAAAAAATGACCAAACACAATAACAATAATAGGTTGTGTAAAGTAGTATTTAAAAACTTCTATGTGCAGTCCATTAGAAGAAAAAACAAGTGAACATTGAGTGTATTGTGTACCTTTTCATGGCAGTACACTGACTTCAGTTGCTGGGAGGGAATCAGAATAGGATATTTGAGGTATGAGAGAGCAAATTTGTTAATAAGTTGCAAGTTAGTACACAGTATTGTGCACAATCTACATATATATGTTAAGTGATGTAAAAAGGAGTAGCAATTTCTCCAAATAGAAGATAATCAGGATTTTTTTTTTAAATATTCAGTCAGGATATTTCATTGGGTAACTCTGTATGTTTCTCACTCTCCCTATTAGCACCTCTGAAATAGTTTACCCTCAAGTATAGTTTACTCTTGGACATGAAGAGGACTTGTAATAACATTCCCCATTTTTAATCACGTTAACCAGGAATCAGTGCAGAAGCTGTAACCTGTGTTTGGCAGGAAGGAGGTGGCTGTGCCTGGCTCTGGGAGGAGGTGGCATGTGGGGAGGTCTGAAAGCACTCCAAGTGCTGAAGGTATCAGGGGGCTGTTATCCACTCCTCAGTCACTTGTTGCCTGGGAGACAAATGTAATCCAGAGTTGGTTTTTTTGACCCTTCCTTGCTGGTTTTTGATTGGAGTCACTATTGACTTTTGGCTTGGAGGAGGTAGTGAAGCAGCACGCCAAGTGTCATAAGATGGAAATTAATCACTACCGACGGGGCTGAGCTCCAGTGATTTCCTTTCCCGTGATTGCTCTGTACATGGGAAGACTAATGACACATCTGAACAGACAGTTAACAAAGCTCTTCACACCTCCCAACAGTCAAGAAGGTTTCTTAACCAGATGTCACTTCAGTTTTCCTTTTTATTCATGCTCTGTTATGTGATTGTGGAAAAACAAAAGTAACTGTCTTAAAAGAGAACATTGCAAAGTTGGCAAGCTTTGCCTTAAATTACATTTGTTTTTGCTGGTAAATTATAAGTCAGTTCAGTTGCAGAGAAAATATAGCAAATCTGCCTTGCCAGTGGTTTTTTTAACGAGGAGTGTACTTCTCAATATTTTTTGTCAGAGTTCCTGTTTTTCAGTGAGATTATTTTTGGCTTTTGGAAGAATATGAGCAAACCACACAAACTTATCTTAACAGTAATGAAAGGTTTTGAAGTCACTCTTCAGTAGTGACTTCATATTGTAAGGCCCTCAGCTTAAACTGACTGATGGGTTTTGGGGAGTAATATCTTCCAGGTAGGTGACAAGGCTGTCTTGGAAGTAAATGAAAAAACAGAGAAGTTTGGAAACAATATGTTGTGTTCCAGTAAGTACAAATAAGGTAGTTGGTATTTAATTGTAGCTTTTTTTATAAGCTTATCCCATGCTGTAAGAAGTAAGGAATCCAGCAAAGGTTTTCTCCTGAAAAATTTTCCTCGTTTTGCTCATTGCTTGTTTAAAAGGAAATTTTATGTTCTTAGTCTGGGTCTTGGATAGAGCATGGAAGTGGAATTTGGGATGTTTGAATTCTATTTTTGACTCTATCCTTTGCCTAAGAATCACTTACTGGCCTTGTCATGTGTCTGGCTCATTGTCCCATATTTTAGGAGGGCTAAGCATAACAACCTCCTCCTTGCAGAGTGGTGTGAGGACTGTGGTGCACAGCTTCCTCAACTGACAGCACTGGATCTCTCAGCTGTTGGCTGTAGTGCTTTGCTGAGATCAGAGCCACAGAGGCTTGCTTGCTTCTCTCTAGCCCTTTAGTCTTGGGCTTTTGTGGCCATATTAGAACCTTGCTTCATTTCAAGTGCTGGAAGATGTCTCCCCTTAGACATCTTTCAGCTCCTAGTGTGGCCTCTGTGGCCTCCTAGTAGGTTACCTGTGGGCAGTAAAATGATGGATATGCTTGAACCCTGCAAGCCATCCTGAAGAGTCTTGACCCCATGCTCCTGTTCCACCAGAGCAGCCTGCAGCCCTGCTTCTCTCTGACAGAAGATTGTCACAGCTCCTGCTGGCTGCTCTCCTTTTCTTTAAAGCCAAGTCTCACATGGTGCTGGAAACTTTCTAGGTGCACACAAACCCATCCAGGGACATTGGGGATGACTTTCGTTTTTCATTTATTTTTCATTTATTTTTGGGGAGGAGAATTTAGTGCACATTTGCTCTCTGTAAGCACTTGACATGTTGCGCTGTGTATCCTAAAGCTGTCTGTGGGGCAGAGGAGCACTTAGGAAGTGGTGGGGCAAGGATACAAGTTTTCAAAAGGAAACAGGTGTCTGGTTTTGGTCTTCTATATGGTTTAAGAAAAGAATGTCCTTCTTCTGATGTGATTCTGTCTGTGTCTGTGTGTGTGCTTGTTCTGTAACATGTTAACGGAGAGCTTTGTTTCACTGATAGAAGTTGAAGCAGAGGAGAGGGATGGTCCTGAGTTGAAAAGCAGCTAGAGGCAGTAACACAGCCTCCCCCACCTGGTCCAGAAAGCATCAACATTTACCAAAAAATTGTAGCATAATGCCTTGAATGCCTGTCAGTTGAGTTCAGTCAACAGTTAGGATTTGTGTTTGTGTTTATGTATGATCAAGCAGAGCAAGACTGCTCCTGAACCATCATTCCATATGCTTTCATAGTGAAGCTGAGGCAGTTTTCATGTTTGTTTAAGAACTCACACAAAACAATCCAAAATCCTCAGCTTGACCTCTGATGGGATTGAGACAAGAAATGAAATTGCACTGCTTGTAACTGCAGAATAAACACTGAATTTTAGTGTAATCTTTACTTTACAGATTAACTGCTGGTGTTGTTCCTTGAGTCCAGAAAGGGTAATTACAGTAACTGTTGTTTTAGCTGATCACAATTTCACAACACACTTAAATGGTTATACTCTGATTATACTGTGGGGTGGTTTTATTTTGGTTTTTTTTTGTTTGTTTTAGTTTTGGTTCGTTGGTTTGTTTTGGGTTTTTTTGGTATTTTTTCCCCTCTGGGGAGAAAAGATGATTAATTTCCTCTTGTAGTATAATGGTATTGATGTCATGTGGGTTGGAGGATTAAGTCCTTATATTTTTAAAACAGTTGCTAGGGTGTTTAACCCTCTCCTTTTTAGCCTTGTTTCTGTTTGTATAACAGCAAAAGGAAAAGAAAACTACTTCAAAAACCAAGATACTTATTTTCAAAGTTTCTGTTTAACGGTTAACTGTAGCTTCTTATTTTTCCAATATGAGGTGATTGGAAAATTGTCAGATATTATTAAATCCTATTAACTAGTAACAAGAGAGAGGGGGAGAAAGAGCGACCAAACATTCATTCTTTTTTTCCCCTCAGAATTGTGATTTAAATCATACAGTCATAATACATTATTAATGGAGCAATAATCTCTGGCAAGCAAGTTATATTCACTTCTGTCAGACAAAAAACCCAAAGTCACTGCTTTTCCTGACAAAAACTGCTAAATAAATATGGCTGTGCCATTAGATCAAATATTTGATTTTTTTTTTTAATTCTTTTCTCTTTGCAGAGTATTGGAAAGGGGTCCTTGTGGTGTATAGACCCAGAATATAGACAAAATCTTATTCAGGCTTTGAAAAAGACACCCTATCACCCATACTCGCATGTGTTCAATACACCTCCCACATCTCCTCAGGCATATCAAAGGTAAGAACTAGATGCATTTTACAATTCTAAATGTTTTCCTGCCGTGTTGAGTATGATTCTTGGGTAAGACACTAATGTAATCAAGCGCTGCAGTTTGGAATGTGCGAGTGCGGGACGCCCGGGAGCGCCGGTCCGGCCTGGCCCCTTCAGCGTGTCCGGGGCACCTTTTACCGGCTCATGGCCCTGCTGGCATCAGCGTTCCTGAGCAGAGCCTGCGGGCTGCCTGCAACAGCCCTTTGGCAGAGGAGCGCCTGAAATAAAAATGCAGATGAGCAAATGGAGAGCTCTGAAGTGCACACTTATCCCCTTTGGTGAAAGCCCGATTCCCTCCCTCTCTCAGAGGAGATGGGCTCATTCTTCTCCTGGGAGAGCCGAGGCTGATGTTGCCTGTGCAGCTCCAGGATGTCCACCGGGTTGAGCTGGTGCCCAGGTGCCTTGACCAGCGCTTGGTGGTGGATGGGCGCTTGTGGTGCCCCTTAGGATTAGCCTGGATTTTCTCCTTTGCTTCGGTGAAACAGACATGAGGTGGTGTTTTTCTGTTCATTTTGTGGGGGTTTTTTGATCTGGCATTCATTTACGACCAGTGTTAGCAAAGAGACATGATCTATGGCTGCCATCCGCAAAGCAGGAAAGCAGGTGCTGAGGCTGGCAAACTGCGTTTTCCTCGATGCCGGGAAGGGCCGGGATTGCGGTTCATGGCCCGTGCTTCCCCCTCAGGACTGGGAAGGTGTGCTGAGCCGGCCGCAGCAGCGCCGGGACTGCGCGGTGGCGCTGACGGCTCCCTTGGCGGCTCGGGTGCTTCTTGTTATTTTTCCGCGTTAGTGTTGGGGCTGGCGGGAGGGAGGGCAGCGCCGGGAGGGCAGCGTGATGGTCGCCGTGGTGACGGCGCGTCTCCCGGCAACGCGCGGGCCGGGCCGGGCCGGCGCTGCCGCCTCACGGGGCCGCGGGCTCGGCCGCGCCGTTGCCGCGGTAACGGCGATCCCGGCACGGCGCTGGCAATGGAGACCCTGCGCCCGCTGGTGTGTCGGGGGATCGCCCCGGTGGCCGGGGATGCCCCTGGCCCCTGGATTTTATTCTGGAAATCAGAGCGTGACCAGGGGTGCGGGGTGCCGAGGCGGTGCAGCTCGGCTGTCCTGGTGCTCCGGGGGGTGCTGGGCAAACGCTGTCCCTAGCACCACCTGTGGAAGTACCCCTTACTACTGTACTTGGCAGAAGGACAGATAAATAATTTAGGTAATGGATTAAAACTAATTTGTGCATTTGAACAAAGCATGTTTTCTGGCCCTTGCTTTATTGTTACTGCTGCCTTTTAAAGGGTATTTTAATCACGCTTATCCAGATTTATTGATAAATTCTCATTGAGTAGAAGTGCAATGCACATCTGACATAGAAATTAAGAGATTTTGATCCCTTCTAATCCCCACAAACAAAAAAATCTAGCATACACATGCAGTTGAAAGCCAGAGGACTCCCATTTTTTTATGGGTGAAGTGACTGTTGACTCAGTGGGCTGGGTTTGCCAGAACCACTGTGTAATTTGGTGGCAGATGTTGGCAGCAGGAGCAATGACATGGGCAGCTCTTCTAGGCTAGGCTGAAGGAAGCAATGCAGCAGCACTGCTGTGGGCAGTCCTTGCAGGGATGAACCCTTAGAGACACCCTGTCTGGGTGTCAGAGAGCGCACAGGGGCAAAGCTACACTGTGTCCTGCACAGCTGTGCCTACTGCTCCCCTGCTCCCCTGTCTTCATCCTGTACAGCTCTGTGCTCACTGCTCCTCTGTCCTCATCCTGCACAGCTGTGCCCACTGCTCCTCTGTCCTCCTCCTGCACAGCCCTGTGCCCACTGCTCCCCTGCCCTCATCCTGCACAGCCCTGTGCCCTCTGCTGCTCCTTGCTTGCTGTATGTGGCAAAGGATGCCTGCAGAGTCACAGACCTTGGGCAGAGGTTGTGCTGCCCTCTTCAGTGGGGTGTGTGTCCAGAACCTCACAGCCTGTTTTCTTGCGTGGGAGAAGAGAGGACTACTGGCAGGTGCCAGACAGTATGGGATTTAAGAAGTGGGTTTCAGTCACTACCTGCTTTCAGCACTGCCCAGTGTAGCTGGGCAAGGGAGAAGGAGGAGTCTACTGAAACACTGACCAGTGAGTCCCAAAACTGGAAGGGAAGGTTTTTCTCCTTGGAGCCCATGGGATGTCTGAGCTGCTGCTGCACTGCTTGTGGTGCCAAGTGCTTTGGAGTCTTCCTTGTAATGACTGCATCATAAAACAAAAAGCTTGTGTGGTTGAAGGAGCAAATGCCTTGCAAATACAGCAAAGGCCAGGTTTTATATGAAGAAATTGTGGTCTCACTGTTACTTCTACTTGGCTATCTTTCAGCATTTCCACGTTTAAATAAAACTTAATATCCCCATAGTATTCTAAAATATTTATTCATTCTGCTGCTAATGACTGGTGAAACGTCAACATGAAGCTGGTCTAGCCTATCAGTGACTTCTGAATTAATTCTGGATTGACAGTTACATGGTAATTTTCTGAATAAATTTCCAATATATTCTCAATGAGTTGAATATTCCCTGTGCATTTGGAAGAAACCAGTAATCCCATGTGTAAGTGATTGCTTTCTCATGTGTACAAAGACTTCAGTAGGGGTAGAAAATGTAAATCCATTCCACCATAGTCAGATCTCCAGAGCTATACATCGTCATAGTAACAAATTCCAAGGGGAATTTTTCTTATGGTGAAGACAGTACATCTAGAAAAAAAATCCTTGGGTGGCAGAGGTTTTGCTCTCTGGCCATCTTATGTAATGGAAGTTCACAACTAAGAGAAGCTATGTCACTTAATAAAATATATCTGGAACCAGATAATTTGCCAATATTATTCCTGGCTCTAGGAATAAGGGTCAGTTGGTGAAATTCCACAGGGGCAAATTGAGCTATTCCTTGTCTTTATCAGATGTTTTAAAAGAATAAAGATGCACAAGTGAATCACATGTTCTGTTTAATATCTGCATAAGCAGCTTAGGGTAGAATTGAGCACAGAGTGGAGGAATGCATTGTAAAAATATCCCAAGCACGATGATTACTGAATACACAAATTGCCCTTTTCCTGAACAGAGTTAAATTAATTGCATCAGATAATTCAGTTTCATGACTTCAACAGAGCATCCTGCATAAATGTGACAGGAATGGACCTTTTATGAAGGAGTTTCATGATGTGAACCCATTCATTTGGATGGCTGAGTGAGTGTTGTACCAGTATCATTTGAGATAAAAGTGGCTCAAGCCATGACATTTGGACTACACTGGGTTCCATGTATAGGAGACATTCTGAGGGAAAAGGCAACCTTGCTGTGTTTGTACATAAGAATGAACTTCAGACTGCAGTTGTCTGAATTTGCTGCTTCGATTCAGGGCAAAGATTACCTGTAAGCTGTTAGAAGAGAAGTATCACAAGGTGAATTATTTAATTTTAATTGGCTTGGATGTGTGTTCTTAAAAAACAATACTCACAACAAATAAAACTCCTTGGGTTTTTATCTGGTTCTTCTAATTCAAGCATGTGTCATAAAGCATGTCATTTATGATGAATTTCAAGAGCAAACTAACACTGATACAGATCATTACAAAGGAAGAGCTCTCCTTGGTTTCAAAAAATAGCTGTGTTAGACTAATGTGTTTCTTCTTAAATTTTACAATTATTTTGGCAATAGCAACTTTGAAATATATTTATAGATACACACTTGGTTAAGTAAAAGTACAAGCCATGAGCTCCTTAAACATTCATCACTTCTCCATTGTCTTGTCTTTTGATACCTCTTTCTGATAACAATATTCTTTATCTCAAGGTTGACATTAGAAAAAGGGACTTTGTGGTTATAAACCCTTATCTAACTTCTGAAATTTATTTGTAGAGACACAGAGAAAGATTTGTGAAACCTGGTGGCTAAAGCTTTGTTCCTAAAAATCCCAGTTTTACAAATCACTGTGAGAAAGTGATGGCCATCACTGTGGGCTCTATGGTAAATGGCAGGGGAGGTGACCTGGGCATGCTTTCATTTGCATTTGTCTATTTTAAGGCTGAGAGCACAGAGTCTTATCACTGAGTCCTGCCCTCCTGCTCCCACCTCACCAGTCGGAGCCCTCACAGTGCAGTGCAGCCCTGCAGTGGGAGCTCCCGGGCAGTGCAGCCCTGCTGTGGGAGCAGTGCAGCCCTGCTGGAGGAACACCTTCAAATATCTACAGGTTTTGAATTTACCATCACTGCTTCCACCTTTTGCAGTTGTTTATTGAAGCTACATTGAAGTTGTAGGTTATCACATTAGACAAATTATAAGCACCCTCCTATCTGTACACTTCGTACATTGAGATCAGATGTGAATAGGAAAAGGTTGTTTCACCAGCTTCCCCATTTGGGGAGGCTGGTGAAACAACCTTTTCCTATTCACTAAAAGACTTTCAGGGTGTCTCTTGCAGAAAAGACATGATTTGGTTGTTCTTTGCAGTCTGGAAGTGTGGATTTAATTCTGTGTTACTGTTTGTGTTTTTGATAGGAAATGAAGCTGATCATAGGCAAGTCTGATATTGATTTCTGTGCATGTTACAACCACTTTATCAAGAATGATCTATTTTACTTCCTATGCAGAGTCACAATGAGTTTTCTTCTCTTGATGTGGTGTTAAGGTGGAGTCTTCAGGGAATTTTTGTTTTCATAGTTTTGTAGTTTGTGAGATCATAGAGAATGCAAGTTCTTCTGAAGTGTGCCCTCTGCCCCTATCACATGCCTTAATTTGAAGACCATCTATACTTTGGGATTATGTTGCTTTATTTCTGTTTTCTGGCAAGTTAGATAATATTGGTTTAGTTTGGTGTCAGGTATGAACAGCAAAGTGAACTTCTGGTGGAGTGAATACACTGAGAAGTGCATAAATATTTGAGGATCTCTCAATCCAGGGCTTGGTTTCTATCATATTCTTATCAGTTCTCTAACCATTAGACTTCTGTGATCCCACTGAATATAGTTTCAGGAAACAAAACAGATCAACTCTTCTTACTTTTAAAAAGGCTTTTTTCTTTTTCTTTTTTTTTCTTTTTTTTTCTTTTCTTTTTTGCACCTTACAGCCTGAAGGATGTGTAGGGAGGAAAGATAAATTCAGAAAGGTGACCACAGATCCTGGACAGAAAAAGAGGAGGAGAAAGTCTGAATCTGATCTCTCTAACATAGTTTCATGCAGGAATGGCTGGTAGAAATACAAATGACCCTCTAATCAAATCTTCATTCCTCTCAAAATTAGTCACATGCTTCTGAGCCTTCTCAACTGAAATGTTTTCAATTCTTTCTCATTCATACCTCCAGAAAGAAGAAATATCATTTTTCCCATTTACATGTCAAATACATGAAGATTTGGTTGAGTCTTTGTTTTGTTTGCATGTATTTAGACTTTTGGTAAAGTACTGTAAAGCAGAGTCCTTAGTCTGTCATCTTTCTCTAGATGTCAGGCAAACACCAGCTCATTGCTTTATGTTGTTATTTTTCATGGTTCCATTTGTGAACAGTCTTTCCAGTTACTTGGCTTCTTAGGCTCTTTTTCCCCTCCTCTGTGCCTTCTGTAGATAAATATAGCCTTATTCCAAAGATAACTTGGAATGGTACCGTAGATATTTCCACTAAGTTCATGGGAAAAAGAAAGTGTAGGGATATGTTTTGAAATTTTTGTTACTTTGTTTGTAAAACCCTCTGTGGGCCTGGGTGTTCAGAGCTGTGAGTTGCTGGCTGCAGGAACGTGAAGCGTGTGGGTGCTGTGCTTGTGTTTCCCTGCAGCCCCTCATCCCTCTTCCTTGCTGCCCCTGGAGTGTGTGCTGCTGCAGGTGGGGCAGGGTTGCACAGTGCAGGAGCTGTGGGGTGAAGCAAAACACAGAGGGTGTGAGGGACAGCTCACCTTTGGTCCCTGGGCAGTGCAGGATCTGTCACCCTTCATGCCATTAGCAGCCCTTGCGTCACTGTGACACTGCAGCACTTGTGTGGATGGGGAAGCCTGTGCAGCGTTCAGGAACAGTTCACTGAAGTTTTAGGAGTTGAAAATGCAGACTCAGGAAGGAGCACTATGAAAGTGCAATGAACAGTGGTCACCATGAGCATCACCTTTGTTAATCATATAATATTACTGCCATGTAAATTATCTGAATTCTGAATTTGAAAACAGACTTGTGAAGCTTGGGAAGCCACAAATAGTATCATAGTGTGTCACATCTTGCTGCTCTTGGATTATAAAAAGGTTTTTTTGTATTTCAATAGCTCAAGTTAATTTTTTTCATTTAGTTTTAATCATGCTCTTGTATTTTCTTTTAGATTTTCTTCACTTCTCTATTAGCTATTGGGCTTTCCTTTGATGCTTATATAAAAAAAAATTGACAGGAAAAGTCGCATTGTTTGTAGTTCTGTTGTAAAAGTGACGTTCACAGAACAATTCTTAATGTTATGCTAATAGTGATGAACTACTAGTAAAAAATATTAAGATAACTTGAATCTTTCAAACAATGGGTAAGGGATGTCTTTATGTGTAATGGCTATGATTTTAAGGCATGCTACAATTTAACTCTTTATTGTATATTTAATAATTGTTTTAACTCAAAGTTAAGGGGAATTGACTATTTCCAAGAATTGCGGCTCTGTCTTAAACAAAAGCCTGTGCGGACCTTTCATCATTTCATCTAGCATTTTAATATATTTTAGGGAATAGAGAACATGTTTAAAATGTGAGGCAGCTGTTGTAGTTTATGCAAAATTCTGAATATTTGTGTAACCAATTTGTTCCATATGCAATCTTTCTTTGATAATATCAGTTTTGCACACAGGTTCAAAGGCCATGGCAGACTTGGAGTAGGACACTTGAGTCCAAGAGCTGTAGGAACTGATTGCAGGTGACCATCTTCTCCCCAGGTCATAAGAGAAGGTGACAGATGTACTGAAAATCCTGGTTGTCCATAGAGGAATGTCCCAGGAGGGGAGCGTGGCCAGTGAGAACCATTTCCTCTTCTCTGCATGGTGTTAGTGGGAAGCAGAGCATAAGAGGGACACATTTCATTGCTGCTCACAGTATGACTGTGGAGAATGTTAACAAGGTGATGGAGGTGGCCCATCAGGCCTTGTGTTAGCCAGCAGAGGTACAAAACTGAGCTGCATGGTGCACCATCAGCTTGGGCCCTGGGCCATTGGATCTTGCAGAGCAGCTGGTCCTTGTTCTGAACGAAATCTCCCTCCTGGATTCCCTCATCTGCCATTGGACCTTGCAGAGCAGCTGGTCCTTGTTCTGAACGAAATCTCCCTCCTGGATTCCCTCATCTCCCATTTATAAGGGTCACCCATCTGCTCCAACAGTGCTTCCAGTTATCTTATGCGTACAGTTAAAAGAAACTGCAGTTGCATTTCATACCTGTGTGTATTAAACCCAGTATTTCCCAAAGTATCAATCAGTCTTTCTGTGAATTATTTCTTTTAAAGCACAGATGTCCTATTTCTTCCGTATCTATATGTTTTTTAGATAAAAAGCTCAAAAGATGTTTTAGTGGGTTAGTTCTTTTGAACTTTTATTGACCAATTCACTTTTTCTGGGATGTGTGTTGTATGCATATGAGTATATACAGGGTGCTGTACAGTGGTGGTGTCGTATCTCTGTATCATTTGATACCCTTTCTGGAGAAGGCAGGTTTATTAATTTGTTTAAAGAAAGTACATTTTGTCATAATTTCTTTTGTTATAGTATTGTTATAGTATTTGAATGATTGAATCATAATTTTTGTCATTGTCAGGTATGACTTAACTTCTGATGTCAGAAATCCTCAGCTCAAGACTGGAGTTGTCTCATGCAGATTGTGATTACTGACCATGTTTTTTCTGGGTTTTATAACTCTATCACCTGGGTTCCTGTTGTGTATCCAGTTTTCAGTGTATGTGAATCTGCCCTCTGTATGATCATAAGTAAAAATGATGCTCCTGCTATTTTGATCGAACTGGCTTTTGTAGGAATAAAACTAGAGTTTTGTTTCTCAGGAGCCTCCAGGGTTCAGATGAGTAAAACCAGAAAGGGCTTAAATGATATTAAAACACCTTTTTTTGAACTTTTGGAATAAAAAGCATAGAGTCTTTCTTAATGCAAAAACTTCTTTACACTTGGGTTTTGAATTTTGACTTGGAAAAATCAAGCTGCTTGTTTTATCAGAATAAGATACTTATATAAAAACTGGGCTTTGGAGGTGTTGGAGGGTCCTTAGCAGAGAAATTTCTATTCTCCTCAAAGTTCTGTGTGCCTGGGAACTGAGATTGTTTTCCTTACCACCTCTTTGTCCTGGAGTAAAAGAATGGAGGGTGGGAGGTATGTCTCTTTGCATGTCCACTGCAAGTGACTTGATAAAATGGTTGTTCCTCCTTGCTAAACAGAAGTACTCAGCACTTGCACTTCTTATTCTTTTTCAGTAAACTCTGTTGAAACTCTGGAAGTTATATTTGATTTTCTGTAGTGTGTTTTTTCACAGATGTTTTGACTTTATTATGGTAACCCCATAGTTCTGTCAGGCAGTTTTGTTACAGCAATAAACAAGTGAGAATTCAGGGGCCATGTTTTAGATAGATTTGAAGAAATTGAATTCAACGGGGTTTTTTTGTTGGCTTTCTTTCCATTCCAGGTATCCCTGAGACGAGTCTGTAGGTGTATGGTACTCATTGGTGGTATTTGTGATATTTCTGAATTGTGAACCTGTTTGTAAAATGTAGCATTTTCCTCCTTGGTTCTTGAGGAGTTTTTCTTGTTGTTGTTTGTTTGCTTGTGTGTGTGTTTGTTTTGCTACTGATTGAAAGAGTGGGGATGGGAGGCTTAGGGGCAGGCTGTAAATTACTTAGTGGAACCTTAGTGGCTACCACAGGAGAATGTTGAGGCTAATGATTAAGTGATAATCCCACAAAAGTTGGAATTTTGTTTAATTACTGTCTCCACAGCTAATACAAATTCATTTGGGAGAATATTCTAGTTCTTGTGGGATTTTTACATTTAAATCAATCTCTCCAGTACTTCAAGTCCACATGGGCTGTAGAAGCAAGCACACATTTACTGTGCTATATTATGTTGCTCTTCCACTTTCTGTGAAAAATTCATCTTTGTCATTAGGTCATATAAATGGACTGAACAGGCTGTGAGTTTCATCTGGGTGGTTTTGTGTTGTTCTACTTTTGATAAGATTCCCCCTTCTGTCTGAGGCATTTTTCCCTATGACTGCAAATGGTTTTAGTAATAAATGTGCAGATCTCTGGGGTTTCAGTGCACAGATATGTGTATATACTGCAGTGTACTTTTTATGTCAAAACACAGCCTGGCTGCCAGGGAGGCTGTTCTCTCTTGCACTTAAAACAAAAATGTACTGTTTTAGGGCAGGTGACCTATTTTCATTACAAAAGAGCAAATACTCAGAGAACAGTGGTGGGAGAATTGTTTGAGACAACTGGTCTGCAGAGGGTTTGTGCCAGCGGTGTGACTGGCAAACTCGTGTTGTTGATGAGTAACTTGGGGATACCAGAAGAGGAGTGTGGGTGGGGCTGCAGCCCAGCTCTCCCTGGGGTGAAGTTGTCTGGATTGTCACATACACCTGTGTATCTGTTTACAGGGAAATATGGTTTCCACCTCCATGCGTTCAGATCCTTTATTCCTTTGTGAAAGGCAAATTGGTGAAGAGGTTGGCCAGCTCAGATGAGAGTGTGGATCAGTGCTTTACAAAAGATCTTTCCTTTCTTTACATCCTGACTCATTCCTGCTTTGTTGACAGTCCCCTCCCGTTAATTGCCAGTACTCACTCTGCCAGCTCATATGAACGGTGCGGTTATGTATGGTAATTTTTTATTGCTCTGCCCTTAAAGCATCCAAGAAAGCACAGCCAGTGGGTCTTGCTAATACAATTGTAAATGTATTTCTTTCCTGGCTGGCTGCAGCATGCGTGCACTTGTTCAATTTTTCTTTCATTAGCTTGTATGACATATTTTTGGTATTAGAATCAAGACTACATGGACTTTATTTGTAAAAGTAGAATAACTGTAATTTATTATTCTGCTCACTTTTAAAGGTAGTAGTCAGTGTCCAATTTTATGCAGCTAGAGGGGTTTTGCATTTGTTTCTTATGGCCCCTTATACCTGACTGCTGTTGTCAGTTGTTCTCTGTGCTGCAGTTTTTAACCTCACTGATGGGTTCTCTGTGTTGTCTGCCTGGGTGGTATAAATATTGCAGAGCTCTACGCCTCTCGCTGCTTTTTTTTCTGTAACTATTTTTATCACAATTCCATTATATATGCTTCCAAAAGAAATTCTGTTGAAACAGTGGTTACAGGCTTGGTGGAGACTTTCCTAAGGTTAGTTTGAAAAGCTAAAGATGCTTAGAACAGACTCTCTTTTTGGCACTTCCACTTAGTTTGGAAGTGTGTTGAATCCTGTGGTTTATTCTATTGTGATGGTGGTGAGAGTGATGTTTTTTAAGACAGAATATATGGAATTTGGGAAAATGAATTGCATAGTAATGCAGATACTGAAGGTTGGGTTATTAAAAATGTAACAGCGCTTTCAAATGTCCATGGAGCATTGGAAATTCATAACTGAGGGAAGCGCAGGATGCAGGTCCAGTAAAAGTATATGAAAGAGAAATGTAAATTTAGCAAATTTGACATCATTTGGGCTTCATTAATTTTTATGTTTAATCTAGATAAGCAGATGGAGAAAAAAACACAAACAAAAAGGAATTGGGTTACTTTTAATTATGTAACTTTCCTGAAAAGGCACTTTTTTTTCAGGCAGCTGTCTGATCAATGGCAAAATTCATAACAGCTCCCCACGTATTTAAGATCTCTATTAATTGGAGTTCCTTCTCTGTATAAAAAGTTGTTCTCTCTTTAGCTGTTTTGCATATGAAAGATGAAGAAGACCATTTTTCTCATGAGATTAAAAAAATAAATAAAACAATTAATTAGAATGAAATAATTTTCTAAACTTAAGGGAATTAATAACAAACAAAGCTTCTGGAGTAGCCAGCTTTTATTTTGCAACTTGCAAGTATAATAAAATGTATAAGGAAGGCTTTATACAAACACATTTATTCCATGATAGTTTAAGAGCCACAGTCAGCTATATTGCTAAAGCAGTGTAGATATTTTGATTATTAAGTACATTTTGCTGCTTTTGACTTCATGTGTAGAAGTAGACTTGGTCAGATTTGGGGGGAAAATGAAACTGGAAATTCCTCCTGGAAGTGTTAGAGCTGGTCCTTTTCTGTCACCCTGGGGATATCACTATCAAAGCTGTGCTTTGAAAATAGGGCAGTTTGTATTGATGAGCCCTCTATTTTGTAATTACATGGAACAAGAGCTTTAGGATTTTGGTTTGTGTGAAGCTTTGAAGACCCATAATCACCTGGTTGTTCAGCAGAGTATTGCTTTTGGGCTTTTGGAGGTTTGTTGGGGGATTTTTGGTGTGTTTTCTTGTTTCTTCTTGGCAAAGTAATTTTAAGATGCTTTTGCTGCCCTTGTTGAATAGCAAACTGTCCTCTTAGTTGTGCTGGGGAAGACACTTGTGTAATTGTGCTTTAAGTGTGATCCTGGTGATTTGTTGTGGGATTTTTTTGAGGTATTGGGGCTTGTCAAGGACGAGGGCTTTCTTAAAATATTCCTACCAGTGAGAACCCATCACTGAGCCATAATCTTACTGAGATGGCACAGCGCTGTGCTAGTAAATTTATGGTGTCCCAGAGGACATTCTTTCCAGAAGAGCATGGAGGCATCGTTGTGCTTAGTATTGACTGTTACAGTCTGGTGGGTGTGTGCTACAAACCTGCCTTAAAGGTTTCTTGGCTTGCAAACCTGATTTTTCGAGTCACTTCAGTGCTATTGAAAAGTCTTCCAGTGCCAGGAAAAAGAGGGGAAAATTGCTTTACCTCAGCTTCCTGATTCCTTGGAGTTCACAAGCTGGGAGAAAAAGGGTCATTTGCAAGGCACAGCTTGGCATTCTGCTGCATCTTTCAGCCTGGTGTTCTAATGCAGCTGCAGTGCAGCAGCCTGGGCTGGCACAGGCATTGGGAGTGCTTTGAGACAGGCAAACACTACCCAGGTATGACTCTGACCTGAGGGGAGGGGACTGGCAATAAGAACTGGTCTTCACTTGCTGTCTTCTGATTACCAGGTTTCAAACTGCAGTGTAGAAAAGGGAGGTTGCTTTGATGCCATAAACAAGTTAATAATATCTCTCTGTAGACAGAAATACTTGATTTTCAGGGGGATGTCTCTCTGCTGCTGCTGTGAACAGATTTTGACAGTAGGATGGAAAACTTCCCATTTTAATAGCATATGAGAAGGAGCCAAGTACACAGACCCTGGATTATCTTCCCTTGGTCATTGACCAGGTGCAAATAATGAACTTACTAGACTGAATTAGTTCCTTAAGGGAGATTGTCTGAAATCCATCTCGTATAGTGCTGAAAAGCAGACTCAATAAAATTCTAGAAAATTGCCTGTAGGAAAGAGTTTTCTGCTGGCAGGAAGCTGAATTGGATGACCTGAGGAGAGCTCTTAGTCTGAAATTGGTCACACGAAGGCAAACAGAAATCAGTGATGGATCCCGAGCACATTTGCAAACTGCATTTTCAAGACATGGAAAATTTAAATGCCTTTATTCCAGCTGATCTATAATATGAATTCCCCAGCAAAGTCTTGCATTGTGGATGGCTTTAGTGTGGTGGGAAAATCTAGCATTCCAAGGATGGCAATATGTGCAGAATTTACTTATTACCCATCTTAACTGAGCCGCTGAGACACCACCTGATCTCAAGCTATGGTGCAGACGAAGAAAAATCATCACTAAGTTTAGGTCTGTGTTCATACTTGCTGTCAGTTTCTACGACCAGAGATAAATGCTGCGTTCTTACTGTGTAAAAGTTACATACCCACACCATTCCAGAAGGTTCTTGCAGTGACAGACTGCATTTTTCTCCAGTGGTAGTGAGATGGTGGCTGAGCATTCCTTTCTACACACGTGTATTTGTTGCTGTCTCTTTGCAGTAATGGTAGATTCCCTAAATCGAGTGAGACTCAAGTGTCTTGTGTGTTGACTTCTGCAGGAGTCTCAGCATCCGACAGCTTGTCTCTCACTGATGCTCCACAAGAAGTGTTTATCTTTCAGGAGAGTGAAGCAGGTTGTATCATTTTCCTGTTTTGATGCTAATCTGTTCTTCATGATGTACATCCTCATAGATGTCTGAAGACAGCAGTGAACAGGAGTGTGGATTTAGTCCCAGTGGTGGTTAAACTGCAGAGCACTGCTGGGGCACGATGGAAGCAGTGTGTGTCTCGGGTGGAGTTTCTTGTGTTGACCTTCAGCTTCAGGACAGTAGAATGTACTATACAATATCAAAATTTCAAAACTTAATGTGTACATTTGGTGATGTAAAAAGCAAAGAAATTTTGCCTGAATCAAAACTCAGGGTTAGCCTTATGTTTGCTGGAAATGAATGTCCATTGGAAACAGCTTTTTTATGGTTTTGTTTTAATGCACTTTCTAGATTGAAGTTTCCAAATACAGAAAAACTAGTTTTGCTTCCAAGTCTGCTGCAAGTCTGAGAAAATTTCAGAAAATGGAAAACAGTCAACACTGCTATTCCCTTGGTAAGAGAAGTAATTGTTCCTTTTTGGCACTACCTGCAAATACAGTCATGAGCTGAAGAGTAGCAGACTTTCTTAAATCTCCTCTTTACTTCTTGTTCTTCAGGGAATTGTGTTCTGGAATATTTCTTCAACTCAGACTGTCCTTTCACCACACCAACTCAGTCCCATTACGTTGATGCTTTCCTTGGCAGCTGCTGTAGGTGATGTGAGCACTTTGCTCCTCGTTTCCCTCCTTCCTGCCACGGGTAGCTCTGGAGGGGCTGGCACTGCCTGTGCCACCCTGTGTGCCCAGCTGGGAGGCTTGGCCCCCTGCACGCTGCCCTCCAGCTTGCACATCACCCACAAACCTGGGGAGCTTCATCAGCCACAGTGAAGCAATTCTCTGGCTCAGTGAAATTGTGCTGCTCATGCTGTGCAATTTAAAGACAAAATGCTTCCTGCTAATTATTAACAGTTAGTCTGGAGGAACAGACTCATTACAGGGGCGCTGAACCCTGGCCTGCTGTCCTTTTGGGCACCTGAACAATGCAGTAGGGAGGGGACAAAATGGCAAGAGAAACTGGAGTGCTGGCACCAATTAGTCCCGAGATTAGTCCTGAAAGAGGATTGCAATTTCAAGGCCAAAAAGAGAAGGGAGTGGGTAAAAGGATTTGAAATGAGATTATAGGACCTAAAAGCGCCTTTCTTTTGTTGGGGAAATAATTCAGCAGTTTTGCTCGAGCAGTGAGACAATCCAGTTTAGTGGCTGAGGCAAGAGGTGTGTGTCCTGTTGATTTTTAAAGTTCTTTAACGAAGTTGATCCCCGGTTGTGTTTGTTACTTCTTCCTGTGAAATCCAAGTGTTTTCAACAAACAAACAAAAACATGGAGGAAAACTATTACCTCATCAAAAGGCCTGTTGTTTTTCAGGAAGCTTATTTGTATTCTTTAAAAGGGAAGCCAAGAAAAGGAGGCAGATTGAACTCCCTCTTTTCCTTTGGGGAAACTTTTTTCCCTGGTGGTTACTATGAAACTGGCACTGAAGTCACCCTTTCACGACCCATCCTACAGATGAATTTCAGTGCCAGTTTTTGTTTGTTGGCTACTCAAAGATGCAGATCAGGCAGTTCCTACTTCAATTAAAAGCACCGTCTCCGGTCAATGCCATAGTGGTGAACATCATTCTCTTCCTTGGAGAGGGAAGCAGGCACTGAGCCTTGCTGCCCTGATGAAGAGACCACAATACACACTCATGTATAACACCAGAATGGTCTGGGACTGAAGACTGGAGCTTGCTTGGAGACAGCAGAAAGAGAGGTCTTCCCTCTTCCTCTCCCTCAGAAGGAGAATTACAAAAGGTGGAATTACCAAAAAGAATTGCAGATGTTGTGAACTGAAGAGGAAATGTTTTGATGCAGTCTGTTCATGCAAGACTGTGTGAAATAGTGACACTTCTGCCATTCCCAAGAAGCTTTTCTCTTGGGGTGGCTTAGAATCAACAGTTGTGTAGGCATCACTTGGCTGCTATGCATTACCAGCTTTTTTCTTTCTTTACTTTTTCAGTGGAACTTAGTGTGAAATACCTGTGCAGGCAGGTTTGAAACCTTTGCTTTCAAGTTCACTGTGCCTGCAAGTACAGGGAAATTTCTCATCATGAAGGTGTAATGAGTTCTGCCATGTTCTCGATTTCCCTTCTGTATTTCACATAAACCTTTGTTAAAACTACTTTCATAGGCAAGTAATAGAATCATTAAGGTTTGAAAAGACCTCCAATTTCAGTGCTTAAAGCTGTTTTCCAGTGTGGCACTGAGAGGTTAGCAAGCATCATCTTCCCACTCAGGCTACTGTAGCCTGAATAATGGGGAACACACAGAGAATAACTTTTCCTTCAAAAGAAGGGGTCCTTTATCTCTAGACAAAGCCATTAAAATAGTGCATTCTGCATATCTTTCTTTGAGCTGACTTGTCATCTTTGGACTTGTTTATAACCCATTATCTTAGTTCCCATCAAGAGCCCTTGTTAAATGCTAAATTTTCTGTCCATTTTGTTCTTATTCCATTTTACTTCTCTCACATAACCTAGTGAATCTCACTTGCTGCTTTCTAGTCTTCAAAAGTCTAGCTAGAGTCCCTCCAAGAAAAAAGGGGGAGACTTGAGAGACAAATCTATCAGCTGAGTTTCCACACAAGTTAATGAAGAAACACAGGCCCTTGTCCTGTCCATAGGAATTGTGTGAATAGCTTTAATAAAATTTAGTTGTGAAGTTATCCCATGCTGAGATGCTAAGAGCTGTACAAATGAGCTGTAAAATTTCTGAAATAGAATGAAGACAATAATAAAACCCAAAAACAGATTCAGCAGAGAAGCTAATGTGGAGGAAGAAATGGTTTATGAACAGGGATTGATAATGACAACAGAGTGGCAGGTCCTCTTAGGAATAGGACAGAAAAATGGTTTCGAAAGAGTTA
Source organism: Melozone crissalis (assembly GCF_028551555.1). NCBI lineage: Eukaryota > Metazoa > Chordata > Aves > Passeriformes > Passerellidae > Melozone > Melozone crissalis. Next base: position 39,627,797 of record NW_026535796.1, on the reverse strand, counting down.
AGAATGGAATGAGATGACAGCAATTTCTGCTTAAGGTATCCAAGGCTGCTTTGCTTCAAGTCATGTTTGTCTGTGATCTGAAATTTAGGTGCAGGGATTTCTAAAAAGGAGCTGTTGCTTGAGCATGTTCCAGTTGACCTGAGAATTGCAGGTGTGTTTGCCACTTCCAGCAGAGGCAGCTCTCTGGGTGGCTCAGCCCTGCAAATGGCTGAGCTTGCTGCTTTCCAGGTCATGAGTATTTACTATCAACCCTTTGTGTGTTGGCTGAAAAATTCAGTGATGTTCTGTACATGACATTATAAAAAAGACTTAACTATCAATGAAACCACCAACATGAAAATTAACTGGAGTGGTTTGGCAAAGTAATTTGTTCCATTTTTCCTTCCCTGATTTGTCAGAATTTACAATTGACACATGAAGAAAATATTTCTGCTTAATTGGTTGTAGTAAACAGATACTTTATAAATTATTGCCTCTTGAATGTTTAAAAGATTGTGTCCCATTCATTTTATGACTGATCAGTATCATTTCACTAGAATGAACAAGCTTGCATCATCTGATGTTTGAAAAACATAGTTTGATACTTTCTGTGATCTGCAGCTTTAGAGGGCTCAAATGCTGTCTGGGGATGTCAGGGTGTCACTGTCTCTTTCTAAACACCAGTGTGCCATAAGTAATTGTTTCCTATAATCCAGCTCACTGATTTTCTATACTTGAAATAATCCAAGGAACAGCTTTGCTCCAGAGATTAATTACATAGAGAGTGCATATACATTCTTGAGCATATTTTTTCTAGTTAATATTAATAAGGGTATTTTGCAACTGCATGGTAGATACCAATTCAACTGAAAGGAGAATTACACAGTGTCTGATAGGTAACCAAGCCCATCTTAGCAGCTCCTTTTGGTGCCTCCAAAGATTGTGCTCTTCATTAGTGAAATACCTCTGGTTTTGGGGTTGCCCACCAGCTGATGGACCTCCCAGAACCTCTTGGTTTTTGAGGACTTCTGGTCCCCTCCACTGGCTGCTAAACCAGAGCTGTTCAGGGAGTCCACTGAGAATTGCTGAATTGCCATATTTGGGTATGTATTTTTTCTATAACTCTCCTGGGCTTTGTCAGGAAAAGTGTATGGTCTAGACTCTCCCTCTGTGATTTTGTGTTTTGGCACAAAGTTGCTAACAAAGTGCTGTAAAGATCCACTATGCAGAAAAAAGAAACTGGTATTTGTGACTTTCTGTGACTTTTTTTCACGTTTGTAATGAATTTTTTTCAGCCTTCACCACATGGAGTCGCAGCAGATAAAACAGCAATGTAGAAACAAGTATCTCATTGCACAAGCAATTGTAAAACTTCACCTTCTTCATATATCCTTTATTCCTACACCTCTGCTTTCTACTGCAGATCCCCAAGTGAAGAGTCTTGTCTTACCGAGTCCATTCAACTTCTGTACAAACAGCTGAGAAAAAGCAGGAGAGAGAAACAGAACACATCATGGATTCCACTGGGGAAGCTGAGATTTGTTGAAATGACAGTGTTTTAAGACAATTTTGGGAAAAGTAGTCTCCTTTTTAGCAATACAGCTTCATCAGTCATATGAGAAATCACTGGCCTAAAGGTAGAAGAGAGACATCTCACTATAAATGCTGTGAAGGTCAGCTTTTCTTTTCCTCACTGAGTTCCTTCATTCATGTAGATAATATTGTAACTGGAGAGAATTATTAGAATATTATTAAGTACAATGTTGGTATTCTCAGCAGGCTGAATAGCTGTTGATAGAGGTAAGGATTAGGGATAAAGATGCACATTGAATTTTATTTCCCATTACCAGTGGGAGGTTTATTTTTCTGTTAAATGAAAGTGGCTAAAATGAGTCAAAATTAAGTCCTCTGAGTATTTGTCTCCAGTTAGGTGTGCAGAATGTATGAAATTCTTTATTTCATACCTCTGCTTTGAAAATTTTAAGTAGAAGATACTGGAAGTTGGGCGCTGTGGTTATTGTTCCTGTAAAATTAGCTAGGAGTGTTCTTGTTTCAGAGACCAGGGAAGTCCAAATCACACACACACTCCTCAGCCATAGTTCAGTGGGGTTCTTCATTTTGGCAGAGGCTGTAGAGAGGGAAGGGACTTCTGTAGTGTAGATATCCATGAGATCTCATCTGTTCTGCCCCTTGAATTTGAGGCCTTGTTGAGTTGAAGAGTTATCAAGAATAAGTGGGAAAATTTCACCTTCTCCTGACTGGACTGAGCTGATAGGATAGAATTTGGCCAAGCTTGTGCCATTTGCTTTAAATTTTTTGTAAAGTGGAGGGCATATTAGAATTTGGCTTTTAATTTCCTCTGCAGCCAGCTGGAAACATTTGGGATAACTTTAGGAGAAAAGCTGAGCTGTTGTTCGGTGCAGCTGATGTCAGTCAGTGATTTGGAGCCCTGGCAACAGTAGTGTGAGTTGAGGGTTGTCAGGAGCGGCCAAGACCTGAGGGGAATGTCTGGGGGCTGGTCCTGCTCTCCCGCTGTTTACTGGGTGTTTTTGGAGGTACCTTTTTACCTCTGTGTGTGTGGTTTCCTGTCTTTGAGTGGAAATTATTTCTCTATAGCTCTGTGGGTGGGAGAATTGATATAGATGGTGTCTCTACAATGCTGCTGAGTACAAAAAAATGCTATATTTTGTTGAGTCTCTAGACCCAGACCCCGAGGTGAAACAGTCTGTTGTTGGATGCTGTAGAATTTTTTGTGTGTGTTTTGGGATGTCTCTCCCCATCCCTAAAATACAGCTCTCAGTTCTTCAAAAGGAATAATCTTGGGAGTATGAATGAGTGAAAACTGACATATTTGGATACTAAACTTTTTATGCCTTAGCAGTTTATTTCTAAAAACGTATCTCTAAGGATAACACATTATTTATGCATTAAACTTTTGTGTTGATGATAGCATCCACAAACTATCTGTCATTTATCTTTTGAGCATCTTGCATGCTGTGCAGTATGGTCCTCAGCTCAGGTCTTCTGGGGGTTACCATGAATGCTAGACTCATGTAGTAGATATGCATGAAGAGTTAGAATTGAGATGATGAAATATGTAATTGGGGCTTTTCAAATATGGGAGTACTTCTGTTTTGATGCTCTTGTTTAATCATCATCATCATCATCATTGTATTTTCTTTTACATAACTTTCTGACATGTGCATCAAACACTTTTGTGTATGGCCCAGTGAGAACAAATCTGTGCAACCTCCTCTGCAGCAATGTTGCAGATCCTATAAGCACATTAAGCTTCCCAAGGAAAAGTACCCTTAGCATCTGGGAGGGGTTGAACGTTCCAGGGGAGAGGTTAAACATTCGTTTGTTCTCTGCTGCTCTAATTCCAGAAGCCAGATTAGTTCTGAATTATCTGAACCACATTCATTCAAGATTAATGAGAAAGACCAAGTGTGGAAAATTTCAGCTGGTAAGCGCCTTGGCTTTGAGCAAGTGGTGGAGGGGGAGTTCATACTGGCAGCGGCCTGCAGGTCATGCTTAGTTTTAGGTTCCCCTTAGTTCTTAAATTGGTGAAATGGGGAATCACCATTCCAGATAAGAATTTCAGCAAGCAACATGAAGCAGTTGGCAGAGCACACACACACCCTCACACACCCCACACACCACTTTAGAGCCTCACCTCCTGTTTCCCATCTATTTCTGTTTCATTGGACGGCAGATTTGCCCTTCTGCATATGCACGTTTATAACTTCATGCATGTTCAAGGTACGTTGGTGTCATTAAAGTGGACAAGTTCTCGGGAGCGGGTGACACGCCATCCAGCAGAGGTGTGCCTCTTGTCACTCTCCAGTCCAGTAACTGACAGGCCATGGTTAGGCCATGGTTAAGCCATGGTTAGGGATGTGACTGGGAGCCTCATGTAGGAAATATTTCTGAAATCCAGGCAGGTCTATCAGCAAAGCTGTTGGAAATTCTGCAAGATAATAAATGGAAAATTCAGGACTGGAGTAACAGAAGTCAATTGTGTGACCCTGGGCTTTAAAAAAAATTATCAGTTTTGATTTGGGAGAGTCCTTCTTTTAGGAGAACATCACGGAATTGTGCCTGGTTAATAGCTCTGCAGTTTCACTGCAGTTCAGTTGTTCAGGTGGTCAGTGTGGAGTCCAGAGCCTGTACTATAGCATTACCTATCCAACCAGACTCTTATACATTAAGTTTAAAGTGAAGGTAGGCCTTAGGTATAGACAGTGTCTAGGACTCATTTGTTTTCCAGAACCTGAGATTGAGGAATTTTTTCCAGTGCAATTTTAAGCAAGTGAAACCAAAGCAGAAATGAAGCTCTTCTTTCCCACTTGTTTTGCAGCAAATGGAAGCAGAAAACTGAAGTGCTCTATTTCTGATTTTGTAGAATAGAGGAGAATCAAACTCTTCTCCCTGTTGGCCAGGTCAGTGTTTGATGCTGGTGTAGCCCAGAAGAGGCCACAGTCCTCTGTAGTCTCAGAGGCCAGTGGCCTGTCTGAAAAAGGAATATTCTATTCATCTGGGCTTCAGGGCACTGACTTGTGCTTCCTGCTTGAGCTGGCACAGACATGCTCTGTAGCTCAGGAGAGAGTTTAGGTAACTCCAAAGTTTGCCCTGCATGACAACTACCAGTTATTAATCCAGTGGTAGTCTAGGAACCATTTAATAGCAGTTGTGAGAAAAGCAGCACTTCAGCAAGTGAAGTAACCTTGTATTTTTCCTTACTTCGAAATATGGGAAATAAGTGGGAACAAATAACAGCTGTGCTCTAGAAGTGAGCTGTGTTGGTCTTTCCTTAACTACATGCACTTCAGAAGACTATTCCCTCACCTATTGTGTTGTTAACAATTCTTTATTCCTTCCAGAGATATATAGTCTTGTGTCAGTAAGCCTGTTTTTAGTACAAAAGAAGAAAAATAAAACTCAGACAGAAAGGATGAAATTACTTGCCTGGAGTCACTGTGTGATTTCAGTGGTAGAGGCAGAATTAGAACTGGAGGCTCATAGGCAGCCTCTCCCAATTCCCAATGGAGACAAATCTTTTTTAATTAAAAGTAACATGGGACAGTTCCCTCACCATGAATTTTCAAATATATCTGGACTTTCTCCTGTTTTAGTATTCAGCCTAGAATTATCTCGTGTTCACAAGTGCATCTTAAAATATTTATACACAGATTAATGAAAGATTTTCATTTTGCACTATGAGGCTGGTGTACCTCAAATAGCCATCTCTCTTGAAGCAAGTACTCTGTAGAAATTATGATCGTTTCATTTATTTAAACAAATCCTGTGTTGTTTTCCATAAATATATAATACTTGTCTCTCAGCAGAGACCAACATTGTGGCCAAAGGCTAGAGAGTCTCACAGAGGGGAGAAGGCTTCATGTATCACCCCAGCAGTGACAGGGGCCTTTTGAGCACCTTAGCAGAGTTGTTGGTGGGTTTCAAAGGACACATGACCATGTTTTTCTTGAAATTAGGAATTACCATTTTTATCCCTGATTCTGGAAATTTGAGTTTTCTTTTAACTTTTTTTTAATCTGCCCCACCCCCTACTTCCCCTGCTTTGTTCTTGCTTAATTACTTAAATGAAGACCTGAAGACCATGGCAGGACAATGGCTTTGGCTATTTGGAGAACATAAAGAATTTGACCCACTTTTCACTTCATCCTTCAAAAAGCATTAAATTTTATTTTCAGGCATTTTGTTCATGAGTAGCTTTCATGAGCAACTTTTCTTTAGTCTTTAATGAAATTTAGATTTAGAAAATCCCTCTGGCAGTTGTGTCATATAGAAAACTCATTTAGAGTTCACAAGGGATCAAAATGTTATTGTTCACTTGAAAATGTGTTAGACACCCTAGAGAAACCAGGAAAGACTCCAGCTAGGAGCTTAAAGTCTCGATCTCACATGTTGCAGTAAGTGAGAGATTCTGAGAGACAGCAGAAGAGGGAATTGCAGAGAAAAGAGAAGCATTGCCAGAATATTAGATTAGCAGTCATAAATTAAAAATCTGTATTGTGAATTCATAAATCTCTTTAACAGTAATGTTTTGTCAGTTATGGAAAATTTGAGAAGATGGAGTAATGGGTTTGTATATTTAAAATCTCTAAAGCATTAATCAGTTTTCATTGAAGTGAGGAAATACCTTATCACCAGCCTTTGAGGGGTTTTTTTATGTATTGGCCCAGGTTAGTAGAGGGTTTTTTGCTTTGCTTGGAGAGGAAGCTTGTTTTGTTGCTGGCTGAAGGCTAGTTGTGGTATTAATTGCCAGCAAACTGCTGGCAAGGATTAGACTTTTTCTTTTCCTCATTAGCAAAACACAAGTATTACAGGTCCATCAGTATATGAACACTTCTGTGTTGCTCAACAGGTAAAATGGCAGTGATCAATTCATTAAAACAACTATGGTTATGTACCCAGATGGACAGTGCAGTAGTGTTGTTTGCCCCCATGCAGGAATGGCATTAAAATTGGCTGTAGAAAAGGAAGCTGATACAACAGTGAAAGGATGTGAGGTCTCCAGTGCAAGCAGTGAAGAGCTGGCAGGTGTTAGAAGAGTCATCAATCAGAAGGAGCTGTTGTCTGTCTTGTGTTCACTCTACAAGCTCATGGCAGTGTGGTTTGGACCAAGTGACCTCCTCCTGTGCCATTCAACACCGCTCTGCAGACCATGTTTGTTCAGCACAGGAGCCAAGGAGGCTGCTCACCACTGTAGTTGGGAACATTTCCCATGCCTTACACAGGGTGATTGCCATAAGGAAATACTGTTCATCTTCCAGCATCAAGGAATGCTGTATTCCCACAAAAACATACTTAACCTTTTTTCCTCAGTTACAGCAGCATCCTAAATTAATTCTCAAGTAATGGTAAAAGCCATTCCAGCTTAGTTGGGCAACCATTTATATACCTTAGAGTCACAGTCTGCGCCCTGCTGGCATTGGGAGCTGGTTGGGCTTGTCAAAAGCATCATTCCCTGCTGCCTCCAGATACAAGGTTTAATGGGTTCCATCCAGATAAGGCATCTACAACTATTGTTATCAGCAACTTGAACATAAGACACTGACTAACTGTGATTTAGTTGCTTCTCAGAAACTTTTGGAGATGAGTTTCTAAGCCTGCAAGATGCTTCATTGGCTGCTCTTTGACAAAATGATTTCTTGCTTCTAGTTGTGGTGTTCTTGACATTTCCTTCAGTTCAGTCTTTGTCAGAGGTGTTGGTCAGACTTTGAAGAGAAGCATTTTGCACTGTGGATGGTTGGTAATGGAATACTTAGAGCGTGGGTACAGCAGTGCCTTCTTTTCCTTCAGCTGATAGTGGCAGCTTCTGTTCCCAGAACTTTTCAATTACATAGCTGTCCTCAGAGCTGGTATTGCCCTCAGGGCAAAGAGGGGTAGTTGCAGTGTATTGGGTTGAGCTGTAGAAGCAGATCAATCATCTTTTCTTGTTCCCATCGTTTTTGCAACTGGTGAGGGCTGGAAAGGACCTCCTCTGTTTCTTGCTGCCTGTTCGTGGTCTAGCAGCTGTTTGCTTACTGCAACTGTGTTGGGTATTTTGAGTGCCACAGCTTGTTAGCTTGCAGCTGACACTGTTTATATTTCTGTCCTTTACTGAGCTGTCCTGCCCTGTAGTCCAGGCTTTCCTGAAAGCCAGGAATTAGCTAATTCCACCTCCTCTTGGCCATGGTGGGCTAAGGTGTGTGTGTGGAGCACTTTCCCTTCCTCTCCAATGAGCTGTCCTTCATTGGGCTAATAAATATCAGCTTCAAAGGCTTTTGAAATGTGTGTTCAGGGGCTGGTGTGTTGGCCTGTATGTTTGCTCTCCCCTCTTTCTGTGTCTTCCTGCTTTACCATCACTCAGTAGATGTATTTGGTAACACAGTCATTGGCCTGTATTTATTGCCTGGCTTCTGTGTTTTCATAATCCCTTAATTGTGGTGTGTCGTGCCACACAATTGAATTTGGTTTGAATTTTTAGTTGTTTGGGTTCTTTAAATCTATTAATCAAGCCTCTCTGACAAAGAGGCCTGTGAGAGCTTTTGGCATAGTTGGGAAATACTGCAACTGTGCTAGAGAATTCTTGCTCTTGCTTTTTTTAGTGCTTGGCTTCGAGACTGTAGTCTCCTTGCTCTAATGTGAATTCCAGAAGACAATGGATTTATGTTTCCTTTTTTAAAGTTTCTTGAAGCCTATGCACCTTTTGAAGATTTTTATCAAAGTCCACCATACATTTGATAGAAATAACTAATCTGGGTGCTCACACACATTATTGCTTCTGTATGCCCTGGGAGCTCTGGGTTGGGCTGGCCACCTGCCATGAACCCTTACTGGCTGGACAGTCTTCATATTGGCCTGGTTTCCAGCAGAAACAGTATTCAAATCAACACGTTCCTCTTGAATGTTTTAGATTTCAGCAAAGCAACATTTTCCTATGGAAAGCCTTTCCTCAGAAAAATCCCTGAAGTCAAGAAGCTTCCCATGCCTGGGGCCCAGTGGCACAACAAAGTTTCCTGCTGATTGTGTCTTCAGAGAAAGAACAGTTCATTCTTGCCCTGAGTGGAAATCAAGTCCCATTTGCCATTAAAAATTGCAGGCACATCCATGGGAATGGTGGGCTTTGATCAGAGGTGGCTCCCAAGTCTTCAGGGGTTAAACACCATCCTCCATCAGTTCTCTCAGATACAGGTTCAGCAGGCTGAATTCTGAAGTGAATACTTCATTTGCTCCCTGTGGTGGTGCACAGATGCCATAGTGCCAATGACTGTGCTGTGGAGGGAGGTGGATTGTGCACTGGATGCCTCTGGACTTGTACCCCTGGATCCTGTTTTATGCATTTACTGCAAATACTGTTGCAGCCTGGATATCCTGTTGGCTTCAAACAATAGTATTTTCTGAAAATCAAACCTGTGGTCCTTGGCAGGTAACTGTTCATGTTTCACGTGTTGTCTGAATTGTTCTTTCATGATGTTTGCTTGAAATCTCAGCTTACTATGGTTAATCAAGGTCCATCTTCCACCCACTTCTGAAAGTGCCCTGTGCTCATCTGCTTCTCAGAGTTAGGCCAGTCCAAACATGTCCAAAACAAAGATGTATTAGGCCCCAAGTTTCTTCATAGTGATATAAGAGTTCAGACTACTTACTGCTTTTCTTCTAAGAGATATTACTTTAGTCAGTGTGTTTAGTTGGTCAATTTGGGGGAAAACCCTTCCACCAATAATTCTAATGGAATAAATATTAATTTTATATCCGGTATTGATTATGAAAGAAAATCATAGACCCAGATTTTGCATTTTTATTTTGCCTAAATGCAGAATATGCTGTTACTTCTGTAGGAGACATGGCCATTCTTCTCTTGTAGCTTACAGGCTACACTGAAGAAACAACTTGTTTGAAAAAAAGCCTGAGATGGACCAAGTTATTTGGGTTTTTATTGATTGGGTCTTTAGAAGAGTGAACTTCTTCAAATGGTTTCTTAATATGGAACAGAGGGGAAGCAGCTTTTGAACACTTTAAAGTGATAGTTCAGCTCTATCATTTGTCAACTTGAAATATGTTTTAATTATTAATACCCTCTGAGACTTCACATACAAAAGTTTGGGAACAAAAAAAAAATTACCCAATGCAGTTCAGACATAGGTAAACTTCTACAAAGCCATGCAAACACAAAAGTTTGTTGTTTCATAAGGCTTGACAGTTGCTGCAGTACATTATGTACGTGCTTTAACTCTTTGGCTTCCTTCTGTGGGAAGACTCGGTTAATTTTCTTAGCTCATGTGGGTTTGTGCTCAGTCAGATGGAGATTTTTATGAGAACCCTGGGCCTTTTTTCAAATTGGAAAAAAAAAATCACTATGGCTTTGTTTCTCTAGTGGAGACATTTTGTCTATTCAAATACATACACTTTTCCCACTCCTTTCTTTAACCCTCTTCCAACCCACTTATGACAGCCTGGGAGTGAATTTCTTTTGCAGTGTCATTTCAGAATTTCACTCTTTTTTTTTTTTTTCTCTTGGACTTTTGAAAGGCATGTAGTTGCCATACTGTGATTTCTGATTGGTAAATCTTTACAGTATCAAGACAATGCTATGGCTTTCTATTTGTAGCCTGATGGGTCCTGTTCCAGAGATTATGCAGGACTCTGATACACCGTAACATTTGTGACAGGAGTGAATCCCACAGGAGTGTGAATGCCCTCAACAGCTCTTGACCTTCCTGTGAGTTGAGGAGCTACACTGAAGAGCGGGTGCTTACTACAAGGAATGCAAACAATTGGTTGCTTAAGCACTATGAAGTGAGCGTGTGTTCAGACAAGTGTGTGCCCCGTGCTCTCCAGCACTTAAAATGTAGACCTACTTAACTTCTTTTTGGTCATTCTGTTTTCTTTCTCTCTCTCAATTCCCCCTTTTGTTAAGGAGTATTGAAGGTTTTTATTACTCATGTAATTGATTTGGATGTATAAACAGTCCTTATTTTAACACAGTGAATTTTTTATATATTAGCACAAGACTATCTGCAGAATAGTTGTACTTATATGCACAGAACAGTGTTAAATACAATTTCCATTGTATGGACAATATATACAGAAGCTATATGACTGCAGTTGTGATACCTGAAATTTTTCAGTCTACTTTACCAGACTTCTTAAAGTAGTTTTTCACTGCTGTGTCTGCTTATATGTCAGCCATTGAGTACATCACTCTTAAAAGAGTTGTCTTAGGAGCACAGAAGGCTGTATCCCCAGACTGTGAGTGTTCGTCTATGGTGCAAAGTAACTTACATCACTGAGGATGATTTTATGGTCTCTGCAAGGATTTGTCCATGAGTTGTCTCAGAAGCAGAAGAGGGGCCTGGCCCTGTGTGAGTTCAGGGCAGGGCCTTGGTTCAGGCAGCAGTGACACTGCCAGGCACCCGCTGGGCCCTGTGGCCACTGCCCTGGCGGGGTCTCACAGGAGCTGCCGTGGTCACCAAGCACAGGGCAAGGGCTGAGATGTGTCACTGGTGCTGGGGACGATGTGTCGAGCTGTTCCTGCTGCTGTGAGGGGCTGTGCCTGCGGGGGCTCCGTGGGTGAGGCACGGGAGCTGCCTGGGGTCCGTCCTGCGCAGACAAACAGCTGGGGCAGCATGTTGTCACAGCTGAGTGAAACATTTGAATTGTTAGCAGGTATCTCTGGAGAAGGGCATGTATTTTTCCGTACCGAGAATTCAGTAAATAATTTTGACATTGATTTGAGGTTTTCTATTATTTATTCAAAATTGCTTTTTTCCCTTTTCCTCCAAGAGGTTGTGGGTGTGTGCTCTGCTGAGGAGATTTTTTCTCGTGAAGAAAATGTCGATCTTGAATCAAATTAACCTATTTTTAACATGAAATATTAGATCCTCTCTTGAAGGCAAAAGTGTCATGATGTTACATTAGCTTTAAGAGCAGAACAGAATTCATGCAAATAGTAACTTATAATTGCAACTTCTAATGCAAATGTGATTTTCTTTACACTTGTTTCTTATTCCCTTTAGCACATCAGGTCCACCCATTTGGCCAGGAAGCACCTTTTTCAAGAGAAACGGAGCCCTTCTACAAGGTAGGTGATAGATACTGCATCTTGGAGTAACTGTTCTACTTGAGAAATAACTTCTGCAAATTGCACAGCTTTTTTGATACTCACCTGGCAAGAAATAACCAAATGTTTTTTGTTTCCTTTACCCTTTCTCCTTTATTGCGCATCTGGTGCCTTGAAAATGACGGTTTACCACGTACAGTGAGTGTAGTCTGTGAAAGTTGCTGCTTTTTTTCTTTCCTCAGATCATTAAATTGCTTGCTGTAATATATGGTGAAGGGTGGCTTTTTGGTTTTTTCCCTTTGTGTGAATAAAGAGTGCCCAGAAGGAAATGTTCCAGGAACATCACTTTTAGCTCTGTGGATGAAAAAGGTTGTTCTTTGAGAGAGATTCTTTTTTTTACTCCTTAATTGTGCTGATAGCAAAAGGTACCAGAAGGTAGGTAGCCATGATGTAATGGGGAAAACAGTGTCAGAGTGTTTGTCTCAAGAAAGCTACTATGGTTAACAGTGCTTATATTCACAGAACAGTGTTAAATACAATTTCCATTGTATGGACAATATATACAGAAGCTATATGACTGCAGTTGTGATAGCTGAAAATTTTCAATCTACTTTACCAGACTTCTTAAAGTAGTTTTTCACTGCTGTGTCTGCTTATATTTCTATCATTGAGTACATCACTCTTAAAAGAGTTGTCTTAGGAACACAGAAGGCTGGATCTCCAGACTGCAAGTGTTTGTCTATGGTGCAAAGTAACTTACACCACTGAGGATGATTTTATGGTCTCTGCAAGGATTTGTCCATGAGTTGTCTCAGTTTCCTTTTCATTCTCCTGGTGCCAAGACTTTTCTGGTCTTTCTTCTGACAGAAAATGCTATATAATGTTCTCAGGAGCATTTATCCCAAATCACTTATGATGGAGCTTTACTCACAATGAGACACACAAGCAAATAATTCATTGTCAGGCAGTATTACCTTTTACAGACCAAAGGAATCCAGCATCTGAGGTTTACCTGTGAATATTTTTCAAGTTAATTCCTTGCACATATCTAAGAATTTTCATAACTCTATTTACTATCTATGCTGAGATTTGTTCAAGTGAATTTTAAATACATTAAAACATTCAGATTATTTCTTACCACTAGGAGATGGTATAAATTGTAGAGTTTAGCTGCTTTTGGCTTTAGTCTGATCAGATAGCTCTGCTACCTTTACAGTCCTTCCTAATGAGAAGAACTAGATTTTTTTTTTTTTTTTTTTTTGGGAAGGAAAAAGAACTGTTGTGAAATAGCTTGATTTGTTTCACTTTTTCAACAATTCCATTTTTAAATGGGTATCTGCACATATGTAGTCTTTGTAATCTGAGTTGATATAATGTAAACTTGCTCTGTTGAGTTTTTATGGCAGAAATGTTTTACTTTTTCTTAAGATGCAAGATGCCAGGAATTAATAACAGCTGTTTTTGTAGTCCTCCCCATCTCAGTTGTTGCTTAAAGCCTTCTCACAACAAAGAAGAATACACTGTTCTCTATCCTTTTCTCCTCTGCCCTCTTCTGCCTTCCATATTGAGGTGGAAAATCTAAAAGCCCAAAACTTTTAAAGAAATAGAGAAAAGAGATTACTGTCTTTTCAAGCAACTGGCAAAGCCTAACAGACCTTTAACTAAGTTGGCATTCTGTGTTGCCATTTCAAGTGGAAAATCCAGCCAAGTTGCACTATAATATGCAGGATACAACTGAGGTTGGAAGGATGAGAGAGTGTGAAGGAAAACCTCATTAAAGTAATCTTTTAACACTTCCTGGTTATAATTTTAAAGCATGAAGATAAATCAATGAAGCCTTCCTTTCTGTCTTTTTTCTGGTTTTGGATTTTTCCCTGCAATAGGCTCTTCACTATGTGGGCTTTAGCAGGTTGCACAGAAATAATGCATCCACCTCTTTGCTGCTTCTCTGAGCACCTTTTTCCAGAAGACCCGTGCAAGAAAAGGTGGCACTGCAGGGAGATGTGAAATGAGGTGTAGGTATTTGTCATGATGCCTTGAGAGGCTTTCTGGAACAGAGGCTAGACCATGTTGAAGGAATAAAGTAGATATTTGTTGAAAGGCCTTCAAAGGATACACCTTGGGCAGTACAAGAGCAAGGCCATGGCTCCACCCAAGATGGATGATGCATCACAAGTTTTCACAGTTTGATAAGTTTTGGTCCATTTAATATTGGGGTTAATTGTCTAACTACAGCTTCAGGTTATGAAGTCCCATCTTCCCAGACTGCTCTTCTCAATTCACCATTGTTTATACTTTTTGGACCTGCAATGGTATCCTTGGTTCTTGGGCTGGAAAAGGATTGTTTTGTCTAACTGAACTGGGAGAACTTGGTAACACTTTATATGAAATTCAGAGTTATATACAAATGCAATACAAAATCGGGAAAATACAAAAGCTGAAACTTTAGGCATCAGTCAGTACCTATGTTACATGACCATCTGAAGTATTTTTCCAGTGCTTATAGTCAGCTTAATGCAGTAAGGAGAGTAAAAAATTGACTCAGTTATTGGTTTCAAGTTATAGTCCTGCCTTTGGATTGGCAAAAATTGAGGTAACAAAGGGATTTTAAACTATTTTTACTTGATAATTGTTCTACTGTGTTTGAAAAGAATGTTCACTGTGTTATAGACAATAATACAGAATACTTCTGTAATTATAGTAAATGTGATATTCATGTGCACTTGTCACACCTCATTTCTTCTGAATTCTTAAGAAAAATGTTCTTTTTCTGGTCTGAGGAATGAAGAGAAAAAATTCCACAATGTAAGTAGTGCTTTCTTTAGCCAAAAAGACTTGTAGATGCTCCTGCTTTCTATTCATTTTATATCTGAACTATTTGGCAAAATAATCTTAACCATTGTAAAGAGTTTAACATATTTCTTCTGAGAAAGTAGCTGAGAAAACATTTATCTGTGTACCTCAAAATAGCAAAGGAAGAGAAAGGGAAGCTAAAATTCATTTTAGCTATTCTCTGTCCTTAGTATTTTTGACATGAGCAGGAGTAATTATCTGTTACTTTCTGGCTTTGTATTTTTTGAAGAATTTTGAAATATATTTATGCCGTTCTCTTTGCGTATGTTTTTATTAGATATGAGATGGCTGCCTTAGGTTTTTGGGGTTTTTTTGTTTTTTGTTGGTTTTTTTTGTTTGGTTTGGGTTTTTTTGTTGTTGTTGTTGTTTTGGGGGGTTTTTTTTGGTCCGTTGGTTTTTGGATTTTTTTGTTTTGTGTTTTGGTTTTTGTGTTTTTTTTTTTTTTTTTGTGAGGATCATGGTTCTGTTGTTCTTGGCATTAACTCTAACCAGTTACTCTGCATTGAGTCAGTCACCTGCCTAGGTACTTTTTGTAGTCTTGAACTACTAATGGTGGATGATGGTTGCTCCCAAATCCTTGTGCTACTTGGTCTTCTTGAGAAAAGTCCCATGCAGAGCTTAATTTAGGTAGGACCTTCAGTCCTCCCAGACTCTAATGTCTTCTCTCAAAACTTACCTGTGTGTCCATGGAAATTGCTGTATTCTAGCTTTTGGGATTCCCATATAAAACAGGTCTTTGCTCTTGCTAATTTTTTTAATCTGTTGTTTTGTTTGTAACTTGTTACTGTACATATTGTGTGTTTGCTTCAAATCATGGATTTTTTTTTTAATCTGCTGTATGGAGAGCCTTTGTTCCCACTGTCTTTTTTTGTTCTGATCTGTCATAACACATTCATTTTTATGTAATAAAATATATGTGAGGAGAGAGTCCTTGTGGTGGAAAATACCTAGACATATTCTAAACTCTTAAGGAACTTATGCTGTGGAAGATATGTGGGGCCATAGTCACATGAACTTAAAGACCCTTAAAAGTAATATATGGTGTCCTGAAAAGGGCAGTTTTGTTGCCTCTGCTCTGATCTTGGGTGTTAAGCTCGCGTTACAGACTTCAGCATGCAGTTGCTCACAGATCAGCGGTAATAATAAAACTTTTTTGCTGTTAATATGTCTGATATTCTTCTTGAATAAACTAAAAATACATCTTCAAATTACCTTTTGGCAGCAGTCATATAAATTCCAGTGGCTGTGTGCCACCTGTATGTAAGATGTAACTGGACTGTGGAGGGGTTTGGTTTATTTTCTTAAAGATGTAACTTATCTTTCGAGGGAGAGAAACCCAAAACAACAAAGTTACTACTCTTTTTTAATCTTACTTACCCTCACCCTTTAATAAATTAAATGCAGCATATTACAGTGCCTTTTTGTATCAAATCTGTTCTGTGTTCATTTGTCTTCATTGTCTGGGGAGGGAAAGTAAACCTGGGTCATCCAGTCCCTATTGCTGTTGAAAAAAAAATGGAGATGGGTCTCCTCACTAAAACTTGATGGTCCATCTTCCAGTTGTGCCTGACCTACTGTAAGTAGAGCCACAATCCTTGCCAAGTTGTCTGTGTTCTGGTGGAGCAAGGTCCTCTACTTCCTCTTCTGACAGTCAGCACAATTTAAATCTGCTGCCTGTGGATGTTACATCAAAGATATGAACTTTTCCTCAAAGATCCTGCTGACCTGGATTCACACCTGCAAACTGGATTGCAGTAGTCAGTGAACTGAATTCAGACAGCATGGCTTTCCTTGGAAGCCATAATTCTCTTTTAATGAGGATGGAAAGAAAGATTGGAAAAATCCATCCCCTTGAGAATGCAGAAGGGGAGCAGTGAGGAGCTGCATGTGGCCTCTAGTCCATCTTGGCTGAGGGAGCCTGAGAAAGGAGGGATTACCCTCCCCAGATCTCATGGTCTGCTCGTTCTTTCTGTACCAGCAGCTGCAGAGAACAGGCATCCTCATGCTCCAGGGCAGAGCAAGGGATAAGATGTTTACCTGGGGATGACTTGCCCTCTTCTCCTATCTGCCTTGGTCCTGCTGCCGTGGCTGTGACTGGCACCACCTGTGAGAAGCTTTGATGGGAAAGAATTGGAAGACACTGTCTTCACAGGGTCAGGTGTCACCAAAACCAGTGTGAGATGGAGACTCCATAGTTTGTTGCAGAGTAGAAATGGAAACTCTGGGCACTGCTGCTCCATTGACCCTTACTGCCCTCAGTCCAGGTTGGTGGCTTTGATGTTTTACTGTGCTGACATCTGACACCTGGCCATAATGTGAGACTTTAAGGAAGGTACCAAAGCCCATGGATCGCTTTATGCTTAGTTGAGAATGGTGAGTTATTCAAACCAGAAAATTGCATTCCTAATAAGAAAGTTTATTTTGTATGAGCAGACCAGAAATGACATGTCCTTCATAAAAAGATGAGAAACCAGTTTGTTTTCAACATGTGCATACAATTGTACAGAGATCTTTTTCTTCTCTAATAAGCTTGAGAATCCTTGAAATATCCAAATAAGCCATTTAATCTCTTTCCCATTAAGTATTTTTTAAGAAATACGAGAGGAGATTTGGGACTTCACCTTTCTAAGCATTAGCTATTAGTAGAAGCGGTTGCTGAGGTGGAAATAAACCAGCAGGGAGGAGGCAAAAAGGAAGCATTTGTTGCTTATTTCCCTTGAAAACGCTAAATTAGAAACTTTCACTCTTAAAAATGAAGACATCCAGCCTATGTTTTTATGTTAATAGTGGCATTAGGACAAGAATGTAACAATACCAGGGCCGGGTTCCTTTGGACAAGTATTGCCCACACCAACTACTCAGCCTACTCTAGAGAAGCTGGAAGGAGGTGGTTTTTTACTTTTAAGAGTAAAGCCTTTCAAAAGGGAGCTTGACAACAAAATCACTAAGAGAAGATGCCTGTGTGCATGCAGCCACATGTATTTTCTGTCTAATAATGGGGGAAATTTGAATGTTTTGTCAACACCACCAACAAATACCCAGGAGCCACTGCCAGCACAGTGGGCTTCTTTCTCCTGGTGGAAATTCAGTTCATCTGCTCTTTCCACTGAGCAAGCAGGGCAGGTGCAATCCTGGGCATGCAGGGGAGAGGTACAGCCCATCCTGGAGGGTACAGGGTGCCTGTACCCTCTGTGCTAATGGGGCTGAGGAGAAGGAGGAACAGGGGAGAGCTGAAAGACAAGAAACTTCAGCAGGTTTTATGTACTTTCAACCTTCAGAGCTGCGTGTCACACCTCAAAACAGAACTAATCTTGGAGAGAAATGCTCTCATTTCTTCTACTGCCTAGAGGTGCAAACAAAAAGAACGTGGCAAGGTACTGTATGTATTACAGATAATTTAATATTATATAATACTTAAATGTCATGATGACCATAAGAAAAAGGCCAAAAGCAATACAAAATAATCCAACCTTAGAATTGGTAGATTTAGGTGCTGTGATCTATAACACAATCTTGTGCAAAACTCTAAGGCCCAAATCCAACTGAACCTTTATTTCTTAATGGATATTTGGGCATCTCCTGTTCCCAAGAATCTAAATACATTTTCTTGCTTTGGGGTTATAATTTCTTGATTTTGTGCTCTGTGAGATGAGTATAATAATCACGCTTTTCACTGCTCAGACCTGTCAGTCTGCAAAATATTGTCTCTGCATCATATTCTGATGCTTCAAAAATGGAAGAACTTTTAACTGTAAAAATCAACAGAGCTGTCCATTAGCTTTTGCAGGGAAGTGAATTTTGGTTTATTTTTCTTTCCCCCCAGTTGAACTCTGTATTCTGAGAGATACACTTGGAAAATTACTGTTTTCTGTAGAGACCTGAGGGGGTTGAGAGTCTAGTTCCAATGTAGTTACTTTCATCAGCAGAGCATTAAACCTTTTGACTTCATCATGTTTCCTCTTCAGCTTTTGCTTCTCTGGGCTGCCATTCCACTGTCTTTACTTTAAAAAAATGGTGACAGTCATGCTTTGCTGGTGAGTTGGTTTAGGTCAACATACTGAATAAACAGCAAAGCTGCTATCTGTCCTTGTTAAAATAAATCACTTTTCATTCACATAGCATAATTATTTAAATCAGCTTTTTTTTTCTTGTTTTTTTCCTCTTTTTTTTTCCTTTCTGTTTTTTTTTTTCTTTTTCCCCCACACGCATGAAGGATACCTGGCAATCTTTTCAGGAGTTTCTTTTCAGGAAGATGATTCACATGGTGCTTCCGTAGAGACTGAATATTTGAATAATTTATTTATTATTAGCATTCAGTGTGTTTGCAGTGGTATTATTGAAGAAGTAAAATTAAGTCAGAGGGGTTGTGCAGTGTGTCCCTAAGGGAGTAATTTGAACAGCAGAGCTCTCCTTTGTTTGGGAAAGTGGGTAAACTCCTAGAGGGGCTTCTAGGGTCCTGAGGGTGCTGGTAAGGGCTCCTGTTTGTGAGAGGATTTTGTAATGGCCTTAGCACTGTACAGTCAATTAAAACAATCCCAATGAGTGACTGAATTTTGCAGTGACTTCTACAGAAATGGTGACTTTGGTGTGATGTTTTTAGCTCTACATTCTGTGTAGGGTGTGTATGTAGCTGTGCAGTTTGTGTAATCTTTTTATTCCTATTTTTCTAGTTGAGTGTGTAAAATATGGCAAAAGCTGTTATTTATTAAGTGCCTGAAGTGTGGTCCTGCTAACATTGGTGTTAGAGCCATTTGTGTGGAAATGGGACCTCTGGCTGTTCATATTCCCTGTGACCAAAAGGTGTGAGCTACCTTTGGTCTCTGAAGCTGAGAAGGAAGAAAACTGAACTCCATCAGCCAGGTCTTGGTAATGGTAGATCACCTTGCAGAGTACACAAAGATAAGTTGAACTCCTGATGTGTTTAAACTCAGTGACTTATATTTCATATCTGCATGGGTATCTTTACTATCTTTACAGATAACTTTGCTTGTTTTGTAACAGTCCTGTGTAGTGACTTTTGAAATTATTACAAATGAGTGACTCAAGATGAAGTTTACTGACTGTTTACTTCCCTTGACAACTGGGGAGTGTGGATGAGTGCTGCAAAGCAAGTTCTACCACAGTATTAGGCTTGGGCAGAGGTTGTGACCGCAGGTCTGCTCACCTGTTGTGCCTTCAGTCAGCTGCTATGTGAGTGGTGGCAGTAAAACAGCACTTTGCAGAACACACCAGAGAGAGAAATAACTGCTTGGCCTGGCTGCCTCAGTAACTGCTGTAGTGTAGGAAAGAAAAGATACAGGAGCATGAAGGAGGTAAGGAGCTGAATGGTTCTTGCCCTGGCAGGTCAGTGATGAGGTAACCTACAGGTACTGTTTTTCCAAGGATGCTGTTAAATGGCTTCATGTCTGTTCTTAGTTAATTTTCAGGTTGGTCCTGCAGGTGATGTGACTGTGACTTTCTGAACACTGGAATCTACTTCCTTTAAACTGGCAGTAGCTGATCTCAGCTTTTTTAAGAAAGGTATTTTCTGTGGCTGACCCTTCTTTTGGCATCAGCACAGGTGGTTTTGTCTAGAGACAATGTTTGTCTATGTTCCAATGTTCCTCCCACAGACACACATACAGGACTGACTTAAAAATGGAAAACTGACCCTGGTGCTCTTGGATATCAGTTGGGCAAAGGAAAATGGAGATCAGATAGAGCAAAAGAAACTACAAGTTCCTGTTCAGTTGCTTTTTCCTTTACTAGGACTGGCAAACATCTCCAGTGTTTTCCTTTCCATGCCAGGAGTTGCAGTCTGCTCAGAGTGAGGGCTATTTGCCTGTTGTGATTGCTTGCATCCAGGATTACTGGTACCTGCTGGCACAGTGAGAGCATCTCCTAGGGGGCTGTGGTGTGGCTGGGAAGTGGACTGGCTGTGATCACTGCAGATATGGAGACAAGTCTGGCAGCATCTGTGTCAGACCTTTCCTCTGGGTGAAGTTTGGGGCTAGGCTGCTTCTGCCTAGGCCTTAGAGCAGTGCATTTCAGTGCCCTGTGACAGGAATATAGCACACTGCCAGTTAGATCCCAGATTACAGGAGGCGTTCTCCGAAAAAGTCACAGTTAAAAATTAGTGGTGAAATTTGTTTAGTATCTTGGGAAATGGTAGAGTATGGAAAGATTTATTTTCTGTAACTGTGAAATTATTGTGACTATTGCCATCAAAATCTCTGGGCTGATGAGCTGGAGCATATGCTCCGTGCTGAGAGCTTGTGAATGTTTGGCATTCCTAAAATGTGAAGGTGGCTGATATTAGAAGCAATCTTGGCTTTCATAATTCTAGAGTCTGAGAGCACAGCTAGAAGAGAGGCATATGCCTGTGCTTTACATGGAGATTACTAAAATAAGAATGTTATTGCAGTTGTGTTGCTATGAGCAGTTTTGGTGATGTGCAGATTGCTATGAGCAAGGGAATGCTGTTGTCAAGTCAGGCTGTTCCTTGACTATTCCAGATTTTTTGAGCCAGACCTGTAAGAAGATTATAACAGAAAGACTAGGAATTTTTAAGATGCTCTCTTGCTATGACCTGCTTGTGTCGTGGGCAGTCACCTTTGGATCTCCGGGGAAGCCAAAGCTTCCTAACTAGTAAAAAGAGGAAAATTATGGGACAGACAGTGATGGTGATCAAGTCTTAGCAAAGTTTGTGTCTTGTGAATTTCCTTGTATTCTGTCTGTGTTAATGATGGTCATGGTTAACATTGGCAATAATTTTTCCCCTCTAACATGCTAGAAATTTCTTCTTGTCAGAGCAGATCTCTTTTCTGCTGGTAAGTTCTTGATTATATAGAAGGCATTTCTTAAGCATCCAAAAAATGGCAAATTAACAGAAATGGAATATTACTAGGAGAGCTTAATTTTATTTGAAATGTTGAGAAAAGTAGAAGCTATCTTAAATTGATTGGGTGGTCAGTGGCTTGCACATTTCACTACTATGCCTTAGTTAAGCTAAATGTGAAAAAATCCATTGGTTTCAGATATTGGAATAAATCTTGCTGCTAGAAATGCTTGAGCTGCACACTTGAGAGTATGAAGAGCTCTGGGATGGCACAGTTTGTTCTTACAACTGTGAATTCATAATTTGATTTTCCTGAAATTGATAACAGACTAGTGAATGAATTGGGGCTGCAAGAGGAAAGGAGGCAGGATTTTTTTTCTTTTTCAGGAGAATTACAGAGTGTTCAGAAGCCAGGGCATCTTTTGGGGTAAGTAGTGCTTTACATTACAGGTTTCAAATATTAGAAGTACACCTGCCAAGATAGTAGCCTGTGAACCTGAACCCACTGTACACAGCACTTCTTCCTCACATCCTTTGTAAAAAAAACCAAAGTTGCACCTGGATCTTGACAGACAAACTTGTACAAAACAGTCGTCTCCAATCAGCAGAATGGGATACACTCGTTTTCTTAAAAGTGTAAGAGTCTGTAAGACTTCTAGACTGTAAAAGATTTTATCCTCTATTGAATACGTTTAATACTGACCACAAGTTAGCATAGAAAATGTAACTTTTCTTTAAATTGTTTTAGGACTACTTTTGTCAACCTGGATATAAGATTATAGGATATTTGGCTTCATCTACAGGTTATTTCTCTTAGTTTCCTTTTTTTTTCAGGTCAGAATGTCATAGTGCTTGGGATTGGATACAATAAAAATAATAAATTCTGTTTGTTTCTGATAATATTTATTTCTGTGTCTAGCCCGTCATTTTGCTCTCTAGTGCACAAGAAGGATAAGGTGAAATTGAAATTAAAATTGCACATATAGTGATGGGTAATTCCGGTCCTGATTTTTACATACCCTCATATTTTGAATCAAGATACTAACAACACTTCCTGCATATCTTTTATTTTAATATTTCAACATCCATTGCTTTGCATCTTTTAAACACAGTTTATTTATTTTGTATGAATACATGCATTGTTTTTCATTACAATAAAATAGGAAATCTGCTTTGGGTACCAGAAATTGAGTTTCAACACTCAGTTTCTGATATTAATACATTAAGTAACTTGTTTCTCCTGTTTCTTGAAACGAGAACAATGCATGATTTTTCTTGGAGATGAAAAAGTAGCTAAGGCCAGACCCACTTGATCAGCTGTGTGTGTACAGATACTTCTGTGCCTCTGTGTATATTTAAATGCATTTGAATATCAGTATAGGTAGTTATCTAATGTATTGAACATGTACAAAGAAATACACAGTTATGTAGAAAATATTCCCTTTTTGTGCTAAAGATTTGGTGCATCTGCCCCGTTCTGATTGTCATAAATGAGTGGTTTGGCTGCTTAAAGAAACATCATCAAAGGTATTGGCAAAAGTAGTGTTTAACATGAATTTGTGAAAATACAACTTTACAGAGCTGGATGGGAATATTCACTCCATTACCTTCTCCACAGGTTAAAGCAAACAAAGGAGGCTCAAATTAGAAGCAACTTAGAATGATTTACATGGAAGCCAGGAATGCAAAAGGGGGTAAGGGTGCAAAAGATGCAAATGCAAAGATAAAGATACAAAGGGGTTTGGCACCATTTAATGATTGACTGAGTACTTCAGCATGAACAAAGTGATTCAGTAGGGTTCACTACAATTATAACAATGACTTAACTGTAGGTTTGGGTTAGTAATATTCATACCATAATCAATTCACACACACACAGTTAAAATGATTGGTGCACCTATTTCTGTGTGTGTAAAGGTGCCTATCAAAGATTCCTCTCAAATACATCAATCCCTTTGAGTTTCCTAGCAGGCAAGGATTGCACCTTGGGGAGCACTGACATGTCAGTGGGGGGTGACTTTCAGCCTAGGCCTCATCATCCATAAGGGTGCTTCAAGTATCTCAAGCTTAAGGTTTGTGAGCTCTATAAACATTTTATTCTCCTTATTATTTGTGTTTCTGTCAGTTCTTCCTTTCAGTCCTGTGGAGCAAAAACGAAGTTGTTCCCCTCATGATTTTTCTTCCCCACTCCCCTTCAAACAGTTACGCTTTTGATTACTACAGTTGACATTGCTAATGCTTGAGGCAGTTTGGAGTTAAATAAACATGGTATATTATAAAATCATTTTGTTTTTAAAGAAAATTGTTTAATCTTACATGACCATGAATTTGTGTTTACATTCTGCCCGTAAAAACTTGTTTCATTACCAAAGACAGGTTTCTATCTGAGTCTCGGGTAGGAGACACCTTATTTGCTACATTCAGTCTCTATAGGGAAGTCAAGATACACTTCTGGATTTGAGCCTTGCAAATTTTGTTGAAAGTTATTTTGTTTTGGGGTTTTTTTAATAATAATGGCACAACTTGCCTTAGTCACTGAAAACCACCAGCTGGATCTGCATTTTCTAGCTTCTTGAAGAAATGAGTTAGTGGCTTAAAAACAGAAATTAGCAAATGCTGGCCAAGATGTATGATTGATTAAGAAACTGAAGAATTTAATATATTTATTGGTTTTATTGGGTTGTAGTCAGTCTGTGAAGTGTTCTGGCTATTTGGGTTTGCTTTTTGGCTTTCCAAGATAGTTCTTTTTACTGTGTCTGTAACTTAGCTGCTGCTTTAAATGGTTTACAATGTCTTGCACAAATACAGCTCTTTCTACTCTTCCTGTGCAAATGAAGCTGCAGTATTATTTGTAAAAAGATGAGGCTTTAAACATGTGAGTTGTTGTCTGAGTAAAGGCTTTGATACAACTGGTGCAGAATACAGCACTGACACTTTAGTACTTTGGACAGTATTAATCACTGACAAGGCAACCTGTGTACAACACGAGTGCTCAGCAGACAGTTTCATACAGAAACACACTTCTACTCAAATTGATTCTCAAAATACCCAGCAAACCCTTTAATTTCCCCATACCATCTGTTGAGCAGCTTAATGCTTGGAGGCAGAAATGAGACAGGGCAGAACTGGATGGGGACAGAGCTGAGTGGACACACAGTACTGCAAGGTCATGACTCTGGCTTTTCGGGTCAGTCACGATGGGGATAGCAGGGCTCCAATTACTTGTGAAGGATAGGATCCAAATTTACTGGAAGATTTCTGAAATTAATCCTTCTGAAATTTTGTTCCTAGGATCAGCAGTTACTTTTTTGCCAGACTTGCAAGTGCATATAGGTCCATGGCATCATGATTTATTTTGTAAACATTCCATGATTTGACTGCTATCTTTAGAGATGCCCCTCTGTCTACATGGAGATGTTTTTCTTGAAGAATGACACATATTAAACTCCTCCAGGTAGCTCTTAGTTTTCACTCTTACAGGATGACCAGGAAAGACTATAAAACAAACATTCCTGATTTTTTCGCTGGTATTTTACTTTCCTGTGATTAACTGGACCAAGAAATCTTTTTATTTAGCAGAGGAGGAAAATGAAATATAGAGGTCCAGAATGAGACTTGCTAGTACACAGAACCACTGAACAGCTGTTCAGCAATCTACAGATTGAGTAAAATAGCTTAAGATGATGCTAGTGAACTACTAGTCTACTAAATGCATCTGTCGTTTTTTTTCTCAGGCTTTTGTTTTCTGGGGGTTTTGGGGGGTTGGTTTTTTTGTAGTTTATCTAAATTAAAAAAAAACTATGTAGGCAGTACTTTGAGTGGAATAATAATCTTTACCACTGAAAATTAGGTAAAAATAATTACAAGAAAAAAGGTATAACTTAGAAACAGATCTTCACAGTTACATAAAAAGAGTTTACAGTTCCTCTAGATGTTTTATTCAGCTGGTAACCCTGTTTTATAAGCTGAAATTCTTTTCCACATTATATCCTATGGGAGTGTACTCTGTAAGCCTGACAGGAGGAGAGACAGCTTTATAGACACAAGACAATACACAAAGAATCTTAAAACTGCTTTTTTTGAGCAGCCCATGTCTTGCAGTTCAGGCCACACCCAAGCATTGCAGCCCATGGTCAAGGGTCCTGAGAGGAGAGTGAAGCTTCAGCAGTGCTGCCTGTCTGCTGCCTTGGAAAACTCTTGTTTGAAGCAACTAGCTCTGGTTTCATTTTTTACTCTGAACTCATGTGAGCACCCATGTCTGTGCATGTGTAATTCCTCCACCATGCTTTTCACATGTATTTATTATACATTTATTGCTTTACAAGTAACTTGATGAAGGCTGGACTATTGTTTATGAAGGCTGTGAAGGGCTTGAATCACTCGCTGTGGCTGCTATAGTTGGCATTGTGAGCCTCCACTTCTCTGTGTGTGCTGGTTAAACAACCATCTACGCTGCTTTTAGGGGCTACCCGCTGTGCTCAAGTGCAGCACCCTACAGACCTGAGGCATTGTTGTATTACAGGTATCTGCATCTCTTTCAACCTCAGCTCATCTGGATTCTTCATTTAGATTGTTTCTTCAGTATTTATTAACAAGAAATCAGGAAGGGAAATGCTGTTGACTTTACATAGGAAGCCTGCAAGCTGAAGCCTGTAGTTCTTCCCTGCAGGCATGACATTTGGTCATTCAGAAGCCAATATAAAGCCTGTATCCTAAGTACCTTCAGGTATGCAGACCACATGCAAAATAACAAACATGAGTTTCCTGCTGCCCTTGCTGGCTGGAAGGGAGCAGTTGCCTTTGGCCAGAGACTGTCTGCCCAGGGAAGTCAGTCCTTGGGGAAGGTGGTGATCCTCAGCTGGCCAGTGCCAGGAGGCCCCTTTGAGGGGCAGAGCAAGGTGGCCTCTCTAAAAGGAAACTGTCTGTCAGTGTGATCCCACAGTTCCTGTCAGCAGCTACTGTTTTGAAAAGAGGCAATTTAAAAAGCAGCGTTGGAGACCTGTGAAAGGAGAAAGTAGGCTGATTGCTAGTTGGAGTAAACCATGGATGTCTTTACAAATGCATCTGAAACACCTTTCTGAGAATATGGATGTACTTTTTCTTCTGTGCTTGGATTCCCTGAACTTACTGGCAGGGAACAGTTTTACATCAAGTGCTAAGTTTCTTAAATGACTCAAGATTTAGTTAATGCTCACGAATCCAGTGCAAATGCTGGAGTTTGTGAAGATTTTGACATGCTGTTCTTGTTATACCAACACAAAGATACATCCCAGCTTTCACTGCAACTGCTTTGTGATGGTGGTTTCACAAGTCATAATTCTTCTCCACTGGCTGAAACCTGCCAGGCTGCTGTTCTGCCATAATGCATTCTCCTGACAAAGCTGACTGTCAGCTGCGTTAATTGGCTATTGGTAGTGATTTGTCTCCTACGAGTCAAATATAGGCTGGAAAAAAATAAGCTTAAATCTTTCCATACAATTTTAATTCAGCTCTCCTGTTATGTGTACTTTAGGATACAGATCCTCTTATTATATAATTGCTTAACCTGTGGGGGTTTTTTTCCATTAGTCTCCTGCTTTTTTCAGTGCATTAACTGTGGAAATGGTGATTTGGAGGACTACTTCAATCTGCTGAAATGCAGCATTTTCTAGCTTTTAAGTGTATCACCTTTTGATGGGTGGAGTTGATCCGGGGTTTTTTGGTTCTGCCACCCTCATGACTTCCATTTAGGTTTGTTACTTGTGTATGGATGGAATTCTGGACCCAGTTCTGTTGCACTTCTGCATCCTGCTTGTCAGTTCTGTATGAGATGGAATGATATATTGGATTATCCAAGGGGCTCAAAAATAATAAAAATTAAACTCTTGAGCGCCCATTCTGAAAGTTTAAAGCTACTCAAATTGTACTGAGGTATTCATTTAACAAAAAGGAATTCTTAGTTATTTAGTTGGGTATTGTTTCCTTTGCCTTTGCCCTTGCCCATGCAAGTGTTACCACTCAGTATTTCATTCACTAAAATTGAAGCTCTGGGTCAGTTATCAAAGAAAACCATTTCCATTTTTTAGGACTTCATCAGCTTGTTGCTGTAATAGAAATACATATCTAAGTTTATTCAGGCAGGGCTTTTCTGCAATTGATATGGCACATGACAGCCAGAATGAACAACTTTAGCCCTATGACACCCAGTGTAAATTTGATTATTTTTGATTATTACTTTTTATTATATTTGATTATTTTTTTCTAATTTTCAAAAACTCTGAAATGTTTTCAAGAATGGTAAATTGCTTAGATTGTGATAATAACTCAGAGCCACATACAGCACCTCTCACTCTCAAAATACTTTCAAGCAGTGTCTAATGTCTAATTAAATCACAAAGCATCTCTTCTGGTGGGTTTGGGTGAGCACCAGTACCCTTGGCTTAAATGGAGAGTTTGAGCAACTTCTTCAGAGTGAGCTTATGCCTGTCAGGTGTGGCAGGAGCCACAGGATTGCAGAGCCCTGCTTGGTTCCTGCATACCTTTTTAAAATTCACCTTGAGAAAGATTCCCATCATAGTCTAGAAATGTGCCCCAAAATTGTTAATTGCTAATTATCTGCTTGTACAATTTGGACATGGAGTCTCCAATGAATGAAGAATTGCATGGTCTCTCAGTTGGATAGGAAACTTGCCATAGGTTTTCTCTGCTGGTAGTGGATGCTTACTGCAGGATTGCTTTACAAAAGGCCAGAAATAGGCAGGTGTTAGAGGGGCTGAGGGACCTTCTGCACTTGTCCAAATGAGAAGATGCCTATCATGGCCAAGGAGAATAACAGGGGAATCACAGGTTATCTGTGAGAAGTGGTTGTATATCTCATTAGCACTTAAATGAGAATGTATCTTTTTATCTCCAATAATCTGTATGAGTGTTTACTGCAGCCATGGCTGCTGTGTAAGAGCTGGGCTATTTCATATTTCAAACCCCAGTGACATCTTCTGCTGTGGGTTCCCAAACTTTGGCATGTGAACTCTGAAATTTCTGCCAGGACACGAGGAATATCTCAGGTGTCGTCCCTCGGGTGTCTGTACTGGCAGCTGGGGCTGCGCATACGTGTGCAGATCCCTGTCTGTACAGCTGCTGGAGCAGTCACGTAAGCAAGTATGAGGTCTGTAATTTCCTGCAGTATTTTCTCTATTTAAACTACTTGAATCACAGAGCACTCAAATTAAGTAGTTCATGCACTTCGGAATTGAAGAGACTGCCTTGGAGAAACTCTCCAACTGCAGCTGAATTAATGCTAACCAGGCCTGAGGATTGCTAGAAATAAATAATGAGTGGATGAGGGGCTGAGAAACCTGGCAGAGTTTCAGAATGCAAAGGTGGGGTGGCTGGGGAGCATTATCTTATCTAAATGGTAATTTCTATTCTGTACGTTAATTAAAACACATAGTGTACAAAGTAGCATTTAGGAAGTCTTTTGGAGGATCTTTTCCTAAGGGGATGTTTTGCAAGTAAATTGTGAGCAGTACATGCCTGCTCAGTGCGGCCTGTAAGAACTGCACTGAAGCAAAAAGTCCAAATTATATGCCTTCTTTAAGCAATGGCATCTTATGTATGTTGTTATTTTGGGAGAATTGCTTTTATTTTGTTCATAATAATACATTGTGATATCATTATGTCAGAGAAAGAGCAAAGCCATGTTCATGAATCAGTAGAGATAAACAGTGTGATATTGAGGAATATGGTTCAAGAATACAGAAAGGAGTCATCAGTTTCAAAAGAACATTTTCTGTAGGAATTAAGACATTTTACATATTTCTTTATTTATATCTTAATGATTTTTTTTCATGAAGACTGCTTAAACAAACTGATTAATGCACCAATTTGGATTAATTGACCTTAAATATTACAGTCTGTTTATTGTAGGTGTAGAAACAATTTCCCATCTAGTAATCAGAAATTATTTACATGGCAGGCATGTTTTTTGTTATTTTGTCAGTTGTGTTTTCTTTGCCATCTTACTGTACATTCGTGACTGATTTGTATTCATTCTTGCTTCTGTGTATTATCCCTTTTTCTGCATCTTTGGTGGAATGATCTCCTGCCCTGGAAGAAATAACTACTACTGATACTTTATTGGTTGCTCTGCCTTGTTATGGAACATAGGCACATACCACATCAGAAAAACTCTCAAAAAACCAACCAAACAAATGCAACAAATCCCCCTGCAAAATGTTTCTTGCTTGAAAAATGGTAGAATTTCTCAGCTTTGTAGTAATTGCAATGACCTCAGGTGCAGCAAGTGAATAACAGCAAGAGCCAAAGAACAGTCTTCCACTAGGTTTAGAGGCAAGGATTTAGGTTTTTAAACTTTTGCAAAAGGACAAAATTTCCTGTCATGGGAAGAAGAAGTTACAAATGCCTGTGTGGAATTAAAAGGGATTTGGAAATGAAATGCAACCCTCTGCCCCAAATATGAAATTGCGTGTGGCTTGCCTGGGCATTTCAGGAAAATCCACTGATCCACTGTCCTAATCTAATCCAAATAATTAAATTTTGGATTAAGGTAGGTATAGTCATCAAAACCAGAACAGGTAAAGATAATTTTTGTCCAGTCTGAACCCTCTCTTATTATGTGTAGAGGTTTTTTCCTACTTATAAACCTCTATATCTTTCACTTCAATGATTAATCTACAGGCAGAGAGCAAAAGTTATTAAGGCTAGAAACAGACAAAAAGATAAATGCTGACCTTTCTAATTGGCTCTTGAAACCTGAAATATTTACTGCTCAAAGGATTTATAATGTTTGTGGAATGATTTGTCATCCAAACTAAGTATTTCTTGCTTCTTCATGAAGCCATGCTGACCTCAGATAAATAAATATCTGTTGGTGCCTCCACATAATGGATTTTTTTGGCATCATAGTAGAAAGAAATCTAACTTCCAACCAATTCACAATAAACTTCAGCAGCCAAGTATACTTAACTGTTGGTTCCCTCACTTGCTTTGCTAAGTGCAGTTGTGGCTGGAAATGAATGGTTTGCTTCTTTATCTGAAGTCTTTGGCACCAGGAGTCAAGACTTAATCATTCTCTGCATTGATGGGTAGCAGAGCATAATGGATCTCTCAAAGCTGACAGGGTGATATTTTTGTTGTTTGCACGTGTTCTCTGGAGTTACTGGAGAGGGCTATGAAACCTGTGATTCTGTGCTCCACTGTGGGTTTGGGATTTTCAGGTCTGCATCCGAGGTGGGTGGAGGTTGTTCCCCGCTGGTAGTGAAGCTGAGATGTCTGATAGTACACTAGGAAGCATGACTGTCACCACTGAGAGCCACTGCTTGTTTTAGCTGTGTTCTGCAGAGGAGCTAGGATTAACTATATGCATTGCACTGTATTGCAGCACATTTTTATTAACAGAGAATAGTAACTTCAGCATTTCACTGCCAAATCTGTTGTCTCTCCTCACAATAAGGACTCAGTAAATGTGATGGAATGGATTGCCTTTGTTGGAGTGTTGGTCTGTGAAAAGTGTCTGTGAAAATAATGCCAGAAAGTACTGTACTTTTACAAAGAGGAGGAAAATAGACAAGCATAAAAAAACCAAAAAAGACCTTTCCTGTGGCTTTGTTGCTGTGATAAATGCAGTGCTTTCCAGGGACTCAGGAAAGTGAGTCTTTAAAACTGGCCTAACACACAAAAGTGCAAATGCACTGAGCTAATCTTGAAAAGTAAGTAAAATCACTTTGACTTTAAAAGAGAGTGGTAGGCTATCCTACTGGGCCCCTGATGGATAAATCAACATTGATGTTTCAGGATCAAAGTATCCCATGTAAACTCATTCTTAAGTATTATGTAACAGCCAAGGATTTTAGGAGAATTATGACGTAAAAGCCTGATGCCTATTTAATAAACTCATCATTAATTACACTTAAACAATTTACTTCTGGGGTGAAATGAAGAGTAGCTTTGCAACTCTTTTCATTTTAATTGCAGCATCTGTGGCATGCCTGGGTTTCTCTTCCCTGCTGCATTGATGATGTATGTATATTTTTGGCAGTACTTTTTGGCATGGCTGGATTGTACTTTGGAGGGGTGATGTATGCCCATGCCATGTGACACTGACTGGTTTGCTCAGGAGAAAGACCACAAGTAAATTCTTGAGCCACTCTAACTGTTTTGGTCATGATTTCCTAGCTATGCTTTCCCCTTTTCCCCTATCTCTTCTACCTCTTCCAATTAAATCATGCAGGGGAAGGCACTAGTCATTGTAGCAGCCTTATAAAAAGATGTGTTTCCCGGCAAATTATGATTAAATTTGCTCAGAACCTCTGCTATGGCTCATGAAGGAATACATCAGTATCTAGCAAGTTCTGCAAAAAGGTGCCAGCTACTTAAAGTTTGGGACCAGCTGTCAGCTGTGTATTTGAATCGTCCATGTTCTGTGACAGCACATTCAACTTTGAACTTGTTGCTCTGAAGTGAGAAGTAGGCTCACACTCAAAATATTTGAACTTCAGCATTGCCTCAATTTCCATAGCAACTGCTGTCTGAATCAGAAGAAGAATGGGCATTTTATAGTTATGCTTTCCAAGGCATGGATGTCCTGACCTCAAAGGACAATGGGTGCAAATGTTGGTAGAGAAGGAAGAGTTAGTAGCTTACCTGCTGTCAGGTCAGCAATGACCCAAAGCACTACATGGACATTCAGTTAAAAAGGAAAGAAAGTCAGTATCATCTTGTTGAACTAAAACCAGAACATCTTACCACCTCATTTCTTCCCGAAAAATCTGATTTTTCCAGGAAAAATTAACCCCAAACTTTGCAGTGAAGACCTGAGTTTTTTGTTATTTAGATGTAAGCATAAAATTTTCATTTCCTGAGAGAGTAAACAATTTCAAGGTAATGATGCTCCAGGTTTGGTCATAACTCCTACAGTTTTTTCTCCTGTGGCAGTTAGTGGAACAAAAACAAATATGTTGCTCTTACTTGAGCCAGTGGTGTGAGGCAGTGTGCTCAGCAAACGTTGCTGGATGTTGGTAAAAGCAGTTTGGGAGAAATTTTGATCAGTTCGTTTTAGGTGGAAAACATTATATTTCCTCCCCCACCAAGCCTTTGAATAGTGTTGGTTTCCTTGTTATTTTTTTGAGAAGTCCTGATTTCACACAAAGAAAAACCGCATGCACAAGATCTGCACTGTGTCTGTTGGATACAGAGAACAGTGCACAGGTGTTGCCTTGTCTAAATTCAAGTTTTAATTGTTTTCTTTCTTATGCAATAGGCCTTCAGGATGGATACATCAGCTGATAGAGCAGAATGAAGGCTTCATGTACACAGTGTGTGAATCTGGTACTGAAGCCACTTGTTTGTTACCCGTGGGCTGAGTTCGATACCAGCCTGCATGTCTGGTACCCACAGAGCGGTGAGCACCTGTGGGCTGATCCATGGGAATCCAGCAGTGATGGTGCTCTGTGTCACATGAGGATCTAGCTGTTCTGCCCCTGGATGTCTGTGCAGTTACAGAAGCTTTCACCAAAGCATTTAAGACTGTGTGTGTTCTCAGTGAAAGAAATATTAAGAAAACTTTCCCATAAGGACCGAGGGTTTGCTGTGGTAGTGCTGACACATGTCCTTCATGTAGCTGTAGTTTCAACGGGCAAAAACGAGCTTGTTTCATAATACTGGCATTACCTGGGGGCTTTAAGCTTAATTAGGGCATGAATGTTGTGGTATGAATTGCAGGAGGGGAAAAGTTTCCAATATTTAATCGTATTTGTACAACTTTTAATACAATAATTATGTGTTTTACTCTGAACATCAAGTTATATTGGGAAGTAAATGGTATAGGCTGTCTGAATTTTAAGTGTGAGCCGTGTTTAAAAAGCAATTAACGCAGAGAGGTGTACTGAGTGATAAATGGGGGAGGAGGCAAGCAATTGAAAATGAAATTATCTTGCTGTAACAGTTTCATGTTCAAGAGATGCAATAGGCAGGCAACTCATGCATTGCCTGAATTTCTGCTGGGCTTTTGCTCAAGACAAATCTCGGGGCAGCACAGTGTATGCAGGGCTTCAGCTGGCAGCTTTGATTTTTCCTGGTGGCTTTCCTCTGCCCACAGTAAGGATGAGTGTTTAATTACATAAACATCATTTACTGAATATAACATAATCAATTATAAAAAGTTCAGGTGTTACTGTGAGTTTGGAAGACATTAAAGAAGTGAGATTCTTATGGGTCTAACTTTTTCTCCCCAGAGACCTATGGATCTGCATGCAGCACTCTGACAGTTGTCCAATGTACAGCTGAAAATAAATAGTGTGAAACTCAGAAGAGGTGGCAGCAGTACTGTCAGGTTATCTAAGGGGCCTTTTGATTACTAATCAACTGAAATATTTTCTTTGTATGCAGTTCTGTCGCTGGTGCAGGTGTGTCTGACTGCCAGTCAAGTTACAGGAGGCAACACGTGTACAGGAGCAGAACAGCCCCCTGTGGTTTTTGTTTAGTTGGATCTTTAAATCAAGCATTTCCCTTCCCTCCAGAACTGACAGAGCTTGACGTAATAGAACTTGTGAAATAAATTTAGAGAGATGCAGTGGGTGATGAGTCACTACTTCAGTTAATTCAGTAAATCCTTTCTATATTTTAAAATGTTTATTTTGTCTGTAACCTAAAAACTCTTCCAAAATGTTGGGCTGGTTTTAATCCTTTATGGTGTTCAGGAAAGAGAATGATTTACTGAAGATAGGGAGAGTAAATTATGATTCAGTTTGCCAAAAGAAAGAAAACTAAATTTCTGTACTGTATCGAAAACTAAGATCTTTAAAGACCTTCCAGATTTTAAGGCTTCTAATTCTTGCAAGTGCAATTGAAATGATTTAATATGTGAAGCACCAGTGTTTTGAAATATGAGTCACTTTTAAAAGCATTGCTGCAATTACTATATTTAAAAGTACTTATTTGGAAATAATTCAGAGCTTTTTTATTTTGCTTTATGAGTTTTGCTGTGTTTTATTCTGCAAGAAATGCAGAACTGTAGTTGTACCTCCTGAGCACTAGGCTTGGGCAAATTTTGCCTTGGTGTTTATTAATGTGGTTTTACAGGTAAATTCTCCTTGCAGATACCAAAAAGCATTTTGCTGGCACAGCTGCATTTGCTAAATAGAGTAACTCACTTCGCAAGCATCATCAAATACAAATTGGCACGTGGTAACTCTGTGTTGCACTGTTCCTCACCAAGCCTTGCTAGTTGCTGTGATATGGTTTCCTGGGAGTGTGAGACTCTGCCTGCCAGGATCGTGCCCAGCCCTGGCTGTGTTTTGGCTTGGCCTTCTGGCTTCATCCAAAGGTGACATGGCTGTGTCCCTGTGACATGGATGTGTCCCTGGTGGGGCAGGATCTTGGTGATCTTGGGAGCCCATCAGCAATATGCCAGCTATAACTGAGGAAGTTGGAATTGGCAAGTATATTCATGTCTTATATATCCTTATTCAAACTGGAAAATATTTTAATGTTGTTACTGCTGAACAGCTTCTTGGCTGAGCAGGTAAGACTGCCTTTTGGTGAAGAACTGCCACTATTCACAGCATTTGAGAACAAAGTGATATATATATGCAGGAGGCAAAACTCTATAGCTATAGATCGGTTCTGTGATCTTCTGACACAGTCCTGCACACCTTGGCTTTGTTTGTGTGGTTATTTGGCTCTTTGCTGTGTTGCTCCAGACCACTGTTACTGTTGCTGAAAATGGAGCACAAGTTTGAATCCAGAAGCCTTTCTGAACTTGAAGTTCCAGCAGTCACCAAGGAGGGCAGAAAATCAATGCTGCTTGTGGCAATGTAACAGGAAACAGAGGGAATAAATTGGACTTAAAGTGTCAGAAAAGGAGGTTACAGGGGTTGCCTATGCCTTTATATTGTTGAGAAGTACATTTTAAGTTGGCATTTCTTTGCCATAATTAATTTACAATACAGGTGTAAAGATATAGGGCTTGGATAGTTTTTTCAAGGCTTTGTTTATTAATATTTTTTAAATGTTTTTTTTTATATTTCCAGTCTGAAGTGCAGATCAAGTTAACATTGCAGCAGCTACCCTGTATGGGGTATATGATGATTTCCCATTTTGTAAATACCAGTCAGGGATCTTTGAATGTTTTATGGAACATAACATAAAAGACACATTCCTTGCCAAAACTTCCTTTGTGCTGGGCTTCTCTCTAATGCAATTTCCATCAGTAAAAGAATAAAGAGTGCATGGTTTTGGGTCCATTTTGCTTGGCAATACACAAAGGAAACGAAGGTTGGGATGGGGGCTTGAGAGTGTTATTTCTCAGCTACTTCACACAAAGAAATACTGTAGTGCTTTCAGAAATCTCTTGGTAAAAATGCCTGCTGTCACAGGCAATCAGTGTTATGCTATTTAGACACAGCTGTATGGAATACTGTGGTGTGTTATGGGATTGTCCTGGACTTAGTACAGGAGGTCTGGAACTGGGCAAGAGACCTGAATCTGATTTTTCATACTCCCATGGTTGCTAATTGTGGAGTGAGAATGGTTTCAGTGAGCAGCCCTTTGGAAACAGTATTGTCTAACACAGTACACTTAACTCACCTAGTGCAGAGCTGCTTGGTGATAGGCTGGCTTAGAAGGACTGAGGGTGTCTGTCTGTCTTTGGGTCTGTGCAGTCATGGTGTGCTGTCGTACAGGAGGGGGTAAGAGACAACCTCTGCCACTTGCAGAGCACCCAGCTTGGCTTGGCCTTCTGATTTTATCAGTGTGTCTTATCATAGTCCTGATAGTTTAAAATTGGGTTGGTTGGTCTTTCCCTAGTTTGAATTTAAACAGAGCAGCTTGGTTGAATGCTCCATCTTAAAAGGGGTGCAAACAGTGTAGGAGAGCTGGACATTTTGGGAGCTTGTTGTTCCCAGCCTTTATGTCCATAACAGTAGATGTCTGTCATCCCAATGCAGTAAGTTTGACTGTAGAGCATGGAGTGCATGGCTCTGTGTGGTGCTGGCAGAAGTGTTTCCTGCCAGTTCTCTTAGCAGTAGTCAAGGTTTTACTGTGTAGAAGGGCTGAACCCTCACCTTGGAGGGGTGGGGAGGGAAGAAGCCAGAGAGCCAGAAGCTCTGCCTAGAGCAGGCAGTGCTGCTGCCAAAGAGAGAGCAGCCATGACCACGAACAATTATCCTGGTTCAGCAGCTGCCTAAAGAGGTTGGGAGGAGAGACTGAGCTGTGTGCTTGGCATGCACTGAAGCTGTTCTGCTGTTGTAGCCCCACACAGGGAAAAAGCAGAAGGTAAAGAGCTGAAGTTCCCCATGGCTGTTAGCATAAACATATGCACATGGACATGCTTCATGCTTGGTGACTTATATCCCTGTTGCCCTCTTTCAAATGATCTGTGTAATACTGAAAATGAGATAACAGTAAATAAAATGCTCAGCCTATTTTGCAACTGTCAATAAACAAATGTCTCCATTTTATGTTATCTGCACACGTTTGGTAATCAGATGTTTCCTGCAGTCCTGCTGCTTGATGCTTTGTACACCTCTCCTTTTGGGATAAGCACATATGAATTTTCTTTCCTAATTAAAATATGCATTGCTTAACCTAGTTTAGTCCTTGTAAGAGTGGCCATTACTTCATTAATGTGTGAAAAGAAAGAAAGATTCAACTCACTGTACTTCTGGTCTCAAGTATGTCGAGGGCAGGTGACTGTATTCCCATACATAAAATTTGAATTTACTGTCTTCTTTATGCTCAAAACATAGCACTTCTTCTTTAGTTGACTTACTGTGAGAACAACCTCTAGATCTGTCTCTTTGACATAAAAGAGAAACTGAATTCCATCAGATTTTATTGGCGTTCTTTCATTTTTCATTTTTCAGAAAAGTGGTTCATTTAAAATTTAATTTTAAGATATGTTTTCTTGATGTTGGTTCAGTATTGCAGCCTGTTCTATTTGAAGTATGCCTCTGGTACATGGCCTAATACATCATGCTGTCGGGCTGAGAGGGGAGAGGATGTTTGGAAATTCAAGAGGAGGTACAGGCCCGTCTGTACATTTTCATATTTGCTGGGGCTTTTGTTGTTATCAGACATTCAATTTCCAATGCCAGTTTTGTTTTTCCATTCTTGAAGTTGAGCAAACACATCAATATGTGTGATTCTAACGTATTTTGAAACAGAATTGGTGTATTTGTTTGCTAGTATATTCTAGGAAAATTGCCTAGGCATTGCTTGATGAAAACAACTGATTTTGCCTCTGGGCATCTCATTTTATTTACAGGAAGAAGGGGAATTGTGATGTGTGAATGAAGGGCACTCTATTTGTGTGAACTGTTTCCTTTTTTAGTCTTTCAGTCTGGTGTTTCCCTATTTTCTTTCTCTCAGGCATTTATGTATGGTCAGTTTAACAGTTTCATTCAATAGTGTGTGAGGTTTTGCACATTCTTTTTTGAGCTTGCTCTGGTATTTCCCATTAAAAGAAGCTTCTCTCTGTTTATAGATAGTTTTGCAGCTTTGCTGGAACTGTGAGATCACAAATTCTGTACATTGAGGTGAACTGTAACTTTGTGTTTAACCTGGGTCTGGGCTTTACTTTGTTTGCTTTTAAACATGGTTCGTGCTTTACTTTCATAGTAAAGTCTTGCTGGCTGTTTCTCTGCAAGTACACCATGTTCCTTTGTGTTTGCTGTTGGTGTGGATGTAGGCTACAACTAACACAGTAAGAAGAAAGGTTTTTATCAATATTTATGTAAGGTATGTGGTTTATTTTTCCACACTGGATGTATTGTTAAATAATAACTGCTAGAGCTCAGTGCTGCTTCTAGGTACGTTCATAAGAGAACACACATCACTTGAAGGACCAGGTGGGGTTTTTTCCCTAAACTGTTGCATGGAGAGTATTGTTCAGTGTATCACGTGTTAGACTGCAGTGTGTTCTCTAGATGGAAAGAGGGACGTGTATGATACTCTGGTGACATGTATATAATTAGTTCTGGGGATGCAAAAGTGAATTATGGTTTGTGGTAATCTGTGTATTAAAATATGTTTGTATTACTTTCTTAAACAGATGTAGAATGGTTTAACCAAATTGAAATAGTTCTGGAAGCACATTTTTCCTCCTCTTGGGTAGAACAGCCTGCACTTGAGGGCAGAAGGGAGCAGGCGCAAGTTACCTTAGCATGGCACAGAAAACATTGATTGCTCCTGCATATTATTTATAGCTTAGGTTTTGTTTTGCCTCATACTTGGCTTGATGTGGGGGGCTTTGGGACTGCCTTCCTGCTTTGGTGACTAGCTCCTCCACAGAGGATGGGTCTGCTTTGCTACCAGCTGGAAATTCAGTGAGGAGGAGGGATGTGCAATTCCAAGTTGGTTCACAACTGCTTAAAAGGAGAGATAAATGCTGAAAAAAACAGGGCTGCCTCCTGTCTGGCTGAGCAAAATGAGGCCAGATGGGTATTTCAGTCAAATAGAACACGTCCCTGGGAGTGATTTAAAGCACAGTCTGAAGCTGA
Source organism: Melozone crissalis (assembly GCF_028551555.1). Classification (NCBI taxonomy): domain Eukaryota; kingdom Metazoa; phylum Chordata; class Aves; order Passeriformes; family Passerellidae; genus Melozone; species Melozone crissalis. Next base: position 39,589,081 of record NW_026535796.1, on the reverse strand, counting down.
ATGTGCGGGGTAGAGAAGAGGTTTGTGATGAGCAGATTATTTCATCCAGCATCTGCGAGAGTCAGAGTATCTCACTCTCTTCTGTGTCATTTTGTTTTGTCTTTGAGGAAGGTGACTTTAAAGTGTGGCGCTGTGCTTCTGTCCTGCCGGGGTGAGGGCTGCTGTCCTCTGTGGCGATGGAGGCTGCTGGTTGCCATGGTAATGAGAGGCCTGCCCAGGCAGGCACGGCTCCATTGCTCCATGGCCGTGCCTGCCCTGGGAATCGCCTTTCCCTGCTGGGGAGCTGGGCTGCCTTTGCCATTCCCTCTGTACTGACCCTACCTGACGGGATTGGGGATTACAGGATGAGGGTGTTTATTTTTAGCCTGAAAGGGTATCATGGCATGTTGAAATGCATCTCTGCTCTCTTGTGGAAAAAAATACATTCCTGGGGTAGTGTGTTTCTTCTGCTTATCAGGGTTGCTTTCCCCTCGCCTGTTCCCATGTCAGAGCACAAGTACCACGCTGGACTTTCTTAGCTGGATCAATCAAATCCTGTATTTATCATTCTCATGCTTTGTAAGTTACATTTCAGTACGCCATGAGCAAGTATAAAGACAATTCCTACATAAGCCACTTTAATTGAGCTTATCCACTTCAATATTCCTTTCTGAACTCATCTGCTGCACTTCAGCACCAGTGACTTCAGCAGCATTTCTGATGCACAGCCTGCTGAGGGAGGTTCACATCTGAATGCCCAAGTTCTGCAGTGAGGGGCGGCAGCCAGGAGCACTCCCTTGCATGTTGCTGTTTTTGTGATGTGGCCTTTTCATCAGAGGATAATCTTGGTTGGCACATGATTCACACATCCATTGGTTAGAAGGGAAACTGATAGCTCCTTCTGTCTACTTTCTCTTACTCTCTGTGCACATAGGAATGTTATACCATGAAATTTGTAGACCATGGCCCGTATTTTTGTAACTTTTTAACCTCATTTCATCAGCTCTGGGGGTTACCATATATAAATCAAACCATGAATGGAATCTTCAGTAAGGTGTGTTTGAAAAGCCTTTTTAATAGTTTATTAAAAATCTTTGTCTCTGTGTGGATAAAATGTAATTAAGGCAAGAGATACATAGTAAATGACACTAATTCAGAAAATACATTAGGTATATATCATCAAAGGTTTTATTTCTAAAAGTTCTAATTCTGTAAAAATATGGGAAAGCAATGGAACTAGAAGCCTGGTTGCATTGTTAAGTCGTGCAGAAGTATTTTAGTAACTCTAGTACTAATGAGCAGAACATATTTTTTTTCTTTTATTTTTTTTCAAATGGCATTAGTATTCCAAACAGCAAAATCCCTGGCTGGAGAATTGTAGAAATGATGATTGCTCATTAGCAAATAGAATACAGATGTTCTGTTCAGTCTGCCTGAGTGCTTCACATAAACACCTTGGGGAGTGACTGGCACAGAGTACAAAACTTGATAGCTTAACAGTGTGCTAAACACTTTGGGGCTGGCAATAGAAGCAGAAGCATACCATGTAATTTTGTAAAATTTCATGTAATTTTTAATTATTTGTGGTGCTTGTGTAACGCGACAACCTTCGTGTGGGAAGTGCGGGGGGAGAGGTGTTTCTACAGGCCTGTGGTGAACACCAGAAACTGGAGTTGGGTCAGCTCTTTGGAGGGCTGTTCATGGGTTTTTGGTTGGCTCTCTACCTTCAGCTTACAGAGGAGCAAATTTCTGTCCTCCCTTGATGTCTGTGAATCTCATATCAGTTGTACATTTTTGTATTTGCCTGACCAGTTGCTCAGAATTTCTTGGCCCTCTGAGACAGCATCGTTTTGGTTTTTTCTCATACTCTCCATGTCTCCACTCTGTTTATTTTGTTCCTCCATTCTCACCCCCACAACAATAATCCCAACAATAGTTTTTTTCATTGTAATTAATTTTTAATTGTGTACGTGCAGCAGCTGTTTTTGAGGATATTTTAAATAAAGACTGGATTAATAAGGTACCATTAGGAGCTTACTGATAGCTGTGTGTTAGTGGCTGTGGGCTTTTGCATCCCATTGTGATGTTACTAAATTCAGTTTTCTGCCAATGCCAGTGGTGCTTAGGGAGCAGCTGAAAGGGGAGATGCCCCATCTCTGCTGAAGGAGCCAAGTGAGTTAAGCTTCTCTGTGTCCCTTGCTCTTGGACTCTGCTCCTTGCAGGATTTTCTAAGAGAGAGTTCCCCTTGAGTGAAGATGCAGGAAATGTTTGGGGTTTAAAGCCCATTTTAGGAATTACAAATCTTATTCATGCAGTTGGGTGGACTTCTAAAGAAAAGGAATTCCTAGCTGTGATGTTACTTTGGCCTCTTGGCATAGTGTGCATTTCTGTTGCACTTATTTAGTTGCCAGAGCTGGCCTGGATGGAAGCTGAATGAATTTTGAAAGTTTCAAAATGCATTTATTTTATTAAAGAACACGTTCATTCCAGTGGGTTCTTTTGGATTGGTTTGGTTGGTTGGTTGGTTGGTTTGGGTTGGGTTTGTTTTTCTGGTTTTGTTAGGAATTTTTTGTGTTAGTTTTGTTTGGTTTTTTGCATTGGGTACAAAGTCTTCAAATTGCTGTCATGAAGGCATGGAGCAGCAAAATTAGCTCGAAAGCATTACCTATTTCAGACTGGAGCTGAACTGCCATAAACCAGATTGCCTGCTGCAGCTATGCTGCAAAGTTATTATGCATTAGTACATCCTTGGCAAGCCGTTATTAAATAATTATTTTGTGGGGCTTATTAGACCGTTTAAAGTAGCTTTACCACCTTAGTGGAAAAGTCCTCAAAGTATTGAACAATGTCAGCATTGGGAATTGATCACATGATACAAATGAGAAGATGGCATTGGGTACCCAGAGAGCTGCTTACAGCCTCAGGGTTTGTTCTTGTGAGCTTCCATCTCTCCTTTTAAGAAAATACTCTAAAGTAAATGGAACTTACTTTTTTTAGATTGTCCTGCTGAGTTGAAAACAATCTGTCTGAATGTAAAAAACTATGGTAGATATCAAAGTTATACCAGTTCTAGAGGCAGAATCAAATTAAAGTGAATTGAGACAAGTGGCATCAGCATGAAGTGATGCTGTCTGTAAAGTACTTTGCATTTCTATGTCTTTTTACAGCCATAATTGAGAGAAGAATATTGGGCAACTTCACTTACAAAGCTCTTGTTTGCTTCCTCCTCTTGCACTAAAGCAAACAAAATAGTCAGGCTCATAGTTTGGAGTTTATTGAATGAACCCAAATCACTTATGTGCTGTTTACTTGTAGTGGCAACAAGGCAAATAATAGATGTAAAAATATTAGCCAGGCAAAAAGACAAAAACCTTGGCCCAGTGGTAAGCATTTGGAAGCTCAGTTAAAAAGTTCATCAGTGATTTGGGCTGCAGGATAAAGGCACATAGGAAGAAGCAAGCTGAAAGTAAAATGTCTCAGCAGGGAGGTGTGTAAGAATACTTGTGATAAAAATTTCAATTCTAGTGTTATCTCTTCCTTTCTGTTTCTGTTTCAGTGCACCTTCAATAAGTATTGAAAATCACATTAACAAACAGCAAGGGTGTGAAGGAAAGCATGTTAAAGAAGGAAATTAATGATTGTGTTAGCTTGATGACCGAGGCACTGTCCTGTGTTGCAAAGAAGATCTGTCCAAGGCAGATGTAAGTGGGGACATAAGGTTTCATATTAAATCACATTTTTAAAAATCTGAGAAATTGTGGACTGCAGGCCAGCTATAGCAGTTGTTGTCAGCCAAGGCACATGTAGTAAGAAGCAGTCTTTACCTTAAAAAGCTTGCAGAGTGAGTACACCAGCCAGGCAGCCTGTTCAAAGGAGAAGAATTAAGCTTCATCCATTGGAAAGAGAGGATGAAACACATTACCTGAAACCACAGCGTCTGCTTGGAAATAGGATGTGAATTTGAAGCTGTACTGCTCCCAGGTTTTTTTCTGGCACAGGTTTACATCTAGTCCCATTGATCTTTGATAGACCTAGATACTGGTGAAGAATAATTGTTCCCATATATCTTACTATAGGGTTCATCCTTCAGTAGGGATACAGGGTTTAACAGAGTGTCCAGATGGATTGAGCCTTCCCATTGCTGCTTGGAGGTCTGATGTGCCTTACTTTGAAATTGATAAATGGAGTGGTAGAGAATTGTTGCTGTGATATGAATTATTCCCACTGTTATTAAATAATAAACATGACCACAGCGACCTGCTCACTCTCTAAACTGGATTCCTTCTGTGCTTTAATCTTTGTAATGGCTTCATTTTTGAACTACAAAATGTCATGGGTGAGCTGTGGGCTTCTGAAGACAGGGGCAGCAGAAGGAAGTTGGTAGATTGATACCATATCATGTGTATCATAAAATAAGGTAGTAAAAAGCCTCAGGAAATTATATTTCTTAAGTAATGCAATCAGAATTGCTCTTAGACAGAGAAGATTGTTTTGTATTTACTAGCTGTGTTTACTGCATTTTCTAATGTGCCTAAGGAAACTTCAGGAAGTGGAAAATGGAGTTCTAGACCTGAATCTGTATAGTTACTTTTGGGAATAACAGCAAAAATGAGTGAGCTTGATTTGCTACACAGCAGATGCCAGGATTATATGATGTGGAAGGAATGTTTTACTTTTAAACCCTTTCAGTGTGATGACATGCAGAGGAGAGGAAGGAGGGGCTGACATAAGTGCCCTTATGTATTTTTAACCTCTTCAGTGCTCTGAATCCAGAGATAGCAGTTGATTCATGTAAGCACAGCCTGTCTGCATAGGTGGACTGTACCAAAACAATTAAATATAGTGTATGTTTCTGGATTAGAGCTAAATGGGAACAGAAAATAATACTAATTATTCTGTGGTTTAAAGCCACACTGCTATAAACAGAAAATGCAACTAGCAGAGAAAAATGAATTTGCATGAAAATAGATGAAAAGTACAGTGTGTCTTTTTTGGTATTTATGTATTATTTAAAACTAGTTTAGCAGACTATAAAGCTTTTGATTATAGTCGGCTTGTAAGTGTGTTCTGCTACACTGTGCAGCATCTCAAAATAAAATGGACCAGCAGTTGTTTACAAAAGCTAAAGGTTTTCCAAGACAAAGCTCATGGGAGGAGCAGATGGTACTTGGGCATTGTGTTGTGGTCTTGCAATCCATTCACTGCCATGTTGGGCTGATTCATAGGGTTCCATTTGCAGAGGCATCCTAGTGAGCAGCTTCACCAAGAGAAGAAACATTTGAATGAACTTTTTTCGTGCTGTCTTCAGTAAATGCCATTGACTGCTGCTATATTTAAAGAAAGTGACAAGAGTGTATCATAGCCTTGATTGAAATGAAGTGGTGTCCTTTGCAAGCAGTGATCCTGCTGTTCAGGAGAGCTTTCCCATGTTGGCTATGGTAAGGTGAGCAAGCCATGCAGGTGAGGTTCAGCCCCAGGTATTTGGGGTGGGATCACTGACAGAGGATTGCCAGTGGCCTGTGGAGTGCAGGCAGCCCAGGTGTGCTCCTCAAGGCCACCCCATCACTCTAGGATCTGCATAACTGTGCAGCTGAAAGTCCTGCAGAGGGAGAAGGGCTCCCACTGCCCTGCAGGCAGGCTGCTGCCCCCCACCTCCCCTTCCCGCGCTGTGTGTTCTGGAGCTTGACAGTTTCACTTGGACAGGAGGGGAATGTGTTCTTCACTAATTAAAAGGGGGTGAAAATACATTCTAGCCAAGGGGAGAGAAAGGGGAGGAGGGTGGTGGCATGCAGGAAAGGGGGGGGACAATGTGAAACCTCAGGTGACAAGATCTTTGTGGCATTTCCCTTTTAGGTGCTAATAAATCTAAGGATGACTTAATATGCAAAACCTGTTGAACCTGTTGGCAAGAACAGAGGCCCAGATCCTCATTGCAGAGGGTTTGTTTGTTGCTACCAACTGCATTTCAATTGCCTAGTGATAGTGTTTGCTTTCTTGGAATTTGCTTTCTGGTGCAGTGTTCCAGCAGTCCTGAGAGCAGCCCTGCAGAGGTGGAGCTGCTGTGGGCCAAGGTACAGTGGGGCTGCAGGCACCCCAGGAGCCCAGCCCTGCTGCCAGGAGGGCAACAGCAGAGGAGTGCCATGGCTTCAGAGGGGCTGAATGTGAGACACACGGGAAAGGCAGTCTCTTCCTACTCGCACTGGCAGGCACGGTTGGCGTTAAACCCATTGCTTTTATAGGAACAGGCTGACCTACTTATTAAGGCATTGTGTTTCAGTGTTCAGCTATGGCTGTCTGCCCCAGAAGGGTTGTGTTTCCAACCCTGCTGAAACTCAGCCCCCAGCCATGGCAAGTCTTGGACAAGGCATATAGATGTGTCTGTCTGGTGTGAGGAGCTCTGGTACCATAGCGAGGGGCACCACATCTTATCCCTGTGGAAAAAGGGAAAAAGCCTGCTGAAGGAACTGATATGTGCACAAGAGGAACAGGAAAATAGAAAGAAAATTGGAGAGGCTGATTTTTAAATGTTATGAAAGGTTTTGACCAGAAACGTGTTTTTGATTGCATTCTGTGGGGTAGAATAATGGCAAGACACTTGTGGCAATAGCTGTGGGTGTGCTTGGGGTATCTTAAAGGAACACTGCTTTGCCAGCTTGTGAAGTTCAGAGGTGATGGTAATCAGCTGCCCCTCCCTAGCCACATTGGGAAAGCACAGGGAAGGGTTGGTTTGAGAAGAACAGATAGAAATGAGCAAGGTGAGAGACCACCAAACATCTCTGTGGAGTCAGGGAGGAGCTCCCTCTGCATTTGGTCAGCTGGTGGCTCTGTGCTGATGTCAGATTTGTGCATCTCATGTCAAGGAGATGATGGCATCAGCCATCATGGGAAGCAGTCCTGCAGCTCTTTCCAGCCATGGGCTTTGGACTATTATAGCAAATCCAGATTTCTGTGAGCAGGTGTCAAAATGTGGTGGTGGATAAGTTGAGACAGAGCTAAGAAATGTCCTTTCTGTGTCAGGCCATTCCTTCTGCCTCTGCTCTGGGGGCTTTTCATTTTTTCAGAGCTGCTGGGTGTCATGTTGCTACAACAGCAAGAAGTATCTGCTCCATCCATCTGTAACAGTGAAGTTAGACTGTGTTTGCTGCTCTGACTGGAATATATACACTTACATGGCTTTAAAATGAAAAACAGATTTGTCGCTCTGACAGGACGTCCCCAGCTGATTTAAAAGAAAATTTTCTGCTGTCTTTATAGAGGCTCTTATGAATATATCTGTTAAGTTGCCATCCTGGAAAATTGAAATAGTTGTCCAAACAGTCAAAGCTTTCTGAGAGATTTCCTCCAGTTGTGCCCCTGAAAAGCTATGTCCTCCAGTATTTGCCATGTAGGCTTGGCTTTAAGGACCAGGAAGGAGTTCATGTAGACATGCTCAGCCAGAGTGTTATCACAGATTTTGCAAAATTCAGTTTTCTGCCTTTTGTGGTTTTCCTCCAGTACCTTGTACTTGCATGCATTCTCTTTTTCTTTGATGTACACATATACCCATGTCAAACTACTTAATATAAAAGTTGGGGGGGGAAAAAAAGAGAATTCCTGTGTTTAAATTCTTGAGAGGCAGTCTGCTATCATAATGATAGAGCTGTAGGATTATTACCCAGAGATACAAAATGACAGACATCATAGTTAATACTCATCAGCATCCTTTCTAGAAATCTCAAACAGTCCCATCAGTAAAAAGCCTAAGAAGGCTGTGCTGCATTATCCTGATTGAGGGCCAGATCATATTTGATGTTTCTAGCTGACATAAGTAGAAAATAAAGTTTTCCCACTTCTAAAACCAACTTTATGAATAAGCTCTTTGTTACATTCAAATACATCCTCACACTTCTGTTAGAATACCCAGTAGTGACATGAAAACCAACCTCAAATGTGTTCCCAGATACTTTGTCTTGAAACTAAAAGGATCTCTGGTAAAGGAAGATGTAGCTAAGTGCACACAGCACTAAGGAGTTTGTGGGTTTGTGAATTCCATGTCTTTCCACTCTTAGTCTTCTTTGAAACAAGTGACTAATAACTTCTCCCCAGCCATTTTAAGACTTTTCACTATTTTCCATAACTGTATTATAGTTGTACAATGTACCACTTGTTTTTTTACTCTAGGGAGTCCTGTAACTATCAGATCTGTAACTCTGCTAATATTTCACTTGACAATTTTGCATAAAAAAGAAACATCTTCTTTGATATATTACCAAAGAAATAATATTTGTGGCTTTTATAACAAAAGCCTTACAATTCTATAGAATATGCCATGTTTGTTATATTGGATGAGATATTGTTCCAGATTTATGAATAATTGTCTTGAAATCAGGGCATCAGGTATTTTTAAGGGGAAGAGGATTGCTATGATGCTTTCAATTCTGTTCCTGATTATGTGCACGGCAGCTGTTTGCTGTAAATGATGGCACTAAAATGAAAAATAAATCAAAGGTTTTTTCTTTTTGCATTTGTTTTTTTTGAGGTTTGCAACCCTTATCCTTCGAGATTTCCCTGCACTCTGCTGGAGACAGGAAGGAGAGAAGCAGGGAGATATGGACTAGGGAGGGAGCTCTTCAACAGGCACACTGGGAAGCTTAACAACTGCTCACCTTGTGGCCATGCCAGGGAGGAGATGTGTGCATTGGGAGGGCCTCTGTACAGAGGGTGGTGGGGTACTGGATCCATTGGCACGCCCAGGGGAGGGCAGGCACTCATTAAAGATGAGTGTGCAGAGATGGGGAAGGAGCAAGGCAAACATGTTCTCTCTGGGTTGATTTGTTGTAATCGATCCAATTACCCAACATTATTAAGATGCATTTGCCCAGACAGCCCGTGTTTTGCTCTCAACAGACACTCAAATCTGATGCACAGATCATGGTAGTAAATTGATTTTGCACTAGCAGAGGTAGTACAAACTGTGTGCTATGTGTATATGAAGTAGAACCTCTGAAAGGCCAGAGAGGGGCCTTTGTGTTGCACTGAAAAAGTTTGCAGAAACTGCTGCTTAAAATCAGTAAAACAGCTCTCTCTAGAGTTTGTTGAAATTTTGGAGTATGAAAGGAAATGTGGGGTTTTTTCTCTGTTTGTTTGTAAGCACAAAGTTGACAAGATGACTAAATACCTAATAAAAGCAAGCTCCATGTTTCTTCATGGCAGCTTTTGCCTTGCCGCCCGCTTGGCGGGAGCAAGGACTGTTCCTCCCCACCAGAGCCACGGCTGCCTGGGGTCAGGAGCTGCCTTTGGTGGGCTGCAAAGAGATGAGATCTAGCACCATTTGAAAGGGGTTTTCCTCTGCAGCCTCATGGTATGCCCATGAGAATTGTGCAGAACATGGTTATGATTGTTGTTAATGAAAGCACTAGTCCTTTGTGAAACTGTCCTGAGCTATAGCTAAGCTGCCCAGCTGTTCTAGCCTGGGGCTGAGCCCTGCAGGATGCTGGCACCCTGATCCTCTTCCATGGATGCTGCTCATCCTCTCACATATATGTACATATAAGTGTTTCCCTGGATTACAGAGCCAGCTCTCACTGTTTTCTGGATCAAGCTTTATTTCAATTTTTTTGTGTCCCACTGCCATACTTGAGATGGAGACAATACAAAACAGCACACTCCATTTTCAGCAGGCTTCAAAACCATTTTTATTATAGCATGCACACTTTTATACATTCTTACAAAACTCATAAGTTTACACTTTGCTCATTGGTCACAAGATACAAACAAAGTGCTTATTGGAATAGGCAGTTGCAGGTTTCTCTTATATATCCTTCTTTCTTTTCTGGTTTCTCTGTCAACAGCATTGGTAGAGAATTCTTTCAGGGGTAGGTATGGATCCTCTTACCAAACTTCTCTCTGGCTCACAGAAGTCGCTGTAAAACCTCTTCCACATCCCACAGCTTATTTTAGGCATGGCCTGTATGTGTGATCAGTGCTTGTTCAGCATAAAGAGAAGGGGATGAGAGCTTCTTCGCTTACCCACTCTGTTTTGTGGAGTAAATACACTTTACACATTTCAGATGATGAGCTGAAAGAGTCTGCAAAAGAGTTCTGATTGTGTGCTGCCCATTTCTTACTCCTTTGGTAGCTTCACCTGTCACTAGTGGCCATTCAGAATTCAGGGCGTTGGAACAGGATCATTCATAGCAAATCAGAGGTTGGCAGAAGTGGAATCCTATATGTCTCCTTCATTTTAATTAAATTAATTTTAATTAAATTAATCAAAATATGATAGATAATAGTAAAAAGTTGTTTCAACCATTTTAGCTAGAAAGGAGTTGCATGATAGCAGTTTGGCATGTAAGAAGCATAAAAGGGGGCCTGTAAATGTGACTTAGCAGCAAAATCTTGTCTTAGTGCTTGCTCTTTAGACTCTCAAATGAATTACTCTCTTGCCACATTTTAGTTCATAACATTTCATATTTCCTCTGCTTTTGAAACATGTAAGTAAAAATGCCAGTGATGTCAATATTGAATTTACATGTTTGCTAGTATATAGTGTAGATGGTGCCAAATTAGCAAAATGCTTAGTGGAATTCAACTGAATTCAAGGAAATGAAAACAAAGGAAGTTTTGAGAAGTTTTTTCAGGTTTGCAGCATATCTTCCACAAAATCTCTTTTGTGAAGTATGGAAGTAAGAAACAAAAAAAACTTGGATAATTAGGAAGCAGTGTTTAATCTAAACAAATGGTGTTGCAGTTCTTTTAAATAATTCCTGTTCTTATGTGTGCTGTTTAAGCGAAGTTAAAGCCTCAGCCTAAGGCTGACTAATTTCACTGTAAGGTCTCTTCAGTGTTCAGCCTGTGTTCACCATGTTGCTTTAACCAGAAGTTTTCACCAGAACTGGCCAGTGAGGTTTCACAGTATTGACTGTTGTAATTTGAAAGTAATTCTGCTACTCCATGGGTTATCTTGAAGACATCTGCAGTGAGACTTCCAAGATCTTCAAAGCCTATTTTTGTTTTCATACTTAATGATAACAATCCTTCAAAAATGGCATTGGTATTTTTTGCACTGCCTTACCATTGGCTTGAGCCTCATTCCTCAGCCTGCTTGAGAAGCTCTCTGGCAAAAAAAATCAAAAGGCCCCAAATACTAGATTCCTGCTTTTCTGTCATTTCCTTTATTTGAAAATTAAAGAGGTTTAAAAGGAGTAGTGCAGGAAGAGTGGAACGAGTTTTTCAGATGATGGCAGTGTTACTGTCTTCCTCCACTGATTTCCTTCAGAGAAGCAGAAGAGCACCTTGTTTCAGCCATGCTGAACATCACTCCCTGTGCTCAGTCATCATCCACAGAGCTGGAGAAGTTCTCAGCATCTCCATGTACTTGTCAGACATCATCCTGGTGCTTCTGCAGGTTTATGTAGTTAAGCCTTTGTGCAAATAGGCTTTCACTGCCATAGTTTCTTCATGACTGTGTTTTGTGCTCTTCCCCTCTCTGTCATAGCTTTGCAGAGAGCTTACCTGCCCTGGAGAGGCAGTTTGGAAGGCAGCTTCCAAAGGGTCCCTTCCTAGGGTCACATTGTGAGCAGCAGCACACTGTAAATACTTCTGAAACTTCTCATGCAGACTTCTTGCTTTGTTTCAGCTCCTGTTAGAAGAGTTTATTAGAAGTGTTCTGATTGCCAGTCTTGTCTTCAGCCAGTGCTGCTTTACTGAAATTATCTTTCAACTTAGTAGTCCTTCTACCTTGCTTTTTACCCCTGCATCCCATGATTACCTCATAGTGATAGTCTTAGTTCCTCTGCCTTCATTTTGCTTAGCTGAGCAAGCCAAGCTCTCTGCTTTCTGTCAGTTTCCATGTTGATTTGGTTGTCTAGCTGTTTTTTTTAAGGTTTTGTGGTTTTATTTTCAAAGAGCGCATCTTCCCTGCTTTTCTCCAGATACAGGTTTGATCTAGGTCTTGGTGCAGTGACTTGCAGAAACTGCAGCTTTCCCCAGGCTGAGGTATAGAGTTCCTCAGTCCAGTCTGTTTTCCAGAGTTCCACAGGAAGCATTTAGTTCATCAGAACTTGCTCTTTCAAAATAATAGATCTTAAACAAAATTAGGCTCCCTGTTATCCTTCCCAGTTAATCTAAACTGAATCTCTTCATGATCCCCTGTTCCAAAGTCATCCTCATTATTTAACATAAAGAGCAGAATAGAATCTATTCTTGATCATTCAGCAACATGAACAAAGAAACTTGTCAGCTGTCACATCCAGGAATAACTGGTCTTACCATGGTTAATAGCATTTGTTCTCCAATCTGCACTGTGAAGTTAGTCTCCCTTGTTGACGTAATTCCCATTTCTTTAATGATGCAGAGCTCTATCCAGATCTATATCTAGTGTAAGAAGTCAAGAGCAGACCCAGAGTCTCTTTCTTAGAAATCTTCTTTGACCATCTGTCCACAGCATTGCCAAACATTTTCTTTTTTATTCTATTTCCAAAGTCTGCTCTTTCTTTATTGCATAACAGTATCCTACCATATAAAATCTGTATTTTCTTTGAAAAGCACAGACCTTTTGACACTTGTTTCACTAGTAATTCTGTTCCACCCTGTTTGTGAATTTTCCTGTAATAGCACTAGTGCTTTGAGTTCCTCTTCCATTATGGCAGTCTGCCTGTGTTATTAGCACACAGCTATTTTAGCTGCTGGATTTTTTGTTCATCCTTTCTGCTCTTATGCTGGTTTTAGACTGCATTTGGCTCTTATGCTATATACACTGCTCTCATTGGCAGTGTCACATGCCTGACCTTTTTCTCATCATTAGCAGCAACTTTTTTTTCTTCAAATCCTTGAAATACCTCTCTCAGTTTTGTTTTCATGTTTATCTCATATTTGCCCCTTTGCTGAATCCTGAAACCAGTGGGGAATTTATGTTCCCCTCCCCAGGCCTTTGCTCGCTTTGTTCTTGGTGTGAATTATGGCGTGGTCATTCCAAGAGTTGGGGCATTTGGGTGAAGCCCTCCTGAAGACTCATCTTGTGGTGGAAGTATCCAGAAGCCACCTTTTCCTGCAGAACTTCAGGAAACTGTAGTGGTTGAGGGAGGCAGGGGGACTGAAGACATTTCCTCAAGGGTCACTCAGGCTAAGGGAAATGCGTTGGGTCTTTTCCAGCTGGCACGTCCTGTGCCTGCTGGACTGAAGGAGCTACTTGTTTCTCAAGGCCTGGTGCACACAAATATATTTTGAAATAGCAGTGAGAGGGAAAGGAGTGCTTAGAAAAACACTGGTATGGGACAATATAGAGTATGGTTTATTTGGTCTTAAATGGTCAGAGTTTTATAGAGGACTGCTTCCTGGTCACAGTTTTATAGAGGACTTCCTCTGCTGGCCATCCTCCCACTTTGCTGAAAGAGAAGCCTATTGTTAGCAGCAGGGCCATGATGAAAGCTTGAGCAATGGTGACCTCGATGTCCCAGAGATAACACACATCTGCATAACTGGGTACAAAGAGCATGTGTGTTTATGTGTATGTGTATTCTTCAGTCAAAAAAAAAATGTTTGCAACCTGTAAGGCTGCAAGGAGTTACAGCCCTCATAATCACGTCTTCCACTGTAGAAGCTGAGGCTGCAGCAATCAGTCAAGAAGATGGTTGAAATTTCTGATCAAAAATCAGGTAAGTACATGATGGAACAGCAAATTGTTTCTCTCTTCTGTGCTAGCTCACTGGTCAGCGTTTTCTCTAGCTGATGTTCTCTGTCCAGTACTCCAAGCCACACAGGCTGGATGGAGTCAAAAAACTTTACTGTTGCCTTTGTGATTGGTAGATTTTTTTTCTCCACGTCCCTCTGCACTGAAAATTAGCCTTGCCAGTAATGTGCATCAAAATGAAAAAAAAATTAAGGAACAAAACCAAAGCAAAAATCTCCAACCTGCTTTTAAGCTATATATGCTATAATGCATCATCTTTATGTGTAAGATGTCGTCTCATCTCTCTTTAGTCAGGTGTCTCTTAAAATATTTTTATTTTGCACTGGTAAAATGACTATCGGTATTCTGAGTCTGTCTTTTAACAGTTAAATTATCTCAATCTTTGCTCCTGAGATGAAAAGTTAGGATGCTTTGTTTTCCCACAGCTTTCTGAATGATAAATGAACCTCTTTGAGTTAGTGCATGCATAAGACCTACTGTAACTCTTTCTACTATCATTCCTTTTATTAAAGCTAGCATTCTTAACAAGAATACATTGCAACTGTATGTTTAGTTTACAGGTTTTCAGCTGATAAAATGGTATTGTTAGAGAATGGAAATTGTATGTGTTGCTTCATGACAATACAAATGTAACAAAATATAGAAGCAGGAAGAAGGTTTCTGGGAGAAATGTTCTGTATTTTTTTAAATTAAACCTCTTATGATACTTGTGCCATTGCTTACTTGGCAGTGCCGGAAATGAACCTAAATAGGAAAAATTATTAGTTCTTTTAGACCTGTGCCTTTCTTCTTCTGTGTCTCATACTAGATCTATTTAAGGAGTGTGAGACTGTGACTTGGCATTACTAATGAAGTTGCTTCCTCCTGACCTCTATTGTATAGCTTCCAGAATTCTCATGCTTGGTCTTTCGTGCACTGTTGTTGAGATACGAATATAACTTCTTGTTTCTTCCCAAGATCTTGGTTCTGAATCCTACTGGTTTATTGTACTCTTCCACAAGTATTCTGTTTATTTTAAGAGAACTTCTCAACCTTATTTAAATATTTCAGAAGTGGACTCAGTGGCATCCCACATGAAGGAGTTTGACAGAGTTACAGTACTTACAATTCTCTTCAGGTATTTCTTTCTGTCTTGCACATTGCAACTTTATTTTAACAGTTATATTCTTATTCCGTCATTAGGCAAAATAAATTAAAAATAGAAAGGAAAAAAAAGCAAATGGGGGAAAAATACTTCATTCTGTTCATTATTCTCTGTGGTTTTGACCTGACTTATACCAAGGTTAACTATCATGATATGGGAAGGGAAAAGGCACATCTGTTAACAGAGAAGTTAAACAGGGGCAAGCTGCTCTTTGCTCCGTGGCAGTTAATTAAGCCTGAAGGTAAAGATGGAAGACAGTGTTGCTTTTGCACCATTTTACTACTGATGAAAATTGAAAATATCAAAGAATCAAATAACAAAAAAAAAGTGTAGGAATGGGCTGTGCTAGAAAGTGAGGCAGGAAAGGGGTTAAAAGACTGATTTGTAGACAAGGAATAATCTGAACTTCTGCCTTTTAAATACATTGGCACTAGGTGTTAGGCATTCCATCTACACTGGGAACATATAAATGGGAAAAAGTAGTGGAGGATGCTGAGGCAGAAGTAGAATGGGCCAAAAACTAGCATACTGAATGGTAAAGTGAAGTACTTCACAAAAATAGTTCTATTTTAGATGTAGTAACTTTAAATTAAAAGAAGATCTTATAAATTCCTTCCTGATGAGATACCACAGCAATGGTTGTAGTGTGCAGATGGTGCAGTTTATTTACTAACTACATTTTTTACGTCAGTTGGCTGTAACATTTTCTTAATACCTAAATATGCATCTTAAGTGCCTCTCTCTAGGCATCTGTGCTGGAAAATTCAGGCCATGGTTGCTTTGAACTGCTTTAGCTGCTATTTTCTTTAAAACCTTATGGTATGGCTGTAAAGATAAATTTCCCTTTGCACAGCCAAAAAGGCACTATGTTACCCTAATTTTTATTTAATTGGAAGGGGATGGATTTGAAGGGTTTGATCAAAGTTTAAAATAGTATCAAAATAATACGAATTACTGTAAATCACTTTCTCTCTCTATAAAATGAACTCTGATCAGAAATCACAACATAAAAAAGAACAGCTGTCACATCTGGCTTTCTCAGGTACATGACTGATTTTAATTATTTTTTGTGAATTCTAGAATAAAGAGTCTGCTACCTGAGGGCTACCCTCTGCATTGCTTGTATGTAATCTCATGCTAAATATTTCATGCCTACCATTTTGCCACTTCACATGTCTGTGCAAGACAGATTCTGATCTGTACAGGTAACATGCAAAGCAAAGTTTGGCTCCAAGTACATCATGACAATATTGTAGAAGATGTAATTCCAGAGTGATACTGTAGGTTATTTTTTCACTGAAAGAACTAGGTGCTGTTTAGAGATTTGGTGTTCACTGTTGAAGACTCTGCTGACAAGGGACATGAATCTAAACTGCAGCAAACAGAACTGCCATGAGGTTCATAGCACCACTGGTATCATCTTTGTGAAAACAAGTGTTGTGTTTAAGAGCAATGCTGGCCAGAGCAGTGCAAGGGGAGGTACTGCAGCTGTAGTAGAAATCCAGCTCCTTGATGCCTTTCATGCCTTACAAGATCTTCTAAGTGCTTAAGGCTTCTTCCAGGTCCTTTCTGGTACCTTGTGATGGATCCTTGGTGCGTGAGGGACCAAGCACTGAAACTTCAGACTGCAGCATGAAATACCAAACGTACAGCTGGACTGCAGTTGTTTGTTAGGGAGAACTGTGGCTGCTGGCCATTTTTGTCATTATTTTCTTAACACTCTCCAGTGTTGCCTGTTTGAGACTTTGACACAGTCTTACTTCTTTGTACAACACCCGCAATCCTTCCTTTTCTTCCTTGCTTTTTACTTCCCTCCTTCACAGGGAAGGCTGGACATCTGCTTTCCACTGACCAAAAATTAACAGTTCATGTATGCAGTCAGTTCACCATTTACTTGAATTAGCAAAAACAGAAGCCAGAATGCATTCATTTAAATACTTAATTTTTTATATTCCAAAACTTTATATGTAGTTATTTTTAACCTGGTTTCCTAGGGAAAGATGTTCCTGCAATCATGTTTCACTAACCACCCACTGTTAATAACTTCAGGAGCCTTTGTGTTGATCACAGACTTCAGGCAGGGCAGAGATCTCAGTTCTGAAATCCATGGCTGCACGAACACAGGCCAGGTAGAAGGGACAGGATCCAGTTACCAGCTGGTGGGGATGCAGCAGTAAGCAAGGTCAGCTACAAATGGGAGCATCCACGTGGAAGAGACTTCAATGGGGAAGGGGCCATCAGCATGGGGGCACTGGTGGGGACCAGCAGCAAAGCCAGAAGTGCCAGTCTCAGCAAAGGTGCCTTTCAGTCCCATGCCTTTGGTGCTGCTCCTCATGGCTACTTCTTGGCTCTTCTTGACACACTGCTCATGAGAACGCCTCCAGATTGTGGACAAAAATGGTGCAAAAGAATGTACCAGCTTTTCAATCTGCCTCTTTTTGCAGGCTCAGACAGCTGGCCCTCGGCCCTTGTCTCACTTGTGCACCAGTCCCTCCTTTTTCTTTCTTCCTTGCACTAGGAATACCAAAAGCACATTTTCCTGGATGCTACTGACACCACCATTCATGCATGCCTCTGAGCTCTCTTACCTCTGCTAAGGCATTATGGATTAGCTGTCTAGTTTCTTCAAGAATATACCAGCAGAAACATAGCAGGTGTGGATGGGCTTGAGACATGGCTATGCCTTGGGAGACAGCTGATAGCAGATGTGGATGGGCTTTGAGACATGGCTGTGCTGGGGGAGACAGCTGCTGCAGATGCAGTCCTTGTGGTGAGCAGCTCATGTTCATGTCTCACGTCATTGCAGAAACACTGTGGTGCCGTTAGTGGTCCAAAGGCTAAGAATGCCCCTTTCAACAGAAACTGGTTGCATCAATTTTATCTCAGATCACAGAGTTTATTACACAAACAAAGCCCAAAGTCATCAGGAAATGTCCTTTTCCTGGTAGTGTCCTCTTATTCTTTCAGCAACAAAATTCGCATTATGTTACAGTGTCATCCACTGAACTAAAACAAAGCAAAATTTAGGAACAGCCAATAAATAAATGCTGAAGTTGGCTGTAGGAATTATGATATGCTAAATTCAACTTTTAAGAATCTCTTAATTTTATGGTATGAAAAAGAGGGAAGAATTCTGGTGAATTTGGTTTGTCTTTCTCAGGCTTCTTTTGTCTTGCTTTTTAACATTAGATGGATTATTCCTCTTTAATTGGAAAGCATACACTTGCTGTGTGATGTGTGGATCCAGTCTTGCAACATGGCACATATTTGGGAATGATGCTGCTGGGAAATGGCACTTTCAGCACAGATAATTGCAGCAGGAATTCTGCTTTTGAGGTATCTTCAGACTTGAACATAAGCTGATAATGCTGCTTTTTCTTTGGAAAATGTTGACCTGTCCAGAAGGCACAGGCACTTTTTTATGCTGTCTGCTGCTGCTGCTTCAGCTTCAGTTTGACACCCACTACACTGTTTCCTTGTTTAGTGTTTTAGCAATTAAA
This sequence comes from Melozone crissalis, assembly GCF_028551555.1. NCBI lineage: Eukaryota > Metazoa > Chordata > Aves > Passeriformes > Passerellidae > Melozone > Melozone crissalis. The sequence continues at coordinate 39,570,789 of NW_026535796.1, read as the reverse complement.
TAATAAAGCAGTCGCCTTTAGAAGAGTGCTTGCAGCTATTCACAGAAAAGTAGTACATACTTAAACAAATAAAAAGTCCCTTTTTTAAATTCTGCAGTCAAATGAATTTCTGTTTGGCTTAATCAGATTTTGAAATCCTGTCTACGTCATTTGTATTGTTAATATATTACAGAGCTTTATACCACATCACATTACTGGGAATAGATTTGAAATATATAAAGATCAAAAATACAGATATTTTTAACAGTGGTAAGTAATTTTCTGTCATAATAGCTGAAAGAAAGTGCTATGAAGCTATTAGTACTAAATTAATTTTTTTTTAATGTAATTTGGTATAAATACTGACAAGCTGAAGAAACCCCCAACCCCATCCAACAAATGCATACTCATTAGTCATTCAGTTTAGCACACAGAGGCAGCAGTCAGCTAGGGTGTGCGTTTTTATGTCTGCTTCAATTGCACACTTCATTTATTTGGACATGGCATAGGCGGCTTTCTCTGTCACACGGCATCACTGCACGATTAGCAAGTTGTGCCCCAGGGCAGCTGGGACGCTTTGCTGGGGCAGATGTTCTTTTCAGCTTATTCAGTGGCCGTTGTGGGGTTGTTTACTGTTGTCATAGATACCTGCATTTCCATAGCAGCCGAGCTGTTGTGTGTGAAGCAAGTGAATATAGTTATAAAAGGATCATATTTTGTTCTGTCTCTATAACTTACCATCTGTCAGCTGACTTTTCATGATGGATTCAGAAACCAATTTAAGAATAACAGCAGCCAGCTGATTATTTTTGCTTATATTAAAGTGACAGTGGACAAGAATGCAAATAAATTGATGCTTCAATGAAATGCTAGTTTCTTTTTTTTTTCTTAATTGCAGCAGTTTGTCTTCCAACACTTTCTCAAACTTTGCTGAAACCTTTTTTGACAAATAGAAATGACCAAGTGTCATCTTTTGTACTTGCTCAGGTATTCCTTGTGCTTTCCCACTTCTCAGCTGTCAGCTCATCCCTCTCTGTGGCTTCCAAATTGTGATGTTGCTCCTGCTTTCTCAGATCCTTTGTAATGAAATCTAAATACTCTCCACAGAATTAAACAGGGAATTGGTGAGGCTAACAGCAAAGGTATCAGGCACACACAAGCATAAGTATGGCTCAGTGACATAGATCACCACTTTGTTTAATAGTAACAAGGGGATCACATGCAAGTTTGGGGATAAATTTAATGTGTAGCCAATGAGCCCTCTGAGTGCTGAACTCTCCTACCTTTTCACTCAGAGACATGGTCATACCTGTAGTTTAGCAATGGGGGTAAGAAGATTAGCCCAGTTGTAAATAATGTATTTATTGGTTGATTTTTCCAGATCCTGACATTGATGCTGCCACTGCCATGATGCTTTTGAATACTCCCCCTGAGATACAAGCAGGTTGTGAGTAGATATTTCTATAGCATATAGCAACATAGACGTATAAAATTAATATTCTCTTTTATAAGTATACAGCATACCAGATAAAAAGGATGTAATAAAGAAATATAACTTCCCTTGTAGACCCTTGCACTTCCTTGACCCTTACATGAGTATAATTTTGTGGTTCATATTACATTTGTTACATGAATAATATTCATCCGTGATCTCTTATGTAAAAGAGAGGTTATTGTTATTCATGACATACACTTAAATGAGTAACATACTATTATCCATAGTGATAGAAAGACCTGGGGCAACAGCCAGGAGAAAGGCAGGGAGAGAGAGAAAGAGCAAGAGAGTGAAGGATACATGGCATATGGTTCTGTTTTCATTTTGTTTTGATTTGACTCCTATCGTGTAAGTTACCACAGCCATCTGGATACTTTCCATTCACTTGGGCACTGTTTCAGCTCCTTCCTTGCACACATCCTGCCTGTTTTGGGATTTTTTCTCTGACTGATGCAAGGCAGTAAGCAGGTGACAAGGAGCAAAGAGAGGTCTCACTTCCTGCCAATACTCCCCTCCCTGTTCTGTGACCAGACCTGAGGTTTTAATGCTGTGCATTAACAGAGCCTGGACCCCCACTGGACTGGGCTGAGCAAATATTGCAGGAACCATCCTGCCCCACAGAGCTTGCAGTGAAGGTATTACAGGAATCCATAGTGAAATACAGCTGCACAAAAACAGAGAATACAAGAAAACAAACCTATCACTAGTCAGCAAGTGTGGTAGTAATGCCAAGCGACAGACAGCTCTAAAAAATAAAGGCAGAAATTAAAATAGAAACCATTACCAAGACTGTCTAGCATCACTGCTATTGTTCTAGCCTGGGCAACCAACTCCAGATTCCTGGGGAAGCCTTGATTTGCACTTTGATACTCTGCCTGGGGAACAGAGTCAATTACCATCAAAGCATTTCCCATGCAGCTGAGGAAGGCTATTGTCAGGCTGCTTTGTGACCCTGCCAGAGGAATGCTTCTTGAGAAGCTGCTCTCAGGAGAGCAGGATGTACCAAGAAACTGCTCTGGAAAGAGAAGAGTGGTCCTTGTCCTCCTCTCCTAAGCAGCTTTCAGGAACTGTGCATGGTAAAAGGGCAAGCAATACCTGCTGTGTGTAGGAAGGAAAAAGGAAAGATTTTGTTGGGAAGAGGAGGTTACACTTTGTAACTGATTAATTAGCTTTATGGTTTAAAATGACCATTTAAAATTCCACACCTATGTGTGAAACACTGCTAACAATCACAAATGAATTCTAAAATCAGCTTCTGCTTTTATATGAAATCTTGAAATGGTATGTGACAAACATTGGTTACTATTTACTCCAATTCCACCATCCCTTAGTTTTCATTCAGAAAAACATAAGGCATAGTAAAAGAGTAAAATACTGTTATTAGGATTATTTTGTGTTTGTGTAGGTTTTACTGTATAGACTTATAAAACTGATTGTTCACATTGCTACTAAAGGTTAGTATGCAATTATAGTTAGAGTGTTAATGTCAGAAATCAGTTTCTCAATTATTAACAGCTTGCAGTATATTCACAGACCAAATAAAGGCAGAAGTTCAAAATAGCCAGCTGTGTGCAAGTTTCTACTGAAACCTGCAATCCAGCTGGCACCAGGAGTTAAAGCATGAAAGATACTGTGATATGCTAAGAGAGGGCATGTAGGAACATAGATTTAATACTTTTTGCTTCAGTTTATTGAAGTCGTGTTTCATCAGGTTTTGTAGGTTTGTGTTTGAAAAGAAACAGCAATTAAAACACTTGCTTCCTTTAGAAGCAGCTACCACAAGTTACAAATACTTAGGATTTTTATTAGTTCATTAATATTAATTCCAAAATATTTGACTTGCACTGAAAACTGTATCTTGACCTGCAACGCACTGAGTACTGTCTGGGCCATCTTGGGCAAGTTGCATCAAATTTATGGGCCTGTTTCCTTCTTGTGAATCTGATTTGGAGAGAGGACAGAAGAAAACAGGATGGTGAACAAATGGTAGAGCTCCATTTAGAACTCATGGGTACTAAACCAGTGAACTTTAGAACTCATGGGTACTAAATCAGTGAAGGCCCTGAGTTAGTTTTGTACAGTTGCTTTTTTGTACAAAAGATTTTCAGCATACCAACATCTTGGAAGTGAATATTGCTAGCTGTCATTCTAAGAGTGTGGCATCCTGGGCATGTCATTGAGTCTTGCCAAACCATGATGTTTTGCCACGATTAAAAGGGGAGATAGGTTTTGGTGCTTTTGCAGTGTGTTGGAATTCTGGAGATTCAAGTCACTGGAAGCATGTAGGTAGCAACACCTTCTTAATTGGTGAGGTCATTTTGGACTTTGAGCCACTTGCTTTTCTGGAGGGATGAGTAAAGAAAGGGGCAGTGTTAGTGTATGGCTGCTGCTGCTAGTGAACAGTGCTGTGGTCAGAGGGATTGGATATAGTGATTTAATCCAAGAAGCTTCTCAGTGCTGTTACACATAGCTCCAAGTTCATGCACAGTCCTTTGCCCGTTGCTATATAATTTGTGAATTGCACACAAATGCAAGTACATTGCTCAATCTAAAGTTTAATGCTGCAAACAGCTATTAAACAGTGCTCACAGAAAGGATTTGGGTGGAAACCAGGAAACTGAGAGTCTTCCCAGCTCTGACATCCACCTTCTGGTTTCAGTACTCTCATCACTGCTCGGTTGGGTTGGCTAGAAACTGGTGGCCTTCAGAAAACTTAGCAACACTGGTTTTGTGAGTGGTTCCTTATAGGAGACTGAAGTGCTGTGGTAAAGATATTTTTAAAATAGGTTTTCTATGGTTTAAACCAGTGTCTCTCTGATTTGGAAGTCTTTATTAATCTTCCTCTCAAAACATAAAACCCAGACTAGATACGTATATTGTAAGTTTGGTGGGGGGACAAGTAATTCCTTAGAGATCTACTTTACCTCTATACTTCGAACATTGTACCCCAATGAAATTTGCTTTTTAAAGTAATGCAAGTGGATTGTATACAAGCAAGATACATATACAGGGATGAAGACCAAAAAAATTGCCTTAATGACAGTGGAAAATCTCCAAATAGGATAAAATAGAACGTGCTGGTTTTTTTGGACATTTTTATTGTACATGAAACTTGATAGATGTAATGTTCTATTTCTACTGCTTATGGACAAGTCACTTAGTATAACTGAGACAGCTTCCAGCATAACTTTGAGTACCAGAAAATGATAAATCATTGAGAGTAAAATGTTTTGTAAAACTATTTTTACTGACAATTTTGTATTAAAGCAAAAACTAGGAAAATACATTTTCATAATGTTCAAACTTTCTGTTGCTAGATTTTGGTTGGGATTTTGTTTTGGTTTGTTTTACTTTGGTGTTTATTATTAAGCCATTAAAGGGATGAAATAAATTTGGAAAGAAAGCTTACTTTTATCAAGTACTTTCTACTTCTTTCTCCATACTCCTCATAATATTTTTAGAAAAAGTACAAGTGTGATAGGATTATCAGGATCTCCCTAAACAAAAATCTCAATTTTTGTTTAGAATAAATGTCTTGTTGGATGCATCCTAGATTCACAGTTTGTAAGGACTACAGAGTACAGAATTTAAAAGCTATGAAATTGTCCTTGAGCTGTAAAATACAAGTTGGGCAGATGTCATCAAATTTGTGCCTGGGATAAGATAGCTGAATAAAGTTACACATCTGGCAGAAAACATTTGCTTTTGGCAACTTCTGATGTCCCATCCACTATAGATCATCAGCAATTTCCTACTTTCAGTTCTTGTAGCCTGATCTAAAGAATTCTACTAAACACTGCGCTGAAAGAAAGCTTGTCAGAAAAGAGCTGAAGCTGACAGATATTAGCCAAAACTCAGTACCTCTTGTCTGTAGTGATTTCTTCTATGCTACAGAAGCTGGGTCAGGGCAGAGTGCCCTGAGATCAATGCATGTGCTGTATGATGACAGAAGAGGCAAAGAACCAGTCTGTCCCTACAGGATACACTCGCACATTCCACTTCTTTAAAATTCATTTCTCAGTAAATACTATTCATTCTTCCTTGCTAAGTGTTGGCTACCTTGAGCTAGACAGTTTGATGAAGTGTATGTTTGTTTCCTAAATCACACAAAGAACAGGTTTTTTTACCAGTTCATTGTCTTGATTGACAAGTCTCACTCCTTGCCTATGCGTCATTTAACTTCCATGTGCCAATATTTACCCAAGAAGTTAGTTTCCTTTTCTAGTGAGCTTTTGGGGTGTCAGTGTGTCTGGGGACTATCCATTACTTCCTCCTCCTTTTGCATTTCAATTTTACCAAATTGCTGCATTGTTTGTTTGACAATCAGATCTTCAGGGAAGGACTCAGTCTGACATGGTTTTTCTGACACTGCTGTGAAGATCTCAGATGAGGTGGTTATCTCAGCCAGAACTGGGCTTGCTTCACCTGCACACCCCTGCAAGTTAGAGATCAGGGATGCAGTCTGTTGAGAGATGTGACAAAAGAAGTCCATAGTTGGACTAATCTACTCAGCTAATGTGCACACAAGAGCATGCTCTGGATTAAAGTAGTCCTGCACTGGCTGTGGAGTGATCATGTAGCCCTCTACTTACTTTCCACCTACAGACCCTGAGTACAGGCCACAAAACAACACTGGATTTTTGAAGGGCTTCTGCTGGATCCTTTTAACACTGTGAACATAGTGCCTTGATGGGTTCAGATTATGGTATGTTCTCCCACATGTCATTCACTTTATTGTCTGTTAAACTATAGCATGAAAGTTCTCTACAAAAGGGAGATTTTTTTTCCCCTTGGAGAATTTCAGAGGTGTAGTCTTGATTTTTGACATTGGATGCATTGCTTCACTCCAGAGTTAGCCATTGGAGACTCAGCTGGCTGAGTCTACTCAGGTTGTGAAATTCCGGCAGAGCAGCATAAGATCCAAAAATAATTTCCCCATTCATGCAGCAGATGAGGGGTAGATTTTCAGTACACACTTTGACTCTACTCCAGTGAAAGTGTTTCCGGGTCTTAAGTTTCCTGAGAGCAGAGTAGACCCTTGAAAACATAGCAGTGATGAAAGCTGAATAATGATTTTGTCATTTCAGACTCTTTGTGTTTCACTGGGAACATTTTGTGAAAAAGGAAACCTTCATCAAAGAGATGCACAGGTCTTCTTGCATTGTTTTCTTGAGCTGAGTTTCTCAGATATAAACGGCTTTGGGCACTTGCTGAGAAAAGGTGTAAATTACATTTCACACTTCTGCCTAGGAATTGGGAACCTGGAACCTGCCTGTGCTGTTGGTTAAAGAAGCATTACAAGGGAGGGGTCAGGACTGTAAGGTGTTCATCCAGATTGGCACTGATTGATGATATGGCTTGGAGTAAATTATCTTACCTCCACACCTTGAATCTTCAATCTCTAAAATATAAATATCTCACCTCAAAGTATGGGTTTGAAACGTAATTAAAGCTTGTAAGACGTAAATGTATCTTTGGAATAAAAGTACCACATAATTTCAGTAAATAATCCACAATCCTTCAAAAGCACCAAGATGTAGGAATAATTCCTTGAATATAAGTAGCTGTCATACAGCCTGCACGAAGGCTGGAAGACTCTGTGGGTACCAGAGACAGTGTAATAGCAGTTTATCCATAATCTTTTTAAAATTAAATAATTAATGTTATTTTTTGCAAGGATCAGTTTTGATGCTTTAAATGTTGTAAGTAGAGATGAATGAGCAAGAAAGATCAATCTTATGGTGGCACATTGGTACTGTGGATAGCTAGAAATTAATACCTTTTACTAGTTAAATATTTTAATCCTGCTTTTCAGTTTAGGTTTAGAGTGCTACAGAAGCTGATTAACCAGAAAGTTGAGATGTTGTGGGTTTTTTGTTTATGGTTGCATATATTTCCTGAAAGGATACACTACATAGTCCAGTGTCCTTCTCCAGTGATCCCTTGCATACAACATTTCTGTTTGTCTGAGTGATGTAGTGGTTGTGCTGAATCATAATTCAGAGAGTCTGAAGAAACAAACCCAAAAATCAGTAGCAATAACACTGCTGTTGTAAGCTGAAATAGTTATTGAATTCTGAGTGATGATTTCATTATCCAGAGCTGTGATGTACTTCAGAGAAAAGTTAGAATCACAGAATCATGGTTAAGACCTCTTCTGGACTGAATAGTCTTATTGGAGCCTTTCAGTGAGTGGTGGCATGAGGCACAGACTGGCCATGATTGAAGAGAATTTCATAGGAGGACAAGAGACCAAGTTGTCTCTTAGGAGATATTTTCATAAGACAGCAAACTTCTGTGTTTTGTTTTTTTTTTTTTTACAAACATTTGTTCATTTGTTACTTCTTGAAGGGAATATGGGGGGGGGAGAGAGAGAAAAGAGAGTGTGTGTGAGTGTGTGTGTGTGTGTGTGTGTGTGTGTGTGTGTGTGTGTGTGTGTTGATGAGAGAATGTTTTAAATATGAAGCTTTTGAAGAGACTGTTTCCTGGATCACTCTCCATGACTTAAAAACCTGCAAAGGGTCAAGGAAAATGAAAGATGGATTCCAGTGAGGGTGTCAAGGTATAGAAATCTGAGGTTGTGAGACTTGGCAGTGTATTTGATATAGATATAGGTATAGATACATACATAGGAGTGCAGGAGGAAAAGGAAACTCAAAAGAGATAAAGAAGGAAAGACAGGAAGATAATTTTTGAAAATTGTGAGGAAGCAAACAGGATGTTCTAAAGAAGCAATGGGAGTTGTCAATAAAGGATAGAGGAGAAGAAAAATCATAGAATAAGCATCAGTTAACTCTACCAGCAACCAGGATAATTAGGTAATCTGGGCAAAGAAGAGTTTGGGCATCAAGGAGCCCGTTGCTCTCTTTTTGTAGTAGCTCTTTCGGTATGTTTGCTTTGAAGTTTTACAGTGTATATTTAGACAGTATCCATAGCTAACTGACATTCTGTGCATATGCATAAATGTTTCATTTCAGTATAAAACTATGGTTTATATCATAGCGAAGAGAAAATTCCCAGATCTTTCTCAGTCAAAACTTCCGGTTCCTTTCTTTTGATGGGACTTTATAAACATAGAGAAACCATACCATGTAGTGCAGTATAAAATCTGTCCTTCTTAAAAGTTTGTTGGAATAACCATGTCCATTTGAAATTATGTCTTTTTATTGATCTTTCAGTGTTCAGCACATTTATCTATGGCTTTGAATTCACCTGTTGCCTTCATGTTTTAGGCTGGCCATGTCTTTGAGCAGTCTGCTTTTCTTTCATGATACTGGTGTTTCGACCATCGCAAGGTTACGCTGTTGGAACAAATATAATAAGAAATTCAGCCTTTTGAATTTTAACATGATAATACTGCTCTACAGTATCTAAAAACCAGAACATTGGAGCAGAGAAAGCCTTACATTGTCCCCTGTGTGAAAGAGGTTTGATGGATTCCTCATAAACTAGCAGTGAAGGGAAAAGTATACAGAGTAGGGAGGTATAAATAGCAAAATGCTATTTAAAATTATTCTGGTCATTGAAAGCTGACCCAAGCTGTTATAAACTAAGTTCTATAATTTTAGCCATTTGAGGTTGTACTTAAGTACCTAAATATAACTGACCTGTTCTTCAAAGGTGCTCAAAAGCAAGAGTGGGTGTTACACAGTGACAGGATTTGATCGGGAGAGTGATGTGCTCTCACAAGCAGGAGAAAGAAGATTATTTTCCCAGAACTAATCTGTGTGGTCTGGAGTGAAACAAGGTGAGCACCAGGACAGCAGGAGTTGTCGATCTGGCTTGATGTTTATGGGAAGTTGAAATGTACCTCAGCAGCTTAGCACTAGCATACTTCTGAGCATATGCTCCTCTGCCTCAGAATACACTAGTATTTTGGGGTGTGAGTATTTGAAGTTGGGCATGTCAAATGTATGTGTTGATTCTGAATAATTTCTCTAGTCTCCGTGTAATTTGTTTAAAAATAAATTCTGTGGGTGTATATAAAGTAATACAGTTTACATTTATCTTACAAGTGTTTATATAATATCCATGTATTTAAAAATAATATAAGAAGAGTAATGATCATCATTCTCTTTTTGGACATTCCCCATGGGGGGAAGTTATGGTGTGAGTGATGACTTCTAGTAAATAGAATGTGTGTCAGCTGGCTGCCTGTGGATGTTACAGAAGCGAGTTTGGGTGGGGGCTGAGGTGAGGTGACTGTCCCAGCCTGAAGGGACGTAACAGCAGTGCCAACAAATGCCAGTACATGCAGGTAGGGCCCTGGTGAGGGCCTAGAGCAAGAACTCTGCTTGGGAGTCTTGCATCTCTCAGTGGAGGAGGAAAACCCTGGGACTTGCTAAGGACACTCTTGCAATGGTGGTGCCTGACTGGTGCTCCTCTGCTCCTTGTTCAGCTGTCTGCCCTGGGCTCAGCAGTGTACAGAAACGTGCCTGGGTAGAGAGCAAGTACTCGGGTGTAATCTAAAATCCTGTTGGCCAGAGCTGCAGTTTTTGATGTAGAGCCAAGTTGAAGAGCCCAGTGGAATGCCTTGTCTGTAGTGGTCAGTTCCTGGGAGTTTGTGTCAGCGGCACCAGCCCGTGTTGGGTGAGGGAGGCCGGGCTGTGCCCCGGCCATGTGCAGGGGGCACGGGACTGCTGCCAGGCTGCATGGCAGTGTCACCCATGGCCAGGGCAGGGCCTAATCACTGCTATGGACATAATGGCCTCTAAGCCTCTTCTCTTTCTCTTCCTGCTAAATACATATTTGTAGTTAATATTTTGTTTTGCAGGAATAGGGGCCCAAGATATTGCTGCTCAGAAGGTAAACTGGGATGATAAAAAGCTGTCAACTGTGATCTTGCAGTGAAATACTTGTGTTCAATTTATCTGTAAGGGGTCATTGTTTCTTTTTGTAGACAAAATAGTTACATCTGTGCTCATAGCTGGTTTTGACTCTAAGCACATTCATTCACAGTAGAACAGCAATTGCAAAAGAAAAGTGATTCATTTGTACAAGGAATGATCTGCAGCAACTAGGTCAGGCAGTGGCTTTGGCAAGCCATGTTATCATTGTTTGCCATGAAAATAGCATTGGAAATAGAATGGCTCGGAAGACTCGAGGCTGAGATGTCCAAGGTAAGCAGTGTACTGCACGAGCCTCTCTAATGGTTTTCCAGTACATTGAAAAGCCTGAGTTCCACATTTTGCTCCTGTACTTTTCTAACTTTTCCTTTAGAAGAAAAAAAATTGTATGTTTTGTTTTGTTTTTAGTTCCTTCGGGAGTGATACAAAATGGAGCTCGAGTACTGAGTAGAGGAATATTTCCTGGAGCCAGGCCATTGCCAATCAACCCTATAGGGAGCATGGCTGTCGCAGTGAGGTAAGAGTGCATCATTGTGGGATCTGTATGAAATAAATCAGCATTTTAAAAAAGTATAAAAGTATATGTAAGCTCTGGGTATTTTGCTGCTTGCCAATGCTTCTGAGGTTCTAAATGAAATAAAATTCTGCCACCTAAAATTCTTGGAATATCATCCTTAGCAGGATAGTCATGGCATATCTGTCTGTTGCGTGGTGGTTTGTGAAAAACACTTGTATTTTCACTAGCAAATTGCAGGCAGTTTGTGGTGAGAACCTCCTGTAGTGGCCTGTTTTAGTAAGTGCAAATGTTTTCTCCTCCCCTCTCTCCCTTTTCTTAAAGACTTTTTCCTGGATTAAATACCAGAGAGAAGAGTATCAATAATATTAAAGCAAATCCTGAAAGCTATTTGAACATATAGCTGTCATTTTGTTATTAACTTAGATCTTTGTGAGGCAGTTTCTTTCACTGTGGTTTTATTTCAAGGTTATACTGAAACATTCAAGGGTAAAATGTTGTTTAAGATACTCAACTATCAGGAAGCAGGGCAGTAAGAGACATCTAGTGATGGCAGTAGGAACTGTGGTTCAGTGGTTTGTTTTGCTTAAAGCAGTGCTGGTTTATTGGTGGAAGAACAATTTGCCCCGGGTGTAGCTCCATTTTCAGTCAGTCACAACAGAGATTAATTTGTCAAGTGCACTGCCAGTGCCCTCCTCTTTCAGAACTCTCAGTATCTGCAAAAGCTATTTCAGCTCAGGCAGTTGGGTATTCTGGGTGGGGTTTCATAATTAGTGCTGACCTCACTTCACGGTGCTGTTGCAATTACACTCTCTTTTCTCAGGAAAGGGCTGCAAGGCATTGAAATAAAGTATCTAGGTAGGCCTAATTCTATCACTATTTACATGAGGGTTTTTGTTTTTTATCCCTTTTCAGAATCAGGGTCTAGTCCCTTGGGTGCAGTATTTCCATCCAGTAAATGGAGAGAAAGACAGAGAGAGCCTATGACATTCACGTGGTCTTGATGCTTAAAATGCATAGAGGGGAAGACACTAATTGGAATAAAATCCATAATTTTTGATGAGCCAGTTCTTCAGCTGTTTTTCCCATTTGCTACACTGAAGGGATGCAACCTCAAGGGTCATCCTCCAGAATTCTGCAGAGATCCTCTCCATCTCTCTTTACCACAGCTTGGCCTTGCTAGCAGCAGGGGTCGGCTCTCTTCATCAGCTTTGCCACTGGCTTCACCCAGGACTTGTATTCTGCTCCAGTGGGGATTGCAGAGCCATAGGACTACAGGATCATTAATTATATATAATTTTTATGAGGTTTTCAAGCTAAATGGAGGACATAGTGGTCTCAGTATTATCTCTGGAGTTTATCTGTATTTCCTGCTTAGACTCTGTTTCATAATCAGGATTGACTCATGGAGGAAATAGAACTGTTTTACTTCCAGGCCACTTGAAAACTTCTGTGTAGGCATCCTCAAATTGCTGTGCTGTAAAGCTGTATCTAGTTACATTTTATACATTTTCAAAGGACTGTTTCTCATGATTTTTTTTCCCAGCAGTAGAGAATGGGATCTCTACCAGCTACCTGTTAATGTAGAGATGGGAAATTAGGGATTTTACCTTCCCTTGCTTACGTTCTTTTTGCTCTGTCTCACAGAAAAGCATTTATCATTAGTTAATGCAGACATTTCTAATTCTTTTTGTTCTCTTCTCCAGCCTTAGGCAGTATTAGAAATAGCTTGCTCTGAATATATTCCTAGTGTGCATAATGTCTGCTCATATTTAAAATCTCCTGCAATATCCCCTCTTTTACTTCTTGAAAGGCAGAGGGAGACACAGACAAGAGGCTTTGAAAGCCTTTGAGAAGTTAGGGGACTCTGTTCAATGGAGCGAGTTCAGCAGGCAGTTTTGTCTTGTTTCCCTCAGGGATAATGCTGTTCAGGATTTCTTTGGGAAGAACATCAGTCTGGGTTCACAATGCCTCTTGGAACATCATCTGGTCCTCTCAAAACTGGACACCTCTGTTATCAGTTCTGTGAAAAGTACACTGTTTCTTGGTGCCAGCCCCTCTCCTCAGATACACCAGACTAAATAGGAGCTGTCATGTTCACCTTTCATGGTGTCTCCAGAGAATAACTTCTGCTTAGAATGTGCAGCAGGGGGAATTTACCACAGCATCCATACAGCCTCCTTTTGCAATTTAAGAGTAGGTGGACTGCTCAGATTGAGCTGTCATTCCTGCACAGAGGACAATGGTCCAGTCAGGCTGGCAGGGGATGTTTTCAGACATGTTCAGGTGCAGGAAGGTTGATTTTCCCCACTAGCTTTTACCAGGAGGGAGGTCTGGGCAGCCTTGGTAGGTGGTGCAGTCTCCTGTTAATTTTTCTGCTGAAATTGTGTGCCTCTGCCTATGTATTGAGAAGTCAGACAACTTCTTTCTAAGATTTTTTAAATCAAATGTCTTCTTTTGAGAAGTGTTCCTTTGTTGCTGCAAATGAAAGGCCTGAAGCCACCTGAAGAAGGTAGTTTTCATCATTCTCATAGGGGACCATTAGCATTTTCTTTATTGTGCAGACAGTTGCATAATAAATTGAACCTCATATCTGTTTTTCTTTAGTTACCATATGTAGGAATCACAGGTTCCTCTGTAAGATGCTGGTCTTCTCTTGGCACTTCCTTGCTGTCTGAGCTGTTTATTTCATTTTGTGTTTCATTTCCTCAATATCTTAATGGTCTTTGGTTTAGTTGTCCCCCAAGCTGGTACAAATAGCTTGCTGTATGTTGTCCTGTTGTGCAGTGCCATTAGTGCCAAAACAGAGTAAGAAGAAGTTTGGTCTTGGGTTAAATCTGCAGTTATGTGGGTGTTTTGACTAATCTGTTGTTCAGAAAGGAAGCCAAAACTATAGCATTGGACTGAGAAGCTGAAGTCTGTGATTTCTGATGTGTTAACTGCCATGAATAGAAAAGTTTACTGTGCTGTTCATCTTTGACAGCGTGACTGAATGCATTGGCATATTTTGTTCCTGTAGAAGGTATCAATGTGTTGCTCTTCCTTTGTAATTACATATAATTACTTTATATTTTATATATAAAATAAGGTACAATTGAATTAAGTCCTTTGGGTTAAAAAACCCTCCTGGGGTTTATTTAACAAAGATGACTTTCCCTGAATAAAGAATTACAGTTGCAATCATCATTATTTTGTAGTGCATTTGGCTTAAATTGTACAAATAGGCCTTTCATTCCAAACTCATCTACAAATGGAAAGGCATCCCACACTATTTTTACTTTGAAAATCATCCTCTGGTGTTAATCTCCACAGCAGAGCATAATTGGATGTGTTTTGACAGTAGCTTTTTATTTACTTTATTCACACCACTTTTAGCTTGTTTACCATCCATATTTTCCATGTTGTGGCTGACAAGTGTAAGACCCACCCAAAAACAGCAGGGAAAATAGCGCTTCAGAGCTGCACAGCGTGTAGCATGGCTCTAGCATGAGATCCGTCGTATTTTGGGGATATTTTTGGCAGACCATATCCCTATATAGTTCCCTCAGAGAATCTAAAAGCAAGTGCAGTGACAGTCTGGATATGTAGTAGATATTGACTGACAGAGATATTCACTGAAAGCAGACAAAGCCAGTAGTTCCTCACATACAGCAAGGAGTTAGTTGGGAAGGTGAGCTCTTGCTCTTCCTATCATCATCCATTGGAAAATACCTTTTAAATGTTTTTCTAGGTGGACTTCTGTGTTGCTTTGGTAGGGATGGTGTCTGTCAAAGTGGCCAGTGCATATGACATTCACATGTCTTGGCAAGGTGCACAAAGCTCTTACCATATGTAATCACCTTCCACAGGAGTCAGGTATGACCTGTTACATCAACCCTTAGGAAGAGCACAAGCTTGGAAGTTGATCTGACATTTGAGATTGTGTAGCATCAATTTCACCACGATATCTGTAATTTTCTGCCGTTATCCATAGTGGGTGGGTGGGTGGTTTATGACTGTGTCCAAGTCCTGCTGTGCGGTAGAACTACTGAGCCTAAGCCTCTCACATGCCTGATGTGGACAGATCCACTGAGGTGAGGTTGATGGAAATTCACCCCACAGAGAATCTTAGCAGCTGTTTAGCATAGGCCTTGCAATTTGGTTCAGGCTATTTTGCAGAAGATGTTTTACAAAATATCCTTGGTAATTTTTTTTTTAAACTTACTTATATGCTACATATGCCTAGGTAATAGGTTAGATTACTTTTGGTACTATTTGTTAGAAATACCTTGGGTTTTAAATTACTGCAGGTTAAAAATAAAAATTAATAGGAAATTACATGGGTTTTCCCCATTTTATCCAATCCTTCTTCACCAAGTTCTTCTCTGTCCTGGTTTTGGCTTGCATGCAGTTCATTTTCTTCCTAGTAGGCAGTGCAGAGTTGTGTGTTGGCTTTAGCAGGAGAACAATGTTGATAATATGCTAATGGTTTAGTTACTGAGCAGAACTTGTCCCAAGTCAAGGACTTTTCAGTTTCCCATGCTCTGCCAGTGAGCAGGTGCACAAGAAGGGAGCAGGGGCAGGGCAGGTGACCTGAACTGGCCAAAGGGATATTCCATACCACAGAGCATAAACTGGGAGACTTGGCAGGGAGGAGCTGATCACTCCTGAGGGATGGGTTGAGTTGGAAACCATTGTGTTGTGCATCCCTTATCCTTCTTGTGTTTTATTCCCCTTTTTGTTACCTCTCTCTTTTCATCACCTTCATCATCATTGCTGTTACTGGTTTTGTTGTTATTTACTTTATTTTAAAGTGTTTGTGTCTCAACTAATGTTTACCTTTTTCCTATTCTTCTCCCAATTCCACCTGGAGCAGGGAAGAGCAAGCAGCTGCATGTGACACAGTTGCTGGCTGGGATTAAACACAGACATTCTCAAGGAATTTCACAGTTACCTGGAAATTGCAAACAGGTTTCCCAAAGAACTTCCTTCAGTAAAAAAAATATTTCCATTCAAGTTTCCAAGATAAAATTTTTCTTATTCATAGGGAAAACAAGTGCACCTGCACTGGCAGAGCTACAGCTCTTCCTTGATTTTGAGGAATTTAAAGAAAAAAACAAAACCAACAAAAACAAAACAAAAACAAAAACAAAAAACCAAACCAAGCAGGAAGACAACAAAAAGTCGGTAAGGTTTGCAAGTGTTGCATTTTGGCACCCCAAAATTTTGGCAACCTTACCTACTTCATCATGAGTAGATTTGAAAATGCCTGTTCTTTTGCTATTAATGCCACAGTTCCTTATGCAGCTCCTGATCACTAGGGCATGACAAGAACGAGTTTTGTGCTTAACCTTATCTGAAGATGGAAAATGGTTATTTAGGATTATTTGCACTTCAAAATTATAGGGCAATTACTAGATTATTCCTTGGGCATAGCTTTTATTATTATTTATTATACATAATAAAATATAAAAATATATTTTATTATACTTTATTTGTCATGCTGTCTTTATTTTTGCTTCTATTTTCCTCCCTTGAAGCAGCCATTCAAGCAGTGATCAAATAAAACAAACATTGCATATGCAGAGTAGATGCCAAAGCATAAATAGAATTATTATCATTCACTTACATTATCTGTGAGTTACTATTTTTGCTTAAATAAAGGAATTGGTAGGTATTTCCTTTCATAAACTCTTAATTGTATCTTTGTAGTGCTTACCACTGGTGTGATCAGCTTAACAAACCCCAGATCATCCCAGATGCACTGCATTCCCCTCCCCACCTGTAAGAGGCAGGATGAGTTATCCTTGGGAGCCAAAGGAATCCTTTAGTAACTAAAGGACAGCAATGCTGACTGACTTGATTATTCTTTCTTTGCAAAATGCACGGGGCTCCATT
Organism: Melozone crissalis; assembly: GCF_028551555.1. NCBI lineage: Eukaryota > Metazoa > Chordata > Aves > Passeriformes > Passerellidae > Melozone > Melozone crissalis. Next base: position 39,554,078 of record NW_026535796.1, on the reverse strand, counting down.
TGGTTTAATTTCAGATCTGCTGCTGATACTGCTGGCAGTTCATGAAGTGTATTTACTGTGGTCCTTTGCATACAATTTTTCTCTGAAGTACCTTTGTAAGAGCTTCTGTCACTATTGTGAGCCCTTTGTAAGAGCTTCTGTCACTATTGTGAGCAGCTCACTGTTGACTTTTAACTCAGTAACCCCTGACAGAATCTCATTGTAGAGCAAGTGAGCACCACTTATTTTTCATACACTTGCTCATCCTTCTGTCTGCTGGTTTGTAGTGGTTTTAAGAAGCAGTTCAACTAGCTGTAGCCAAAAGTTCTGACTGTTCTGAATTTCCCTTTGAAATAAAAAAGTGATTTTTCTTTTTCTTTTTTTTTTTTTTTTGTGAAGCGGGAATGTGTGAAAATCTACAAACCCAGCTTACCTTTACTGTTTTCATTGTGTCTTCTGACTGTGTGCTTCCAGTTACATCCAAAAACTGTCATCTATGGGTACACAGTATCTGTCATCCAGAAGGATCAGAGGTAGATTAAGGTGATATTTAAACTCCACATAGGTTTTCTTTGTTCATCAAAGGAATATACCTGTCTCCAGTGTGAAATGCAGTAAGGTTTTTTTCAGCAAAACCTTTGCCATTTTGCAAACAGAATGTGATTACCTATCTTTCTTTCAAGCTAGCAGAGAAATTTAAGGAAGATATGCCTGTACTTGGTAAAATGACAGACTCACTTTTGTCTCCTCCTGAGGAAGACCTCTCTGAAAGGCAGAGGCACTAGCACTGTGCAAAGGACATTATTTCCTCTAACTTGAGACCCAGCTGCCATGAGTCCTGTCTGGCTCCTGGTGACATTGGTAGTAGAATTCATATCCATTAACAATGGGAATGAAGTCAGACTTTAAGAAGTCCAGACTTCATCTGCACTGCTTGAGGATTGTGTCATTGTGCTACAAACAAATGGAAATGTTCTAAAAAGAATGTGTGCACATTGCTTTAGGCTGAGATCCCTCAAGCAAGTAAGGTAGTCCATGTGAGTAGGATGAAAAGCTCTGGAGACTCTCCCAGCAACTTTCCTGAAAGAGCAAGCCACTACTTTAAAACATGAAAATATGTCAGTTTCTGGAAATTTTGAAATGAAGTTCTGAATAAAAAAGGGGGGAAACAAAGTGAGAGTTACAACCAGAACTGTGAGCAAAAATAGATGGAGCTGGCCAAAATCTGTGTCCTGAAACCCAAGGGAGTTCTGTCCACTGATGATCTAGATTGAACTATATAAATCACAAATTCATTTCATAGTGAATATATGATTGTCTAAGAGCAGTGTAGAGCTTAAGAATGTCTCAGAAGCATATGTAGTATATTAATTGTTTAGATATTTGTTCATTCAGCTCTTACTAATCTACTAATATCAGTTATAAGTAATTTATCTAATGTTTGAGCTATTGCATATTAAGATAAGATCAGATTTCTTTCAGGGTACATGACTTTTGATGTTGTGAATATCCTAAAGCACTCTTCCTGTATAACTTTTTACTTTTCTGCAAATGTCCTTTGCTAATCCTCTCCTTCACCTGCTTTCTCTTCCTTTTGTATTTCCTCAAGCAGAACTGGATGGAAATCTTTCAAAATGTAAGTGAAACCCAAAGATTTTTCTAAGATCCAAATGCTATCCATTTCCTGACCAGTTCTACTTTCTTCTGAAGTGTTATTGTTATTTTCTTTTCTCCCCCTTTTTTTTAAAGCAATTCTTTTTTTGCACATCTTTGCAAACTTGTATTTTTCTTTACCAGCACTCCCTGTGGGATGCCAGCCTCACAGTACCCCCTCCCCTGGGACATCGCTCTGTACTCCCTGGGCATTTCATTCTGTTTTTATGCTGATTTGGAGGAATTGGGATTTGGAGTAAGTCCCATGGGCATAGCTTTTGAATCCAAATTACAGCCCCTTTATGTAAAAGCAACACTAGAGACTCCAGAGCAGGGTAAATCAGAGATGTCTCTGGCACGTGGTTGCTGTGCTGCTCCATGGAGCAGTGGCTTTCCTTTTATTCACAATCTCTTGGTACAAACTCACAAGAGTACATCTAAATGGGTATCTTGGTTTAAATCACATCCATTAGAAGCCTTGTTCACTTATAGTCAGTAGGAATTTCATTTGAGTTCTCACCTATTCTGTCCTGTATTTGTTTCCTTGGAGCAAGAATTGGTTGTTATTTTTTAATGGAAAATTAGTAGCATGTGATTTTTAGTAAGCCATATTGCTCTGACTTTTAGCTGCCTTGTAAAATCAAGTAAGTTTAATTTTATGCTAATTTATTATAATTTTTAACATCTTTAAATGTAAATTTACCCTAAAAATGAAGAATCTGTCACTTAAAATGCATCACATGCTTCCTTGTAATGGCTGATCTTAAGGAGTTGGTTATAAATTCACCTTATAACTAGCTTAGTATGGATGATTTCTTATTCTAAGCATTTGGCATCCTCTAATGACAACCCCTGCAGTTGCAAGCCATCACAGAGTAAATGCAGCTGGCTTGCTGCACAATCATGAATGACATTGCACTTAGTTATTAATAATTGAAGGAGCTTTGTGTATTCCTTCTAGGTTCTGTATGGAATTTATGGATCATACATCTACTCAGAAAGCTAGGCAAAAGTAATTTTGTTCAGCAAAAGAGGTTGGCAAGAGGCTTTCTTTGCTAATAAGTGTACCTTCTATTCTATACATTTCTTTGAAAGCACTGTAAATAACATGTGGAATGACTGATGAATTTGCTGCCTCCTAGCATTGTCCTGTCACTGGTTCATAAATGCAAGGGGCTTTCTTATCTCAGTGAGCTCTTGCAGACAAGACCATTTAGATGAACAGGAACTGTGGAATTACATACCACTCTTCTTTTACCCACCTTTCAACCTTACCTTTCAGAAATGGGTAATACTCTGCTGTTTCTTGTGTAAGGAACATGGCCTGAAACCTAAAGTACTTTCCCATTTTTAAAAGTAGAAGAGCAGTAATACTCTGGACTTGCCACTGTGCCATTCCTCTTAAGAAACATCTATGTTCAGTGTGTGCATTTAAGAAAGGGTTTTCATCCAACACCTGCCCCAAGTGTACAAAAGCACTCCAATGGTAACACAAAGATGGCAAGTTTAAATCAGTTTATCATGTGAGGATTTAAACAGCCTTGCTTTTTGGTTGGATTTTTTTTAACTGACAGAGAGGTTCAAGGCTGGTAAACTGGCAGGTGGCAGTGATGATGGCTTTACTCAATGAGGAGCATCCTGCTCTCCTCCTTTTCAGCAGGAGTTAAGCATGGCACAGAATCAGTGCCTTCTTTAATAGTATTGTAAGTATTGTATTCTGTTTTTTAAAGTCAGCGGCAATGCTCTAATACTTTTCACTACAGGAAAAAAAACCAGTTCATTTTTAAACATATCATGCTGCAGTAGTTCCTACTGCACAGGGTGCCATAAAACCAAAGGAGAAAATGACAGCTTCCAGAGCAAATCCAGATTTATTTTTTCTACTGCTTGTTTTTGAACATGTTCTAATATTTCCTTGGCAGCTAGTGGCTTAAGATTGTATTGCATTTAAGGTTATTTATTAACTGATCAGAATCAGAGCTGTGACTGGACATAGTTGTTCATTCTCTTGCAAAGAGTCCTTAATAGAAGTTGTGCTACTTCCGAGGTGAACCATGGAATACAAGGTTGGAATTAGAGCTGGAAAGTGTCTTTCAGAGCAGGCAAGGAATTGCCCCAGAAAGCTAGTGTCTCTTCCCCATGTTTTTGGTAGTATCACTTTATATGCAAAAGATGAGGGGCTATTTATGCAATTTGTCATTTTATTTACCCAGTAGATAAAATAATATTGGGGAGTTTTCTTTTTAATTTTTGAAAATATAAACTATTAATTGAAATTTAAATCAATACTGTTTACACATCATTTATTTGTAACCATCCCCTACTTGTTCCTGCTTTTTGTGCTGTTTTGCATCTTTGGGTTATTTTGTATGTTAAGTCCAATCCACAAGGCTTTGAAACCAGCTTGCATGGACATTACTTTGATAGTCATCATTTCAGATTGTAATTTCAATTTACCTGTCAGTTGGCTTTATCATCTTTTGCTTTGAAGCAGGATCACATCTCTGTGGCTTCTAAGAGTGCTTGGATTTGTTTTTGCAGGAATGGAATAACAAACTGCCGGATGCGGACGGAAAGCGAACAGTCCTGCGGCTCTCCAGTTGTTAGCGGTGACCCAAAGGAGGATCACAACTACAGCAGTGCCAAATCTTCCAACCACAGGAGCACATCACCGGCCAGTGACTCCGTTTCCTCTTCCTCTGCTGATGACCAGTATGAATTTGCAACTAAAGGTAGCCAAGACAGCAGTGAAGGAAGTGAGGTGAGCTTCCAGAGCCACGAGAGCCATAGCGAAACAGAAGAGGAGGACAAAAAGCAAAGTCGGAAGGAGACCAAGGATTCTTTAGCTGACAGTGGATATGCATCCCAGCACAAGAAAAGGCAACACTTAATGAAGGCGAAAAAAGTACCAAGTGACACACTGCCTCTTAAAAAGAGACGTACAGAAAAGCCCCCTGAGAGTGACGATGAGGAGATGAAAGAAGCAGCAGGATCACTCCTGCATTTAGCAGGAATTCGATCCTGTTTGAACAACATCACCAATCGGACGGCAAAGGGGCAGAAAGAGCAAAAGGAAACCACAAAAAATTAGAACAAATCAATGATTTGTTTGAACTTACAAAGTTTTGTTTCAGCACGTCAGGTGAATTCTAATGATTTGTGGCAATATCAGCAATTTTTTCCTTTTTTGTTTTTCTTCTATTTCTTTTTGTTTTGTTTATTTGGGTTTTTTGTTTGGTTTTTTTTTTTTTGACCCTTAAGATTTTTATTTTTAAAGGAGATTGAAGCCATAGAACTCATACTGACACTCAGCTAATTTACAAAAGCTTTTCATTACCTGAAGACAAAAAGTTAACAAAAAAAGAAAGCCAAAATCGCCATTGCTTTCTCCAGCTTGTCAAAAATGCATGGTTGAATACTCAGTGATATCAACATTAATGTGATGGGAGTAAAATTGGGCACTTGGAAATCCCTCTTAGAGTAGAAGAGCTGTGCATAATTTAGTATTCATTCAGGCCTGGCCCTTAAGATTTTTTTTAATGGCCTTACAATTGGGTTAGAAGTGAATGTGAATAAAGAGATTTGTGGGAAAGAGGAGGCACGTACTTCTCAAGGAAGAACTGTTTAGTGGCACTTGGAGATGTGCCACACAAGTCTTCGGACAGCCACTGGTGGCAACTGTGCAAGCAGCAATGCACTTCTAGTGTGTCACGTATCCTGTGTGGCTCATAGTGTGAAGACTGATAGCTCTAAGTTAGAGGAAATTTAAATTATGTATGCAATGGGTTTCAGTGAAATAATTAAATGGGAGGGGTGTGACTGTTAGTAGCATCGTTAACCATTGAATTCTGTCTTCTATATTAAATTGAAAGAATGTTCAAAAAGCCATAAGCCTGAAGATTGGCACTGCGTGCAAAAAATAATAGTAATAGGGAAAAACAAACTATGTCTTCTAAACTGCCTGAGTGGAAAGTAATCAAGTCTAAGAAATTACAGTAGATACAATGTACATCAGAATCTTTTTCTGTGGATCACATCCTTGATCTAACAGGGGAAACAAAGCTACAAAACCTGCCATTAGTAGTATTCTGTATTTAAAACTAGAAGGAAAGCATATTGGTGAACAGTAAAATTCAGAAATTCAACAAAAGAGCTCCTACACTGCCCTCAGAAGTGAGTGTGCAGTGACCATCAGTCAGGATTCATCTGTGCAAAAATGACAACAAATTTCCAGATTCAACCAGCATAGCCAGCAGAAGAAATTTGATCCACATTGCATGGATTCTTTAGGGAAAGGGGGAAAACAAAAAGCAAACAATTTTTTTTATTCAAAGATGACAAAGTTCTTGTAAGGTAAATAATGTATTTAGCATGAAGCATGAATTATTTTCATATAAATATAGAAAATAGAGAAAAAGGCTATGCCTCTAATTTTTAAGCCCTTAGGCTTAGAGTTTGTTTTTTGGGGGTTTTATTTTTTTGTTTTGTTTTGTTTTTGTTTTGGTTCTTTTTTGTTGTCGTTGGGGTTTTTTTGAAGCAGGTGTTTAAGGTTTAACCTTCTTCAGGGACAAACACTGACTGTTGGGGAACTTACTCTGCAATATTAAAAAATAAAATCTTCATGCTCTGGTAGGGCTTGGATGGTTGAATTATACTGCCTTGTCTGCACATTCAGCCCCCTCTCCCTACTTCTGTTAAAAAAAAGAAAAAAAAAAGAAAAAAGTAAAAGTGTGTCTTTTCTTCGTCTGTACATGTGTAACATGACGCAATAATCTGAGGGCAAATTTAGTAGTGAGTGTGTATGACAGAATCAAGAAAATAATGGGAGGTTAATTGAGGAAAACTCTCTGATTTGATTCAGGAATAAGTAGACAAGAAAATAGCTTTGCTAATTTGCCATGAAAAATTGAAGTTAGTTAAGAGCCTTATGGAGGTGTCTGAATAAAAACCAGTGTTACAGAGAGTGTGATTCAGGTACAGTGCTACTCTGGTAAGGATGGCTATGAGACTGAAAATCACTACAGCACAGAGAAGCTGTGAAATAAACTAAACAGTCTCTCTCACCTGGATTCTTGCATTTGGCATGAAAAATTCTACACTTAGAATATCCTAGAGGCAAAAAGAAAATCCCAGAAACCAACCACTTAAGAGAACAAAATGGTTGGTTTCTTAAAGAGTATAGGTTTAGATTTATCACTAACAGCTGTTTCAGGCAGCAGTTTAACCAAGATGGATGTAGTTTATGAAGAGTGAGTTAGAGAAGGGTTTGACTTCCTATTCAGTGCAGTGAGCTAAAAGTTGTATTTGGAGATGCCTGTGGTGTGTGCTCAGTTAGGAGGTGGAAGGACTGAAGGACAGGCTGGTCTGGACCTGGTTCTGTATCCCACAAGCATTTTGTAAAGAACAGGGCAGCACAGCAAAAGTGTGCCTCTCCTCCCATCTCAGCCAGCATGTCCTGGGATCAAGGAGCAGCTTGAGAGCTGCCAGAGCTCAGCACAACTGCCAGCTTAGGAGATAAGGAAGGAGAGAGCCATGGATAGTGCAAGAAACAGCCTTGTTCCTCTCACTTTGCAGGGGCCAATGCGTACAGCATTGATTCCAGCATTAGTTAAGTCAGGAGTACAGAGAGACTAACTTCTGTTGGCTGCCTGCAGCCCTTTAGATAACGTTGGGGAAAACAGGAAGGACCAGTCCCTTGGCCAGGTAGCACAGAGATGAATGAGCCATAACATTTCCCTTGTCTGATCAGACTGGGATAATCTGCTTCTTCCCAGGCCCATGCTCTCTACAGCCAAAGTCTGCAGGTGATGAAGCACACAACCCTGTACAAGAGAACTTGGTCTTCATCTTTTACAGACTTTTGGGAGAGTCATTTGAAATAAAAGATACTACAGTATCACTTTGCCACCACCTTTGCTCATTGATGCATAGTTGTATCAGCTTGGGAGTGGCTTAATATTTACCAAAAACAGCACTGAAAAATCTAGTGGCAGAAAATACAAACCATGGCTCAGCCATCTCTGTCCTCCAGGGAAAGCTACGTGCTTGTGTGCCAGTGGCCAGATTCTGTCCACAACACTAATTCCAGAGCAACTTCTCTGATTGCAGTGTGTCAGTGCAAATGAGATCAGTATCTGCTGAAAAACAAGTACCATTCATTAATGTGGACTCTTGGTGGCTAAATATATAATTACCACTAGTATTACTCATCTTAGAAAACAGTCATTTTGCATAAATATCTAATTAGGCAGGTTAACTTTATACAGATATATATATAGATACATATGTATAACACCTATCTAAGACTTCAACAAGATCTCTATATACTTCCTGGTAAACCTAAAATGTTGGCAAGCATCTATTTTCATATAAAATTTGTTTCTCCTAGTCTGATCTGCCTGGAAGGTATTCTTTGGTAGGATTTTACAAAGTTATGTTTGGGCTGCCATCAATGGATTATTTCTGGTGTTTAAAAACAACTTGTCCTTATTGATGCTTATTCTGACTGTTGATGAGAAGTACATAATTTGGATTGTATAAAGTATTTAGGAGTCACCTTTTAAACCATATTTGTGCCTGGCTGACAATGGCAACTTTGTCAGAACTGGTTCTACTCCATCAGAGAAGTTCTCTTTTTTTGTGTAAGAACTGAAATTGATTTGTTTTCCAAGAAATACGATGTCAGCTTTTAATCGAATTGTCTTTACTTCAACTGAATGATGTCAAAACGGACTGGTAATTGCACTGTATTACAAACTCTCTCACTTGCCAGATAGGAGGTGGTATGGTTTTGCTTGTTTGCTTTCCTTCTAAGCCATTTTGGGGTGAGAAGTTGTCAAATCTCTAACTTCCCCTTCTTCTCACTCTGAGTATTGCCAAATCAGCGTTTCTCCAAGACAGGTGGGGGCGAGGTCAGCAGGTGTTCAGTGGTGAGTTTCACATGGGCATGAATTGTAAGGGTTGCTGGACTTCATGGCGAGTTCCTTTGGAATATGCCTTCTGCAGCAAGAAGCTCTTGCAGGCCAGAGCTAATGCCATAAGCAGATTTCACCAGCATCTCCAGGGAGGTGAAATCTGCTGATCGTGCTTGCATTCTGCAAGCAGTTGGATGTCCTACTGCATTTTGGTGCAGATTCTGCTTGCATTTGAAAATGCAAGCACAGGTCTTGAACAGCTTAAATGTATCACCCCATAGCTGTTTCTGAAAGCAGTCTGCTTCTGATCTTCTCCTGGCAAAATTGGCAGTAGTTCTACAGAGATCACAGGGCTTTACAGCTGAAGAGCCAAATGTGGGAGTGAGGTGAGCCCTGTAGGACTGGAGAACTGTCCTGAGACTCTTCTCTCCAGCAACTGAGGTTCATCTTCTGGTTCCTCTCCTACCTTAACGGGAGAAGGGAATCCCAAAGGAGATGCATTGGCTCCCAGTGTTGAGCTGAATTACTGTCTACTTGTGGAAAAGATACAGAAAAAAGCTGGAGGCTGCATTCTTCACTGGAGTGAGGTAGAGATACATCAACATACTTTACCAGACAATGAAGTTCTAAATTGTACACCAAACGGCACCACGGATAAAATTACCAAAACAACACTTTGTCCTGGTTTCTTAGTAGTGGTAATTTATTTTCACGATAAATCACGATGAGATTTTGGCTCCCATCCCAATCCATCTAAAGATGTAGATCATAGAATCATAAAATATGTTGAGTTGGAAGGGACCCATCCTTCCTTCTCGGCCCTGCACAGGACACACCAAGAATCACACTGTGGATCTGAGAGTGCACAATGTGAGGTCTTCTAGAACTTGAAGGTGTCTGGTCTCCTTTGCAGTTAGTGGAGCTATAGACACCCAAGTGCTCCTGGAAGCCTTTACCATTTCACTATTATTGTTACTACAATTTTTGCTTTAATCCAGCCCTAGGCATTTTTTGAAACATTACTCTCCTGTGCTCCAGGATCAGAATAAAACTACTGAGAAAATGCATTTCCAATGCAATTTACTTCACTTCCTGGAGAATGCAAACCCAGCTCCTTCAGGCACATCACTACTGCCTGAGTAGCTCATTGGCATATTTTATAGGAAATACTTTGAAACATTTTCTTAACTTTGCCACCAAAAGAGCATTTGAACCATACATCCTCCTGATTGTAACAGAGTATCAGTGTTGACCGTCTGACCAGTTAAGTTTTAGTAGTGTTCTTCACAGCCCTCCAGTAATATATCAAACACTGTTATGCACATAATGCAGCACTGTGATCTAATTTAAATAATACTTTTTTATTATTTATACTACTCTATGTAATATACATCAACACTTTGCTATATAACCTAAGTGATAACCCTCTTAGTTACCTGCCAAACTCTGAATTTCTGTTTGATTTATATTGCAATTAGCACAGTTACCAAGTTGTAATGATGTCTCTTTTCCTTTGAAATGGGATGTGTAAGTCAAACTATACATTTTGTGTGTTTCTGTTTCGAGATGAAGTTTATAAGGATTTACACACAACATTCAGTGTTCTGTATAAATCTGCATACATTTGTAAATTCATCTGTTAATCCCCTTTTCTTTAGAAAGTATTAATTGATGGTGGTTTATTAGGGATTTTTATTTTTGCATTTTTATTTTTAGTACTGGTTATTCTTGAATTAAGCAGAGACTTGTCAGCTGGGTTGCTTTATCTCTGATCATGTACATGACCTTATAATTCTTCCACAGTTCAGCAAACAAGTACTAGCTTCACTGACCAAAAAACAGTTTCAACCTAATGTGTCTATGGTGCTGTATTTTGCTGGTATACATTTAAACCAGAAATGATTTAAAGGTCACTTTTGAGTTGTTCTAATAAGTAGCCTTTCCTGGTTTGGGAAGTTTGGGTTTTGTTTTAGCATTGAAAACAAGATATATTTATCTGAAACTATATAATGATTTTTCTACTGTATCACATTTCCTTTTGCAAAGAGGGGAATATCAGCCTGATGCAACATCCTTTCACAATCAGTGGGAGGGGTTTTTTTGTTTCACTTTTTTATTTTCAGTGGATTTCGTGAGGCTTTGGATCAGGCCAGCAGTTACAGGAGCTCATCATCCGAGGGTTTAAGGGATAAATGACAACTTGTGCTGGCCTTTAGTGCTAGAAGGGATTTCACCGAATACTAAAACTACATGCTGGACTCTGGAATGGCTGACAATCTAAAATGGGAATCTTTTTCATTTGTTTACTCTGGCCTGAAATCCCAAGACCTTTTTTTGTTTGGATGACATTGAACTTGAGTACATTTTTAAGTTACTAGAGCATTGTACATTTCCTGAGTATGTGTGTGGGACAGCAATTGAAAGTCATACCTGTTATCTGATAACCAGTTCCATGCCTGCATCATTCACACTCACTACTTAAAACTGCCATGATGTAAAATGTTGGGGGGAATGATTTGTGTGTGTATGAAAAGCATTATGAACTTGTACATTTTTTTATACTCTGATCTGTAATTTCTGAAGTATTTTGTTTTACAGAAAAAGTGATAAAGCAATCAAAAGACCAAGAGATTTAGTATCAATGCTTAAGGGTCACAGGACCTTAACTGGCCAATAAGTTAATTTAGTACAGTGATAAGCCAATTATTTTTTCCTGTACTTGGCGTCTGAAACTGCCAATTTCATCAATATTAAAATATGAACTGTGACGGGGAATGAACAGTGATGTTAAGTTGTATTTGTGTTTACCTAAATGAGCAGTCCGAAGGCAAGTGCAATCAGCTGATCTTTAGGAAATATGAAATTGTTGATTTAGAGGCATACTTGCATTTTACATTTTCTTGATGTGTAATCATATTGCCAAAGACAAACTATTTCATCAATTATTATTGTAAATAACACTTTCCCAAAACCTACCATAAAGTTTCTGTGATGTATTGTCTTCCAGTTGCAATAAAAATTACTGAGTTGCATCAATTGAACAGTTGCATTTGTGTGAATATTAGTTTCAGAATATGCTCACATATTAACACAGAACAACAGTGGTTGCTTTGTTTGGGGTTTTTTTAACAAATTAATTCTTTCATTATTAAGTAGTTCTGGCCCTTGTGGGATGTTACCTGGATCTTTACTGCTGTAGATACCAGCTCACGTTAATTTCCTGTACATGGCTGGACATACTAAACTGATATTAAGTTATGGTCTGATTTTCCTCTTTCATCAGTTTTGCAGCCCAGAAACAAAGCTGATTTCATTGAGAATTGATTTTTTGTTTTGGTTTTTGGTTTTGTGAGGGTTTTTTTTGTTTGTTTTTCCTTAGTTAGCAACAATCAGAAGAGATCCAGTAATAAAATGTCTAATGGCATATATACAAACATACCTTTGTAGTCTGTGCATTAATCCTTCCACCTAAGTCTAGAGTTGAAGAAAACAGTGCAAAAGGATTCTCTTCAGAGAATTAATAATAAGGAGTATTAAAAAATTGTAATGGTCTTATAGCTTTCTCCAATTAAAATTAAACTGAATAGTACAATCTTATAAGTCATATAAGATTATACGTATACACATATAACACTTATAAGTGTTCTGTTAACAGTCCTAAATATCTATTTCTAAACTTTGAAAAGGACTGAGAGGAAAGAAAGCCTCTCAGTTCTTCCATCAAACTCTCTCACAGCTGGTTTGAAGCACTGCTGAGGCAGAGAGGGTGGTTTCTCAGCCATGTAACGAGAATGTTTGGCTGCTGGGGCTGGAACTCAGCTGACCTAAGAGTGTCCCCCTCTCTTGTCTTGATGCCATCCAGAGTGGCTGGTGTGGGAGACTACTGCACCAGGCTTCTGAGGGACAAGATGGGTGTGGACATCTTGGGAGAAAGTGGAGCAGAAGAAGCAAATGTCTGAGATACACTGAAAAGGACATAAAAGCGCCCAAGCTCAATATCTGTCCAGGCAATTGCTACTTCCATGCATTGCCTGGAAAAGTGTGTGGCAACCAATCCTCGGTGCCCACTGCTGCTGCAACTGAACAAGGAGAGAAAAAACTTCGCCAAGGAGGGAGACAAGATGAGAGTTGACTGATGAGAAGGCAAAACCTCTTAGCTGTGCTCTGAACCATTTCCTCTAATGGATTCCCCCTCCCATCTGCAGCCAGTGAGGCAGGGATCACGTAGCAGCCAGTGGATGGATCCGTAGTGATGTGTGTAGAGGAGCAAGGAGACCTGCAGCCTCCACAGAAGACGTTTTAGCCTTTATGTACAAGCCAGCAAGCTTGCCAAGAGCCTGGTCGTGGACTTGGTTCAGCACAGAGCATTGCAAAAGGGTCCTAAGCCATTTAGCTCAGCATGCCTGCTATGAGATGTGCTGAATGCCAGCTGTGCTACAACTTCCTGTGCAACTGCAATTTCAACAATCAAACACTGTATAAACACCTGTCCTACCTCCTCTCCAGACTCACCCTTATTTGCACCATGTGTTGTGCTCGATTTGTCAGAATGCCTCTGGCAAGCCCTTGGGCAGCACGGGCAGGCGAGGTGATTTATGTAGCAGGCCTTCCTGCTGCTCTTTCTCCAGGGCTGTCCCTGCTCCAGCATGCACTGCCTGCAGCCACTCCAGGAATTCCTGCCCTGGTGTGGGTTCCTCAGGAGCGCACAGATCCCTTCTGTCCCCAGGTGGGTGTCCAGCAGCCCTGTGTGTGCTGGTTCCTTTGTAAAATACATCCGAGGAGCAGCACTCCCCCCCCTCTGACTGCCTGCAGCAGTGGCACCCAGGGGCTTGGTCTTCCCTTTTTGCTGGGCTAAAACCAGCTGTGACCGCTCCTGGCCAGCTGCCCCATGGCTGATGCTGAAAGCTCATCTCTCCTGGCCACTGCAGGTCCCTCAGCACCTCAGCCATTGCGGTGTTCAGCCTGCTGAACAGGCCCAGAGGAAGGAGAGGGGCAGGTGCCATGGCAGCGCTCTGGGAGAGCCCTCGGGGCTGTGTGGGCAGAACCGCCATGGCTACGGTGCCCACCCTTGGTATGGGCTCCCAGCTGCCTCTGTCCTCCCAGCCCTTACATGCCCTCCCTTCAGCAGTCCCTAGGCAGAATGGCATGGCAGGGCATCCTCACCACGCAGAAACAGAAGGGGCTGTGTAAGTGTGAGATGTGAGCCATATGAACTTTCACACTGCACGTTTTGGCCGCATAGGTCCGAAGAGCCCGGGCAGCGCAGGCCGGGCCCGGCCCAGCCCGGCGGGGCTGTGGGTGTCAGGCCGGGCCCGGGCAGACACCGCCGGCCGCGGCAACGCTAGGCCCCGGGCACGGAACTCGGAGCTCAGGAAAGAAAACACCGCCCCCGGGCTCAGCCGCCTGGCCTGCCAGGGCAGGTACTCGATGGGTGTGTCACACAAAATGGTTACACAGAAAATGCCCACGGCGGTGCCCTCCATGCTAAATCCCTGTCCTCACACAACAGCATCGAGTACTACAGACTGCCTGTCCTGTGGCACTGGACCCTTCTGTTGGCATCATGCACCCGGCTCGGGAAGCTGCCTAGAGAGAAAGAAGGGAATGTAAATAACAACAAAAGGCTTTGTTCTGGGTGCTCCAGATCTTGTGTTATGCCAGGGAATGAAGTAACAATTGATTCTGTGATGTCTGCTTCTTAAAGAAATATTATAAAGGAATAAATCTTCAACACAGGGCAATACTTTGAGTGGACACATTCAATCCGTGTAAGATAATTAAAGGGGTTTTTAAACTTCATCATAAAGTACAGATGATTAACAATGGTGAGAAACTTCATGGAAAACACTCTACAGCAAACATCTGTCAGACTTAATAATAAGCATACACTCTGCTTTTCATCATATACTGTTTGACATAATTTTTATTGGCTATAAATCTACAGGGTTTGTTTATATTTCTATTTGCATTAGGATTGGTTGCCACTTTATATTTGATCAGCAGAGCTGCTATTCATTGTGGTGTAAGGAATAAAATAATGATTGTGTATATACAGCAATCTGAGCATTACAGTGCAGGAGACTGTAAACAAAATTTTTAAATCTCTGCTTATCATCATAAGCAATGTTCTCTCCAGGTCTTTAATGACAATCAGTTTCTAGAGGCTTTTCCCAAATAACTGTCATTGAAAACAACAACATATTTTTTGGTAGCTTGCTCCTGAAATCCAGCATCTTCCTGCTGCTGAGATACAACTTCTCCTTGTCTGTCTGTTTTCTACCTGTTAGACAATACACAAAGGTAGTGCCCAGATTTTACTTCTCCTGCTTTTTTTTATGAGTGGTAGTATATCAGCAAATAGGAGGAAAACACTCCTGGTAGGTGCACCACAGGAGGCAAAAGCTGTGCATCAGGGACGCCCTGCAAAATGGCCATGTATTGTGGGATGATGCAGCAGATCCCTCCTGAGCTGACATTTCCATATGTACAAACTCAGTCCTAAAAAATAAATGGCTTATTGGCAAAATATGATAGGAAAAGTAGGATGAGTTAGAACGACAATGAAAATATTGATAACATGGCTCCTTTGCCCTTAATTAGGGCAGGCAGAGAACCTTTTAAAATAGTACAGTCTCCTCTCATTCCTTTGCAGCTTTGGTTTTTCATCTCTAAAACACGGATCAGTCTGTGATGCAGGGACCTGGTTTTAATCATCTTCTTACATAATCTCTGCAATCATAGTAAAGTGCAGTGCTGTTCAGTGATTTTAAAAATAGCTTTATTCAGCTATCAGCATACTAATTAATACACTTGCTTATTCCAACCTGGTTCATTCACCATGTCAGTCACAGAAGCCACACTACCTGGGGTGTAATCAAATGCAGCTGGCTTTGCCTGTCACGCCACTGTGAGAAGCAGATCATCCATCAGGAGGAGAGCCACAGCTCCTGCTCCTTGTGGCCAGTGCTGCTGTCTGCTCCTGGCTCAGCAGTCAGGAGCCACGCTGCACTGACACCGAATGGGGGATCCACCGTGCCAGAGCAAATGGGTTTGGGGAATATTGCCTGCAAGGCTGCAAACAGCATTGTCAGCCATTTTGGGCTTTGCAAGCAGGGTAGGGGGACAGGGGAATAAAGGCAAAGGAAAGCAAAGCGCCTGCAAGGAAAGGAAAGCTTCTCTCTGCTGAGAAGGAAGAGATGACAGCAGGGGAGACTTCTGGTGCTACCTGAGGCATAAAGGAGTTCTACATAGGGAAAGGGCTGGGGAGAATCCCTGTAAGAAGCAAGTGCTCAGTATCCTGACATAGGAAGTCAATGTGGCTTTCTCTCTGTTAACACCTTTTCCTTTACAAGGGACTTCTCTCTCATCACCTTTTAAAGTGTTTTGCCCACTCCAGAACATTGTGGCTGTCTGTTCTGTGCCACAGCTCCTGGTGTCCCAGCTCTGTGTCTGCTCCTCACTGTGTGCTCAGCTGCCCTGTGTGACTTCTGCACCCAGGTACCAAGCTGAAATGACACTAAAAAACTGCCTGGAGGGCTTTGCTGAATCTCAGTCTAAAGGCCTTTACCTCTGTGGGATGGATGGAGGGCTTGAATGGCTTGTGAGAGAACTATCAAGCAGTTCCCAGGTACCATATTAGGATACACCTCTCCTGCTGAGAAGTCA
The DNA here is from genome assembly GCF_028551555.1 of Melozone crissalis. Classification (NCBI taxonomy): domain Eukaryota; kingdom Metazoa; phylum Chordata; class Aves; order Passeriformes; family Passerellidae; genus Melozone; species Melozone crissalis. Next base: position 39,537,867 of record NW_026535796.1, on the reverse strand, counting down.
TATCTCCATCCTCCTTTCTTCTTCCTCGCTATCCTGCTTTGCTTTGGGCAATCCTAGGTGCTGGCAGAGTGACTGCCCACAACACAAAATCTGGGCACTACTGCCCTTTCACCATTTTTATTATCTCTGTTTTAAAAACAGCTATTTGCAAACAGACTCAGTGACTTAACCCAGCAGCATCTGACCTCTGGAACAGCTCTCACCTTACACAGGCATTGCCTTTGCTTTAGTAAACTGGAGAGTAAACAAATGTGAGGATAGGGGGCCACTGAGATGTGGTGAACTAGAAGCCTAATTGTTTGGGCATTTAGTGCTCCCACACTGACAGGAGCTGTTTGCTTGCCCTGCTGCTTTACCACTCCCTTCCAATGAGGCTGCATAAAATTAATAGTCTGTGACAATGTGTCTTACTGGAAGCAAATCAGTCACTCCATTGCACTGGCAATATCATCTCCACCGACAGGGCTGCTGCCATGGCCACAGGGAGCGTGGGGACCCCGCTCTGTGGGACAGGTCACTGCTGAGTCTCAGGGCTGGGCATGGCCAGGGGGCATGGGCAGCCAGGTGCTGCTGCCTCTTTGGGTGGCCTGTGTGAGGGCTAAGTACCAGTGGCCACAAAAAAAGGATTAATAGTTTCAAAAGCTGTGAGATTTTTAAATTTCTTTTTTAAAAAACATTTCATCTTGAAACAACTAAGTCATAACTTGTGCCTGGCTGTGTTTGCAAGGTAGAATTATAATAATTTCTTGTTCAGGGTTCAGGGACGCAAGAAAAGACTATTTGGCACACAGAGGCAGACAGAGCTTGTATCCCTTCAAGTGCCTCCAGTTGTTTATTCATGCAGACTGTGAATGCCACTGAAACACGAGAGCTCGCTATGAAGAGAACTGTCTGATGTGTATAAAAATAAAAAGACAAACATATTTCATTTTAGACAGAAGATGTTACTTTAACATACAGATTTTGAGACAAAATGAGAAGTGGCTGCTGAAAGTGGCTGCCACAGGAAAGGATGTGTTGCCAGAAGGATTAGCCCCGCAGAAGTTTTGCTCGCTGGGGCACGACCAGGGTTTGCCAGAGAAGACTTAGCCCACTCCTAATGTTGAGGTTGGAGTTAGGAGGGAGAAAAAGCCTCAGCACAACTCAGGCTGCCAAAGGGAAGGGGTTTGTCACCAAGACAGAAATTCTTCTTGCAAGCAAGCACCAGAATTCTGGGGCAAAGCTCAGTCCACACCTGCACTGGGAGTTAAACAGAGCTGGAGCTGCAGCATGAGCACGGATGCAAAGGGGCTGCCAAGGGACAGGATAATAAGCCGAAAGGGTCTTGCACTGACAACTTTTTTATCTGGGTCAGAGTGTTTTGTTTGCATCTCCTTGCCACTGAATCTTATGAGATTGCTGTGTTATATCTCCTCAGTCTGCTGCTGATGTAAGAACTCATGAAAAAGACCCATTCCCAATCCCTAAATTATCCAAGACATCTCACTGCCCCTCTGTCTTTCAATTTGAACTTTCAAACTGCAAATTTTTGTCTTGCTCTCTGGCTGTCACAAAAGCAAATACTGTGTGGATTTATTGCAAAAAATAACTTCTTTAAAAAATACACAGCTCATCTGGCAGAGTTTTAGTCACCTCTGGCAATAAAGGCTTGTGTTTTCTCTTGCACTGGAACTCTGTAACCTGGAGTCTGGATGTAGAAGTTAGCTTCACGTCAGAGGAGCGTGGGCAGATGGTGCAACTGATGAAGAAAACCTTCAGCCTGCCAGAGCTAATGCCACTCAGGCTGTGGGGAGGGCAAGAGTCTGCTTGGTGGGACCCCTGCTGCAGGTCCCCAAGGTGGTTGGTGCCAAATGAGCTACCCAGGGGACACATCAGCAAATCCCAGCTGTGCAGGGGTGGCTACTTCAGGGCAAAATCCTTTTTAAATATAAAAGTCTCCTGGCACACTCATTTCATTCTCTTTGTAGCTTTTCTGGCACATGTTTATTTCCATGACATGGACGAACACAGTTCCAAACTGAGGATCTTGATGAAATAAAAATGCAAATGTTTGTCTTGCACAATCAGATTAATGTCAGGGCGTCTTAATGGGCCTGACCAGCTTCATCTGGGGTCTCCACCTACACCTGCCTGTGGACTCAGGAGCCCCATTTCAGCTGAGCCCTGGGCTGTCAGTCTGTGTCTGAGTGATGCTACAGAAGGATCAGACTCTAGCTCAGGCAGAGCTGTGCCTGTGCCAAGGATCCTGTTGATCCAGACCCTGAGCAGCAGACTGACTTCCCAGCTTGACCACAGAGCTGCCTTACCACCGGGTATCCAGCCCTGGTTACCTCACTGAACTTGGCTCTGATCTACTGACTGACTTCCCAGCAAGATTTTGGAGCTGCGTTATAAACAGCTGGTTTATATCAGGGTGTTGCCTGATACAATCTGAATTCTGAGTATAATCTGGCTACTGTCTGCAGGTTTGCCTTGCTCACCTTGCTGTGGGGCTGGGCCCTGGCTGGAGAGCTCCCTGACTCTTGGGGAGCAGCTTGGCTTCATGGAACAGAGCTGGGGCTCCTTAGGGAGCTACAGGACTTGGGCATTGCAAATGGGGAACGCTGTGCTGTGAAGGTGGCACATGATTTGCTTGTCTGATCTGTTCAGTAGGCTGGAAAATATAACTAATTCATTTACATTGCTACTGCAAAAAAAGTTGCTGAAATGTCCAATCAAGTCCAATTAGAAATCGAAATGATTATGTTTTCCATTGGGATACAAGCAAGAGCCTGTTCCCACTCCCTGCCCAGGGCTGGTCTGGAAGCTGTGGTTTGGCACCCAGCGGAGGTGTGTAACTAACCTGGGAGGTGAAGCAGGAGGAGAGAACTGTTGCATGTTCATATTCTCAGGTGAGAAGAAAAAAACCTGACCTGATTGCATTTTTGTCTTTTGTCAACTATGACCTACTGGTCAGGCTTAAGTTTTGCTGATTTTAGTATAAATAATTGTCATTTTGTCAATATTGGCCCACATATACAATGCTGGTCATCTTGTCTGAAATGATGCCATCCAGATAACCAGACTGATGGTTCTGGTGCCACTGGAGATTGCAGGACAACTTAAAGTGGCCAAAGAGCAGGGCTGTCCCTTTAATAATGCATGGCTGCAGGTATGTTTATTTACATTTGGTCATTCTTTACAATTTTAAACTAATGGAAGGTTCAGTTACTTCTTTTCCAAGCCTGTAATTTTATTGTCAATTCTCTTCTCCTCTTTTCTTTATACAGGCTATTCTGTACCACAGCTGCAAATAATCTTCACAGGCACTCACAGACATAGGGCAATGATTTTGCCTCTCTCCACCCATGCACGTTTTCTCATTTTGCTCTGATGAAGCATCTTTGGGTGGGGTACTGCAGATCCCATTAAATATACTTCTGTATGAACACTGCTCCTAAGCAAAATATATTGATTGGTGAAGCTTTGGACCTACTTTAATCAAGTAATCTAAATAGGGCTTAAGCTTCAAAACCCTGGTGATGCTCCTAGCTTCAAAGCTTTTACTTACACTGAATTAATTTATCCTGGATGTTCTAATGCTCTCAGCAGCCCTATAGATTATAATGCTATAGGTTGCAATCGTGGCTCTGATAATAGTCCCTAAACCTGAACTCTATTGATCATAAGGTAAAGTCAGAAGTGGGAGTGGGGAACACAAGGAGTAAACCAAAAGATTTGATCTGAAGCAGGGGTGAATGTGTGCACCCCTCCAAGCAGGCTGCTGGGAAGGAGAAGTTAACAACTTCAGAAGGTGTTAACACTTGGGGGGTTTTGACTGAAGATACATTTTGATATGGACTGAGTGTCAAGTGATCATTTCCAGACTCCTTGCATAATATTGTAGATGTATTATATCACAAATATAATTCTTAGTCAAAGGGAAGGTTAGCTGGATTTCACATGTTGAACATCCATACAGGTTACAGTATTAGTCTCAGCTATACCATGGGAAGAGGGAAGAATGTTCTTCCCAATCCAAGCAATAGCTAGAAACCATGAAGTGCAGCTACCTGAGGCTGAATTATGGCCACTGATGGCACAAGGGGTATGTGCTGAAGGCCTGATGGTGTTAGGTTAACAGCTGCCCTAGTGATCTTAAGGGTCTTTTCCAAACTACATGATCCTGTGATGGTAAGAACATTCTCATCTTCACCAATCAACGTGTTCATATTTGTAAGGACCAGCAGGGCTCTTCCATGCATGCTAGTGATGCACTGAGCCCCCAGGAAAGTGTCTGATCTGGTGTGTGCTGCAGTCCAAAGATGCCATAAAATCACACTGGGTTTGATTGGCATTAGTTGAGAAATGAAACATGCTTAAACAAATGCTTAAACTCTAGTGCTGCTGCAGGGTGCTTCTGGGGGGCAGGCATACAAACCAGTGGCATTTTATTGGAAATAACAGGGCTGCATCCTGTGCTCCTGTTGCCCTGGCAGAGGCCTGGCACAGTCTATGGGTAGCTCTGCCCTGGCAGAGCTCTGCCTGCTGCAGGGAGGCTCAGCCACAGGGCAGAGTTATTGCCCATCAGTAGAGGGGGACAGACAGCCCTCTCTAGATAACTCCCAAAATTTCCTCAGGGGCTGGGCACTGGGCACACCCCTGCTTCAGATCAAAACAGCATATTGGAGAATAAATTAAAAGATTATTTAAAGCAATGATAACTTTTAGTTTTCATTAGATCGGTAAAGGCTCATAGTATTTTGAATAAAGACTATCTCCTGTTTTGTGAATCTCAAAGACTATGAAGCGATTTCACACAGAGAGCTCTGATTACTACAGTAATAATTTCTTCTACCACCCTTTCAAACACTTATTAATAGAAAAAATATCAGTTCAAACTGTCTTCACTTCACACAGAAAATATCAGTGTTCACAGTGTGAAATTTAAAATTCTTATCTGATTAGTTAATGTCAACAATTATTAGTGTACTGTCAATTTAACTTTCTACTGTCCTCCATTGATCTCAGTCTCCACATACCATGCAGTGCACATCACTTAAAAAGTAACATTCCTGACTGGTAGGGATGACTTTCTGTCCTGCTGTCAACTGGCAATAAGTAAAACAGGAAAATTCAGCAAATCTTCCTGTGCATATTTCCTTGTGACAGGCTCTCACCTTGCTGCTCAGCATCAGTTGGACAGCATCTTTAGGGATGCAGAAAGTTGTTCAACAGGGGAGCTGGGAAGTGATAGCAAGGAGAGCCACTTGGTTTAGTTTCTTCTTCTCTCATTTCATAAACCTTTAGGCACACACAGATGGCACTTTTCTATTTTTATCATGACAGCAAGGACTGGTGCCTCCTATGAGAAAAGAAAGAAAAAAAGAAAAGAAGCTAAAAGGTCAATTGTAGTCTAGGCAAGATGGTGCTGCACTGATAATGCTGCACCTGGTGTTTGGAAGGCATCAGGGCTTCTAAACTATTTATTTCTTTTAGTCTGCTAGTGTCAGGAATCATAGTCCTCTGAGGGGAAAGGTAAGGCAGCCTCTGGCATTTTGGCATTCCTTGTCTCAGCCCTCATTAAGGCTGAATACTATTTACAATACTATTTAAATTCTGATTGACTATATTGTGACCAATCTAAGCTTGCTTGGTTTTGCACCTAGGTTCCAGAATGGGTTGAATTACTCCATGGCCCCTGTTTTCTGAGCAGGGTTAATACAAAATGTAGCTGCCAAAGCCATGAATGAGTGCATCACATCAGCCCCTGTTCCCTTACAGTTCTCCCACCCATATTCTCAGATCTCATAGGAGGCACTGAGACATTTAGACAGCTGCATCCCAGTGGAAGGGAGGCTCTGACTTTTAGCTCTGCAAAACCCATTCTCTCAGGTCCACACATGCTGGAGAAGACAGAGGAGATTCAGTCCAGCTGATTAGTTTTGCTTAAGGTCACATAACCCCAGGCTTGAGTAAATGTGGATTCCTTGCACACGTATCTGAATTTATGGTATGGCTTATTTCTATTTTATTTCTGAAACCCTTGGGAACTCTATATACAGAGTAGACATCTGGACTCCTAATTTCTCTCCCCCTGTTCCTGCCTGCCTCCCCCCATAGCAGTAATCCCTTTCATTGCTGCACACAGTAGAAAATGAGTGTGCCTGTCCCTCCTGTGCACTGCTGCCAGGCCATTTTACATAAGCATCCTTCTCTGTTCCCCATTTCAGGGCAGCACGTCCCCTTGGAGCCAGTTGTTGTCTGTAATCCCTGAACAGAAACACAGATTACATTCCACTCTGTCACCAGTGTGCAGTGCATGACAGGCAGGCTGTCACATCTGTGCTGCTTTCCCTGGGCTGGGCTGATCACTCTCCTGCTGGCACCAGGTCATTTGCCATCCATGATATACAGGCTGGAAAAATCTTCCTTGCCCCTCTCTTCCCAAAGCTTTGGCACATGAGGCTGCTCCATTCAACCCTCTACAGCAAGCTTTGGTATCATCCCCCTACTCATTCAGGGACATGAGGACATCACAATGGATGGGTTGGGCTCTCTGTGGCTTAGGTCACATTTGGGAGTCTCTCCTCTGTCCGTAGAGTTTTCCAGTGTTCGACCTTCATGGCAGCTCCCCCCAGAGTTACCAAAGGGTGGAGAAGAAGCTTAAAATGAAACCCAGATGTCACTAAAGTAGTGCCTGCCCTGATTGTTCCAAACAGCTTAATTACAAAGAAGCCAAAATTCCAGAAATGTCTCTCTTGGGCAATTCCTCCCCCCACTCTTGTTCTCTTCTAGAAGAGCTGTTTTTAAGACAGGAGATGGAACTATGGTAGCTTTAGATTAGTCAACAGCCAGGCTCTATGCAATGTCTGCACTGCTGGGGGTAGATGTGGGAGGGGTAGGTGTGCATCCACATGGATATAGGTGGGGGAATACAGGCAACAACCTGCTCAGTTGCTGCATGTTCCACTTGCCTGTATCTATCATGCTGTGGCTGCAAACTCCAAGTTGGAGCTGCAGAAAGATCTGAGTCTGGGGTAGGTCAAGGGAGTGTGTTAACAGCAGAGTGGATGGATGACCACGGTGATCAAACTGGATCTGCATGTGACTCCTCACTGGTGGAGAGCTGCAGGCAACAGGATTTTTTTAAGTGCAGGGTGTTTCCTTCTACCTGAGGCTTTCAGCTCTCACCATGTTTGGCTGAGAAAGACTCACACCTTGCACAGCCATTGAAACTCTTGCTGCTGGTTTTCTGGACTGGGGGATTTGCAACTGCCTGCACAGGACCTTTTTACCTGATGTTCACGGTGCCATCAAGTATCCTAATATTGAGGGGGGAATAGAAATTTACTGAGAAGTTGCAAAGTTTTCCAAATATAATCTCTCATTTTGTATTTGTGTGCCCCTTGCAAGCAGAGGGGAGCAAGAGTGGGGAGAAACACCATGGTTCATCCAGTCATTAAACTAATAAATACAGGGAAAGGGTGGACAAAATGGGCTGATTCTCTCACTTAATGTCTCATTATTTGAGAATTATCTCAAATTATCTGTGCCAGGAGGCAAAGAGTGGTAATATTGTACTTCAGTTATGGTGGCCACTCTGAATGAACTGAATCTAGAGGGCTCTAATTTAGGAATTTAGGCACCATCTCAATCTCAAGCTGAGGCACAGGCAACCAAAATATTTCTGCAAGAAACAAGCCCACAAATGGGGAGTTGATGCCCAGCTCTCCCTCACATCATCATTGCACAAGGCCGAACAATTAGTTGGTTTTCTACATGAGAGGATCCCACAGTCCACTTTACTTAGTACCAAAACAAATTTCTAACATAGATTTACTGCTGTGAACACATTTACCAAAGTTGAAGAGGTTGAAATAATGAGCAACTTTCAACCAATTAGCTACATTTATTGTATGGGATCTATTTTATTGTGTTGCTAATTTATGTTGGTCACACCAGATAAAATTTCCTCATAACCAAAGCCCAAGCAACAGAGCAGGCTGCATCCCAGGCTGTGTACTAAACTGCTGTTTGCCTTCTTTCCATGTCTTTTGTCTTTCTCTCATTTTCTCTCACTCTCATTCCTTTTTTCCTTTCTTCATGCAGAGAAGAGAAATGATTGCTAATGAATTGCAAGCATGGGGTATGGAAAGATCAGTTAATATGGCCCAAGTATTCAGTAAAACAAATACATTAAAGTGATCAAGTAATAAATGAAAATAGACCCAAAGAGCAGGTTCCACTGAGAAAACATGTGAGAATGTAAATGAATGTGACTTGATGAAACTTGAAATGTCATAACACAGCAGGGCATATAACACATCAGAGGAAATGTGAAAATTATACTTTTTCCTGAAATCACAGTTTTCAAAAATAAGTGGCTTTTAAATTCTTCTAAAAATATAATAAAGGAATTAATGTCAAGAAAAAGGTTATTGTTGTTTATCAGACTGCAGGCTCATGGTGGCTTTTCACAAAATTTGAAACTCTTTTATTTGAGCCCTTTTATTTCTCTGACTGTACAGTGGGAAAATAAAATTCCAAAAGTCTTTTTACTTGTCTGGTTCCCTCTTCTTAATTTTGCACAAGGGATTTTTTAAAGTTGTTGGAGTAAGTGAGTAAATGGCATGATAAGCCCATGTGTGGGGAAAGTCTTTCCTCTCTTTCCATAATGAGAGATTTCAGATTTTTCTGCTGGAGTGTAGTCCTCACTGGGATCTGAGAAATTAATTAGAAGGGAAAGGATTCCTCCCCTGTACAACACCACAGAGCCAGGAGGTTGTGCAAGAACAGGTCCCTTTTCTTCTGGCACAGAGCAGATTTCTGCAGGAAGACCACCAAGAGTGCAGGTCTGCAGAGAGAAAAAAGTTGCCACACAGCACAGAATTGTTAATTTCCTGCTCTGACTGCAGTGTGTGCAAAAGGCATCCTTGGTCTCTTTCTCTAACCATTGGGAGACTGCACTCTACTCTGGCTGAAGATGGGAATCCTCTAAGGCAGGTGTCCTCACTGTCCCTGTGCCACCAGCACCTCTCTGCACTGCTCCAGCTCAGGTGCTTTCCCCAGGCTTTCTTGATTTTTTGATTTCCCAGTTTCCCTAATCCTCTTAGAAAACCCTCAATGAATTTACTTTTATTCCACAGAAGAGAGTGTCAATAAGCAGGACAGTTTGGGTTATTAGGGGATAAAGGGTGAGATTGCATCAGGATACCTATCTCTTTCCCTGCAGAACTGCAGGAAGCTGGGGTGGGACTGTCCAAAGAGACAAGGCTGGCAGACTCCTGTGTGACAAAGCCTGGTCATAGCAGGTGTGGGGAGGTCTGGTCCCTGGGTAGGCAGAAACTGCAGTGGGGAGGAAGGGAAACTCTTCCAAAAGAGATGTCCTTTGAAGAAGAGGGTTTCTAATTCCATAAGAATTGGTAGCAGAATATGAAGAAAAGCACAGAAGTAGAGGCCCATCTATTTGCTTGGCTAGTTAAGCTAAAGAAACCAGCTTGTTTTTGCAGTTCTTAGGTTGTGTGACCTCTCCAATATCCCTTTTATTTGCCTATTTATGTATATCATTGCTGAGGAAGATGATTAAACATCCATGTTATGACCCACATTTGACTCAATAGATTATAGTATTACTGTCTACATCCTTCACTACATGTATTTAGACAGGGCTTCTGAAATATTTTGCCCTTGTTTCCCATAGGTGGATTTGGTGGCCTGAGGAAAAACTCTTCTGTCTCAAAAAACCAGGGGAATGCAAACAGTGTTTACTCTTGCTCAGATAATATTTTGTGGTGTTTGATGCTTGCTGTTATTATCATGTTTGGTTGCCTTCCTTCTTAGTGAGTCTTTAAGCCACTTGCACTAATCACTGAGGTCGTGTAGTATGGTATTGGAGCATCTCTGTCTAAATTCAACATAAACCCCAATCCTTAAAACCAACACAATTAAAGGGGAGGATCTCATTTAAAAACTATTTCAAAAAGTGTCATCCACCTTCATTTTGCTGTCACCTGCCTGGAAAGTAATGAAGAGAATGGATACAAGGAATAGGACTTGTATGTAAGGAACAAACACAGCAGGAAGGTCAGCCTGGGGTTCTTCCTCAGGTGTGTGGGCTGGTGTCCATCAGCCCAGGTTGTTCAGTGCTGGCTTATATCACCAGGAAACACCATGCTCCCACTGCAATCTGTACAAAATGGGATGGACTTAAACCTCTTATTTCTGTTATCTCCAGCTATATCTCATGCCCCACCACTGCTTCATTTCCTTACACTGTGCCCCCCTCAGCCCCCTTGATTTGCTACCTCTGCTATCAGCAGCAACAGCACAAGCAGCTCCCTGTCAGTGCCAGGCTGTGTTCCTCTCTGGAGCAGATTTTGTAGTGGTAATTTTTCACATACCAGAAAGGGAACATCTGCCTCATGCTATTCCTTCCTCCTCCAAGTCAGCTCTCTTATTTCCTCCTACTCCCAGTCTTCATTTTTTCAACTTAAATATTTCTTCTAGATATAATTTCCACCACTCCTGTTTGCTTTTGCTGCTTCTGAGCACTCAGGAACACTCTTCTTTCTTTTGCATGAGAGGTCAGCAGTGGGGTTTGGGTTTACAGTAGCAGCTATTGAGTGCTGCTGTACTTAAATGAGCTGAGACCTTTCCTTCCTTCCTTTGCATCCTTTCCAGAAGGATACAGATCACCTGAGTCATATTGATCATTATCTTGTGAAATCCTAAGGGATTCTAAAGTGGCACCAGACATGTTTAAATACCTGAATGATTTCCCAGTTGTTGTTGACAGCCAGCTTCTTACTCCAACATTCTGCATCTTCATTTGTTATTTGATCTCATAACTTGGCTGTACCCAGCACTGGTCACAAACAGTGAGAGTGTCTTAGCAGTAGAAAATCTCATTGCTCACACAAAGTTATAGAAGCTTCCTGGAAGCTGCCAAAGGAACTATTCCATTTATTATGCTGGCTCATAACATGACCTGCTTTTGTAGTCTGTGCACCTTCTTATGCCTACAGATTTCTTGTACATGTCTTAAGAGCAAAAGCTTGCAATAAGAATGGTTTTCTCAGCACAGAGCTGTACTTCAAGTTGTGAGTAACAAAAAATCTGAAACAAAACCCCCAAAGGACTGTCCAGTTACATGACTCAATTTTCAGCTCACCTATTTGTCTCTGTCACCATTCCATAAGATTCTGTTTGCAGGTTGTATTACCCATTTTTAACTGAATGACAGTGTTCACATTGCTGGGAATGGCAGGTGGCCTGGATTTTCACTGGATGTATAAATTAAGCAAAACAGTTTAGACAGCCTTCCAAATTCTTCCATTCTTTCAAGAGTAGGTCCTGATGTACCTTGTCAGGAGGAAAGTACCAAATTGCATCAGATTTGACCCACCTTTCCAAATAAAGTGTTGAAATTAAGAATCAATATTACATCCTAATGTAAACTGGTCAATGCAAATGTTATGCAGATATATATTTTTATAACAGTTGTTGGCATAACGTAGTAACAATTTATTTTAAAAGAATGAGTTCTACTCCAACACCTGCTCATACATTGTAAATTCCCTTCTGTATCTCTCTACACATATCACATATTTACCAGCAGGAACTTGGAGATTAAATTATTGATAAAGTGATAAAGAGAGACAGGAGGCAAAAAAGTTTTCCTGAATGAAGGCCAGTAAAGCTGTACTGCTGTGTCACCAAAATCTGTTTTCCACATGTACCACAGGAAAACTGCTTTTGCCTATTTCCAGATTCTTCCAGTGGTCTCCACTGCATCCTTCCTGTGCCTCATGAACATAAAGACATCAACACTTCTTTATTCATCCTCTGCCTAGGGCATTATTGAAATTGTCCTCCTTCTGCTCCTCCAGCCTATCTGTGGCTACAAGTGTCATGCAAACAAAATCTGCTGCTCCTCTGTTAGAAGAAGGGGGACCTCTGATCAGTAGGAATCTCTTGTCTCTAGCTTATAAGGTCTTTGAAGAATGGCCTGTCACTCAATAGATGGGTACAGCATTCAGCACACAGGGCTGCCCCACTGGGGGCCTGGAGGTGGGACTGCAGTACAAGTGGGAGCAGTGCAGGTTTGTTGTAAAATGATGAATGACACAGCCACGTGGCATCATTTATCAGCAGCCCTCACTACAACAAACAAAGCATGGGATATAATAATTCCTGAAGATGTATATCACTTCTTCTTCCTCTCTTTTTTGTCTTCTTTAGAGGGGAAATTTATACACCACTATGCTGAGACTAAGAGCGGGTACCATTTGAAAACAGGGCTGCAGAAAAAGATTCGTTTCAAAATAATAAAATGCTTAAGAAAGCTTCACTAGAGAAGACTGAAAATTACTTGATAATAATCTGCTCTCAGTCTAGGAAGAGTCAGATGATGCTGATAAAGAAACATTTGAAACTTGAGCATTTGTCAGTGGTGTTAGGGTTTTTTAATTAATCAGCTTTCCAAGTGCACTACAATTTATATCTGCATTTGGCATTTAGTCATTGCAGATAGTAAACTGTACTTAGTAATCTTGCCTGTTCCTCATGAATCTTCTTGACAAACAGATGGGAGCTGTACATCTGCCTGAAGCCAGGTCTTCTCGCACATGAGAAAACTTACAGTCAAAACCTGACCAACACAGTGATCCCCCAAGGCCAGTAGCCTCATCATAATAATGCACAGGAGAGCTGGAAAGGGTGGGAGAGAAAGCAGGCGAGCTTGATGGGAAAGAGCGTGCAGGGGGGACCAGAACCCACCAGGGATGGGGAATGCAGGTCTGAGACCACAGAAAGGCACAGGGATAAACAAGGCAGTCTCCCACAGACCTGAACGTGCAAATGGCCTTTGTCTCTCACCTCATCTGTCTCCCAGAGGGAATAGTCTGGCATCTCATCTCCTGGGTTACTGGGAAGGAGGAGGGCTTGCCAGTGCATGTGTGACTGGGAGCTCCCAGCTACTGCTCACACCTACCACTTGCTCTGCTGCTAAATGCAACATGCTTTGCCATTACCTAGCTGTAATTTGTTAAATCGTTATAAAGAACTTTATCACTATAAAGGAAGGCTTCAGCTGCAGAGTTGAAAGGCTTGTTTCAAATGTGAATATTCCACATGAAAGAATTTCTCTTGTTTCAATCCATTTGCATTTTCCTTGCATGTTATTGATCTGATTGAACAGTTCCCAGATCAAAGGCATGCTGGTAAATGAGCAGCCGAGGTGGCAATATGCGAAGTGGACAGCTGTTAAGAGAGCAGCTTAAATAATTGCCCAGGGATTTATTGGGTAACATGATTAATGATTATGGAAATATGATGACATGATACCAAAGAGTAGTGTGCAGTGATTGATGGGGAAGTTGGATAAGGCCTAGCTTGGATATCAGAGTATGGGAAACAGTATTAGAGCTTGTAATCATATGCTTAGTTGTTAAGAAATTTTGATGTTTAGTTTTGCTTTCTGATAAGAACTTAAGCTCCAAAGTCGTATGCAATATTTGTCTTGCAATGAGGTAAGAAAAACCCCTCCTGCTAACAGTGCATAGTAACAGCAGAATAGATGCAAAGAGACAACCTCATCTTTTTAAAAAATCCCCATAAAACTTACTGGAAGCTCATGCTGCTGTTTTAATTAACACCTGAGCAAAGTATATGTAACACAGTAAAGGAGAAAAAGATCTGTTAGCAGAATGACAGTAGTTTGCATATAGACAGCTTTTTCTCCTGTTTTTTTTTGTGTTTGTTTTTTTTTTTAACCTCAAATTCCAGCAGCCAATGGTACCATAACACAGGAGATGGGACCAAATTGCAGGCTAGAGCTACACCATGGCAAAAATATTGCAAACCCTTGCAGTTCATTCTCTGTTGAAAGTTACATGAGATTTCTGTTCACTCTGTGCTGGTGAGTGATGCAAACCCCTCCTCCTTCAGAAATTTTTGTTTAAGGTTCATGAAAAAGAAGGTAATACTTAAAAAAATAATAAAAAGCTATTATAAAATGTGAAACATTAGCAGAAAATTCCAGAGGTGAGAATAGGCAGCATAATTCTCAGGTTGAAACTCCAGTCCAGGAAAATGGAGTGCAAAATTGACTTCAGCTTGGGAAGGATTGCATGCAGGGTTTTTTTGGTTTGGTTTTAAATTCTATTTCCTATATTGAGCATACATGAATAGGATTCTACTCTGGATCTGAGACAATTTCTGTGTGCCATAAACTTGGCTGCTGTAAGTGATGGGACCTCACTGAAATTTTCAGTTGGGTGGCAGCAGATGACAGCTATTAGGCCCAGACCTCCAGCTCCTGCCATTAGATAGTTGTGGTATGACAACAATGGTCATGGCTTTAAAGACAGAGTGATGTGGGTAGAATTGTTTAAATGAAAGCAGCATTGTTCATGCTAGACAGTTCTGGAAAGAAATATCCATATTTGAAGCCTTGGAAATGCTGTTAATCTCTTCAGGGATGTGAAACAACAACAGCGATGGTGTAGGATTTGAGAGAGATAGCAGGAAGCCTGGTGCTTTAAAGTCATAATCTAGTTTGCAAGCCTCAAGAGTGAATATTAGTGAGATTACAGTTCTGGTGAAGATTTTTCACAGTAGAAGGAGAGAGGTAGACTTGAATCATCTGTTGGCATTTAGGGGCAGATTTATTTGTAGCCTTAGGTGGGAGACCTGGCACTATTCACATGCAAGATTATGTGATGGGTCAGAGCCCCAGTGTTTAGTTACAGTCATGCTCAAACATCCCGAAATATCATGCCTTTATTGAATCCATCACAAATAACATCTGCCCCATCACTCTTTACTGTGAAGCCCACACTTCATTTTATGGCAGACACAGGCTTCCTCACGAGAGAAAACTGGGATCTCTCTGCAGCACTTCCACACCAGCTAGACTCTACCTGGCCTGAGAGCTGTTTTCAGGCAGTCACAAACAGCTTCACATGCCAGTTCTGTATTTCAGTATTTCCAAAGTGCAGCCTGTAACTACTGTGTGGCAAGGACTGTGTCTGCCCAAGTGTCTCTTTATGCTGCAGCCATGATGTTAGAACCAGAGAAATATAATTTACAGCCTTGTGCACACCTGAACCCAAATATGAAATGTCTTTTTATCTTGTTCCAGTGATTTGTTCTGATAGTTTCTTATGAATATCAGACTGCTGGCACTACACTGGCTTTTTTTTTTAAATTATATTTATAACCATGATCAAACCTGGTCAAGCCCCAACTGGTCTCTGCAATGCACCATGGCAAATTCTGTGGTACACTGGGATTCCTGCAGTGGCATTACTTTAAAACAGAGAAACACAGCAAAAAAACCCTAAACAAACAAATCATTAAAAAAGTTTGTCACAATCACATTTAAATCAGTAGCAAGCTTGTTTGCCTACAATCCTATAGCATTAAAAAAAAATACTTCAGTGACTGTTCTCCTGAACAGATCATTTCTGTTCTCAGCATTTTCCCAACTCCAGGTTGTACAAGCCTACACCCTAGAAGTTGGGAAATCATGTGAGTACCACTGAACCTGTGCAGGGGTGAGCCAAGGGTTTGTGCATCAAGCTCGGGTGGAAATGCTTGTGATGCCCTGGTTTCAAGAAGGCCTGACTGGCAGGTGTTCCCTCCTTTCTCACCTGCACCAAGTCCACACCTCTCTTCTGGCCAGCTCAGCTTCCACACTGATTGGCAACCTCACTGGCATTCCAGGTCCCTGGGGCCTCCCCCACATACCCCAAACAGGCAGTCCTGCTTTCGAATCCCCCTCCACACCAGGAGAGCTGAGGACATGACTCCACCCTTGGACTGCTCCCTCTGGTCTCTGGCTGCTTGGTGACTTGGCAGACCAAGCCATTTTTCAGCCTGCCTGAGGTTCTCCTTGAGGAGTCCTTTACACCTTCAATAAGAAATTGTGCTGTCACAGTTGAGACAGCTACAATACACCATACAATTTCAGAAGGCTTCAACCCATCCAGAGTGACACCATGCCTCATCAGAAGGCTTCAAGCATCTGCCCATGCAGAGTAACATCCTATCACTTCAGAAGGCTGCAAGCATCTGCCCTTCTGGAGCTTCAGCCCAACCTTTTATCCCCTCATGTCGATGCCCTGCCCCTGTGTGCCTCTGTTCCCTCTGTGGCTGGTCAGTGCCCCTGGGCCCTCCATGGCTCATTGCTGTCAGTGCTGCTCACCTGCTGCTCACAGCCGTGCCCAATGGGGATGAGGCTCAGCCCAGCCCCATCCCAATCACCACAAACTGTGTGCCTACAATTCCCTTTTTTTTTTTTTTTTTTTTTTAAATAAATGCTATGTCTACTATATCTCTAC
The DNA here is from genome assembly GCF_028551555.1 of Melozone crissalis. Classification (NCBI taxonomy): domain Eukaryota; kingdom Metazoa; phylum Chordata; class Aves; order Passeriformes; family Passerellidae; genus Melozone; species Melozone crissalis. The sequence goes on along the minus strand of NW_026535796.1, from coordinate 39,521,542 downwards.
AGGGCCTTTTCAGAAGAAATAGTGAAAATGGTACAAGTATCTCTTCTGTAGGTTCCACTAACTCTGGAATGTGTCCATGCACTGACCTTGATTCACTCCTGCAGGACAGGAATTCAGGTAAGAATGAGTGATCAAACATTTCATCCCTGACTCCAGCTTTAACCTCAGGCTAACCTGCTCTCGCTGTGTCTGGTTATAGTAATCAAATTATTAGTAAAAATATTAACTGGGCTAATTTGAATCAGTGTAAATGACTGATTAATACTGTAAGCATTATAAGAACCCAGTAGCTCCAGCAAGAAATTAATATGGGTTTTTCCCCATAAACTACACAGGAAATTTACATGGATTAATACAATAGGGAACATTTGGCACCTTTCAGAAGGTAGTGAGACTGGTAACAAAGCTCCTTTGGCAGAACACAAGATTGATTTACATTGCAGGAATCAGATTGTGAATGCTTTTTGGCATAATGAGCCCGTTAGCTTCACACCTACTTCTGATGGAAAGGTGTGCAAAAGCTGCACTTTGCACACTTGCTGGAAGCTGTACCAAGGGACTGAGGACTGAAAAAGCAAATGAGTGTGAAAGTTCAGATCTGGAGATGAAGTAGATTTACCTGCACAATGTGTTCAGAACTGTGCCCGGTTCTGGGCTCCTGTGTACACAGCAGCCATGGACTTCCCATGAGCCCAGCCAAAGGCCATGAAGGTGATTCAGGGATTGGAGCACCTTCCCTATAAAGGAAGGCTGGGACAGCTAGAACTGTTAAAAGAGAAGCTCAGGGGGAATCCATTTGGAAAAAATCCTGTGCAATGTGCTTTAGGGTAACCTTGCTTGAGCAGGGAGGCTGGACCAGATGACCCAGTGTGATCCCTTTCTGTGATTCTGTGATCTTACCAGTGCATATAAACACCTGATGGGAAGGAATGAAGACAAGGGAGCCAGACTCTTCTCAGTAGTGCTCAGTGACAGAACAGGAGACCACGGACACAAGTTAACCCACATCAAAATCAAACTGAACACAGGATTTTTTTTTTTTTTTTTTTTTTTTTTTTTTTTTTTTTTTTTGGTACTGTAAGGATGTTCAAACAGTGGTAAAGGTTGCACAGAGAGGTCATGAGACTCCATTTATGGAGATCTTTGAAACCCAGCTGGACATGGTCCTGGGCAACTGGTTCCAGATGACCTTGCTTAAGCAGAGGGGTTGGACTAGATGATATCAAGAGGCTGCTCCAAACTTCAACCATTCTGTGATTCAAAACCTGTATTCAGCTGCTCTTTAAATTCAGTTGGTAAATGCCCTGTCATCCTGTGTACATTTCATCCAACAATCACCTTGCCTCTTATGCCCTTGCAGTGCTGCCAGGGGAGTGCCAGCAGCCCTACGTGTGTTGCTCCACCCTATGCACGGCATCTCCAAGGTACCAAGTTCCTACCTCTGCTGGTGCACAGAAGTGCTTCAGTGCTGAGAAGCTTCAGAACCTGGGTACAGAAGATCACAAACACAGGGTTTACTCTGTGTTACACTCAGGTTTTAGAAACAGGGATTATTTTGTTAGCCTGTCCTGATTAAACCTGGTAAGTGACCTGAGAACCTCTGTAGGGACCAGCTATGTGGGTTCAACACGAGCTGCTGCTGCTTTCTATGAAATGCAGCTGGAGAAAGAGTAAGCAGTGGCATGTTATCTCTGCAGTAGCTTAGTGGTTCTCTCTGTCAAGGAATCCAAAAGTTAAATTATTTCCTCAGATAGAGATATTCAACCCCAAACCTTTTGCTGCCCCAAGCACCACCTACAAAACTAGTCTATTGCAAAGTAGAAGCATTCTTCAATTTTCCTGTTGAAATTACCCAAGGCACTTAAAATAATTCATACTTCATTTCATCAGACCTGGAGGATGACAAGCTGGCCTAAAATTGGAAATTTTTGCTTGGAGGCACAGCCTTTATCTAAGAGATTGTCTTGTAAAGCATCTACCTCAAAGTAGACTGCAGCCATGTTATTGGGGTATTCCTGTGGGAGGCAGGAGCTGGGAGTATAAATCCTAACTAGAAAGATATAATTAAGACCTTGCAGCACCAGAACTGAACCATACTGCTGTGCTAAGCCTTCCCTGTTGTGGTGACCATGAACTCTGCGTGCAAGGTGTGAATGTTGCAGCAGATGTTGGGATTCTGCAGCTGCAGGGACTGCGCTGTGCAAGGTGCACACTTAAAAGACACAAGTTGCAACAGTAAATGACAAGTGCCTAAAGCACTTGATCATTCTGAATCTTGGCTTTGGTAGCTTTAACTCCAGTATGTTTCCCCAGATCAGAGCTGAGGAACTTCACCAGAGACGCCCATGGAGGAATGAGGGAGGAAATGATATTGCAGTGCGGTATTGCTATATTTGCTTTTTCAATAGGCTCTAGTCATTAGTGTTGTCACAACCTTGGAAATTCACTCAAAAAAGATATCTGAAGGAAAACCTTCCTGTACACACAAACATACAAAAGCAGAGTTTTTTGGATGATGCCTTCAGATAAACAGCCATCACAAAGCCTCAGTTTCATTTTATCTCCATTTCAGCTCCAGGAAAAAAATTGCTGCTTCTGCCTGCAGCCTAAACAATTCACTTTGCTGCCAAGTGCCACCTCAAAAAGAGGAACAGTATAAACTAATTTCATACCTATTCAGTTCAATAATAGGTATTGTTCTAACTATACCACTAGTGATAAGAGACAGAACAGCTTATTTGCCATTGCTAAGCAACTGTTAAAACAGTGTGTAAAATTCAGCCAGCTCTAATGGGCTGATAGAAATCAGTGTCTGAAGTTCTTGTTTGCATTAGGAAGTCAACAATAATTGTCCTTCTCTATTAACATGCATTTAATCTGGCTGCATCAGATTCAATCAGGATTCTGTCTTAATGGCGTTTGGAATGGTCTGCTCTCCCTCAGAAAAAAATATTTAACCATAATGCATTGACCTGCTTAAATCCTCTTGTTTTGTTTTGATGCAGTGATGAAGGCAACACAGGAAAAATAAGGTAATATGAAACACTCTGCAGAAATAAAAGCTGATGGTGTGAATGGTACCAAGTGCTAAGGCAGAATCTGAGGTATTTAGATATGGTTCCATCAATCACAAGATGGCATTTGAGTCTGAGATGCAAAGACGTCTGCAAACCCCCTATACATTTGGAAAAACAGAATCTAAGCAAAATAGATATGCATAAAACCATGGGATTTTTTTCCAAGTTTAATTTATGAGTTCAGATTTTAGTAATTTCTGTACATCATTTAGGAGAAGGGAATTTGGGGGCTCTGATCATGCCTTACTGAGATAAGGAATGGGCAAATGAATAAATGCAAAGCAGAAATGTTGCACAAGAGGCTCCTGCATTCATAAGCACTGCTTTGTAGCTGCAGAATTATTTCTGTGACCTAAAAGGAGAATGCATTATTATGAGAGGCTGATACCTCCTCAGATGCTCTGTTCCCTGTGTGAAAGTAACGATCCATGAGTAAATAACGATGCATAAGCAGAGGGACTGAAGACTGACTGATGCTGGAACTGGAAATCTGTACTGGTACTCCTCACAGCTCTATTGCTTTTACTGGTACATAAACATATGATTAACACTTATGCCTGTCAGCAATCCTATCACATTCATCAGAACCACCACTGTTTCCTGTTAAGTAGAAGCTTAAATGCTCTGTTGTCACAAGCTGAGAAAATCAGAACTTTGTTCCAGGCAGGTGAAACAACATTGCCTTGCTCAGCCCACTGCGCCTCACACCATGACTTGCAAGGGACAGATCTTGGTGTAAAAACAGATGAATAAGTGCTTTGAAAGACAGACTTCAGCCAGTGCCTGAGTCAGAAAACTAACTTGTCACATAATGATATGAAAATGTGGGGTAAAAAGTTGAGAGTGTCCCTGTGTGAAGCTTACGGCAGTGTCTGAGTCACCACAGGACATGAGCGAGCTGCCGGCAATGGCATGCAAAGCAGGCTGGAGCTGAATCCTCCTCTTATGTAACTCCTACGTTAGCATCTTCCCTGTTCCATATATAAACCCAGAAAACATTAAAAAGCTGTTGCTGAAAGCACTGCTTTTATTTATTCATTTGTATGAGCCAAATGTGACTTAAAACATTAGATATTTTCCACACAAGCTTTAGTACAGGACCAGACACTTTCTTTGCTGGAATTGATGAGACTGTTTATTTCTGCACTCATTAAAAGGATGTTTGCACCCCCTAGTGTATAAGAATTTGCAAGAAATCAGGTTCTTCTAATAGTATTAGCTAAATGAGGATGTTTAATATTAAGCCATAATAAAATCCCCCTGCTACACTCTTAAGTAATTTCAAGGGAAAGAATCATAAACTCAAAGATCATCTTAGGTGCAATCTCTCATGTCCCTGACCTCAACAACTGTAGGACCTGAAAATGAGTTCTACTAAGTTGGATTTTTATCTCACTAGAAGATATCAGGGGCTTACAGTTCAAAAATGAGACTGTACTGAAACCAGAGAATCAAATCCAGACCTTCCTGAGACTCAGGGATGTTGCATCCAGCATCAGCCCATTAGTGAGATAATGTCTGTAGCTCTGTTTCACTGAAGGACAGATTTCTTCGGATTGGACTTTACTCCGTTTAACAGAAACTGTGAAAATGAGAGGCAGGCACTTAACTGTTCTCCAAGAACTACTGCCCATATTATCACAGGCATGCAGACCTCTCAATTTTGACAGTGGTCCACATCCTGCTGTTTGGAGCTAGGTCTTAAAACACTTTGGAAAAAACTTCTTGCAGCTGTGGATTCCTTTGTCATTCTCCAGATGTGACTTCACTTATGGTGTTAAACAAGGCAGACCCTGTCCCTGAGATAAACCAAATGAATATCCCTCACTGGCACCCAAAGTGGCAGCTCAGCCCCCTGTGTCCAGGGTGAGTCTGGAACCTGAGAAAAGCCCAGGTGCTCCTGGAACCAAACCAAACCCAAGTGCTGGCTCCTGGCTGTTGAGTGTGGAAGGGGAATGGTTTATGGGAGTACTTTGTGGTGGGACTTGCACTGACTTTTGAAGATTCCCTGTGTGACCCAGACCTCTGCAGCATAGCCTGCAGTTTTAAGTGCTGTTTGCTGCCTGTCACTCATGGGCAGGCTCTGATCTGACCAAACTACACACTTGTGTTCTCAAGAATTCCCCTGCTCAGCCCTTTGCTGAAAACAGGATGTCACCATTTCCCCTGAGGTGTCCAAAACCCAATCACTGCAGCCTTGGCAAATGTCTGACAATCAGAAATATGATACTGCCAAGGAAAAAAAGCAGACTGTTTTCATTATCCAAGCAAAATGAAATATAAAAAGCAAACAAACTGCATAAATGATGAAAATTATATTAGATTTTTAGATTTACTTTCATTATCTAAGTAGTTTCCTATAATAAATGTATTCCAAAATATGACTTTCAGCCAGTGGCATTTACTATATTAAAACCAGACTGATTTTATTTACTGTACTATGCTTGTTAGCTCCTCCAAGCCACTTTAATTCTGTAATTTTAAATTAATTCTTTAGGCTTTCTTTCAAAGAAAAGAAACTTGACTTTTTGACAGAATAGTCCTTAATAAGTCACAACCAAGAAACTGCCAGGAGCTGTGATGATGACTTCTGCCAGGTATTCTTTTCTTCCAGAGAATGGAGTCATCGTGATACTAATGAAGAGATCTTTGTGTCATTTGTATAAATAACAGTAATAATGTAATATATTTAAAAACTCAGCATATCACTGCTAAGGGTCCCCAAAGAATTATATTTCAAGGTTCAGTAGTACCAGTGTGATATAAAGCAGGAAAATGGTATAATGAGAACAAGTTTTAAAAATTACATGAACAAAAAGAAAATTGTACTGGCATGTGCAGGTGTCAATTTTAGAGGCAACTCTCCACCCATATTTTGAAAATTAAATCTATCTGCTTTAGAACTTGGACTAGTTACTTGCAGATGCCTTTCTTTTTTGTTTAACTAAAAGCCCAGATCTTTCCATATAAATTAATTTCTTGTTGGAGCCTTTCTTTTTTACTATCATTACCAGATACTCAGTACTGTGATTTTTGTGGGACAAAATTCCAGCTAGAAAACTACTGAAGTTCACAAGCTCTTCCTTGTAATTAAGAAAGTGCTGGTACGATGTGTTTCATTTCTAAGAACAGAAAGAAAAATAGTTCCTTCTGCAGATTTCACTGAAGTTGGGCTGTGATTTTACTGCTTGGTCCTGCTTGATTGTTCCAGTGGCTCATGAATATAGGACTGGGGTTCCTGGTCACAGGCTGCAGAAATGTTGAGAGTCAGGCTGAGTTTCAGATGCAGCTTGACTTGGAGATGATGGTCATCACTGTCACAGCTTGTCTGAAATGAGTTGGTGTAGAAGACAGTTCAGTTTTGATACTGTTGGCAATGCAATAGATGCTGCTATTGACAGTGAGCAAGCAGGAGCAGGAGACTGCTTGAAGTTTCAATGACTGGCCCCAGTGAACACTTGAATTCTTTTCCCACCTGAAACTGAGATGTTTTAGTAGGACAAAATGGTGGTATTGCTACAGAGTCTGTTACTGAGATATAGAGCTCCTAGATTTTGACTAGAATAGGCCCAGGGCTCTAAATTAGCCACATAAAAGCAGTGCAGATAGGAATCAAGAAAAACTTTTATTACATATAAAAAAAAGTCTTGTTCAAGCCAGCAAAATCTACCCATCACACCTGTCATTTTTCACAGGAGGATGTCAACATAAAATGTAGGTAGAGAAGTGTGACACACAGCTTTCCAGGGATTCAGCTGAAATCAAACAAAGGAATGGAAGATGTGATAATTGCCCTGCTCCAAATAGTGAAAATAACTGAAGAATTTGTAGCTAGGACATGGCTTGCCACAAAATATACTGGCTACATTGAAATTTCATATAAACTGAAATGGGCCTTTGTTCTTGGGGCTCTGAAAGAGACTGTCACACTTTTCTGGTCTTCCAATAATGCCCAATATTGTTTACATAGGAATGTCAGAGTGACTTGTTTCTACTCCTTACTGTGTAAAATTAAAGTATAGATGAGACAGATCTCTGCATTGATTATACACCCAGGACTGTCTGAGATCATACTCAAAATTTTGATGTTTTTTTTATTTTTAGGAAACCTCAATTCTACTTTTTGTTGGTGAGATGCTGAATTTCAATTAATAACCTGTTCTTATCCATTTTGAATATCTAATATGATATTTTATATTAATATTAGTGTGTGTATGAATACTGTTTGTATTTCCTGCTTCAAGAAGGCTGAAGGATTCAAACTTTTGCAAAGATGCAAATACTTGGTCATATTTCCCAAAAGCCTTATGCAGCTATTATTCCAAGAGGCATCACCTTAAAGTCTTAGAGAGAAAACACTGTGGTTAATGCAGTTTGGCAAGTCAGTGTAATATTCACTGCATTACCTTGACGTGGTTTAATGGAATGAGAAGCATGCACTGTGTGTCAAGGAAAATTACCTGGTGACCCTTGCTGTAGCTTGATGCCTGCTCTTAACTGGATAGCTATGAAATGGTGTGGAAAATCTTATATGAACTCCACTCCTCCCAGCTCTGTCCCATAGGAAACTCATTTCCTATCAGCTTGTCTATTAAAAAAAAAAAAGCTTGCTGTGGTGTTTTTATTTGCTACAGTATTATTTCAAACACACAACAGAAGTCTCTGTTCAGCCTTCCTCCTAGCATACCCCCTGATGGAAAGATAAACCAATAATGGAAGTGAATACAGAAAAAATTAAATGTAGGGTAATGCAAAAGATACTTATTTTTATTGTGATGAGAAGCTAAGAGACTGTTGCAGTCCCTTTTTGCAGGAAGCAGTCTTGGTCTGCTCTCAGGAAATTCCTTCTTTCCTAAGAAAACAGATTTGCAGAGTGAACTTTTTAGCTGAGGGAACTAAATTTTACCCCCCTGCATGAATAAATAGATTAATTGTGAGTGACAGCTGGAAAATTAATTTAATGTTCTTGAAAGACAGTGGATAATGTCAAAGTCCTCTGCTGATTCACTTCAGAAGACGCACGTCCTCTTCCAAGGACCTCACCCCCGACCAAGGGATCAAATTGGTAAGCAGTGAGCAGGGCAGATCATTTTCTTCTTTGGTTCATCTGTTCTGATTGCCAGGAAGATTCCCAGTCACTGACAGCCCCAGTAATTGCACACAGAGATGCAACTTATCACTTAAGAGCTGGTTCTTCCCTTGCTTTGGTGGAGAATGTTGGCAACTGGTTGGGGCAGATCTCTGGAGCTGCACATGCTGATCCTCTAAATGCATCCCTTTGGATTTGTGCCAGGAAACCTCGTGGTCAGACATCTGCAGCAGGGCTCCAGCAGGACCCTTCTGCTTTGGTACCTCACTTTCTGTGGGAAAGAGGCAGCCGGGTGCCATGCGCTGGGAGAATGCAGTGCCAGGCACTGGGAGAATGCAGTGCCGGGTACTGGGAGAATGCTGTGTCATGCACAGGGAGAATGCAGTGTCACATACAGGGGGAATGCAGTGTCATGCATTGGGAGAATGCAGTGTCATGCATTGGGAGAATGCAGTGCCATGCACTGGGAGAATGCAGTGCCGGGTACTGGGAGAATGCAGTGTCATGCACAGGGAGAATGCAGTGCCATGCACTGGGAGAATGCAGTGTCACATACAGGGAGAATGCAGTGCCAGGCACTGGGAGAATGCAGTGCCATGCACTGGGAGAATGCAGTGTCACATACAGGGAGAATGCAGTGTCATGCATTGGGAGAATGCAGTGCCATGCACTGGGAGAATGCAGTGTCACATACAGGGAGAATGCAGTGCCATGCATTGGGAGAATGCAGTGCCATGCACTGGGAGAATGCAGTGTCACATACAGGGAGAATGCAGTGCCATGCATTGGGAGAATGCAGTGCCATGCCCTGGGAGAATGCAGTGCCAGGTACTGGGAGAATGCAGTTCCATGTACAGGGAGAATGCAGTGCCAGGCACTGGGAGAATGCAGTGCCAGGTACTGGGAGAGTGCAGTGCCATGTACAGGGAGAATGCAGTGCCCTGCACTGCTGCCCCCAGCCATGGCCTGTGCTGGGTTCCCAGCCCAAGCCATGCTCAGGAGCAGGAGCAGGCTCTGCTCCATGGCGCAGGCAGGGCTGGTTAGGTGTCACCAGACCTAGGCTCAAAGCTTCCAAGAGCTGGAAAGCTGCGCACTGGCACCTCTGACAGTAAGTGCTAGCACACTGTTCCAGCACAGGGATGCTATTTTGGCAGCGTGTTGGACTCGTTAGGTGGGAGTGTCAGTGCCTGAAAAAGGTGGAAATCAGTAAGGAGACAGGTCCTCAGTACCTCCCTTTGATGTCTCCAATAACAGGAAAGGCAGCCTATGCCACTGTTCTGGTACACTGACATTAAAAAAATCAAAAAAGAAATGGAAATCATTGAAAACAGAGGAGATCCCTGCAATTTGGCTGTGCTCCTGATCAACAAAGCTACTTTTCTGGTTTCTCCCATTAGCCCAGCTGCAATATGTGCAGAGGCAGATTATGTATCAGGCCAAAATATTAACGTTCACAGCATTAATGCTTTGGAGCCTTTAAAATGAAGAGTACTAACAGAAAAATCTTTTCAATCCTTTCATGTAAAATCCCATCATTCTGAACTGACAAAAATAAATGCAGTGAACTTTCAGTGATATTGCACCATATAAAAAGGTTATTAAAAATGTATTTGAAGGACTAGCTTTGTCAATACTAATGCACTGAAGAAAGGGAGGGCGTCCACTTCAGGCACTGACGTACAGACTTAGGGAAGGAGTGATTACTGCAATAACAGCTTCTGGTAGCTTTAAGTTGGACAGCATTTTTAGACTTCATATGCAAAAAATCGCCTTCAGTTATAAAAAGATGAGCTACTTAGTAATATGGAGGTGAAATAAGAGTATGTGCTTAAAGAAATTCTGCCAAGTAGATATTGGTTTGGCTCTGAAAATGTGTTTGAAAGATGGGGTGGGAGAGATAAAAGCGGTGTAGAGAAATAGGAGAGAACTGGTAGGAATGTAAATGATTTATTGGTTTATTTGTTGATTCTTATTTCCATAGTAATCAGAAGGGTTTTTAGAGATGATCTGTACATTCCCTAAAGTGATATGAACATAGCAATAAATTGCCAGTGCATGAAAGTTTTAAGGCACAATTGCCTCCACTTTGAGAACTGGGTCCACTCTCTTATCTTGAACTCAGACACCTCTGACCTTGCCATTCATTTTGGAGTAAATAACTATTTGATCAAGATTCAGTATTACTGCAATGGGGTTTTGGTCCCTGTCTTCCTAGACCAAATGAAAACCAGTCAATCTTGTTTCATGGATGTAAATGAGCCTAGAACACAACAGTAACAGACAGAAAAAGCCAGTATTTCAAACCTTTACATTCAGTCATTTATATAAGAGGAGTAGGAATTTATTTTAAATTAAAATTGTGGGAGTTTTTGATAATGCTCCCTCTGAAAAACACAGAAAACACTCTACTCCTCCCATTGGTACGTGCTGCCACTTCCAGTTTTGTTCTCCTCAAGTATCACAACTGGTGCATTTCTTTTGGTGTTCAGGGAAGATGAACATCTGTGACTCCAGGAGTCAGTCCCTGATGAAGGGAGAAGGTAAGTGCCAAGTGCCTCAGCTGTGCTGACAGCTCTCACACAGGTTTGGTACAATCCTGTCTTTCTGAGCCTCAGCTCCTAAGGGAGCTGTGTTCTGTATTGCTTTCTTTTCAGTGCACAGTAGTCTCCTTTTCCCAGGTTAATTGAATGAATGGAATGCCCATTAGCTCTTGAGGCCCGTGTGTCTTTAGGATGCAAGGCTTTAAAATAATAAACCCAGTACAACTGTTCTTGTTCAGAGAGGGTCCCTTTGAACTACAGCTGGAATGTCTGGCAGCCCTAGTGGTGAAAGGTCCATCCCCATCAGGCCTTAAAAAACCTTTCTGAAATCTTTTCTGGCTGTTCTGCCTTAGAAGTGACATGAGGTAGCAGAAGAAAACAACAAATGTTGAAGAGAACTTATGGTAACATGTAACAAGTTTTCATAAATTATATTTTTGGTTTGGTGTTGGGCATTTTGGGTGTTTGGGGCTTTTTAAAAATAATGTTAAATATGTTCTGGACTTCTGTGCACTGATGCACTTGCATGACAGGCTCCAGCAGGGATTTCATTGACTTTTCCAAGTTCATAGATAGGCATGTGGCAACTCAGGCTGAGCATGAAAAGTGGCATGGGGGAAAAAACTGCACAGTCTTTTGCAAGACAATGACATTTTTCTGTTTTCCAGGGTGTGACAACTAATCATGACAATATTATCTTAACAACAAATAATCTGTAGGCCTATAGTTTGCTACAATGCAGTGCTCTTAAACTTCCACTGCATTACACATGTGTAGATAGGACACACACACACACACACCATCTAGAAAAGCTTTAAAGCTGCCACTGGCATTCATCACAGTTTTGAAGACTGAAAAGTCTGCAACCTGGCTTAGTATCAAGCATATCTCAGAGGAGACATGTCCTTAAAATAACACAGCAAATAATGTATGATTAATACATACATATGTAATTTTAACACTAATATCTTGGTCATGACGACTAGAAATACAACTCACACTTGTTATTTCCAGAGTAGAGATTTGAGATGAAGTGCTTAGTGGATCCAAACACTTAATCTTCACTGAATATTTTCACAATATTCAAATATACATGCATGTAATGAGTATCATTCAATGAAGAAAATGGACTTGCCTCCTGTTATTCTGTTGACTGTATCTACTATCCAGCTGCTGCATGGAGTTTTGTTTTATGAGTCAGCAATAATTTTTTCAGTGTTTATTTCAAATTTCACTGACATCATTTATTAAAATCTATCAGGGGGTTAAAGTGAGAAGATACTTTGAAGGAAAAAGTCTTTGGGGAGAAATCACATATTAACACATCTAGTGCCCAGGATACTGCAGACCCTGATGCTGCTGTGGACTTTGAGGTTTATTTCCATAGTGTAAAATTCTTTGTTTCAAGATTTTGTTAATCCAAGCCAGCTTTACGAGCTCCCCCACTGCATCCCTTTCCCATCCGCTGATCCAAGTCGGAATTCCATACAAAGAGATATTAGTACAGAATGAAGACAGGCCCCTGAATAGAGCTTTCTGAAAGGCATATGGCTGCAATAATTTTATCTGCCATGAAGTTTAAAAAAATGTTCAGGCAATTCATAAGTGATCACAGACCCCTCGCCAATGCATGCTGTTAGCAGGGATGATACCTAGCACCAGCAGTGCACACCAGCAGTACATTTAGATGGGTCCAACAGTGTGGCTGCCTTCCTACCTTTTAGCTGTCAGCTGACGCTTCTGAGCTCTGTAACCTCTGTTAAAGTTGATCTGCAGGCACCAGGTGAGAGAATTACCTAGAAAACCTCTCTAGGGTCCATGCTCAGCGCTGCAAGGCGTCACTCAACAAGTGATGCTCAGAAGCCCCGGGCAGCACCTCTGCTCACACTTCCTAAGAACACCCAACCTCTGTTGTAGTAACTCTTTGTTACGACAGGGTGTTTTTACTCCTAGCCGGTACAGATCAGGCTGTATGTCAGACATTCGCCCACCCACCCCGTATTTCTCCTCCGATGCCTTTGCTGGCTCGGCCGGACGTGCTCATTCCAGCAGCTTTATTTGCCGCTATTGCAGCGGGCCCAGGGACCCTCCTGCAGCCCGGGCTCTCCCACGCAACCGCGGCGGCCGCCCGGGAGCGCCGGGAGCGGCACCCCGGGGCTGGCGGGCGAGAGCCGGGGCAGGGCGGCGGGATCCCCCGGGGAACGGGGACAAACAGAGCGGCGAGCGGGGTGCCCCGGGGAGAGGGCACAAACGGGGCAGCGGGCGGGGTGCCGGGGGTAGAGGGCACAAACGGGGCGGAGGGCGGGATCCCCCGGGGAGAGGGCACAAACGGGGCGGCGGGCGGGGCGCCGGGGGAAGAGGGCACAAACGAGGCGGCAGGCGGCTCCCGCCGAGTTCCGGCAGTTCCTGGGCGGGCAGGAGCGGCTCCGGGCGGGCCGCGGGCTCCCCCCGGTGGCGGCGGCGGCGGGCAGGCCGCTGTGCAGGGCAGGCCCTCAGGGGCCAGCGGAGGGCGGGGCCGGCAGCGCGGGGCCCGGGGCGCCCGGCAGGGGGCGGCGGGGAGGGCCTGAACAGGTCTTAGACATAGCCGGGATAATTATAAAGCGGCGGCTCCATAGCTCAGTGGTTAGAGCACTGGTCTTGTAAACCAGGGGTCGCGAGTTCGATCCTCGCTGGGGCCTTAGTGTTTTATTTTTATTTTCTTTTTCAGTCGTGCACCCGCGACTAACGAGCCTGATTTTGGGTATTTTGGTGGTGGCGGACTAGTGCATGCGTGCAGGCTCCGGGGGCTCCCTCTTAAAGGAAACGCTTTGGAAACAAAAGCGTTCTGTAAAACCGGAACGTTAACATTACCAGCGGCCGCCAAATTAACTCATGGCTGTGCTTCGTGCCGGCAGGGGAGTGGGGGGGAACAATAACCTCTTTGGGAAGCAGCGTGGGAATGGCTGAGTAAATATTTGAATATTTGCACAGCTCGCGTCACAATTTTCCTGATGGCAGCTTTGGCAAAATACTGTTAGGGGTTTAAAAGGAACAAATTGCCCCTGAGTGGAGAATAAGCTGGACAGGATTATCTGAATCTTCACAGCCTGTCAGGCAAGCCAGGCTGTTGGGTTTATTTCGGCGCTGGAGACTGGACAGCAGAAATGTAACGATTCTTTGCCCCTTCCACCCCCCTTTTTACGTTATAGAAAGAGCTAGAAAGCCCCACACAAATTGCCTTGAGCACAAAGCTTCAAAAATACGCACTTGGGTTTTTTTCAGATACCTTGTTGCGCGAGGGCGTACACGGTTTTAAGTCCGGCTAGCTGAAGGGGTGAAGCGGCCGACGCCCCTGCGCATCGGAAGCCAGCCCCCCTTGGCGTCCTGGCCTCGGGCTGGGCTGGATTGCGGGCTTGGGTTCGCGCTGGACGAGACGAGAGAGGAGGCGACCACTTGCTGGGGGTAAAACGTCGGTTTATTGAAGAGCCCACGGGCAGCAAAGGGCAAACCAACCAGGTAGAAAAACCCACAGCAAATGGCAACGAACACGGGGGGAGACAGAGTTTTACAGGGAAGGGGTGGAGAAGGGAGGGGAAACCAATGGGAGAACATAAAGGGAGGTACTAAACATAATGGACATTCAGAACTAACCAGTGAATACAAAATAAAGGAGGGGCCCCGGGACCACAGCCAATCACAATCCCCAGAGAAAAGAATGTTCTAGAAAGCAGGGAGGAGTGGGGGGTGATTGACTGGGCTCAGGGAGGAGGAAAACTTTACTTATATGGTGGGATAAGGGAGGAGCAGTTATGTAACTTGGGAGATTGACAATTAACGGTGGCAGGGGTAACCGTGGTAACATAACTGCCAAAGGATCTGTGGCGGGAAAACTGGAGGGGGAAGAACCATCTTACAAAGAACAGGGGGGAACAGTACATAAAATGGGGGAACCAAACAAGAAATTTAAAAACACACTACAACACCTTGTCAGCGGGGCGTTTGGCTTCCAGCACTGCAAGCACGGGAGCAATCGTTAACGCCATCAAAGAGGGCAATTAATACACGCGCTCTGCTGAGGGGGAAGGCGCAGGCCTGCAGCCCATGCGGGGCTCGTCCCAGCCCAGGCGGGGCTGCTCGGCCCGTGCGGAGCTCAGCCCGTGCGGGGCTCGGCTCAGCCCTTGTGGAGTTCGGCCCAGGCGGGGCTCGGCTCAGCCCATGTGGGGTTCGGCCCAGGCGGGGCCCCGGCCCTTGCGGGGCTGCCGAGCCGGGGCAGCCGCCGCAGGCTGCGCCTCAGCGCGCCGCAGGTCTGGCGAAGACGTGTGGACTGCCGCGTAGCTTGCAACCCGTGTTATACCCTCACAGCTCCTATCACAGCTTCTCTTCAGCTTTCTTACTCTGCTGAGCGGAGATCAAAGCTGTGAGGAGAGAAAGGGGCTATTTCCCCTTATGACTGGAGTTGTGCTATGCCACGAGGCACACATTTCAATTTGTAGTGCTTTGGGGTACTTACACGTAAGAGTTTGCATGGAATGACTCCTTGTTTGTTACTGCCTCCCCACCCCATCTGGGAAAACAGTGCTCGATCCTAATCTCGGTTTTACCACCTGACTGCCATCCTACACGATTCCTTGGTTCAGCAGTCTTCCCAGAGTCCTTGTGACAGATCCATGGAGGTGGTGCTAAAGCCCATTCCTTGGGAGGATGTGTTCTCTCCGGGGGCTCTGCTCGGGGCTGGGTACAGCGTTCCTGCGTTGGCACGGAGCCTGGTCTCGCCAGGACCAGCCAGGGCACCAGCGGATCCCTGGGATGGTACAGATGGCCTGCAGAAGTCACACGTGTGTTCAGGAGGCTGCGTGGACTGCTTCGTCTCCCGCAGGATCCTCTAGAACGAACATGGCGGAGCTCCCCAAGCGCTGGTGCCGGCACAGCCCAGGGCGTCAGTCAGTGTCCGGCTGCAGCGCTGCAGCCGCGGCCGGGAAGAGCGTGCACCAAGGTTCGGCTGCAGAGCTCCCCACTACGGACAGGGCTCAGCTATTCCCGTTCGCTGGAGCTACACGTGTGAGCTGCCACGGGTGCTTTCCGCGATGCTCGCTGTGCCCTGCGGGGTGGGGCCGAGCCCCGTGCCAGCACTCGAGCGGCGCTGCCCTCGCCGGGTTGCCCCGTGGAGCCCCGGGGCTCCGGGCCCCGCGTTACATAAGCGGCGGAGCGCGGGCGATGCCGCCGGAGGCCTCCAGGGGGAGAGCCAGCCCCTAGGAACGGGAGGGCGGAGGAAGGAAGCGGAGCCGGCTGCTCCGAGCGGGAGGGCGCCCCCGGCCCGGGCCGTGGTGCCGGGCACGGCTGCGGCGGGAGCGCCGTGCCCGCAGTTCTGGGCGGGCCCCGGGGCTCGAGCGCAGCCTGGCGCGGCCGCCGTCAATGCCGAGTTTTCATTTCCAGAGGTGTTTCCTCGCAATGAACCAGGCCCTATTTTAACCCAGCGGATTAAGAGTCCTGGCGGTAGTTCCGCTGCCCCATGCGCTGCGCAGAGCCGGAACCGCGCTCCTTGCCGCAGCCCGGCAAGGCGGACCGGGCTGCAGCGGTGTGCTCCAGCCTTCCCCTGGGACCTGGCACTGAGCCATCGGTGCCACTTCTCCTGCCTCCAGAGCATCCGCGCACAGGCATGAGTGGAAAGCAGGAGATACACCCAGGCCTTTCTCCGAGCTGGTCTTCCCTGCCTTTTCCATCCTCCAAAGGACACCTATATGCCATTCCCTGATCCCACCCAAGGAGTGAGCCCAAAATTTCCTTCATCCTCTACATGAGGTGTCATCTGCACTTCATTTCTAGCTATGAAGGAAGCTTTATTAGTAGCTGTTGCTACTGAAGGTGAGAAATGTGTCAAAGCTTTGCTCAAAAACAATGAGGTGACCTTCACTAGGTCCAGTGATGCAGTCATTACTGATGTCATTAGGAAATATCTGTACTGTTTGTTTCTCCAAGCTGTGGTGAGGAGCCTGGGTAGTATTAATTGTGATTGCATTTTGGACTGCTAGCTGAGCCCCTGAGAATTAACCACGGTGTCTGGAAAGACAGATACCTTGTCATTGCTGCAAGGCCTTCTGAACTCAACGGAGATATTTCTCCTTGTTATGTTTTTTTTCCAGGAAATTTATACCCATCTGCTCAGTTCAACAGCAGGAGGCCTTAGACAAGAAGAGACTGTTTGCTTCATGAGTCTACTATTTTTCTTTCCAGATATGTGAAAAAAAAGGATACATCATTTTACTGCAGTGTGGTATCATTTTTGACAATGAGAATAGGGAATCAAAGTCAATGGCCAGTGAAACTGGTTTTGTCAAAATGGCATATAATGAAATATAAACACATTCAGTATTCCACATGCATTGATATTGTGCAGATGCTGCCGAAACAGCATGAATTTCTAAAGACCCCAAACAACCTTTCTCATACCCAACTTCAAGGACTTTCTAAACCCAAGATTAGTAAAGAATGTTTCTGTTTGTTTTGTCAGAAAAGGACTAAAGAAATTCCCACTAATGTTCATGTATTTTCTGCAAGTGCTTTAGTTTCATATCAGAATTTGGATTTGTGCCAGTGAGGTAAAGCAAAAAATGAAAGTTCAGGGTTTTTTTTTTGTGACCCAATGCAAATACAACCATGAAGAAAGTCTTCAATGAGCAGTAAAAAATGTTTATTTCTACTAACCTAAGGTGTTAACAGTAACAACAAAAGGAAAAATGTGTTTGTCTTCTAAAAATAAAATGTTTAGTTAGACATTGCTCTATTGATTGTCTTCTAGTTGCTAAAAGAACACAAGCTGTGCTGCTCCTGGTCAGGTTCTTCCATGATGTTCCACACTGATGCCTAACCTCCCATCTCTACAAATTTAACAGCCCTGTTATTTGGTGTAGAGCTCCTTTCATGGGGTGTCATTAACAAATTTGCAGGAGCTGTTTGAAGGTCAGTACAAAGAAGTCTACACACCACAATCACCAAGTACAATATTGATCCAGTATGGTAGATCCTGACCTCCAGACTGAGCTGTTTCCTTGAGCCTTTTCCTCCTTGTGTGCCAAGGAATTTCTCCCTTTTAAAAGGAAGTAACTAAAATAGTTCCTTAGTTGTTCAAGATGAGACTCAGGCCAAATTCATACCCAGATGAAGAGAGCTAAATGCAGTAGGACTTTGAATGATGATTCAAGACCATCTTCACAGGGGAGTAACATTAAATAAATCTGTGCTTACTGGTGTTCTTGGCAGGAGGCTGTATTTCTGAGCCACTGAGCTATGGATGGAGAGAGAACTAATGAACCCACCTGGCTTCTAGTACAGACATTATTTACTGCCATGTTAGCACATGAAGAGGGATGCTTAAAAATAATGGGAGCCTCTCTGGTAATGAAAAAATGCAGGTGAATTAAACCATTCACTCTTTGCCAGGGCAGTGACTGTTGGGCTTTAAAGAAAAACAGTGTTTTCTGTATTTTCAGGAAGTCTTTCCTAACACTTGAAGAATAGGAGCAAACAGAAATGTCTTGTTGCAACTCCCCAGAATATTTAACCGACCGCACAAGGTGTGATACTAACCTCGCTTCTACTTTAATATTGGTGTTTGTCTTTAGATTTTCATGGTGCACTTCACCAGAGAGGCGTTGTCTTAAGATAAAACATGGCCTTTTTCCATGCAGTTTATAATCTAATGATGGAAACACTGGGTTCTGGCAGCACAGAATATAGGCATGATACAATAGGTTTGAATATATAGAAATGCATACAGCAGTAGAGGGGATGGTCCTTTAAAAATCTAGGGTGTGTGTGTAATTTATTATGACTTGAGAATATCTGAAAAAGAACTTGAGTTTAGAAAGGTTGAAGCACTGTTTTAGAATCTATGTGTGTTATGTATAGACAAAAAAAGTCTCTCTTGACCTCAGTAAACTTAATAGGCTCTTCAGATTATTGCAGTATTCCTGGCTTTTAGGTGACAAAAAATTAGCATGCAAGTAGAATTATTCTTCGGGACAAGTTGAAGTTTAAATATAATTTAGCAGGCTCTCTTGCCTGCTTCTCTAGGACTGGTTCTCTAAATGTATTCTGATTCGGTTTACCTTAATATGAACATGAATTAATTTAGAGATTGTAAATTAAGAACCTTGACTGTAAAATAAGTAATTTCAACTTCTGTTTGAAGCAGAGGGGCTGCTCTGCTGACAACAGAGGTGTCAGAACAGTACCTAATGCTCCATGTATCCGACTGCCAATCTGCATATATCTGATTACCTCCCAGACAGACCCAGTACATAGGCTTCTCAAAAGTAAAGCATATTTGTTCCTTCTGAAGATAAACACAGGACTTGTTCCTGCTGGTCACCAAGTTACAGACTATTTTTGGACAAGAGTGCTGTTGCTTGCAATCCTCTGCTGTGTTAGTGGTACTTGTCAATGACCATGGTGCCTGCACATGTAAACAGGCACAAATTGCAATATGTTTGTTCCCTGCTGACAAGAGGTTATGAACACATCTGCTCATTCCTGCCAGAAAAAGAACCTTAATCCATATCAAAAGCCATTTCTAATAAAAATTAGCACAGAGCAAAACCACAAGGATGAGTATTTCTCACTGCATATAGCAGCTGTATAGAGATGTCTCTACCAATATGCTATATTTTGTTTGATTGAAAAAGCACATAATTGAAAACTCATAAAGTTGAACTATGCAATTATATGACTGTAAATAAGACCACATTCTTCTGAACAGTCCTCATGGCAAGAAGATAAAGGGTTTTTTAAAGTATTTTATATGCAAATAAACAATAGTATTTGCATCCAGCTATCATTCTGGGTGTTATTTGTAGTACAACTTCTTCACTGTTTTTTGATAATTACTCAGTTAAATGGTAAATGTTTTTAGTGAGTTAAGAAAGAGTTTTGCTTTCTGATACACAGAACCTTTAGTAACAAACCCTTCAGCCAGCAGGCTGCTAAGAAAAATTTGAGAACGCTCTCCCTGCTTCTTTTATGTGTTGAACATATAGGAGTTTTCCTATTATTTTTATAACTTCCCTTAAATTCAATGAGTTTCCTGTGCTCTGCAGATCCATTGTCCTGTGAAACTGATAGAAATGCTGGTATATTTTGGTCCTCTTTCAATGAATAATAGGCCTTATTCAGTGTTAAACTTTATAAATGGCAGTCACAGTGCACATGCAGCAGATCTCCAGGGCAATCAGATGTGTGTGTGTGCCAGCAGACTGTTCACTTCACCTTGCAAAAAAGGGCTGTTTGAGTCTAGTAGATTTTTTTAAAACTCTAGTCTGGATTTATTGGGGGAAATAAAAAGCTTGTTCAGATGTTATAATTAGCTGCTTAATAACTGCAGGCTTCTTACCAGCAGGACAGCAGGAACAGAACTGGAAAATGCTGTCATGACTATTCTAAAATCATTTGCTTGTCCCTGGAAGACTTTTCTGTTGAGTGCTGGTCTGATCAGTGTGTCTTTGCTGCCTTCTCTGTGTAGTTAGAGGGAAAATGTGTCTGTTCAAGAATTTCTTCCTCATATTTAATCTAAACAAAACCCTCTTATAGCTTCAAGCCATTACCCCTTGTCCTGTAAAAAGTCCCCCTTCAGCCTTCTTGTAAGACCATTTATGTACTGAAGGGTACAATAAGGTGTCCCTAGGCTGAACAACCCCAACTCTCAGCTTGTAAAGCTTTTCAAAATGTTACCTGTGAGATTATTATAATTGCAGTGCTAACATAAGTAACCCACATTCCAAGTTCTGAGCAGCAGAGAAGAAATCTCAACGTGAGGCCAAGTCTGGACCTGATAGAAACAGTGGAGATAAACCCTTGACCTTAGAATCAGGGATTTTTAATGCCTAGTTTTCAATGTGATTGTCACCTCTCTGTCCCATTCTGTGTTGCTTGCTTGGCATGCTCAATTCCCCTCCAGGCAGTTGGTGGAAAAGCAGACAGCTGAACATTACAGGTGCCCCTCATAAACTGGGGGTGTTGCAGTGCAGAGCCTCATAAAGCAGGGACAGGCTGTGTCCCAGCTGTGCTTCAGGGCTGGGGGAAGCTTGCTGTGCAGCTGTGCAGAGGAATTAGTGGCTGCATGCAAGCACAGTAGCATCAATCATGAAGAATCAATTCTTGCTCCTCCCCTCAGAGCTGCAAAGTGCCAGGGGCCAGCTGCCCTCAGAGAGAGTTGATAAACACATCTGAGGAAATGTCAGGCTGGTTCAGGCAAACCCAATACTCCTAAACCACTACTGACAGAAGCCTGTATCTCTTCCAGCCCTCAGTGATGCTGCTGTAACAGCTGAAAACCTCTGATCCAGCGTGTCTTTTATCCATTCTTCCATCCTGCCCTGGGCTTTCCACACA
Source organism: Melozone crissalis (assembly GCF_028551555.1). NCBI lineage: Eukaryota > Metazoa > Chordata > Aves > Passeriformes > Passerellidae > Melozone > Melozone crissalis. The sequence continues at coordinate 39,500,474 of NW_026535796.1, read as the reverse complement.
TCCTTGCTCTCTTGGCTTCATGCTACTTTGACCCTTCATTTGCATTCATCTCTTACTCTTCTAATCTGCTATTTAAAAGCCAGGCTTTAATTTGTGCCTCTTGTTTGCTTTATCCCACCACAATAGCCATTAGTTATGCTTTTTCAGCACACTCTCACAGACAAGTACAATTTTTTTTAAGTGCCCCTCCCAAAAGTAGATAGATTTTCCTGTGAAGATTTTTCAGTTTCCTTTTTTCTTCAAGACATTTGTATTTCACTATTCCAGCATTTTCAATGCCATTTAATATTCATCTTGGCTTTTCTGCTTCCTCAGGGTTTCAATTTCCTTTTGGCTAAGAAAGAGAAACTAGGTGAAGATGTAATGCAGCTGGACAATTAGCCACTAAAAATAGTTTGCTAAAGGTCTGGGCAATACAGAGACAACTATAAATATCAGATTTGCGGATGATGTGGATTCAGGCTGAGTGGTGTGCTTAATCCTCAGTGCTCTGCTGAACGAGTCACTAAGGCTGCATTTTAATAAACACTCCTAAACCAGATATAGTCTCCTGCTATCTGTAATCTGTAATCCCCAAACTTTCAGTTGCCCACCACAGCCTACAGAATTTAAATTAGAAATAAAATCCTAAAATAAAATTATTTTCTCTATTATTCTGTCTTATAAAAATGATATAATATTTTCTCAAGTCAAAATGACATCAGCATCAGTTATGTAATGGTAGTTGAATTAGAGTGTAGTAAAATTAAAGTCCAGCCCTCAGTATTGTTTGTCTGTGCCTCTTGGTTAATTCCACTCAAATGAAGGCCATGACAATTCACTAACAGTTGGTGCTCTGTGGCAGCATGCTCAGTCAGCATTTTACTCACACACACCTCAGAGCTCCACCGACATCCCCCTGAGGGAAGGCTGGCTGCGTGCTGGGTAAGGGCTTCAGCATTCAGCTCACAGTGTGACAAGTCCATCAGTGCATATGTAAACATTGCAGGGATAGAGCTGCACTGACACCAAATGTCAGTGAAGTGCAAGGCTAAGAGCAGGAACAAGACTAACAGCAGGAATTACACTGCTATTCTACTGTAGTTCTACACAAGCTTGATCTTTAAGGGTAAGTTAAAAGTTACTGCTTTTTAGCTCGTGACATCAGGGTGGAAAGTGACAAATTTCTGTTCTACACACAGTGCTCATCTTTGGTTATCACATGCCCTGAATTTCTGAGACGTGGTTTTGTCAAAGATGCAGATGATTTCTAAAATTTTTTGGATTCCTAAAGATCTCCAATAAAAATAATTTATTTAGTGAAACTGTTGGTTGGGGTTTTTTTTCCTAAAGCAAGGTTATTTTATGTTTCTTAATTAATTAATTACCTTGTCATGCACAATCATTCCTGCTTCACTTAATATTGCATCTCAAATTCCTCTAATGTTTAAGTGTGCCCAAAAAACCCCCACCCCAATATTACTTAGAACATTCATTTGCCTCCACTTTCTGATCCTACAGTGTGAAATCATGTTTTCTAATCCTAGCCAAGAGATTTTGTCCTGAAAGAAGCATGAAGTTTCTGATATATCAGAGTTAGCACCAAAGAATTCTGTGACAGGAACGAGTGATAGTAAGAAAAGAGGGAAAACTAAACCTTGCAGTGTGTTTGCCCAAACCAGTTGTTTTTTGCCCTGAGGCTTCCAAAGCCCCATAACAATGCAAGATGCCTCCTAATGCAAAGATCAGACCTATTATCTTGATAAGGCTTACCTATTGAAAAATTACCGAAGGATTTAATTACAGTGATTGTTAGCTGCATTCCAGATTATTGTCTGTGACAATAAAATTATTATCAGTTAATCTTTAAAAAGTCAGTCAATTAATTAGTTCAGGAGAACTATTCAAAACACTGTCCTTGATGTTATTAGAATTAAATTCCTAACATACATAGCCTGCATTTCAAACTTAAATTCTAGAGTAGCTCCACACAAATTGGCAAATGCCAGGACCTTGCAGTATCATAAAAAGTAGACCAGAGCCCTCTTGCCCTAAAGTTGGTGAAAGAGTTCATTGTAGTTTTTGCCAGTCACAGGAGGCAACTGAGGTTGGGTGGACAAAGAGAAGGTGCTAGAAAGCAATGACTGATGAAACTCTTGCATCCAGACATCAGACTAACACATTTCTGAGCTGCATGTCTTCCCTAATGAGGTCTCAGCAGTGGTGTCATCAACAGTGAGCTCTGTGGTGCCTCAGGGGCTGCATCTCTCTATTGCCTTGACATCCAGTCAGGACATAGCACAGTGGAAAAAAGCTACCTGTCACCTTTATCAGCTTAGCCTGTGGTACAAGCACTCACAAGCTGTTTATACATCAGCACTTCTGTCTGTCATTGCTATCAACAAATGAGGGGGAAGACACCAGAGAAGATTTCTTCAAAATTCTAGGCATGGACAAAAGCAGAGTCTAATTTTTCCCTTTCCCCCTGACCTCTTGACTGCTTTCTGCTATCTTTCTGCTGAGCTACTGCCTCTTCTGATGCAGTTCCATTCTATCTAAGAACCACTTTGGCTGGACAATAACCTGGCATAGAAATTTTAGACTCCTGTCATTATTATTCTTCCCCTCTGAGCGCCACAGAACCAATTCTATTTTATGTAAAGTTGTTTTGGTAATGTAGGTGGTACTGCTTCAGTGAGGGATGCAGAAGCAAGTTTGGTACAACACCTTGCTGTTGACTCAGATGTAGTGAGTATTGGCTGTAGTTTGAACCCATGATGAAGATTCCTCTTTTCCCTGCTTTTCATCTTCATCAAGCTGAGAGCAGGAATTTAAGAAACCAAAGATGTCAGAATACTTATTCTTTAGCATGGGACCTTGGAATCTTAGAATCATAAAATATGCTGAGTTGGAAGAGACCCATCAGGGCCATCAAGTCCAACTCCTGGCCCTGCACAGGACACCCCAAGAGTCACACCATGTATCTGAGAGCATTGTCCAAATGCTTCTTGAACTCTGTCAGGCTGCTGCTGTGACCACTGCCCTGGGGATCATGTTCCAGTGCCCAGCCATGCTCTGGATGAAACACTTTTTCCAGATATCCAACCTAAACTTCCCCCAGCTCAGGTCCATGCTGTTTCCTTGAGTCCTTCACTGGTCACCACCACAGAGATCCATATCTGCCCCTGTTTTTGCCTCATGAAGAAGTTCTAGACTGCAGTGGGGCCTGCCCTCAGTCTCCTCTTCTCCAGGCTGAACAGACCAAGTGACCTCAACTGCTCTTCACATGGCTTCCCCTCAAGGTCTTTCACTGTCCTCATGGCCCTCCTTTGGATGCTCTCCAATAACTTAATGTCTTCTTATATTGTGGTGTCCAAAATTGCACAGAGGACTTGAGGAAAGTATCTGCCATGACACTTTTGTCTTAACTCATTGTTAATTACAGGCACACTTCCTTTGTTTTTTTGCTTTAGGATGAAATCTTGTCCCTTTTTTGGAATGTCCCCTGTTGACAAGCCCTTAGGTGACTCTTGTTAATAACCTAATTTCTGTGACTCCACAAAAGCCCCAAGCAGAACCTGCAGATCAGTTTCTACTTGAAGTTAGAACTGATAAGGTAAATTATAATTTAAAACCTTCCTGAGGGAGAGATGACTCTTGCATAGTCGAGCAGCTGTCCCTGACCTTGCTTATTGAAAGAAAATGACCCATATGAAAGCTGATAGAAAAGGAAGTGTTTTAGTCACAGAATATTTATTATTAAAGATGTAGTTTTATTTCATGGTAAGAAGAGAACCTACAATTTGATCTCTTGCTTTTAAAGAGGAGAAAAGAAACAGTTTTAACTGCTTTTATTATTAAAATACTATTATTAGTATAATATTAAAAAATCTTAGAAAAGTCTAAGAAAAATACATAAAAATATGTATTTTTATGAACTATATCCAGATGTAATACAGGGCTTAGGCACATGTGAGCCAATCCAATGTGATCCAATTGACTATGGCAGCCTGTCAGCTGAAGTTACTATAGAGGACTGCATGTATGCCTCAACTGCTCAGATAATTGCTCAGTTCATGTATGTCAGTTGATAAAGATCACTAACCTAGGAATATAATAAGTAACTTACTGATATTCTGTGTAAACAAATGTACATTTATTTTTAAACAAATATACATGTGCAAAATAATGCATGTTGTGTATTCCAAAAATCCCTTCATTCTTACCAAGCTATTTATTTTATTGTAATTTCATATATATCAAAATTTTGGACTTGTAGTTAATGTCCTGAAAGTATCAACTCACTGTGGGTTTGTATAAATATATTATTGTACAATCTGTGAATTGGTGAATATTTTGATAAAATTGCAGCTACTTCAAATTCTGGACTGCAAAGACCAGCTGGGTGAACTTACATTAGCATGTGCCTCTGCCATCTGGGACTGAATGTTACCAGACATTCATCACAGGGTTGGTACAACCTGATGGAATTTGTTTGCTGTACCTCAAGGACATGAGGCAGGTATTTGTGTCCTTCCTTTCTACTGAAGAAACGTTGAAAAAGATGCTTTTGAGAGAGGCATTTTTTTCCACCTGCCAGAGTCACAGGATCTTCAGGCCAAAGGGTACCAGGAAAGACAAACTCAAGCACAAGCAGATGCCACAGTGATGTAGCACAGTCCCCATCACTCTTTCCTAGGAACAGTTTGGTTTACAGATGGGATAAAACTGCTGATTGCATTGACAGTCACTGACAGCCAGGGTCACTGGAAGAGAGTCGTGGCTGCTTCTCTCTGCCCTGACAGCTCCAGTCCCTGCACAGGCAGAGAGCTGGAACTGGCTTGGTGGCTGCTCTGCAGAGATGTCTCATTGCTTCCAGATGAGCCCTCTGCCTCGAGCTTCCCTGGCTCCGCTGGTGATAAGCGCAGATAAGGTCTGGCACACTTCCTCTGCTTGGGGCTGCTCCGGTGCCTGCAGGAAATCAGCCCTTCCCATTACAGGTGTGCTGAGAACAAGAAGGGTTTCAGTATTTCAAACTGGAACTGAGAATTTACTATTCTTGAAGCGGTATTTTCTACAGCTGGCAGGGTTATTTTATAGTGATATAATAAAAACCATATTCCCTGTGTTGTTTGTGGAGGAGGTTGTCTGAGACTGCCACAACTTCAATAAACTGAACATCCATTTTCTCTACTTACCTTCTTCCACCCAAAAAGGCAAATTATTCTGAAAAGCCAAGTTATTCACTTGGAAAGAACTTAGCTTGGTTTATCACACTTAATTTTGATAAATACAAGCTGGCTGTTTCTTATCATGTTTATGTCCCTAGATGCTTATACACAGAATGTTTCACATTTTGTTGTGGTATCATTCCAGGTATTAAACATGGACTGACTAGCCTACAATTTTCCATCTTTTCTTTTCCTGTAGGAGAGCACTATAATCATTCTGATCAGCCATCTGTGTGTCCTCAAAGTAGTTCAGATTGTTTCAATTATTTCTTAATCTTGCAAGGTGGATTTCAGCAGGGTCCGTTATCATGCACACATGTCGCAACTAAATATCTGCTATCTGTTCTCTCTAGCTGGTGTTCCACACCACCGAAACGTGTTAAGAATCTGATCACAAATACTCTTTTTATGAAGGCTCAGGCACTGAACACTTTGTTCTTTTACATTGCTTCATAAATTTTTCACTATTCCTGCTTAAGACCAGTGAAATGTTCTTGGTCTTTTATCCTGACTGTATGTATAAAAGTTTTCTCACTTTCTTTTATGTCCTTTGCTGGTTACATCTCATTTTATGCTTCAGATTTTCTGATGTTATCTGCAAATCACTTTATGTTCAGTGTGCATTTGTGTTTCCATTTTTAAACAGCTAATTTCTGATTTTGAGGTCATTAGTAAGCTATTGATGTTCTTGATATAGAGCATTTACAATATATCTTATCTCTCCTCTGCAGAGGAATAACCTGTGATTCTTTCAATACAGAACCCTGCTATATTCTATTCCAAAAATGGCAAAAGAGTACTTCAATATCGTCTGAACCCTTTTTTCCAATTTTATTTTATAAAACAGAAATTGTAGCAAATCTATCCAGATTCAGAAGAACGTGGATTTTGACAGACTTCATACAAGACTAAAATAAGATTTCATCAAACTTTTTGCAGCAAAGTGCTATTTTAATAATAGTGCTTCAAAAATGTACAACATCCGCAGGAACAGGGGAAGGAGGAAATAAAAACACTCTGAATGTATCTAACATGAGCAGAACATCAGATAATGCTCCATTACAATAATGCTACCGAAGACTTACTGACAATAGATATCTGGCAGAGAAAGCCCTTCTTGCCTTCTGCTGGAAAAAATTGCATGTGGGAGATCCATATCAAGGAAGAATCACTCTGCCCTAAGGCATTTCCATGGGGAATGCAGATCATTAGGACTGTGGTACCAGATGGCAGAACTGTAAAACCTCCTCTAAATGCCCCAGTTATCCCTGAGAGTCTGCCAGGCCAGGGTTATACCTGAACTGAGTACCGTTTTTCTGGACAAAAAGGGTTTTTTTTGTTTCTAGCTAAGGTGGTGAATTTTCTTATTTGAAAAAGTCCAACTAAGAACAAATCAGACAATGAGAACTGTCAAAATAGTGGTAGATGCTTTTTTTTGGAAAGAGTAGAGCTTAGGCCCAGTGAAGTATATCTGATTTTTACATATTCATTATGTGTGGAATTCTTTAATTCCTAATTTGGGTAGACTGTAACTCTAACATGTTATCATCTGTGTTAGATTGTTATTCTGGAGGTTTGCTTTACTTCTGAACTCAACCACAGTGATGAAGCAGTCACAGCCTCTGCCCCACAATGGACCGTGTTTTAATTTGGTGTGGCAGAGTGTTGGATCATTTGCTTTCCCTTGGGTATGTGGGGCCCACAGTCCAGCTGTCCTCAGCCCTGAGAGCTGTGCTGACTCCCCAGCTAGGCCAAGGCCATCCTCACACAGAACATCTCTACCCTCACCTTCATAGATACTCTGATTAATAATCGTATCTTTAAAAGGCTGGAAGTTTCATTAGGTTTTGGACATCTTTATAAAGGCTCCTTTAAATTAAAACCATTTTGCCAATAGATGTAGTATATGAGAAAGACAGCTCTAAATGCATCCCGTGGCCAAAACCTGCAAAATCACCTCTAAGTTTTGCTGTTTCATTTAAGAGACCTTTTAACTCTAATAATAGTCTTCAACAAATTAGAGCCCTCCAACTCCTTTGGCTAATTTCAGAAGTTTTTCTAAGACTGATTTCCCTGAGGATTTTCTTCTCACCACTCTGCCACTTCCAATTCTTTGGATGGTTACAGCTGATAAGCATCATTAGCAAATCAGTAGAGTTTGGCAGTCTGTCTTCATTTTCCTGCTAGGGCAGCATTATGCTGTCACCAATAGTCCATCAGTTTTCTCAGATTTCACAGCAGACACCGAGGCACAGCTCTCGTCTCTTCTAAATGAATTATGTGATCCAGCTGGATCCATTCTTCTTGGAAGGGCAGATCCTATGGCTCATTTTGGTGACTGGGGGGAGGTGAACACCACCAACTCTGCTGATGCTCTGTCCGTCCTGGCACTGACAGAAGAAAATGAAATATATGTGGGCACTTTTGTTGTGCAGCTTGGCAGGGCAGGATGGGGTTAAGAGCCCAGGGCAGTGCACCATGGAAAGCTCTGGCAATGGAGAGCAGAACACTCTGAGCAGGCTCCAACGGCTTAGTTCTCCTTTCAGGCTGTACACAGTACATGAGCCAAATGCTGGGCTCTTCTGATGTAATCAGAAGTATAGAGTAACAAACCTAAGTAAGCTTATAGCCATATGGAGAGTTGATAAAGTCAGACCAAGTATATTGGTTTATACAGATGGCTCAGACTGTCAGGAGAACACTGCATGACTGACAGAAAGCAAATGATATTCTTCTCACAGAGAATCAGTTGTTTGATAAAAAATAAATACTTTAAAACCACACAATATTCCCCACAGTGAATATATTATGTGTCTATCATTAGCTAAAAGGAACCTAATTTAACAACTGAAAATACTTGTACAAGTGAGATGTGAGCAGTAAGTGTTAATGTTACTGATGTTCAATTCTGCTAATTCTCAGATTAGTTAAATGCTGTGTCTTGTATCTCTAAAAATACAGAAGAGGTGTTCTCAGTCAGCTTGATGAGATGATGGTACATAGCTTCCTGGAACTATAGCTTCCAGGCATTCCAGGACAGGATGTGTTTGGGATGTGCTTTGCTGAGATGCTGGCTGAGCCGGAGGAACCTGCGATTCCCGCCTCTTCTCCCGTGGTGCTCCTGCCTCCCCTCAAGGTGCCCAGCCTTCATCCAGCACCAGTAGCAGGGACAGCTCCTCTGATAGCGATGGCTCATCGGACAGCTCCGAGGAGGAGCGGGCTCAGCAGCTCCTGAGCTCCAGGAGCAGGTACTGCATCTGGCACGGTGAGCTGGGGATGGCCAGTGGGTCCTTCTGGAGCTTGGTGGCCTCGGGGTTGGGGCTCGAAGCCATGGACTGTCCAGCTGTGTAAGAGTGACTGTCAGCTGCCAAGCGCTCCAAAATTATTTGGTTTCAAGAAAAACCCAAAGAAATTGGTGCTGTTCAGGCTTTCAGGCTGCTCCTTCCTGCTAGGACACAGGAGTTGGTTCCCAATGGCAGAAATTTTCTGCCTGAACTTGGGAGGTGTCTCAACAGCTGGACCTGGGGACACGGCTTGGGTATGATGGTGGTGATGTTGGGTTGATGTTGGACTCCGTGGTCTTGAAGGTCTCTTCCAGCCCAGATGATTCTGTGATTCTGTGACTCATTTTAGGACAGATACGGTCACTTCTGAGGGCATTTGGTTTTTATTTAAGCACTCAGCTTTGCGGATGCACGTGAGGCAGACTAACATGTGACAGCTCATGATGTGGTGTGCTTTAACTTTAAACCAGCTGTGTCAGCCCACTGCTCAAAGCAGCTGAAAATATCAGACTGCCTAATAGCTTAGTCCAGATGGGACTCAGATGAATTTCTTAGAACCATTGGCATCTCAGTTGAAAAATAAAACCTTGCAGATAATCAGAAAATGATGGAAAGGTCAAATTGAAAAATAAATGCAGGAAGAAATTTGAAGCCTTTTGCATTTCTCTGACTGTAGTGTGTTTACTTTTCTGAGCTACCTCAGATTGGTTGGTCTTTTTTTTATTATACTGCACCTCAACCCTACTATGTGTTAAAATATTTAGCTAAAAATATATATATATTTAGATATGAAAGTTATTACACTGTAAGTGCATAAGAAAAATACCAAGGCTGCATGCAGAAAGATTCTGTCTGATTGCCAGGGTTACACATTGTGGAAGGAAAGCTGAATTGGGGATTAACATGAGAGCAATGTGAGCATAGAGAGTAAGGTATTGAATGAAATGGAAAGGACAATTACATAAACTTGGAAGATACTACATTACTGATCACACTCATTATGCCTGAGTTTTGTTCTAAGTCAGTATCTTCAGCTTATGCTGAAGCTGGTCAGGGTCATCTGGTTCTGTGACTATTATCAGTCTTGATTTAAGTAATACAAAGTTCCACTGCTCTTGATAAATTTCTGATTTTGTATATTATTGACTTTGCTCTTAGTTATGCTTGATTACTTTCTTGGAGACATTAGCTATGGCTGTGAATACAGTTTAGTGCAATGCTGTCAGTTTTTTTGTGTGCCTCTGCCAAAAGCTGCACTGTGCTGATACTAAAATGCTTTTCCCTGGCTCCAGACAGTCTCCACTCTCTAAGTGGGCACTTGGAACTAATTGTGATGGTACCCTGATATCCCTGGACTGCAGCTGGGGATTAGCAAAGTGAAGGCAAAGGGTTTAGGCATGGTTAAATACAACGTGCAGAATATGCTACCTTATAATGTTTCTAATAAAAATGTTGGAGTGTGGGTATCCACAGGCTATTGAAAGTCAGCTGCAGCAAACATGAACAGAGTGCATTCTGGCTCTTCCTGACTGGAGCCATCAGATCTCCACAGATCTGTGTTACTCATCATGGATAGAGCTCCTGAAAATGAGGTCCCCCAGGCTGTGCAAGTGGTACATAATGGAACCATAACAGTTCTGTTAAACCTACAGGCACTTAATTGTATGACTGAGATGTATTCAGTATTGTATGTACTACTTCCTTGTTCACAAATTTCAAAATCCACCTGTACTTGTAAACATCCATATAATGAGTTTAAATCTGATGCCCATTGCTGCTATTCAACTTGATGCATTGCTGTCATGTGCAAAGGGAAAGAAACAAGAAATAGTGACTGACCTCAAAAATATCCTTCATGATTTGTATATAAACCCTGTACCTCCTTAGTTATCACTAAATTTCACAGGCAAAGAAATAAGAATACTTCAAAAGGATTTTGTTACTTGAAAGAACCAAACCTCTTAGGATTATCTGACTGGGTTGGCTGTCCCTTGCTTTAGAATCTCTAGAGCTGATTTTTCTTTTCAGTTTGTAGCTGTTAGATGATTAGCCTTGATCACTTTAGAAAGCAGCGTGAGACTTTTCACCACAAAGCCTGTCTCCAAGATTTTAGTTCTTTTTATTTATAATAAAAGCTGGTAAGAATTGCAATTGAAAGGAAGGAAGAAAAAATTATGAGAATATAAATAAAATAAAAATTGATTCTTTAGATTTTCTTTGCAGCAGAAGTTTGAAACAATTTTGATAGAGCATTTAAAGACATAGGAAATAAGAAAGTGGAAAATATTGAAAACTTTTTGTCCTCAAATTACTTTTGACACAAATGCAAAAACAAGGAAGAAATCTTGTTTATAGGTTTGAATTAATTTTTCACTCTACTATGCATTTCCTGATTTTTAATAAAAAATACTGAGGAAATTATGCTGAGCAAGTGAAAGGACTTGCTTTTGTTTTGTTTTAAAACACTTTGGTATTTTTTGTTGCCTGTTTTCAGCATGTCACAGAATGGGTTGGGTTGAAAGGTCTGGTCCAACCTGCCCAGGGTGATCCCAGAGCTCCTAGCACAGAACTGCATCCAGGCTGCTCTGGAATATCTCCAGGGAGGGAGACTCCACAGCCTCTCTGGGCAATCTGCTCCAGTGCTGGGCCACCTGCACAGCAAAGTTCTTCCTCAGCTTCAGGGGGAACATCTTGTGCATCACTTTCTGCTGCTGCCTTTTGTCCTATTATTGGCACCACAAGAAGACCTTGACTCTTCTTAAACAAAAACATAAAGCTGGGGGAAAAGGTTCCGATCATTGCTTTCATTGTTAAAGGCCCAGCACTCCATCCCATAAAGGAAATGCTAAAAAATCTCCTCCAATAGGGACAGTTAGTACCTGACATCTTGATATGTTCACAGTAGCAATAATATCTAATACCTTTGTTTTATTTGTTGTGGGAAAATGTTACTTCCCAGTATTTTATCTTTCACACTTTAATATTTGAAAATGGAATCAAATATTTTTTTTCTCTTTTGCAAATCAGAGTAAAAAGCCTACACTATCCACATTAAAATTGCAACTGTTTACTTGGCTTTTCCTACCCCCTTCAGCATGAATTAGGTGAAACATGCTTGCTGGGTTGGATTCCTGTTAGGTATCACTGGATAAACAAGGTCAGGTATGATTAACTTTGGTTAAGACATAGTTAAAGAAAATGTAGGATACTGCTGAAACTTTACTAATGTTGTGGCTTTTTTCTCATCAGCTAGTATCAACTTTCCAGAATACTGGAGAATATTCTCCACAAGCCACCAGAATATTGAGGTCAGTAATGGCAGGCTCCAGATGAGCACAAAGACTTCCCTAAGAGCAGAGCATCCATTTGATGCATGGGCCTATTTCTAATTTCTGTAATTCTGTCCTGCTTGTCTGCACTTCCCACTATTTCAACAGATCACAGTGTTGTTTTCCCTACCGTGTAACACCTTGTGGAAGGACAATGTGAGCTCTTAAATGGGCTGCTGCTTTCATCTCTGTGGGAGCATCATACTAGTTGGGTGAAATTACTTGTGAATTTATGGAGTGCGCTGGAATCCTTTGGGAGTGTAAAGCTCTCAAACGTTATAAACATTTTGTAACTTACTGGAGTTTGACATCTCTGATGCAGTTGTGATTATTTACAAGAAATGTCTACAAAATAATATTTCTCTGAATTAGTCTTTGCTCTTAGTTTGAGCTTATTAAAATAGTACTTATTTAAAAAAAATTATTCCTAGAATGTATAGGCTTTATAGATATCCTAGGGTGATATCAGTTTGCACCTCTGCAGTTTCTAACACTGTTGTTCCTTCTCCTGAATTCTCCTACTACTCCAGCCTCTGCTAAAGCTGCATGCAGGAGACCTTCAAACAAACTACTGATCAGACTTCTTGAGGCAATGTGTTTGGGTTTTTGGGGTTTAAGATGATATTTTTTTGCTTAGGTTTATCCCAAAAGATAGGAGTCATTCAAAAGATGAGTGACTGTTGTATTTTTCATTTTTCTAGAGGCTGACTATAGTCTGAATTGTATCCTGGTGGGATGGAGTGATGGGAGAAATGTGCTGTACAGTGCAAGACACCAGTATTTTCTCTGCTGGTTTTTAGACACACCTAAGCTGATGGAAGCAAACAATATTTTTCCCTTCCAGTGACCTCCATCCCTTATCCCCTTACTGGCACTGGGCCTCTTCCCTGGCAGCATGTAGGCTGAGCTGCTCAGTGGCTGTGAGCAGCTCCAGGCACTGGGGCAGTGAGAGCCCTGTATGGCCTCCCAAAGAGCCTGCACATATCCTGCCCACCCAGCTGCTGTAGAGCTGTGATTTTCAATACTGTCAGCAAATGATGGAAAGTATTTATTGACTGAGAGAGTTAAATGTTCCAAAGCTCTACAAGCTGTTCAAAACCAACTTCTGACTGCTACTGCTCTGAGTGTGGAAGTCTCACCAACATGAGTGAAGTACATGAGCCTGTGAAACAGCACTAAGCCTTATGAGGGAACTTGTGTATTTCTATGTAGACCAAAGTAGCCTAGAATATTTTCTGGAGATGAATCCATAGCCCAGTGTCCCATCTGTATTAATGTGCTCCAGGAGCTGCAGCCATTTTCCTGTGCACTTTGTGCAGAGTGTTAAGGAAGCTCAGCCAGTGCAAGCAGCTGGGCTGGAGTGAACTACTGGCCATCCAAAAGATTTAAGTTGCTTTAAATAGACTTGTGGGAATCTGAAATACTTTAATTGCCTAGCTTGAAGCAAAACTTTTGCTGTGTCTGGATTATTTAAATTCTCCTCACATCCTCTGGAGCAAAACATAATGATAACATTTACTTCTACCCCACTAACTTTACATGATTATTGAACAAAGGTTTTTGCACATGTGCCCTGGTTTAAAGCATGGTGTTGGGACTGCCTGTGGACCATAGAGGATCTGGTCACTAGAGTAAATAGGAAATGAAGAGTCAGGATTAGATACATAGGTTATGAAGAAGCAATATGTGGAAAACAATTACTCTTGTGAAAGAGTAGGTGGTTCGTTAAATTTTAAAGTTAAAGGATTTGAAAGTATCCATTAGCTACAGCATGGTAAGTTTGTCTTGGCCTTGGACAAGGGTAATGGTGAGGTGGAAATCTCCTTGCTGTGAGGAAGGCACCAATGTATTTGATAGACATTATGTAACAACTCTCTCCAACCTTGTTTTGGTTATTTCAGTGACCTTGTTGAGATCCCACCTCAGTTGCTTTTGTCATTGCCATGATTTTGAACTGGAGCTGCCTGATGTTTGCCTGATACAGGAAAGGGTTGGATGGGCTCTCATTGACCCGGATTCAGGCTCCCAGTGCCTGAACTCTCAGTAAAGCACACACTGCCCTGCATTTCCTGCTCCCAAATGCGGGCTGCTGGATTCAGCAGCAGGCAAACATGAGTGAGGAGCTCTTTGGGCATTAAGAGGTCTTACAGGCCCCAATCTACCCAATTTGGGGTCTCACTCATCCCACCAACAGCCCCTGTCGCAGTGATGGCACAGCCCTGCTCTGCTCAGCCACAGGTCCTGCTGGGCCAGGGCTGCTCCTGTCCCATGTCCTGCCTCTGTCCGGGGCAGTGGGATCAGCCCTGGCTGCCAGGCTCTGCCCTCTGCCCCAGGACACCCCACAGCACAGGGAGATGTCAGCTGGGGCTGCACCCCACTCTCTGCTGTCAGCCCCACCTCCACCTCACACTGGGTTTTCTTAAAAAATTGTGAAATGCAACTGGGGATTTCTTTTTACCAGAAAGGTCAGCACAGAGCACGTTTGGGAATACTCTTTCACTCATTACATGCAGAGAGATTTCCCTCAAGGATGGAAAAACTGCTTGTCCTGTGGGACTCATCCCAGTCTAAATTTGTGTATCTGTATAAAATATGTCAATGTGTTATTTCAAAACCCCCAACCCAGACCATTCCTTCATATATTTTTACTTCAGTGATCTTTAATTTAAGTTTTTACTAAGTTTATGACATCTGCAAAAGTTTGAACTTTTAATCCCCAAGGGGCATCCTGGAGTGAGACATGTCAGGCTCCTGCTGTCAATGGGGGAACAGCTGGAGTTACTGATTGTCTTGGTCTTTTTTGCAGTTTTTTGGTGGCATTTTATCCCATTTTATCGGTAATTGAGACCTAGCTATTTCCTAGAATTTTTCTCAATGTCCCAGAGTTGTGTTATGTTAACAGAATTTAAAAAATAGAGCAGCCTACTGTTTTTCATACCGCTATAAAACCAAATGTAGTGATAGAAGGGATGAATAGGACTCACATTCAGCTGATGCTTGCATATTAATTGACCATAAAGAAATGAAATTTTATATGCACTTGCAACAACAGGCAAACATGAAAAAAGGCTTCTTAGATTTCCTATGCTTATTACCCTTCAGCCAAGATTTTTAGAATATGCAATGGCTATGTGCAAGATACAGCAAGTGGGCTTTGTGATTATCATTAATCCTCTTGAAAGCTGGACATTTGGAGTGTCCATGATTAAAAACTCTCAGTGTTGTTCTGTCTATTATGCTCTGTTTCTCAAAATGGCAGAGGTTCACAGAATTTATATAAAGAAAGCAGTCAAACATCTGCTGGTCTGGTACAAACTGGGACCAATAAGTCCTTCCCACACAGGAGCAGCCATCCCCTTTTCTCACAGTTCTGCACAACATTCAGAGACTTGGGTCTTTCAGTGGCAAGGGGAGCTAGAACCAGCAGCACTCACTCACTTGCCTGACCCATCTGTTTTGTTCATCATTCAGTGGGAAAAAAAATTAAAATGGCATTTTAAAGACCTGGTTAATGCATTTATTGATCTCAGATACCTGAAAGCATCCAGGGCACGTGCAGCTTCTGAGTGTGAGTTCATCAAAGTGCTAGTTGTTCACCTGGAAACTGGCATGGGTCTCAGCTTTGTGTCTGTGTGTGCACACATGTGCGCACTGCATCTGCAGTGTTGTACATGCAGCTGATTAAGCATTTGCCTACATTTCTCAATACTGAGATTGTTGATTTGGGACCATGAAGAATAAAGAGGTAAATCATGGTTTAAAAGCCTCACAGTGTCGTGTGCACTGCTTAAAATGCCCCTCTCACTGTTTGTTCATTTGACATAACACTGATAGAAATTCTCAAACATGATCTGTTACAGAGAGCAGTATTAGGTGTATCACTATAAAAGGTAGATTTCTCATGCTACATTTTTATTCAAATTTATTTAAAAGGCTTGAAAATTTCAATGCTTCTGCATATGTATTAACTTTTAAGTATCAGATCAGAATTCTGTCTGGCTGTTCTGACTTAGTGCATTGAATGACTAATAGGATGAAAGTCAGGAAATCTGGGCTTTCATCCACATTTTGTTGTTTGTTTGTCTGATTTTTTAAAATCTCTGTGTGCCTTAGTTTCTCCATCTCTAAAAAGAGGAACATTTCACTTGTCCACATTTGCAAAGTATTTTATTACATCAACTAAATTTGGTCCATCGATGGAAAGTTTTATTTAACATCTCTTGTTTGCTGCTGCCTGCTGCTCATGGACATTTGGGAAATGGAATAATCAGATGCAGATGCACTGGTGCATTTGTGAGATTATTTCTGTACAAGAACTAATTAAAAACCCTCAAAATATTTCTGAATATGTTGATGTTGTAAAATTTAACAAAGGACTAAAATCTCAAGAATGTTAATAGCAAATCTTGAGGAATTTTAAAAGTTAAATATGTATGATAAAGTTGACTGGCTTTGCACCTCAGTTTCTTTGCCTGCAGAATGAGATTAAAGAAATTAATGGCTTCTCTACTAAGCAGTGAGAATTCAATCATATGTCAAAGATGTAAAAAAGTTTATAATCATCTATTGGGTTTTTTTAAAGTCACAATAAGATGGCAGTAAGGAACTGAGACTTCCTTTTAAAAAAGTGGCTTCAAATGCATGCATATTTACAAAACTATTATTGGCTTCTCCAGGTGATTTGTTCCCCTTGATATCCATGGCAGAAATTAGATAGACTGTTCTGGAAATAGGATCAGATTGTTTTTCTGATGAATTTAAATCTAGTGATGTTGATTTTTGGAATTCATGTGGGTAACAGTTGGCAGCACTCAGACAGATTTATGGACCCTGACAACACCCAGATGTAAACCAGGAGCGGCAGACAAGCAGCAGAGGCTGCAAGTGAATATAAATGAAAGTCAGAGGATACAGTTCATGAAAGCAGTTGAAGATATTTGGATGAAAATCCAGTGACCTTCCTGCCATTGGTTCCTTTAGACAGGGGCAGACATCTGTCCATGCCTCCTGCCACCTTGCTGCGTGTCTCACAAACACGTGTTGGGCTGTAGAAATGGAAGTGTCAGGGAATTTCAGCCCAATCCATTTAGGAGTTACCTCATGGGGCATGTGCATTTTATTACAGCTAGTTTCATGTAGTGATAATGAGCAGCCATGTGGCATTGCAACCTACTCTTTATTTAGAGCATAAAACAGCTTTATTCCTGCAAGGGCAGAGCCAAATGTTTTACAGGGAAGCAGTCTGCACATTTCAAATGAGTTTTTTCTATAATTCTAGCACTTTATAGTAAGAACTGAATAGCATAATTATAGGTAAGGAAGTGGTGGTGTTGGGAGGAGATGATGGAAGGGTTTTTCAGCAAACAAGAAGAGCAGAGAGCTTGCATCCTCCTGCTGCTGGAGCACCACAATGTCTCCCAAAGCCGTTGAAGTAAACCTTCAAAACTTATACAATGAACATATCCCGGACAAAATCATGTAACATAAAATGCAGTTTGAGTGTGCCTGGCCCATAATTAGCTTAAGAGATGTGGACAGGAGTCCTCTGACTGGAGCTCAAGGCTGGCAGATGGCTGCAGCCCTCTGCAGAGTAAGTAGCTCTGAATAGATTACTTTGGAAAATGAAATAAAAACCAGTAAGAAGTACAGAGAGACAAGGTTTTTCCTTTTTTGAATTTTTTTCCCTTTTTTTTTTTTTTTTTTTGCTACAGCAATTTTGGATAAATTGGTAAGATAGATACTGAGCTGTTTTCTTCTTTTCATACTAAGGAAAATTTGAGGAAGGCTGTTCTGTGGGCCTGCACAGGGGCTATGAGGTCTTGTCTTGTGTCCAGTAAGAAATATTTTAACAATCACCTGCTCCTGAACAATGTATGGAAGGGGTTTTTGGTTTTTTGATAGTACATACTTATATGGAGACCATGAAACTAGAAACTGTTATTTGGATGCATCTCAGGATATGCTATGTAGACAGACAATGTAATATATTGCATAAAATGTTGCACCAGTTGCACTGCAATCCATGGTACTCCTCTCTGAAATTATTTTTTCTCGTCACTATCTCCTGTCTCATTAGGAAGAAGTTAATATGAATATGTTTATAGTGTGCAGAAGGGCTTTTCAGTGGTGTGAAGCAATTATGTATAATCCACATTGCACTGGGCATTGAGCCAGCCAGGGTTGCAGGCAAGTGCCATATGTCATTTCTCAAGTACATGATACATCATTGCTTGAGACCCAGGCATATTTCCCCACACACATTGCCCATCCATTTCTTGTTTTTATCTGTGTTTTCTGCATGTTTCTCTTTGCAGGCTCTCTGCCTTCTGTTCTCTTTGGGAATCACTTTGCTGATTATGAATGGATGCTATCAGCAGAACCAAGAGTGGAAATCATGCCATATCCTTATTTAATGTAAAATGGAATGTTATGTTTCTGAGATTGATCTGTTATCATGATACCCAGAAGAATTCTGCAAACCCAAGGAACAATTCAGCTCCTTTTTAGCAGATTAGAAAGAATATCCTTCAAAGCAGTTGCTGAAAAGGATAATTTTCTTCCTCTGGTCTACATTTTCAGGTGTCTGGTATATTCTATAAGATAAAGACATAACAGTTCTGGTTTATCTGCCTGTTTATTTCTTCTGCAAAACTCCTCTTTAAGAAAGCTTTGCAGTTCATTTGAATGTTTATTACGTTATGAATGATCAAGTGATTATTTACTTCTCAATCACCAAATAAATCCATGAAAATGGACCAAAAAATAGGACTACAACATTTTGAAATTGAATTGTTTCACACTGAAATCACAGTTGTATTTCTGCATGGGGTGTTCCACTGAATCTTCTCTAAAATACACTTTGTGGAAATGCTTGACTGAAAAAGTTGATGAATTACTGTTGCAATCTTGGAGACAGAGGCCTTTAAGCCAGTAACTGTGTGGTGAGTATTTTCTGCCAAGATACTGGAAACTCAGATTCAGTTCTACCCTTTTCAGCAGGATCTTATAGTTAGTACCATAGTTTCAAAGCAGTTGAAAGAGGCTATATTTTTTATCTGGAAATTCCATATAATACAAATACGACTCACTTTTAGTAGAAAGATAATTGATAGACCTCTGCTTCTCTCCTTTTTAAGTCACTGTTCCATGCTTTGCAGTTGGAACTAGATATTTGCTGAAACTTTAAAACTGCCCCCACTCCTGGTTTTGCCAGAGGGTGAATATGTTCACTTTAGGGCACACTTTAGAGCAGCACTTTTCCTTGCCAGGGTGTCCTTAGCTGTAGTTTGAGAATGATAGCTTTCCTTTATTTCAGTATTACAAAAATAAATTCCTTAACATTTATTGCATTTGGCTGAAGGTGCTGTGGAAATGCATTTCACAGCACAGGGATGGATGGGGTTTGGTGCTGTGCATGATGGGTTTGTGCGTTCTTGGGCAGGACGTGGTTCCAGATTTGCCCTCTCAGCTGGACTTGGCTGTTCTTCCTCATCATCCTTTCCCTTCAGGAGTGCTTGGTTGTGAATCCCATCTTCACCCCCAGTCTGTATCCCCATTTGCAGCAGAGGCAATGCAGCTCACTGAACTCGATTCTTGCAGGCATGTGTCTAAACTGTGTCTAAACTACTGGATATGCCCTTACATTCCCTGCTAATTTACTGGTTACCATCAGCTCCTTTTCTGGTGCAGAGTACCACTGCTAGGGAGGGGATGGAAGCAGCAAATCTGAGACAGTATCAGCCAAAGGCTCCAAATTTTGTATTGCTACTTCACTGCACAGGAACAAGACACAGCCTCATTTTACTCAGTAAAGGTATCTTGCAGATGGAAATTCAGTGCTGGTGATGTGCTGTATTCTTATCCTTAGCTGTATTTTAAACACATAAACTGGCATGTCAAAATGTAAGTGTAAGCATGATATGAGACTGCTATTATTAGGTTTTTAAGTCTATCTCCCAAGTTTGAGTTCAGTGCAGGACAAAAGGTATCCAATCTAAATACATTATATATTAAATATAAATATCTATCAAGTGTTTTACTTGTCATCGGTGTAAATGTCAGACATTTTCTTTTCAGAATATGGGACTGTGCATCAGTACAAGTCATTAGCTCTAAACTCCTTTACTTTATGCAGTGTCATTTGCTGCTGGATTTGCATACATTTTCCTAATGACTCTACCTGTCAGCTGCCATGGTTTCTGCAGTATTTTCATACTTCACTGTTCAAAGTTAAGAAGGCTTATGAGATCTTGGATCATTTATCAGTATTCAGTGTGGAATTGCATTATTCCAGGATGGATTGTGGAGGCACAAACTGTTATTCTAATGGCTTCATTGGAAGTGACTAACAATGCCTTATCAGGGACAATATGTGTAGCCCTACAGTATGTTTAAAAAAATATGATATGGGATGTGCAGGGGACAAGATACCAACATTTGTTTTATTTGTATTCTAGGACACAAGGGTATTAAGGAGAAATGAAATGGCAGCTGCAGCTGTTGTAGGCATTCCCCAAAGGGATAGAGCTAATAGGATATGTCTTCATCCACAGCTGAGTTAATTTTGAAAGCGGAGGATGAAAAATGAAACTAAATACATACAACAAAATCTTGGATAACGGGGGTGGGAGGAAGTAGCCACCCTCACTAATCTGTGACATCATTGTGATAAAAAAGGAAATCTTTCCACTAGAAATCCTAGAAGAGAAGATTTTGTGAGGCAGCTGAAGTAATAGTCTGTCTGAAAAAAAGAACATTTTGTGGAACTGTATGTCTAATGGACAGTGTTTGAAATCTGCAGATACTGTAATATAGATTACTGGAAAAGCATTCCTCAAAAACTTTAAATCTTTTTTAGCCCTGGCATCAAAGGTTGTATTTTCTATGTTAATGCTGAAGATGAAATGTGGTGATAGAAGTACAAAGCCACAAAAACTACAAGAGAAATTTATCCTTTAGTCCGGCCCTATATTCATTCTGACTAGATATATATTCTGCCTTTCTTCAAATATGGTGTCATTTTTTTAAAGGAGCAGAATGTAACTTTTCATTTTTGTTTTTGAGAAGCCTTCATTCTGTCTCCTAGATCTCATGGTTTATTTCTCTCTGGAAATTTGCCAGGTGCAATACTGTAGAGAAAAATGCCTCAAACCTTTCTTTAATCTTTACTTATCTCTCCCACACAAAGACCACGATTCACAGCAAAATGTCCTCATGTGCAATGATTTCTCCCCTGCACACTGATGGACTTTAATACCTTGAAGGTGCTTCTTTGCTGGGAATTCTGAAAAAAAATCTCCCAGAGGACCAAATTCACCAGTGGTGATGATGTCATGGGTATAACAGGCAAGACTCTGATTTACCACTTGGTAC
Source organism: Melozone crissalis (assembly GCF_028551555.1). Lineage (NCBI taxonomy): Eukaryota > Metazoa > Chordata > Aves > Passeriformes > Passerellidae > Melozone > Melozone crissalis. Next base: position 39,479,279 of record NW_026535796.1, on the reverse strand, counting down.
AATAATAACTACACAGAACAGGCCTAGAAAGAAGCATGTCCATCTTGTCATCTACAGCCTGGCTCTCTGAGGCACAGTCAGCCTAATGCACCATTCAGTGCCTTAAGTTTCTTTTTTAAACATGCTGATACTTAAGGAGCACAGCAAACTTGTCCTCTAAGGTTTCTTGCTAGAGAAACCTCCATGGTCTGTCTTCATAAAGCCATAGAAATGCCGTGTTCTGCAACATTCAGGTCTTTACAGGGAGCTGCCCAAGTAGTCTTGGGCAGAATCAAAGCTGCAGATGTGTTTCCTGAATCAAATGGTAGTTGATTTTGTGAAGTATTCCATTTGTTTGCTACGGTGAACAAAAAATATTTGCTCATGCTCATTTGATCAAACTATGGGGTTTTGGTCTTAATTGCATTTTTCTGTAATATAAAAAATTTGTTGCACTAATTCAGTGGCATTTTGGGTCAGTTTTCTTCTCCTTTGGTTCCTGAGGAAATAGTGCAGAAACTGGTGCTAAGGACTTTTGGAAAGAGAGGTCATGCTGGACAAAGAAACTCATATTTTCCTTTGTTTCCCCTCCAGTCTTGGGAACATGTCATGTTGGCTAATAGGAAAGTTTTCCATTTACATAAACATTTTCCATTATTTTTTTCCCTATCATTGTCACTTTCCCCATCAGCATAATTCATTGTACTTATCCTAAGTTCTGTATTAAACCCACATCCTTCTGTTCTGCAGGAAAAAAAAAATAAAGAGGAATAAGATATGCACCTTACAAGTAATCTCTGAAGATCTGAGGCAATATTCTAATGGATCAGCAGGTACATCTGCAGAGTGGGACTTACCCAACAGGGAAAAGAGGGGGTGTTTCTGATTTCACTGAGGCATGCGCAGAGCTGCTCTGCACCATGGAAACTCTTATCTCAGTCCCTGCAGTGTAAGCAGTGAGGGATGAGGCTGTTTAAATGACACAAATTATCTCTCCATTGGAGTGTGAGGTTGAGTTTTGCAAGCCCAGTGATCAGGGGTTGCAGTGGCTCGGTGTCAGCAGCAGCTCCTGCAGCAGTACTTGACATTGGGTGGACAAAGCCCTCCCAAAGGTACACACATTCCAAGGTATCCACTTGTCTTTCTGCAGCTGGATCAAAGCTCTTTGCAGGGCAAGAGGGCAAGGGAGAGAAACAACAAAGCAAAGAGAGAAAGCAATCAGTAATCCTGAAATACTTTCCTTGTATTCTGGTAAATCACCTCTTGAGTTTAATGGGGCCAAATCTGGATTCTGGGTAGCATGAGAATTATTCCCAGGTATCTGAATGTAAAAGTCAGTGTCATGTGATGCTAAATTGAGAGCAACATTTCTCATCATGCCACAATCCCTGTTCTTAAACATCCTTGTTTGAAAGAAGGATGTATCAGGACCAGTTACTGATAAAGCACTCTGCTTAGTTCAAGTTACTGTTTTATTAATTCCCTGTAATGAGCTAATGGGAGATCATAACAAACCTATACACTTTTGGCACCTCAGGCACTTCTCCTGTCCTAGTGGAGCTTCACAGGTAATTGATAGTGACACAGCAGTGTCTTCAAACTGTGTCTTTGAACTTGATCAGGCTAGAAAGCACTTTCAAAGAGAAGGAGCCCTTTGATAAAACCTACTAAAATTAAGATTTTTTTTTCCCTTGGGAAAATGGAGGAACTCACCCACCTTGCTTCATTGCCAGTGCTACACTGTCTGTGCTGTGGAGGCCAGGAACTCTGTCAACCAATATTTGCTACGAGTCTGCAGGCATGGCAGCCGTCTGGAATGAAGGTATAGTGCTGTCAGAGAGGAGGGTGAATCCTACTAGATACTCATCAATTCTGTAGGATATGGGAAGAAAAGTGATAGGGTAGAGAGTGATTTGAGCCTGAATGTGATCGGTTCCCTTCTTTCCCCCACTCATTGATGAATAATTTTAGCAAAGGTTTTAAAGCATGAGGGGTTTGGAGGTTTTTGTTGATTTTTGGTTTTCATTAGCTAGTGACTTTAAAAAATAACATTTATGGTCAAAGCAATCAAGAACTCTTGTCAAAATTTCTTTGCTCTGCTACTGGTTCAGCCACTGGCTTCATGTGTGATGTTGAGCAACAAAACCCTTTGAATCCTGCAGGTTATTCTTAATAATTACCATCCTGTGAATAAGGGCATAATGCAGTACAGTTTCTTGGAAATCATTAGGACCAGGCTTTACTCAGAATGAGAACTGATTATTTACTCAAACTGCATGCCTGGTGAAGTAATCTATATGAACGTTTTGTTTTAAAATAGCCTTCATTTTATGTTCTGTTTAATATTTTGGCTCTTTCTTTAGGGAAAATACAAGAGAAAAATGTTTTAAAACTGATAAACTCCCTCTAGTATATTTGGGAACTGATAAATTCCCTCTATTAAAGTCTAGCTTCCACTTTATGGCTAGAAATTATCTTTGTGCTCATGGCAGAAGGAATCAGGTGTAGGTAAGCACATCAGCTGCCAGATTTATTTAGTGCTTTTTCTGTTAATGTTTTTTCAAATGACAGTAACCTAGCATTTTAGAGAATGATTGCCTTACCAAATAGTGCAGCAGGATGAGAATGCAGGTTGAGAACAAAACTGCTGAAGCCATGGATCAGCTGCCCACACTACAGAGTTTTCAGGGCATTTCACTCCAGTCTGTTTCTACATCAGTCTTGAGAAGTGAGTTGGTGTTGGAGGCCCATCCGTTGATCTTCCACATTCCAGGCTGTGTGTGCCAAGACATATTTCTGGTGTGACCAAAACCACAGTAAAGTGAGCACTACTAAGAATTGCCTTCCAAAGTGCCCTCCTGATCTGAACTTAAAGACTAGTGTAGATAAAACTTTCAGTTGATTAGCAGTAAATATTTGTGGAACATACCCATTAGAGGACTGTGCCTTCTCTGCTAAGTGTAGAGGAAGTATCTCCAAAAACAGCCTCTGCACCCTGAACCTCCCCTAGGGCCTCTGAATCAGAGGAAATCTGCATTTATCTGTCATCTCAGTTAATTCAAACAGCAGTTATTTGGAACAAATGGTAATCACTCCTTCCCGTAATAAACACAGATATTCAGATTGCCAGATGGATCTCAATGAGCGACAGCCTAATTATGCCTTACGAAAATAATAATAAAAAGCTTAAGTGGAAATATTTCTGCCCCTCACCTACAGTTAGAGTTAAAAAAGAACAACATATGAGAATATGAGGAATGAGACTTCAGACCACTGTGTAGCATCTGAGCCATGGATTGCACCACATGGTGCAGCAGAGAAGTGTGATATTTGCATAGAAGGTGTATGCTACAGAATTATCTATCATGTCCATGTATGTTCAGTGTTTATGCAATTTCTCCAAAAGACCTTTGATTTGATAGCCTTAATTAGAAGTACATGCTCACTGACTAATTGCTGATATTTATATTTAAAACTCATCAATTCTCATACTGATAAATAACCAAGACCATTGAACCATGATTATTTATGGAATATGAAACATGACCCTTTCCTAAGTGGAGCTACAACTCCAGTAAGCAAAACGTCTTGGGGTTAGCTATAAATCTGCACAAAATACAGTATTGCTAATGGCTTCACATCTTCTGCTTTGTTTGTCTGATTTGACAGAGGGTTTATTTTCATTGCAATGATGCAGTTTCTCAGCAGTTTCTGCTTCTGTGTCTGCTTTAGATTAAAAAACTCTGGTTTCACTGGAAATTCTTTGTCTTCTGTGAGAATTACCACGCTCTGAGACACACCAAGAATGAGGGAAACATTCATGGTCACTATGGAACACCATTTGTAATGAAGTATTCAGAAGAAGAGAGGTGGAGAAAACCACTACAAACCATGGGCCATTGATGTCTCTGTGTTGTTGAACTGCACAGGAGCCAATGAGGAATATTACTCTGAGAGCAAACTTTCAGACTGATCCAGACACACAGGACAGGGCAATGCTTGGAAAAATCAATGTCAATGAGACCGACTGAATATTCCAAAGGATTTGGGTTTTTTGCAAATTAAGTATCATGAACCAGAGGCAATAAGTACACCTTCAAGGTGCTGATACGTAAGCAGGCTGTATCTAAATGCAGTACTGATGTCTGTGGTATGTAACTGTGCAAAAATAATTAAATAATCTCTGTGTCTTGTCAAGTGGTGCATGTATCGCTCTCGGCCATATTAACAATACAGAGGGTGTAGGCTGGAGGCTAGAGGAAACTGCTGTCTCTGGATAACCCTGCTGTGCTTCTGAACAGGGAGAGCTTTCCTCAGAGGAGATGTTATCACATGCTCATCTCAGCAGACTGTCTTTCAAGCCGCAGTGAGCCCTAAGGCTCCTCAGCAAGAAGGAGCTGACAATAAAGCACTGGTTTCTTAGGTGAGCTCTCTTTCTGTCTTTGCTATCTTACCTGCACACCTTAATTGTCTTGCCATTTCAGGAATAATTCCTTTTGCATAATTCAATTTCAGGTGCTGTGTAGGTATAGGAAGTTGCTGGTGTATATATAAGGAAACCAAAATGTCTTCTCTGTTCTAAGATGGTAGAAAGAAATTATGAGTCATCATTTATCTCTTAAACAGAAGTTAAGAACTTCTGACTTCAGGGGTTTGCAAAGACACAGAAACCTTTTTTGGTTTTTTTTCCTCTTTTTTTTACCATATTTCCAATTTGTTCTTTTTATCTTAGTTAGATGACAGCCACTTTATGCCTCAGGCTCCTTCATGTCTCTGTAAAATAGCTACAAAAAATTGTAGTCTGACTTTTCCCATCAACAAAAATCCCCTTCATCAGATAAATTACTGCCTTGACCAATGCTCTGAGTGACAGCCAGCATCCTGGGAGCACAGGAAGGGGATGAGAAACATGGGGACATTTGCAGAGGTAGATTCTTCATATACTTTGTCATCCACCTTGCCTTGCTGGTATTGAACTCTCCATACTGCAGAATACAGCTCTGCTGTAGTTTGCCTAACATGGGATGGACCATCTTGAGAGCCCCATATCCCAAGGTCACAGCAGTAACAGACACAAACCAACAGCTTCTTTTGTTTCTCTGCTGTGCTTCTCAGGGGTGCTTTGCTAATAGAATTTTCAGTGATATACTAACGTTTCAACATCCTTGGGACAGTGCAAGGAACAGTGGAAGGAACAGTGAAGATGCATTGCCTATAGCCATAACCAAAATCCATGTCTCAGAGGAATTCTCAAAATTATACATTTCATTGAATGATATATTTCACTCTAGGAACAGTAAGGAGGCAATCATGCTGCTCTTGCAGCTCTCCCATTTTCCAGTCCTCAGGCACAGCATCTCAGGCCCACACATCTTGTCAGCCCTCTTCCCTGCTGTTCCGTGCCCCGAACCTGGAAAATACAGGGTGCAAAAAAGGGCAAAGGAACTCATCAGCTCAGTTTCCATAGGGGTGGTAGTAGAAGGGCAGAGGAAGGGGAGCCCTTGTAAATGAATTGTGGTTGGCAGTGTTTGTGCTGCTGCTGCTGCTGCTGCACAGGGAAGGTTCTGCCAGCTCTTCCTAGGCTGTATTCTTCAGTGGTGAAAAATTGCTAGAGGTCAAAATATGTCATCAGAAAGCCAAGCCTGCAAGGACAGAGGTTTGGTTGTAAGGCGCACTGTGGTATTTGTCCATCTGTAATTTAAGGGTCTCTAGATTTTGAAAAGCTATAGGTGTGATTCCTTATGAGGTTGGACACCCCCACAATATTTAAATTAATTTGGAGGAGAGATGTAGCAATACCCTATGACTCATCCTCCAAGTTTAGGGCATAACCATGATTAATCATTTTCAACACCCTTTGCAATGTATACTGTGATGCCATTTCAGGTTCACCACTTGTGTCCCACCCAATGGACTGCAAAGTTCCTGATGTTGAAAGATCTGTGCTCTCTGATAGACAAGACAGGCTCTTGGGAAGGCACTGGAGAATGCCCATTGTAGTAGCTGGGGGGACCTGAGAAAAGTATTTAAGACTTATTTGTCTCAGAATTTTTAATGATGATGCATTTCTATTCCTGGCATTCTTCTACAACCCTATCATAAATTGAAGATGAGGATGCAGTAAAAGTTATTGACTATTTCACTATACATCTTTATGTAAAGAAGAAAAAATCTACTTCAGAAATTTTGGACAATAAGAAATGCATGTCATTTATTAGCTATTCTAATGAATTATGTTGCTATGAGAGTTCTGAAAAGGCATAAATTGTCTTCTGGTTTAAGATCAAGTATATTAATATATATGAGGGCTTGTTAGTATCTGTGAGCACAGAATTTCAAATTGCTTTCAGAAAAGGAAGTGTTGAATCTTCATAAAAGATCTTCAAGCTAGGCTGCTTTTGCCAGTTACTCTGAAAGGAGAGAAACTGAGGAGCATAGATGAACTTATGGACGTTTCCAAGTCACCATGGCCAGATGTGCCCCTGAATGTGTCATCTCAGGGTGACCATTCCTGGTTGTTTGCCAGCAGATTTCCTCAGGATTTCCTGATAGCATTGGCTGCACTCCAGCCTCATCACCTGGGCTAGAGGCCCAGTACAGATTCCCCTATTTTCACTACTGCTGTTTTTAATATTTTATTCTTATTTATCCACATTTTGTACTAGAGCAAGTGGAAGGTGTATAGGATCAAGCCATATGTTCTTCAAGCTCTAGAGCTGGAGCACATGTTAAGAATCAGGTACATGGAGAAGTGCTATTCATGCTACAGACCATGAGGGATGGGCCCTGATGAAGGTATGGTAAGAGAAAAATCAAAGAAGCTTTTTAGGGGCGTCTTGTGAATTATTGTGAGATATCGAGGACAAGGAAAGCAGTCATGCTTGAACCACACCTGAAACTGTAGGGGTGAGTCAAGTTAAGAAATTAGGAAGGTTACAGGTCTATGTTGTTGTTCCTGACCCTGACCCTGTGTGTTGTTCCTGATCCTGATTCTGAAGGATTTACTCTCCTCTCCTGCCATGTTACTGTCCAGCAACAGCAAAGCTGTCTACCTCAAAAAGGACTGATGCTTCTCCCTTGTTTCCTTCAGGGAGCACCACTTTTTAAGGTCCCAGTGAAGAGAAAGAAAATTTAATATCACCCTGTGTAATTGTCATTCTTTGGAATTATAGGCAGCAAACATGGTCTGAATTAATTCCTCATCTGGATGTCCATCTGGATTTCTAGGAGAAATACAAACTCTGATTGTAACAGATAAGCTGGGAAATCCAGTTACTAATTTTATACTTCATGAAGATATATGTCCTCTCTGGTACCTGGACCAAAGCTTTGTCTCTTTCTCTTTGATTCTTTGAATAAGAAAGTTCTTCTTCAGTGCTTATCACCCAATCAGAACTGGACACCTCAAAAATCACATTTTCTGGTGTGTTTGTCATGCTGAAGTGTCATGGAAATAAGAATAGTTATTGAATGATAGGTCAGAAAATTCATTCTGGACAAACAAAAAATTTCCTTTTTTTTCTTTAGAGATGGGACATGCTGAGACATTCAAGTCCTTGTAAGTAAGGAGCACTCAGACATACTATTTTCTGCTTATGTCATGTCTGAATCCTCCCATCCTGAAATGATCCTGCCTGAGCATTATGGTTCACATGGCAGAGAGCTCCTACACTTCACTTACCTGGCTGGAAGCACTGTCAACAACGTTATGGATTAATAATGTACAAACTTGAAACCATGCCCTCTGGCAAAAAAACAACTTTCCAAGGCAAACGGGATGAATCATCGATAAAAATGTTTAGAATATTTAAAAGTATGCCTGAAACCACCCCTGCATAAGCTTCCTTTAGCAAATCAGAAACTACAGTAGGATTGTGAAAGCTAGGCCATGTGTCTAAGTTCTCCAAAGTCAGTTTTTACTGACTGCTACTTGACTAGATGACACCAAAATGACTTGTCAAATAGGGAAAGAAACTAGGGAAAAACTGGCATTAACTGAGGTCTTCATGCCTGCACCCTTGTTCTAAGATAAAGAGCAAAACAGCACAGAAACTTGGTGGTTGGTGCTTTTTGGTGTATTTTGATGGCCGTGGGCCTTGCTGAGGAACTCTAATGCCCCAATAAGCCTCAGTTTCTCATGCACACTTCTACATGTGAGTTCTACTGGCAAGGGATGAATTCTACCAGGTATCAGACTTCACCCTGAAAACTGATGAGGCTGAACTCATGTCTTTGATCTTGCTTTGCCTACCATCCTTGCAACACTGAATAAGCTGGTGTGTTGTGGTTATCTGTGGGATGAGACCAACAAGACTGCATGAGTGGCTAGGTCTTTCTAAGCACTGTATTTCTGAAAACCAAGAAGAGCAGCAAATACCTTCTCTCTGTACTGTGCACACTCCTGCCTTTGAGGAAAGGAGGAAAGAAGAGTCAACACAGCACCCACTTTATTAGGCAAGCTTATTTTACTATCAAAAATATTCAAGTCATGATAATGTTATACAATCACATTAAGGAAAATATTGTTCCTATTTCAAAGAGTGTCTCATGAGGATGGTCAATTGTAAAATCCTCCCTGTGCTTTTTTAAGGGAAACTACCCATGAAAGAAGGAAGAAGCAAGGAGTTAGCTGCGCTAGTGGCTGGCTGCAGCCCTGTTGTTCTCCAGGAGGTGAAGAGGTTGGCAGTGGGGACTGTTGTTTTCTGTGCTCTAAAGGGACACTGAGCATGATGTGCTAACCTGGAGAAGCCATACCAGCTTTCATGTATACTTCACAGAAGTTTCCTTTATCAGCAGCAAATTTTGAGCAATTTTCCTGATGTTTGAAATTATGGAGAAAATGTCCTGCTCATTCTGAATCTATGGAATGTGCAGAGTAATGTGCATGTGTTGGGCACCTCATGGCTGCTACACAAAAGCGTCCTCTTCCCTTTGCAGCGCAGTTGAAGCATGATGCCATGGCGGAAAAAGGCACTGGTGTAGATGGAAATTCCAGCAATAAATATTGGATATTCTTTATACCTTGCCCAGAAGAGAAGGTGAGTTTAAGTGTACTTCTTGAAGCATGGCAAAGCACTTCATCACAACACCAGTGCCCATCATCATAAAGCTGCAGCTTTAGGCAGCACTTTTTTGTTGATGCTCATAATTCAAAGCTACAAGGAGTTTTTTTAGACTATCTGACAACAGTAGCAAAAGCTTAGCAGGGGCAGGAGCTCTTAGATGCCCTAGAGCTTTCTTTTGAGCAGGAAATCAAGAAAGGCATCATGTCCTGAGCTCCTTGTGTTTGGTGATTTCCCTGACCTTGCAACACAGTCCAGGAGAAGAAATACCAGCTGTGTCCATCTGCAAGATAGCATTAAAGGAAACAACATTTTTTGACATATATAGGATGCAAATTATTTTGATACTTATCAGTAGTAATGCTGTGTCCCTGTGATTCCACAGTCAGTCTTCTTTCCAGGTAAACAGGCACAATTTCTGGATGTGTCTGCAGACAGGGACTGATTTTCAGAATGTGGGATAGGCCTTGTACCTTCTGTAAACAGATATGTATTTTGCTAGAGTTGATTTGATGGGATTTGCATCAGGGCTGGTGCTGTTGGGTCAGTACTGAAGCAGCGCTGTCCACTTTGATGTCCTCCCACTCTGGCCTCTGGGGTTTCGGGACAAATTAATACATCTTGTCAGCTGGGAGAGATGTTGGGCCAGAGTTTTGTGGGTGGATTTCCTCCCAGCTGCTCTGGAGCTGATATCTTGTGAAATTTGCTGAGTCTCTGAACTGTGCTAGGATAGCTGTGCTAAGAATGACTCGTAAATTCTAGGCAAAAAGTACAAGTGAGGAATCCCCCCCAGTCCCCAGAGCTACAGGGCTGACAGCAATGAGTTCATCATGTCAATGCACTTCATCTAAGCAGAATTTATTCTTTTTCTCATCTGATCATGAGAGAGGCTCAGGTTTTTTCTGTTTTTTGTAAAAACTGTGTCAAAGCCAAAAAAATGAAAACTGCACTGCACATTGAGTGTGTTGGGGTGCATGTGGTCGCATTTGGGACATGACCACACGTGCATTCATGCTCTGAATACTGCCTAGCATGCACCTTCTTCTGCCAAGAAGCAGCTAGAAGCAAATTTTTTCTTGGATATTGGTTTTGTTAATCATACTGAAAGTGTGTGAATGGCTTCTGAAAATATTCATTAAATCCCATTGCAGTGGGACAATGAAGTTGTTCAAGGCCAGTGAGATACTGCATGAACAAAGCAGCTGTGGTGGAGCAGAGGATCAGCATCTCCAAAAGCTGGAAGCCCAGGCATTCTGTCCTCTCCAGAATTAAACTGTTCTCCATATTGGTAATGTACAAATAGGACATAATTCCACATTTTCATAATTTCCCTTTTCTAGCATGTTTCATGTGATTGTTCTGCAGTCCTGGTTCAAAAGCAACATATGTGCAAGACACACCCAAAGACAAAGAGTTTCCATCTCCTGTGATGTAGCAGATGGCTCCTTTGGGATTTTCCTGCACAAAATGCAACTGAGTACACTGGGATTCCTATTTCATTTCCCCTGCACATCCACAGGCTAGGAATGGAGAAGGAAGATGGAATGTGATTGCTCACTGCAGCTGTGACTGCCTTGTGCTTCACTTGTGATGATTCATGAGGTCTCTCTTGGTGGTGCAGTTCTGATCGAGGGGTTCCAGACAAAACCATAAATACAGGCATTTGGACACCTGACCCCATAAGGAGAGGTGATAATCTCCAGTGCCCTGGCAGTAATTGCCAGCTGTTTTTTTTTTTTTTAATGGAAAAAACATACATATAAACAATGCTTTGTTTGATGACAAAAGCATTTAGAAAGATGCCCAACATGACAGTAGTGTTCAGCATGTTAAAATAATCTCCTTCTATTCAGTAGCTTGGCACAGATCTCATTTCCTGCTGCATCAGGTCACATCAGAGTGTGCTGCCTGGCATGGTGTGGCACAGCATGAAAGGAACTGACACAGCACTGCCTCTCCCCAGCACAGAAACGTGCACTGGATGCTCAGGCAATGACTGGTGCAGTTATTAAATCCTCTCTGTTCCCTGCAGTTAGGCAAATGACCAAATTCTCTGAAGAACCTTCATTTAATAATAAATTGTTAATTTTGTACTGGCTTGAGGACAGGGTTTTCTTACAGGGCACCTCCACTGCCATTGCATCAGAAACTCCTGTTGGGCTGTTGAGGGCTGATGCAGAGCTGAGTGCTGCAGAGACAGCCCAGCAGTGACAGTGGGAAGCCCGCACACACTGCAGGCTGTGCAAGGCCATTCCCTCTGATTTAGGTAGCTATAGTCCCCAACAAAAATATTAACATGGCAGGTATAAAAACAAAAGCTTCATGGTTGCCCACAGATATTGAGAGATTTGCACTTACTTCTTAAACCATAATGCTAAACCGTTGCAGAAAATAAATTTTCTGAAAACTGGGCTAAGAGGGCACCTTTCAAAAATAAAAAGCTTGGGAAACTCATTGAGATAATGAGCTGTAGGTGATTAACCCAATCACTGTTGAGGTCACCAGCAGTATTAGAGCCATAATCCCATTGATTTAGTTTATTGTATAGTTTTATATTTCAGTAACTTCTAGGTTGTATGTTTTTATGTTATGTCTTACTCTTGCTTAATGGCGTGTAAGACCTCACCAGAAATCAAGGGTGAATATTGCTTAAACAAACAAGATTGTATCTGCTCTTATCACATAAAGTTGTTTCCAGACTCTGTAAAATTTCAGAGCCTGGAAACTCTGGGGAAATCGTGGTGAGATTGGAAAATACAGAAAAGGGTGCTCCTGCTGTCCTGAGGCCCCGTGTATTTGCCTCTCCTGGCAGTGTGCATGACTCGCTGCGCAGCTCCTGCTGCCAGCCCTTGTTCTGTGCTCTGGAGGTCATGAAAGGAAGTTGGTGTTTTTCTAATCATGACCACCGTGTTCAGAGCAGGGGAAGAGCAAAGATGGGGGGCCATTGGAGAGCTAATATTGGGCTGCAATGGCTTTGATGACTATTTTACATTGAAGAATGAATTGAGGCTTCATAGCTGGAAGAGAGTTGTGGCAGAATTGCTCTGAAAGCCTGAGGAGACCTAGTGACTGAATGCACATGTAAAGCAGAGTAATGATGCAGTCTCCATGGCAGCATCTCAGAACTGTACAGTAATATTTTGAAATGTAATATAGATTCTAATTTTTCAGTCTTAACCCATCAAATCAGTTTTACTATAAATACCCACGCTATCCAGTCTCCCAAAGAACTGAGGCTGACAGTTATTTTAAGCCTGCCCAACCAAAGACAAAAATGCAATTTACATTCCCTGCCAAAATACACTCACTCCTTCAGTTAGGAGAACAGAAGGCTTTTGATTTTAGGCAGACAAAATCAAGGAAATATTGAGATTACAGGAGGAACATGATCTCTACTTCCTCATACATCTGGATTATGGCAACCTTCAATTGCCAGCATCTGAACACTGAAACTCTGTGGGCAGGTAGACAGGGAAGCTTCTTACCATGACTGGCTACACTTCCAATCAGCTCGGGGCACAGAAGGGCTACTGAATCTGTCTGAAGCCACCAGTGCTCACCATAACTCAGAGCACTGAAAAGGCAGTGGCTGCTATTTGCAGACAAAAACTACAGGCTTAAATAGACACCGGGTGAAATAAGCCCCAAGCACTCTGCTGGACCCACTAGTGTCTCAGTATGTGCCTTTGTGTCTGAAGATGCTGCTCCCAGCTAAATGGGAGCATGTGGGAACACCCAAGGGAGCAAGTGAATGTCCTCAGTGATGGTTGTCTGGTCTCCATAATAACAGCTGGATTCCATTCAGCATAACAGCTTGATTGAGAAAAGATGCTCTAATGAATAGTTGTGATGAATGTTGTGATCTATGTCTCCACCTGACTTCATCCTCTGTTGAGGAAATTCAAAATGATCTTATGAGAGCTGCTGAAAAGTTGTCAGAGTTGTTGGTTATCAAAGAATGGCAAGGGTGAGGATGGTTAATGAGGTTGTATTGAATAGTGTCAGACCTGAGTAGGATGTGAATGGTTTGGGGTGGAATAAGGGGTGGGATGTGCAGGTTTTGGCTGGGGTAGAGTTAATGTTCTTCACAGAAGCTAATATGGAGCTATGTTTGGATTTGGCTGAACAGAGTGCTGATAACACAGAGATGTTTTGGTTATTGTTGAGCAGGGTTTGCACAGAGCCAAGGCCTTTCCTGCTTTCCTACTACAATGCTGGGAAGGAAGCTGGGGGTGCATGGGAGGCTGGGAGGAGACGCAGCTGGGAGAGGTGACCAAAAGTGATCAAAGGGATGTTCCAGAGCATGTGGCATCACTCTAAGAACATAAAGTGAGGGGAAGAAGGAGCAGAGGGGACAATGGGAGCGATGGAGTTTGTCTTCCCAAGTCACCATTACATTGCCAGGGCCCTACTCTCCTGGAGATGGCTGAACACCTGCCTGCCCATGGGAAGCAGTGAATTAATTCCTTGGTGATCTTTGCTTGTGTGTGTGGCTTCTGCTTTCCCTACTAAACTGTCTTTATCTCAACCCATGAGTTTTCCAGCTTTTGTCCTTCTAATTCTCTCCCCTGTCCTGCTGCTGTGGTAGTGAGTGAGTGTCTCTGTGGGGCTTGGTTTCCAGCTGGGGTAAAACCACAACAAAAGTTATCACGGGGAAACATGCCCTTATTCATCACTGTGCAAATGTAATTATTATGCAGAGAGATATAACTTATTTTGAAGTTATTTGCGTTTGTAGTATAGCTCTATATGCACATGCTGCTGGGTCTGAAATATTTGCTTGATCATCCCAGACTAAATTTTCTAACCCCACTCCCATTTTTCACCTTGTGTGCGGAGCACTTGGATATCCTAACCCTGGACTGCTCTTACAGACTGTCTGCTTTGGAGACCAGATGTGAAAAGGTTTGGACGGACATAAAGTAGTGTCCCCTATAAACATCAGAAACCCAGTCTTATCCTCTGATGGAAAGCAATGGGCTACAATCTGCCAGTCAGGCATGACAGCTCAGACCCATGCTAGAATTACTAATCGAAAAAAATGAAGTTACTTGTGCTCTTGGCAAGTTACATATATTGCCATCTGTAGTAGCAGTTACATAAGTGGTGCCAGGATTTCTTTAGGAATTGAGAGCATTTCATTCTTTCCAATACGCAGAGAAACATTAAGGTGTTGCTAGCAGCTTTGTTGCTAATTACACTTACAACTAAAGAAAAAAAAAGTATAGCATGAGATAATTACAAGGAGTGTCAGACAAATAATAGAATAATCAATAAACAAGTGTTTCTAACAATTGTCTCTGTGGAAGCTGGAAACTCTGATTTTCAAATGGAGATACCAACTCAGTGATACAGGTGCTGTGCCAGCTTGCAGATAAATGAGAAAGAAGGGTTTGGCAGATACTTGTCTGTGTGAGGTGCTGGGATTCAGCCCACCCAGGACCAAGCTGCAGCCATCTCTGGATAAAACATGGCATCTGGATATGAAACAGCAGGAAATTGCACAGCTGTTTCAAGACAGCATCCCCAAATTCAGGGACCCAGTGTTGGCCATGATGGTTTAGAGGATGTCCCTTGTTCTCCCAGAGGTCCCAAGTTCTGTCTGCTGGCCTCTGCAGGTGCTCCAGCTCACTGGAACCATGTCCCACAGGTCCCAAGTTCTGTCTGCTGGCCTGTGCAGGTGCTCCACTGGCACCCTGTCCCAGGCCCAGGTAAGGAGGCAAGAGGGGTGAAATGCAAGTGCATGGTGAAAAGTGAAGACAGCCTGACCCTATGGAGGTCACTGACTGGCATGTGGGGGCAGCACAGCAGCATCAGCTGATAGCTTTTACCTGGGGGGAAAGAGAGGAGGAGGAGGAGGAGGAAGAAAGCTCATGGTACGGCATTTAAACGTGAGCCAAATGCTCACCCACGGTCATTTTCAGGCAGAAAATTTAGATGTGGTCTTCAGTCTTTTCTATTTGTACCACAGATGGTGAATACATTACCCAGCTTGTCCTATTTTTCAGCTGTAAAATAGAAAAATAGTGACTGTAAGTTTTCTGCACATATTCCTGCCTTTGCAGAGGCTCCTGTGCAGGTGTTAATTCTCCCCAAAACCTGAGCTGATTGGGAGCTGCAGTGACACCCTTAGGGATGGAAAAAGTGAGGCATATTGGAAAGTGGGAAGGTCACCATTTCAAAAACAACTGCATCTCCCTCCTGCTTCATAATAAGCCTAATTTTTAAAATCTTCTTTCTCTACAGGAGTTGATTCTACCTTGTTATTTGAACAGCTTCTGGTGTCATCAAGCACAAATGTGGAACCCTTGGCATTACCATTGTATAAATTCTTAAAAAAAAAGTTCTTAATTAAAGACAAAAAAGATTTTTTTTTCTCTCTGTCTGTATCTTAGGATCATATCTCTGAAAAGTTTTATAATTAAAATATATATAGCAGAAACAATGATTAATTAGAAAAAATTACAGGTTTATGCCTTTCTGTATAAAACATTAAAAACTCTGCAACGAGAAAAGATTTTTTCATAGTTCCAGAAATATGATTATATATTATTTCTTACTCTTCAGGTCAATCTAGAGAATTGATATGGTCAGTCAGAAAAGTCAGTCAATCAAAGCAAACCTTAGCTCCCACCTTAACATTAAAACCTAAAAAAGAGTTGATTTAAAATAAGCAGGCACGCCCTAGAGGTAAGTATGAAATGCCACAGTTTCATATGGGATTGAGTTTAATATGATAATATCACATGAAGTACAATGCAGAAAATACCATTAATAATAATTTTTTTTAAAAGCCTTTTCTAAAAAGTGCTGCCCATTTTGTGTTTGTACATATTTTAGGAAGGGATTTATTGTTCATGAAACAAAAGCAATGAAAATTTATTCCGGGTTTTAGTTGTTGAAAGCATAGTGCAGAATTCAAGGGAGACAAATATACGCTTTTTTGCTTGGCAGGGGCTTTTCTAATGTGTGATATGTGAGCCTTAGGGAATTGTTTATTTTAGGACAAGTCAAGGACTGTTTCACAGGGAGTCACTTTTTATTTTGTTTTATTCACTTCTCTCTGGAGAGATGTCAGGGCGGGCAGGACTCCGGTTCTGTGGCTGCTGCTGCCTCATTGCAAGCTGGCTCCCACCCCCAGAGCCAGGCACCACAGCCTGTGCCATTGGGCCCTCTCATGGATCTTCAATGTCTCTTTTCCAGACACCAGCTGTTTCAGGCAGCTCCTCTGGGCCCCTTCAGGGATGGTGGGGATGGTGTCAGGCATTCCCCGTGCGTGTCCCTCTGCCCTCCCTGCCGAGAGAGGAGATGAGGTGCTCCAGCCCTCTCCCTCCCTCCTGCAGCCACCCTCTGCCCTTTGCACAAACCTCTGACACCCACGTGTGCCCATCTCTGCTGCCCTGTGGCTACAGCCAAGCACCCTTTGGCCACAGCGCTGTGGGCAGCACAAGAAATTCCTCTTGCTTCCAGACCCATACAGGCTTTCCTGGTGGAATCAATCAGTGCCCATTGACCACAAGTTTCCTACAGACCCACGGTGCTTTTCTCAGGTGTGATTTGCATTTTTGGTTTGTGTATTCCCACTCTGGGCTTTGGGCTCAGCCCAGGGAGAATTGGCTGTGTTTGGAATTCCACGTCTCTGGAGATGCAGCATTCAGGCATTAATTTGTTCTGCATGAATTTGCACAGGAGGCAGACACAGAGGTCAGATTCTGCCACGTTGAATCATGAGGGCCTCTTAGTTCTGCCTGCCTGCCTGCCTGCTGATCAAGGTTAATAAGAGCTGGCAAGCTCCAGAGGCCCAGTTACACTGCTTTAAAATCTTTCAAAGGCAACACAGAATACC
This sequence comes from Melozone crissalis, assembly GCF_028551555.1. NCBI lineage: Eukaryota > Metazoa > Chordata > Aves > Passeriformes > Passerellidae > Melozone > Melozone crissalis. The sequence goes on along the minus strand of NW_026535796.1, from coordinate 39,462,392 downwards.
AAGAGTAAAATCGTCTCTATTGGTCTCACTGGAGCTACATTTGCTTGCCTCAGTTGTCAGTTTATAAACCTGTTGCTGAAAGAAACCACATTTTGTATATCAGCATTAATTTAGACTGAAACTGCATTTAAATAGGGATCAAAAGCATTTGACTAACAGACTGCTGGCTTGTGTTGCGCTTTCTATATTGCACCTTCAAAATCTGCAGTGCAAAGTTTTAGAATTGAATAAAATCTCATTCTGTTGTGGCTGACAGCAGACACCCTTGTGACATGAGGTGTTCAGAGATCAGTCTTCCTTTCACAATAATGTTGCAAAAAGATCTGTAATTAAACAGAATTCTTGCTCCATTAAATAAGTTTGAACAGCAACTTCTGTGATTCAGTATGGCTCAAAAAGACAACCCTGTGCTTCACACCTGAGCTGAGCTCCTCAGATCCTGCATTGCTGAGCTGCAGCCCAGTGACCCAGCCCACATTGTCACAATGACATCAGCACCAAGTTCAAGAGCCCCATATCCTTTCCCTGTGTCCTGCACACACAAAAGTCACAAGCCCCTAAGCTCTTGCTGCTGAGGTTTTTGATGTTTAGCTACTGCCCATGCCTAAAATACCTTCCTTGGTACATGGCTGTACATCTCCATGCTTATCTCACTACTGCACTTGGATTAGAAATCAGAATCTCTTCAGTTTAATCCCCATGAACCATGCATCCACTGCCTGGCAGAGCTAGCACAGATAACTGCTGCCCTGAGGGCAGGAGAAAATTTAGCTTCATTAAATTTCAAATCAGTAGCAGTTTTGCTGAGTGAAGAATGGGGAGGAATCATCCACATTTTCTAGAGATTGTAACAACAATTTTACTATTGTCTGTGCTTGCAAAGAACAAGTCCACTGCCTGGTCTGAAAAGGAGGGCTCAGATGTTAAATGTCCAAAGTTGGTGCTGAGCTTTGAATACCGGGTTTGCATTGAAATGCCTTTCAAGGGTGAAAATTAGGTTTCTGTCACCCCTTCTCAGCATTTCTGCCTAGGAGGATTCTCCTCCTCAGCCTACTGTCTAGCAGGAATGCTGTTGGGAGATGTTTCAGAGTCCCAGTGTGCTGCAGCAGAGCCCATCTGTGTAAAGCCAGCCAGGTCTTGCATGCAGAGGATGGGGAAGATAGCAGCAAAATACCATGTGGGAACTCCCAACAGAGTACCTAAGGGCCAGCTGCCCTCACCCTGACACCAAGGCAGGGCAAGAGGATAATCCTCTGTGCTTCATGAGGCTGCAAGGTGCATTTTCACCTGCTGGGCAGAAATAGCAGCACCAAGTGATTGCACAGCAGTGATGCTCTGGGAGAGGGGATAAATGCTGCTGGCTCAGCTGCTCACCTCTGACCTGTCCTCTCAGCCAGTGAGCTGCCTGGTGGCTCTCAGACGCTGATCTAAAAGAAGGCAGATGAGCCCCAAACTATTTCATGCTGCAGCACTCCCAGGCGCTGCCATCACAGCAGAGGCTCTGCAGCAATGTCAGTCTGTGTGGGAGGGAACAGGGGGCTGCTTTGCACTCGATGTTAATGCTGTTGCTTAAGCATAATCCAGCTGAAGGTCTTTTCAGTACAGCAGAGTTCAGGGGAGGACTAGCTGAGTGTGCTGGTTCAGAGGGCACTAATGCAATTGTGTGATTAATTCAGGTCTGTGCTCAGTGGAGACGGGCAGCAGGCACAGCCACTCCTGCAGTGCTCCCTGTGTCTCACCAGGGCCACTGCTGGCCTCTGAGAGCCTCCAGAGCAGGCAGGAGCCACTGCCCAAGGGGAAACAGGGAATGCTGTGGGGACACTCACGTTTGAAAGACGGTCATGTGGAACAAACGAGGCTGTTTCTTAATAAATATTTATTTCAAGGAAATGTATTTCGCTTAATCCTTTTTCCACTGATGCTAATAAAAGTTATGCATTGACAAAAGGCACTGCAGCGTTTGTAACGGATTTTGACATCTGTGGATGAAAGGTTCTAAATAATAGCTAAGGATTATGTATTCCTCAGTGGGAGCATGAGTTAGCCTGCTGGATAAATTAATAAACACATTGTTATGTAAGTATGGTAAAATGCTGCTGATGCTTCATGATTAAACTTGACATGATGACAAAAGGAAGCTGAGGATTTGGTTCATTTTACTTTATTTTATTTTAATTTTTTTAAAAATATGAATTTTCAAAATATTGATACTTGTAAGGCTTGCTTGAAAAAATTTCAAGTAATTTCAGATAAAAGGCATTAAATTTCCAAATGGGCACAACTATATTCAGCTCTGTTTCACAGGCAGAGAAATTGAGGCATGCAGGAGATCACTGAGACTTCAATGTCATGGGATCTGTGAGCTACAGGCTGCACCCCTGGTCATTACAAGATACAGAAAGTGATATTTCATTGTTTTAATCATGCAAAAATCTCAAAACTGTCTCACAAAAAGAAAGGGACCTACATGGTGTAAAAATGTCAGAAAGCAGATATTCTTCAGGTTTTGAGGTTTAATAATGGCCAATATTTACCATGCACTCATCGTGGTGTATCTTATATTTTACCCAAGTTATCACCATGAATGCTGCAAGCATGGGAGATCCCAGGGGGCTTTTTGGCTGTGTGGGTGGGACACAGGTCCCTGGCTCAGGGGGTTTCACCATTGATCCCAGCCAGCTGTGTTTGCCCTTGGACACACTGTGCAGCATTGCTGGTATGTGCTAAAGCCTGTGCTTGCACTCCAGCCCCAGCACTGCAGCTCTGCTTGGTGCTGCTGTGATTAAGCCAAAGACCTTTCTTTCTCTCTTCTTTCATTGAGATCCCCGACCTGATCACAAGCATTTGTACACTGGTCCTCACACTGGCACTTGAGAATCACTTAAATACCCCATGTGATCCCCAAACTGAAATATGTAGCCCCTAAAAATGATAAATGGTGATAACACATTTACCAGCATTAGGCTGTGATACATAAGAGATTGGTGTTTGCTACTGAATGCTGGAGAGTCTAGTATTGAGTAATTATGGTTTTTTGTATTTGTAAATATTATTATATATTTATAAAAAATTAAAATTAGAAATTTTCATGGAAGTGGTTCTTTTACTGGGTGCAGCCTACACCATTTCAGCAAAGGAAGCCCATAGCAATGACTGAGTGAAATTAGTTATCACTAACTTCCAGAGCTTTTATCTGAGCCTGTATTTTCTGCACTTTCAGCAACTCCAGAATTATTCTCCTGGACTTGGACAAAGTAAAGATTAAAAGGTCAGTTTTCAGTGAGTGATAGTTCCCTTCAGAGCCGAAGAGGATTTGGAGTTTGTGCTTTGTCTTTTTTTTCTTCATTTTTCCTTCAGATTTAATGATCTGTAACTGAAAGAGTTTAGCCCTCTACATTCTGTTCTGTCCTGCTCTTCAAACACTACTTTTGGTGTCCATGTGCAGTAAGCTGTCAGCCTTTTCAAAGGGTTTTTTTGTAATAGCTTTATACAATGCGAATGCACTTTTGTCTACAAGGTCACCTTGCAGAAGGTGACAAAAAACCAGTCACATTTGAAAAGAATGTCCTTGGGAAATCAGGTCTGTCTAGGACTGGTGCTCAGGGATCTGCTTGTTCCCTGTTTTTCCGAACTGTTTTATCCACTTAGATGACTCATGAGGACAAGGACTGTCTCATACCTGGCACAGGGAGTGCCAGTCTCAGCTGAGTCAAGGGCTCCTCCATACTGGAGGCAATAATGTGCTGGTGGAGCCTGCTAGCTATGAAACAGCTCTGAGATCAATCAGGGAGGCAATAATGTGCTTTGGAGCCTGCTAGCTATGAAACAACTCTGAGATCAATCAGGTTGATAACTAATCTTCCTTTTCCTCTCTTCCATACAGATAATGCAGATTCTGCCTTCCATTGCTCCTCTGGTATTAGTGGGAAGATTTATTTAATACCACAGGAAATTAAGCCAAAGATGAGACTGAAACTCATTTCAACATAGTGAAGACTTTGATACTTCTGCAAGTCTCTTATACTCAAGGCTTAAAGCACAAAGAAAGAGAGATGTCAGTGTCATGGGCTGGCACTTCCAGTTCACACTGCATTTGCTTGAAGCTAAGGAAGCATAAAACCAAATATGTGATAAAACTGAGCATTTCTGTATTGAGAATGAGGAGACGGGGATGCCTTCCCAAATGCATCTTGTCTTCATCTCACCGTTGCAATCAGTGGTGCCAAGAAAGAGTGTCTGGCACAGCTGGAGATGCCTCCTGGAGGTCACAGCCTGTGGGTGGCTGCAGGCAGCTGCCTGGCTTTGTATTGGCATTTAAACAGGTACTGCCTTTGGTGTGGGGTGTTCTCTCTGGACCAAAATCAGCCAAGAGCAGTGATTCCCTTCTCATGGTACAGCAGCTACTGTGCAGCTTGCTTCCCTGCCTCATACCCTCTTTATTCCTTTCCAAAATGACTGCAGACAGGAAGCAATTCCTTAAGAAAGACTGTCAGTAGGATAATCTCTGTGCTACTGACCTTCTCCCAGTCTTGAGAGACCTCTCAAGCCTCCTGCTGGGCCCTGCCAAGCGCAACATCTGCCTGTGTGAGACCAGTCTCTTGTCTACCCAGCCCATGATGCTCCCCTGCCGTTATCACCGCTCTCCGTTCCCCGTCTCCGGGTCCTCCCGTCTCCCTCACCCTGTTCCCCTGGAACCCCCGTCTGGGCTGGCTGCTTTCCCGCTCGGTTCCCGTCTCCCACACCCTGTTCCCCTGGAACCCCCGTCTGGGCTGGCTGCTTTCCCGCTCGGTTCCCGGTGCCGGGCTCGGGAGCGCCCGGAGCGCGGAGCGTGCCCGGGACCCGGCTCCGCTCCACGCGGCAGCGCAGCCACGGCCGCCCGTAAACTTTTGACCCTTGCTTAGTCCTGTGCCATCCCCGGCAGAGCCCAGGGCACGGGTACACGCCTGGCTTCAGTTACCGGAGACTGCCAGGGAACCGTGTTGCAGCTCTGATTACACTTGCATGGAAGAAAAATACTCTTAAGGCAACAGCTGCTGTTTTCTTTTTTCTTTTTCTTTTTTTACCTAGGCTGTTTCTCTCTCTCTCTCTCTCTTTTTTTTTTATTATTATCATTTTTTAATTTGTCATTTGGTTGCTACTGAGGAGCCAGGTGTGAAAGGCTGTATACACCCCTTGAGTAATACAGCATGGTGCTTCCTGAGCTGTGTAAGAAGTCCCTGCTATGGGTAAAGGCAAGGAAGAGCACAGAAACAGAGAAAGGTGGTTGCAGTTCTTTTAGGGGAGAGGATAAAAGGCAGAAGCAGCATGTCCACACATCTAACCTGGAGGTTTAATGACAGAAATAATGTCTTCCCTGAATCCAGCAGAAGAAAAATTCCTCCCCAGCCGAAAGCTGCACAGAGCACTGTCCATTGCTTTGCTCCTATGAGTAAATAGATAATAGATAAAAATTACTTTCTGATGACTTCCAGTGCAACCTTCAGTGCTTCAGTCAGTGGTTTGCTTTTCCTATTTCCAGCACTGCTGTTGTGCTGTAAACAATTTTTAAGCTTCCAAGCCTTGCTTAGAAAATATTTTCTAAGCATTATCCTTTCACACAATATATTTGTAACACAATAATTTTCTTAACAGCTCCTGTCGCATTATTACATCAACCTCAGTAAGTGACTCCTTTGAACAGCTTCTCACACCAATTTGAATAATCTCATGAAGTTTGGCTGTGCTCCTGTATCCTCCTCTCCTTGTTCCTTTTCCCTGTTAAACCAGAGCATTTATAGGGAAGCTGAAGCCCAGGTAAGGAGTCTGTCTGCTTCAAAGTCTTTGACAGAGGATTGTGAGATACCCCTCCTGCAGACAGCAGTTTGAATACGTGCCTCCCAGTAACAGAAACCTCTTTTAGCTGCTTCTTTCTTGGACTCTGGCACTGCTTCCCTTAAAAGCTGCAGCTTCGTAGCTATTGTGAGTGCTGCCAAGCAAAAGTCATGGAGATGCAAACATCCCTAGTGTGTGGAAATACAAATAGCCCTTCTTGAGGGAGGCTAAACCATGAAGTGGCATCCATGCCTCTCCTCACCTGGATTTAAAGCCTAGGTGGCCACCAGTCCCTCCTGTGCTTGTGTTAGGAGCAGCAGGCCACAGTTCCCTCCAACCCAATGGGATCCTGGTGCTCCCCAGGCGCTGCCACTTGCCATTAGTGAGAGAACAAGCTCAGATTTCATTGGAAACCAAATCTACAGGATGTTTCTTGCTGTTACAGAAGACAGAAATCTCCAGATTACCCAGAATATCACCGATCCAAACAGCTTTCTATTTACAGTTGCTTGGTTTTGGAGGCGAGGCTGACTCAGGACTTTGCGTGCTTGACTTGGCAAAGCCCACCAGCTTGCATCAGGCTCAGCCTCTGAATATTTGCCTGCTTCACTTCAGACATGTATCCCTGCAATGCAGATTATAGAGAGGACACACTGTTACTTATTTCTTCTCTCCTGGAAAAATATTTTCCTTTCGTATAGTTGAATGGCATCTAAATAAACATTTGTTGTATTTTTGTGTCATTCTGAAACACAGTTTGGTTCTGCAGAAAGAGCAGCACACAGCATTCAGTGTTTGAATTGTCTATTTTACGTATTTGTGCCACATGACAGCATAAACTCACTGTGGAGAAATAAGACTAATTCTAGTTACTGGGTTGAACAAATGGTGTTTACAAAGTAATTGTTTGATTCTTTTAATTTCTTGTCATATCCTGTTCCATGTAAACTTGAAATCCTATTTTTTAACAACACAGGTGCCACAACTTTAATGACTGTGACACAGTATCTCATTACCCTAAAAAAAATCAACAAAAAAGTTTGAAGCTTATTGTCAGCTTTCATGAGAGAACTTGCAGATAGAGCAGGAAAGCGCAGTCAGGTTCAGGAACCTGATGAGGAATACAGAGAAATGTTAAATAAATTATTACTTATGTATTATTAAAAATAAGTCACACTTCTATAGCTCCTCTCAGATAATGAACTCAAATCCATTTATTATTCATTTCACAACTCCATGTAGGTGAAGGAACTATGCCATGTTGGTTTGATGAGCAAAGAGCTGAGACTTTGAAATGTGATATGTTCAAAAATGATATAATACCTGGGAATTTTCCCCAGAGGACATTCCACCAGGTAAGTTTGGTAGGCAGGCTGGGTTGGTTTTCCAAGTTTTAGCTTCTGTAGCTGGGACCATGTGTCTGTCTGTCTGTCCTGGAGTTGGTTGGAGTCTGGTCCGGTGGGGTCTTTAGATTTGCTCAGTGGGGTACTGAGCCAGCACCTCTGACTCCATGGGACTGGGCTGTCAAACTCATCACCCTGAAACTTGGAGCTGCCAAAATAACATTTCCTAGTGCAATGCTGTGACTGGGTGCTGAGGATTCCTGCCACTGTTGTTGAAACCTGAAAAATCATAGTGCTGTACAGCAGGGGCAAAAAAATGCCATAACAGAAAAGCTGATTTATCTCATGGATGGGGGAGCTGCAGCTGCTGAGACTGGAAGCTGTTATGCCATGTGCTGATGGGAAGCAGAAGGATGGATTTGTCTGATCTGCTAACACGTGTCGAGGAAAGCATTCTGCTGCTGCTGAATCCAATGGAAAATTAAAATCCTACCCCAAATGATTTTCTGACCTGGTATATTCCCAGAAAAAGCAATGACATTTACTGGCACACTGACAATAGTATGAGCGTTGCACATAACACAACCAGTGTTCCATCAGAGCTGAAGTCAACTGTGCAGCCCAGATTACTTCCACTTTTGTAGGCTGCACTGCAGAGTGCTGTGGGAAGCAGTATTTTGGGAAGCATAATGAGAAGATAATCTGAGCCCTGTGAATGCAGGAGAACGTGACTTGCCCTCCTTTCCCCTGCACTGCTTGGGTTTGCAAATGGCAGACATTTCCTTTTCCCAGCTTCCAGCCTTGTTTTATTTCTCATGGGCAATTGAATCACGTTGCACTGTACCTGTGGTATCCTATGTCTGTGCTCCTTATTGGGCAGTGGCAATCCTTCTGTGAAAAAACACATCTCAACCTTTGCTTGCATCACTGCCCTGGCCCACATGAAGGCATTCTGTGCTTGGTACCTTCTGCATCTGCTCACTGCACCACACAGGGAGCAGCAGTGAGATCCTCAAGGCAGAGAATGCTATTTTTGGTTCTGCACTTTAACTGGGAGCTTTTCTTCCTTCTCCCAAAATTGTGTTTATTATCAGATCACGTTTCAAAGAGGCAATGAATTTCTGCATTTAAACACTTCCCCAGAAAGTAGTGGGCTTTCTTGATAAAGAGGCAGGTAGGAAGAACCTGTTCTATTTTAAATCCCCCTGTCAAATTATGTTGCTTCCTTCTCATGTTGCTGCTATTTAAGCTGTTCCAGAGCTTGTTCTGCCTGTATTCAGCAGGAGGTTCATGGAAGTTGTCTCCAGCATTGGTCTGTGAGGGGCCAGGGAGTGTCAGGGAGAAGACGATCATGATGAATGCCCACCTTCTCCTGGGGCCAGCAGGCTTCCCCCAGGAGCTGAGATCCAGATGGTGACAACAGGTGATTTGCTATTCATATAGCACTAGAAAAGCTGTCAGGACTCCAGCTGCTGGTGGATGACACTCCAGTTCTCACAAGGGGTTTTCTGACCATAAATTATAGCTGCACTAAATAAACAGTTCCCTTTCTCAAAACACTATCCTTTTCACAGGAAATCTTTTGTTAGCTCTTGTTCTGCAGCCTTCTATTGACTTGAGGGTTATATATGCTGCAAAACCTGCCCATAAAATGGATTATATGAATCACAAAACCATCAAGGTTGGAAGATACCTTCAAGATATAACCTCACAATAACCTTTTAGTCCCCCTCAGGTTACCTGCCTCTCCTTCCAGCGGTGATACACTCTCTTTATCTCTCCGAGCTGCACCCAAAGTTCTCTGAAGATTTAATGAATATTCTGATATTCTTCTTAATCTGGTGAACAGGCAACTCTTTTCTCTGTGTGTACGTGGGAGAGCATGAAGAGAAGTCCATGCCAAGTAATGGCCATATGAATAATTTCTTTGACACAGAACTATTTTGTTTCTTTACAAAGTCTTGTATCCTTATGAAAGCAGAAGTTACCCAGGGAGCACATTTTCCCTCTGGGGCAGTATGCTCTTTTCCTATATTTGTTTCACAATCTTATTTACTTTATCAGGCATTTATAATCACTTAGAAGTTTTCTGTCTCCAGCAGCAGCTATTTTGCCATCCTGCAGTACATATTTTCAGAGTGAACAATAGCCTATATTTTCTCTATTTTGTAATAAAGATATTACAAGAAAACATTTATGTTTTTTGAATAAATAGAATGGATGTAAGATCTGCACAACAGAATGAGGTATGGGTTTGGGATTTGATTGTAGTTTGAGCAAGTGAAACATGACATTAAGATTAGAAGGGAAATATTTTCTGAAAATAAGAAAAGGTTATCTCAACTTTTTGGAATTTCAATATGGTATTCAAAAGAGGTATTTTTATACCCACCAGGGAGCCATACAGGGTTTATGCAGATTTGACATTTTCTTCTTTCTTCTCTATTTGTATCTGGAGCCCAGGGTGAACAACCTCCTTTGTGTTTGCTCTTGTTAAATATCTTTGTCTGGGCAGCTGTTGATTCAGGCCCTGTGAATAAATAACATGAAGAGGACCTCTTGCACGATTCAAAAATAAATGCTATTTTCTGAACCCTGACTTGCTATTTGCGCTGTTAACATTATCTTATTAGGCAAATAAATGGCCTCATTTCCCTCCTCAGGAGCACATTAGTTTTGCACTTCCAGAAGCTGCAGCAAGTGAACTTTGCTGACATTAATGGGAGGTGACGGCAGGCGAGGGAAGATGTTGCCTTTGTCCAAGAGGAGGAGAAGCTCTGAGAGCTCAGTGTGCCTGCAGCACTCCAGCTCCATGCACAGATTTTATTCTCAGTGCTTGTGAGTGTTACTGAGGGAAATCAAAGACAAAATCCTGTAAGAATTCTGTCCTGTCATCCCCCTGCACACTGCCTCTCACCATTGCTTAGGGAGGAATGTTCATGGGAAAACGTCAGTGGTCACCGGGTGGAAGCACTGAAAAATGGGGTCAGCTGACAGAAAATGCATTCATTTATAATAATCATTTATTATAATAATTCATTTATTATAATAGCAGCAACAATTCCATTAGCCTTGTTTTACATGTATGGAAATGGAGACATAGAAAAGCACAACGTGCTGAACCTGGGAGCCCTAGCTGGGCCTCAGATGTCCATCCTCCCCTTTCTAGGTCTCTATTCTAATGACTAGACCAAATTCTGTGGTCCCAACATGTGATTGCTCCCTGATATTTTTTATCAAATATGACTAAAACTTGTTAGGGGAGCCTCACGCAGCTCTGCAAGGTTCAGGAATCCCCACTGACCCTCAGCAGTATTTGTGCCACCTCTGGAGATGCATCAGGCAGTTTGGACGAGCCTTCCTGCTCTGGCAGCTCAGTGGCTGTGATTGCATCACTCAGCTCACAGGAGCCCTGCTTCACATCCCATTAGCACGTTCAAAGGCTGCTGCACTGAACTCCACCCTGTACCTGTGTTTTAGCTCCTGCTCCTTTTGGACAGTCCAACGCTAGGGAGGAGGGTGACAAAAAGGATACAATCACAGAGACAATATGCCACAATGTAAGGAGGCATGAGAGCTGTCAACCAGAAAATGGAATGGCATGGAAGAAGCCCTGTGTAAGTCATACATACCAATAATATGGAAATTATTGCCCCATGGCTGTAACTCTGAACCACAGGATGAAGCCCCAGTGTCTTGTGCAGGCTGTGGGGGCTCCTGCCTGGGGAGCTGCTCTGCTGCAGAGAACCTGCACTGTGGAGGAGATGGGGCTGGACGGTGCGCAGATAGCAGGTCTCATGCTTAGCAGGGGTGATTTGACAGGGCTGCTGTGAACTCAGGGAAGATTACTCTAGGCAATCTCTATCCTCATTATACATTGTAGAAACTGCAGACATTTTCAGTGTTCTGGAGTTTCCAGTGTGTTAGAACAGGAGGCAGCTGAGACACATAGAAGTTAATGCTCCTCATGTTTACAGCTGTGGTCTTCTCAACCTCCAGAACACAGAAAAAGGACATCAGATTAAATACAGGTTATCAGGCTGAAAAATGATGAAATTCCTGTTAATTAGCATGATCAATTAAATGAAGTTTTATTTGCTTTCCAAATGTATCCACAGAACAAACTCAAAGCCTCTAGATGACAAGCCCAGACAAAATGGATTGTTCTCATTTCTCTTTAAGTAAATGGCAAATCTGAACAACTTCCAGAGTTATTAGTAGCTGTGTTGCAAAGCTGGCCCTGGCAGGGTGACAGCTCGAGTGGATGGAGGTGAAGCCTCTCTGAGGAGTGCATTTCTTTGGGAAGAGCCAGGCTTTCAGTAGCTGGAAGAGGAAGAGAATATTTTGGGGTAATATTGACCAAATTGCCTGAAAACAGAACATGAAGTCACAGAGAGTGCAAGTGCAGCAAGGCAGGATGAACACATCCCGAGAGAAAAAATTAAACTAGGTCATAAAATCTGAGAAAAGAGGAGAAACCTCACTTATCATTCATTAGCAATTCCCAGGTTACTTGGCATCTCAGATCGTGTCTGGTTCAAGGATGGATTTCACAGAGACTAGAATGGTTCCCATTTTCAGGTCAGTTTTAAAGAAAACTAAAATTAGTATTAAATTAGTTTTAAAGAAAACTCAAATGCAACTATTACTGCAGAAATTGAAGGAATTTCTTACACTAGGCTGCCACACAGCTGGGCTGTAACTCCCAGGAGAGGGGGACAACTCTCTCCTTTCCTCAGTGGCAGCAGTGTGCCAGCCAAGGCAAGTGGCAGCCCTGAAGCCTTTGGGAGACATGACAAGTGTTGGGGCACCCACATCTCTTAACAACTTTAAGGGTAAGACAAGTCTTAAAACAAGGTCCTGGGCTGTCTGTTGAGGTTTATATCATGTGTACCTTTAGCTGCTTTAGGCTGAATCAAAATCTGCCCTGAAGCGTATCCATGTAGGAGAGCAGATCTGACTGCAGCTGGGAGCACCACAGGGTGGTTGACTTCCTGCCTGGTGAGATGCACTCAGCCTGAGAGTGCTTGTGTTTCTCAGCAGCTATGAGGGGCTATTATAGCTATAGTTTCTCTGCTGGAGGCAGTTTTGTCATCTAAGTAGAGATGAAAACATTAGTACAAACTCCTGAAATCAGGATTGATGAAAGAAAATTGTTCTACTATGCAGGTATAATCAAGTGATGGGAAGCACATCACTGACACCTGCTATGGATATGCATGGAGAAAAGAGCATGAGAAAAGCCCTCATCTTTCTTGTATTTAGCTCATTTGCTAGTGTTAAAACAGATTGGTTATATTCACCACATCTGATGATATGAACTCCTGAAGGGACAGGAAAATGCCTAGCACTGACATGCAAATATCCATGGTCATGAAGACAAGGATGGCACAGCTCCCAGGAGCATGGCACTCTGAGGAGCCATTAAAGACAAATAGACTTGTGGTACACCACAAACTATTTGAAGCCTGTCAAACGACCTGCTGTGCTTCTCTGAACCTGAACTAAAGTGGGACTTCCAGAGGAGAAAGGAGAATTTATTTATAGTTTGTACATCTTAGAATCCCACATAACAAGAGTGTCTGCTTTCCCTCAGGGTGCTTGAACAGACCTGCATGGGTAAAGTTTGTCTGTTTGTACATTGTTATAAATGATACTGAGTTGGAACAGAACCTAATCTTGACACAGTTGGCTATGCTGCTATGGGATAAACTCCAAGAGGCCCAAAGGTGCCTTTTAGTATTACATGAAAATATTGCTTTCAATCTAAGTAACACTTTTCCAGCTTCCCCTTACTCTTTCTCATTCGAGAGATTTGTGCCTGAATTACCATGTTTTCCCAGAAATGACAGATATTTAGCCTGAAGGGATTTTGCTTACAGCTTCTGTTTCTTTACAATGTGTCATTGGCTTATGTTGCAGCACAGTAGTGCTCACCAAGATAACATGATATGAAGTTACAGGTGATGATGTGACATGAGCCATAGGCTACCCCAAGGAACAACTCTCTTTTCCCTTCAGAATCACTTGTCTTTACTTAGACTTTTTTTCAAGAATGTTAAGTTTTGATCTAACTGGAAAGGTGTCTATTCTGGTAGTGATTTTTTTTTCATTTTAAAGGCATTGGAGCATCTGAAGCTTCAGCTTAATTAGAGTCACTTTCTGAGATGACTGAGTATGTCTAATTTTTTCCCTTAAGAAGATGTTTTATTCTGGTAGGCTGTATGAGACTTGTCACATACGTAATGCCAGTGGTTTGAAAATTTGTGAAATTCACTTGTAATTGCTTAAAAGTTCAAGTCTGATAAATGCAAAACCCTTGCAAGTGTCCTGTTAGACTGGGGTCTAAGGTACTCTTGGAGAATTACTTCCTTCACTGTCTACAGTAACTCCCTTACTTAAAGACACAGGCTATTTGTGGATGTCTTCCACATATGCAACAATGACAGCCAGGTCTGTACTGCTGAGATTTTTGATAAATGTGGTTGTCTGCTTATTAACCTATCTTCCCAGGATTTATATTGAATTTCAAATCTCACATTCATTCAGGTAGCTACCATTGAATACCTTAATAAATCAAGGCTTAGTAGACAGCACGTTAAGCCTATCCATCAGACATTGCAGGACTGCAGGCAGAAGTCAGGGGCTATCAAATTTTTTCTACTGGGCCTCCCCCATCAGTATCTCTGGAAGAACTAACAATTACATCCTTGAAAACTAGGAAAGGTATGTGCATCTGTTTTGATCGACCAATTAAAAAGACAGTCAGTGATCATACACTTTACAACACTGTGGTTTATGTGAAGCCTGAACTGTTGGTTCATGGCAATTCACAGGAATAAAAATAGTCCAGGGCTGCTTTTAAATTGGTTTTTGGGTGGTTTCTCACATACTATTAGTCCAGTCTCTTGATGGATGACCCTTGTTTACCATGATCTAATTTATTGCTGGAAAGGATAATTAGTTCATATATTTAATACCTTTAAAGGTGCTTGGTATTATTAAAGTATGTAGACTTAAAAAAATATGGAACTGATAGTAGTATAAAATTATACCAAAGCTGAAATGAAGAATCTTGGCAATTACTTTATGGTTATGTAAACTGAATAAGCTGAAAATAAGATGAAACAGTTGGGGTGGTCTACTTGCTGGAACCAAGCTTCCTGGCTCCTAATGACTTTGACCTTTCCATAGTGCTGAGCAAGGTTTGCATCCTGCTGCTTCTTCTTGTGTTCCATTTCTAATGGCTTCAAGACAAATCTTTGTCACACTATAATTGGTTTCACTGGAAATACCTGTCAAAAAGCAAGCAGGAAATGGGTGAAACTCCCACGTTTTTATGGGTTTATATATTCTTATATACAATTAGCAAAATGCAGTATGTGTTGGGAAGATTTTTTTGCAATGAACTCATTGGGTTGATTTTTTTACGTATTTTATTCAGATTTAGTATCTAAATAGGAAATCTTATTCAACTAAATCTTTATGACCTTTTAGTAAACAAAACACAAGGAGAAGGCTGTGCACTAGCAATTGCTGTAAGTAATCAACAGAATGAAAGTGCATATAGTACCTGTACACCTCCTTCAGTTACTCAGCGTAATTCAGGGGATGTGTACTTGATAATTTTGCAAAAAAATTGCTTTCATGGCATATCTTCCAGATTTAACCTGTTTACAGATGCTTCTGAGTATATGCAGTTTTTGAGCACTCATTAACTCTAAAAACTCTGCTATTCAGGGAAACTAGTAACACCACCTTACCAGCACAGGAATTCAAATGCTACTGGAGAGTGACTGGAGATAGAAGTTTGTAAATGACTTGAATATCAAATTTTCTTAGCTTCTGCCTTATTCATCTTCTAAGGCACAAAGACAAACTTAATTTTGTTCTCATTTGCAGAGAAAGGTGCATTTTGCGTTCTACACTCACCACATTCTCTCTTGTCCCCTGTGATGGTGGGATAGCAGTTCAGTACTAATCTGTGACCCACGCTGAGCACCCAATGATTGAGGGTGTGTTAAGCCTGGAAAGACATGAATGAGCTTGAAAGCATCCATCAGAAAGAAGACAAACATGTGGTAGGTAGTGAGAGATACTAAATACAAAATCTTTCACAAAACTTGATGCTGCTCCAGCAGGTAAGAGCTACTCAAGTACAAAATAAGTTCATTAGAAGAAGCTCCTGGCTTAAAAACCTTGGCTTGTCATACCAGAGATAAGACTGAATGACCCAAAAAAATCTCTCCTTCTAGTCTTCAAAGACAGCAAGCAATCAAAGAAAAAAACCCAGCAGCAAGAGCAGTAACAAAATTGGATAATTATCCAGTCATACACTGACTGAACTGGCACCTAATGGCAAACTGTCTCTGTCCTGTACAACTTCTGAAGCTGCTTTTTGCAGCCAAAATCATCCACAACCCTTAAATGTGAATTGTGATTCATTTCAGCCACAATTTTGTGGCTATAACAGCTGTGGCTATAACATCCAGCAGAAGAATCAAACTCCTTTAGTAACCCAACCCTACATTATCACCTTTTAATTGGATTCATCCATTAGAAAGACCCAAGCAAGAAGGATGGTCATGAAGGATAAAACTGATGGCAACAGCCATAAACTGTACAGGGACTCAGAAACTTCAAGAATCCCCAGACATCTGCTTCGAGCTTTCCTCCAGGCAGCTTTGCTGTGGAACTATTAGCACTGTAGATTAAAAAACTGTGGGTTTTTAAAACTGTATTCTATTCTCTACTCTGAAGAGGCTTTGTAAATGCCGGTCAGACATGGAGCTGTGCTAGAGGTTGGAGAAAAAATGTTTTCTGTGTTCCAGAAGTGCTGTTTGCAATGCCAGGGTCACTGTGCTCACAGGGCGCTGCTGCCGCTGCCGCCCCCCGTGACCGTGGGCGCTTTGCCCCAGGCTGCCGGTCCGGCGTTTGCTGTAGCTCACTCCCAATTAACACACAACGAAACCCAAAGGTTCTTCCAGCACCAACGGCCTGCTGATTCATCTGTTGTTGCACTGTGCTGCTGCACTCATCACCACGTTTGATTTCATTGGTACTGTGCTAATTGTGAAAAACATACTGTCAGACCCTTGCTTTGGGGCAAAAAGATCCACAAAGCAAATTGCTGCTGCCTTTTAGGGCAATCAAAACACACAACCTAGGATCAATTTGGAATGGCTTGCAGAAGCTGCAGAGTAGGGAGTTTAAAAGGTTTTAATCCTTGTTTGGACCTTTGTATATTTTTTTTTGGGGGGGGGTGGGGGAGAAGGAGAAGTTTTTTAACATCTGATTTGCACAAGTATATTGTGTGAAGGATTCCTTAACACACATAATCCTTTTCCCTTTGGATCTTCACACATTTCCCAATAAGAACAATGAATTTGGATCCATGCTGTAAGGGGCACTGTTTGCTAGAAGAGAGTTACTCAGATCATTAGCCTGAGCAGTGAACACAGTAAGTGGCATCCTATAAGCACCTAGGAGGAACTATCAAGCAGCCACAATGGATTAAAAACTGGAGTCACATTACTCATTTCTGTTCCAGTTCATATAGAAATAGGCTTATTTACTATGCAGTTTGAAAATTACTTCTAGTTAATAATATGACATTCAAAAATTCTCAACAGTTGTGTTTAAACTGCTAAGACAATTTTTTTTCTGGTACCTCTCTAAGTTTAGTAATGACAGCTGGAAAGACATAAATACCACAGATCAAATGATGGAACTTTCCTCTAAATTCTTGCATTTTGGCAGTAAGTAAAATCTTGACTAATGAGAATTACTGGTAACTAAGATTCCCTTTTAAATAGATTGCGATGAATTTCCCATAATATAAAATGAAAATGGACAAAATAAAATTCCATAAAAGATGCTGCATCTATTCAGCCAATAACGCTTTTGCACTTCACACCATGTGACAGCAATTAATGAGTGTTTCTGCCACCTACAGAATGCTCTGTGGGGGAACCTGTGGGCACACTTCTCTAAGCTCCCCAGCATCCACCTTCACCAGCTACAACTGTCAAAAATGAGGGTGGAGAAATAACAAATACTGAAAAAAAGAGACTCATAAGATTCATAAACATGTTTAGGGTTGCCCATTAAGCTAAGACATTCCCCTAGTACATCAGAGAAACATGAAAAGATTTCAAAGGTCTGTTTCAGGGTGTGCCATTTCAGATTGCTTTAACATCCCACTTTTCTTAAAGGTCTTTTAAAAAGGTCCGGTTTGGAATTCATGCAAATTTATTCCTTTTAGCTAAAACACAAAGTATGACAGAAAGTTTTCATTTGTTGTTAGTAGCAGTGTTCCTGTAGTTAGATCGATCCAA
The DNA here is from genome assembly GCF_028551555.1 of Melozone crissalis. Taxonomy (NCBI): domain Eukaryota; kingdom Metazoa; phylum Chordata; class Aves; order Passeriformes; family Passerellidae; genus Melozone; species Melozone crissalis. Next base: position 39,444,901 of record NW_026535796.1, on the reverse strand, counting down.
ATATTTATTTAGCAATAGTGCTTATGTGGTAGCACATGTAATCACCCCATCAAAGCCTTGTTCTCAACTATTAGTTCTTAATTTTGCAAGCTTCTGAATGGCCTTCTCCCTCACTGAGACCCAGAATAAACTCCTTCCTGGGTAGAGAAGAACACGTGCATTTATGTGATTTTATACCAGTTCTGTGGAGTCTCTCAAAATGTTAAGACTATCAATCCAGATTTTCATGGCAATAAGAATGTAATTTAACTTACATACACAAATGAGACAAACCATACAAACTAAATTTATTTAAGTCATACAGTACAAGGAATATAAGACATTTTGCTTTACATATGTATTTAAAATTCTTTTTAAGTATTTTAATTTTAAAACGTCACATTAATTTAGAAAGTATACTATCAAAAGCCAACTTGAAAATCAGTTAGGAAGTATTTTTATTCTGTTTCTTCAGAGATTGTCACATGGGAATGTTTAAAACCAACTTTTTTTCTGCATAAAAGCCAGAAAAAAACCCCCTTTTCTGTAATCTCTTGTGTACATAGCTGCAAAGTTTTCTAGCTGCATTTGAGTAAGTGTTATCTTTTAAGATGATAAGAAATTGAAACTCAATCTTTTCTTGCTACTCAAAGTAACACAAGCTTTGCCACAGGAATGCATAAAGTATAGTTCATCTACTTTGAGCTGGTGCTCTCAAAATGTATATGGGACATTTGCTCTGGCTAGCTTCTTACATAATAAAAAATTTGCTTATCAGAGCATAGCAAAGTGCTCCTTTAACTGTTTCATGAGCTGCTGTGTATCAACATGGCCTGGAAATGCTTCTTCAGACTTCTGAGCCGCTGTGTAACTTCTCTGAAGATCTCCAACCTGTAAAAAACACACAAGCTGATTTTGAAAATCCAAGCACTGCAGTGTTTTTACTATTTGCATTCTGTGCAGTACACTTCTGGTGCTCACAAATTTTAAGCACAGCTGGTCGAAAGAGCAAACAGTCAGAGTAAGGACGTTTGGAGGCAGGATTATGTCACACTTACATCAAGGGATAAGAAAGACAGAAATGCCATTTTAATGGATGATTCAAGACATCAACTTAACATAGCCCATTTCACCCAACTTCTTGGAGAATGGACAAGGTACACACCATGCCCAGTGCTTGAAGTATGGAGGAATAAAAAAATAGAAGTTTTGCTTTCAAACTCCATAGAAGTGCTATTGTATAAACAAGTAAAACACAACCCATCAGGCCTTTGTAAAAAAAACAACTGTGATTTCCTGCTTCCTCACAGAGATGCACAACAATGTTGGAGAACTAAAGATGCTCCTCTGTTGCTCTTAGAAGAAATTGTTCACTACTTAGAGAACTTCACTTTTTTCCTAAATAGGCATTATTTTTTGGAAGAAGTAAAAGGAAAGCATCTCAGAAAGTGGGTTCGGCAAAAAAGAACCCAAACATTTGGGAACATATCTAGTAAAAGTGATTACTCCTGAAAGGGAAAGGAAGAGCTATGGACAGCCAGGAGCCTTTTTTGCTTGTGCATCGCTCAACACAGAGCTTCAGCGTGGCAAGAATTCTCTGAAGGAGAAAAAGCCGAAATCCTTCCCAGAGAAGTCATGTTCTGTAAACCATGGCCTTACATTGAATTTAAGGATTCCATTACCCCACTGCACCAACACCTGGCTGATGTGGCTGTCTGTCTTCTCCCATAACCTGTGAGAGTTCTTTGTGCAAAATCTGTGTAACAAGACATCTGCAGACTAGGATTTACTCCCCAAACTGTAAGTAAGAAATGCAATTATTCAACACCGTCTTGTGTTTCACAATGAAGAGGATACACTTACAAATTAATGGGTTATTCCCTTCTTAATGTGAGTACTTCAGCATCTGTAGGAGTGGAGCTGCCCACACAACACAGATTCATAACAGAATCATGAAGGTGTAGGCACAAGCAAAGAAGCAATTTTTTTCTTGTGAAGAAACAAGAAAAAATTTGTACAAATTTCTCTTATTAACAGGAATGCTGGACACTGTTAATACAGTGTCTTAGACACTCTGTATGAAATAGATTATTAACATAAAAAATCAGAGGCTGTAAAGCTGAATAACAGATTTTCCTTTTGAGATCAGTAAGATACTATTAGTAAAGGATATTCTTTCTATCGTTACTAGTAAATCATATGATATTATTACACTTCACATTCTGAAAAAGCTTCTGACTGCAAAGACTGTAGATGGAATTGCTCATCTTCCAGGCATTTGGACAATTATAAAGTTACTTCATAGCCAGTTGGCCTCATTTTTTCTCAAAAGAAAACACTGGTATTAAAATGAAAATGTAATTTAGCATTTTCCTTCAGTTTATGCACTCTGCATTCTTTTGTCTTATCTATCTGGAATTCTTAGTAATAACACTAAAAAACCAGCTGCCTCACCAAGGCTCAATTTTTAGATGACAAGAACAGGATAATGCATTACCTTCTCTGAGAGTATGGCAACATTGAAATGGGGCTCATACATGTGAGGTGCTAAAGATGAAGCAGTCTGCAGCAAAGCTCTTGCCTATACAGAGAAATGAAAAAAATAATATAGTGACATCTGGGAGAGAGAGTAACAAGAATCTAATGCAATATTCATAATCCTTCAAAGAAATCATCCTATGTTTACTAAGTCATTACTAAGAAAGCCATTTCCAAAAAGGTTACATCAATAGTGTAGGCATAACAGAATCAAATAACATTGAAATGAATAAAGACTTTTGGTTGAGTCAGGAAAAAAAATTATTGGGACATACTGAATTAAGCAATTCAATTTTAAACCCTGAGGACAATACATCACGTAAATTAAATAAAACTCAAAAAGAACACCCCACTGTATTTATCTGTTGTCTCTGACAGCTCTGTCTTAAGCATCCCTGAAACCATAAATTTTATCATATAAATGACAGCTTTCACACTCAAACATTTAAATAAAATTAGGGGGTTTTTTTTCTCACTAGCAAAATAGAGGCATTAAAAGGTAAAACAAACTAAGTTCTCAGAGAACTATATACTCTGATACTCTAAGTATCAGAGTGTATAGCTTCATGCTGTAAATCCAATGCAGAATTAAGGTCCACTTGTAAAAGATTTTACTAAAAAAAATGCAGAACTTAATGGGGAAAATTCCAAAACCTTTAAAAACAAAAGTTTCTATACTATAAACTGTGTAAGTAACTACAAACTGTGGCGAGACCGAGCTAGGAACTTATTAAAACTTCCTACATCTGAAAAATCTGCGTACATGCAACAGTACTTATGAAAGATCATTGTGAAATAAAGCCAAGATAAGCAAAATATCAGCCCTTTTTTATTGCTCTGTGCATATTTTTATTGCCAAAATTATCTCAATTTTTAATTATACATGTGATACAAGAAAAAACCTGAAAATTTTAAGCTAAAAACTAAAGTAGGCAGGAAGATATTCTAATGGAAAGGCTCTGCAGTGCTAGTTATGAGCAACCAGAACTTCCACAATTGAGGGTATGCTCCACTAGGGAATTGAATGTCTAAAAATTTAGTGATTATGAAACTGAAACTAAACCCAAAGTTTATCTGTCACTGGAAACATCCAGTTCTAGGTTGATTTCAGTGTTTCCATGGTAATTGCTAGGTTATCTGAATAAAGTTAACTTCTGTCTAAGACAATCTGCTCTTAAAAAAGGTATTTATAATTTATTTTAGCTCTATGATGTATACATGAATCCATCAAATTAGCTTGTTCTCATGAGGTCTAAAACAAGCCCACATTAATTCTGTCCAAAACTGCCCAAACAACACATATTCATTTTCCCTGCATGGGTATAAAACTGGTTACATTTATTCCACCATGCATGTCAATTATATATCTAAGCACAATACACTCAGTATACTCATATTAGGTAAGATGAACCACCAAGATTATTGATGCAAAGGTGGTTATCAAGAATGTGTTGCTTTCTGACAGAATTCTAATGTGATCGCTTTGCTAAAAAAGGCCCAACTTTCAAGAGAGAATCTCATTGGTCTTTTCTGCCACCCAACAAAAGTATGTTATCTACATTTATAAACTGAATATACAGTCCAAGTCGTCTTTTAAGTGAAGATTTCAAAGTCATGGGGTTTGCTTTGGGTATCAATTAAAAACAAACAAACATCTCAACAACTGCAAAGTTATTGGAAACCCTGCTTGTTTTGATGATTCATTTGGATATGCCAAAGGATAAGCAGTTTAATGGGAGATGGCATGACAATACACTGAAACATGTATAATAGTCATCCATGTCCTCTGCCTGTAACAGTAAGTTAGACATTCACATGATGCCTCCACCTCAGAGAAATGACATGTTTGTTAAATACAAAATGCCTAAATGAAGCATTCTCCCTAGGCTGGGATCCAGCACTGACCTGTTCAGTGTGACCTTTTCTCATTTCCAGCACAGCCAGGTTGTTGTAAGCTTCTGCATAGTCGTTATTGTTGACTAAGGTCAGCTTGAAACACTGGTAAGCCAAATTCAGGTCTCCTATGCCCTAAAAGAAAGACTGTGTTTTCATTTGTGAAAAGATTGGAAACAACGTGCATCTGTTTTTTGTTTTTGGAGTATCTTTTCACCCATAGTGGAATGCAAATTACAATAAAAACATGCTGACCAGAAGCATATGTGCTTTCTTCCCAGATCCTCTCGTTTTTTTCCTTATTCTTTCTCTAGACAGAATCATTTCTCTCCAGCAGAAACTGCCATGCTTCAAGAGATATTCACTTCATCTAATTTAACTTTTGGATTATTAAAGTGGCATCTAAAGACTATGCTATCTGCTACTGTCTTAGCAGGGTAAGAAAAACTGAGATGTCTCCAGGGGAAGTCATCTTGCTTCTCTGTCTCTACACATATTTAAGTTAAGGAAGATTCACTCCTCAGATGGAGTAGCTGACTAATACTATTGTAGTGTTAAGACTGACACTGACACAGCATCAGGTTAAATATCAAAAGTGACAAATGCTGAAAAATACAGGCACAACAGTTCAAATTTCAATCTTTAAGGCAGTATAAATTACTGTGTTTATCCTAGTTGCACTACAAAACAAAGTTGTGTGTCTGACTCAAATTATTATCAGGAAATGAAGACAACTCATGTTAGAAAACTCATGTCAAAAACTTCATTTAGCAAACTTATTCTGGGCATGTAGCTAAAGAAAAATCCAACACAACTTCTTGCAGAACATCTATAAAAATGGGCAAGACTGTAAGACAATTTGTGTAGAAATTTAACAAAGTTTATCATACAACTACACAATATTTCTCTAGCTGCCTTTAAGACAGAGGAAAATACCTTCTCAACAATGACCTACTTAGTGCTTTAGTATTGGCTACTTGGGGCTGAATGTGTATTTTTATGACAAAATAATCAGTCTAATTCTCCATGTAAAACAAATAACAGTTCCTAGAAAAATATCTTGAATTTTTTTTTTTTTTTTGGTCAGATTAGCTTATTTTGCAGCCAAGGCCTTCAAGGGTTAGTATATGTTGTAATTTTTTTAGAAAGATGGGAAGGTTAAAGGTAGCGGGGAGTGAGGATCTTTTAGCAGGAGAAAGCCACATTCTGTAAAGTACAGAGTTTTTTCTCTTGCTGCTTCTTCCCCACTGAAGTGCAAATAAACATTCCATCTGTACTGGACTTTACCCTGTACATTATCAAGTTTTGTATTTCCAAGAAGGGAAATTACTTCTTCCCAGTTATTTTTTTACATTTTTAATAAATTTTACTTATTCAGAAAGATGGTTATTATTTTTCATACCACAGCCACGTGTCCCAAGTTGTACCACACATCTGCTGTCTCCTCTTCATTTTCAGCCAAAAACAGTGCCCGTTCAAATGAAGATAGTGTCATATCATATTGCTGGGCATAGAAGCAACACAGGCCCAGATTGTTAAAGAGCTGGCAGTTATAAACACCCATCTGCAGGAGCCGTCTAGATTGAAAGAAAATATTTGTTTTATTTTTTTTTAATTAATTTCAAGTAGGAGTTCTACTCTAAAAGACAAAATTATCTCCTCCTTTCTCCTTATTCTGAGAGGGTATAAAAACCAAGTGTTACAGTCCTACACTTGTTAGTTTCGTGAAGGACAGTGCAAGGTATTTTTTATTAGAATCACAACTGTGCACAAGTCTGCATAAATTAGTAACTTCTGTCTTCTTGACTGGGTGACATGATCTGACTTTACTGTAAGACAGATGTAGCAGACTTTCTGTTTCCTCTTTCCAATCCCTCAACATCAATCAAGCTGCAGTTTGCTGCAGTTACTTTATATAATTTCAGTTACTTTATATAATAATTTATAAATTCTTAAGACTTCAATTTTTTGCTTCATTCCCATCCTTCAGTACTGCCCTAATTAGTAATAGTATATTTAGAGGTGAATGTATATTAATCTTACACATCAAGCAGATTTTGATTCACATTGATATTGCTTAATGTGTCTTTTAAAATGGAGATGTATTATAAAAATTCTGTTTATGCATATTTACAGCACAAAAGAGCTCAAGTCCAACAGAAATGTGATGATAGTGCTCTTGCTGACTTAATCTGCTCTTAGGGAGGGAACGTCAGGCTCCTTTGCACTCTGACTGTATTGAAATAAAAATCAAGCAGCAGTGTTAACACTATCTTTTCACTGCCTTCGGTAAAACACACAGGAAGCCCAGCCTGCATTCCAAGTCAGGGATTTTGTGGTCACAACACCTGGTCACTTCAGGTGGAGTAAGGGCTACAGAGGAAGTCCTTGTGCCTTCTGTATGCAATTTAATTTGAGGGCAAGATCCACTGTTCTCAAACTGCCTCATGCTGTGAAAGAACCTTCCTTGTTTATTGGTTGAATGATAATCTATGTTGATACTTCTACATACTCCTCATCTAATGATTTCAAGTTTGTAGTGGTGTTCTTATCATTGTATAAAAATGTACAGAAGTTGTTACACGGATTTTATGGTAACATTTGTCCAAATGCTCATTCCTACTCCTATGCCAATCTCCTAATTAATTTTTTCCTCCATTACAAAGATCAAACCTGTATATTACCTTCTCACATATTCTGTTCCCCCTCCCTCCCTGTCCCTAAGCACAGATACCTGTAAAACCGCAGAGCTATCTCAGGTTGGTCTGAATAAAAATGGTTACTGCCAATGCATGCAATGGCTTCCACGTGAGTATTGTCTTGTTTCAACACGTCCTTATAGTACTCTGCAGCCGAGGAGATATTGTTCATTTCCTACACAATTGAACAAAAATTCCAATTACTTCTACTGTTTATCACCTATTTTTAATGTGGAACTCATTAAAATGTTAATCTACAGAGTGCTTTATCTATGCCCAGTAGAGTACCCAACTGAGATTAATTATATATACTCTTAAAGTTCTCTGATTGTACCATTCAACACCACTGTCTGGCATCTTCACAAACAACACATATATCCATGACAGGAATGCATATTGATTTATTAGTAGTATCTTTACCTGAAATTAACTCTATGCCACAGCTACAACAAGAAATTTATTTGGTTTTTATTTTTTAGAAAAAGAGACAGCCTGTTGTATTGAGTTTGGAAGCTGAAGGGGGACTACAGAGGTGGCTTCTGTGAGAAGCTTCCAGAGCTTCCTCCACATCCAACAGAGCCAATGCCAGTTGGATCTGGAATGAACCCACTGCTGGCCTCAAGACTGAGCTCATCAGAGAAGGTAGTTAAAACTCTGTGATAACATATAACAGATTTAAAAAGGAAAAGAAGGTTTTTGCACAGATTTAAGAGTGAGAATATGTGATAGGAACAGCTCTGCAGAGCCAAGGTCAGTGCAGAAGGAGGGGCAGGAGCTGCTCCAGGCACCAGAGCCGAGATTCCCCTGCAGCCCGTGATGAAGACCATGGAGGCAGCTGGGCCCCTGAATCCTGCGGAGCTCAACAGGGGAGCAGAGATCCACCTGCAGCCTGTGGAGAAGCTCCATGCTGGAGCAGATGACCCTGCTGAGGGCTATGACCCTGTGGCAAATCTGTGCTGGAACAGGCTCCTGGCAGGACCTGTGGCCCCATGAGGAGAGGAGCCCACACTGGATCAGGTTCACTGACAGGATTTGTGACCCTGTGACCTGGGGGACCCTGCTGGAGCAGCCCCACGTGCAACAGACATTGCCCCTTCTTGCACAATGTCTTGTGACACCCAGAACTGTGCAGTCAGTTTCCAGCATGGTAACACAGAACAGACTGACTTCACCAGACAATGTCTCAACTATTTTCAGTGTTTTTTAAATCAAGTCATTAATTGCTCTGAACACAAACGAGAATATAATGAAAATTATATGAAAAACTATTATGTGCCTTTGAAAACCAGAATTATGAATTTACCAAAACTTGTACTACCTAGGATATGACAGTTAAGAGAACTGTACTGCATATAAATGTATGCTAGGATGTGTGCTACTTGGAAGATGAATTAGGGTAAACTCACTGCTAGAAATGACACTGCACTGTTTCTGAGGAGTGCAAGGCCCTGAGAACCTATCCCCACAAGAAAAAAAAATATTAAAAGATTAAACTTGCTTCTTATATATACGTTTATATAAGAATAATTTCTACCTGTGTGCTGTAGATACAATGTGCTCCCAACATAATTAAAGAATAAGCTTTTATATAACCCCAACAGTGTATTTAGCTACAAAAAAAGAGGATTTATTTTGGTTCAAAGAAATAGTAATTAAGCAGTCCCTTTAAAAATTACGCAGTTTTTTTAAACCAAAAACTTTCTATAACTCTTTGTACTGTCAAAAGTTAGTGACTGAGAAGAAAAGCTCTGATTAAGATGTCTGATACAAATATTCCACTTGTGAGTCTATATAATAAAAGCAACCCTATGCTGCAGTGCAAATCTTTGCTAATGAAGCTATAATCCTTCATTCAAGTGTCAGTGCAAAACTAGATCCTGTCAAATATATTCTGCTCTTTAATAACTCCTTAAAGGGTTATGCAATGTTTTGTCTGGTTCTGCAAAATAACATCTATATTAAACACTATTCAACAATTCAGAAAGAAAAGGTTCCAAAAATTATGCAGCTGTTTTTTTCTTGCTGAAGGGCAAAAAGGATTTAATATGAAAATGGATTAAGGCTTAGGGGTTAGATGAGAATGATGAGAACAGGATAGAATGCCAAGCATGAATACAGACACAAACACAAAAAAAATTCATTACTTTGTTTTGAACATTTGTTCTAGAATATCACTTGACCAACTTTCAGCACAGAAACAATATGAAATCCACCATTTGACATGAAAATACACAATTTTAAAATATAAAATACATGGTTACCATGCTAAGTTGAAAGTACTTTATAACTAATCCTACTTCGTACAACATTTACTTCCTAACTAAGAAACATTCACATTCTAATTGCTCTCAGACCATTAAGAGACAAATGACAAGACATAGTGCTAATAAAAACAGCACAGACAAATTAATTATTTTGCTGTTTAATTTTGCTGGTTGGTGACTTGAGCAGTTTTAGTATGATGAAATACATATAAACTAGGAAGGACAACATCTGGACAACTTGACTTAATATGGACTTGCTTCTGCATGCCAAGGGCAAATGGGATCTCACTGGTGTGATTAATTGCTGAAACAAATAAGCCTGCAGGGCTCCCCTGACATTACCTTGCTACCTTTGTGGAAAGTTACTGTTTGCATTAGTGACACTGAAAATCAGCACAGTTGGGTTTTGATGACCTTAGCTATATTCAACTACTGCCTCTTTTCTTTGCTACATTTGGCCCCTATAAGGATTGCAGAGTGGGTGCATACCTCATAGATTCTGGCAATTCCACAAATAAGAGTCACTTCTCCAGGAAATTGCTCTAACCCTTGCTTGAAAAGGTTCAAAGCTGTTACAGGCTGATCCAAGCGCAAATACACCTAAGCAAATAAAAAGTGTATATAGATGTCAAATGTCTGACTTTCATACATGTTCAGCTGTTTAACAAGGGAGATAAATAAAAGGGATGACACCTCCATTTATACAGGAAACCATTAGCTGAGATGATGAATAATACAGGGAAAATAATGGAGTGAATACTGAATAAATCTGTGTAATGAAGATAAAATATGCTACTTGAAATAATTAAATTTACCTATACATGATTAATTTGAATATTACTAATTTAAAATATCTTTTTATTTATTATCATATAGTTTGACACTGAGGTGAAGGTATCACCTTGAATTAAAAAAAAATCATCTTGTTTAATGTATTTTCAAAATCTTGTGTTTAGGCTTGAAAGAACAGGATCTTCAGGCTGATAATGCTGGAATATCAAAATGTTTTACTTAGTTGAATAAGACTGCACTGCACAGAGCAGTGACACTTTCAAGTTTCCTTACTGCTCAACCAACCTCCTCTGTCACAAACAACAAAATCCTATGGAAAGAGGACAGTTTTGCCTCTGTGAGTTTGGCTTCTGTGTTGATTATGAAAATGTGCAATGTGTATAATAATTGTGTGAGAACTGGACATTCAATATGTCCAGTGTTGATAGGGACCCCCTCAGCAGCTGTCTGAGAGTACAGCTGTAAAGCCTTCCTGCTGTGGGGTATGGTAAACAGCCACAGCAAAGGGAGAAACCCTGCACTCATGCTTTGGGAAACTAGATGGCTACAATGATTTCTCTATCTCCCACTGAGTGGAAAAGGATTTTGTTGGAGAAATAGTATATTAATCAGTGCTAATATATGGTACTACTAAAGAAGAGAAAGAATCTGTGATTGCTATCCTGATACAACCTTTTTGTGATGAAACATAAAACAAATATCAGTGTTAGCTGAACAGCTGAGAAACCTCCAATTTGTACTTTTGTCCTTAAACTTCATGGACTTCTGACTGCCAACAATTACAACTGTACATTGGTTTTTTGAAATCCCACAGATATATACTGCTGTAGACACTTGCAAAGAATTCTTTCCTATGACCACTCAATGACATTCTTAATTATCAAAGAGCTGACAACTGTGAGTGTCTTCCAAGAAAGGGACTGCCTTTCCAAGTTGGTCATTGGCAAAATGTTAAAATACAGGCATTTTTTACTCTCATTCTGCTAATGTCACTCACATTTTCTGTATTAAGCTAGAAAGTGAATGCCTTCTTGCGAAAATCTATAAAAGAGCAATGGTTTTGGAGGGCATGGTATTTAGTAGATTAGAACTGCATTAATTACATCATTAACCATGAATGATGCATCCAATTTAAAAAATGGATAGTGTGAAACTCCCCTAGATCTGCCCCTTTTTTATATTTTTATCTTTGTTTATGAAGTATGCTTTCTGAGGATTAATGACTTAAATCTGCTCTATTGCTTTATCTAGAGGCTGACTCCAAAGATGCTAAAACTCACATGAAAGATGCTCACTTCAGATGCTAAAACCACACAGCCACAGTACTCTACAATGTAATTCTCATATCCAGTGTGATATCACACTATGCAACAATTCTGTACACATGTTGAGCTGCTCTCTAGATAAATGGCAAAGAAATTAAAAAACAGGTGGGGCAATTTCCATCTACTCACAGTTGCTTTGGGGAGACCTGCTCTTTAAAAGCACTACAGCTAATTATGGTCTATATGCTAAAAGGAGAATTGCTCCATTCTCTTTTTGGTCTCTCTCTTATCTCTTGTAAAAATATCCCATTTCTAGCTCTTCTAGGTCATGAAATACTTTGTAACTTCACAGCAGGTCCTGACTGCTGTCACCGACATCTTTTCATAAAAATCCTTTCTTTAAGATTTTCCCTTCTGGGAAGCTGAGGCCCCAGAAAAAGAATGTAAACAATGGTTATCTGCTGCTGTGAGATGTAAAAGGTGCACCTGTGATTGGCCCATGTTAGATGTGTATAGTTAGTGGCCAATCCAAGACCGAGCTCTCTCTAAGACAAAATCAGAGAGAGCTCCTTTGTTATTCATTCCTTTTCTATTCTTAGCTTAGCTAGCTTCTGAGAACTTTCCTCTCTATTCCTTTTAGTATAGTTATAATGTAATATATATTATAAAATAATAAATCAAGTCTTCTAAACATGAAGTCAAGATTCTCGCCTCTCTTCACCCTGAAGACCCTTGCAAGCCCTGTAACAGACTGCTTTAAAGATTCTTACTTTTTTTTCCCTTCTTTTGGTCTTTTATATTTTGTAAACTACATTTCAAGGGAGAGATCATTTTCAAGAAAATATTATTTAAAACCCAGATAACTGCTGCAATAATGAACATAAGGAAAACTAACTAGTATCATAGTATCAGTATATTTCCTCAGAACTTTATGCAATCTTATTAATTTTTAATGGCTGCTTAACTCAAGCCTGATTTTTTCAGTTCTGTTAAATTGAGCCATATCTCTGTGCCTTACTGTATTGCCTGTCCACTGACACTAAATTATGCTGTGCAACGTTTTATACTTGAGCAAGCTGGTCTATAGAGTGGGAGGTGGAAGTTCAAATGCAGCTCCTGCCTGAGCTAGTACTGATGTAGGGGGATGCAAATCTCCTCTAATGAATCACTGTTTGTTAATCCAATTACACTCCCAATTGAATAATTCTGTGCAGTTCATGGAGCGAGTCCAGAGAAGGGCCAGCAAGATGATTAGAGGGATGGAACACCTCTCCTGGGAGGAAAGGCTGAGAGAGTTCGGTCAGCCTGGAGAACAGAAGGATGTGGGGTGACCTAATTGCAGCCTTCCAGCACTTGACAGGACCCTACAAGAAGCTGAAGAGGGACTTTTTACAGGGACATGTAGTGACAGGACAAGGGGATGGTATGTTTATATTAGATACTAAGAAGACATTCTTCACTCTGAGGGCAGTGAGGCATTGGAACAGGTTGCCCAAAGAAGCTGTGGATGCCCCATCCCTGACAGGGTTCAAAGCCAGGCTGGATGGGGCTCTGAGCAACCTGGTCTAGTGGAAGGCCTCCCTGTCCATGGGGGACGGAGGGGGGATTGGAACTGGATGATCACTGGCATCCCTTCCAACCCAAACAATTTGTGATCCTATGTATTTTGTAGAATGACTTGTGATAGAGACAGGAAAATTAATAAGCTTCAGTGAACTTCAAACACAGTACTGAAGACGTGTCTCTAGATAGCAATGATGATCATTTAAATACAAAATATAAATTGCTCAGAAAATGTAAAGCACATATGAACATCTGAATTATCCACTAGCAGTGATGACTTTTGGACAGGCCGGTGGCAATGAGCTTAAGGGGAACTGATAAAGAGCAACTGGTTTCATCTCCTTCTAGGACACACAGAAGAAAAATGCAGTTTTAGTTTCTCACAGGCTACCTTTACTTGAATGTCTTAGAAAACGTTTAGAATCTAATGTGTCTCCTGGTAAACAAGTAGTTCTGAGACTCAGCTGTGCCACTTGTTCTTTTAAAGCTTTTAATACCTTTATTTTGACAGAACATTCCCTGTTTCAAGGTCTCTGATTGCTTCCTTTAAGCTCACTTTGTTTTGATTTTGCTTGTGAAACTAGGATTTTGAGCTTTGCTCTTTATTTACAGATTTATTGCATTTGTTTCCTAGGAGACCATATATAGCCACATTGGTCTTCATACTGGAACTTCAATAATTTTTTTAGCTACATAATCCTCATTGGAATTTAGAACAAAGAATCCAGTAACATAGAACATTTTTTAAATCTTGTTTGTGAAATCTGGGAGCTCTAAAATAATTTTGTAAACTATCTACTCCCACTGCAACTGTTAGCATGTATTGCCTCAGGCATGGAGACCACACACTTTTAAACACAACGATGTATCTGTGACTTACTTTTGCCAAGTACAAGATGGTATCAACCATGTCCTGCTGTTTAAGGGCTGACTGAAATTGCTTTTCAGCTTCACGATACAATCCCAACCTAAAGAGACAACAGATACATATAGAAGGTACTTGTTTACTGGTTTTTTTTTTAAGATTTCTTATAAGCTTATTAAATAATGAAGCAGTTCAAACTAAACCAAACATAAACTGCCTGAAAGCACACTTTATGACCACATATTTGTGTGCACATTAACAAAAAACATGTCATTATTTAAAGATAACAAAATAACCACTCAAAATTATAAAAAAGACAAATCCATTAATTTCAGCCCCCTCTTATTCATGCAGCCTTCTGGAATGGCTGAATGGTGAATAATGACGTACTCGTATTCACAGGAATTCCTCCTGCTCTTAAAACACAGTAGAAAATGAGCAATTAATGCCTCAACTCTACCCAAACTGCTTCAGACCAGAACTTCCTTGCCCATGGCAAAGATCACACAGATAATCTCCACTGTGAATGAACATCACAGGAGTCTATTTTATCTCAAAAGCATTTATTTTGCATAATTACAGTCAAACATTTTGCACTAATCTATAAAAGCTACGTAACTACAAATTAGGAGGACCATGCAATTTTAACAACAGAAAATGCTCTACTTTCTCATATATAAATTGCTTTTTGTTTCCGTCAGCCAAAGAGCACATGCTTGCTGAAGAAACACAAAACACAAATAGAACAAGCCAGCTAAAACAAAGAAGCACAGCCATGGGGACATAAGGTAGTTTGGGACCCTGGAAGTCCATGTACCTGCTTGGGTGCATTAGTCTCTATAACACGATTCATAAAAATCCTGAAAGTCATGAATGACCTCTAAGCTCATGTATTGGGTTTGCATGAGAAGGTTTTGGTAGCTGGGGGATTCAGGAATAGCTTCTATGAGAAGCTGACATGTCTCTGATGTGCAACAGAGCCAATGCCAGAGGGCTCCAAGATGGAATCACGGCTGGCCAAGGCTGAGCCCACTCATGAGAGTGGTGGTGCCTCCATAATCAGCATGGAATAATGTAACATGCAGGGAGAATACATTTAAGAAGGAGGAAAAAACAGTACAAGGGCAGGCAGAGAGAGGAGTAAGAATTTGTGGGAAGATCTCTACATACACCAAGGTCAGTGCAGAAGGAGCAGGAGGAGGTGCTCCAAAAGTTCCTCTGCAACCTTTGCTGAAGCCCATGGTGAGGCAGCTGTGCCCCTGACCTGCAGCCCATGGAGGACTAAGAGGATGCAGAGATCCACCTGCAGCCTGTGAAGGAACCCATGCTGGAGCAGGTAGATGCCCAAAGAGGGCTGTGACCCCACGGGATGCCCATGCTGCAACATACTCCTGGCAAGACCTGTGGCCCCATGGAGAGATGAGTCCACACTGGAGAAGGTACAGCAGGACTTGTGACCCTGGGGAGGACTCATGCTGGAGAAGGGAAGAGTGTGAGGAGTCCTTTACCTGAGGGAAGCAGCAGAGACAAACTGACTGCAACCTCCATTCCCTGTCCTCCCTGTGTTGCTGGGAAGGGAGGAGGTAGAGAAAACGGGGAATGGAGTTGAGCCCAGGAGAAGGAAAGGGTGGGTAGTTGCTTTAAGAATTGCTAATATTTCTCATTGTCCTATTCTGATTTGATGCTTGTGTATGGGGTGCCAGCCTTAAGCCTCATCATATTTTTAACTGGTACTTCTTGGGCAATGTAATTCTGGCAGAAAGTGTCTAACATGAATATTTTATTCTGTATTATTTCATGAATCTGAAGCCCTCATTGACAGATTATTTCTCAAACTAATACTGCAACATTTATTTTATGTGATCTTTTTTAACAATAGTTCTTTGCATTTATTGACTGACTTTACAAATAATTATTTTAAAATCCATTAACAAAGGCAAAATTGCAACTAATTCAGTTACTCACTATGGATGCCTTTATTTCAAGCAGCGGTCTCCTTGTGCATCAAAGGAGATTTCACTGTAAGCACAGCACTCTCCAACAAAACACTTTCTGAGCTATTTCTCAGTGTTCAGCATTGCCCAACACACTCAGCAGTACAGGTTCTGCACTCACAATCACTCACCACAAAAGAAATGAACAATGGCTTACCTATAGTAGCACTTTCCAATTTGGACCTTCCACCACCAGTCCTTGAACTGTGCGTACTCAGTGGCAAGGGCTGCCAAATCTAGAGCCTTCCAAAATAAACCCATCATCTTAAAATTAATGTTTACACAAAGAAAACACAGTAAAGATGTTTGTAAAAAGAAAATGTTGAGCAAAAGTCCAGTTAACTTGAGGTGGAGGACTGCTTTTTGTTTGTTACTTTTACAGTTCAGTGCATAAAATAGCTGAAAGCATTATTTCTCCCTATAAAAATAAGCAATCCAAACAGCTTCTTCTAAATCAAAGAGAAAACAGAAAATTGTTTTGATCAGACTCCTGCAGTGCCACTTCAGAATACACTATTTGTTTAAGCACAAACACTTTTTCCAAGCTTCCCATCCTTTTTCAGTAAAAGTTGCTAAAACCAAGATAAAGTAAAGAAATAAAAGAAGAAATAAGTGAGTTTGAAATACTGCAGAAATTTTCATCTCATTGCTAATATCAGGTTGCCATTACTTCTGGAAACTCTCAAACATGTACAATAATAAATATTTTTTCCTTTAAAAAGTCTATAATGTAAACAAGTATTTTATTACAGGAAAACAGAGAAATATTCTAAGAAACAGATATCTTTTGAAGATGGTGGAGGTCTAAAATCTCTTTCATCTGGTATATTGGAAAAGCAGCTAAGTTAATCAATGTTTTCTGATCAGCCACCACAGTCAGAATCTATGGCCTTTCATGTTTTAGCTATAATTTCAACACCTCTAGTAAACAAATATATGTCTTTTCTGTACCACAACCTACCATAGATATGCTTGTGTTTCTTTTTATTTTAAATTTCATTTAATCTCAGAACATATCAAAGCCATGTTATGTTTGTTATATTTTCAGGATATCATCAGAAGTAGGGTAAAAAGCTTTAGCTCAGAGTTTTTATAACAAAGAAGCAACCTTTCTTGCCTGCTTTTTTTGGTAAACATTTTGCACACCACAGAACTCAGGAACAAGTTATCTATTAGGAATAATATGTAAAAGTTCTGTGCACCAGTCACTCAGTAGCAGAGAAACTAATAATTCCAGGAAAAATCAATCTGAATATTGAAATGCTCTAAGAGCCCAATTTAGTGGCATCTATGTCTACACCGGGTTCCTGTTTTTTCTGCTAGCAAAACGAAGCAAGCAGTCAATGGGTTTAGATCTGACATAATGAAGAAAAGTCAGTGGAGATATGACAATTTAGACACGTTCCTCTCCTTTGGCTTTGTGAGAATGAAAGAATTTGTTTTCTGTAGCAATTCAAGATAAGTAGTTGTGTCAGTGCTGTCCCTGAGAAAAAGAGACAGCTGTCATTAGTCCCTGCCTCTGTGACAGGAGAGAGAAAACTCAGGTAAACCTACAACTCTGAATTCATTGTTTCTTCAAGTTAGGTGGAATCCTTGAAGACCTTGGATGGCAGCTCTTATCTTGGTTGCCCATTGTCTCTCAATGTCTTTGCAAATTGCCCAAAGGGCGTTTGGATGCTACAAGTATAATGGGGAATAAGCTTGCTTCAAGACAGAAATGGTCTGGATACCCTTCTGGACAGATTTGTCCTTTCATGGGAAGGTACATAAGCAATTTTGTCTCAGTACTGGAAAATCTGTGAAAGTAATTGAGGGTAAAACATTGGTTACTTCTGTTGCACTTACAGATGTGTAAACAACGTGGGTGACTGTCAATACCACACCTGCTTCTAATGCAGCAGGAGCAGCCACTTCAGAGGGGTAAGGATCATACTGACAATACCATGTTCCATAGAGCTTTCCTCAGAGCTCTCTGATGGCAAGGGCTCAAGAAGGAGGACTGAGTTTCAGAAAATGATCCCTTTTGCACATTCAGGTTTCTTTCTGGTACCCTAATTGCTTCTGATAACTGTTTTACGCAAGGCTAACAATTTTGGCTGCGATTGGAAAATGGGAACTAAGACTTTAGGCTTAGCAGACAGTAACATCAGCAGTTTATTTGTCGGTGCAGATCCTGAACTCTTCCTGGGGTCTTCTACTAGCATCAACAAACACAGCATGACTTCATTTTGAAGTTAGCTTTTGAAATTTAATCCTGTTTTTATATTTTCCAATTAATGAAAAAGGAAAGGAAGATACTGTTTCTGATACTTTACAAATGATTACAATAACTTCAGTAAAAAAAATCCTACCAAAGTTGTAACCAAAGTTACAAATACTTCTTAGAAGTGTTTCCCTGGGAAGGCTTTGTGTGTGCTAATAGTTAAAAACTTTTGCTGGTATTACAAAAAAAAAAAATCTTTTGACAATGTGGCCCTTGAAATATTAGTAAATAGACTAAAATAGTCTTTTAAAAGTAAAACCTTTCAACTTGCCATGTCAATATGAACTGCTAGCATATTTAAATTTCAGTTTCCTGCAAAATTCGAGTTTTTAATTGTACAGTTTGACTACAAATCAATGTTCAATCAGCACAACATGTTAATTTAAAATCAGTCTGTAAGAGCAGTAGTGATATGTCTGTCCTGCACTCCTGTGTGTTGCTGGACATTGGTGTAGTCATATTAATAACTGAAAGGGAAAAACAGCATAGACTTGGAATTGGCAGACGCTGATATCTCCTTTTAAGGATTTTTGATTGCAATATGTATATCAGTTCAAAACCTACACTGCTTGTCCTGAAAGTTTTAATAAACTTTAGGATATAACTCATCATCTGGACATACTGATGAGCTGAAGTTGTTACTGTCTAGAGCACTTAGCATACTCAAGAATGCAGAGCCCATTTCAACAACAATCTTAACCCTCAGCAGCTTTTCAGAACAAATTTACTTTACTCCCAGTTCTTATGTTTGTGAAAATAAAAATGTCTAAAAACCCTGATACTTGGTGGATTTTTTGTTTCTCTTTTAAAAAAATTTTTTTTTAAAGAATGAAAGTTAGTGTAGGTTCTTTAATGTATTTAGCATGATTCTGAGTTTCTTTTTTTACCATTACTTCCCTTAGCTAAACTGTATTATAACTAAGACTTCCAAATTATCTACCAGCTGTAAGGCAGCCTGTAGGCTTGTGGCAATTTACTATTATATTACAAAATTAAATTGGTAAATGTACAGTTGTTTGAAACAGTAATTTCATACAGAGTATTGTGTGCACCTAGAAATTAGATAGATGGAAACAATAGTGAGCATCTGCTGCTTCTTTCATGTGCTGTTGAATGGCAGTAATTTTCCCAGCAACAATCATTGACTTAAGTCTTATTTGTAGACAAATCAACACCAGATAGTCTATAAAATAGCTGAGGAAATGACATAAGCCATGGTCAATTTAGCACAATTTATTTTGGTGAGTGTAGTCTGGATTTCTATATTTTGTAGATCTGACATAATTCCATTTTAAATAGATTTCTATCAGAGAGTATAAATACAAAGTATTGAGAAGAACTAAGGAGAAATGAGAGGTTGTGACTTCTGGTCACAAGTATATAGTGTACAATCTTTGTGCTTCCTCAGGACAAAGTGTTTTGCCATCATTACCCACCTGTGAAAAATGGCAAAATACACTGCCATGGTCTACTGAAAAAAGTAGCAGCTGAACTATTTCTGGACAAGTCTTTGAAACTGCCCTGCTCTTACAGCATTTAGCCCATAAAATGGCTTTTAGAAATAGCTCAAGGAAAGAAAGGAAAGAAAGTCAGTTATTAAGTACATGTGTTCAAAAAGAAACAAGTCAAGGACAGTAATGGATACAGAAATAGTATTTTCTTCAGACAAGTGTTTAATTTTTCATTACATATGACAAAAGACTTTTGAATATATTTTCAAGTGCTGAAAAGCTCACTGCTTCTCTGTTCTTGCATCCCCACATTTCTGATAATTGATAGATTACAGATATATTTAGTTTTAATTTGAACCAATTTCCTCGCACTATTTATCCAGTTGAATGCACACTGATTAATGGCATTTCTCAACTGAAATTGCTGAGTCTTTTTTTTTTCTTTCCATATACTGGTTGAATATGAAACAGAAGATAAATAATAAAACTGCCTTTGTTTCTCAAATAATAATGCAAATGAGAACAGTACAGACTATTCCAGTTCAGCACAGTGACAAGGAAAGGATATTGTCACTACTGCTTTGTGTTTTATTTTCAAAACTGCAGGAAGTAGTATTCTATCCATGCAGAAAGCCCAAAGTAAAGACTTTTCAAACTTAAGTCAATTTCCCAGGGTTCCAAGCCTTTCAAGTGCTTTCATCTCATCTCAGGTAGAAAAGTGTCGGGTTTTAAGAAAGTTCATTATCACACAGCAGCAGGAAATACAAAGATGTGAGAGATGTCAGTGAATGTTCTAACAAGTGATCAAGCAAGAGCCAGATAAACTTTAAAAAGTTAACATATGTGCTGTTTCTCTGATGAACCCTAAATGACCAAATTATTTTCAGGGATATGTAAGATATTGAAATTGTGAAATGCCATTGCTAGGAGAGGTGAATAAACAGTGATGCAGCCACATTTCAGCAAACATTAAAGTGTTTCTTTTTTTTTAAGAAAAATTAATGCAGATGAGGTTCAACAGGAAGGGAGAACAGTTTGGAGAATTCAGTTATATTGCAAATGGTGTAGAAAGCACATAAGAAAAGAGGCAGTGAAAGCAAATGAGAGAAAGCAAAATGAACAGCTAAAACAAATCACTTCAGAGATATACATTACATTATAAAGACACCTCATTCTGTGATGTGGGAATTCAATTCCCAGCAATAGTTTCTTCCAATAAGATGAAATCATTAACCAAACACTGATCTCTCTTTCATTACACAGTAATGGTGGTGATTAAGCTGACACCTCTTTGCTTGCAAGTATTTATTCAAATGGCTCAGGTGGGTAAAAAAATATACAGAACTCTTCCTGCAAGACAGTGATTTGGGATTCTCAGCTAGGATTTCAAAATACATGCAGTACAGTGCAGAAACATCTTCCAATTTTTTTCTGGAGTTCTTTTAAAAATTACTTGCATTATATGAATGTATGTGTAGCCTACAGAGGCTGCATGTTGTTAAAGTGCAGACACATGTAGCATCATATCAAGTGTCCCCTTTATTCTTAGTGAACTGGATTTTCAGCAACAAACATAAACTCTTAGTTACTAGTGGGCTAAAACCCAGGTACCTCCTTCATATTCAGTATTGGATTATGTAAATGTTAATTTCAATTTCTCTCTGATATTTCTGACACTTGCACTTACTGTTTCAATGATATTTTGGATTAATAGTGCATTACAAGTCAATCCTCTTGAAAGAATGCTATGCAATAAATTGACAGTGTACAGATTTCATAATTTGGTACTAGATTAAAAAGCTTTGTATAGAAGTACATTTGGAAATTATTAGGAGCTATGTCAACAACAGCAAAATATTTTTGGTATGTGTTATTGATTAACTGGAGAGTTTAACTCCAGATCTAACTGCACACCAGCTAGTAGTGTTGCAGAAAGTTCAATAACTGTTTAGTCAACTATGCATTATTGACATAAACTTCTTTCAAAAAAACTTGAACATTTTGATTCCATTTCAACTGGGTGCACATAGATAGCAATGAAATATACTGACATTTTATTAATTCCATAAAGAGATCTTTTCCTTGTGTGAACTGCCAAAAAACCTCTGCAACAGTTATCACTCTCTGAAAGCTTAAACAATATGTACCCAAACTTGATCTTTCCCATTCAGTGCAGTAACATATGAACCACAGAAGAAAACTTTTGGATGGGTTAAGAGGAAAACTATAATTAGGAAAATATTGGAAGAATAAATGTTACAGACAATCATATGGACAATATAATCTTTCTCTTGATTTCACAAAACACCTCAGCATTACAGATTTACATTTCTAGAACAAGTATCCAAAATCCTATTGATATTTTATTTTTATGTAGTTTCACCAAATACACTTTCTTTTTGTTCACCCAAATGCATAAGCAATCATCTCAGGAGTAAAAAATGTCAAGTGATGTTCAACATTACCTGTTTGTCAGGTATTTTCACCTTCCTTAATTAATGGACAGTCTTTTGTAACTTAGACTCAAGTGTCAGGACTCTGAATTTCCGGGCAGTTCAGCTACCACTCAGGCTCCAATAAATTCCCTTAACATGAATTCATTAGATTCAGAGACCTTGTCATTGATAGCTGAGGGACCCACTTTCAAGAATTAGAATGTTTCGCTTCTCAAAAAAGATACCAATCCATATCTTGATATTTGCCAATTTTCATTCCTGACTATCTCCCCTGTAAGAAAGGATTTCTCCTTCTTAAACAACTATTAATGCTTCACTTCCATACTTGTGATGTTCTACCTGGATCCTTAGTTTAGCAGAATATAGACATAAATAACTCAATCATACATAATAAAATCTGAAAAAGGAACATGAGTTACTTACATTTTTTACGTCATTTTCATGGTGAAAGATATATTCAAACAATGCCTGCCGGAAGAATATTTAAAACATTGTCATATTTGAAGAGAAAAAATTGATAATATTCCTTCAGAGGAGTATAGAATCTTGATTATGCTAAGCAGAAATTAATTCTTTAGGAAAACAATTACATTCACACATAACAAATGCTGAGATTTACATTTAAGACTCCAATAGACAAAAACTATAGATGTGCTATTTGTCATCACAGGAAAGCATCCTAATCCCTAATCTGTTGCAAAAGATTAGCAGAATTGCTGCTTATTTTTGGTGCTTAACTTTACTTTAAAACATAAAAGGCAGCTGTAACTTGAAAGTGAATATATATTTGAGAATCTGGTACAATTTTAATGACTTCTTAACTCTAAAACCAACCAGTGATCTAAAAAAAAGCTTTCTGCAATGGACACTCAGGTGCTTATATAGTGGTAAACCTACTTAAATTAAACACAGGTTTATTAAGAATGCAAGCTGAAAAACTTTGCCTTTGGAGAAAAAATATTTTAAGCTCTGCAATATTTTGGGATCTGTAAAGGCAAAAAATATTTTAGAAGTTGTTTGTAAATGATAAATAAATGCTAATAGTACTGCGCTTCTGAAAAAACCATCATAATAACAAAGCTTAAAGAAGTCACATTCATCAGCTGTGCTGTGGTTAACTGCTTATAAGGCCACAGCAATTACACAGCAAAATAACTGCAGCTTTGTTTCCTCCTGTATAAAGCTAATTAAGTCATACCATCTTGTAGTTGATCTGCACTAGAATATTAGATGAGTCTATATCAGGCAATGGGGGTGGCATTTTCAGTGAATAAAATGACATTGAAAGATACTGGATAACTAAATGGAGAATGGAAGCCTCTGTTTCCAAAAATGTATAACGGGTGCTAGTAACTCAAGGTTCAATTGAGTTGAACCTTGACCTTCTGCATCCAAATCCCAGGTCTTAATTGCTTCAAAAGAACAGAACATTTTTCTAAATTTGTTTAATTCATTCTAAAACACCAGGAGAAAATATTGCCCCATGAGGAAAGAAATACAGAACAAGACCTCAGCCTCCTAAGGGCTTCCATGACCCTTCTGCCAGGTTTTCTTAGACAAAATTCTTAAAATATTTACCTTCAGGAAACTAAAGAATTACTAATGAATTGTCGTATCATGTGAGGAAAATAAACCACAACCTACTTTTCTTCTAATTTCAGTCAGAAAAGACTCCAAACAGATGATTAAAAGACATTAAAGGATCAAAAATAGTAACACATTTATAAGGAGCTTAGAATAGGTAGATAAGAAAAGAATAGACAATAAAGGAGTAGTGGAACATTTTCTCCTCTAGTTCAATAACAGAGAAGCATTCGGTAAAAGTGTGTAAATCTGAAGTGACAAGAAAGATGTTTTCTTGCACGGCTGGCATGAGGAATTTACTGCTGTTATGCACAGACTCTGACCTTCAAAGGGATTTAAGTGGCTGAACATTCACTAGGATAAAAATATCTAGAGTTATCTTAGTAAGTCTATTAAAAATCCACAAGCTAAAAAAGATAAAACTTTCTGCTTCATACCAGAGAACAGTTGCTAACTGGGATTTACCAGGGGCTTTTTCTTGTGACAGATGATACCTTATAAATCTACTATGGTGTTTCCTGGGATAGTCTTTAACATGGTTAATGTTAGTCGAAGAGAAGCCACATTTCCATATACTTCAAAATATTGGAAAACCTCAGACAGATAATCTAACTTTAAAAAAGATACAGTCAGGCTACTCTTCAAACACATAAGAAGGAAGTATGTAGGAGGTATTAGTATACAAACATAAATAGACTGGCTAATTATGTGAATTCAATAGCTGCAAGGTTTATCACCTTTATGCACTGGGAGAAGTGACAGCTCAAAAGTTTTGAAACTTTAATCAATTATTCTTAACAGAGAGTGCAGTCTACATTCTCACCTCCTGCTTTGGCTTTAGCCTTACTGCTCTTTCTTTAAAAAAAAAGTTATAAATCCATGTAGCTCCAAATTTAAACTTAGATCTTCCATTCTGTGTGAAATGTTAATGTCATAATGAATTAGCTTCATAATACTGACAAGTACACTTGCTGCCTATGGATGTTTCTATGACTGTTGATTTACATTTTTTGGCTTAAGCTTCTTTTCATATGAAATTGAAGGAAGACAAATCTGCCACAAAAATGCTAATTAAACCCCAAAATTGTTAAAAATATGTATGTTTCTCATTCCTGAGAGCTGTTGTTGAGAATATTTCCTCTGAAAGCTAACCTACCTACTTAAATAGCATGTAGTTAGCAAGCACAATTAAAAGCTAGCTGTCTTCAAGCAGAAGAACTAAGCCTAGTTTTTATGGATGTGTCTTGTGCTTCTTAATCCTTCCCAGGTTTCTTACATTCCCTCTGTTTTCCAGACTGTAATGGATTTATAAAAATGTGTCTGCTGGCTG
Source organism: Melozone crissalis (assembly GCF_028551555.1). NCBI lineage: Eukaryota > Metazoa > Chordata > Aves > Passeriformes > Passerellidae > Melozone > Melozone crissalis. Next base: position 39,419,965 of record NW_026535796.1, on the reverse strand, counting down.
ATTGCCGGCAAGGACATAATTGGACAAAAAGCATGCAGTATTTTTTCAGCACTGATAATGAAATGATTTGTAACTGCCCTCATATGTTAGTCTGGAAGTCTTTGATTACCTCACCAGACTAGAACTCACTATATTTGATACCTATTCCTCTACCTAGTTTGGTTAAGGGGCCAAGGGACAATGATGCAAGCAGTGGGGGAAGGACACAGTGCAATTACACAGGATTTATTTCCTTTGAAAACCACACTGAAATGCAATGCCCTACACCAGTCTAGATCAGGCTTTAATAAGCAATGAAATTTCCTGGTTGCTTATGAAAACCTTTTAAACAAAGTTTTGGACTGGAAGAGCTATTTCCACCAGCACATTATCAGATACTGCCAGTTTTCTTAACAGTGTTCAACATTATGTTTCTCAAAACAGACTAAATTCATAGTGGTTTGTTCACCTTTAGGCTGAGAGCCAAATATAACTCCCTAGGGTGTGTTTGATACCTTGTGCTCCCTAGAAATAATTGCTTGATACGCTGCGCAAAATGAGCTGTTGGCCTCAGCCCAACAGCTGTTTTTTATGAACACACTATACACAGAAAACATGTTGAACCATACAGCTAACTGGTTGTGTTGGGGAAAGATTCAACTGAAAAGCAAGATAAATCTCACAACTTTCAACTCTCTGCCACTCGGAGCTGAAACCTCTGAGTTGGGTGGATAACCTGCAAAAACCTCTTCTATTGTCAGATAGTTTCACTGGCTGTCAATCAGATGAACTTAACTGAAAATGAAGAAGTATTCTGAACAAAAAATGGTACCTTTTACATAAAAGGTTTTAACTCATTCCACAAAAGCAAAGAAAAAATCCAAACATTGTGAACATTTTTAGGCCAGGATTGCCATCTATTTGTACACAGAACCACATTGCCAGGCATTAAGGAAGGTTCTGCTGGTTTTTTGCTCCTGGCTTCTTTTTAATTTTTTTAGTTGCCCTTCATCACTCCTAGATGCACAGCTCAAAATTATTTACCAGTGGAACATTTTTTCCCATACAAATGTTTTCCTAGATTATAATTTCACCATAACCTCTTTAGAAATAGCTTCAATTTCAAGTCTGGTAAACACTGTCAAAAGGTGAGTAACACACTATTTTTCTGGAGTTAATATCTAAACCACTGCTCATCATTGTTTTTATCTCAAATCCCATGTACAGTTACATCATAATGATACCAGAAAACAAGAAAAAGATATCACAACACTAACTAAAATTGTTACATACCTTTGCCAGTTTGGGTTTCTGAGCATATTTTGTTAAATTCAGTCGAGACAAATTTATGAAAGGGCCATCTGGATTTGTTATCATTGAAGCCTGAGGGGGAAAAAGAAGCTTTTTAAGTAGGAAGATCCCCTACACTTTTCCTGAAGATTTTCAAAATATTATTAGTATACAAAAAACCACCAAAATTCCAAACAAAACATTTGTAGATTCACTGCTCTACTGTGCAGTACCAACTCTTCCTTTTTATTCTCTGTCTATCCCCACTATTTCCATACACTGCCTAAGCATGTAGCTTGGAAGTTGGAATACATAACCAAAAAAATCTTCAAGAAATACTTAGGAAGATTAGTTCTTACCTGCAGAAGTGAGAAGATGCCACACTTTGCCATTAATGTGATTTTAATATCATAGGGGGAAGGCTAGGGCCAAGTTTATAGATAGTTGGATGGTTGGGGTGAATGTGTAGTAACCCTAGAAGGTTGATGAGTGGGAGGAAGATTATGAGGGATGTTAAAATTAGGGCTCATTTGTGTCCTTTTTTTGTCTAGGGGCATTATTAGCTGTTTTGTAACTAAGTTGATAAACCATTACATACTCATGCTGGTTGCAGTTTATTAATTTTGCCAATAGAATGGGATAAATTAGTATACACTATTCTCCTTATCTTTTGAAGTTACAGACACTGAATGCTTATCAATTGTTTTGTAGTAGACACTTATGGTGAAATTGTGACACAGTTTTTACATGGTCTTCCATTAATAAAAACTTGTCTCAAGGATCCTGTGAATTTGGAATTTGTTGGAATCCAGGAAAGTTCTCTGCCCTGGAGGACTCGAGACCCTGACGGGGGGCTCAAAGACCTTGGCACGGAGTCAAAAACACCTGTGCCTTTGATTTTAGCCCAGGATAAATAAAACAAACACCAACTTTGTATGAATATGTACAAGCCACAAGAGTGTGAATAGAATGATAGTGAATTTACCACCGGGTGAAAATGTAGAATTTTGGGGTTTTTCGAATGGGGGTTCAGGAGGCAAGATGGAGGAATCTGGGCATGTCCAGTCTTTCTCCTTCTTCTTCTTAGCCTCCATCATCTGCCGTGACAGTGGCACTTTTGGATTGGTTTAGAGTAGAGACAAACTGTCTAACATAGGTGATATGTACTGGAAAATTATTATAAATAAAGTACACGTAGTTTTTACTATAAAAAGATAACAACGCCCCAAGGCGGTCAGTGTGCCTCAACCCAACCTGCCAGACAGACCTTGGCAGGTCAGAGAAAGAATGCTTTAGATAAGAAAAAATAAACAACCTTGAGAATGAGAGCCAAGGAATTCTGTCTTCTTCGGTCTCAGGGCTGGGAAAAGAGATTTTCTAACAGCTTGGGGTCATCTCGACACCAGAGACCCCATCAGGAATTTATATGAATCCTGGTGAACTTGTGAATTTATGCACATTTCTTTACATAACCAGACTATCAAATGCACAAGAAGTTATATTTTCAAACTCTATTTTGAAAAAAAATTTAAAAAATTAAAACCACTTGCCTCCTTCAAACTTGAGTTTAGAGGCAGCTTTAAAGTAAACTACAGTGTCAGTGTGCCAGATACTGTGACAAGAAATGTCCCACTCAGGGAAGAGAGGCAAGCAACTCACCGTGCCCGGCCTCACGTACCCCCCGGAGGCGCTGGTGATGGGCCGAGCTGTGAGAGCTGTCCGGGGCGTTCGTATCGCCTGCTCCATGGTGCTGGGCCGCCCGCTCTGTGTGCTGGGTCTCACAAACCCTGTGATGGGCCGTCCTGACTGAGTTACGGGCCTGAAGGTGACAAGTACATTATCCTTATGTTAGGTGGTATTTATTGATAGAGAATTTAAACAGTTATACCCAAAGCATTTCATTTTCAGAGTGATTTGTTCATTTTGAACTCAATGCATTTTAAGAAATAAACTATCACATACCTAACAGCTGGGCTGGGGCCTCCACCCTGGCCAGTTCCAGGAAGTTTCAAAGATGTTCCTGGTCCTACAAAATAAGAGCATTTCTCACTTCACTTTGAGATATTACTCCCTTGTCCAGAGGACTTCAAACATGATTATGTTTTACAATAAACAGTAAGCCAGAAATTTCTTTATTCAAACTAAGGGAACAAAGAAGACAAACCCCAAATATTGCATTCCACTACTGATAATTTGAAAGACTCTTGCAAGAAACTTGCCAAACAATGAATGCTGTGAAGGTTTTCTTTCTTTCACCCTCTCCATTCTCTTCTCCATCCCACCTGGGGGGAGCAAACAAGTGCCTGTGTGGATGCCTACTGGAATTGACAAATTGTCAAGAAGATCTTAGAAACATCACACAGTGCTAAAAGGTTACTGAAACAATGAGACCAGGCTAACTTGAAATGGTATATTTTCTATCTGGCACCCAGACTTGAGTAAGTAAATCTAAACCTTCACCTACAGAGCAGATGGAGAGTGTTATCTCATGACATTAGACCCTGGGAAGATCCCCATTTACAATTTAGAGCACTGTAGAGTGTGAACTCGTCTATACCCAAAGGTCATCAATGAAAACCAACCTGAACCAACCTGAGCCCAGGCAAACTGATGAAGGAACCCTTTTCACATATTTCTGTTTTGACAGTGGATCATTAAGAATTACTAGTTCCTGCAGGTAGATTTTCATTCACTGGCATTTGATAGGGCAGTTCTAATCTGCTAAGTGAAGGTCTATGAGATGGTTTTAAATACTCAGTTAAAAGAAACATATGACATCTATACCTTGCAGTCTCTTTACTGCTTGTTACTATGTAGAGAAAGAAATGAGATTTAAGTTGACACAGACAATTACTGACAAATCATTGTTATTCATCTATGCATTTTCTATGTACTTATGAACTGCTTTTATTGAAAATATTTACAAGAACTGAAGATAAACTGATAGACTTTCTTCTTTTTTCCCCAAAACAAACTGTAAGCAGCCACCTGACTACAGCTGTATTTAAAGTTAAATAATACAAAAGAAGTTATTAACCATGATCTTCTTGGCAAAACCAACTAAATATGCAATTGGTGCTAAAATAAATTAAAATCTGTCTTTTCGTTGGACACCCTCAGGATTTCTATTGCTTACTTGCCTTCTTTAGTCCTATGAATCTTGAAGTTTTTACTCCATAACAGAAAGGGTGGACAGTTCACTCAGCAGAGTTTCTAACATGGTAACTAGGCACTCTTCAGTGAAATGAGGAAAGTGGCTTTCAACTTTTTAGACTAGCAGACAAATGTATTACTCTTTCACTTTCTGAACTATTTTTAAAACTATTGCTGTAATATAAAAGAGGCAAGACATTAAAATTCCTTTTTTCAGACATGTTTTTTAATAACTACAATTGTTTTGAGTTTTTGGTACACTGGGAGAATGATTACATTTCCTTTGACCTCACCCCAGGCAACTCAGCCCTTACTTGGAGAATTCCCAAGCCAACTAGCTATGAATAGATGTAAAAGACCACGGCAGTGCATGTTGCCATTAGAAGCGTCAGAATTTAAGAGTGAAATTTCAGTAGTTAGTGATGACTGCAGATGACTCCTTTATTTCCCCAGTTAATGAAATAGCTGTGATTATCCATAATGCCAATTAGTACAACTTTCTGAAAAATATGCTGTCAAGGTAACACATTTAAACAAGATTAGAATATTACCTGAGAAAATTAATGGTGTTAATAGTCCAAAAGTAACATAATGGATTTTTCTGCAAAACAGTGCTCTAGGACATTTTTGTTAATAAACAAGATGGATGGAAAATTAACACAGCAAAATTATAAGAAGAAAGATATCATTACATATGTGTGAAGAGGAACCACAGAAAAGTAGTTTTTTCCCATGGATCCTATATACTTTAGTAATTATTTAATAACTCATGACTGACAGCAAAGTCATAATTAAGAGAATTTAATCTGGAAACTAAGATAAGGGCAGATGTAAAACTGAAATGGACATGTAACTGATGCAGAAAGATTTAAACTGCTTAATAGGCAAAGTAGAGACAATACCAATTGTAATATGAGAGGTGTGGCGACACAGTTTAATGTTTGGGAACTATGACTTTAGTGGAGGAGGATATCCTGAAACATCTGCCACAGTGAAGACCTGAGTCAAGACCAACTATGGCTAACACACTTTAACAGCAAAAGAAAAAGCCCACAAACAGTCAGCACCCATTTTTATTAAGTCAAGTGTACAAGTGGAGTAATCACAGAACCAAAGGATGGTGGAGGTCTGGAGGTCATATGGTCCAACGATGCTCAAGCAGGGACACCTGAAGCCAGCTGCCCAGGACCCTATTTAGATGGTTTCTGGATAGCTCTAAGGAGGCAGATTCCACATTCTCCATGGGCAGCCTGTGCCAGTTCTCAGTCACCCTCATAGTTAAAAATAAATGTTTCCTGATGTTCAGAAGAAACCTCCTGAGCTTAAGTTTGTGCCCACTGCCTCTGGTCCTGTCCTTAGACACCATCGACTCTGTTGTCCTTGCACTCTGTTCAGTGATTTCTGCGCTTACCTTTTATGCAAAAGTGTAACATTCGAACACCTCAGAAGTATAAAGAAAGTAAAATCAAGGTGTAGAAGAAAAACATGTTTTCTGCACGTGAGTGGATCATTGTTTGGTTTGGTGACTACAAAAGACAAGTGGATAAATAGAAAGGTTTAAGAAAAGACTTTCAAGACTCAACTCAAAAATTAAAATATATAGCTTAGAATGAGAAGATTGTTCAGCTTATCGAAGAAAAGATCACTGAATGATTTAATAACAGATTTACCTACTTACTTGGGAAATATACCTTTGAAAATAACTTCGTATCAGGCATAAAATGTTCACAAAGAAGCAACAGGTGGAGTTATAGTTAATAGTTCCCACTAAAGATATGGCACACTGATAAAATCTATTAAATTTAATAATTTACAAAAGACTGCAGGGAGTTCTCTATCTTTGGAAAGTTCTTATACTTTCTGAAAAATTATATACTAGTTCAGGCACATCTAGCAGATTTGAAGCACGAATAGCAAAGTCTTATCTCAATGATACAGAAGTGGAGGCTACACTATTGTAATAATTTTCTTTGGTTTTGAAATCTGTGACACACTATCCAGAAGGTCACCTTTTTTTCAGCTTCAACATATCATGAATATATTTTTCCAGAATGTCTTATTTCTAAATAATATTCATCAAATTATTTTTCTTGGAAGATAATCTCTACCACAGGGGACACAAAACCAAATTAAACTCCAGATTTTATTACTATGGAATTTTAAGACAGATATCCATAATTAGTTGATCACAATGTATAAACACATCTCCAGTACTGCTTGACTGTGACCGAGCATGTAATGAGAATTTTAAAAACTGTAAAAAGATAGATATGCAATTACCTACATCCATACAGACAAGAAAAGCTTTTAACACTTCAAGTGTCAGTCTGGTCTATGTCCAGTTCTTCCACTGAATTCCTTGGCATGGTACATGGTTGAGAGCTACGCTTAATAAGTTACATAAAAACTCCCATGTGAACTGTACTAAAGAAACAGAGAAAAATATAAATACTGCCAAAAAAGTAGTGGAAGACAACTAATTATTGTCCACTCGAAAGGGAATTGACGAAGCTGAAAAATAATTGCATAGAAGAAACAATGTCAGAGCTGAAGAACTGCTTTGTGAAGGAAGAGAAAAATTAAGTAGAGAAAAGCAGAAGAAAGAAAATCAGTTCAGATAATGTTTGCAGGACATGATGCCAAAGGGTGGTATCTGACTCTTGACTACACTACAGGCATATGGATCAAATTCACAGTACACTAAGGGCAGATTTTTTCTCTAGTTTCCCACAATGCCTAAAGAAGCCAGAAAGGAGTAGAAGAAATCAACATATTGGTGGAAAAATCAAGTAACCACTTGTATCCTCACTACATTTCCTCAAATATAGAAGAAAAGCTGACGAAACACAATTGAGCATGGTCTGAACTCTCATCTGACAGGCCTAAGTACTACATCAAGAACACATGGAGGATCTCAACATTGCCATAAAACAATCTAAAATGCTTTTTTTACCAATACTAAATGCCGTATCAGGTTACCTCAGTTTGTTCAATTCTAAATGACGAAAGAGATGGCCCAAAGAGCTCTTGTTGAATCAATGTATTGAAGTGAAAGTCAATCTTACGTGCAACTTGAGCAATGGCATTTTCATCCAGGATGATCTCTGCGATTCCTTCTTGATCCATATCAATTTCATCCACATACACCATTTCTGTCAAAGCCCGTGTTTTCAGGTTCCAGGCAGCCTGAATAAGGATAAGTAAAAAGTAAAATGTCTTCAAGACACTAAGTAAATAATCTAATCAGCAATTTTATCATTTCTTTATTATTCACTTCACAGCTTTATTAGGCCTGAATAAGGTATTGACTTAAAACAGCTGAGTATATCCATCTGTCTGCTGGAGGTATAAAAGGAGACTAAGTCCTTTGTTCAAAGCATCAGCTGTAAAACACTGTATAAATATACACCCCAGGCATTTCAGATTATGAGAGCATTGAAATCCATTTTAGTGACCTGAACTGACAAATTACTACACTGTATGTCTTGGAGGATAATCGGAGCAGTGTGGAAAGGCAAGCAGAACTCCAGCCTATGTGACAAGCTTTGTGTAGACTGTGAAGACACTAAATCAGTGGGGAGAAAAAAGAAAACAAGAAAAATCAATAGCAGCCATATAGAAATACCAACAAAGGTATTGTGCAGGTATAAGTGCAGGTCCAACCACTTTGATAATTTGATATGCTTCTAATGTACTCATAGAACTGGCATGATATAGGAAGTCACAAGACCAATCCCTGATCTTCCATCAGATATTGAACAGATGTTTTTTTCCAGAGTAAAAATCACTGCCAAAATAATTGGATTTGCTTCCTTTCTAACACGGAGTACAGCAATCTGGTGGAAAAGCATATTAATATTGGCTAAGGAGACCTTTCAAAATAGAAACAGACTGTCTTAATAGAAATAAAGGTCAAACACATGGAAATGTTTGTTCCTTAAGGAAGAGGTATGAGAAGATCTGAAACTCAAGTTTATTTAATAATTTAAGTAATCATTTAATAAGACACTTTTCATTCACTCTGTCATTTCCTCTAGACTTTCCTTATACTTCTATGCAAAGTTGTGTCAATCAAAAAGAAAGTGTATCTAAAGATGCTGAAATATTTAACTATTCTTTTAAAAAGTGCTTTCTTCCAAGCAGAAGAAGGACGTCAGCCAGCTGATTCAACCACAATTGGAAATTTTTGTTCAAGAATGAAGAAAAGGGAATTCAGCAGGATGATCTGAATCTAGGCCAGACAGTCATAATCCAGATTTGCTTTATTTTCTCTTAGTTTATTCTTATGTAGTAGGATGACAGCCTTTAATTAATTTTGAGATTTCTGTTAGATGTTCAACACCTCAGACAGCTTTTCATTATTCTATGAAGTATTTAGTTTGTTGAATTTTTAATACCTTGATGCTACTCTGTTCTTTTCAAAGACATGTATATCTGCAGTCAACATGACCATGTCTCCACAGGTAATATTCTCCAATTAGAGCTCTTGCATAGCCAAGCACAGGCTAATTTCTTACTAGAAATAAGAAAATCTGCCCATAGTAATGATCTTTTCCTGGAAATTGGAAGTAGTAACTCCTCTACACTAATTGCTAAAACTGAGGTCAGTTCTTTACATAGGCATAAGTGTATTATTGTAATTTTTCCACTTACTACCATGTGAAAATGTGTTTTTAAAATCAACACATCTCTTTGTCATTACTGGGCAAATATCTGTCATAAAAAATAGATTCCTTAGGCATCTCTTCCAGTGTAAAGCTCCTAGTCCAAGGCTTCACAGCCAACAAAAAATTCAAATATCACAGTATTCCTTAATTAAACATCTGTTTGTAGATTACAGATTATCTGCTTTCTCTTTGTGGGACTGATAATTTTGTATTTTGTGATAAGCACCATGTCTGGAGCTTATGAAGATAAGCTGCATTTTTATAAAAAGACATTTATGTGATAGGAAAAGGAAAGGGGAGCTAATTTCTGATGACCCACATATTCACAACATAACAAATTTAGCTTGCTTAACTCATAATCAGAACAAAATTTACAATATCTAATAGCAATTAAAGAGGTACAGAAATGTGATGCAGTATATAAGTATACAGTATACAGCATGTAAGTCTAAACTCCAGAAAGAGAAGTGACAGAGTGTTTTTCACTCCGTTTTTGTGAAGTTTGTAACTGAATCAAGTATTTTCTTCTTGATCCTGAAAAGTACAAAAACCAAATTAAAAATATAGACTTTGTTTTCTCTGAACACGGTAACATACTTTTTCAAGAGCTTGTATTCCCCAATAATCCTTTCTATTATAATAAATTTTATTCCATAGACAATGAAAACCCCAGAACACAACTACATTGTGAAGGGTAATAATTACACTCAAGAAGATATCCAGCAGTGTTTCAGTGAAACCATTCTCCATGTAAACAACTTGCATGAATTCATGGAGTAAAGACCTGTAAAATATGTTAGGGAGCTGTATTTAAAAATGCCATTTCACATTGCATTTAATCTCTTCTGACTGTAGGCTGGAGCCAAAAGATGCCATCACCTGCCCAATACTATTCTTGCCATTGCAATGATCTAGAGCTAATGTGGGCAGAGGGAAAATTAATTAATTACTCTCAGTCTTCCATCACTTATGCAAATCATCATCATGCACCTACAAGGCTACTAGACTGCACAAGGTAAGCAGTGAGCCTGAGCTGCAAGAGCTCAGGATAGGGGCCCACCATTCCATGCATTAAACAAAACATGAAAGTGAGTCCTAAGAGCACAAACATTGTTCTGCCTGTGAATACACATTGTTTTCTTCCTAATCTCATCTGCAGATGAAGGTCATTCAGTTCAAGGTAGATTCAATTTAGCTTTTAGAAAGCACTGAACTGCTGAAAAAAGATATAGGAAAAATATGAGAGAAATAAAATTCTATCAAATATAAAAGCTGCCTGTTCAAAATATCAAAAATCTTCCCTTTATCAAAAGTAATGCCGTACCAATGACAACAACAACAAAAATATGCTATTGAGGACATAACTACAAAACAAGTATTATTCAGAGTATTAGAAATTCTTCCCAGTGATTGCATCTAATGATTGAATTCATGGAAAGAACTTTACCTGAAACACAGTGTATTCAGAATCAAGCTCCTGTAAAGAGAGAAAATAGAAACTAAGGAATGGAAATGCCAAACAATAAAAACAACAATACAAGTGTATTCATACTCCGTGACGACCTCATTCTGCACAAACATTTTCTCTCTGACACATATATCCAGATTTCCATTTTACTACACTATCTCAACTTAGACACATTACGAAGCTAATCAATGTTTTGCACAACGAAAGTAAATTTGCAGTAAGTGTATCTTTCTGACACTTTTGCTTTCTTGCTTCCACTGAATCTAGCCTTAGATTAACATGCAAGCATTATGAAGCTGAAAAATGATAGATTAAAATAAAATGAACTTGGAAGATGTATGCACATCTCCTAAAAATTAACCAGATTATTACACCATCATCTTTAGAATGCCTACTTAATAAAATCCATTTTTGCACACTTTTTTCAGCTGCTGCTGGTGATCACAATGATACCACTCAAGAAAACAAAAGAAAATTCCATGGCTTTTTCATGGTACTTTTATGATTAAAATGATGTATTCATTGCACTTAGACAGTAATATTGTAAGTGGAATAAATGTCAAACTAACAGCCTATTGCACAACCCAAAAAAACCAAAAGAAAAGCTACCAGATGAAGTTTACTGTAAGTAAAAAAGCTGGAACTTGCACCTACTTGAAAACTTGTAGTAAAATTGAGTAAATACTGACAGGAAAAAAATATAGGTTTATCACCAATTAATGTGTAATTATCATGTTAACATAATATTTAAACTACCCTTCACTTCCAGGGACTGGGGATTAGTTTTTCCTAATGTATTACTTTAGCTTTGGACAAGGAAGGTGGGAGATGAATGTTACTTTCTCTAAATCACTATTGGTCTTTCGTGGTGTCAGATCACTTCTGCTCCTAGAGGTAGCGAAAATTTTCTTGCATATCTGGCATTGTATAAATCTATCACAGTTAAACCAACTGCATCGGACTGAAAACACAATCTTCAAGTAATTCAGACTATAAAGGGACTTCTGAAGGTCTCTAGTCCAAAGCCCTCAAGGTAAGATCAGCTATGAGGTCAGTTGAGATTGCTCAAAATCTTGTCCAATTGGATCTTGAAAACCTTCAAGGATGGAGGCTGCACAGTGCCACTGGGCAACCTGTTCACTGCTGACTACCCTTATAGAGAAATGTTTTCCTCCATACCAAGCCAAAGCCTCCTTCACTTCCCTGCACCATTGCAAGTGGTCTCTGGCTCCATTTTCTTGATAACCTCCTTGTATGCATCAGTATCAGAGACTGCTATTAGATCACACCAATGTCTTCCCCCAGCTCAAGCACTGCCCTGCTGCTGTTTGCTTTGCAGCCAAGACACAGAGCTGGCTTCTGTCCCACCAGGAGAATGGCAATGTCAAAATCATCCCTCTGTAGTATGAGGCATGGTCTACTTCTTCCAATTTGAACATTTTTACTCAGTACATTGTATGACAGCAGGGACCCAGAATACTGGTGAAGGACATCTTCCTTCTGTACTGTACTGGAATTTGTGGCCTTTAAAGGATTGTATTTGGAACCAAAAAGTTGTTCACTGCTGTTAGAATGCATAACACATCTTGCACATTGAGTATTCTATGGAACTGAACATTATTCAGGGATTAATCTCAGTTTACTGTGATGTACCTGGGCCTGACTAAGGCACTGAAACTGGCTTTGCATTTCAGTTGAATTATTAAATGAACTACTACAATTCTTGTATGTATAGCGGTTTTTTCCTAAAAAAACCAAACTATTCATCTTTCTAAGTAATAAAGGATATTAGGATATTTCAGCTTACATTTTGTTCACCCCATTGTGTCTGAGCATTACAGCCCATATGAAGATGGTTTTAAGAACAGCAGGAGGTCTTCCATACCATATGTGCTACAGTAACTAATGAGGACAAGTTTGGAATATTATGTCAACACTGATACAAAAATGCCTTGATGTTACAGATGTGTATGTTACTTTAGGCATTGTTCATTACTTTAAAAAATAACTTAAAAATCAAACGAATTTGCTTATGTAGGAGCAATTATATTACTATAAAATTCAGAAATTACATCCCTCATGATTTTGGCAAAAAAAGTATAGTTGATCAATAATACTAAAACCATTGCATTCTCATAATTGTAGGTGAGAGTATGTATTGTTCATACATACTAACACATTGTTTCAGTTTTTGACAAGAAATAACTTTAGATTTTAAATAACTCTCAAGCAGATGACAGGACCCTCAAATTAAGCAAAAGTATGGAATAACAAAAATTACATTAGAATATAACATATTTTAACATAGGTGGATCCAGCAGCTGCTACACATCCAAGTAATCCACAGGAACTGGATTTTGAGAGGATTAACAAATAGCATTGCCCTGTAAGCTCATCTCTCAAAACAAAAGCTCAAATTTATTATTCATTTACACATATAAGGCTCCCTTGAAAGTCAAAAGATTGTAAAACTAATGAAGGAACTATTTAATCCAGATCCCTAAATCCACTGAGGGCACTTTAATATTAAAATGCAAAGTCAGTTTATGTGAATACCAAAAATACTTAGAATAATGAAGTTTTTTGATGCTTACAGCCTGAAAAAGGGAATATATTACATACCTTATATTATAATAAGGCTTCACTCTACAATTAGTTTTAGGTGAGTACAATTTAATACATGCAAAATATTAAAATCATTATATTCTGAAAATGCTCTTCAAATGATTAAGAGCAGAAACACAGAAAAAACCCCCAAACCTTTATCCAGGAACAGTGACTTCACTCTGAGTGTTACTATTTTCATGCATAAACTTACAGTCTTTTGCACCAGCAAGTGATTTCAGTCGAAGATGCTTTTTCAAATCAAGTTCAATGCCCATAAACATAATCACGATAACTTTATTATGACCTTACAAAAACAAGTATGCAAATTATAGCAGCTGAAAATTCAACATGGGAGAAGAAAGGATGAATGAACAAAAGCAAATCCTCACAGAAGACCATTAATTAAGTTAAAGGAAGAACATCCACTATATATCTATTAATTATATCAGGCAATTTTTTTCTATTGTTAAACTAGAGCAGGCCTCATAGATGGGTTCTGTTTATTGCCTTGAATCCTACATATGGAACACAAAGAGTAATCAGATTAGGTGACTAATCAGGATGATCAACAGAGACAGTCCTGGATTGTATTTCCTCTGGGTCATGCTATTACTATAAACACAGAAGGCAAGGCCTGTTTGCTTACAATAGGAAATAATTAGACTGAACACCAGTATTTTACATGTTTCTATGACCAAATACCAGTCACACGAAATACAGTTTTTATTTATCCTGAGATAATACGGAAGTGAATTCCACAAATACAATTTATATTTCTAATTCTTAAATGAAGACATGCACAGGATATTTTATAGAAAAAAAAATTAATCTTCCATAAGATGTAACCCAGTAGCAGCTAATTATTCTTCTATCACAATGTTATTTTCTAAGTACTCTTCATGAAAACTTCATTGATTTTATTGTTGTGCCCTTTAAGAATTCAAGATTTATAATGGCACAGCATTTGATACTGCTATGTAAGAAAATTTCTGATTCATGCCTAGTTAGCTAAAAGGTCAACAAAGTACTTTAAAAACCTCCTAGGGCTTACTGCATCTGGTGACAGGGTTCAAAGAGAGTTCTGCACCAATTAAGACAGCCTCTAAATGTATGAAAATGTGACTATTGACTGGATCATCACTAAATTTATTTTTAAGATCTTTATATCATCATTTGCCAAGTTCTTGAAGGAGAACTTATCATCATTATTATACTTGTGATCCAAACATATCCTGAATACTAAGCCATATGTACAGGGAGTGGTAAATCAAGACATAGGTCAAGAAAATTCCTTACTACATTTTAAAGTGTAGTGGCAAAAATGCACCTACTTCTAAGGCTATTGTGAAAAGCTGGTTTCAGCAGCCCATAGCTCTAGGACACTGCTGCAGATGCAATGGAGCAGGAGTGGTGCTACTACTCAGCAGACAAGAAGGGAAAAAAGTGCAGGCTTTCACACAGGAAAGGCCATCTCTTTCAGGCATGAAAACCCTTTCCAGCTGGGCAATGTTGGTCTCTTCCTTTACTCACTTGCTGTTACATTCCATGTCTGAGAAGGGAGAAGGCCTGAGCATGAAAAAGCCCTGACCTGTAAGAGTCACTGTTTAACTCCATCTGGGCATGTCTTTAAAGGACACCACCTCCTGTAGCTGAAATTATATCCTAATGCATGCTGTTCAAAGAAGTGAGTCCCTGAACAGTGACAGAGGCTACTGCTCCTCCAAGATCCCTCTTTGCCTGGTTGCAGAGGTTGGGAAGCACATGCTTAGCAGAATATGGGACAAGAGGATAAGAACAGATGGCACAGTGATTAAAGCTGTTGAGTATTCCTCATGCTGCACAGCAGCTCACTTAATCCAAACTTTCTGCAAGTGTTGTCATTTGTCTGTCTGCTTTCCGGTGCCCAACGTGACATAAAATACCATTTTATACTTGAGCTTAAGCACAGAGTAGAAATGCACTTGTCTTTACATTCCCATGTTGGGATCACAGATTGAAAAATGTTTTACTCATTAAAAACTTTATAAATTAAGAGCAACAGAAGCATCATGATATTTACAACTTTTATTTCCTGTTATTTGTGCTATTTCAAGAGTTTCTTTCACAAATCAAGTGTTGTCCTTCCATATGCAAAAGTTACATATATAAAGACCCAATAATATATATACATATAAATAATACAGCACTAGCGTGGAACAATGCTAGTCCCATACTAGCAATACTGAGTCCCATTTAGGGGTCAGGAATAATGTTCTTGGAATACTTTCTCACTAAAAATGTCTCTGCTGATGGCTCCTTGGTGGTGCCTTACAGTGTAAAACATAAAAAAAGAATCTTTTCAATATCTATCCTAAATCAGTTCAAACAATTACTGTGCTTTATATTTACACTATTGTGTGACCATGCAGCTTTCTTTAAAGACTTGTCCTTTGTGATAAAAAGAACTGCATTCAAGATTCTTTTGACATCTGTCTATAGGATGCTTTGAGACTAAGAAGTTTACTGTAAAGTGCTTAAGATGAAGATTTTCATTTACAGATTTTCAATTACTGTTTTTAAAATATGGCAAAGAAAATGTTTACATGCTTGTAAATATTAATCCAGAAACAACTTTCCCAAATCCTTTACTCTTACAGAAGGGTGGGAAAATATGTAGATATTGAAAAAACATGCCCTACGTTTCCAGAGACTCTGCAGCTGGAAAAAGCGCAGAGAGAGGTAAGCAAATGTCTCCTGTCCCAAGGCAGGGCTCGTAGGTGATCTGAGCTAAAATGGTATCTCTTAATCTTATGTGATTCGGTCCACACAGCAGCGATGATATCTAAACATCAGTACAAAATCAACAGGAACATCCCGAGTAGACCTGATTTTTAATCTCAACTTTTCTCTCTTTAACTTCCCAAAATGCTGAGTGCGTTAAAGTTCTCAGCATTTGGAAGAGCCTGGCCCCCGGCAGTCACGGCAGCTCTCCGGCAGCACCGCTCCCCCTCCCAGCGCTGGGGCCGGGCCGGGCCGGGCCGGGGGGGCTCCCCTGGGGCGTGTCTGAGGCGGAGCCGCAGCGCCGGCTCCGGGAGAGGGGGCGCGGGGAGGCGGCGCTGCCCGGCCTCTGCCCCGGGAGCTCGGCGCGGCCCAGCGCTCCTGCCTCGCTGCCCGGCGGCACCCGGCCCCGCCGGCGGCTGCAGCGGGCACAGCGGCTCCCGGGCGCCGAGGCAGCCGGGACGCGGCCGCTCCGCCCCTCACCGCTGCCTCCCGCCGCGGCCCGGCCCCGCTACCTGCTCGCCGGGCGGCCTCTCCAGCAGCTGCGAGCAGACATCCGCGCACTCCCGGAACTTCCTCCGCCTGAAGTAGCTCCAGGCCTGGAACAGCGGCTCCAGCCCCATCTCGCCGGCGGGAGCACCGCGGGAGCTCCGGCCGGGCGCCGGCGCCGAGCGGGGCCGCGTTGCCGCCGAGCGGGGCCGCGCTGGTGCCGCCGCGGAGCCGCCGGGCCCCGCCTCGGCCGGCTGGGGCGGAGCGCCGGGGCCGCGGGGGAGGTGGCTCTGGGCGGCCAACGAGGCCCTGCCGGTCCCGGCCGGCTGTCCTGCGGTAGGGAACGGAGCTCTCCCGGGCATGGAGTTGCGGCCCCGCTCTGTGCGGCCCACGGAGCCCTGCCGGTCCTGGCCCTGCAACCCTGGGCACGGAGCTCCTGGCCGAGCCCCGCCCTGCCAGCGCCTCTCGTGCGCTTGTTACATTGGTGACTGAAAGCAGAGTTTGATCTGTGATAGTGGCATCAGTAGACTTCAATAACCAACTATTCTTGACTGTTGTCATTTTCTGTCCTGTTGTCTAGAGGAGTTAGAATAAATGCCTAAGCAATAATAGTACAGTCCATTAATCCATAATTGGGTAAAATGTCCTTTAGAGCCATGGTTGAGTAACGTACAGATAGCTATGAACAACAGTTTTCAGTCTTGCAGACTATCAGTTCATGAGTTTTTGCAAGGATATTATCAGACTGAGATATTTAGAGGTTTGAAAGTTAGAATACAATTGCTCCTAGGTTATATGTACTATAAAATGGTTATTGCAACCATCAACTGAAGTAAAATTAAAAATGCCTAGGTATGCTTGGACCAGTAGTGGCATTTGTGGTGTGAAAATCTTTGAGGGATGAACACTAACAAGATTGATAAAATCATATTGTTGCCATTTAAAGAGATCATTCTAGTTTTATTGCTTTTGTCTCACCTAAACTACCAATTTGTCCAAGATGCATGAAATTAATACCTAGGCTAGCAAGATCAATGTCAGGTATAAAGAGAAGCAGAAGTGGCAGTCCCAGGACTATCACTTATTCAAATATGGGACTGAGTGGCTTGAATTGAAGTAGCAGTTATAGACAGCTTTGCTTTGGTCATCCTGTGAACAGTGCACAGGTCTACTGGGTCTGCCTGGCGAGGCTTTGCATGAGAGCCCATATGAGTGGCTTCTGTGACAAGCTGCTGGAAGATTCCCCTATGCCCAGTTGGCCAAGCCAAATGGTGGTAGCACCTCTGTGATAACAATTTAAAAAGGGGAGAAAAAGCCTGCAGAACTGCAGCTCAAGTCAGGACTGGGAATATGTGAAACAGCTATGAAGGCATCAAGGTCAGTGAAGAAGAAGGGGAAGCAGTGCTGCAGACACCAGAGCAGGGATCCTGCAGCCTGTGGTGAAGACCCTGGTGGGGCAGCTGTGTCCCTGCAGCCCATGGGGGACCACGGGTGAGCAGAGGATGCTTGAAAGAAGCAGGTGGCTGCTCAGAGGTAGCTGTGAGCCCGTGGAAAGGTCACACTCTTCCAAAGTCAGATGGGTAGATACTGCTGTGTAGCTTCTCAGCAAAAGGAAGGGGAAGATGGTTCTGCAGCAATTTTTGTTTGTTATGCTGCTGGGCAGGGTGTTCATTGCACTTAGTGATCCAGCTGAACTAATGTTGTCCTGTGGTAGCAATTAGATCAAGATGCATCTTCAGCTTTTGTACAATGAGATTTTTGCAGTGTTGCAAATGACAAGAAAATCAATTTTCCTCCTTTCCAACCACCCCCTGCAAAGGGTTTTTGTTCTCTGTTTGGTTGCAGATAAGGAGGTTTTTTTCAGTTTCTACATGATATATGAAGCCAGAAAAGGTATTGGCACACAGGTCCTTTGCATATAATCTCTGAAGTCTTTTTCACTGGTAATACTGCTTTTCCCTTCCTGTGTGGTGGAGTATTCTGAGCTTTCTAATATGGGGATTATCATTTATATTGATCATTGAAATCCCCAAATTTGAACTTCTAACCAGTATTTTCTCCGTGGGTGGCCACATTGCACTTCTCTAACTTACTAAAATCCTGGATTACAACACAGAGAGTCCCTGTGGCTACCTTTGTGTTCTTTGTAGATCCCTGTATGTCAGTCCCCCTTCAGTGTAATTGCATGGCAGCTAAACAGCCAGGAATTATATTCAGGTTCTTCTGGAACAAGCTGCTCCAGTGTGGGTCCCCCATGGGGGTCACAAGTCCTAACATGAACCTGTTCCAGCTTCTCTCTCCATGAGGCCACAGGTCCTGCAAGGAGCCTGTTCCAGCACAGGTTTGCCATGTGGCTGGACATGTTATCTATCACAAGATAGCTTTTCAGTGGCTAATTTTGTGGGAAGTTCAACAAAATTAATTTGGGGAATTATACCTGAGATGTATCTGATTTGTAGGAGAAGAACAAATAGTAATTTTCCTGTTTAACATTAACAGAAAAGAAAATCAGAATTTGGTAATAGCAGCATCCTGGGAGAGATTGTCTAGGTGGAAAAATGTTTTGCCATGCAAAATGTTACAAGTAGTGTCTGTGTGATATTATGAAACATGGAATTTGCCTGGCTTTAGTGCAATATAGGCTTGTCTGCATTTTTTTACCAAAAGTTTTGTAAGTCTAGTGGTTAGTCCTTTCCATTAACTTAGATAAAAATGCTTAATTGATCATAACAGTCAAATGTTCTCCAACTGCAATGAATTCCTCCATGTTTACTGAGTCAGTGCTATATTGGGACAATGATGGGTATGTGACATAGCTACACAAATTACCAGGG
This sequence comes from Melozone crissalis, assembly GCF_028551555.1. Lineage (NCBI taxonomy): Eukaryota > Metazoa > Chordata > Aves > Passeriformes > Passerellidae > Melozone > Melozone crissalis. Next base: position 39,400,721 of record NW_026535796.1, on the reverse strand, counting down.
TTTATTAAAGAAAAGTCATGTGCTTGTCTTGTATAACTGTGCACATTCATTGTATTAGAGGTGACCTGACCTTGGCTGGGATGTTTTGAGAGACTGTTGTCATCCTCTGTGAATGGACAGGAAATTTAGTGGTGCTGTTTTATTTGCAGCTTGAGTATTGTGATGGTATCACTGTCACATAGGTAATTTGAACCTCAGCTTCATTTATTTGAACTAAGAATAAAAAATTCAAAATTCAGAAGTAAGGGTCAGTTCCTCTTCTGTCTGTTATTTATTCTTAATTTGAAAACTAGTTGTCCCTGAGATTGGCTGCAAAAAAAACTCTCACTATAGTTATTTATAGATGAAAATATCAGGGAGCTCTACTGAACAGAATGAGTTATTATTTATCTTTATTCAGAAAACACATGGGTTTGTATAATTGCTTTTTAAAAAACATAGGTTTTGTGACAACTATAACTGTGTACTGGGTTTTAGTCATGTTTCAATTAACTGTTCAGTACCTTGTCACCATTAAGTGTTGCTTAGAGATTTAAATCTGCTTCACATTTTCACCTTTTATTTGAATAGTTTTTCCTTTTTTGCCAAGAAGGACACTTTAAACTGATACTGAATACTGGCTCTGAATGGATAGATGTCTTCAATATTTTTCATCTTTATACACTCCTCTAGAATAAATGATTGGGATGCCTAAAATGCTTTGCATTTTCCAGATGTTTTTATCAATTTTCTTTGCCAGTCTCTTAATATTTAAATGCCAGTCTCTTTGCCAGTCTCTTAATATTGAAATTCTCAGTTTCGTACTTTGTAAGAAGTATACATGATACATGAGATACATGAATTAGCTTCTTACAAAGTACGAACAGAAGAGAGTAGGACAGGACCCATCAACACTTAATATACCTTTCTTTTTAAAAACACAGATGCTATGGGGTGACTTTCTCTCCCATGACTGTAAGTCTCCCTTGGGAGTCCTCTGTGCACCAATCAATCATACTTATTTCTTGAATAAGTAATGATAACACACAGCCTTATCTCTCCTCATGAATGTGCATTCTTACAATAAAACCAGAAATAGAACCTAAAAATGGATCCTAAAATTCAGTTGATATCTTGAAATTTCTTAGGCAGCTCTGAGGAGAAATGTCCTGTATCCTTTAGTAGCTAACTCATTTAGATGCAGGCTACTGCTTCTGTCAGTTACTCATCTCTCTTGAGATACAAGATTACAGAACAAAGATGTAGTTTGCAACTCAATACAATTAACAAGGGCTTGAAAAAAATATTGAAGTTGTGACACATCTACCTGCAGATTGCCTGGAAATGTCTTGCTCACCTTTGAGTAAGAGTTGGCATATTGAAAGTCGGCATGCAAAAAAGGTTCATTCTGATGAATCAGATACCTTTGGTATCAGGGGAATTGAGAACAACAGAGCATAGAGCAGGTTTTATTTTGTGTTTTTTGAAAGCCCCCAAACAGGACTACAGATCAGGCCATGCCCAGGGAAGGCACACAGATTTGCAGAAGGGCACAAAGAGGAAGCTCCCTCTATATGTGCTATTTTCAGCCAGGATTTTGACATCTGAAGCTGAGTTCACATATTTGTTTGTAGAACCCATTTCTTGCTGACTGTAGAAAATTAGGAGATGCCGTGCAAATGAAATTGCATTAAGAGTAGAGTTTTGTTCTGATGCATGGATTCACTGTCTGGGAAAGTAATTTGTAGTAACAGCTTCAGTTTTCATTCTATGGCCAACCAAGAGAACAACATGCATCAATAGCAATTATTGCAATCGTAAATAAGAATTCTGCTGTTTCTTTCTTATCATACATGATACCTAATCATGGTTACCATGGTCTAGCTGAAAAAGGATCCTCCAGCAGTTGATAACAGAAATGAGGTGGCAATAATGTTCAGGTCCTAAACATCAACCTTCCTTCATAGGACTTTATGTCTGTCCTCTGTTATTTATACATTGAACCCAGTCTTTGTAATTGCACTCACACCTCCTTCAGTGTACAGGATGAATGGGATGCTTTTCAAGTGAGATTATTACCTTTCTTTTTATCTGTAGTGCTTCATATGAGGCACTGTTTCTTGTTTGATGCAGATGCTCTGGATGCTGTGCTGAATATAGATTGGTGTTCATAACACTAGAAGAAATCAATGCAGCTATAAAAACCCAAACAGTGGCCTATGAAAAAGGCTGGCCTGTTATTTCTATTGAAGGATAGGCTGTAAAAAATTGCAAAGGATCCACTGATTAACTGGATGTTGAGCTTAAAAATACTTGGACTTTACTATTTTTCTTCCTGTTCAAGTTTAGAGCAGCTAGACTAACACACTTATTTGCAGTGGATCCCAAATATCAAAGTAGGAAACCTGGTAATAATACCAACTTAGGAGTCATACCTGGAAATCTTGATATAAATATTTTGGCCATACATATCTGTATATATAGATGCAAAGGGGAGAGAATACAGATCTCCTGTTACTCAGCCTACTGTATTAACTACAAAGCCATTCCAGCATCATCATTTGTTATATACCTGTTAGCTCCTACAAAAAAAAAAAAAAAAAGAAAAAAATTAGGTGCCCTACAAATCTACTTTCTTCCTTTTAGGAGTCTTAGTCTGATTTATTATTTATTTAACATTTTTAGAGCAAAAATGTGGGGAAAAGATCTATTTTGAGGATGAGTGGACTTTTATGAAGAGTGGCTGGTTTATAAAGCCTTTATATAGGCTTGTGCACAGTGGGTTATGCTAGAAAATTATATCATGTAACAGTTTATGGCCCCTATTTTCTTTTACAATTGGAAGCACTAGAAAAGAACTACTTGCTGTCCTAAAAGTAGGTTTACTTTACTTCAGTTGGCAGACTGACAGAAGTGCAGTGTGACTCTATTCCAGTCCTTAACTGATCTGTTCCAGAGCTTAGCTAAATCTGGTAGTATGAAGTCATAAAATTAAATTAATTAATTCAAGGTCTGCATTCCACTGCTTAATAGTATTATGTTACTTTTTAAGTTTCTTGCCATTATGAGTGTTAACACTGTTACTTTATTTAATGTTTAAATATTTTATTTCCTTCAGTTCTTCTGAAAGTTTGTATCATTGCTAGTAAATTATGTCCTATTTGATAAACCTACAGTATTGTATGTTGATGCTATGTAGATGCCATACAGACTTATGGTTAGGATGTTTCATGATTCCTTTTGACAGCTGAGCTTTTTGAGACCTTTTGCAAAGTCAGTACTGTGCACTGTATTTTGAAAACCTTGTCAACTACTGTGTAAAAGGAGGTCAGCTTGACCCCACAACTTTAATCTCATAATTATCATCAGCTAGCTGAAATTTTGATTAATTCTCCAAACAATATTAACAACATGTTTTGGGGTTGATCTTCCTACACTATCCTAGTTGTAAAGAAAGGATTTAAAACAGGTATAAAAATTATGACTGTGGGCAAAGGTGTTGCTTCACATTGGTTTTGATCATATCATAAAATGGAGCCTAAGATAGCTTACTTTAAAGTAAGTTGCATTCTAAATTTAGTCATTAGTCAACGGTTGGAATTGATTTTAAGAGTTCAGAATCATATTTTTATCATAAGTCTACTGATAGAAAATACCTTGGGATTTGACTACCATCCCTTTATGTGCTGCATTTAAACCTTGTGCTGCATGTAAACATTTAAACCTTGTTGAGGTTGTCCTGTGCTATGTCAAATGCTGGTCTTCATACAAGTTCTTCTAATCACCTAGATGAATAATTTCAGTACACACATAATTTTACCTAAAATGCACACTGAAGAAAGCTGTTTAGATCCAAGCTGTGTGTATGTTGATTAGACCCATGGTGTGTAAACACAGTGACATTTCTGAAAGAAACTGAGTGCTCCACTGAGAGGCATCAGAATGCATCTTGGTGTCACTTTGTTGGCAGTCAGAAACACAGTGGTTTTTTCATTATCTGTAGACTAAAAAGTTTCAGCTGATGTTGTTCACTGATGTACTTGCACCACTTCCAAATGTCCAGAAATTATTGCTTTCTATACTAATTGTGGATTCATTTAATTTCAATAATGTTTCTATCTTATTCATCCCTTTGCCAGACCTAAGTTGGGAAACCATTGCCTAATGGCATTTCTAAATAAATTTTCAATTTTTGTGAATAAATGTATTGTGGCCTTGGTTGCTGTCTTTATTGTGACATTTTCATTGTATTTTCAAAAGGTTGCCTGTTTCTTCCAGTGCCTAACACGAATGTTTTCCAAATTAATACAATTCCTATAATTATCAAGGTGTAATTTAACTTGCAGAAATAGAAAAAATAATGTCTGTAATATTTAAATTTATACACATATAATTATTATATTTTAATGTCAACCATTATATGGAGTTCATCAATCAGTACCAAAAGAAAACATGTATTCAGAGTTACAGTTACCAAGTTTATAATAGAAACTTGTTTTTAAAATGGTTACAGAATTGGATGATGCTTTGACATAGTACATGATTTTAAAAAACAGTTGCATTTTTCTCTTCAAGGAATGTCAGCTATACTCTTTTGAAATTGTCAGAATTTTGGAAGTACAGTATAATTTACTCATGGCTTATTGCTCTTTAGCTCATCATTTTCCAACACCTGGTTATAAAGAATCCTCCTTATATGACCATACCCTGTACATACTCCCATCCTGTATTTCCCAGACTCTTCTGTCTTGAGACAAGATATGAAGAAATTAGTAACTTTTTCTGTGTTATTTTCTTATCCTTAATTCATTCCTTTGCTTTTTGGTGATGCAGTTCACCTACTGATTATGTCAAGCCTTCTTGTTTCTAATGTTATTCTTACAAAAAATCTCTGTTGTTAATTTAATAAAATATCTTAGTTCTTTAAAAAGTTTTAATCATTTACATCTAGTATGTTGCTGACATGGTATAAAATACCTCATTGAGCTTTCACTTTTCTGAAGGGGAATTAACTCATCTAGTGTTTGAGTATGTGATGCTGTCTTCTTTCATTGACTTCTTTTTTTTATCCAATAGTAAACAGGCCTTTGTGAACCTACATGTTTGCTCTGGTGCTGTTAAATGGTAGCAGGTAATTCTTATTACTCTCTCTTAAGTAGGTTTCTTAGTTTTGCAGAATATTGTTTTCAGACATTGTGTTCCCAAAATAGACTGGGACCTTTTAATCCCCAAGAATGTTGAAATTAATGTTGCCACTGTTGTTCATTGCTTTCATATTCTATAATTACTACTTGAACCAGCTACTCTGTATTACTTAGGACTTAACAGAGAATAATCCCTCATCTTGTGTGCTCTGGAATTAGCTGTTCCAAGAGCATTTGTTTAAGAAATCACTTCTCTAAGCCTTGTTACATTTAGCAGAACATGAGAAGATACCTTGTAAATATATTTGCAATATGCTAAGAAGTATGTTTTCTTATAGGTATGCACTGTGAGACATAAAAATGCTACTTATGGGATTTCATTTAGGAAGGTGGTGTTCCTGTGTCACTGTATACTAAGGAAACATCATTTGCAGTGATGTATATGAAGGAATATATAGAACATAATAGGAAAAATATAAACACCACCACAGGCAGCTAAGGCAAAACAGCCAAACTGTTGCGAAGAAGAATAAAAAATGTCTTATTTATCTGAAAGGTCATTTGTTTCCCAGTACAGTGATAGTGGCAATGAGGCATGCCTGACCCTGCCATTGGCTCAGCCGTCAGGCCATGGTGTTGATACCACCAAGGTCGTGGGCTCAAACCCTGTATGAGCCATCCATGTAAGAGCTGGACTCGGTGACCCTTGTGGGTCCCTTCCAACGCAGAATACCCTGTCCGATCTGTGACATTTCCTTTCCCCCGAGCCCCGCCCGGCCCGGTGTGCTTGTTCTGCCAGCCGCGATCAGCACCTCGGACAGCGCCGTGCCCGTCCCGCCGCTCCCGGGCTGCGGGGAGCGAGCGGGGGATGCTCCCGGCCCCAGAACCGCTCGGAAAGCTCGGGCCGTGCTCGGTTTCTGCAGCTACCGAGAAGGAGGAACGGCAGGGCCTGGCGGCTGAGTTCTGGGGTAACTGTGCACGCATACAAGAACGCCACACTGATGGAGGGATGCTGTGTGCGGGGCCTTGGGGCTCCCAAAGCGTTGATTGCCCACTGTGGGTGAGTGATATGGGTGGAGGCATCCAGAGGTCAAGGGAATGATGTGTGTCCGAGCGGGCACGATGGACAGAGCAAGGACAGAGGAAGAGGTTGTTACACTACGCTGCTTCCCATTCCTGTCAAGAATAGATGCCAAGTGTGTAAAGTTCCACTTGCACCCCCTGTGCATCAGCATAAGGTTAATAAACTACGACAATGAATAGTTTTCCTCTTGTAATTTTCTCTCAGGCATTGCCCCATTTTAGAGATAGTAGAAAATTCCTGAAAACTCTGAAGAAAATGCTGGCTGTAAGTGTGGGGCATGTGATGTGCAGCTGTTGCCCTCCTCACACTGCATGTATGTAGTTTTTCTGAGCACTGATGTGGGTTCTTCTGTTCATTACACAAAATATGATTGCAACTTCCACTTAGAGACAATGGTGTTACATATTAAATTTTCTTCCTGATTGCTGGTTTGGTTTTTTTTCTCTCTTCAGTTTTAATTTTGGAACAGGTGACTGAAAACAGCCTATTTACTTTCCCCTACCAAATACTCTCTTCTAATTTCTGAGTTGCAAGTAAGACAACGAGATTAACAAATTTTTCACTGAAGTTAATACTGCACATTTGATCTCAGGAGATTCAGAATTTCACTTTAAGTAATAATCTAAGAAAAAGATGTATTTATAGAGTAGAAGAAATTAAAGACCATAACTATAATTAGGGGTTTTGTAATTCCTGTTTAAATATATGTTATATAGGCAGTAAATAGAAAAGGAATACATTCTTAATTTGTACCGAAAAAATACTCCCACTTTCAAATGAGCTTTTGCAACATCAGGAGTAAAATATATCAGATGCCTATGTCTGCTGATAATCAATCCAATTTCCAGAATGAGATTAGGCATCATTATAGACTTTTTCTCTAAGCACCTTTCCCATGGGATAGCAACACAGAGCAGCCATGCAGAGTTAAGATCTGATTTAAAAGAATAATTCATTTTGCAGTTCTGAGACAAGCTAGTTGGGAATTGTCCAGTCCATTTCTCTGGCTACTTACCCGCCCTGAAACTTCCAGAGAAACTATGGCTCCCCAAGTTCCAAGGTGCTCCAGCTGCTTAGGAAGCAAATAGAAGGAGAAAAAGCTGCTTATGATCTTCTGAGAGTAAGATTTGCTTTAGTTAATATATATTTTTGTCCTGGTTAGGGATTAAAGTCCTTTTCTTTAATTTGTAAAATTGTATGTTTCATGGAAGGGTAAGTTTCCTTGGGTGTAAGTTTCAGGCTACATGAATTTCTCTGCAAATTTCTCTTCCATTCTGTGTTGTTTTCATTAAACATATGGGACTGAAAGCTGCATCTGAGCCTGACATCACAAACACTGTCATTGTAAGAGCTTGAGAAAAATATTGTCTCTCAGTGTTTTACACCGTGAAAATATGTTAATATAAAGGTAATTAACTGGAATGCTTAAATGCATGCATTTTTACAAAAGAATTTTTTTTCTAAAACAATCAAAGGACTAATAAAATATTAAGTTTATGCAAGAAAGATTTAAGAGAAAAAACTCCCTCTAATTAAAATGAAAATAAAATGGCACAGAAAAATGTCTCCAGTACAAATTCACTAGTTAAGAGTAAATATTTTGTGGGAGAACAGTCAATATGGGCAACAATACAGTAAAAGAGCAAAAGAAGATGAAGAAATGTATTTAAAAATAAATCCTAATAAAATAAATACGCTTAGAAAGTTAAACTTGTGCTGAAAGTAATAGGGAAAAAATCGAGTTATTTTAAATTGTCAAACCAGACAGTTACCCGGGAGCTTTTAGAACAGAATTCCACTCTACAGCACAAAGCTGTTCTCATGATCGTGTACTGTACATTTATTTAGCCAGCGCGGTACTCTATCGAGTGACAAAGCTGGGGGGAGCAGGTTTTGCTGACCAAGACTCTGGACGTGGCCAGGGGGTTCCCCGGCGCCGCTGCCTCATGCGGCACGGTGAAGTCGCTTCCACGTCCGTGAGGTCGGAAAGTGGAGACTTTGCCATGTCAAACGCTTTGAGAACTCAGGCTGAAAAGTTCTGTATGGGGAAATTAGGGCTTGAAGGGGAGTCATGCAGCGCATGACTCAGGCGGTGGGCTGAAAGGGTTAACTAATCGTCATTAAAAATTACAGTTGACATTTAGTTCTCGGATGGCAGGGAGCTGGCGTGCCGCCGGTCCCCAGCGGGAGCGGGGGGAGCTTGCACGCACGGGGAGAAGGGGCTGCGACTCCTCCAGCGCCAGGGGCTGCCGAGAGCCGGCGGCGCTGCGCCGGGGGTAAGGCAAGGGACGGACAAGTTCCCCGAAGGGGCAGTAAAAACAAACCCCCCCCCCCCTCAGCCTGGGGAAAGGGGAGAAGACGCAGCCTCGCTTGAGAAGGGAAAAAAGAAAAAAAAAAAAAAAAAAAAAAAGAAAAGGTAAATATAGAAAAGCCCCGCGACACGCCACAACGCGCGGTGGTGAAGCGCGCTCCCGCCCGCCCGCTCGCTGCCGTCGCTCGGTGGCCGGCCCCCACTGGGTCCCCTCTCGGTCCCCGCTGGGTCCCCGCTGGGTCTCCGCTCGGTCCCCGCGTCGCCCCCGCCGCCCGCCGGGCCCGCCCGGCCGCTGACGGCGCCGCCCTCGGCGCAGGCGCATCCGGGGCGCGGGGGGGCCGGAGCGGCGCCGCGCCCTCGCTCCGCGTCCCGGGCGGTGTCTCAGCGCAGCCATGTCTGGCGGCGCGGGGCGGCGAGGAGCGCTCGGGCGGCGGCGCCCTCAGTGAGGCGGCGGCGGCGGCGGACGAGCGGCGGCGGCGGGCATCCATGTCGGCGGGCTGGGATTAGCGCGGCGGGCACCCAGCCGAGCGGAGGGGGCGGCCGGCCCGTCGCCCCCTTCCCGCGGGGTCTCCGGCGGGAGCGAGCCGTACCCGGCTGGCGGGGGCGGGTGGACATGGCTGACCGGAGCGCGCCGAGCTGCCACCTGCGGCTGGAGTGGGTCTACGGCTACCGGGGTCATCAGTGCCGCAACAACCTCTACTACACGGCCGCCAAAGAGATCGTCTACTTCGTGGCGGGGGTCGGCGTGGTCTACAGCCCCCGGGAGCACCGGCAGAAATTCTACCTGGGGCACCAGGACGACATCATCAGGTACCGCTGGCGCCGCGCCCCCGGGCCGCATCCCGCCGCGGGCTCCGACCGTCCCGGCCCCACAGCCCGGCTCGTCCCCCAGTCGCTCCTCCCTTCCCCCTGGAGCGGGGCGCGAGTGTTCCCCGGTGCCGTTCCGGGCAGCGCCGGTGGTGCGCGTCCCGCCGGTGCTGTGGGGATCCGGGGGTCGGACCGAAATACATCAAGGACAGCCAGCGCTTCCTCACCGCCCCCCCCGCCCGGGCTTCGCCGGGGGTAGAAACAGCCTGGAAATGGCTTTTAGCTGTCGGATTTAATCAGCCGCGCTGTGTGGCCCCCGCTGCCGCCGGTGTGCGGTGCCGTAACTCGTAGGGGCGCCTGTGCCCGGCGCGGCAGCCCCAGGGTCGCCGCTCGGTGCCCGGCCGCCCCTGAATGTCAAAGGGCCGGCGGGAGGAGAAGCATTAATCGCGTGTGTTCCCGGAGCTCTCGGGCTGCGGAGGAGGTTAATCTGTAGCAGGTAGACCTTTGTCTGGTGTTTAAAAGGCGACGATTACATGGGGAATTAGTGGCCTGCCTGTAACTCACGCAACTTTTAGGGTAATCTTAAAAGAACAGCCTTTCTTGAGAAGTTGCGGCTTCTTCTGTAGCTCAGTAGTTCATTTGGCCGGGAATGTTACCAGGTGCTGAGTCCATTAAAAAATTAATTATAAACTGATACTGCAAAAGAAGTGTGCTGGTATGATTTCTTATATGTCTTTCCACTCCAAGGATGCTTTTGTAAGCCTAGTGGTGTTGTGAGATCAGTAAGAGAATTTGAGGAGTATGAAGGGCAGATGTAAGCCTGAGTCATCAATCTTTTCCCTTACAGTAGGTGTCATTGCAGATGGATTTTAAATTCTGATTTCCTTTGGTCTTCCTATTGGGGTAAGAGCTAGTAGTAGATACTTTTGTAGGTTTTTTGAATGTTTAACAGTACAAAATTTGTTTTTATGATCCTTAGTGCTCCAAGGCATACCTCTGTATGTGTTACTCATGAGTAACAGGTATTGCCTGTAGAGAGCAGAATAGATGCTATGTCTTTCATTTAAGCTTTTAGACACACTAGAAAACTTGGTCATCATGGCCACTTTTTTCCTTTGTTTAGATCTTTTGGAAGGAATTTAAATAGCTCTGAAGTATGGCTGTGAATGTTTCTAAGAAGGGTGTCACTTCCATAGTATATTTCTCTTTGGTGCTAGATATGTGAATAGAACGTAGTCAATGTACCACGGTAGAGTGTCATACTAGGGGTGTTGAGTCAGGAGTTTGAATCACTATTATTTGCATTGCTTTATATTTTAACATTCTCACTTTGATCCAGGAAAAACTGTTTTCTTAAGAGCTGCTAGCCACCTGTGATGTCAGGTGCTGTGGGAAATCCAGATCTGCACCTTGCTATTGTGCTCGGGAAGCGGTGGCTCCCGCTCGTTCCGAGGTCGCGGCAGTGTAATATTACACATTTAATACCATCTATTCAGCAGGGCTTCCGAGTGACACTGCTTGTTTCAGTAGCACTTCTTGTAGCAGAAGAATTAAATGGTTTGAGCTACAACCGGACAAGTTTTTCCGTTTGCATGTGGTAACAGTTTCTTGCTCAGTCTTTCTCAGTTTTGGTACAGTGTGCTACATTTGGCTAAAATGTGACAGAATTGTTTAGAATAGTACTAAACAAAAAAAAAAAAAAAAAACCCACAGAACCCAACAAACAAACAAAAATCTGCTGTAAGTCAGCTAACTGGAGAGAAAGTGTGTCTGGTTTGTGTATGTACTTTGATTTGAATGATACCATGGCCCTTTCAAATATAGCAGTTTCTTCTGCTCTGGAATGTATTGATGCGAGAATATAATTCTAAGTATGGTAAGTATGCAGTTAGAATTTTGCATGGTTCTTAAATGCAAAAGCTATACAGAAATATCAGCATGCATAAAGAGGAATGCTTGGTTTAAAAGCAGTGTGGCTATTTCTAATAGCACAATTACTTGCTACTTTCTCTGAAATGCAATGTGGTACCATTTAAATGCCATCTCACACTTTTGCTGACTAAACTTGAGTATCTAAACATGTTAGTTCTTAATATTTAAAGGAGACATAGGAAGGTCGAATATTAAAAAAACAACAACAAAACCCAAAGCCCAAAAAACAGGAATTGGATTATATAATATAGTAATCAGTGTTGCTAAATTTTCCCTCTGAAGATAAACTCAACTGTTGTATTGGAAAAGAATGAATAGATTTTGTGCTTCAGCGGTCTCAGCAAGTACTGTGCATGCTGAGATATTTGGGATTTTTTAGTGAAAGCAATGGGAGGATTAAGTGTCTTTTTACAAGTATGGGGTCTAATTTGTGAAAGCAGTTCTGGAGTCTGAAAATCTTATGTATTTAAAGAATCAAACTTTCATGAGCCTAGCTCCATAGCTACAGGGACTAAGCATAAATATTTCTCACTACATGGTGATATTATTAGTGCTCTTCATTACGAGAACTTTTATATTGTTATCATTCTTTGGATGACATTATAATTGTAAACATCAACCAGGAAAGATGTAGTTCTTAAGTCAGAGACCATTTCTTTAGTAGTAGAAAACAGTATTGGAGTAATGGACAGTCATAGGACATTTTCCATTGGAAATTTCTAACACTAGCATTTAGTTTTTGTTCTGCTTTGAGGTTTTATCTGCTTTTGTTAAATGAAACCCTGTTAAATGAAACCCTGCTGTATTATTTTTATATGATTAGGTGTTTTAACATGATTTGTTTTCAGTATGAGTGTCTAATCTTAATTTTAATCGTGGTGTCCACACCCCAAACTCCTCAGCCTCAGTTAACTGTATAGTAAAAGTAAGAAAGCTCTCTTTCAGTGTTTTGTCCCTCAGATCTATTGAAAACTCTTTTGGACTAAAAGAGGATAATGAGGATAATTTCAAACATCTTTTGTTAGTCTGTTTTGGTGGTTTGTTTGTTTGTTTGGGGTTTTTTTTTTTTAATTTGAACAATCTCAGTTGTATTCCATTTTTTAAAATACTTTTCTTGTGAGCTGGTGAGCTTTTGCATTTTATGGATTTTTTTATATCTCATCTAAGAATTATTTTCCAGAAATTAGCTCACTATCCTGGAGGATACAGTTACATGTTTTCAATCTTGTCTCCCATTTCTTATTCATTTGCATATATTTGTGGTTGAGGTCCAGGAATGTATGCAAACACATGTGGAAAGTATCAGCTGCAGAAATACTTTGGAAATTTGCATCTTTCAGGAGTGCAGTTAATTGAGTTTCTTATATTTTTCAGGAGTAAATAAGGAGAAAGATCTTGTACATGAAATCTCAGGTGACTGGCTTTGATCTGTTGCCAGCAGCATAACTTGGATGTCTGCTATGTTTGTGGAAGAAAAGTTCCCCTGTCCAAGCATGGCTGTGTATGTGTGGGAGATACTATTACTGAATGAAAATGCAGGTTTTTCCTACAAAGCTACTGGTTTCAAGTGTGTGTTCTCTAGGATTTCATGCATCACCAAACTAGCTTGTGATCTGTAGAATGGTTTGCTTTCTGAGGAAGAAACAGTGTCTTGTTGTGTTCAGGTTAGATCTTAACTTTGTTCTCTCCATAATTTTGTTGGTTTAGAGGATCACAGGGTTTTTGATGTTGGCTGATCTTCCCATTTCAGAGACACCTTAGGGGGATTGTATTTAAATCTGATCTCAATCAAGATTTCAGAAGATGCCCCCTCAGAGTTTTAACTTGTCGTACTGTAAAATTCATACTCATGTTGAGACTCCTTATTTGTCTGGGCCAGCCAAAGCGTATTTGTGTATTTAATTTTTTTTTTATATGAGAAGATTGGAAATCCTGAACTTATCCACCTTTTTAAAAGGCAATTTACTGGCAAAAGCCTTTGATGTCACTAGGACAATTGTCTATTCTGATGTGCTCCAAGGAGACCACTGACATGCTCCAAGGTGACTTGTAGAATAATTTTTCCTTTTGATTTATTTTTTTGCTCCTTCCCTTCCTTCCCTTCCTTCCCTTCCTTCCCTTCCTTCCCTTCCTTCCCTTCCTGTGACCATCTTTTCCTTTTTTGCTTCAAAGTACAGGAATTTTACTGGGAATTAACTTTTCATCTGACATTGATGAAAAATAATTGAAATAATAAACCAAATAATTGGAAAATAAAACAAAAACGTAAGGTTAAACCAATGCATCTCTTTGAGAGCTTTAGTAGACTTGGGAAAATTTTATATTCTGCTTTCCATGATTCTTGATTTCAGACTTTAGCACTTATTTGTAATTCTCCTTTTGCACCATTACCTTTATGCTGGCACAAAACAACCACATAACTGTGCCAGTCACAGAAAGAAGAATTATGTTTCTCTGTCAGAAGGAAACAAATGAGGAAGAGTTGTTATCTGTCCTACTTTTTTAATATCCATTATGTGAGCTAGCTGGCAAATAATAGTGCTGCTTTTGTATATTCTTCCTAGAACTTAATCACTGTGACTACTTGATTAAGATGCTTGTGGTAGGTTTTATTGCTTAAGGTAGTAGCTGGCACATTTTATGCTAGTAAGAACTCTTGAATCTCTGCTGATAATGGCATTTATGGCTCTGCTGTTGAGCAACTCTAAGCTGTATCTAAGTGAATTTCCCTTCTTGTCTGAAGTCTGTATATTTTTCCTTGTCTTGGACTAAGTTGAGGGGAAGAAATCATCTATCATTTGTCCCAGGACTCATGCAGTGTTCTGCTTTTAGGGCAAACATAACTTAAAATATTATTCAGAAAACATTGAAATTCTTTACTATTAGGAGTTCTAGTACCAGAAACTAACCAATACTATACTACAAAGACAGAGGAGAAATAAATGCTTGTACTTTGTGTTTAGTTAAAACTTGGTCATTTTCCCCTTTGTGCCCCTCTTGGTCATTTGCCCCTTTGTGTATCCAAGACTGTAGAGAGGTAAATTGCATGTTTACAGAGAGCAGAGGAATATGCAAGACAGGTGGAAAGAATAGCAAAGCATTTGTCTCTGTCCTCATGGAGACAGGGTTTGGCTGATTCCAACAAATTAATTTGCTTGTCTACATCATGGCTTTTCTTAAGACAATTTTTCTTGTTGCTGTGAACTCTGGGGATTACCTGAACTTTGTTTCCCAAGGAATTAAACCTCTGGCCACTAAACTGTGATCTTTTCAGGCACTTGATTTAAGACTGCCATCTTTTTGTATTTCAAATCTCAATTTTATCTCCTTCCTGAAATACTATGATTTTGTTCTTGTATTCCAAGGCAAAATAAACCATTTCATTTTAGTGTCAACATTTATTAGCTTCTAGTGAGAATCAAAACCACTAAAATCATCTCTTCTCTCTGGTGTTAGTGCTGTCTGCCAACTCTGATTTATGTATTTATTGCAACACTCTGAGTGTTAGTCTAACCATCAACATCTAAGGAATTGTTGGACTCTGTCAGCTGCTTTCTAAGACTGCTCCTAGATAATGCTCTCTGGGAGGCAGGTCCAGGCCTTGCTCTGTGTGCCTGTCAGCTGTGGTTTGCAAGCAGAAATTCTGGCAGTGCGGTGATTAGTCACATCCTAGTTTTGAATGGCAACAGATCTTTTTTTCCCCCTCTCTTTTCATTAACTATGCAGTCTTATGACTTTGGATGACCTGCTGTTGGACTTTTTAGTAAAGATTGTATCATTCTGCCTCTCTTTGATCCCTTTTCATTAGATTCTAGTAATCAAAAAAAAAAAAAAAAGAACAAAAGAGACTATTTTCTCAGAAAAAGAGCCAAACAGGTTTCACAAGAACATAGAGGGAAGTTATTTTCTTTCCAGGTTCTGTGTTCCCCCACTAGTCTGACACCTAAGAGTTCTCAGAAAACCTCAACCAATTGAATGTTGGGGTATCTGCTGTCAGGTTTATTGTCTTGTTCTTGCCTGGAATATATGGTGTATATTTCTGACCGAACTCCAGATGACAGTCAAGCACAAATGTTAATGAGTGGTTACTAAGCACAGTTACAGATTTTTGTCAGGTGAAATTCTGTTAATTGGTTTGGCAGCAGATCTGTGAATTTTCACTAGGAATTTAATGATTAGTTGTGTATTTTGCATTTCAGGGAATGTAACTGAATGAATACTAGGTTGCCACATAAGGAAAGATTTCTAATTATCATGTGCAACTTCTCGTGTCTTTTGAATTATGAATGTGACAGACATTTGGATTAAGCGTGTTCTGGTGAGGAATTCTTTGTATGCACTTGAATTCTACAGTCCATATCTTTCTTTGTAGAAAAGAACTTTGTTGTTTATTCATTTGCAGAAAGGCAATCTCCCAAACTACTTCAATAATTATAACCATCAAAGAAGGCAAGTCATCCCCCATTGTAGCCTCTAATTACTGGAGGAAAACAGGATTAAAATCCATTTTATAGTTGTGCTTCAAATATGAAATGGATCATGCATAGAAACACCTCAAAATGTAGCTTGTCTGATACTTAGGAAACATACAAGGTGCATACAGCCTGGATTATGGGGTATGGTGTTGGGAAACCAGTCCTTGTTCTCAGGTCCCAAGGAAGGTCCTTGGCAGGAGTATTTCCCTTGACTCAGTGCTGGTGAGGCTGCCCCTGGAGTATTGCAGAAATAACTTAAAACATAAATACTGTGTGCAATTCTGGGCTCCTCAGGACAAGAGACACGAGGAACTGCTAAAGAGGCTCCATTGAAGGGCCACAAAGATGATTAAGAATCTTGGCCATCCCCCCTGATGAGAGGCTGAGAGACCTGGGAACATTTGGCCCAGAGAGAAGGCTCAGAGTGCATTTGATCCCTGTATATGATAAATAGCTGAAGCGAAAGTGTGAAGAAGATAGGTGGATCAAGCTCTTTTCAGTGGTGCTCAGTGACCAGTCAAGTGACTTTTCAACCAAATATAAATCCTGTAGGCCCATGCTGAGCAGTAGGAGTTTCCAGAATAGGCAGTTCAGTTTGAAAGCATCAGTGTTTTGACTACAAACATTATTGATTACTTTCTTTTTTTTTACATAAAAATAATTTTATGTAAATCTAGTTAAGGAAATAGTTTCTCAGATTATTTTTTCTTGAAGAAAATTAGATATGAACTATAGATCATGGTTTGGTATGCAATAGAATGCTTACTGTGAAATGAAATACTTTAACAGTATTTTCTGTAAGAAAGAGTGGGCTTTGGGATGTGTGCTGGTAGGTTCCTGCTGAAATGTGGCACCTGGGCTTCATTCTCCATTTGCACTTGATGAGGAAACCACGTTCTTGCTTCAAAGGATGAAAGCAATGTAATGCTAAGTCATGTGATGTACCATTCTGAGAGGTCAAATACAGGCACCCAAATCACTTGAGCAGGTTAAATCACCAAGCTATTGTACTTTGTTAATAAGCCATTAAGGCATTTTTCTTTTCTGAATATATTTTGAGGAAATGATTTCTGTTTTTTCCCCTAAAGTTTATATTTCCAGCTGAAAAATCATGTATTCTCCTTAGCTTTTCTTTGGGCCTTTGTGGTGTCTTTTTTTTTTTGTTTGTTTATACTAAAGACAACTCAATTAACTCACTTTACCATCTCCAGATGATCTTTGTGAGCATTCTCAGTTTATTTCCCTCCATGAAAGAAGTCATTGCTTAAAACCTAAATTGTGTCATAATTAAACTAAGCAGTCCTCCTATAAGCCTCTAGCGTCGGTATCTTTTGTCTATCAGTCAAAATGGCATTTCTTAGAGCAGAAGCAATTGCTAGGACAAGGTGAGATGATGACCCTGCTGATCATTTTATACTGTGGTTCTCAAGAGCAAAGTCCCAGTTAAGCTTTTTCCAGCTTTTCATGCTAAGTGGTCTCAAATTGTCAAATGTTTAAAAGTCTGAAGGGAAGATTTGGGTGCATATCTTAAACAGATCAGTGAGAGAAAGGAAAGACAAAATTATGTGCCTTCTCCTTCAGGTAAACCAAGTTTTCTCAGTAGTTCTAGACCTGTTCTGGAACATGTTATACTGTCTGAAAGATGTATTTTGAGGGATTTAGTGTTGAAACTTCATTAATTTATTTTTTTTTAACTTTCATTATTGTACATCATCTTTAAAAAATATTTTTCTTGGATTTAGTTTGATAAAATGAAAATATTTTAGGAATACAGAATAAAAACATTCCTGAATTCAGTTTGAAGTGAGGCTAGAATAAGCCTGTTGTTTAATACACCTGCATACCACTGAAAACTTTACTTTTCCTAATTAAAACTACACTAATAGAAATACCAAAAATATCCAACCAGAACTGAAAATTTAAAACATACTAGAAGTTGATTAAAGTAGATCAACACAGCAAGCAGCTAGGCTTAGGAGCTTGCTTTCATGCATTGTGCTTTTCATAGCCAGCAGTCACATCACCTTCTGATCTGATTCTGTCAGCACTCACAGGCAAGGTCAGGTCGGGTCAATACTCAAATGGGAAAATGCCTTGGTGCTGTAGAAAATGCTTTTCTGGATTTGGTACTTGGGTCTTTTTCTCAGAACTATTTCAACAACATGAGGCTCTAGGACAATGTCTGAGAAGAGCAGGAAATGTACCCAAAAGCTTAATAATATTTGATTCCTAAAAATTTTGGGGCATTTCTGCAGAAATGTTGAGGTCTGCCCTAATCTTTTAAGGCAGTAACTTAGCATGTTTAAATAATTTTGAACTGTTGATTTTTGTATCCCTCTTTAATTTTTTTAGATTGAAAACCATAGTGTACATGTTCGGTATGACATATCAAAAAATTACTTTAGACTTTACTGTAATTAATAACACAAACATTGTTGGCTTTTTAAAAAAGATATATGTTTGAAACAGAACCTGAAATAATTGCAAAAAGATGTATCTTGTTTTATGTCATCTACATTTTGGGATTTTCGAAGTTTAAGCTGACACTGACATTAAGCTAAAAAATCCATAGAATTTAGTCATACCTTTTATAATATCTCCAGGGCTTTTTTTTTACTTCAAGGGAGAATTTACCTAATTTTTCAAAATATTATTACACAACCTGCAGAGTTGTATTTGTGATTTAGGACAGCACTTTTGTTTAGCATCAATGACTTTAAGGGGAAAATAGTTTATTATTCATAAAAGTGGCAAATGTGTCTAATCTGTACTGATAAAGATTAGACATACGCTCACATTAAAATTTAGGTTTGTTAAGGTACACTTCAATTATAGTGCTGTTATGATATGATCAAGGAAATTGGTTTATTCACAATCTATTTTTTTGACTTGACATAAACTATTGGTTTTACTACATTCACATGGTAAGCAAAATTACTGGGCACTTGAAATACCTTGAAAAGAAAAATAAAGCTGTAATTTTCCATTAACTTAGGTAGCAGAGTGTGAAAGCTCCCATAACCATCTTAATAATTTGGTTGAATGTTTGACCTAGATGGTGTTGAATGTTCTCTTCAAAATACGTGTGGTGAAGATATTTTGCCCGATGAGATTCTGGTGTGGTATGAATTTCCCCTGGTGTACCAATGAAGCACCTTCCAGAATGTTATAGATACATACAAATCACCTTCATTAGGGCACAGATTGCTCTGATTACTTCACTGGCTACAAAAGACTTCCCCTTCTACAAGAAATACCCAGTGTCGTTATTTGCATTGCTGTTAGCTATTACATAGTAATAGTAATAGCTGGTAGCTATTACCATAGTAATAGGCTTTGAAAATGCAGTGCTTGGTTTGCACAAAAAAGGTCAGAATCAGCCAAGATTGCCTTAACTCTTGGTAGCAAAAGCTAGGATAGAATTTTAAAGTCAGGTTTATGATGCCTATCTTTTATATTGCAAAAGATAGAATCCACAAAGGATTCCAGTGTGTGCACCATCTGATGACACCACTGCTACTCTGCATTTAAAGCAAGATGTCTTTGTGAGACCACTTCAGTTAGAAAAGCAGTGTTCCTTGTTATTTTACCTGGTTGCTAGAGGATACTTGCATTATTAAATCTCCAAAGAAATACTATAGCTTTTCTTCAGAGTAGCTGTCCTCAGCCTAGTTGCAAAAGACTTTCCTTTAACTGGAAATTCTCATCACTGTTGAGAGGCTTCCTGCTGGACTCCTTGTCTTTTGAATAAGTTCTGTAAGATGGTGCCTGATACCTATTCTTTTATGACAGCCCTGGGTATTCAGATATTACTTCAGAAAATACAGGGAACAATCCTTCCAACCATTTTTCATAGGTTTCTAATTTCATTTCACTGCTTGATCTTCCAAACCTTTTCAGAGGAATTCCTTTGCAGCGCCTATTGCTTTGGGCTGCAGACAGGATGGATCAAGACTCATAACTGTATGCAAAGGTCAGTTTGATTACTTTGCCTTAAAAGCACACGCCATTTTAGCAAAAAGCCTCCAAAATTCCACAAAAATCCCCAAAAAGTCATTCAAAACTAAATCTTCTAGTCTAACAGCAGCATCCAACTTCTAATTGCTCAAATATTCATGGGGTCATCTTTGATAAATATTTTTAGAGGCTCCTTTTTTGGGATTTGAATTCAAGAATTGGAAGAAATGTGTCCAGAGTGAGTAAATGGAGAGAATAACATCAGTGTCAACAAAATGATCAGCTCTAGAGGTACCTCTGCAGTAGTGCTTCCGCTGATGGTTTGGCCACATGAGTGACAGATTGCATTTAGGGAAACCTTGCATTTGCCTTTTACACTGTTGACTATAGCAAGTATTACACCTTAAACTTCCTTTGGCTTCATATGAAGTATATTGATGAGATATTTGGCATGAAATTACGTGCAAATAAATGCTTGATTCAGGGGAAAAATTGAAGTGAAAAAAAAGAAACTAAATTGAGGCAAAGGATGAGATCTAATAATAAAGAAAATGTGTCCAAAAGCTGAAAATTGTTTAGAAATTGCTCATAGTTACATTAAAGTCATTGTGTTCTCACAATGCTCATACATTTCACTCCTGATTACTTCATGTATTTTTTACTTTACCCCAACTGAGAATGAAATTTGTAGATATGACATGTTTTTAAAACAATGTTCTCAAAGAGTGTTTTGCTGCTTTGATTCTTTCTGTTTATGTGGTATGTTTCTTGTGACTAAATCTAGTTGCTATTTTAAAAATAACAGTGACCCTTCAATTTTCTGAACCATAGGGTAACTTCAAGAGCAAAGCTCCTGTAAATGTCAGACTCTGATAAAGGTGCACACAAATATTATATATACATACCACTGGGGGGGGAAAAACCAAAATGTATTTAAATGTAAAATTCACTTTAAAGAAACTTTGCATTTTAGTTGTGATGGTGAGATGTCTCCATTTTATCAAGACAGCTTGCATGCAATATGAGTGGATTAATTCTATGTTTTGGTTAGCTGACAGCAGTATAAACCTTCTCCTGACTTTTAGAACTGTGCTAATCCCTGTTCCCTGCTTATAATCCCTCTACAAGAGCAAGCAAGGTGAATGATGCTTTATCTTAGATCAAGACAAGGCATCTGACAGCATTTGGAAATTGCCTGAAGATTTATTGTGGTGAGTGTGACATTTTAAGTGAAAAAGTCTTCTAGAGTACTTGAGGAAATAAAAGAAATGTTTGAAGAGCTAGTAAACGTTTGGTTTGGGATTTTTTTTTTTTGGATCAAGGTTGCACATTAGAAAACACAAATATCATCTAGTTACAGGTTCCTTTTTGCTTACTGTTTTTTCAATTACTATTTCTTCTGCCATATAAATTAATACCACAAAAATGAATAGCCTTTGAAAAATTATTCAGTAATAATTTATAAATAATCATGATTTTGCATCTTTTGCAGGTTACAGCATGTGTTTATGAGTATTACATTACGTTACATTCCTCATTAGGAATAATCAATGGATCAGTATTCTTGAGATAAAGATAATTTTTAAGCAGAAGATTTGTGTTTTCTTGCGAGTGCTGCACATGAATGATCTTTATCCATCTTCTCCTTTTTATTGGTTTTCAGTAATTAAGTTTGTGAGCCTAGATGGGTGACATCTTTCATTGCTTACCAACTACATGTTGACTTCTGAGTCCCTTTAATATTCTCTAGTTTTCCTATGCTTCTTTCCTGTTTTATTTCTGGTACCTGTGGGGATTTTGTTTGTTTTAGGAGATGGTCTTTTGTGTAAATCCTTTTGTGGCCTCTATAGCATATTTATAGGTTTTTTTCTAAACAAGAGTTCAGATGTTGTCCCAATTTTAAGTGGTATCCTGGTTCCTTTCACTTTTCTGGTGCAAAGTTGGATGCACCCAGAAAAAGTTGGATGGCCAATTTGTGATGAGTGTTGGAGATATCCTTGACTTTTTTCTGTAGGAAAACACCTCTGTCAAACACCTGCAGAACACCTGCAGGCCTGATATACTCAAGAACTCCTGGAGAAATCTGTGTATCTGCAGTGTCCAGAGCTGGCAAGATGCTGTTTTCTTCTGCTCTAAAGCTTCTTTGGTTGGTAATGAAGCACAGAATGAATGTTGTGCTTCTCTCAGCTTGTTTCAATAGCAGCTCTGCCACTGCCTTCTTCCCACCAGTCCTTACATTAAGCCAACTGCTAATCTTGTCAGGATAGCCTTTCTGTACTAAAGAAGAACTTTTCAAAAATTGTCACTAGTTGTTCTGTGACTCCACTCAAATATTCAGTTGATAAGTTCTTGCATTTTGAGAGATTTTCATTAATATTTCATTTTCTCCCATAGGAGAAAAAGACTGAGTTGCTGTTTAATATACTTGTTCAGAAATATGAAAGAAAATAGTACATTCTGTGATTTTTTTTTTCTGTGTGATACTAGAAGATCTAGTATAAATTTTAAAAGTAATAGATGGAAGGTTAATCTAATAGTAAAAAACTGTTCTAAATCTTGTAGAGAAGAAGCAAATCATAATGACTAGGTAAAGGAATATTCCAAGGGTTTTAGTAGTAGTGAAAGATTTAGAAAGAAGAAAAAATTGTATGTCAAGCAAGTTAATTTAGTTAAATAATGGTCAGAAGCATCCAAAATAACCTTCCTTTGAAAAGTAATATTTGAAATGGTCTTGGCTAAAAAATTTGGAGTAAATGCTTCTTTGACCTTAAATAATTTATTCTTTAGATTTCTAGCTCAGAATTTTGATTGTGATAAGAACTTTTGCCACTTAGTTTCGCTTTCTAGACTGTATTTCATTACAAAATTTATTTGAAATTAATTATTTTCATATTTTATAGTCATGTTTGTCTCAGTTTTGCCATTATTAAGTGTCTATGACATGATAATTTTTAGTAAAGTAGTTTTTTATCAACTGGCTAGAATGGGAAATAGATGTTTCCACTTTAATTTTAAACTGCATTTTTTAAAATCTGTGATTATTTTGTAGGTTTGTATGCTTTTCACCACATGTGCTCAGGAGCAAAGGACTGCTTTCTAACTTTGTGTCTGACAAATTCAAACCATTTACTAGTACTTCCTGATTTGTTAAAGGATCTCTTTTGGGTCCTCAAATCTAGAGACCCAAAGGAGCTGAACAGCTGCACTTGCTCCCAAGTTCCTGACAACTGATTGCACTGTCTTCTCTCCACAGATCCTGCACTTCTGGTTTCCTATTCCCTTTTTTTTTCCTCTCTCTCTCTTTTTTTATTTTTTTCCCTTGCTGCTAGTTCTAGGGGAGTCATGTTTGACACTTCATTTGTAATAATGGTTTAACTAATTGGTCAAGTCTGTGCATTGTCTGGTAAGGAAAGACATCAGTTGGATATTTTTTAGGTGGGATTCTTACTTATCATCAGGGTCCACTATGTCCCATTATTGTACCACTAGTTCTTTAATAGGAATAGCTATTAAAGAATAGCAGGACATTATCTTAGCAAATTTACCTCCAAATTAATCTGGAGTACATGATATTTCTAACTTTCATGTGAGAAGATTTTTTAGCTAGGAACATGTAAGTAATTCTGCTATCTTCTTTTTCAAGGGGCATATTAGAAAATAATTTTGTTCCTCAGATTGTGAAAACCTGGTGATTAGATTGTCACAATCATGTAGAATTTGTAAAAATCCAGCACCCCCACTCAGTCAAAGCATGAGTTTTCCTGTTGGCATTGGCAAAATCATTCGTATTTGAAAAGAAGAGGAGTATCTTTATTTTTAATCAGTTTTCTAGAGATGATGACTTACCAGAAAGCTGAAGCCAATCCCTTCCTCAGCAGCGGAGGATATGACAATGCAAGACAAAAATGGACATCTTCATATAGGAGCATATAGTTCCCAGAATATTTTACTCAGTTCTCATATTTGATGGTTTGGGAACTTCACATCAGTGTTGTTTAGTCACTCTCTGACTCTTTCCTTCTCTTTGAAGTACATCTGTTTTTTTTATTTTTGCCCCCTCCTTGGAGTTCAGGAACAAATAGAAGCCCAAAGCAATCTTTAGGAGTATCTGGGTTGTGTACAAATGTTTCTTGTTAATTTAAAACCATTCAGATCCAATAGGAGGAAATATGGATTGTAGTGAGATAAACTGCAGCTGGGAATGACCAATGTACAGATTGAGTTCACTGTCCCTGTCTCCACTTCAGCCTCTCTTACTTAGAAGCTGGATGCTTGTGCAATTTAAGGAAGCTCCAGAAAGCTCTGTTTGACATTATTGGCTCTGGGGCAATTACTGTATGGAAGGCTGGCAGTGGTGCTCCATGATGAGCCCTGCTTTGTTTGGTCTATGGAAAATAAGTGTGCTCTGACTTGATCTGTTTAAACTTTGATGAGAGATGTTTGCTGATTGCAGCTCTTTCTGCTTTAAGATCTTAAATAGTATGACAGAAATGGTTTGTAGCTTCCCCTGTTTTTCTTTCTGGAAGATATGGATAAATTACAGCAAATAAGAAAATATTCTCGAGTGTATGTAAAATGTCTGTAAACACACCATGAAAATATTTTGCTTTATTTAAGCATAGAAACAATTTCACACTTGAAATTAAGTCTTAATTAAGAGATATCTAAGATGCTGTTATTTTACTGCAGTATTCTTTTGTGCATTTTTACTGGTGCCCTAGTTTTATGAAGCTCAGGAGTAGTCACATGAATATATTCTTGGATTTTCATCCAATATTGTTGCTAAGGAAACATCATCTTTAATACTGTATCCTTGTCTGCAGCCTGTCTGTATTAATCAATGCCTACTAATGCTCAGCACAAATCAAGGAAAGATGAAAAAGAATCTTAATTTCTTTTATTATCAAGTAGTTTATTATTGACTATTCTCCTCCAGGATTCCCTGCCAGTTCAAACCTCACACAAATTGGAGGGTCTTGTCCATGACTCTAGTCTCATCCCATGCAGACACAACATGGACAGGTTTTATTTTTTTTCATTGGCTGCCATTAGTATTTAATATAATAATCTAACATTGGTCTTGTACAGTGCATGGATCTGGTCAAAATGTTGGGGAATGATTACATATTGCTCTGAAAGGGAGAAGGAACCTTTCCTGAATGCATTAAAAAGGGGAGCTTGAATGTACTAAAGTGAGAAACACATGCCTTTCAGTAGGCTGTTAGAGCTCTACTACTGCATTTCAGCCCAGTTTGAGTATCTGGCTAGGAAAAGACCTGTCTTCCAGACACAGTGGTGGAAACCTCAGCTCACTACAAGTCCAGCTATTTGGTTTGTTGCAATTGTGACAGACAATTTTTTAAATTTTCTATTTCTGAACTCTTCTGAGAAGTGCCAAGTTCTAGAGTAAATTTAAAAATTATTTTGACTTAGCAATTTGTTAGCATCATAGCTGTTTTTTTTCATCATAAAATTTGCCTTTTGGATGTGTTCTTACATATGTTACATGTTACTAGAGTAGATCTAACATCTGTTGTGGAAGAGCCCAGGTCAGAAAGGCCAGAGGCAAACAAGAAGGCCTGAGGAACTTCTCATTAGGAATATCTGTTTCCTTTTCTGGACAAGCAGCAGTATCTTGTTCATCAGCTTAGTCATCCTTCAAGGACAAGGAAGGAAACCAAGCTCCAGTTTACAGTCTAGCAGTGTGGGCTAGATGCAAGCACAGTTCCAGCAGTCTAACCTAGAGAGGTCATACCAGCTCTCATTACCAGGATAGTAAAGGGAATTCTCTCCTGAGTGCTGTAAAGGGAATATGTGTCCTTTTCTTCTGAGTGCAGAGCTTTTTATGCCACTAAGCAATCTCTTTCCTCTCCCTAAGAAAGAAAATGCAAGAGAATATTTTTGAGGGAGGGTACCTAAGCCCACAAGTCCCGCACTAAGAGATTTGAAAGCTGCCTTTAGAGCTGAACCACAGCCATACTTTTCTGCCTGATCTCAGGAGCTGAGTGGATGAATGGCAAGCAGCTATTGCAGATACCATCCCAACATGATTTTGACACCTCAGTAGAGTTGTGTTGAAGATCATACCCAGAGTATCCAGAGAGAGCTCAAACTCATTGTTTGATCCTGTTAACCGCATCACACTACAAGTTCCTACAGTCCATGCATGGAAAGTGTATACTGTTATTTGTTTCTGGGCACCCATTCCAGTTAAGCTCTTTCTGTCTGCACTAGGAAGCAATTTAAAGTGTTTTGCTCAGGGCAGTTCTAGCAGAGAATGTTCTCAAGGATGTGACTGGTACTGATGCTTCTACTCTCGAGGTTAGATCAAGACACTGTGTTTTTGTATTGATTGCTATGCTTATTGGTATTTCTTGGTCACTCACAGTCCAATGAAGGAACTGAAAAGAGTCACCATATTGTGTAAAATTCGAATCTAATCCTTGACTTCTCATGAGTACACAAAATTTTTAGATCTGTAATTCTGCATGGTTCCCCATGGGATTAATAATAGCCAAGATTTGATTATTAAGGAAAAACATTGTCTTATCATTCATGTCTCATGTCAAAATAATGTAAATATGTGTAGTAGTTACTTCGTTTAGTGTTGGTAACAGAAATAGTCCCTTGACTTTTTCCATGCTTCTCTTTTTGATCTGCTCTGATAGCCTGTGAGATAGAATACCTGCAGGTGATACTTTAAGTTGTCCTTCACTCCTTGGTCTCTAAGAAAAGATGTGGAAAGGTGTTTTTAAATAGGTGTTTCTTCAGCCACTGCTAACAGCTTTGCTAAATAGTTTCCCTGAAATTCACGATATGTGCATTTTTTAAAAGGGCTTGCTGTGTTAAAATATTTATTGTAGATTAATTTTCTTCTTTCAGTGAATGTCTAGAAAAGTTAGCAGTTTACTATATCCCATATCAAGGCAGAATTTGAGCTCAGTTGTTTAAGCCAGTATTTTGTATTGTGATGTAGAAAGAACTAATACTGTGATACTGCTATTAGTTGTTATTTGCCATTTATTAATTAGAAATAAAGGAAGCCTTCTCTGTATTCACCTAATATTCTTTGAATGAAATTAGTTGGAATGCTTGGCCTGAGGACAATGTTCTCCTTTCCCTTGGTAGTGCCTTTAGTGTTGTCCCTTCCATCTCTGATGCATTGTGTTTCTCTAAAGACTCTGAGCTTCAATTAAAAACATGCAGAGCTAATTTTTGGTTGCTGTAAATTGTTTTTTCAGGTGTGGTGTGGGGGTGCTTTTGCATGTATGTGTGTCTATACACATACAGTGAGTGTTTTGTTGTACTTGTGGTGTGGTTTTTCCTTGTCTAAAAATGCACTATGCACTTGTAGCACAGATCAGGACAGGATTGAAGAGGTGCGGAATCAGACATGAGACTGCTGGGTTTTTCCTATTTTCCTCTTAGTTTCTGTCTCTTTTTACTTGCTTATTCTTTTAACTTCCTTTTCTACATTTCTTTATTGTCCATTTGGTCTAATTGCTCCCTTTCTGTGGTGCCATTCTAAAAAAATAGATCATTTTGGATGCAGCATTTTCTTTCCCTCCAGATGTTTTTCCTTTGTCCTGTGAGTTCACCATCTGCCTCTGTGTGCTCTGGAAGATGTGCAGGTGTTAGTCAGGATTAGGTGGCAGAACTGAATTGAAATGTGATTAGGTTTTGCTGCCAGTTCCTTTCTGCAATGTTTTTTAATTGTGAAGTTGCTCTGTCAGATAAACGACTCCGGAAGTGCTGTGAAGCCAAGTGGGGAAATATTGGTTACTTTGTCCTGGCGCTGAGGGAACCGGGGAGTAGCCAAGGGTACAAATTCCCATAGCAAAATGGAAAGGTTCAGGGCTTTTTACCTTTTCACCTTTGAAGTTAGGAATTCTGCTCAGTTTTGCATGTGGAACTCATCAAGCAATATCAACAAACTGAACTTCTATTTTAAAACAGAAAAATATGGAAGTGTATTGTGTACTGTAGTTTAACTTCATAAAATATTGTGTCTTCTAATGTGGTTTCCTCTTGCTCTTTGTGTATATAGAAAATGTGTACATCTTTTGAATCAGAAGATTTTTCTGGTAATTTCCTGGTTAGCTTTAACCTTGCTGTTTTTGTTTATAACTTCCCTTGTCTCCACCCTTTGAACTTTATTTATCAAAGCCTGTGTTCAAGTTAAAGATCATCTTACCTTTGCAAAGTGCTCAGCCTTTCTCCTTTCCAAATCATTTTGAGAAGATAAATATACTTACTGTGTGTTGTTAGTGATTCTGTCCACCAGTGTCTCAAGATCATTCATTACCCTGGCATTCAGCAGGGTTGGAAACTTTTTTAGCCAAATTAAACAGCCAGCTTTGGAAATTTTGTCTTCCTGGCTTCTGTGTGGTATTTCTACATCATTCTGGACTGCTCTACCTAGTATATTTGGAGTGTGATCAAGTAGTTTCTTTGGGTTTCTGTCAGAATATATTCTTACTTTTCTGTATTATGAAATCTGAGTCCTCAGAGCCCGTGTTCTCCCATACAGATTGCTGCCATAAACAAAACAAAGAAATATCTTGCTGACTAGAATGTTTTCTAGCTTGGTCCCAGATTTAGCAAAACAGTTCTGATGAACCTCAAATGCACTCTGAAAGACTGAAATACAAACAAAATTCTCTACAATACTAGAAATGTGGAGAGTTAATAATTATTCAAACCCAGCTATTTCCAATTGTTCTATATTAAATTTAAGACATTTAAGATAATCTTAATTGCTCTTAAGTTCAGTCATCTGAAGTGTAGTCATTGCCTCTAGTCCAAGCTAGGTGTGCTTTGGGTTTCTGTACAATCAGCACAATTCCTGTACAATCAGGAAGCTGTCCTCTCATAAAAAGGACATCAAATACTGTGTGGAATAAAGAACTTCTGGAGATGTGCATCTCTCTCCATTGACGATTGATGTGTAGATAGTTAAACACCAACTTCTGTTTTCCATTGTTTGTGTTTTTGAGTTTTAAGAAATATAAAGAAAGGAAAAGAGGTATTTCTCTCAGTGCATGAAAATCTGACCAAATTTAGGAAACACTTTTGGAACAGAGAATTATTGACTATTTTGCAACTAATTTAAATTTAGAAGGCTTTTGAAGGCTAAATTCAAGAAAGATGATGGTATGTACTATATTTAGAATTTCACAGCTACTGTGGAATCTGTGATACAAAATGACTTTTTATTATCTAGTATCCATAGGAAAATATTGTAAAAGAATTTTTAAGGAAAAAAAAGTAATGCAACTAACTAGGCAAATACCAAAGTGTCATGCAGAAATATTTTTATCTCTTTTTTTTTGGCAGCCTTGCTTTGCACCCTGAACGTGTGTTGGTGGCAACAGGTCAAGTTGGGAAGGAACCATACATCTGTGTGTGGGATTCATACACTGTGCAGACTGTATCTGTCCTGAAAGACGTTCACACACATGGCATAGCTTGCTTGGCCTTTGATTTAGATGGTCAGGTATGTAATTGATATTCTTTTTTCAAACACTTGAATAAATTGTTTATCTATTAGAAATCTTGTCGCATAGCTTTTCTTTAAAAAAGACAGTGTACTGTCTCAGGTTCTATGTGCTTATTCTCAAGTTGAGGAAGATCAATTTGTATTACTAATGAATGCCAAATATTTACATTTGGCAAGAAAAGTATAACTTCAAAAGCTTTTTGAATGGAGATGAGGTGGTAGGGAGGTTCTTGTGGTCTGTGAGCCACAGTTCAGAGTTAGACCAAATGACTGGAGACAGTGGCCCTCCCCTGTGCAGGGACATGTCTTGTGCCCATAGTGATGGTAGCTCTGTTGTGTTGCTCACCTTGGACGCCTTCAGGCAGTATCCCCTTCTCTTTCATGCATTTTGGATTCACTGGTGGCTCTCCACGTTTTGGTTGTTTGTTCAGACTCATGTATTCTATATCTGAGAGTCAAGAAAAAGGTTTCATTGGAATTTTGTTGCTTTTGAACGTTTTCTGAGTAGTAAATTGGTCCTCAGAGCTGCTACCTATATTGGAGACTGTTTTTACCAGACACTAGCTCCTCTGAGTAAAGAGACTTTCTTGACTGATGTATTGGAAATGGAAAATTTAATGGTTATATTTACATGTTAGGTAGCAGCTGCAAAGGTATTAGCTGAGAAAATCCTTTCTGGAGATGTGCTTTCCTGGTCTATGAAACACTTCTTTCCTTCCCACTCAGCCTTGCAATGTGATACTCAGATTTAGTGGTATCCCCAGCTCCTTTTGCTTGCTAAAAAGGTCAGTGTCTGTTAGTTACTGCTGTTCCCTCAAGTGAGGATGTACTGTAGAGACCAGTTGCTGTCCTTAAGAGAGTATCAAGTGGAGCTGTGTTGAACAAAAGAGGAAAGCCTTGTCTCTGTTAAAACATGTTGTAATTGTTGTAGGAATGTTCTGAGTTTGTTGAAATGACCTCTCACTGTTCAGGCAGTCAGCTTCTAGAGTCAGCTTCTTTCTAGAATCTCATTTCTACTTCACAGCAATATCTTTTCTCTACATTGTTCTTGTTGTGTTACTCCCTCACTTGAATGGCCTTCTTAATTTAAGGTCAAGATACATCAAATTAGGATTGAAATACCCTGATTTTTCGAAGATGGAATAGAAAGGTTAGATTTTGTAGTATTAATACATAGGCAGCATGGATAGAAATTGTATTTAACTTGTTTATTTTTCTTCTCATAATCCTGGAGCTTTTCAGACAGTAAAGGAATTATGTTATTTGGAATTGGTCTCTGTCTTTAGGAACAAAGATTACAATTCAAGGTTGGAGTTTGGTTTTGGTTTTTTAAACTCACTTAGATAATCTATGTAGAAATTGAAGCTAAATTTGTCTTTGATGAGTGTAAGTATTAACTGCTGAACAGTGAAAAAAGCTTTGCCCAAAAGATTTAAAAAAAATTTATTTATCAACATCAAGAGGGCACAATTCATGCAAAAATGTTACAGCAATACTAATTTTCTTTAAAAATTGAGCCAAATCACTCAGCTTTTTTTTTTTTTTTTTTTTAATAATTGAATCCTATTAGTCTTTCTGTTGAGAATTTCTATAGGATAAATAGCATTTTGACTGGTTAACACATACAATACAAGTGGCTGATTTAGTAAATAATTTGTGTCAAGAAATCTGTGCAAGGTGTCTTCACAGTCAAGACAAGACAAGCTGCAAAGCACAGGAAGATCTCAACATTTTATTTTTCTTGATTTTTTTTGAATAATCTTTTTTGTCCATTCTAGTTTTACAGTGTAAATGGCTTCAACCTCTTTCTGAATAATAAAGACTTCATAAAATTATATTTAATTCTGTTTGAGAAAGGATTTGGAAAGAAATATTTCCTCATAGAGGTCTTGAAGAATCAAGCAAAAAACTTTTAAAACATTTAATTGTTTTTGATCTTTTGTTTGTTTTCAAGAAGATTGAAGAAAATATTTTTTCTTTGTGTCTCTTGAACTTACAAAATAAATCCTAAATTCTGCAAGTTACATACAATTAAAGGTAATGAAACATACAGTTTCATTAAGGTCAGTGATTATTCCTTTTTTGCAAATGTCTCCTGACTGCAGCTTGCCCTGTGTGCTATACAGAATTATATATATATTAAACTCTATAGATCAGAAATATGTTGTTATCTAAGAAGATCTTTATAGTCATGATGTTGTACCTGAAAAGATGCATCTATGTGAGCTTTGGTGTAAGATATAGTTAATGTTTTCTTCTATATCAAAATGGAGCTATTGCTTCTGTCTCAAATATGTTACACATTTTTTGCAACTCACTCAAAATAATGGCTTTAGATTTCGTGAATATATTGAGTTATTTTTATTTGTTTAATTTGGACACTTTTAGCGTCTGGTCTCGGTTGGTTTGGATTCGAAAAACACAGTTTGTGTATGGGACTGGAGAAAAGGAAAATTGTTATCAATGGCTCCTGGTCATACAGACAGAGTAAGTACAACTAAATAGTCTGAGCATCAATGTCAATTTTAGTTTGTTAAACCGTGTTTGTATATATGTACTAGACCTGTTTCTGAACAAAACCCATTTTGTTTTAGAAACTGAATTTGCCTAAAGGTTGATATGCAAAAAGATGTGAAGATATTTAAGATGTGTGCATTTATTTCTAGAATAAAATGGGTAACTCAATATTTATTTGTATATGGTTTGTTGAGACTGAAAACATGTAGGAGAAGTGCATAATTAATGCACTTCTTAGACCCTAATCCCCATATGGGAAATCAAAATGCAAATAATTGCTTGATTTTTTCTAGTCTGTAAATGAACTTTAATGTTGTTTTATCATGTGTTTTAATTACTGTAGGGAAAAAAAAAGCCAGAACTATATTGGGTGTATATTGAAATTTCAATATGGAATGAGAGGATAAAAAAGTCTTTCCAATAGATCCATTTGAAGCATTTCAGACTCTGTGTTAATTTGCCAGAAGTTTTTACTGTTTTAACTGTCCTGTGCTAGAAAGACCATCTCTGCTGACATCCTTTGGGTTTTTTGTGCAGATATTTGATATTTCTTGGGATTTATACCAGCCAAACAAGCTTGTCAGCTGTGGTGTAAAACACATCAAGGTAATGAAATTACTCTTCATTTATAAAATATTTAAGCTGCAGTACTATATGCTCTATAAAATGTATAAAAATAGAATCTAAAAGTAATATAGAATGATAATATGTAAGGTTTTGTGTAAGAACAATATTGGTTCTTAGAACTGCAATCATGAATCACACCTGTCTACACTAGATACGTTAAAAGATCTGTATACTGAAAAACAGACCCTCCATGCTCAAAGAATTCATGCCCTGGCAGAAGTACTGTAGTAGGAATGAAACAGTTGTCAGTAGCATTGTATGTAATGGCTGTAATATCATTGAAAATTTAGGTTCTCTGAAATACACTGTTTGAAATCCAAAGTAGTGTAGGACAGGATGCACATGTTTAAGGTGACTCCAGGTACTCAAGTTTCTGAATCTTGGACAATGAATTAATTGCTGCACTGCAGAGTTGAAATGAACTGAAAAACCATTTCTTACCATTTAGAGAGGATATGGGGAGACAGTGAAAGAGAAAAGAAGAGAAGCAGCATTTTTCTTTCTTTCAATTCTTTTCTCTGCTTGTGTTAGTACCTTTGTCATTTGGAGCATTCTGTACCTGTTACAGAATTCATAATTTGGACAATTAATGTATTTTTCAAGCATGCTCTGTTTGATCCATGTAGCAAATTTTGTGCAGAAGGAACTTTTTTCAGGTTTAACTTTGCAGCAGGATTATCAATGATTAGGAACTGTGTTTCACATCAGTCAAAAGTCACTGTCTTCTCCCATGCACAGTTTTCTGTGTTACCACATCACAGCAGTAGATGGCACCTTGAAAGTTCTGTATTGCTGTTGTGTGGAGGTTCCCATGTGGGGGAAATGTGTTGCTTTTTATACAATGAACTTGCAGAGTAATATGTATTAGTGGCCTACTGGAATAAGTGTTAAATCTGTTGGCTACATTGCATAAGTCTGATTTGGCATGCAAGCGTTTAGCGTGTCAGTTAGAGAATTCCAATAACTTGTTTAATAATGATCTTTTTTTTCTACTTCTCTAAGAGGACCTTTATGCCAATAGTAAGTTAATATTGGTGATTTAGTATATTTAAGATGTCTTTATGATATCAAAATATATCTATTTAGATAAGCAAATGTGTGAGCAACTTTTAAAGCTCTACAAAGCCTTTCTAAATAGAAACATTATTTTAAAAATAACTGCTGTTTCCTCTGGGAAACCAGTATGGAAACTCAGAATTCTAGAGGTGTTTAGTCATTTAGATCAGGCAAGAGATTGTTGTTGATGTGTGTTTTTTTTAAACCACACCTTCCTGTTCTTTCAGATATCAAGAATTACTTTCATGTTTTTAACACTGTATTTTTTCTCAGATTATATTTTATGCAACTTGTAACAGTACTTAATCAAGTTATATAGATAATTCCATGTGAACTGATATTGAGGAATTTTCTTAGATACATCACCCACTTTCACATTGGAGCTAGGTGTTTCATTTATGCAGTGACTGTAGTTGCTTCTCAAGCAACAACATGGTCTATGTCTTTTAGTTAAAAAAAATATAAATTAAAGCCTACATAGGGGTTTTCACCCCAGCCAGCAGCTAAGCCCCAACCAGCTGCTCACTCACTCCACCACTAGCAGGACTAAGGAGAGAATTGAAGAGTAAAAGCTGGAAAACTCATGGGTTGAGGTAAAGACAGTTTAATAGAGAAAGCAAAACCTGCACATGCAAGCAAAGCCCACCAAGGAATTAATTCACTGCTTCCCAGGGACAGGCAGGTGTTCAGCCGCCTCCACAAGAGCACACATAAGGGTGACTTTGGAAGACAAGCTCCATCCCCTCAAATACTCCCCCCAGTTCTTCCCCTCACTTTGTTCTGAGCATGATGCCATTTGATCTGGAATATCCCTTTGGGCAGTTGGGGTCACCTCTCCCAGCTGTGTCTCTTCCCAACCTCCCATGCACCCCCAGCTTCCTCACCAGTGTTGCAGTAGGCAAGCAGAAGGGCCCCTGGCTGTGCAAGCCCTGCCCAGCAATAGCAAAACCATCTCTGTATTATCAACACTGTGTTCAGCCAAATCCAAGAGACAGCACTATACCAGCCACTGTGAAGAAAATTAACTATCCCAGCCCAAACCAGCACAACTAGTTATGATACTGGGATTTGTCTAATCAGTACTAGTTACTCTAATCAGTAATGGTAATTTCTGCTTATTTCTGAATTACAGTATTGCAAAAATACTGTACAGAAATCTATTCATGCTAACTTTTTACATTGTCCCATAATTATTGAACTCTGCTCAGAATTTTGAATTGATTAGTGGTAACAGAGCACCTTGCTGTGAAATACAGTTCCCTAAACACATATGCAGGAACTCCTGTATGCTGAGACAATAACCTGTCAGCGGTGATGCTTTCATGTTTTACATTGGATTACTTCAGCAGCTTCACTTTCCAATGCACATTTACATGTTTGGACAGGAGGGTTTGAAAGGAATATACAAGTGCTTCTTTTTTGCAAAGATCTCAGAAACTACAGGGTTTATCTGGAGACTTAGTTGGCAAGTATTGTGCTCTGACGAGAGACTTTGTCTGTCTTTAGTTCAGGATTCATTGATACATCTTGGGTGACCTAGGAGGGAATTCACACTTGTGTGATTGCTGCAATTTCACACAAATGGTTTATTAGAAAGTTCTTAAAAATCTCTGCCTCAGATGGCTACTGCGTGTGATCCGTGGTTCTGATGGGAAATACATCTGCAAAAAAACCAGCTGCCTTCAAACAGAGCAAATAGAGTCTCATCAGAATTCTGCATGCTTAGATGGCATCTTTAAATGTATAAAGTAACATAAAGTACAAATGCACCATTTTCAGCATAAAAGTCTTACATCAAAGAAAGATATGATAATTCTATTATGAAATACTTTTCAAAAATAACTGAAAATACAACTGACTCACAAATTATTATTTGAAAGAATTTTAGTTTAATTTAAAACTGTTATCCCAAAATTCCTTCCCAACTACTCTGTTATGATGATCTTATGGAAAGATAAAGTTGGTTAATAGCATAAAACCCTGTTAAACTGGAGAACTGAGACATGGAAAAGGGGGTGATTTCTTTTGCAGGCAAGGTACTTCTCTTTCAGATCTGCATATTAAATTTTAAGGTATTAGCAAAATAACCATTTCTAAATCACTTCATGTTGCAGTTCTGGAGCTTGTGTGGCAATTCCTTGACACCAAAACGTGGTGTCTTTGGCAAGACCGGTGATCTCCAGACCATCCTGTGCCTGGCCTGTGCAAGGGACGAGGTGACGTATTCGGGTGCCCTGAACGGAGATATTTATGTGTGGAAGGGAATCAACCTCGTCAGGACAATACAGGGAGCCCATGCTGTAAGTGCCCCTTTCTAAATTAACGCTGTATGCTAAGTAGATTTCTGGAAAGCCAGAAAGAGCAAAGCAAGGTCACCTTGGCTGTGTTCCTAAATGGTTTCAGTGATACTCATGATGTCATATTGGAATATTTTTTGAGAACAGTATACAGATTTGGAAAGTGAAGACATGTCAGTGAAAGTTTAACAAAAATTTTCCAAAGTGCTTGGTAATACTTTCTTTTAATTGAAATGTTTAATATGAATAAAAAGTGATTATAATTTTGCTATGTAGGTTTTAATTACATTTTCTGTGTTATTTTAAAGCATTTGGGTTTGTGATTAAAATAGGCAGCAAAAAAACCCACTTTTTGGTTTGCAATCTGATTTGTACATACTAAACTGTGAAAGTCCTCATTACCTCTCATTTGGTAATAGGCAATATTTGACTTCTAATTGTGCAAGTATGACTTAAAAACAAAGCCAACCAGGTTCTGTTTGGTTTAACCTATGGTGCATGGAACTGCTAAGGTCACTTTATGAAGCTATATGATTTGCTGGTTGAATGTTAATTTTGTTTTGAAAAGCATTGCACCGTCTTGATAATATTTGAAGTTTCAATCTTAGCAATTTAACATTGTGTGAAAAAACAAGCATATGAGTCCTGATATTGCAGCTTCAAAATTCTAGATAAAAATTAATAACAGTTAATGATTCTTGCTTGTTGGAATATGTTTGTTTTAACTGGCCTGTTGGACTGGGTGGCCTGGTGTTTGTAACTGAAGAGCAAGAGTCACTCTTGATTTAATCAGGTAGAGTGGAGGGGATGAAGTGATGAATTTTATGTGAGTGGGAGAGGTTGCTGTCAGTTGTGGTAAGCAGACTCTTGGTTTACCAGAGATTTAGAAATACACATTCAGGATGATTGCAGCTTGTAGAGTGAACTAATAATTCAAAAGTGGTTGGAGTGCTTATTCTGTCAGTTGTATAATGACACTGTCTCTTGTTATGAACAAAGATAAATTTTGAGGAATATCTGTGTGTGAAACGTATCCCAGATTACATTTTGCATTTAAGATTTCTTTATATACATAAAAGTGTATGTATATATAAAATAAAAAAAAATTACGGATAAACCCAGACAATGATACTGTCCTGTATGCATCTGTAGAAATATAAAATGTATTCAAGAGGGACCAAATTATGAATCAGGAAATATGAGGGGGTATTTACAGTATGGAGTTATTCTTGCTCTATAACTTCAGATCTGGTTTCGGTCTTCATAATAAGTATTCAATATTGTTCTTTTCTGTGTTTTCCTGTCATGATTGGCTATTGCCTATGCAGATCTCAATTCCCAGAGGGAAAAGTGTACTTAGTCTCCTGTTGAAAACTGATGCCAAAATATTCTCCCATTCTGTTGGTGCTGTAGGAGACAGCTGTCCTGCATATTAACATACTTGTTACTTGGACTATTTAGACTTGCAACAGTTTATTTCTCTGAATAATGCAGTGCTTTTCAGCTGTTTAAGTGTGAAATGACTACTGATAAACATAAGATGATGAAAGCTTGTTGCTCCACTCCCTTATGTGCTGTATCAGTTCTGAGTTGACCATAAGATCAAATTTGAAGTGCAGTAACATCCTTATCTTCAGTAACATCAATGGCAGAGCTCAGGTGACCTTGGAGTCGGTCTCATCTAGCCTTCTATTTTTGGCTCTGTCATCTAGGCTCAATGGAATTGTACTTTGCAGTACTGAAATTAAGTTATGAACACTAGTTCATGTCTTTGAAATTCATTTTTACAAGAGATTAGAATCACTACAAATCTCACTGATTTCAGGGGAAGAAAAACCCCAATAAAATATGGAAACTTCTTTCCAACAAAATGAAACCTTGTTTTTCAATTAAAAATTACTTTAAAGGATAATATTGACAGACTACTCTAAGCCCAACATATGGAAACTTGGAATGACAATATCTCTTCAGCTGTACTAAAATATTATCATGCTATTTTGTGGCTACTTAATTTAATAAATTAGTATACTTAATTTTATAAATTGTGTCCTTCTTGCCCAAAGGTAATGCAAGTGCAAGCTACAAGATTTATGGTGTATGTCTTTTGTTGAAGGGACAGTGTGCACTGTAGTAGGGAATTTATAGAAATTTCTCTTCAGTGTGGTAGTGTTGGAATTGTCATCCCTGCATACCTGTTCATCATCCTGCATCATGACTCCTCAACAGATGTGACATAAACTGTAATCTTACTGAAGGAAGATGTCTCATTATTTGTATAAATACCATTCTTTTCTTGCAGCATAACCAGCAGATATCTGAGATACTGGAAAACAGTTTCTAAAGCATGTTAGTGATGTGGAGAAATAGTCCAGCTCCAGATTTATTAGTTATTATTAAGATATTGTCTGCATTAATACAGAAAACCTGTTCTTTTCAAAGGTTGGTTCTCTTTGTTGTGGTTCCCTTAGCTGAAAAAACATTTTTCATTTTAAAAATAATTCAATGTGAAAAATAAGGCATGGTCTCCCAGTATGAGCAACCAAAGAAACACATAGCAACTTCAACACTAACAAGCAAAATAAGAATTCTTAATTCAGACAGATTATCTGTTTTCTGTCATAGCAATACCAACAGAGAGGAAAGTAGAGTTTCCTGCAGATTTCCATCTGAATTTGAGTAGAAACAAAAAGTTGAAAGCACAGAAGTTAAGAGTTGGAAGAGGATTAGGGAGTTCACTTAAAATAAAAATAGGAATGAAAAGTAGGAAAAGATGGAAAATGAGCAGGGTTTAGGAGTAAAGGCGCAGAGTTCATGTGCAGGGAACAATGGATAACAATGGAAACTTCAATTCTAGATTTGCCTCCTAAATTATAATCTTAGTAATGAAAATTTTAAAGGAGAGAAAGGAAACAATAACATGAAAGCATGTATAAATTCACTGGCAATGGTAATACTCCATGAGGTTATTTGTAGGTGATGGATCTGGCTCTGGGAAGTTAAGAAATACCTTGACTAATAAAAAAAATATTGATAGTTGTCTCTTGTATATGTATATCTATATGTATATGTATGTCTATTTGTATACCAGGGCAAAGAACAGATTATAGAAACTTCCACTTACCACCTTATAAGTGGTAAATTCAAGGTAGTCCATGGCTATTAAGATATATACAAGATGTTACTTGGATATTAAAATTGTATGCTTAGTTTAAACACTGTATATTTTAAAGATTCTTGTGTGCTATGCTTTTGCCTTGCATAGTAAATGTACCTAAGATGCTTTCTCAGGAGATGAATAATTAATTTTGAGATAGTCTTTCAGAGGTACACATTAAAGTTGTGTGGATTGATGTCAGAAACTGAGGTTAAATAACAAGCTTGAGGTTAAATAACAGGCACTCTGTTAAAACCATTGCACGCCTATGTCAGTGTGCTGGATACTAATTAAATATAGATGGAAACAATATAATGAACTTAAATGAATGGTTTTAAACTGGTATCATGTACCAACACCATGACCATTAAGTCATGCAGTATATTCTTTTGCTCCTTAGACCAGTCATTGGCTTCAAAGGAAGATGTCCACTTTTTTTAGCCAATGGGAGCTATGGGGACAACTATTTTAATTTTTTATAATAGTATGCACATTTTTGAGCTCTTTTCTGGATGATTTGTTAGACAGGAAGATCACATTTCACAGCAGTGTCTCTCCTCTGTAAACTCACTGACACGTACCTTAAATGTTTGCAATCCATTTCCCTACTGTGCAGTATGTGCTGGGAGAGACACTGTCTCGTGGTGTGTGCCCCAACATGGGTGTTGCTTTACATTTCGGTGTCCTGCAGTGTACCTGGGAGTAAAAAGGAGGCTGTGGAGTTGTTTTTGTGTTGGTGCAGTGTCTCTATTCTCCATGTTGCTCACTAGTAGTCAGTTGCTCCTAAGTTTTCATATGATCTTCCAAGCTTGGTCCTAATGACAAATAGCTGCAGTCATCATGTGTTTTAGGAATTGCATAGTCGGAGTGGTGGATTTTATACAAACAATTGCATTTAGATAAACTGACACTTGATTTTTGCAAGATAGGTTCAGCAGCAGTAAGAAACCATAAGCTGCTTCAGTATTGGAAACTTCTTGGATTCAAGTAGTGGCTAAGTATTCTTGCAGGAGGAATAATTTTTGTCAAATTCTTCTTGTACTTCTCTAGCTTTCCACTCTAATTTCTGGTAGATCTGGGCATTTATTTTTTTATTTGCTCTCATTCAACTATTTTTTTCTTAAATTTGAGGGAACACAGATGTGATACCAGCTGGTTATGTTGGAAAAACAGGAAATAGCATTCTGAGAAAATGTTGCTAGATTTGAGATATTATTTCCAGAATTTTCACATTCATTAGGAAGTGTAATGAAGAATTTGTAAAAGAAGAATGCAGCCTGTATGTTGAGTTTCATAAGTTTAAAGATGGAAGTCTTTGATTTACACCTTTCAT
The DNA here is from genome assembly GCF_028551555.1 of Melozone crissalis. Taxonomy (NCBI): domain Eukaryota; kingdom Metazoa; phylum Chordata; class Aves; order Passeriformes; family Passerellidae; genus Melozone; species Melozone crissalis. Next base: position 39,360,549 of record NW_026535796.1, on the reverse strand, counting down.
TTTCATTCAGAAGCACAGTCTTTGTGGCTTACATTCAATTGCATCTAAGAAATTCAGTGCAATTGTTTGCCTTTCATTACTGCTAGAGGATTTTTAAACATCAATAATCAAATTATATTGATTACAATTTCACCCTGAAGGATTAAAGAAGCACGAAGACTCCAAAGTTGATTTGCATTAACAGTCTGGTCAGTTTTTAAAAGGAAGGATTTAGTGGAGGGTTTACTGGCCAGCTACCCCAGTAAAAAATCTGTCTTTTCCCCTTTAAGTGTGAACCTAACGTTTATATGAAATGTAGCAAAGCTCAGCTTTTTCCATTAGATGCTTACAGTCCCCATTAATGAGGGGCATTTTTATAGTTTTCATCTCGTTCTCTTATTCCAGTGGCACAAAGACTGCAATGAGAGTGTCCTATTGCATTTCAAGAGACTGAGCTAGCACATCTGCCAAATCTCCTTGACAACCACTATGTCCTTTTCAAGATAAGGATATTCTGTGGAATGGAAAACAGATTAATGCTGGATCCACTTGATCTTGTCTTCAGAGCATTCCGCCATCTCCCACATTGCCAAATGTCTGATTGTTTTTTTAATACTGACTAATTAAATAATGGATTTTGGAAAGAGTTAATTAGAGAAAAGAAAATAATTCTATTATCAAGATTGCATTCCAAAAAGAGCTTTAAAAGATTTAAACTTGGACAGAATTCAGCATAAGGTACAAAATGAGCTGAAATTCCTCTAGGCTTATATTTATTCCATGGCACCTAGAGTCACAGAATCACTAAGGTTGGAAAAGGCCTCCAAGATTGCAGTCCAATTGTTAACCTGGCACTGCTGTGTTCACCGCTAAACCCTACCCACAAGTGCCACATTCCTCCTGTTTTTGACACTTCCAGGGATTATCCCCCTAGGACTTCCCTGGGCAGCCTGTTCCAATACCTGGCAACCTTTTTAGTGAAGAAATGTTTGCTAGTATCCAATCTAAACCTTCTCTCTCAACTTGAGGCCATTTCACTCATCCTGTCAGTTACCTGGAAGAAGAGACCAAACCACACCTGGCTATCAGGCTGTTATAGGGGGTGATGAGGTCTCCCCTGAGCCTCCTTTTCTCCAGGCTAAACACCCTCAGCTCCCTCAGCTGCTCCTGACAAGACTTCTGCTCACAATAGTAAAGGTTAATGCAGCAAAACGGATAGACACACATGCAGAGAAACAAATACAGTTTGTGCTGTATATTCTAAAACATCTAGGCTCCTAAAGAAACAGAAGATTTTTCAAGATGTTAGAGATAATGAGAGTTAGACTTCTAATCTGCTTATGATTTAAAAATTCCACTACATTTCTGTTTATACACGCACTGCTCCTGAACTTGTAGCTTGTCATAAAAGTCTCTTTCTTGAGAATGGCCATGACATGCCAAAAAATTTGAAGTTCTGTCACCCAAGTCTTTCAGTTTTTATTGTCATTTGACAGTCTAGTAGGCTTCTTTTTTTTGTGAAAGCTGAGAGATTTCTTTTTTGGTAACATGAAAAATTTTGTCCTTGTAACCTGATGCTAGAGAAGCAAACACAATCCATATTTCATTATGACCAGTCTGTTATGATATTTTTCTTAGTTGTAATTTAAGAAGAAAAAGCATCTTGGTAGGAGATAATAGTCATGAATACCCCAGAATTCTTACAAGTCACATTGTATCCTAATTTGTTCTGTGAGTGTACAGCTATTTTTTCCCCAAAAGCCAATCTCTCCTTTGCAGACTGCTTTGATCTTTGCAGTTTATGGGCTTCATTACTATAAAATCTAGACGCTACCTAAAGAACTAGTGGAACTTTACTTCTTTACAAAACTGAAATTTCAGACCAATATTTTAGAAGATACGTGTATATTATTGGCTGGTCTACTTTCTTTTGGACAGGAATTGAGTCAGATTTTCTCTTCCATTGTTTCTAATGGTCTCTTGTTTACTTTTGTCATAGTTGAATACTACATACTTAAAATAAATATAGAGCAATTTTTTAAACTTCTTATGGGCTTATCAGCTAAAGTTGCCCTTTCAGTAGCTTTGCTTACTGAAATGTGTGAGTTATTTCTGAACATTAGGCTAGTGAGTTGTGTAGGTAATAAAAAAACCCCAGTAGTGTGTATGCCATTTAGATGTGTATCATGTTAAATCAAATATAGTGGCTATGTGGCTATAGTATCTTTATTTTAATACTACATGTATCATCTTTGCCTCTTTGTTATCCTGAAGAAAACATGTGTCAAGTGAGTTGAAGAAAATGGGTTCGGTTTGGTTTCATGATGTTCGCCTTTAAAATAAGAATTTTTATTAAGTTTTCAATGGTGTAGCATGATCATTGTTTTTCTTAAGTTTTATTTCTAAACTTATATTTTAAATCAATCATCCTTGGTTTAAAAAATAAAAAAATCCCAGATGTTTTTTGCATTGTTGTATAGCAGCTGGGTACTAGCAACAAAGGCCCTAAAGCAAGCCTAATAGGGATCATGGGAAATCTTCATGCTGACATTTATCAGAGTTGGACCAGATCCTAAGGCAAGAGTATAGGAAACTAAGCTCTTCCTAGGGATGAGAAGCAGCATCACCATGATGATGATCATCAGAAGGAAAACATTCCTGCAGCAATTCACTTTCTGTTTATCACTTGTGGTTAATTCTGCTTGTTGTGAGTTAGTTTCCATATCTGACTTTCTTGTATTTGAGGCTTGTATTAGTTGCGTACTGGTTTTCTCCAATCTGTGTATGTTGTTAAAAGTAACTTTCTTCTCTCCTTAGGCAGGAATTTTCAGCATGAATGCATGTGAAGAGGGGTTTGCCACTGGTGGCAGGGATGGCTGCGTCCGCTTGTGGGACTTAAATTTTAAACCAATTACTGTGATTGATCTCAGGGAAACAGACCAGGGGTATAAAGGTAAGGAGGAGTTTGTTGCTGTCATTATACCAATAACATAGGAAATTTGTCAGTGTTTTGTACAAGAAAATACTTTAAAACCCAAAGTGTTGTTTTGTGTACGTTACTATGAACTGTTTGCTAGAAATAGAATAGATCATGCCCACTAGTATGAAGGTCACAGTTACTTTTACAAACAGTACATATGATGATGATGTAGACACAGATTTAATTTTTTTATGCGTATTGTTTCTAGAGCACAGCAGTTTTTAACAAGGAACAGTAATGCTTTAAGAGAACTTGAGGCAGTGAGATCTACAGTGTAAAACAATGGAGTACAACAATTTCATTTGCTAGTTATCCAAATATTCATTAAAACTATTTGGATGTTATCTACAGTTTTGTGAAATTTAAAACACTGCTTACTTGGAAATATGACTTCAGTTACAGTTCATGTCATGCTAAAACTTTACATAGAGTGTTTCAGATACAGTTGCTGTAATGATTTAGGATAAGAATACAAACATGTACTGAAGCAATAGTGTCACTTACAATATTGCTTTTGTTGGCATTTGGTTTTCTTCACCCCCAGTTACTTTTGTTATTTTCTAATATCTTGCCAAGAATTTGAAAATGTGTTAGAATGTCTGATAGCAATGAGATACTCAGGGTCAATACATAACTGATTACAAGTGAAGTCTTTGTATGGTATAATTGACATGGCATTCCCGCCAAGATTGTGAAGTATTGCAACAAGATGGAATGCATTTCACTTTAAATATGCCCTGCAGTAGAGTGGCTCTGTTTTAAATTTAAATTTACTCAGCTGCTGCTTCTCAGTTCTGATGCATGTAGCTGAAAGCTGTTTCATTCAGTTTCATTCTTTCTGACTTGTTCTCACCTCCAGTTGCCTCCTTTACTTCTGATATAACAGATGCTTACCATAAACTTTTGGCTTGTCAAATGCCCATGGCAGAGCAAGTAGTTTTAAAAAAAATCTTATATCGAATAAAATGAGTTTTCTGACTCTTTTCCCTTCACTCTTTTTTTTAAAAATATACTTCTGAGGATTGTCTCTATGACCTGTCCTCTTGCTCATTTTCTTAATTGCATTTCCTGCTACTCCACTGTCTTAGCGCTTGGTATAGCCTATATATATCCTCCAAGCAGTCATGAAAAGTTCATGTTCCAAAGGCAAGTATGCCAATATCTATGAAACAGATAAAAAGAGTAAAAGAAGTAAATCCAAGAATAAGAGAAGGGATATGGATACTTCTTGACATTTTCTTGCTTTTATGCTTTGTCTTTTGCTACTTTACCTTTGTTTTACAAGTTCTGAGGATGTATCTCTCAGTAACAATCTCTTCTACAGGTCTCTCTGTAAGAAGTGTTTGCTGGAGAGGAGACCATATACTCGTTGGGACACAAGATAGTGAAATTTTTGAAATAGTGGTGCATGAGCGTAACAAGCCTTTCCTGCTAATGCAGGGGCACTGTGAAGGAGAGCTCTGGGCTTTGGCTGTCCACCCTACAAAACCCCTGGCCATGACTGGAAGCGATGATCGATCAGTCAGGTTAAATTTTGTTTCTTTGTTAAACTGCATACAATTTTAGGCAATCCACTCATTTTGTAGGTAGCCTAATTGAAATGTATGCATTTTAAAGTTAGTAAAATGTGGCATTGATGCACTCCTACAGTTAAGCTACCCAGGAAATGAGTGCTCTTCAGTAATAAAATACAGTGGAAGTATGTATTTCCCAAAACACCCCATATATGAAATTTGAAAACATTTTGTTTGGGCTAAACTGAGCACTCAGAGACAAGTATCCTTTGAGTCTTTCCTTTTCAGGAGTTGTGTTAAGCATGCACAGCTTGCAATGAAAAAAAACTGGGATAAAAACTTACACATTTTGCTCTTACCATATTTACTTTTCCAAATGCTGCAAATTAACTTTTAATGTGTGAATTTCATCAAACCCAGTCCATGCATTGTAAACAGAATATAAATGCTCAGGAAAGCCCACCAAATTACTCCCTCCTACATGTTCATCTCTATTTTTTTTCACTCAAAACTGCCATTTCTTTCTTTAAATTTAAATGTGTTGGCATTTTTGCTGAATATCTTTAGTGCAACACAGTTAAGCAAATCAATAATTCAATTATTAATATTATTATTACTCTCAAATTCCAGATATGATTCTAAATAATAGATGTAATCTACCTTGTTATAAAGACTCATATATTTGAATATTATTAGGAGTTATCAGTAATGAATTCATAATAGGAAAAGTTGTTTGTAGTGATCAAAGTCTCTAATTGTTATTTAATGTTTCTGTCAAAAATGATTAGCAAAATAATGGAATTTTTGCAGGAGTGGTCTAAAAGCATGTATTGTCATTTGCTATAATTTTTTATATTCAGAAAATCAAAATTAATTATCCCCACATTAATTAATTATCCCCACATTTTCTAATTAGAGATATTCCTGCCTATTAAAATATAAGAATATTTCTTGCTATATGCATAATTCACACTTATGTTTTAGATTTTCCTTGTGGAAACTTATTTTAAAATAGGGACATGTCCAACATTGTGCAGAAATGGAGGGCTTCATCTTATGTGTGACAAAGCTGCACACCCATTTTACATGAGAAATAATGGCTTTGTTTTAGAATCTGGAGTTTAATAGACCACGCTCTGATTGCCCGGTGCAACATGGAGGAGCCCATTCGCTGTGCCGCCGTCAGCACCGATGGAATCCATCTTGCCCTTGGCATGAAGGATGGCTCTTTCACTGTGCTCAGAGTCAGGTATGCTACAGAACTTAAATATAGATATGTTATCAATGTTTTGATCTCTTGCGGCCATGCATGTGGTCACTTGTGTTTTTGTTTTAAATTGTGGAGCATATTCAGATTTTTTAAATGTGTGCTACATATGTTCGTGTTGTTCTATAACAACCCATTTGAAGAAGTATACTGGTCTATTTGCAGGGAATGGCAATGTTCTAGGAAATGTTTTACTTTAGGTTTTATATTTATAAATTATCCTTGAATTACTAAGAAATAAATTTTCATTACTTTGTAAATTGTTTCTATGTGTTGGAATTCTGCTGTCAGCACATCATGCATACAAAACAAGTACTGCCTTGTGCTGCTGTGATCCCACAATTTTAAAGGGAAAATGAGATTTGTGTCTCATGTCAGTGAAGTTTCCTTCCATGGGTGAATAAAGATCTCATAATTCACTTGATGAAATTTTCTTGTGAACCCAGCTCAAACTGTTCCTTTTGTTCACTGTCCTTCAACCCAGTGAAGCACCTTCTTGTGTCACTGTTTCCTTCTGTTTTTTCCTCCATGAAGCCCTAACCAACTCTAAAAACAGCAGTGTTGTGTTTGCACACAGGACAGTTAGGTTCAATATATAATTTCACAATCTTGTTCGTTTTTTGGACTGGGAAGTTGACAGTGTGATGAGGCTCTTCTCTGCTTATGACATGCTTTCTTTCATACTACAGAGATATGACTGAGGTTGTTCATATCAAAGACAGGAAAGAAGCTATTCATGAACTCAAATATTCTCCAGATGGGAATTTCCTAGCTGTTGGCTCCAATGACAGCTCTGTGGATATATATGGTGTTGTTCAGCGATATAAGAAAGTTGGGGAATGTGTTGGATCCTTAAGCTTCATCACACATATGGATTGGTCTTCAGACAGTAAATACTTACAGACCAATGATGGCAATGGAAGGAGACTTTTTTACAGAATGCCGGGTAAGGTTCTGGGTTGCCATCATGCTATTTGTTACTTAAAACAGAAATAACATATAGTGGTTTTGTTAAAAAAAAACCCCAACAAATTCAAAGCATGGTTCGAAGCATGGGGGTATAGATGAAGGGCTTTGTAAGTTCATAAGATTATTTGCCACATTTGAGTAAGTACAGCATTTTTCTGGCAAAATTCCTGAAATACTTTTATCCTTATATGTTTAGTCTTCTTTCCAATATATATTTTTATACTAGAGATGCTGCCTTATAATTTATTTTGTTTCTCAAAAATAAACTTTTGCTCCCACTTTCTTAGAAGAATTAAAATGCAGCATTTAAATTAAATTTTGCAATAGCTTAATAGCTTTGTTCTTATAGTGCTTGGATATTAAATAAATTATTATTTTATTGCACTGAATGGTTTTTAAAGTGTGTGGAATAATAGGTATGTTGTAGCTGAGAAGAGACATTTGGTTGTCTAAAACTATGCAGCAGACTGAGGATTTCAACTTAAAAGAGCTTTTACAGTGAGGAACTTTGTGATAACCCTATTATTGCAAGTGTTTTCAAGACAGTTTTCTTGAAAACTTGACTGAAGTGTCCCACAGTCTTGAAATAATTTCTATTAAGGTAGTTCCCTCTGTAGAGGATGTGCACATAGTGCTATCTTAAAGCTTGAAATTGAAGTAGTCCTTTTTAGAATACGTCAGTGGCAGTATTTATCACAAGGTTTGACTTCTATCTATTGTATACACTCTTTACATAATATTCTGTATTCTTCTCACTCATCTTTGTAGTATTTTTATTTGTAGTAACTGTGTGTTATCACCACTTTTTATATTGTCCCTTCATTCTTTTACAGATTTATAAAGATTTGTGCTTAGCACGGTACATTATTCACAGATTCTTGGAGTTTTTTATGATTCTCTGCTGAAACATTTCATTCATTCTATGCCCAACTTTGATTCTGTGCATTGAATGCAGCAGAAGATGTGTAAGAAAAGATTGTGAGAATTTAATTAGACAGTAACAAACAGACACAGGAGGAGCAATTTGAAGTTGTAAGATAACCTTCAACCTGGAGTTTCTTCATATGTTAGAATGTGGGATTGTGAAACCTTGTTTATGAAAAAAAATTTATCAAAGGCAGTGGAGTTAGAGGAATCTCCCATGTACTTTAAAGTAATGATCAAATTGTGTAACACTTGAAATTCCACAATGAATTCAGGAACTTAGAGTTGTCTGGCACAAGACCTGCAGGACTTAGATATGGATATAAACATTATTGTTAATCATAGTTTACATGGATTAGTGACTGAAAGGCTGAGAAGTGGATTGTGTCCTGCTCACCTTCTGTAGGTGTGTGTTCAGTCTGACTCACCAAAGCTTTCACATTTGCTTGCACTGTTCATGCATTGCTCCAGCCCTTGGCTTCTGGCCTTTCCAGAACACACAGTCACTATTTGATGGGCCTTTGGTCTCACTCAGTTCCTCAGCTCTTACCTTGGATCAATCTCACTGCAGATAGAGCTGTGGTGTGAAATAATGTAACAAGGGTCTAAGCACAAAATAGGTGGTTTTAGTAATTTGCAGTGGCCGGATGTGAGTTCTTCAGTTCTTGCTCTAAATAATCCAAGTTTCTACAATCATTCAGCAACAGAATTTTTTATGAACTTTATCTTAGAATAATTGCATGTATTTTTGATAAACATTTAAGAAACAACACAGCCTCAAGCAGATACCAAGAAATAATAAAAACTGTAGAATACCAAAACTGTGATCTTCTGTTAAATAGTCTTGAGAAGTCTTCTTACTGATACTGTTGTTCATAATAGGCAATACTAGATCAGGGCCATTTCAGAAGTCAGTTTTTAATTCTGTTGTACTTGGTTTCAATTTTTAGAGAATTTTTAAAAATGTTGCATTCTTTAAAATTGCGTGAGCAAATATTGAGAAAAGGCTCTTTATTTTTTGCTTAGGTGGAAAAGAAGTAACAAACAAGGAGGAATTGAAAGGCATTCAGTGGGCATCATGGACCTGTGTTTCTGGCCTTGAAGTTAATGGAATCTGGCCCAAATATTCAGATATAAATGATATAAATTCTGTGGATGCGAATTTTATTGGTCAAGTTATGGTTACGGCTGATGATTATGGAATAGTAAAGCTCTTTCGGTACCCATGTCTAAGAAAAGGTAGTGCCTTTTAAATTCAATTATATGCATATTTCTAAATTGTGACTATTCAAGAAAAGTGTACTAGAAGACTGGAAAATGAAATGGTTTTCAGTATCACTTTTTTTCACAAAGAGTTCAACAAAATGTGGGCAATACCAGTCTTTAAAAGCAACACCCAAAACATTCATTTAAATACATAAAGGTTGAAGACCTATCCTAAGACCTATCCATGCAGTTGTTGCCAGCATTAAAATTGAATGGTGTGTAGAATGAAGTTCTTCAAACAGCTCTGAAACAATGAAGCCTTTTTGATCTAAAAAGATGACTTATAATGGAGTGCTGTTAGGAACTTAATTTCAGTAACTCATGCAGTGTCTGTGTTGTGGTTATGTAGCCATGAAAACGTTGACTGGATGTAGCTGTACTACTACTACCAGTTCTACTGCTAAACGTGGGAGGAGATGAATTGTCAGAAGTGCTTAGCACTGCCATTGTACATTGGGAACTTGTGCTATAACTATACAAGCATGTATATGGGGGTGTTTTCATAGACTTAAATATGCATGATTTAAATAACTGTATTTTTTCAAAGTAGAATTAATAATTTTACTTTGTAAAAAGTAAAATAAAATTATTACAGTGAAATTTTTTAAATCTCTGGTACACCTCATTCAGCATTGTCATATGTCTTCTGTTCTTGTGTTTGACTTGATTAAGTTGTTATCTTTTGGAACCTAAATTAAAAAATGTATCTTATATACACATTAAAAATTGTGAAAACTGCAAAAAGATGTTTCTAGTGATTAAAATACCAGTAGGAATTAAAATATCTTTATGAAACACTGCTTTTTCTAGGCATTCTTTAATATGATTTTCTGGGGTGTGCTTCTGAAACATTTCTTTCACAAATATTGAGGGATATTTTTATTCTTGTTCTAGGAGCAAAGTTTAAAAAATATCTTGGTCATTCTGCTCACGTGACGAACGTCAGATGGTCGCACGATCACCAGTGGGTTGTCTCCATTGGGGGAGCTGATCACTCTGTCTTTCAGTGGAAGTTTGTCCCCGACCGCAAGCTGAAGGACAATCTTCATATAGCACCCCAAGGTAAGGAACTAACTGAAAAAAACACAAGAAAAGGCTAAAAGAGAAGTAAAATTCTGTGGTGATGGTATTGAAATAAATATTCAAAATTGTCAGTCTTCACAATTACAGCAGTTGTTGTTCTTTACATTTTGTAGGTGCCTGAAGCACCAGATAGAGTTTTCTAATACTTGCCAGTACCCTGTGGTCCTGGTTTGGCATTAATTGATCTTTGGTGAGGATTTAAAAAATCTGTGCACTGGCATTTGTCAAACCATCACACCTGTGTGTTCAGGCTAGCAAGGGTATGAAAAACCTTCACTGCTGTGACTCTTTTGCAAAGAAAAATTTTAAAAGTTCAAGCATAGATAGGAATTTCTGAGTTCTGTATATATCACCCTTTACTAAATTGACAACAACTGCATGCTCAGGTGTGACTGGAAAAATATGGTTTTATACTAATTGTTTAAAATTTTGAAGTATTTAGATGATAGTGTAAGAATTATAGCTGTTTTTTTTTTTTTTAAAGCAGAATATAGATGTTTAGTGTTTGGGAAAAAATGAAGATCATGTTTCCACTAGTGACTAATTAAACAGTTATTCTCATGAGGTTCCTAAAATCAAAACAGTTAACTGAGTGCCTCCCTTGGAAATTCCTAAAGGACTTTAGAGAATCCTTTGGGGAAATGAGAATATAGTTAGAATAAAATAGGCTGTTTCACCATTTAATTGCTCAGATCAGATGAATATGTATCAGTGTATATTTAGCATACGGGTAAATAAATACAGATGCAGTTCTGAACTTCTCAGTGAAAAATGCACAAGGAAACAATAATAGGCTCTTCCTACATGTCGAACTTTGTGTCTACCCTTTTTCTCTGCAGTGACAATAAATTTTTCCTCTTCCTATCTATAATTTTTTCCCTCCCCCTAACCTATTTGAAGAATTTCTACTTGCATCAGTGGCTTGCTTTAACATAAGTTTCTCTTTGGACCCTTTGTTAATTTTGTGTAAGTCTTAGTTTCTGCTTTATACTGATTATTTAATTATCTTTTTTTTCCTTTCTTCCTAACATTGAAGCTCATGAAATTATTTTAGTTAATGAAAACTAACTCACTCCAGCACTCAAAATTATTATATTTATGGCTTATTTCCTATCTAGCAGCAGAATTGTTCCTGTCAATTATTAGCATTTTATGTTGTATTAACATAAGTATTGATTATCAAATCAAAAACTTTAAGCAGTTAGTTTAAACTTTCTGGCTTGTAATTTAGGTTGCTTAATTTTTTATTTCTGTTTTCTTGGTGACAGAGAGTCTGGTTGATTCTAATAGTGATGAATCAGATTCAGATCAGTCTGATGTTCCAGAGCTGGACTCTGAAATTGAACAAGAGACGCAGATCACCTATCGTCGACAGGTAAAGATTTAGTTTTAATGGCAGATGGAAGCTTCCTAGCGTTTAACTTGGTCATTTATGAAGACTGTTGAAATCTCAAAACTGGGGAGACTGCATGGGAACTGAGCAAAACCTTTAGAATTTTTGTTACCTGATGCATTCAAAAGAACAAACTTATTAAAATATAATGATGAATTAAAAATTACAGCTAAGATATTAATATTAATAGTAACAGAGAGAAAAATTATTACATGTAATCCTAGAATGCAATTTACAACCAAGTTGCACTATATAGTCACCAGCTATAGGTATTGGAGGGTTTTTCAGTTATGTATGCTTTTTCTTAAAGGTTTACAAAGAAGATCTACCTCAACTTAAAGAGCAATGCAAAGAAAAAAGAAAAAGTGCAGCTTCTAAGAGACGTGAGCGAGCCCCAGGGAACAGTATAAGACTGCATTTTGTTCATGGGTATGCAAACTAGCATTCTTTAAAATATACAAGCAGACTGTTTGATTTTATAGACTGGTATTTATAATTTAATAATCTGATTAAAGACTTTTATGATTGTTGCTTTATGATTTGCTATTTTTATTTATATCTGCAGAAATAAATTTACACTAAATAAATAGAAAGCTTTGATGCCAGCATGCTAATTCTACACATGAATTCTGAAGTGAATTTGAAGTCAAACTTTGGCTGGTACTTATTGCATAAATACAAGTGACTAAATAAAGTATTCAGTAATCTCACCCATAATTTTCAGTATCTGGAAAGCAGTAGTTCTGTTTGATGTATGATTTTGATAGCTAGAACAGAAACTTTGTGTAGCTGAGGATGACTGGGTTCTGGACAACGTGGTGTTTCTAGCAGTGATTTATTAAAAAAAAAGTATAAGTTGTTTGTACCTAGTTTGAAACAACATACATGTTCCTTTCTTAATTTAGGAATTAAATGTAATTCTTAATAGGTCTTGTAAGTATGTTAAAAATGAGTTTGTTCTTTTTTTGGTGCTATTTTGAGTAGCAGAATTACTTTTGGATGCATCCTTGAAATCTTACAATTCATCTTTAGGATTAGTAGTTTCCCATGATTCTTCATAAGTGAAGAATTTTTTTCAGAAAAAATAATGGTGTTTTAAAGCAAGCTGGTACTAGATGTTACTACATTAGAATAATGATCAGAAATATAAATTCTCTTGATATAAAGCAAAACCAAAACCTTTATTCAAGTGAGACGTTGCAAGTCAAGTTTTCCTCTCGAAAGAAAGCTCTTTGCAGGAATACAGCTTCTTTTCTGATATAACTAAATGCAGGGAGAAGTAACTGATACTGCCTTTATAATGCCACTTACCAATTGTAGTAGGCTCCACATGCAATGCTTAATAAAGTAATTGGCTAAGAATAGTTAATATTCAAATCAGAAATTCAGAAATTTTGTCTGCAGAAGACATATAGTAGCTTTGAAAATTATGACAACTGGGAAGCTTGGTACAGAGCTGGGGTTTTTAATTTCTCTTTTTGGTGCTCCCAAATTCTCAGTTGAAGGTTTTGATATCTGCACAGAGAATGCATTAAGGTGGGTAGCTGCTGTATGTAGTCTTTAAAGGTTGGTCTAAGAATAAAACCAAATGATCCTGACGAAGATGTAGCACAAGCAAGGGCCCTGGATCTTTGGTATTATTGTTATTTCCTTCACAACAGAAGTGAAGCTTGACCAGAATATCCAGGAATGACCAGAAGTAGAATGTCCTGTTGAGTTCTGTCTGGTTACCCTATGGGCATCAAGAAAACTAATGAAGAATCCATGCTGAACAACAGATTTTTCTCAATGTCCAGGCTGTTAACTTTAAAGTGACCCACATCCAAGTGAGTAATAGGCATATTCTCTGATTCAGGAAGTCTGCTTTGCTTCATCTTTCTTTAGCTGCAATGAAAATGTCTTGGATGTTCCTAGAAAATTTAGGAGGTGGTGCTTTTTTTAAATCAGGGGAACTGGAAGCTTTTTCTCTTTTCTTTGTTTTTGAGCTTGTTAGTGTTGTGCTTTACATTTGTCAACTGCCGTGAAAGACAAAGTTTTAAAAATCTCTTGATAACCTGTAAGAAATCTTTTAAACCTCTGGTTACTTCCTGTTTTGGAAGGGAATGAAATTCAGAGTATGTGAGGCAGCTTCTGACTAATATGGATGAGGAAAGAACTTCTATTAAGAGGGTCACTTGTGTCTTTCTCTAAGAGACCTGATTCAGTCATGATCAGACACACTTTGTTAAATTGGTGTACAAATCTGGCCTCTTTTTTATTATTCCTGTATTTTAATTCTGCCATGTATTTGGCAAGGTGGTGGTTCAGAAACATGCACTAATCAGAAGAACCTTTTTCTTGGACTCGATGCTTATTTTGCTTTCTTTTTGCTGGCAGGAAATAAAGATGCACATGTAATACTCATGCCTTGTATTCTCTCAGAGCTATGCTGTTGATTTCACAAGAATGTTTTTTTTATATTTTTGAATATTCATAGAATCACAGAATTATTTTTCAATATGCAAAGTATTTAAGCACAATCTAGTTTGAATTTCAGGATATTCAATAAACTAACTTTACCAGAAGATCAAATTTGGTAGCAGCTTCAAGATGACATGGGAATGCTCTATAAGGAGAGCCTTATAACATCTTGCATGGATTCCTACAAATACCTGCAAATAGCATCTAGAGGGAATAGCCTTTGAGTGGGTCCTCTTGAGAAAACTACTGCTATGCAGAACATTTTTTAAAAAAATTAAGTCTCCACCTTTGTACTAAAGACTCTGTTCTCAATCATGTTCGTTTTGATATTTGGTTCTTCTAGAGATTTTGAGGGATGATTGGACTACATGGGGAAGCTTCCCACATATGTTTTAAGGAGTAACATGCAAATTTTGAAACTATTACAGCATTAGTCAAGCAATGGACATTGACTCTTTTCCCAGGGAGGACAGTGCTTGTGCAGGTGCCTGTTAGCTGGATATAGATGTGTAACTTGTACATGTGGGTAGGGTTCAGCTTCAGGTTATTCACAGTGATGTGCCCAAAAGGAAATGGTTTTATGTGTATATCTAAACTTCCATCACAGTCCCTGGAGATTCGGTCTAAGTAATCAGTGGAGCACGAGGAGTGATTTGGCTCAGGTAAAATGCAATGCTGGTGGTTGGCCAGCTGAGCAGCCCTGCAGGTTCAACTGACTCTGTTGACTGCAACAGTGTTGATTAAAATGTAGGAGTTAATGTATCTAACAAACATGTGAGCACTATGTTTACATGTCTGAATCTCCAATTGAATGCGGACCCTGCTATTCATGACTTTGGTAATGGCCATTTCTTTTCCCTTCCACTTAGGAAGCTACATCTTCTTCTGATAGTTACTGTCACATTAACTTGAATCAATCCTGGACAATTAACTCTGACAAAATGCATTCTTACTTTTATTGTGCCTTGTTATATATTATTCAGTAACTACAATGCAGAGCTTGCTTTTATTATTATTTAATTTATAGTTGCTAAGAAAGATGCCTCGTAAATTTCTTTGGTTTGTTTTCTGCATGTGAATAAATTATTTCTCTTAATGCTTTTTCAGAGATTAGCTAGTAATCTCAGTTCTAAATTGGTTTAATAATATGGAGATGTAAGTATTTTGGAACAGTGTAGAATATTCTTGAGGAATTATCTTCTACATTGCAATATGCTTCTTTTCATTGCTGTTTAACTTAGTCCCATCACTTTTCCTCTGGTAAAAAGTACCTTTATTGTCAAGGAGTTAGTAAACTGGCCCGTGGGAAAGACCAAATGTGTTTAATGTGGTGACAAAGAGTCTTTGTTGGCACTGCTTGATATTTTGACAAAATATGTTGTATTCTAATTGTAAAAAATTGATTGTACTAATTCTTGTAATAACTAGTGGAAATTAACGAAAATTAACTTCTATCACAAGAAGTTATGAATAATAAGAACTATTTTCCCGCATCCTAGATACATTTTGGATATTTTGAGTAGTCCTGTGATACATGGGACTGATGTACTCAGTTTCACTAGGTTTAATTTAGGGTATATAGGCAATTGTTCTGAGGAGCTGGGAAAATTCTGAGTTTCTGGGTTGCGTGTAGGAGGAACTAAAACCCTTTTGCTGGCTTCACACCTCTTACTTTTATAGGTGACTGCTAAGCTTGCAAGAAATACCTCAATGTCCAGTATTTCTTTCAGCATGCATATTTTCCTAGATGTTGGGTTTTGTTGTTTGTTTGTGTTTTTAATATTTTCCTTTAGGGTGAATATTTGACCTTTTTTAAAAATTACTTTTGCTTGCAAAAAAAATCTAGCATGTTTAGTAGAGTACAGTGCAGAGTGAAGCACAGGAAAATGATGTCTGAGCAGCAATATGTTCCGGTATCTTCTTTGGCACTGTGCCTGCCTTTATAATCCCTGCCCCTCACAGAGTGTTGCCAAGTACCTAAAATGGTGATGTTACATACTATGATATGTTATTTTTGTTTTTTTTCTTCATAGTTTCTATAGGTAATTGTTTCTCTTATCAAGTTTCCAGAAGCTGTCATGTTTTGCTGCCTGATTTTTGAGCAGTAGGAAGTACCCAAAACTAATACTTTAGACATTCTCTACTTCACTTAACTACATGTTGCATGCCCAACTTCTCCATGTGGTCTGAAAAAATTCTGCTCCTCAAAAACCTAGTGGCTGTATATCTGAGAAGGCTGCAAGCAGACAGCACTCTGGGTTAGGCAGAAATCAGCTTCCCAACATCTGCACATGCTGCTGTGAGGGAAGGGTGTTAGTGAAGGATGTAGGTGGAGGAAGGGCACAGCAGGACTGAAGAGCCTGCAGTTGTATTCTGAGTCTAAATTTTTGGTCACTTTGAGAAGAGCAGGCAGCAGACATAGCTGAGCCTCAGATCAACTGTGGGGAGAGATTCTGCTGGAGACCTTGAAGGGACAGTAATTCAGGAGCTGCTGAAAAGTTGCTGGACTAGGACCAAATCTGTAATTAAGAATCTGCCCGTGAATACCAATCTAAACAGTGAGTTGAAGGGAGTCCTATTTAAATGCTTTATTTCTATGCTATCACAGTTTTCACCGGTTTAAGAAGTTCACTTCTCTTTTTTTGTGATCTAATGAGATCCAACTTTGGACTTCACAGTATGGCAGGCAGTACAAAGCTGGGAGGAGAGGCTGGCAGACCCGATGGCTGTGCTGCCATCTGGAGGGACCTGGACAGGTTAGAACTGGGCAGGGAGGAATTACGTGATCTTCCAAAAGTCTGAGATGCAAGTTCATGAAATACAATATTCTTCTTCTAGGGAGCAGTGGACCTGGACTGTTTAAGAACTTTGTGTGTTGATCTTAGTAATTTTTCTCTAATCACATGCAATGACATAAACACCACTGTGTGTAATGTAGGTGAACCAACTGAAATACATTATATTCAAATCTGTTCCAAGTATGTGCTCTGTTGTTTTCCAGTGATGCACAGATCTAGTGTTTACAAACATGGATTTGTGGTATTTGGAATATTCATTAAACTGAAGTTGGTCAGCTGCCTTATGGATTCATTACTTCCCCAGTGCATATGGTTGCACTGTGTACATAAGGAAAGATGGATGTAACTTCATGGTCTTAGTCACACCTAGGAAGAAATGAGTGTACTGAGATAGTGTGTACAGACCTTAGTTGGGAATTGGCTTACTCATGCCAGTTCCTGTACCACTATGAAAGCAGAAAGGTTTTCCTTCAGAAAAAGAAACTGTTACGTAAAAAAAAGGGTTTTTTAACTCTTATCAAGTTTCCAGAAGCTGTCATGTTTTGCTGCCTGATTTTTGAGCAGTAGGAAGTACCCAAAACTAATACTTTAGACATTCTCTACTTTACTTAACTTGCATGCCCAACTTCTCCATGTGGTCTGAAAAAATTGCTAGCTATTACTTTCTGTTCTAAACTAGCTGTGGAAAGTAACAATTAAGTGCCACTTTTAAACTAGTGCTTGTAGTACTGGCATCTGAGTAGTAAATTAGATTGATAAATTGGTGTCCCTTTAAGAATGGGAAAGCATATTCATAATTTTATAACCCTAAAATGGTAATTGGTAAGTAACGTGAGTTTTACACGCACAAAATTCACCATCATGACTTTATGTCAGTTTCAGTATAGATGTTTACGGCTTTGGTGCACAAACCTTTTTTGTTGCCTCAGTTACAGGGGTTACGACTGCCGGAGCAACCTGTTCTACACGCAGACGGGCGAGATCGTGTACCACGTGGCAGCCGTGGGGGTGGTGTACAACCGGCAGCAGAACACGCAGCGCTTCTACCTGGGCCATGACGACGACATCCTCTGCCTTGCCATCCATCCCCTGAAGGACTACGTGGCAACAGGCCAGGTGGGACTCATGTTTGTCTGCAATAACGATCCTGAGTTGTTGCTACTGAATTTAGAAAGGTCTTGGGGAAAGAGCATCCAGTCTACATTTATTCGGATGAAGGACTGCATTTCTGTTGCAGATGGAATAGTGGTAAAATACTGATGCAGAAGTGTTTTTTACATTTATTTGTATCATGGTAAGAGTATATTCTCCATAGTTTTTCTGAAAATCATTTAAAACTAAGAATAGATTAATAATTTTATTCGGCATTATGTTGCAGCTTCTTGATAACAGGTGGAGGAAATGTGCAGATAAAATGTATTTTTTTAGCATTTGCTTTGTGAAGTTATCTATATTAACATTGCATTCATTCACTATTTTACAGTATGAAGTGAGCAGTTGTTGTTACAGTCTGGCATTCCATTTTAATGCATTATGTTTTTCATCATCTCCTTACACAAACTGTGTACTGATTGTGCATACAACAAAGGAGTGTATGTTGCTTGAATTCATTTTATAATACTAATAATAGTTAATTTTGTCTTTTGCTAGATAGGTATTTTGGATAAATTATTTTCAGTCATGTTTTCAAACAAACAATTCTTCTGGTAAATATTTATACACTAGGACTTGAAGGTTTGAGCTGATATTTCATGGTTTTTTATTTATGCTTATCATTTTTATCACTGTTGCTCTTGTTATTGTATAATAAATTGGAAAACGTGAACTGAATTTTTTACTAGAAATAAACTTTTGTTTATTACGCTTCTGATTTCTAGAAAAATGTTGAGATTAACATAACTCTGTGGATCAGTTAAGAAATTAGTCCTAAATATAAGAATTGTGTTGATTTAATTTTGGAGTAGTAAAGGCTGTGAATAAAAACGTCCCTGAATTTACAATAACTTATGCTATCAGCAGAAAGATACACTCCATTGTACGCTGTTCTCTACATACACATTCCATATTGTTGTGTACTATGTTACATGAGGAAACTAAGTAATGCAGTAATCAAATTCCTCATACCACCCTGGTTCAGAGCTTCCTGATAGTGGATATTCTGAAAAACTTTACAAATACTTAATGTTAAGTTTGTGACAAAACCAGAAATAGATCCTAGTTTTGCTGAGCCTTAATGCAAGAGAGTTTTATTCTGGTTTTGCAACCCTTTTATTTATGCAGTGGGGTGCAAAACCCTTGGAGTAGCAAATAATCTTTTAAGGGCTGGCCAATAGTGCTTTTGTACATAGTTGAAAATAATAAGTTATATTGTGTTTCTTACCAGGTTTGTTGCCTACACTAGTGCATTTTTGTGCCACAGGTATCAGTGTGTTAGAATCTGCCTTGTAATGACACCTGAGAGCAGCAGAAGTCACCTTGATTTCTGAAACGTAGAGAAGCTGACATACTAGCAATAAAAATAGCCTTTTATTTTTAGACAGGGAATGATTGATGAAAAATTGATGGAATAAATATGCTACACTGCAATCAATGAAGGGCTTTTTTTCTCCCCTCCCCCACCATAGGAGGACTTCAGTTAAGTGTGATTAATGTGCCTAAGTCAACTGGGAAATGGTCTTTGGGAAGCAGCAAAAGGAATAATATCCTGCCATCCAGACAACAGTAATACTAGGAAAATTCTATCACTGTAATGTTTTTTCAAATACTTTTTGAAGTATTCTTAATACTTTTTTAAAAACTGTGTAAAATAACTGAGAAATGAAAAAAATGGCTATGAATATGTATACTTTCAGGTTGGTCGAGATTCCTCGATACACATTTGGGATACAGAAACAATAAAGCCACTCTCAGTATTAAAGGGCTATCACCAGTATGGTGTTTGTGCTGTTGATTTTTCAGGTAATAAGTATTTATTTATTTATTTATTTATTTACACTTTTCCTTTTCTGTGTGAAAATACAAGATAATCAGTTCTACTGAGAAACTGGGGGTTCCTTTACACTGCAAATTTTGTATTAAAAATATTCTCCAGTGTTCAATGTCAAAAGAGAGATGCTGTGTTATAATGAACATTCATTAGAAAAACCTCCTTTGGAGTCTTGCACATAGGAAATGCAAGAACAGCTACTGTCCTGTTTAACAGCTGAGCTGAGCACTTCAGAATTTGGTTTGGTTGCATAGGGCAGATGCCCAGATCTGGAGTGTGGTGTCTGCTTTACAACTGTGTAAGAAGCTTTTTTGAGCAAATTGATTGGGTGTGCAGTTTTTTCCTTTTAAAATGAAATCTTGAAAGCCATGTTGAAAGCACACTGGTACATTCAGGAAGTCCAGTCAGGGAGTTCTGGTCAGAAACACAGGCTCTGTCTCCGCCTTAAACTAACATAAGACTATCAGTTAAATCCCTTGAGATTTTTACACCCCCTACACTGAATTCCACTACCAATATTAAATTTCCTCTGCTCCACTAACTTCTATTAATTCTTTAATTGCTTGGATTTCCTGGATAAAATCTCTGAACTCACAGCGACAATGTGAGATCGCAAAGATGAATGGTTTGAGGTTTTTGATGCCTCTTTCTTTGGTTTCTCCTTTTTCAAGATATGAATCTCATTTCTCAAATTCTGGCATGGATATATAGCAATTCCAAAAACGGATACATGTCAGAAAGTCATTGATCTAGAGTGAGCACAAACAGCTTGTTTATTGAAAGTTTATGTAGAATATGTGTCAAACTTTTCCAAGACTTCATAGTACTACTAAGTTTAAGGGCATTTCACAAATTTCATGATATGGCTTCAGTGCTTTCCTGTTCAGAAATGAACAGAGATTTTCAGAGTGAACATGAAATTTTCACAAGAACAACCTGTAGTGAACGTTTTTGTGCAGCTATGTCACCAGCTAACAGAACAAGGGATTTAATATGAGCACAGAGCTTCTAAATTCAAATTTGAGACAGGATAATTTAAAGTGCTACACTTCATCCAAGTTTAAAAGCAAATGTATGAAAAAGCATGCCTCTAAAAACATCATATGCTTATTTACTTGTTTGTACATTCTTATAATATTTGTGAAGTTATAATATTTTTAATATGGTTTCTTTTTATTGCAACATAGTTATCTATCTACTCTCTTAATAATAAATGTATTATTCTAGCGGATGGGAAACGGTTGGCTTCTGTTGGCATAGATGATAATCACACTATTGTACTCTGGGATTGGAAGAAAGGAGAAAAACTTTCAGCAGTAAGGTAGGAATTTAACTATGTTTTAAAATCTGTACCTAGATTTACTATCAAATGTCAGTAAGAAAAATATATTCATTTAAAAATATGAGTTCTCTAATAAATTAGCATTTCCTGTTACCTAATTGATGCAGGCAAAAGCATTTATGTCATGTTAAAAACTTTCTGTGGAAGAAGTAAATGAAGGTCTGATAGTCAACAAGAACTATTACAGTGCTCAACTGGTGAGGAAAGATGGCACAGGATACATTGCTGTGTTCTGAAATATTCTTTAAAACTCTATGCAATTGTGTTTGCCCTCTTAAAGATGGCGATATATGGCATGTTCAGATCTTTTTCATCAGAGGTTACACCTTTCTTGGAATAGTCATTTGCAGTTGCTTTGCAGAGTTCTTTTTTCTTGAGGGTTCCTTCCATTTTCTTCCTGGGTCCTGATCAGCCTAATCTAACTTAGAATTCAGCTCTGCTTTGAACAGGAAATTAGTCTAAGTAACATCCAAAGGTTAAATGTTTCAAAAGTTTCTTTGTTTCTATGCAGATTATTTAATATGTGTTTATTAAATAGTTTTAATCTACAATATAGGATCCTATTTCTAATTGTGAGTAATGTTATTTAAACCTTTGACTTTTTCTTTTCTCCTAAGGATCTATTGCTTTAGATAAAGCTGTAGTGTGAGTGGGTTTTGTTCCATTCTGTCTGGATTCAGTGCTTATACTCTAAACATTGTTCTAGGTAGATTTTAAAAAGATTTATTACTCTCTGCAGTACAGTTAAAAAAGTCTCAGCTTCCCTTTCTACCATTATTACTGTTTAATTTAATTGACTCCCATTTTATTTTTAAACACATGTTGAATTTCTTATCCACTAAAGAATGATAATTCTGAATAGATGATGTAGATAAAGAAGGATATTCCATTCCCACTTACTTGTCCAAAGCCCAGGCAGCTTGGCTTCTCTGAAGATATTTATCTGCCTTTCACCTAATTTATTTTTTTTTCAATTCTCCCGCTCACAAATTGAAGGAATTGATTAGAATTTTTGAGAACAGCATCTGTACTTTAAAGATGACTGTGAGTTTGGAAAGAAACTGTTTAATGCATTCAGCTACTAGTTCATCTAGTGGTCTGAAAGGACAGAAAATAAAAGATTATTGCCCCTTTTGAACAAGGAGCAAAAATTAGGGATTGGGTGCTCTTCTGCATTTTAAGTAAAGAAAAACAATCTATAAGGATTGCTTTGCATGGATGGCAAACATAGTTGAAAGGTGCTTTTCAAACTGTAGGACTGAAGCAAAGCATTAGTTTTATAGAAGCGTAGTAAGAAATCTAGAACACACAAGGTTTTAACATTTTTAGAACTAACTGTAATTTCCATCAAATATGTAATAGCAGCATAATTTTTTTCTAACAAAAACAGAAAAAATCAGCTAAATGGCGAATGACAGTGGCAGTTTGTTTCCAAGGTAAACAAACTTAAAATAAGATTTTTGACTTCACTCCTTTAAGTATCATGAGCTGTCAAAGATCTAGATGCCATATACCCAAACTTAATGCAAATACATTTTCTTTTGCAAAGAAAATGCCTCCTTGTGCCTCTTTGAAGTAACATAATTACTCACCTGCCTTGGAAACTGAAAAGTCATGAAAATAGAACAGGACACAGTATGTTGCTTCTTTAGTTTTCTACTTCCTCATTATAAACTATTAGTAATGATTTGAAAGTAAATCTTAGCAAGATAGAGGAGGTATACATAAAAATAAAACAAAAAACTGCTCCCAACCCTATTTAAAAATATTAAGAGTTACACTTATATTTAAATGATTTTGCTTTGCATTTCAGGGGAAGCAAAGATAAGATTTTTGTTGTTAAGATTAATCCTTACATGCCTGATAAATTGATTACAGTTGGAATTAAACACATGAAATTCTGGCGGAGAGCAGGTAAGAACACTTTTCAGAATTAGAGCATATTCTGTTACTGACAGTATAACTGTTTACTATAGTATTGTATCTCATTTTTTTGGGGAGCATGGGTGGACTAAAAGAAAAGGACTTGTTGCTGTGGGTGTGGTTATGTAGTTCTTGTGCTATAGTTCCAAGCAGATGTCTAATGAGTTGTTTTTGGTCTGAACCAGGAGGAGGACTAATTGGGAGAAAGGGCTGCATAGGTGCATTGGGAAGAACTGACACAATGATGTGTGCAGTGTATGGCTGGACAGAAGAGATGGCATTCTCTGGAACCTCCACGGGGGATGTGTGTATTTGGAGAGATGTGTTTCTCATAAAAACTGTCAAAGCACATGATGGTCCTGTGTTCAGCATGCACGCATTGGAAAAAGTAAATAAACTGCTCATTGCTTTTTTTTATGTCTGGACAAAGAGTTTATGATAAAGCTAAATCTTTCCCAGATCCAGGAGTCCATGTCCTTATTTTCATTACAGAAAAGCCTTGTGTGGTCCAGATTCAAAACAGTGTTTTATGCATTAGTGCAAAATAGTGTTTATGCAGTTTCTTATTCTTGTTATGTAGCATGCTGTTTCTCAAACCCCTGTGGTCAGTGACACCTTATTCAGTAATTTTCATAAGCTCTTACTAAAAAAATGGCAGGAATTGATTTAAGCATCAGTATGTCCAATGGAATATGTGAGCTTGTGAGAGAGGAAGATCATACTTGTACTATTTTGTAGTGTAATTATTGTGTACCAATAGATAAATTCGTTCTGCAAATCATTAAGTACTTTCTCCAGATTCTTGGCTTCTTTTTAGCCCAGGAAAAACTTTAAGCATGTACTTAAATATGCATGAGTGTTCCAGTTAGATTATTTTTTTCTTTAATGTTATGTGTCTTTAATGTTATGTTGGTGTTATACTGTGTTAGACCAAGTCACTCAACCTTCCAATATTTGCATTTCAGAAAAGTAGCATTGTACAGTATGTGTTATTCATACTACAAGAGCTGAGTGCTCCAAAGGAGAGAACTAATGATTTCAGTATTAACCATACCCGTTGCTTTGTTAAATACCTGTATATAATTTTTGAGGACAGAATGGCTCAAATGCACATATATTTCAAAATTATAACTGCCAATCAAATTTTTGCAGTACTAAGTTTTGTTTTGAGCAATGAGAAGAAATGCCAAAGGGATATGGAGGCTAAATATCAAGGAAAAATACTATAATATGTTGGTTCTTATTTTTCTAGAATGGTAGAAGCATACAGGCTAGAACTTCTAAATCCAGCCCATGTACATGCACTGTACAGAACTGTGGCGCCTTCATCAGGAGGAGAAATCACTCATTCTGTTGCTCCTGTTCCTTTCATCTCTAACATCTGTACCTCTGTGCATTGCAGTGTTGTATATAGACCATTTTCAGTATTGGCAGAAATCTCTGAAAAAGTAAGGAAAGATAATAATCAAATATAACCAGTGATCTTTATTTCTTTTCCCCCAGGGATTTGTCACTGGAGGAAAGGATGGGGTGGTGGCTCTCTGGGATGATACCTTTGAACGCTGTCTCAAAACCTATGCCATCAAAAGGGCTGCTCTGGCTCCTGGATCCAAAGGTAACACAGACTTTATCCTATGTTTTGTTCTATTTTTAAAGTACATTCTTTAGAAATCTTTGTGAAATTGCTTTCCACAGTAAGAGGTAATCCACATTTGACATAATGAATACTAAAATAAATTTTTTTAAGCTTTATTGATTCTTAATAAGTAATTCTTCTGTTGGGACTGGAGTTGTGTGTTTGGGGTGTCAGTTTGCACATTTGGTGGGTTCAGGTCATAATATTTAGTTTATTATTAGCCTAAATTAGTTGATCTAGCTGTTTCTTATCATGCAGATGTTTTCTTGCTTTGATTTGTTTTATTAAAGTGGTAAGCAAAAAGCCTCTTATATTTCTGATCATGACCTATCTTGTCTGATCTTTTTTGGTTGGGAAAAGGGAAGGAATTCGGAATTATGGTTAGTTTTGCAAGGTGTGAGTAGCTAATTTTCTGTAAACGCATATGTCTTTTGAAATAATTAAAGAACATTTTCATTCCTATTTTTCCCATTTCTACCACTTATTTTTGATCTTAATGCTAATTTACAGTTCCCTGTATTTTCATTCTGGATAGTTTTTTCTCTTCCATCTCCTTCCCTTATGAGATGGAAGAGAATGAGATTTTCTTTATGAAATTCTCATTATGAGAATGAGATTTGCGTCTTATTCTCATAGCTTGTTTACAAGAAGCTAGAATTGGAGGTACCAAAATTGGAGGTAAATAGTGTTATAGTTGGTAACTAACATGTACAGAGTCAGGCATGTTAAACTTCTTGATGTATTGCTGATTCCTCACACTTGAATCCAGATGTTGTTTTTTACAGCAATGTTTTCTACAGTAAGAAAGTAGATTTTTCTACAGTGAGATTTTTCTACAGTGAGATTTTATTGTGCATAAGTGTGAAAAATCCTCTTTGAGACATAATTGAGAATCCTATCTTCTAACATTTTAATGTTCTAGGTCTCCTCTTAGAAGATAATCCTTCTATACGTGCCATATCGTTAGGACACGGTCATATTCTAGTGGGCACAAAGAATGGTGAAATATTGGAGGTAGATAAGAGTGGACCAATAACTCTGCTGGTTCAGGTATGTGTTAAATAGCACTCAAATATGTCATACCACTAATATGATTTATTTCTCAAGTGAAGACTTGTGCACTATAACTATTAATGAAGTTAATAAGTTACTATCACTTTTAGTTAGACTAGATCAGTAGGACTCCTTAATGAGCCAGACAGAACACAGAATTTCATTATTAGTTTGTTCAATGGGTTTATCCTTCCAAACAGACCAAGATTATAGATATTTTTTGAAAAAATAAGAAAACTGTCTGAAATAGTGGATCTTCCTCCAAATTCATTATTAACTTCTCTTGAGTACTAAATAAAAGTTGTCTCCTTGTTGTTTGTTTTGAGATTTTACTTGTAATTATGTAAAAAAAAATTGTCATACCAAATAACTGCATTTTTAAAACAGATTTTTACATCGCATCAACATATTTTTTGTCTTTCATAGTTAAGTAAAAATCTCTGGACTCTCTCCTTTCTCCTTTCTAAGTGGCCAGTGCAATACTTAAAGAACTGTATTTTTTTAAAGAAAATGTTAGAACCTAATATAAAGAAAAAAACTTGTTCACAGAATAGTTTGAGTTGGAAGGGACCTTTAAAGGTCATCTTGTCCAAGCCCCCTGCAGTAAGCAAGGACATCTTCAAATAGATCAGATTGTTCAGAACCCCATCCAATCTGACCTTGGGTGTTTCTGGGGATGGGGCATCTGCAACATCTTTGGGCAAGCACTTCCAGTTTTACTGCCCTCGTCATAAAAAATTTCTTTCTTCTATCTAGTCTGAATCTACCCTCTTCTACTTTAAACTCATTACCCCTTGTCCTGTCACCTTACTAAACCTAACTAAAAAGTGTTCCCCTATTTCTCATCAGCCCCCTTTAAGAAGAGGCTGAGACAAGACCTCCCTGAAGCCTTCTCTAGACTGAGCACCCCCTCCTCTCTCAGCCTGACTTCATGGGAGAGGTGCTCCAGCCCTTTCACCCTTTCTGTGGCCCTCTTCTGGAGCCATCCCAACAGGTCCATGTTCTCCTGTGCTGCGGACTCCAGAGACAGACGCAGAACTGGAGTCTGACCAGAGTGGGATAGAAGGACAGAATCATCTCCTTTGAGCTGCTGCTGTTTCTTTTGATTCAGCCCAGGATCCAATTTGCTTTCTGGGTTGCAAGTGCACAGTGCCAGCTCATGTCCTGTTTGTTGCCCACCAAAACCTCCAAGTTCTCATCAGGGCTGCTCTCAGTCCATTCTGTGTCCAGTTTATGTTTGTGCTTGGGGTTGCCCTGACCCACATGCAGGACCTTGCACTTGGCCCTGGTGGGCTCCATGGCAGGGGTCCACCTGCCAGCCTGCCCAGGCCCCTCTGGGTGGGATGCCCTCCCTGCAGCTTGCTGGGCGCTCCACTCAACACAGTGTCACCTGCAAACCTGCTGAGGGTGCCCCCAGTCCCACTGTCCCTGCCACTGACATGTGTATGAGGATTATTTTGCAGAAGCTTTCTGTAGCACAAATTACTAAAATTTTGCACAAGTAGCAGAGTGAATTTTTCCAGGTGTTCTATGGTTTTATTCAGATATTTATTATCCTCTAAAAAATGCATATTCTTTCTCTCTTTTTTTTTTAACTTTAATATTTCAATTTAAAATAAAAAGAAATCTGATTAATTGTGTTTTTTCAGGGTCACATGGAGGGGGAAGTTTGGGGTCTAGCTACTCATCCTCATTTACCCATTTGTGCCACTGTAAGTGATGACAAAACCTTAAGAATATGGGATTTATCTCCTAGCCATTGTATGTTAGCTGTTCGCAAATTGAAAAAGGGTAAGATGCTTAGTATGAAAAAATATTTACTGATGCAATTGACATTTACAAGCATTATGAATGTTTTGAAAACAGGACTTGAGAACAGAATAAATTCCTTTCTTTGCTCAAATTTTTTTATTAATGCTATCTTCACTAGTTATGTAGCCCTTAAGCTAATGAATCTGCACAAATAATTCTATGTAGTGCTGTTCTGAAGATTATTTAGATTATTTGCAATTGCAACTTGTTTAAGTCAGTGAATTAACAATAAAATTGAGTCAATTACATAAATGCTATGTTGCTTATAATATTCCAAGGCTTTTTTAAGACTTTGAATGTAGAATTTTTTGGAAGAAATCTTAGAATAAATGTTTGTAATTTTCTTTGTGAATGTTTGAAGGATCTGGAATGTCAAGAAAAGAGAAATCATAAAATTTTCACTTGTTGTTTAGGATATAAATAAATTCTATTTTGACAGATAGAAAATCTGTTTTAAGTGACCTCATATAAGGTGATTTTTCAGGATTAGATGAGACTGGCCCTGACAAGCTTCTAATTCTATGTATGCTTTGCTAGATAAAAGAATACAGTGGGCTTTATCTCTTAGGCATTCAGCAATTTGATTCAAACATAATGGGAAGCTTAATTGAAGATTATTTAGATTGGCAAAGTGAATGTAGAAGAGTTACAAGCTCACATAAGCAGGGATTAAACAAGAAAGTTTCTAGTTGGTGAACTCTGCTCAAGTCTTAAAGTTGATATTTCTTAATATGTTTGAGTACTTTTGGCAAAAAAAGTCTCTGATGACTATTTGCTGATGATACACATTTTGAGATGTTTTGGCAATCTTAAAAAGTTCCTGTGTACTGTACAGAAAAAGATGTATGCTTTTGCAGACTAATGGAATTGAAATACAACTTGTTAATGATAAAAGGCAGATCAGTGACAGTGAGAAAAATGTCTGTGTAGGTCAGGGGTAACTTGAACAGAAGGCTCAGCATCTTGTTGAATGACAATTACATGTGATAGTGAGGTATTTTCCCCAAGACATGGTGCAATATTCATGTAAATTACAAGACAAAAATCAGGATATTTTTGGTGTGCAATTCTCATCTGTGTTCAGCTGAATGCAATTAAGCTAAAAGTTGAAAATGGTGAAAGGAACTACAGGATAATGAATGCAAAGCCTTGTGGTGAAGCCATCTAAGTAAAGGATTGCTGTCTACAGGTTAATCAGACGAACAAATAGCAGGGGAAAATATGTAAGTTAACAGAAAATTCTGGCACAAGAACAAATCTATATAAGTTGACCATACATAAATTTAAATTGGAAATAAAACTGTTTTTCAAACAACACTGACGTGTTTATTGGAAGGATTCTATGACTTATTGTCTTGTTTGTGATAGCAAATGACTGAATTCTATGAATCCAGATGGTCTTTTCCAGCTGTGTTCTCCTGTTCTCCTTATCAGAGCAAATGGTAACAATCAGGCAGCACCAGATACAAGGAAGGAGATCAAGTTAGAAATATACAGACCATAGTGATTAATCTGTATTACTGATGTAGAGCAGATATCTATTAAGATGAAAATTCTAACATTCTGGGCCTGTGTACCTGTTTGTGTGCTGTCACAGCTTGGAAATTATTTTGGCAGCATATGGAAAGCTTCCTTGGAAGTTTTCTAGGATAATATTAGCTTTTCTTTACTAATGGAAAGATGGATCTGAAAGAAGGATAATGCACTGTAAATGTATCTGAATGCAATTTCTTTATTTCTCATAGGAGGCAGATGTTGCTGCTTTTCTCCTGATGGAAAAGCATTAGCTGTTGGTCTCAATGATGGAAGTTTTTTGATAGTTAATGCAGATACCCTGGAGGATTTGGTCTCTTTCCAGCATAGGAAAGATGTTATTTCAGAAATCAGATTTTCTCCTGGTGAGTGATTTCTTTTTTAAATGAAAATTTTAATACCAAGGTTGTTCAAGTAAGACTTATCACATAAGAGATAAAAGGAGTGAAGATTTGTAGTACTTTTAGATGTAAAAAATAGATCAGTAAAACTAATACCAACATTTTAAAAGACCATGGTGTGAAGTCCTGTGTTGCTTGTGTAAGGATGAGATTATTGGAATATGTTTGCCTATAGTGACCTCCTGAATACAACAGCCAGTTTGAAATAGTGAATATCCAGCAGCTCCCTAGGATTACTCTTTATAACCTGCGTAAGTTTGGCACATCACTGATGTTTCTCTTATCTAATAAGAATACTTGAAACTGATGTGTCAAAAACATCTTGCAACTTTTTTTTTTCTATTTTTCCCCCCTTAGCACTCTCAGTGAGGCTAGGTATTTTTTCCCATCATTATATCTCATATTTTAGGAACTCAAAATGCATAGCCTACTTTAGTTAAAATACTCATCTGTTGGAGAAATTTGATGCAAATTACTGATACCAATTCCCCTACAACATTACTTTCTGGTTCCCTAAGCTTTATCATTCTCTGAATACCATAAATGCTTAAAATTTCAGCAAATGGTTTTTATTGTTTGAAAATGTAATGATACCATAGTTTTATGTTTCATTATGTGATATGAAAATCAGTTTGCCAGAGAATATGTATAGATTAGCAAGCTGATATCAAAGAATTTGAAACTGCGTAGGGCTAAATTCCAGAATTTACTTGTGTTTAATACAAAGATCACTAAAATTTTTTAAAAATATTTTGTGCTTGTACTGATGTGTTTTAGGGGCTGGAAAGTACTTAGCTGTGGCATCCTGTGACAACTTTGTAGATATTTACAATGTAATGAGCAGTAAAAGAGTAGGAATCTGCAAGGGAGCTTCCAGCTATATCACACACATGGACTGGGACATAAGAGGTAAGCTGCATTCATTGTAAAAAGAACTGGAAGACTGATTATATTATAGACTAATTAAGAGCATGTATAGTATGGATTTGTGTTATCACTGGCAGATTTGATTTTTCAGCTTATGAGTATGCTCTGACAGCATCCAAATAAATATTAAACCCATGGTTTTTACTGCCACATACATATTTTTGTATGTGGTTTTTACTGCCACATATTTAGAAATTTTACAATTTGAAGTAAAATGGTTTGTCTCTATTTATTGGTTTGTTTGGATTTTAAAAAAATCCTTCCTGTTTATCTTTTGACTTCACAAGGGCAGTTAGTGATAGAACAAGAGAGAAAGGCCTTAAGTTAAAGGAGGGCATGTTTAGATTGGATACAAGGAAGAAATTCATTACTGTAAGTGTGGTGAGGCGCTGGAAATGGCTGCTCAGAGAGGCTGTGGATGCCCCATCCCTGAAGGTGGTCAAGGCCAGGCTGGATGGGACTCTGAGCAACCTGGTCTAGTGGCAGGAGGGTGGAACTAGGTGGTCTCTAAAGTCCTTTCCAACCCCAAACATTCTATGATTCCATGTTTCTACTCCTTTAATAAAATACTTTACAATGTGGTTGTAGCTCAGGAGTACATATCCTTGTCACATAGCAAAAATACTGGATTTCCTCTGTTCCAGGGTATTAATATGTGATTAATTAAAAAGCTAAATTTAGTCCTGTTTCATTAAAAGGCAAGGCTGTGCAATTGTGCAATCTATTTGTTCATGTTCTTATTCCTCTATATAAAAACTTCTGACAGAGTCTGATTTATTTTGAAAGAATGTTGTAAGTTAGCTTCCTTTGAGGATTTTGAAAAGCATTGGTGAGAATTTTCCTCAGAAATGAAGTAGTAAAAAGCTGTAAAGAAGTCATCTGCTTGGGATCAGCCTGTGGCCAGGCAGCATCTGTGCTGCTCCATCCCAAGAGCATCAGCAGCCAGTAATCATAAACAAGCTTTGAACTACATCCAGTGCATTTTGTCTACCATCTGATGGGACAGCCATAACAAGGAGAGAAAAGTGATGCATTCATAGAGTTTTCAAAGAGAGGAGAAAGGGTTGTGAATTTAAGGGGCCAAAGGACTTAGATTTCTTTAGAAGACCATACTTCCAGATCCATTATTTATGTGTGCAGTTTTTTCCAATAGAAACAAATAATTGATGTAATGCTGTTAGCAATAAAAAATTTAAGCTAACTTTTCTTTCTTCCTTCTGCAAAATGGAATCTCCTATGTTAACAGACAATATCTATGTCATATGTTTTATAGGGAAACTTTTGCAAGTCAACACTGGTGCTAAAGAGCAGCTGTTTTTTGAAGCCCCTCGGGGGAAAAAGCAGACTATCCCAAGTTTGGAGGTGAGGAACTGTACTGCCTTCTTAACTTGCTTGCAAATTAAACTTATTATGCAGCCACCTATACTACATAAGAGGGAATGATGCATAAAACTGTAATTTTAAACTTTTAAAATAATATAATATGTAGAGGATTTCACATTTTTCTCTTCTATTAAGAAGCAGACATTTGGCTGATTTAGTAATGAACATCTCACTAGACTTCTGTGTGTCTTTTCTGGTACCTAAACACCTTTGAAAACCTATTGCAGATTACTAAACCTTGCTATAGAAAACTTCATGTTTGTTTTTATAGAACAATGAAATACAGTTTACATAATACATATAGGCAAGACTAGTATATTTTAATTCTTTTGTTTTCTCAGATACAGAGCATTGTCATAGGGCAGAGAGCAAAAATTTATAATTTCCAAGTTATATTTTCCATGGCATTGAAAGGCAGTGTTGGAAAACATAATTTGTTTTCTTTAGCCTGAAAGGG
Organism: Melozone crissalis; assembly: GCF_028551555.1. NCBI lineage: Eukaryota > Metazoa > Chordata > Aves > Passeriformes > Passerellidae > Melozone > Melozone crissalis. The sequence goes on along the minus strand of NW_026535796.1, from coordinate 39,328,463 downwards.
CAGCTAAGGTAAAAATTTTCAAAATACTTATTTAAGTTTTGGAATTGAAAGTTCATAGAGGTAAAATTACAGGTCTCAGATGAAATTCTGAATGGCAAAAAAATAACTGATTAATATATTTAAATACTGTCTTTTAGATGTGATGTATCTTTCAATGCAAGGAATTTTTCTTGAAATTGGATGTGGAAGAAAAATGCCTAAGAAGTATTCTTTGTCTCAAATGTGTCATTTTTGTAGGTAGAAAAGATTGGCTGGGCATCATGGACAAGTGTTTTGGGCTCTTGCTGTGAAGGGATCTGGCCAATAATTGGTGAAGTCACAGATGTAACTGCTTCATGCCTCACTAGTGACAGTAAAGTATTAGCCACAGGAGATGATTTTGGATTTGTGAAACTGTTTCGATACCCTGCTAAAGTAAGTAATTTTCAGCTGTTTATGGAAAGTATTTATTAATAAATCTGCCTTTTTAAAACTGCGAAAATTCATCACTCAGAAGAAAATAATGCTTTAATATTTTTCTCATTTTGATCAAAGAAAGCATTTAGTGTTACATTGCAGTTTGCAGTGCATGAAACTTCCAGTGAGTAAGAATGATCATTCCAGGTCAGACTGCAGAGCCATCTCATGCAGTGTCCTGCTGCTGACTGTGACAAATGAATAGGAACAACTTTAAGAATGAGAATGCTTTGGAAGGCAATCAACATGTATTTTTCACCTACATTGCATTTTTGATTTTAAGGACCTTAATTCTTTCCAATATTAGCAATTTTTTTTCTAAGACAAAGACCTTTAATAGTATTCAATCACACATCATAGAAAAGCCATTCCAGAAGTACATTGTGTTTTTACTGCTCTTCAAGTACCTCCTGTTCTCCTGTATATTTGGTGGAAAATGTGTCTTCAATTTTGAAATGTTGCTATGCTAAGGATAGTAACAGTGCACAAGTATTGACTCAAAATATTCTATGTGAATTTTATTCCAGCTCAGATTATTGTCTCTCTTAGAAAAAGTGATCCAGTGTTTATTGCTGGAATATGTTTATAGACTAACTCTTTCATGCTTGACATGAAGATAAAGTTAACATTTCATGAAGTTGCTGTAGGAGGGGCACTTGGCAAATCATGTGTTAAAATCATGTGAACTACAAAACAGCTGAAGCAGGAACTGCGAAGAAGTTAAGATGATGCCATTGTGCAGGCAATTTATTTCAGTTTTGTCTGGCAGACTGGGTAAATTTGCTCTTTGCCTTCTTTTTCCCCTTTCCAGGGGAAGTTTGGGAAATTTAAGCGGTATGTTGCTCACAGCACCCATGTGACAAACGTGCGCTGGACCTACGACGACAGTTTGTTGGTCACTGTGGGGGGAGCTGACACCTCCCTGATGCTGTGGACTTATGAGATGGAAGGACATCGGGACAGCAGGCAGTGTGACAGTGAGGAGTCTGATCTGGATTCTGAAGAAGATGGAGGTCAGTAATAATTTACACAACTAGCTGGATTGTGCTATTTCAAGAAGACTTTATTAATGGAAAGCTGAAAATTTAGAAATAATTTATGGATTGCTTCTATCTTAAGTAGCAAATACTCTTCAAAAATGTTAAATAAAATTTGGTTTTGATAAACTGCTGTGAAGAAAATGATAATGAAGTGTTTGAGTTACTGCTTTGAATCAGAGTACATAAAGAAACTCTTGATATCTTCTAAATGAAGAATATTAAGCATCAATTATACATAGCTACCCAAAATCTATGTTTAAAATAGAATCATCACAGTTGGAATTTGGTCACCAATTCTTAAGAAATTATATTGAAATCTGTATAATGTGAGACCATAGTTGATGTTGTAGCATCTGCTTCCATAACATGGAGACATAGGACACTGAAGTAGACTGATGTTTATGTACCTATTTCAAGGTCACAATATCAGTAGTTATAAAGTGTTAATTCTATTTTGTAGCATTAACTTCTGCTGGTTTTTCCATACTTATGTTTTCTTTTTCATGTTACTATTCCAAGAATTTATGGCCTCCAGACTTGTTTTCTCCCAAGTGTGCATTTCGTCCTTGTCAATTCCTCAGTGTTCAAGAATTTTTAAACTATCACTGCTACTCATTAAATAGTTCTGTGTAATAAATTAACTTCAGCTGTCACTAAAACGAGATAAATGACCAAAGAAATACATTAAATATTAAAGACATATTAAACATTCATTGGAAAAGAATTTTTAATCACTGTATTTCTTCTCAAAAGTACTGAAGAATACACAGAGTAATTTAATTGCCTATAGGAGGACTTGTCAGCTTTTAACTTTCTTAGTCAAAAATTGCCATCTTCAGACTTTCTGTTCAGCCTCTGCTTGAGACCTGTTAGAACATCTTAGCCCTATGATCTCCCCAAGCCTCTGCTGCTTTACGCAGAGCCCTCTTAAGCTGTGGGTTCAAAAGTACTCTAAAAGAGAGCGAGATGTGTGAAGATTTACAAGAAAAGACATTGACATCTTTATCCACAAAAGTTTCTCTAGGTCAATTGCTATTAATTCAGTTAGAGTTAAGAAGTATTCACCATCACATTGTTGGCATTGGTAGTTTTGATCTTTGGAAAAACAAAGTAATGGAGAGTAATTAACAGCCCTGTCACAACTTAACTTTTCCAACATGTTTATTTTGCTATAGTAAACATCATCCTGATGTGGCTTGCTGGCCCTTAGCATTGTGTAGGAACCTCGTGCAGACCTATAGATTCCATGGTAATGGATGGATCCTGAAATTGAGAACAACCAGGCACTGAATCTTACAGGTCTTAAGAGCAGGTGTCAGGTAGTGAGGTTCTTTGTTAGTGACTGTAGTTAAGGCCAACCAAGCAGAAATGGGGTAGCTTTTGAAGTCCCTTGACTCATTAATAATTTTTTTTCCACAAAGATATGGTAGGGAATTCTTTTTCTTTGAATGCCTTTTATTAACAATGTTCATGATTCCCAGCTACTTTCTTTCTGTTGTGTATTTATGTTATTAATAATCGATGCTATAATTGTTTTTGTAATCTAGTACATTGTTGAAATCTGCACAAATTAAGTGGTTGTTCTTGTACCTTGTTTTGGTTTGCTACTCTTCCCTCTGGTTTTGTTAGGTTATGACAGTGATGTGACAAGGGAAAATGAAATTAATTACACCATCAAAGCCTTATCAACAAACATTAGACCAATGTTTGGAATTAAGCCTCATCTGCAGCAAAAGGAGCCAACGTTAGATGAAAGGTAATTACTAAATTACAATTCTAGCCAAGAAATCAATGTGAAAATACAATAGTAGAACAAAATTATATTGGAATATATGATTCTCAACTTAAAAGTATATGTATAAAAAGAATCTAAATACTTCTTTGAAGAAAAAAGGAAAGGTGACCCAAAGGACTAGGCTGAACCTCTTTTCATACAGCACAAAAGACTAAAAACTATGTATGCATATTTTTATGTTTGGGGAGTTCCTTGAGATGATTGACTTATTTGCTGGTGTTTAATAATATGTTTTTTTGAAACTGAAATACGGAATGGTAGTTAGTGATGGCATTATAGGCATGAACCTGTACAATTGTTTTAGTGAAGGACAGCTCTAATGTTTTTGGTTCTGCCAAGAACAGCTCTGAATTAAATTCTAATTGCTCCTTGCATTGCTTCAGTTTTCACTTAACTTCTACCTTTCTTTGAAAAGTTCTGTCCACAGTGGTTCTGCAGTTTTTGTTAATGAATCTTGGAAAATGGAATTGGTTGCTTTAGAGTATTAGTTTTAGATCTTGGTTCACTGTTGTATGCTTTGGAAGAGAATAGGGTGGGGAGCAGACTGCAATAAACCCAGAAAATAAAGTAGATGCAAAATGACAGAAACAATTTATAACCTCTAGCATGTTATCTGTTGTAGAATCTGCAGCTGAGCATGGGACCCTGAAAGTTGTTTGTTGTCCACCAAATTGATGTGGACAGTATATGTGAGGAAAAAGGAAGGAGGAATTCCTAATACAGCATTTGGGGAATGCTGATACTGAAGATGGGGAAGTGAGGAAAACAGCAGGGTATAAGGGGGTGAGAGGATCAGGGGAAATGGGGAAGTGGAAAGTTTTGCAGGAATGTGAGGAGTTCTGTGGCAATGCTCAAGCCTCTTTCCACAGTGAAGCTGGGCAGGTCTGTGATACCCCTGTTGAGAAATGCAGTGTGACTTTGGTGGGAGTTTCATATCATTTTTTGTTTTTAAGTTGTGTTACTGTAGGGGGGATAAACCAGGGATAACCAGGGATAAACCAGGGATAACCACAGTATAAAGCTGTGGTTCCCTGTCTTGCATTTATGAGAAATGGTCTCTCTTTTTTAATTAGTTGTACTTGATGTGGAAATCAAAAAGAAATAATGTGCATGGCATGAAAGCTTTGATTAAAGATTTTTTTTTTCTTTTAATGAAATTGTAAGCCTCTTGTGTTTCTTTCAAAAGCTGTTTCTGGAAGCTGAGTGAATTGTGTTTTTCAGTTTCAGATAAATTACTAAGAGAATTAATTCTGTAGTAAGGTAATTAAATTGTGATTCAGAATGCAAAAAAAGATCATAAAAGAATTCCATTACCTGCATTGTTGAAAAGTTTGGAGCCTTAAAACTTCAAAGACTTCTTTTTGGTGAACAATAAAACCAGACTGTGGCTACTGTATGTATTTTGACTTCTGTTCTGATGTTAATATTGTATAAGATTGGTAAATGTTTCAGAAATCTGTCATAGACACTAATTTTTATTTTATTTCTGCTACTCTCTATTTTTGCTTCCCATGAAGGCAGGGGGTAGTAAGGTAAGTTCATGTACTTGAAGTCCAGGATTAAATGGATTTTAATAACTTCAGCTGCTTGGAAAAGTAGTTACAATTTGCAACAGAAGTGAGGGATTTACCTCTTTACTATTAAATAGTAGCATGTCAATAAGTAGAAGAGGGTTAAGGGACAAAACATAAGTGCACTCTCACTCTGAGTTGATGTGAGTGAAGAGTAGAGTGTTCTTGGAGGAGGTGATCAAAGCTCATCCTCCTTTCCTCAATATTTTGGGGGAGGCTAAGGAACAGCTTGACTTCCCTTAGCCAGAGCCAGAGGTGTTGCCCAGGGGTTTGTGGATGTCTGCAGCACACACTTGGAGGTTCAGGCTGGAGCAGAGCAGTGAGCACATTGCACTCTGTGAGAGCAGCACCCGGCTGGAGCTGATGGAGCTTCAGGGGTGCAGGGAGCACCCCTGCCTTGGCTGCAGCGTTTTGGCAGTGCACCCGTGCTGCTTGAGGGTCTGAGCTGCTGGCTCCCCATCCTGCTCATGCAGCAGGCTCTGGTGTAGGTGCCTGCATGAGGTTATCAACTTCTGCACCTGCTCTGTTTACACCATGTGCACATGCAAAAACATGCTGTTAAATTGGCAGCACAATAAATCCTTAGGCTGTCAGACCACCCTTCAGACCTGCAGAATGAGCTGCCTCTGTGACTGGAACTCCAGATTTATTTCAATTGGTTTAAGGTTTGCTTGCAGTGCTAACTGCCCGCTCTACTAATGATATAGTATTCTCTAGCAGTGAAATTACCAGCTATATCATTGAAATTGCAGTACTTATTTTAAGTTCTGCTGGAAACACAAAATGGCACTGCTGTGAGGCAGCACTTAGGTTGGTAATTTGAATTATTTATCATTTCTGAATAATAATGTTTACAGGTAATATTTTAATGTGAAAAGATGTGTACTGTGTGTCTAATTTGGTTGTGTAATAACATTATGGCTACTCAGCAGCACAAAACACACTTGAAAACTGTTTCTATCCTTTGCTAAGTGTTCTTTCCTAGTATGTTTTTGTGCTAGGTAAATTACTCAGAAAAAAGTCTATCATGGTTGATTTTGAAAGTGCTTCTGACTCTGCTGCTCCCTGAACTGCACAGCACTGAAGGTTGGGAGATGCCTCTGGAGGATAATGCTCCATTCTTACTCTGTTCTTATACTGCCTGAAGCTGGCTATTTGTGCCTGTGAAAGGGGCAATGCTGTGTTTAATGTACCTTACAGAAAAATGGCTGTACCAAGAGATCTCAAAATTAAATAACCAGAAATTTCAGTTAATTTTAAATAAATTTTCAGTTTATTTTTCACTGTTTTACTGTGAAAAATATCTGGAAGTATTTTAATTTGAAGAATTGCATGCTATTGACTGCAAAGCCTGTTCAAGCTACATTTGGATTTTATTGTGGGAAAGGTTTAGCTGTTTCCTATATGAATAAATAGTGCATCAATCTTGCACTGAAAAATAAAGTTCAAACTAATTAGAAGACATCCAGTAAAATCCATTGTTTTCAGAATGGGAAAAAAATCAATCTGTAAATTGGTGAGTTGTTAACATTGTGTTCTTAATTTTCAGGATTTTTTTCCCTAAATAATTCCCTAAATTATTTTGCTTAATTTATAAGTGAGAAAAACTAACCTAGTGTTCACCTAGTGAAGTTGTTTAGTGGCTCTTAAAGAAAGAGCTTCTCAAACCAGTGGAAGTGTACCAGCTAATCAAACTCTTGTAAGGTACCCATGCATACTACAAATATTAGGAAATAATCTGTACATGCCCATATGCTTTAATTATTAATAAGGGGTTTTGGCTGGCCAAATAATAGGAGTATTCCATCATACATGACTGAGGAAACCTATCCAGTGCAAAGTGTCTTCAATAAACATAAACTGAATTAAGTATGAAAAAATAGTACATATCAGTAGTGCTCAGTACCCCACATGTTCTGGTTAGCTGAGATAATTTTATTTTAGTATAAATTAATGTATTTTTGTGACTAAACTTGGACATCTGTCTTTAATAGCAAGTTGACTGTTCCATCCATCAGCTTATTTCAGGAAGTTAAACCTGCACAGCCTTTCTTTGAGTTATTCAGGTGTTGTGTTTGCTGACTCTGAACACTTGGTATAGTTCAGAGGGATTTTTTTTCTACTTCTGCTTTTTTTCTCTATTTACAGCAGAGTTATCCCAAAGAATTATATTCTCATGCCAACACATGTTCGTAATTCCCATTTAAGTGAATGGGAGTTTTATATACAAATAATAGATTTATCTAGTCTATGAAGTGACTCATCCCCTTGTAAAACGGAGTATACAAACCAGGAAGTCAGCAATAATTATCTATACAAATAATTCACTGGCACCTAACTTTTAGCCAAACTTGTATAAGTAATCCTTTTCTCTTTCCCATCTGCTGCTGAAAAGAGGTTCCAGGTAATGCTTTTATTTTCCTATCTAGTTCATCTTTTACTGCCACCTCCCATTTTCCTTAAAAAGCCATCTGTCATGTTGGGTGCCATAACATGCACCTATCACTCTTCAGAATATTGCTGTATGAAAAATCTGATATATAAATATATGCATTGTAGTTCTATTTCATACAATGAGCTAGATGCTCATTTTACCTACTAATATGAACTCCAACTCCATGCACTATTATACTTTCCAATGTTTCACAAGTAGTATTCTTCAGTAATACTTATTAAAGTACAAAGATTAGTACTTTTTCCAGCCCCCTGGTGGGCAACTGTTTTATATGTGATGATTTGACACTCACCTGATTTGCCAAGGTGCATGTGTTACTGAATTGTTTGAGCGTCAGATTCCCTGTCTGCATTAGTGAGTGTAAACTGGCTCTTACTGCTCACAGAACACATGAAATAATTATAAGTCATTTTTTTGTCCAGAAGCAGTACTTAAAAACTACCAGCCTTCATTGTCTTCTAATGGAAACCAGACCTGTGTGAAGCTTCACAAATGACTTTGAAGAACTTGCCAAGAGAAATGGAAAGAATTCCTCCTTGCTCTTAAAATTAATTTTCTACTTCATGCTTGTCAACACCTTTTGGGGAGGGCAGAGTAAGACACTTCATGCTGAAGAGTGCAAAATCAATTGCTAAGTTCTCTGCAAGTCCCCCTAAGTATGAAGTGGAATTCTGTTGCCCTGCACAGGAAGGGACTTTTTTTTCTTTTTTGCCAACTACTGTAATTTGCCCTATCAAATAGTGCCCAAAATAATACTTGTGTTTTTAAAACAGAAATAAATATTGTAAATCACACTGTTATAAATTACCACAGAACTAAAATAATTGGTGGTAATTTACATATGCTGTATAGCAAAAAAATCATTCCTTGTTCTCTTAGTAACTTTAGATACTCAGTAACAACAAGGAAAATATGGAATGAAATACATCATACAAAAATGGGCAGTAATATTTAAGCTATGTCTAAAACTGTGAACAAGATACTTTTTTGTTTCAGAAACTACTTCAAAACGCTTGTACTTGATTTTTATAGTTTCATAACAAGAAATATTAAAATACATACACCAAATATATATTAATTTTGAAAATAAATTGCCAATATTGAGGTATTTATTTCCCCTATGATAGATGGCTGGAATTCTCCTTCCCCATGCTAAAGCTGACCCTATCCATACCTGAATTCATCCCAACATGTTATTCATGCTCTCTTTCCCATCTTTTCCACACAGTTTTTGAGCATGCAGCAAGTTATGCATGCAGGTGTATGACCACTGTGTGTTCTATATGCCATTAGTCACTTTGCTGCACATTACACAACAAATTAAAAATATTTTCAGCTCTCACACATTCAAAAAATTACTTGGAAAACGTATTCTCATATCCTTCAGCATTCCTGTTTTTCAATCCTGAAGTTGTTATCTTGAAACTTAACTGGGGAGAGAGTCCATATATGCTTGTAATTTGCAGTCCAGTTCCACTGTTCTCGATCAGTACAGAATTACCCTTTCCTGGCCAGATCCTTAGAGAAATTGTTTAGGTGACCTGTGAGATAATGCAGCTGAGTGAAAGTTCTCAAGCTTTCCTGACCTATATACATTCACTTTATTCTGTTGAGTGGTAATGTATGAAGGTACTCTCATGATTACTTAAGGATGATATCAACCTGTGTTTATTTGTATTTGTAGAGCCTTTAAGTATAGATGGTCTTCTCAGGCAGTTGTGAAATGTGAGATTGTTTTACCTCTTCTCCCTTTCTATCACAAGGGATTTACAGACAGCAAATGTTAAAAAAAAATGTCATATTTTAGAACCAAACAGCAGGGAAATATTAAGTTCCAGTAAAGTAAACCTCTATAAGAGGAATCATGTCCTTTCAATTTCTACTGCTTTCATCAAATCTCAAATATGTTCTTCTGCTGTATTTAATTTTTTTCCCTTTTTTTCCCTCCAACTCATTTTTCCCTCTTTGTTTCAGGGACAGAAGTTAATTAGGGCCAGGGTAGGAGAAGAGGAAAGAGATGAGGTTTGAGTGCTCTGTGTCAAGTATGAGGCTGACAAGTGGAAGAAGGGCTTTTAATGCTATGTTTTGGTAATTTCTAGAGGAATAGTGATGAGACTGTTGCAGAATTGTCCATGACAAATGAGAAATTAAAAACATAAAGTCTTTCAAAGACGTCTACGCTGGAGTGATCAAATGAACAAATGCCTGACATTTGTTCTAAAGTTAGGCAGAAACAATGAAGAAATAAATCCAAGAAAATGGTATTTTATTAGAATAACTGAAAAAATGCTTTTCACGTGTCCTTCAAACTACACAGTGTACAAACAAATCATGTTCTATCATTCTGAGAAAATACAGTCATTATTTTGAATCAAAGTCATCACTCAAGATCAGAGATGAAATTAGAAGTACTTCATATTAAAAAGGAATAGAAGTACTTCATACTAAAAAGGAAATAGCAACCTGTTGCTTCATGTTTGATATTAGTGTATCACACTGCCTACTGGACTAATTAGTCTGGATATCACTGAATTATACATAGAATTTATTTTAAACTAAATTGTTCCTCTTAAAGATCAAGCTGAAAGGATTGTTATCACAGCCACAAATACTGTATCTATGGAATCAATAATCAATGCTCCTGCAAATTACTAGGAATAGCTGAATATATTTAATAAATAAAGCTTATTTGTTTGTTTTTCTTTGTACAGGTACAGTTGAATGTAATGTGAGAGATGTTATGAATATTTGTTAAACATATCTAATATTTGTTAAACATATCTTAATTAAATCTGGGCTATTCAGAGCAGTGGAACATAGGTTGTGGTAGTTACTCCTGCATTTGCATGGTCTTGGTTTCTTCTGGAAAATATTTTCCACCTAAGCTTTGATAAACATCACATCTCAGTTGATGTAGGAGTGGATGGGCAGGTGCCTCTAGAGTTCTTTACAAATTATTACAAAAATAGGAAAACTTACGGGTCTGCTGAAGGCATGTGGGAACAGGCATTATTAGATTAATCAGCCATGCCTCTCTTCAGCAAAATTGCTGCAGAGAAGATGAAAGTACCTTAAAAACATAGTTTGAAAAAGTGAAGAAGATTCTAAAAGTGCTCAGTCATTTTAAAACAAGCTTTTGCATTAGCCCCATGGATTGTTGAAGAATTAGAGAACCTAGCATGTTAAACAGGGGATTTTTAGGTTTTGTCCTTCTCCTTTGACAGACATTTCTGTTTTGAAGATGAATATGCATATGAGTTGAGTAGGACAGGCTGTAAGATTTCCCAAAGCCTTAGCAGGTTGGAAGGTTGCTGTTAGCATGGAATGGGTGACGGACAGCCTTCTCTTATTCACAGTTCTTTGTTTCAGACCTCCAGTTAGTAGGGCATTGCCTCAGCCGGAGAAACTGCAGACAAACAATGTGGGGAAAAAAAAGAGACCCATAGAGGTAAGAAAAAGGGTGCTTTTCTCTTCTTCCTTTAGGATTTTGTTTTGCCAGAAACTGACACACCTGTGAACGCATTAAATGATTGTTTTATTCTAAATATATCAAAGGTGGAAATACTGAATAGTAGGTAAAGAGTAGAAAAAGTGGGGAATAATTTTTTCTTGTGAATAAAAAAAAAGACTATTTCTTTTTCTTGCAAATAAAATGGAGTATAACTCAGTTCTTAGTAATCATGAAATCTTAGAACTGGCTATAGAAAGCAGGGTGCCTTGTATAAATAACTGGATTGTTAAAGGGTGTATTGTTGCTAATAAAACTAAGCATTTTTAAATTCCAATCTTCTTAGAATTTATTTGAAAACTTCCATTTAAATTCATCATGATAAGATTTTAAGAATAATTTTAAAAATTCTATTAATGATGAGTTTAGCTTTGGCACCTGTTTTTTCATTACATGGCAGTTGCAAATAAACATACCAATTTTTGATTAATCTGAAGTGAAAATTTCATCTAACCTTGCCGTTCTTTACCAATCCAAATATTGTTGATTCTGCAAAATATTTGGTGTAGCATAATAAACGGCTTTTTGACATCAGTGCTCTAGAAGTTTTAGATTGTAATTTGGGTTTCTAGTTGCTGGCTGGAATTAAATTGTGGACCAGTGTTTGTCATTCTTTGTTTCTTAGTGTCTTCTGCATTAAAATAACTTTATTCTTCACTGCATTTTATTTATGTTCATGTGTATGAGTATCTCTTTCAGTGTATATATATGGCTGTGAGTACTATATGCACATTCTGCAGCATCCCCCTGAGAGGGGAAAAGGGTGACACAGCTGTGTGTGACAAGAATGAGCAGCTCTGTAAACTGACAGGGGAGGCACCAGCCCAGTTTCTGTTGCCTTGAATGTCACTTACTTCAAAAGGACATAATTAAAAAAATTAAATCATACAGAAGAATGTGAAATTCATAACTGCTTTAAGAAATTCATAATTGCTTTAAGGTTTGCTCAATCTACTGATGTGAATATCTTTTTAGGACCTAATTTTGGAGCTGGTATTTGGGTACCGAGGCAAGGACTGCAGAAACAACGTGCACTATTTGAATGATGGTGCTGATGTAATTTATCACACTGCATCTGTTGGCATCTTGTATAATGTGGCAACAGGTAGGAGAAAACCCACTGGAGGGAAAATGTTTCTTCACACTCATGGAGTTACAGTTTATAAAGTAATTAATATACTTCAATTATTGTAAAAGTATGTGAAAAAAAATTTATTTGTTCCTAAAATTTCAGTCTGTAGAGAATATTCATAATAGCTATATAAACAAAAAAGTGTACTGAAATGTTCCTGGAGGCTGAGCTTTAAGGAAGTGAAGATTTGGGTTTTTTGGTATTAGCTTTCTGAAATTTGCATGTTGAAATGATCACAGAAACAAAAAGAGCTAAACAATGGAATAATTGTAATTTTTTTTTCTAAGAACAAGTTAACGTTTTGATTTGGTTTTCTTTTCAGTCATCTGTATCATGTATATTCTTTCACAATAACCCAGTTAGTTAAGATAGCTTAGACCTTTAAAAAAGTACACAATGCCATTTGAAGATAGTTAAGCAACTTCATGTGGAAAACTTGAGGGAAATGTCTGGAGTTACTGAGGGCTGTGTGTTGAAGTTCAGATAAATAATGTGGAGTTTCTGTTTTCTGGTTTTAAGCTTCAAAATGCAACATGACCATAATGCTGTTTTCTAACAAATACTATGAAATTTTCAAACATTAGCCATGTCTATGTGTCTATAAATGTTTTAATTAAAGTTGAGCTATGGTTTGATTTATTTTTTTCTTATTTTTAGGCTCTCAGTCATTTTACCAGGAACACAATGATGATATTTTGTGCCTCACTGTGAATCAGCACCCCAAGTTTACCAACATAGTGGCAACTGGCCAAGTAGGTATGTTTGTATTTTTGTAAAAAGAATTAACAGCATGCAATCAGGACCTTGTAAATTCATGATAAATCATAAAATATTTGATTATGCTATCTCCGTTTGTATGAGTGTTACTCAGTTACCTGTCCTCTTTATATATGCTCCTTTGAGTGTAATTGAATGAAGATGACAAAAAATATTGAGGCATGAAAGATTAAACTTATCTTTTGTTTGGAGTATTATCAAAACTATTTTTTCAGAAATCTTAAGCCCCATTAGATTAGTCTGGTTGTATTGAACTATCAGCTTGTGTTAGACCTTCCAAAGAGTCACTGCCCTTCCAAAGAAGCTGAATAGAGCTAACCTTCATTTCTTAGAATACATGTCAGTCTTATGTAGGTTTTACCTCATCAGATAGATTTATAATACCTACTTGGTGGTTGGATATGTTATAGCTGTAATATTAAAGGCAGAACCAAAACCCTAATGGGGTTCCCTACAGATAAACTGAGATATAGAGGGAAAAGGTACATATATTTCATAGTGACATAAAGGTCTATGAACTAACCAGGTTAAAAAAAAAAAAAAGAACAAAAATCCCCACATTTTGCATTGGCATAGCTGGTAGAAATTGCTGTTTCTAGATTTTGTAGAAGTGATTTTTGTAGCCCTACAATCTGGTTGTAGTTTTCATATCTTCTGTTGGTTTTCGGCAGATTCAAACCCACGTTATTTTCTTCACAGCATAGAATACAAAAAAAACCTCTCATTTGATTTCAGCCAAAATAACTTAAATAACTTTTTCTTTCCTTTAGGTCTGTTTTAGAAGTTTCATATAAATAAAATCAGTTCTGCAGAGTTTATTACCTGCTTTTCTGTGTCTTTTGGATTTTTAGGTGCCTGTCTCATTAAAATTGACTCATTGATAATAGTAGCCTCTTAGCTAAAATAACTTTCTTTCCTGGTGAGTTTCTTGCCTCACATAATTTAAAACAAATTTTTAATGGAGATTATTTAAATGGAAAAAATCATTAGCAGATATTTGTCTATGGTTTGAACATTTGCAGAATTACAAACCTTTTATTGCCTTTAAGAATTTGCTTTTTCATCATATTTCTTAATCCGTCCCTGTTTGCCTTTCTGTAGTGGAGGAATGTGAAAACTTTTCTTCTACAGTGTTCATCTTACCTGAGACAAAACACAGGACTTAATCCTTTTTTTATTTTCCTAATCATTTCTACATCAATTAGCAGTAGAATAATTATTAACTGTTTTGTAATGTGGATTAAGGCATACCAATCAGAGGCAGATGACACTTAGAAATTACATATACTTTTAAGCAGAAAATTAAATGGAAGTGAAATATCTTAAAACAGCACTTATATTCTGATTTTGAAGGGATGTTGAGGAGTGTATAGACTCTATAAAGAACTGCTGCTACTTTTCCTACTCATATGGTTGGCACAAATTGTGTCACCATCATGATTTAAAAAGATTTATTGAAGCTTCAGGTACGCACATGCTACTTCTTAATATTTTTTCTCACTTATTTTTTTCAAATATCAATGACATGAAAAAATATGTTTTTCATTTATTTTGGCTGAGAGCGACCTAACATACACCAAAACTAGATTTTTGTGTTGTAGCTTGAAATGGAAATCAAAAGATATTCATTCATTCAATATATTCATTCTATGATTTATTTCTGATGTGACCTCCTTTTATCAGTAATTACTCATCTTTAACAGCAATATTGGTGCTGCTGCAATGCAAAAAGATGACATCAAGGTGTGTGTTCAGAAATTACACTGAATGTGGCATATATTTTCTTTAGCACTTATCTTATTTCTGATCTAATTATTTTTCTGCTGCTTTTCCATTACAGGAGACTCAGCAGATATGTCAGGTAAGGGAAACAAAATTTTGACATCTTCAGGTGTAGTTAGTCTATCTAGTAGCCATCTGCAGCTTTTTAGATCCATAAGTGGTGTGAATTCATTTTTAGTTTATTAAATCCCATGTATCAGTCATATTACTGTCAGCACTGAATAGAAGTCAAAACAGCTCAGCATACTGTAAATATAGAAAAATTAAAAATGTTAGAGCACGCTTAAAAACTAGTCTTGTTGAAGCATATTCCCTTCTTGCTGCTTAGTGATTAGTGAGTTCTAATACATACTGCTGCTGTAGCATTCCTGGGTATGCTTGCCAGTTTTGTAGACATGTTGGGGCTGACAATATTTGGTTTAGTCCTTCAATTGAGTGTAATTTTAAACATGCATTTCTAAGCTAAATTCTACTGAGGAGGCCTAGGTGACTGAGTGAAAAAACAAATCACCTTTCACATTTATGTACAATTGTCATGCAGTTATTACCATTGATCCAGAATGCTTTTTGTGATGTCAATTTAATTTTTCCTCTATCATTTTGGATCTTTGACATTTTGACAGTCTTGACTGAGATATTTTTTATTAATATGTTTTTTTTCAACTGTGATTTCTAAAACTCATCACCATCATGTGCGAATGAGTTCATTGTTGAGTAGCCATAATTGTCTTGTGAAGAATCTTCAGAGATGCATAAATGTGGTCATGTGTAATAGAAAGTGTAATAATCTTTATGTGGATCTAAAGCGTGTTCTGTAAGAACAAATGTACATTGACATCTTTAATGTGTGTTGACTTTCTTAAATATGGCAAATGGTGCTTGCTCTAAGGATGGCAGGAAGAGTATAGGTACTTTTTCTCACACTTCTAGCCTGTATTTTAAAAAAGCAATGATGATATGGATATTTATATGAAAGAACATCTATAGTACTGTTTAGGGTGGCTGGACACTTTCCCTGTCTCATGTGCCTTCTTCCTTCTGCAACTTCAGTTTGAGCTTGTGTATATTACTAAATTCTGTTGTTAATGCCTGAAACGAGCACTCTTAAATTTTTTCTTCTTTCTGGAACCATTAGTCTGGAATCCAAGCTGCTGCCTGCTTTCATTGGAAAGTTGAATAATTTTACTTAAAATTTATTGATGGCTTTTGGCATCCTTGCCAACAACTTTTGCTTTTCTAGTTCAAATTTTCAGTTGTCTACAGTGATGCAGGTTTTCTTGTAGCAGTAGTGTTTGTACTAGGCTGGAATGGTAATTAAGGTTTCCTAATTATTTGGTGTAGATTTGGTCCACCTTACTAAAGATTTTTTCTGTCCTGCCAGCCCATGGTAGCTTTGTCTAACTGCTCCCAGAAGGAGATGATGCCTTAGAACATCTCTGTTATGAAAGTGTTGAGTACACAGGCAGGATTCAGTGTCAGGACAGAGTCCTTTCAGAAGGACTCTATCACATGGAAGGACCTCAGAGTCCATGTTCTCTGTCTTGCAGATCTTGCTCTGAATGATTTTGTCAGATCTTATTCAGAAAAACTTGGTGAGAATTTCTATCTGCCACCCAAAAGAAAACTTCTGGCCAAGGTTATACAGCAGGTGCACTATTCAAGGGTAATAGAGAATTTTACCAAGAGGAGGGTTGAAGAGTGAAAAACCGTTCAGAGCCATAATAAAGCTTTCCCTTCCCTCAGCTTCCTGTAAGAACAGCAAGGAGTGTGCTGACAATTCTTGGGAAGTGCTAGTTGCTGTCAACTCCTGCCCTTTCTGTTTTAATGGCATGGCCATACTATGCTGTGGTACCTCTCGAAAGGTAATGATAACATCTTGTTGCTGCCATGAGAGGAAATTCAAATGGGAAATAAAAGAAATGAGGAACTATTTTCTCAGAAGTATGTTCTCAGACTGTTTCAGAACAGCTGTGGAATTGTGCTCAAAAACTGAGTTTCATGTGGCTGAAATTTTGCCTAAGTCCCTGTGCCTAATGTTTCCCATCACATGTATGCCTTTGAGGGCCTAGATTCATCTATTAGAAACACAAAGCATTAATCCAAAAGCGAATTTAGTTTATGTAAATCTGGATCTATGGCAAGAACCAGTAACCTTAGGACTCTGCAGTCAAATATATTAGAGATCAGAAGTGAAGAAGTTTGAGAATCTTACTATGCTGGAAATGCCTTAGATGCTGCTCAGAGGTTGTAAACTATATATGTGGATGGCAAGATCTTTTGAGCAGGCATTGCATTTGGGAAAAGCCAGCTGTCATCATGTTAGAGATGATCACATACATTAGTAGCATGGAAAGACATTTTTTACTCAGAGAGCTCGCAGTCTAAACAATGCAGACTCAATACCATAGTTCTATGTCAGTAAGCAAGCTGACGATTCAGCTGATGTTCTCCTAAGAAGGCAAGACTTTTGGACAGGTGGCCATTTTGTAGAAAGGAGATTTTGGCCCTGCACTGTAAACTGATTTCTCTGTAGCCATCAGTTGTCCAAAAGCCCTGTGGAGAGGTTACATTCTTGATGAGCAGCTTTATTTATGAAGGTTTTTGAGTTAGCATGGTGCTCTATGTTTTAATAAGAGAAAAACAGAAGACAGCTCTTGCTTTTAAAACTTCTGCTGTGCTTCACAAGTCCCATAACAAGTTAAGCAACAAATTAGCATCTCTGGTAATGTAATAAAGCCAACTTGTTCATCCTACATAATGATCCTGTTTGTCATAAATTGTTTTCCAAATGGAGGCCAAAATCTCTTTTCTTTCCTATCTTTTCCCCCATCTGATCACAGCAATTTTGTCTTATAAAAAAGTATTAACTGCTTCAATAAGTAAATCATTACACATTTTCAAAATGACTACTAATGGCGTGTTTTTCTATTTGTGTAGCTACAGCTCCTTCTATTCACGTGTGGGATGCAATGAACAAGCAGACGCTGTCGGTGCTGCGGTGCTACCATTCCAAGGGCGTTTGCTCCGTCAGCTTCAGTGCCACTGGCAAACTGCTGCTGTCCGTAGGGCTGGATCCTGAACACACCATTACCATTTGGAAGTGGCAGGAAGGTAGGAAAGATACTGCTTTTGCAGAGGGTGTTTACATTGTTAGAGGTATGTTGGCTTGAGTCAAGAGCAAGTGTAACTTTAAAGCATCAGCCGATCAAAAATTATTAAATAAATGCTGTGCACTATGCTCTGTACAACAAGATCTCAAATAGATGTGTTTACCCTTTCTAGTGACTGCTGAATATATCTCCTTTGAAACTATTGTGTAAAGATCAGGATAGTTCACTGATTTCCAGTAAGAATAATGTAGGGATTTCTTGAAAACTGTCATCATCATCATTATTATCACTACTACTTTATTCTTCTCTAAAGTCTGATTACTGCCTAGGTTGTCATACTCCTGAAATTATTCCCAAAAGTTGCAAATTGCAGAGATAGGGTGCCAGGATAACTCCTCTGTGCATTTTATATAATGATTGCCTTAAGCTATGCTACATGTTTTCAGATCAGCTTTGATCTATATTTCTGATTTAGGCTAAAGAGATTTGAGCTCCTTTCCTTGTCTCCTTTCTGCCTGACAAAGCCATGCCCAGATTATGGAGCTGATTCTCTAGTCTTAGAGGTTTACTTCCTCTCTCTTTGGGGATTGCTGTTGATAACTAGTGACTGTCAGAATTTTAAATATCAGCTATTAAGTTAATAACAAGTGATCTTTCATAGCTTGTCTAATAGATCCTGTGGGGATGGATGCAATGTCCATCTTATACAATCTTAGGTAGGATGAAGGATGTGTGGTCAGAACATACCTGTGTTCATCTTTAAGGGTTGATACACATTCACAATGGCAGCTAAGGATCCCAACTGAGGAATCTTCATATGGGTCAAAATTATTTTAATATTTTTAACCAGAAATGTGTATTTTTCTCAGCAAAGTCAAAATGTCCATTTTCTTTCTGCCAGGTGCCAAAATTGCCAGCCGAGCTGGTCATAACCAGCGTATATTTGTAGCAGAATTCAGGCCAGATTCAGATACACAGTTTGTTTCTGTGGGAGTAAAACATGTAAGGTTCTGGACACTGGCTGGAAGAGCTCTCCTCAGTAAAAAAGGGCTGCTGAGCTCCATAGAAGATGCCCGCATGCAGACCATGCTGTCTGTAGCTTTTGGAGCGGTACGTACTTCAACAAACCACTTGAAAATGCATGGAACCAAACTTTTTTTACCCTTCTGCCTTTATTCAGTTCAGTGAGATTTTATAACCTGGTTAATGAGTATATAAATTATTTTACTAAACTCAGTTGAGCATTCCTAATACTTACCAGCTTTCTTTATAGTAGAAAAGGCTACAGGTTTGTATGTTTTCTAGAAAAAAACCACAGATGCCTTGAACTGATAACAAACTGCTTGTTATTTAATCCAGGTAAAACAAAACTGAGTTTAGAGTGCAAGAACCAAACAGTAGAAATGAGGTTGATTTTCTGCCCACCCAAAAGTGACGGTTTTGTCATTTGTATGTGCTACTACTCATGGGTGATTAGAGAGCAGCACTGTCCTGGGGCATTCATTAATGTCAGATGCTGTTAGGCAACTGCATTAGAGGTTTCTTTTGCTTTGGGGGTTTTGGGGCATGTGCAGGCCATCTTGCAAAGTTCCACAGCACTGCTGTGTCTGGAGTTGCTCTGCATGAGCAGTACTCATATCTTCAGCTGGGCAGAAAGGCACAGATTCCTTTTGTGAAGTGGTCCTTTGCTTTGATTGTCTGCATTTCTGTCCTGTTTGACCATCTGACTGTTTGGTCCAAACTGAATTTACACTGATTTTGATCTTTGAAACTCTAACTGGGCTATGGTTGCCTTATTTTGCTACAGTATCTCTTTTACACAGTGGTGTCTCTCTGATTTATATGAAGGTCTTACAAAAAACTAAGATATTTTCCAAATGATAACTTATTGGTGCCCAACCCAGGCATTAGTCAGGGGTTTGGGAAACCTCTGTAAACTTTCTTAGGAAGAGACAGGCTGTATGCTGCGTGGCCTGAAGTTTGGTGTGAGGTTGGAGGATGCAGAGCTTCCAGGGGTTTTGTGAAAAGCTGTGCAAAGTGAATAAAGCCAAACCTGGGGGGTTTTCCATATTTCTGTAGGGAGCAGTTCTGGGAGTTCTCTTCTTGATTTTGTCTCAGAAGAAGCTTGTTCAGCCCCACAGTTTCCTCTTCTGCAGCAGCAAATAAAAGCAATTTAGCCTCTAAATGCAAATGGTATTGATTTCTTAATGTTTTTCTTCCTACCTTGCTCAGAATCAGATGATGAGTATGTTTTTCCCCTTTTCAGAATAACTTGACATTTACAGGTACTATCAGTGGAGATGTTTGTGTTTGGAAGGATCATGTGTTGATACGAATTGTGGCCAAGGCTCACAATGGACCTGTGTTCACCATGTACACCACCCTGAGGGATGGCTTGATTGTTACAGGAGGCAAGGAAAGGCCGTGAGTCTTCTTTTTTCTTTTTTTTCTGCATGCATATTTTCACTTTAAAAATGGTTTGGATTCATCCCATCAACACTATTTGAGATATTAAAGGTAGAGAGTAGTCCCTTTCAGATCCTGATAGGTATTAAGAAAAGAGCAGCCACCACCTCCAAAGTGGAGGTAATCCCATATGAGCTTCAACTCAGCTATTTTCCCCATTTATTATAAGAGAAAGCATTTAGTCTGAAATTTAGAATCATAGAATGGTTAGACTTTCTAGATTTTCTTATAGATGTTCTAGCTCCAGCAGCCATTTAGCTTTAAGCATTAGAAAGTTACCTAGTCCTTGTGGGTTACTTCTTTCACTGAAGATGTACTGAGGTTGTTAACCCAAGGGATTTGCACAGTTGTGATTGAATATATGAGTCATAAATTTTATAGCAGTGTGATGCACAACTTCTTTCAAAGGAAATATCTGCTTAGTTATGATGGCAGAGGCAAGCTGTCCTCTCTCAAATCTAAGATATAGCAAGATTCTTTCTTTCTGGGCTTGCAAGCAAAATATCTCCTCAAGCATTTAAATTTTTTTTATGCCTTCCTAGTGATAAGCAAAAGCTTCAGCTGTAATACAGTCCATCTGATGACATGATAGTGCCCCATTTGGCAGGACACAGGCCACTTATATTTTCAGACCCAACTAAAAACTTACTTCTGTGCTTGAAATATTTCCTTCTACTATTTATAAATGTTGTTGTGATTTTATTTGGAGGGTATTCTCTCTACCACTTAGCTTCAGAGGCTCTTAATCATTGATATTTGACCTGAAACAAATAGTATTGAATAACAACAAGAACCCAGAATTCATCTCTTGTGGGAAAAAGAAGTATTGACAGTATGGAAAACAAATTTTCATTTAGGAGCACTGTATGCTTTTTCCTGCCTTAGTTGCAGTTCACCAGCCTATTTTGGCAAAATCTTCGTGCTGAGTATAATGATCAATCATGTGTCAAAACAGTGCTAGTGGGAAGCAAAGAATATACTACTGCCAGGAGTACCAATTTATAATTCATTATAGTTCTTTTAATAATAATAATAATAGTAATAATAGTACAAATCAGTAATTGTGATTAAACATTCTGAAGTTCTTTAGTAAGATTATTCAGTAATCAAAGCTGTAACAGAAGCAGCTTGATATTGTGGAACATTGTTTTTCTGTTTTTCTGTTTCTGTTAGGGGAGATTGAAGACAGACAAGACATGTCCCAGCTCAACTAAAGATGCCAGATTTATCACTGCTTCAAGAAACATTATCTTCTTTTTAGAAACTTTTATAATTTCATTGTTTTCTGTACTGAAATACAAGGAGTTTTTTTGCAAGTGGGAGGGAAATATATTTAGTGTTTGCATAATTAATACCTACCAGTTGTATCTGCTATATCTGGGTAATTTATTTTGCAGCAGTGAAAACAGTGACATTTTCACAGAAGTGAAAATAATCTGTCATTTATTTCACAGAAGAAAAATACATACCTTTTATGTTTCTCTCAGCTCTAAGTTGAAAATCTCTGCCTGTCTGACTATAAGATAACTGCTTAACTGTTCTGGCTAGACAGATTCCCTCAGAGCTACTCATTCAGACTAAGCTGAACAGCACCCATCTTTCAACTTGTTCTATAAAGTAGAATAGTGAGGATTTGGAATCTTTTTTTTTTTTTCTGAGCTGTGAGGCTCAGCATGTTAACATCAACTGTTCAGGCAAACAGAGTCTTTTAACAATTTAAAATGTACTAAAATGCCTCATTTGCAGTGCAGTGCATTAAATAATGTAGTTCTTTCATCCATTAATTGTCCTTTTTGTGGCAGCTGTTGTACTCATGGTTCTTCCTGATGTCTTCACAGTTC
The DNA here is from genome assembly GCF_028551555.1 of Melozone crissalis. Lineage (NCBI taxonomy): Eukaryota > Metazoa > Chordata > Aves > Passeriformes > Passerellidae > Melozone > Melozone crissalis. The sequence goes on along the minus strand of NW_026535796.1, from coordinate 39,306,530 downwards.
AAAGGAAGGAGGAGCAGTCAAGCTGTGGGACCAGGAGCTGAAACGATGTCGTGCCTTCAGACTAGAGACAGGACAATTGACAGACTGCGTTCGCTCTGTTTGCAGGGGCAAGGTAAGCAAACTGCCTGGCTGGAAAGTACAGCTCATCATTTGGGGTGGATTTCTGAGTATCACATAAATTAGTTCTGCTTTCTCTTTTAGCTAGCATTTGAAATTAAAGGCTAAGCTCGAAGGTGTCTGCAACTGGTATTGTGGCAGAAAAACATCTAGTTTGTGAGACCTAATTCATTCTTAGGATAATATTCCATATATATTTTTATTGAAGACTAATTAAGAATTTATTTTCTATTTTCTTTTCACACTTTGATATCAAATATCAAATGACAAGCACTAACTCAGCCAGCATCATGATATCTACAGAGCTCTGTACTTTAATAACTCAGAGGAATTTAAAAAATAAATTTTCTTTGAATATTTAATAACTTGACTTAAGGAAACTTTCTTGACAGAACTAAAGCTCTAGATAATATTTTAATTACTGTTCATCATGAGATGTTAATGTATTTGATCGGAGATAATTCTTTCACTATTGTTTAAGGGCAAAATTCTTGTTGGGACAAGAAATGCTGAAATAATTGAAGTTGGAGAGAAAAATGCTGCATGTAACATTCTAATTAATGGTCATATGGATGGACCCATCTGGGGCCTAGCAACACATCCATCCAGAGACTTTTTCCTTTCTGCTGCAGAAGATGGCACTGTAAGACTCTGGGATATTGCTGAAAAGGTAGGTGTTAGAGAATACTTGTTTAGAGAGAAAAAAATAGATTTGTGATGCTGTTGCAGACTTGAAACTTGTTTTTTATTGTATTCTGAAAATTATCCATGTAATGCTGTTAGCATGTTAACAAGCTATTAGCAGAAGATGCTTTTAAAATATGGACAAATAGTAACAGTTGCTATTCTGGGTTTTTATTTCTTCACAGAAGATGCTGAACAAAGTCAGCTTAGGACATGCAGCTCGTACTGTTTGTTACAGCCCAGAAGGTGATATGGTAGCTATTGGCATGAAAAATGGAGAATTTATTATCCTGCTTGTCACCTCTCTAAAAATTTGGGGGAAGAAAAGGGACAGAAGATCAGCAATTCAAGATATCAGGTCAGAAAATGTTATTCCTGGTCTATTGTAGTATGCTAGAAATCTCTAATACTTTGCTTTTTAAAAATTCAACTCTGTGTTCTGGGAAACATTGCAATGATATTTCAGAGAGCTGGAATCAATGAGTGAATTGTGGAGTTTGTGGGATTATACCGGGAATAAAAAAGAAAGGGGAGGAGGTACATGGAGATAAGAGATAGCATCAGTCAAAACAACAAGGGGTGTGGACTCTAGAGTGGAGTGGTGTTCCCCAGGGGTGATGGGCACTGTTGGACATCTTGGTGGCAGCAGGGACAGTGGGATTGAGTCCCTCAGCAGGTTTGCCAGTGACACTGTGAGGGTATGGTGTGATCCACATGCTTGAGGGAAGGGACTCCTAGGAGGTAAAATGAGATCAGACACTTAGAGATGAAGACTGGATTGTGAGATAATGGAAATGCCAGTCTGTCAGTTTGCACTTTGTTGTGTTTGTTAGACAGTAGTTAGAAGTAAAATTTTGTTTCTGTTTCCTGTGTGGAGGAAAAGGCTGTTTCTTGTATGAGATAAATTGGTTGTAATCAGCTAAGGAAAGTTTTGGAGAGCAAAGTGTGATAGGAGAGAAATGCAAGCAAAGAGAGACCTTGCAGGAGAGCTCTGCTAGGAGTCAGGGGGTTGCTGGAGTTGAACACCTGTCCCAAGGTATGTTTCAGAGACAATAGAAATAAAACTTCCTCAGTAACACAAGTGGCTGTGAGGGATTTGTTCAGCTCAGGAACTGAGTTTCAGAGTTTCAGAACTAGAAAGAAAAACTGGAAGAAAGAAACCAGTGTGCAAAGCTACATTGGGGAAACAAAAGGTTTAATTTACATCTTTTTATTCAGTACATTTCATCTAGAAGTTCTGACTTTTCTTCAGTTAGAGCACTTCAGTTTTCCATTTTTTAACTTTGTAAGTATAGCATAAGGGAGTCAGAGTCATCAGGGAGATGTCACCAGTTGTTAGACCATGAGGGGGTCATGAAATCAGATCATGAACAGAGTTTTTCAAGAGATGTTACCAGTTCACTTATGTGTGTAATCTGTACCAAAATTATTGCCACCTTCTGCTGGATATGCATTCTCTGAAAATTTAATTTCAAAAGTTATTTTGCTTAGCAGACTGAATGCTCTGCATCCCTCCAGTTCTGGATAGCAGAGACTTGAAATGCAAATTTCTGCGCTTCTCAAATATTCTAATCTGTTGTAAGTGCCAGCCTCTGCTCATGAAACCCTTTTATCTGTTCAGGTTTAGCCCAGATTCCCATTACCTGGCAGTTGGTTCCAGTGAGAATGCAGTGGATTTTTATGATCTGACTTTGGGTCCCACGCTAAATCGGATCAGCTATTGCAAGGATATCCCAAGTTTTGTGATCCAGATGGACTTCTCTGCTGATAGCTCTTATCTCCAGGTATCAGTCATTAATGGTTCAAGGTACTGAATGGGAAACATACCTGTGACAGATACTCTGCAAATATTCTCCTTTGACAACTTCTAAGTTTTGTAGCTAAGTGTTGGAGTATGCTGCTGCCACTAGACTTACTTGGTTGTAGTGGTAAGTGGATGCTTTTAGTTTTGAACAGTTTTCCTGGAGATCAAATACAGAAAATAAGCCAAGAAATGAGAGCCAGGTTTCAAACCTCCTGTGATGTGTCTCCCTGCTTTTTAACATCTGATGCTGATGGGCTATCTTACAAGAGAAAGGATACAGTCTGTCATTCTGCAGGGCCTGAGGATCTATAAATTCTTTGTCTCTCTGACCAGCAATGATGGCATTACAGGTATTTTAGTGCTAGACTTTGTGGAGCAGCACCAAAGTCATGGTGTTACAAATTCCAGCTATAGGAGGGCTGAAGACATTTCTTAAAATAAAAGCAAACTAAATATAATATACCTTTTATATTTTATCTGCATCGGAAAAGAGAAATAAGCTTCTCTTATTATCAAATCAATATTTACAGCCTGAGACGAAAACACCTGTGTGTCAGTTTTAAAGATAGGAATTTATTTTGCCTTATTTGTATATACTAATGCACTAACACATACATGCAAAATGTGAGTTGTTTCAGTTATCTTTTACTAATTAGACATTTAAATGTTAAGATCCCTTATGCTTTCTCACTATTGCTTTCTGCTTGTATAGATTTTTGAGATTTTTCAACTCATTGACTAAGTTTTCTTGATAGCTGTTACTCTATGGAGTAAAAAGTAACTGTCACAAAAATGCTTTTCAAAACCCTCTGGAATTATATTTTCATCTCTTGAAACAAGTTAATGTATTGTAAATTCTCTGTGGTCACCTCAAAGGTCTCTACGGGGTCTTACAAAAGGCAAGTGTATGAAGTGCCTTCAGGAAAGCAGCTTGTGGACCAGGCTGTGATTGACAGAATAACTTGGGCTACTTGGACAAGGTAAATGATTCATGTATTTACACCTGTTAGAACACCTGGAACTTCCAGGAGAAGCACCTACTATTTAAAAGTATATTTAATCCCTTCAGTCAGATGTTTTCTTTTAACTCACCCATCTGCTCTGGCAGCAGCTCCCTAAATGCAGCACAGCAAAAGGCAGTACAGAGCACATTCCCTCAGTACACAGGGGGGCAATTATGGAATTATTCAAAAATTAATTACAGAATAAAAGCTATGTAAGGTATGCATGTGTGAAAATAAAATGTAAACGTTGCATTTTTATAGAACCAGTTAGAATATGAGATCTGATTTCTATTACCTGACTCTTGTTTTTGCAGTGGTTTTCAAAATAATTTCTTGGTCTTCTGTTTCAGTGTTCTTGGGGATGAAGTAATTGGAATCTGGTCCAGGCATGCTGAAAAAGCTGATGTGAACTGTGCTTGTGTCTCTCACTCGGGAATCAATCTCGTAACAGGCGATGATTTTGGCATGGTCAAACTGTTTGACTTTCCATGTCCTGAAAAATTTGTAAGAACTTGTTTTTGCATGGTTACACATACTGTTGATATTAGGATCTTGTCTTGTTTCTCTAAAAGACATATGATGGAAATATTTTCTTCTCTAAATTTGTAGCTTTTTAGTACCTCCTTATCTCCACAGTCTCATGGCATGCTCCACATCAGAGTTTCCCCACCATTTTGTGCAGGAGCTCTTGCTATAACCTCTTGAAGGTGTTGATATTGTCTGCCAGTCTGCTTTAGCATAGTGCCTGCCTAAGGAAAAGTCTCAAAGCCCTTAGTAATTTCCACATCTCTGATCCATTTGATAGATGAGGAAGATAGATGGTGATTTTAGTCCCATCTGTGGATCTTCATGGATGAAAAGTTTACATATTTTTCACTAACACTGTTGAATTGTTTCACTGGTTTTTATAATTTTAATTTATAATGGTTTTTAAATTTGTTTTCACTGTTAGTTATCAGGATTTGAGACTGCACAGGGTAAACTGCTCACAGAGTTGCAATGAAAATAATTGTTTTTCAGTGTCAGGAATTTTACACAAAACTTTTCCAAGTTTTGTGTAAAATTCCTAAAACTGAAAAACAATTAGTTAGTCATGTGACAAGATATATTTAATATTTTTTTGTTATCTTGAGCATTCTTTCCAATTTGCAATTGTTCTCTTATTGGCTGACAGTTTAATCTGCATTATAGCTCAATGGTAGTTCTCCTTCAGGAGATTTTTCACATTTGCTAACCTATATAACTTTTGAACATTATAAGTATGTGATGAAATAAAAAGGTAGATGAAAACATGCATGCCTGTTCTGATTTAGGAGGGTACAGAATATTTAAGACTCTCTCATTCTGTTGTTTGGGTTTTTTTCCAGGCAAAACACAAACGATTTTTAGGTCACTCTGCCCACTTAACGAATATTCGATTCACAAGTGGAGACAGATACGTGGTCAGTGCTGGAGGGGACGACTGCAGGTAGGTGTTCCAGCCATGGCTGCCACAATCTGCTCAGCACTGCACGTGGACAGTCTCCAGCAGTGCAAAGCTGAATTCAGCCTTCAACCTTTTGTCCATGTGCTTGCTTTCCTGTTCATACACAGAGGAAAACATATTTGTGACAAAATAAATATACCAAATGTTAATATGAACAGCTAATATTTAATAAGTTAGAATGTTCACATGAATATTCAGAACATCATACTTTTAATAGGAATTTCTTTTGGCTGTGTCAGCCATTTCTTTTAAGAACACTGTAGTCTTCTATATCTCATATTTAATATCTTTTTGAAAACACAGCTTATTTGTTTGGAAGTGTGTGCATATGCCTCATTGACAGAGACATGGAGACTTGCAAAGAGGAAACTGCATGAAGTACCAGGCATGAAACACCCAGGATTGCAATGTGACATTCTGCTGTGCCCTGCATGTGTAAGAAATGACCCGAGACACAGAGCAGTCTGTCTCTGACAGACGGGACCTGGAGTCTGCCAGAAGGATGGACACACTGAGGCTGCTAGTTTTGCTTCAGTGTCAGATAATCTGGGTTTGTATTCCACTCACTGCCAGATGTTGAAAACAAAATATGTGGATGAAAGGGAAAAGCGAATTGTTAATCAATGTACAGTTTCACAGCAAGTTCTTGGGGTTTTAATCAAGAGATGCTATTTCTGACCTAGTGCTGTACATTGATCTATTTTCAGCATGAATGTTTTTCCTTTAAGTTTTGAGATCTAAATAGCATAGATAAAAAGAGTATTCCATATTTTATTACAGAGAGAGACCATATATTAACTCTTAAATATATAGTATTTTAATAAATGTTTAATTATTATAATAGAAATTATATTTCTATGGCTGGTCAAAGGGAAACATCATATCTGATGAAGCAGAAAATAATAGAGTTGATTCCTTGTGACTGAAATATTTCTGTATTTAGAGGCCTGGGTCACAGTCATGTCTGGTGAAAGCCGTTGGATATGCATGATCTTCATGGCTAATTTAGTGTTTTTGTTGCACTTAAACATTAAATTAGTTCTATGAGCAAAAATAGATTTGCTCACTTTGCGAGTGCCTTGCCCACTACCTAAAAGTCTAACTCCAATTTTTGCCTTGTGAATAAAAGTATTCTCAGTGGAAGAGAGATTATTGCTGTGTTACTTGACTGGGCTGTGAGCCTCTCTGCTGGAAATGAGGACCAGGGTGAGGATTTTGTAGTCTTCTTGTCGATAAAGTTTGGGATGTCAGCAGTGGCAAAAATAGAATTTCAGAGCAATATGAATTGATTTTATTTTCTCAGCATCATAGGGGAGATTCAGAGAGAACTTTCTGAGCATTATATTTTATACATTTGAACTTTTAATAGAGTTAGGACTAGCTGGGAGATGTCTCTATTCAGATTTCTCTTCTGACTGTAAAAATGTCCAATCATCTGCTTCTTTGAATGGACCTGCTGTCGCCTCGAGCATTTATTCTATCCTGCAACATAACTGAGATTCTAAGTTGGAAAAACATTTCAGTGATAATAAAATCCTGAACAAAGCTGTGTTTTGGGTACAAGTGAGGAAGGTTTCATCAACTGTTTGTCTAAATCATGCCATAGAGAAACATTACAGATAGTTAATTTTCATGCAATATAGCAGGGATCAAAAATCACTAATTATCAGCACTGCTTCCATTGTGGCATTCTGCTGTGCACAGAAAACTTTCTGTGTAAGCCAGCATTGCTTTGACAGTGGCACTTGTTTAGGTCAGTCAAGAGGCTTTGGTGTTTTTCAACTCTTGCATTTTCTTATGCCAGATGAAAAAGAATTAAGCCTCATTTCTTCTTGTAATCATCTTGTGTGCATGTTGGTTACAGAAGGAATGGGAGGGCTTGCAGGTAGAAGAGAAGGAGGAGAAAAGTTACAGAGCCAAACTTTTGTGCTCTCCTTGTTATGTGCTATACAAAACTGGTTACCCAACTGTCTTAGGTAATATATTTTATATATCAATCTATAGTGAATATTTATTTTAAAGAAGTTGATGAACTAAACAGTTATCAGGTTTCTCAGCATGCTGGTTCTTAGCAAAGTCTTGCCAGTCATGCAGCTGCTATTCTACAGGAGCAAAAACTCTGAGGATTTGGTCATGAGTATACAGGGAGATTTTGGCAGTAATGTTTTTGAGTTTAGGGGAATTGCATATGAGAATTGTGATTAGACCTGATGTGTCTCATAACCTTGTTTCCTGTCTGTCTGTTGTACGTGAAAATTAGTCTCTGGTGTTTATATCTTCTCTTTACTAGGGAAATTGTTTGCAGTGTGCTCTTTTATGGCTGTGATTCTATCCCTTATTAAACACATCTGCGCAGGACTTTCGCACTTGAAGTAAGATTTGTCCTGCCTCTATTTTAAAGTTGCCTTTTGTTGGATCAAGATGGATGACCTTCAAGAGCTCACTCATAGTCTGTCCTGCTCAGACTGCCAGATCAAAGTCCATATTTTTCTGTCTGAGTTTTCCCCACAAAACCCTAGGCTCTGCGAGCTCTTCTGTAGGCCTTCCCCCAGTGAAGGAGGTGTGTGGATCGAGAGGGTTTGTTCCTCCAATCCCTGTCACTGATCCTCTTCTCCTCCCTCCCGCTATGTCCTTCATGAATGCTGTGCCTCTCCACTGATAATTTGTCCATTGGTGCTTTTCCCCTGAGGAATCCCAAAGGCCACACCAGAGCTGAAGATGAGCAGCAAGGGGTGGGAGGGACCGGGCTGAGGGCTGCAGCCTCCAGGTCTCCCTGCTTCACTCTCCTCCAAACCTCACCGCTGCTCTAAAGGGCTGGCATGGGAGCTGGAAGCTTAGGAGCTCTTTAAAAACTAAACTGCCAGCATTGTTTCTCCTCCTCCTGCAGCCTGCATTGGTAGCCAGTGTTTTCCCTGGTAAAACTGCTCTGTGGTTTGCCGGGTAAAAATGGGGGCAGCCAGCTGGGAATGGTCACAAATGCTGAGGAGAGTGAGCAGAGCCTCGGTCGCAGTTTGGAGCATACTGTAGCTGTGATTCTCTGCTGAAGGGAAGAGCTGGCTGTCAGCATGGCCCAAGCTGGCAGCTTTATGGTGGTTTTGGTCTTTTTGTCTGTGATGGTGCTTGCTACTGTGCCTCATTTGCTGTTTACATTAAATGCTACTGTAGTAACTTGCTAATTGTTGCCACCCATGCTTGAAGCATGTGTACATGGGGACAGGCTGCCTGTTCTGATAGGCACTGGATCTCGAGGCTGAATGCTCCACTGAGAAGTCAGAGAAGGACAGAACCCTGTAGAATAGGTCAGGGAAGAAGCTGGAATGTGGAGGGACCAGTGACAGCCTTTCATGTGGAAGCATCAGAGAGAACTGAGAGCAGGAGGGCTTTGCCTGAAGCTGGAGAAAACCTCTTCTGCACCAGGGAAGGGGAAGGAAAAGGTCTTCGTATAATTTAATAACTTACAGTGGATGATTTTTTACTGTAGCTTGTCTTTTTGGTTAGCAGCAAACGTACATCTTTGGGATCTTTAGTCAGCAATATTTTTGGTAATAAAATATATTAACTGGAGAACTGAGTAAAAATAACATTTCAGTTAATAAAATAATTATGCACTTAAAGCTAATAAACATAATTAGAAAAAAAAAAGATAATAATGAAAATACAGCCCCTAGGAGCAAGGAAATACAAAAAATAAACACATTTAGAACTGAAAGTTGCCATAGTGCAATCAGGTTAATGCTAACCTGCACTTGTGCCATCAGAAAGCAGGTCCAGCAGGTGAGACATCTCCTCAGTCTTAAACAAGACCAAAACAAAGGACTTCAGTACCAAGAGCAGGACTTGGATAGCATTCAGGAGTGGCTTAGTTTAAAACCATGATCCAGTTCTCTCAGCTGCTGCCTGAAGCACCTGAGCCCACTGTTTGAGCTGAAGGAAAGTTTGCCAAGAGCCCCAGTGCCCCTGAGCCACCCTGAGCACGGCCATGCAGCACCTCCCCTGCCCTGGGGTCCTGCCCAGGGCTGAGTGTGCTGGGCAAGCTGTAAGAGTGTCACCAGCAAAGGATCTTGGCTTCAAATACAGCATTTAATTGGGCAAGGTGGCATGTTCCCTGTTTCATTGTCAGTGTCAGTCACCAGCCTTAATCCTGAAAGTGGTTTTTTTTAATAATTCTGTTAACATAAGCTATAGAGAAGTCATCTTGTCAATGTTTTGGACAAAGAGGAGCATCCTGTAGACCCTACAGAAGGGGAAGTAACACTGCAAATCACAAAGTGAATTGCCACATCAGTGATGTAAACACCCCTAATTGCATTGCATTTGTGTGCTTTTTTGTTCTGAGTGGTTTTTTATGCTTCCTTGCAACTGGCTCTGTTTTTCTAAAATTTTTAGCAGCATTTGATTTCTCCTCATGTGGATAGGTCCATGTGCTTGCCAAAGCCTGCTGTCATTCTTCATGCCATTCACTGTTGGGTGATTACACCAAACCCATTTATTTTGTTGGTCCTGCCTTCTGCTCTTCACTTAGCTTTGACTTCAGACTTAAACTCGAGATATCTCCTTTTAGAAATACAAACAGAATAGTTTTAGGTGTCTAATATGCATAAAAGCCACAATAAGGTTCCTTGCCAAAATCATTTGCATCTAAGAAGTATTAGATGGTTTTCTCAGTCTATTTGATGCTAGAACAGGTCAACACTCACCATACTTTTCTCCGTTTACTATCAGTAAACCCGTCACAACCTTGATACCTTGACCTGTTTTTTTTGTTAAGTGTGAAATCAGCAATCCAACTCATTCACTACTTCTTTGGAAAGGAAGTGGAAAAAAATCACAGAATGTGTGTTCTCTTCTCCACCCTTCTGTTTAAAACAAAACAACAAAAGGCATAAGGTCTTAGCATGACGACAGTCAGCAATTCTTCTAATTTCCATAATGCTTATAATTTCCTCTGATTTTTGGAATTATGGAACATAGGGTGGAAGAAGCAGTAACAGGAAACCAGTAAACATAGGGTGGAAGAAGCAGTAACAGGAAACCAGTGAACAAACATGGAGAAAAGGCAGAAGAAAGGAAAGCAGAGAAAGGAACACTCAAAAATAGGCAAAGGCAAAAGATGGAAGAAGTGACATGGGTGGTGGTGAGTGGCCAACATCTTGTTTCAGGTGGGAAGCATCCAGTGGCTGCTTGGGAAGTGTAAGGGCTGGAGAGCAGCAGAGTGCTCAGGGAAAGGCTGCAGGGAATTTTGGTTGCTCTGTTTTTGGGAAGATGCAGCCACTCCCACTCCCTTACCTGTGGGACTCCTGTTCAGAGCTGAGGTGCAGCAGCAAAGCACAAGTTACCCACAGCTGCACTGGATACAGTGGAACAAAGAAAGTGCTGTAAAGACAGAAGTGCTCTGTAGTACTGAGAGCTCAGGCAAAAGAGTTGAAGGATGTATTTTAAAAGGCTACTTATCTTTCTACCTAAACCAAACCTGGATTGTTTTAATAGGCCTCTTCTGGAAATGTTATTCAAATAAAAAATATTAAACCAAAGAAACATTATACTTCAGAAAACTCTTCTTAACCAAGCTGTTGCAATTAATGCCTCTCATTTCTTTCCTATTCAGCAGTTCTTGATTCAGTTCCCAGGTATTCACAACATTTAAGATGACAGACATGAAAGCTGTGGGCTCTACATTTAACTCAAGGTGTGACAGCCAGAGGAATCTGCAGAGGGTGGTTCAGATCCTACCTGAGCCAAATTTTCCTTCAGTGGTTCCATGCCATGGGCATTCAAATATAGAGGTAGTCAGGTGAATGTAATTAGACCCAACAAATACATCTGAGTATATAAATCAGTATATATCAGAGAAATAAATCAGTACAAAATTTTTTATTTTATCCCATAGTAAACCATTATTAAAAAGGGAAATAATTATGGTAAACTTCATGTAAAAAACAATCCAAGCCCATTATAGGTGCTGGTTAGACAACTGGACTTACAGCAACTCTTTGTAAGAAACACAAAATTTGTGCATGAATAGTAGGACTGATCCTTCTCCACTTGCAAGAGGGCAGTTGTGTTTGGGACATGAGAGGCAGGATGTTCCTATTGCTTGGTATGTTTTGGTTTCTCTTCCAGAAGCCATCGTAGGTGTTTCCTTTGTTTCTATTGCTGTTTGTGGGATACCTTCAAGACCCTACAAAGTGATTTTGCCCTTTCCAGCACATATCTTGCTTAGTTTGGGCAGTGATGTCATGTGAGGGCTTATTGAAAAACAGAAAGAAACCAAAACCTCAAATGTTTTTTGTTTTATAATGCTATCCCCCAAAGTATTGTCATGTTCCAGTGATGTGATCTGTATGACTCACACTTTTTGTAAAGGAAAGCAGGTTGTATCCACTTAACTACTAAGTGGCACCCACATAATGGGTGTGTGAAACAAGAGGATTAAGGCCAGTTGTGCTTTAGCAGTTTTCTAAGATGAAGGGACAATTGCCACTGTCCCATTGTGTGTGGTGCTCATAAAGCTGGTGCTGCCTTCAGCTGCTCTCAGTGAGGCCGAGGAAGAGGATGAGGCCATAAGAATAAAATGTAAATTATTGTAGCTAACCGTTGCATTGGTGGATACTGAAAAAGGGCTGTAGTGGAGGGGTATTTTAGTTTCAGTCCTCTGCAGGATTGTAAGCCTTTAGGGTAAAAAAGGACATGTTTATGTAATATCCTCCATTATTCCTTCATTAGCTTTGGCTCTTACTACTCTGCCTCCTTCCCACAGAAGCCCCTGTCCCAGCTCCCCCCTCCCAGCCACCAAATAAGTTTATTTTTCCAATGCAGTGGCTGAGAAGGCCAACTTTAACCACAGATTTGCTGGTGGTCATTTGTAATGACTAAAGCCAATCCTGAGCATTCTGTTGCTGAAAATTAATTTTCTATTAACTTAATTGCAAATTCTTGAGACAGGGGAGAAGGGGGAATCCACTGGATCCATTCCATGGACCTCTCCATGCAATGGAGCTGGAAGTGGTACTGCCATAACACCATGATTTTTTCAACCACCATTTGCACCCAGGACATGTGTGACACTGTATTCTTCTGGAATCCAGTAAATATCCTTTCTAAAGGAACTCCAGGCATGAACACAGACACACATTGCATGAAATAAAAATGGTTTCCTGTACTTTTGTGAAATGGTGCTGTTGGGTAGTACTTCACACATTTCTGGTCTGTTTTTCCTTTTCTTGCTACTATGTACCCTAGTGTTGTGGTTTCAGGTGCAAAATAGCTTGATTTTTTTTTTTTAAGCAGTATCTGGTAATTAGCTTAATTTCTGCTTTTTAGTTCAGTTACAGGTATACAGAATAAAGTAATGGAAAAGCTGCATTACTGATTTGTGAAGCAAGCTAAAGCATTTTTAATGTAAAATTCCATATTAGAATACACTCCAGCCCAAAATGATAACTTGAAAATGTAACAAACTAAGTAAATGCATTAGAATCATTTAATTTTTAAAAAAAATGCAAGTTTAGCTTTGTAGCTTGGTTTGTTCACTGTTTTTAGCAGAGGAAAAGCTTTTCTCACACTGAACACTGTGGGTTGGTGACAGCCCAGCACAGCAGTGGAAATGCAGCAATGGAGATGGTCCTGGTCTTCTGCTGCCCTTACAAATTGTCTCCTCATCTCACATGGAAAATAGCTTCATGGTGGCAGCTGTTTCTGCAAGGGACAGCTAAGGAAGGCATTGGGAAATTCTGTAGAAAAAATAATGTTCTTTGCAGTCTTTCATCTGGAAACCCATTCCAGCAGTGCTCTGTGCAACAGCAGAGCACATCCTCTCCTCTCCAGCCCCCTGTCAGGTCACCTCACAAAAATATTTTACTGTAGTTCTTTAAGCTTAAAATGCGGTTGTCTGTTCAGATTTGTTGTTTCATTATGGAGTGTGTCAGATAATCCCTCTTGCTTTAACAAGAAAAAAAAAGAAAAAAAGGTATTTTAAACTAGTCCAAAGGTATGGTCATATATTATATGGATCATGGGTTTAAGTGTACTCCATTTTGGTTTCCACCATGAACATCTAATTCCTGTAACAATGTTGTATGTTTATTTAAAGTATATATATATATATATATATATACAAATTAAATGTCAGATTTTTGCATTAATTAAGATTTTTTAAAATTTGAATATGAACTTTGAGTACTTTATTTAAAAAAAATTAAAAATACTTTTCCTGGAGTGTTAAGTTTCGGAATTCAAGACTATATTTGTCAAATTTAAGTTTAAAATATGTAGCTATCATTGTTTTCTGATATTGAATGTAAATATTTGTAAAAAGAAATTCTTTTGTATATTTTTGTGAAAATGTAGTTCCCCAAAATATAAAAAAAGATTTAATAAAAAAGTGCATTTATGTTACTGTTCAACACTTTTCATCATTTTAATAACACTGAACAGTATTTATGGGCATGTGTGTGCATTATTTTTCTAGAAGGAGAAAACCACAGTGTGCACAGAAGGAAAAAAGAATTCCTTAGAAGTTCAGGGTTCTTTCTTCTGGGTATAAATGGAGACATCTCAGAGTATCTATTTTCAAGTGAAGTGGCAATTCATAGGGTTTTTAAGTGGAGAACAGTATCAATAATTCTTTAATTGTTCTGGCTTATAAAGCTGCTTTTTTCCCTTGTCTTTTTGTCCCCATTTTAAAGAGCAGAAGGACTGTGACAAAACCACTGCACTGAACAACACCCAAAAGACAAAGCACTTGTCTTTACCCAGTCCCTGGGTGCTGGGACAGCAGTGCAGCCATGTGCACTGTACCAAACACTTGCTCAAAAAGTACTTCCAGTACAATCCCAACACAGGAATAAGCTTTCTAAGTGCTTCTGCTGCCATACTTTATTCTTCAACACACCAACCCTTAAACAAGGAACATTACACAAACAGAACACAAAATGTGCTTTGAAGGTTTTTAATGGAACTTAAAACTTTTCTTACACAGATGTTTTTTTCTTACAGCGTAAAAAAAATGTAAAATTGTCCAAACTTACAAACTTGGAAAATTAGAGACATTTCAAGTATGCAATCAATCTCGTTTTATGAAAACAATGTATATTCAAAGTCCAAAATGTATGAGTCTTTCCTAGCATCCTGTGTCCTGGTGGTCGATCCTCCTGTCCTCTACTGTCCAGAGGAGGCAAAGCTCAGTCCCAGGCTGTATCATATTCACTCACTGAGGAGGAAGAAAAAAACAATTCCATAAGAAGCAATTCTGCCCCTCTGTAAAGATGATTTGAGAACTGCTCCATGCCCCATCCCTGTAATGGTTAAAACCTTTGCAGAGGGGATTGGACCATTAAACCACATGAGCCTTTATGGCAGGCCCATAGCTGCAGCTTTGGGAAGTCCGCTACTGTTTATGAAAGCACAGGCAGAGGACAGGAAGGAGCTGCTCTGCCAGAAACACTCCAAGAAAACAGCTGAACCTGTTGTGGAAAAGACAGCTTAGACATAAGATCAAACAATGGTAAAAGGATCTTCAGCTTTATTCAGCTACAACTCAGAAAACACCGCCCTGTCCAGGTCAGGATTCCAGTGACTGCTGTGTCTCAGCTGCAGGGCACCTGTTTATCAGGCTTGCATCACATTAGTTAATGTTTATACAACTACTACCAAACAACAGCACAGGGCTGTCTTCAAAAGAAAGCTGCCCATAAGGGGTATGTTTCTTCATACATCTTTGCTGTTCCTCTCACACATTACTTCTGTGAGAAAAACTACATTAGTAATGCCATAACATACCTTTTATTTTTCTTGGTTAGGTTTAGAGTATTTCTCACCTGGCTTGAGTTCGAGTCCATTTCAAGGCATGGCGTGGAGGTACAGCAACAGTGGGATGGTAGAAAGTGCAGTCTGGTCTTGTACACTGTGTATTAAACCTACAATGCTGAAACCAAAAGTATTTCAGAAGAGGCTGCTCAGTGCTGGCTGCCTGAACTCCTGAACATGCTGAGCTGCACTGTGACCCTGGTATTGCTGTGTCACACTTCTCACCTGCAACTGAGCCAACACCTGCCTCCACCAGGGCAACCAGCTCAACCCAGTGACAAAAAATCCTTTTCAAGAAGGACCAACTATGAATTTCATGCTCCAAAACTGCCACTGCACTGACTGGTGGAGATTCCTTTGCTCGCAAGAGTTTACAGAGTTCAGCTTAAATTGATCTCTGTGTACAAGTTGGGAGCATGACACAGCATTACCTGAGGGGGGAGAAAAGCCAGAGTATCTGGCTAATAGTATCTGAGCATGGGTATTTTGGCATTATTAGGGCTGGAAAAAGCACTACACCTCCTGGCATTACATGCAGGGACACAATTCTATACAAGTAGCCAAGTAATAGACTCCTGTGGTACAAAGATTACATTAATAAATTTTAGGGTAACTGGGCAATCTTTAAAGTTTTTGTATTTTGCAGCATATCTGAAGGAAGAGTCAAGAGTCTTGAGACATATTCCTTCCCAAAAGGCTCCTCTCTGCCCCCAGCATCCTGGCTGGGTATATTTTGAAGAGTTCTGTCCTGTTTGAAGCTCCCCAGCAGCATTTGGTAGAAAGATAACTGAAAGTATAATTTTCCAAATTCCTTAAATCACTACTTTTGTGTATTCTTCTTATAAGGCAAAGTCAAAATGTGAACAGTAAAGAAAAAAGTGTTAAATCCTAGTAACATTTCCTGTCCCAAAGTAGCATGTTTTAAGTCTCTTTCTAGAAAGGAAGGAAGACAGGAGATATATCTTACTTTTGGGTGGTAAAATGGACACTCCATTTTCTTACAAGCTGGAAAAAACTTGCACAGCGGACTGCTGGAGGGTACGGACAGTGTGGGCAGGGGTGCTAACAGCAGAAACAAAAAGAACAGGAAGTGAGTCTGGATCAGAATAAATTGCCTTTTCAAGACAGCTCTGCACAACCTTAAATATATCAATCTTTCTGCTAAAAATTCCATCTTATATTACACCAAAATTCAGCAAGAAATAAAAACAGCATTTCCCAATGCAGTTAGGAGATCCTGGAGTAAAACAAGGCTATCAGGTAATCATTTAACTTAGTTCTTCCCATCACAGAGATTCTGGTAGGCAGAGAATCTCAGATGTTAAATTTAGACAGCAGGAAGCCTGTTAGAGTTTTGCACTTTCCAGGAATATGGAGGAGCTGCTGGAAATGATACAGGAGACAAGCACATTGTGCTTGGGGTCTGGCAAGGTTACAAACTGCATGAACTGTGACTAGGGGCTAAATTACTTCCAGAAGATCATGCAGTAAAGTCCTTGCACCTCAGCATGGTTCAAAGGCTCAACACCAACCCATATCAAACATAGCTACTGCCTTCATCAAGTAACCTCATCCCAAAAGTCATCTCATCACTACACTAACTTCACTCCTACACTGGCATTAAAGAATAAAATGTTCATAGGCAGGAGACTGTTTTCAGTGTGTGTCACAAGGCCTTGGTACAACATGTGTCCAATTTAAGAAAAAAATCTGAGCAAAACTGCAGTGCTGGCTAATCCCTTCAGAGAAACAGACAACTTATGCAAGTCACCACTTTGGCCTTGAACAGCTCTCATAGGAACTCCTGCATAAAAGCGTTGGAGGATTTTTCTGGTAACAGTTTTTGCAGTAGCACTGGATTATTATTCTTCATCTTGCACTAAGAGTTGTAAGAAAATTACTTTAACTCAAGAAAAAAAAAAAAATTCATCACTATCAGCTTCTGCTTCCAAAAATACTGTTGTTCCTTCAGCACTATCATTGAAAGCCCAGAAAACAAGATGTGCTCACCTGGTTTAGGAGATGGATGGGGGGTTCGTCGACTGGCATGAGTGTAAGGACAGTCTGGCTTAGTGCACTTTGCGTCGTATTTACAGTTTGGATGGATGAACAGACATTTATCAGCAAATTTGCAGTTAGGAAAAACTCTGAGGGAAAAGAAATTGAGTCAAAACCTCATACTTGGAGCAAAATCCCTGAACATCTCTTGCACATGAAAGTCAGAGGTGCAGCAGGGCTGGGGCATGTCTTGGTTCCTTCCCAAGTGGGGCACAGGGTGTAGTGCACAAGCTGTGCACCCACCCAGCTGCACTCAGCTGCTCTTCCTGCAGACCCCCCCTCCATGCAGTGAACAACTGAACCACCTCACTCTCAGGGCAGTTTGGTCCCAAACTCCTTGGTGCAAGCCAGGACATGTCCCTCCAACTGTGTGGCAGAGTGGCAAAGGCAATGTGAAATCAGACCTTCCCCAGAGAGGGGTGCAGTGTTCCCCAGTAACACAGTCTCCTTCAGTTTTCTCTGAAGAGTTTTATTTTGAATTGAGTTACACCAGAATTTATAAGGTAATTCATCTGTCCAAGTAACTGAAGTTACCCAATCTGGTAAGAGTTACCTCAAAACAGGCACTGTTTTCCTGGACTGTTCCTGCTTATGGAAGAGAAGTCAAAGGCACAGGGCACATTCAAGAGTTCACCTTCTCTTTCAAATTTAAAACCCATAATCACTGCATTACTACTTAAGATAACCTAACCTTCAAAAGCACTGTAACAGCTGGCAGAAAAGTGCCTATTCTTTTAAGATGCTAATTCCTGCATCTTCAAGCAACTCATGAACGCCAGCCTGTACTGTAAACTAAAGCTTTCTTCTGCAAGGGTCAGCAGCCATCCCTGTGTCCTGACACTTGGGAGAGGGGCAGAAAACAGAAGGAATAACAGTGTGGTAATCTAGCTCTGATCCTGTCCTGACAGGTTTGTGCTGCCTTGGAATATTTCTGACACAGAGCAGAAGTCTGCAGCTCTGGTATGAAAATCAAAATAGCATAGCAAGTGGATGAGCTCTGTACTACTCACTTGCAAGGTAGTGTGGGGTGATGGTACACACATTCATCCCCATTTTTACAGGCAGGCCAGTACTTGCAGCGCTCCAGCACCTTCTCCTGCTTTTGTAGCATACTTAAGTCTTCCATTTCCACTGGATGGTAAGAAAGAAGAAAAAAAAACAACCCTAAGCTGGGACCTTTATAATTCTACATGCAACTTGGTGTAAACAATCTAGCATAATCAAAATACACTGTACTTCTATTCTCTCTTAATCAAAAAAGTTATGACAGTAAAAGTTTAGTACATCATTATTTCTGAAGAAAATTTCCAAAACTATAAAATGGAAAGTCATAATACTAGACTGACAGCTGCCTTTTGGCAGCTTGATCATAAAAGATCAAATTAGCACTGTTTACAAGCAAAATAAATCAGTTTTCCTTTTCAATCTGAATTTTGATTTTAAGACTTGGACAGACAGGCAATGATCCCAACTGAACCTGAATTATGACTGCTCTGCTGAGCATGAGTTAATTATAGCCATGTTTCTCCAAGACATTTTTTACTCTAGAAAATTATTTCAAGAGATGAAAGCTAAAAATCAAGTTTTATGATAATCAGATTTATTATTATGGGGGCATATACTGAAAGAGAACCACTTCTATGTAATTTGTTAAGACACTTCAGTTACCTGAACCCAGACTCTAATCCAAAAAGTATTTTAAGAAACTCTAAGCTGAAACATTCCACACCTTCACTACCCTTACAGGAACATGGGACTTTGACTTTCTCCTATTTAAATTGCTTATAAAACCTTATTCTCCAAATTCAGACAATTGTACATAGGTTGCTGTTGTCTTATTTTCCCAAATCTGCCTAAACCTTTGGCTCTTCAAAGTTTTCCAGCACTGCCTAGACTTCGTTCTCTGATCCCACTGATGACACAAATTGCTCCAGCTTCATTCCATCCTTAGCCTCATTTATGCCTTCTCCTTGCAACCCACCACAGCCAAATAATGCCATCCTGTAGTAGGACCACACTGGCTCATGCAGATCACTTCCACAAGGATCTGGTTGTGTGTGAGCTCCAGTGCCACCCCTGAAAATTCACAGGAATCCTCAAAAGAGCTAGGACTGTGCTGGCAACACGCTCCTCTACCAAATAGCTTTGGTGAGGAGTCTGAGGCTACACACAGCAAAGCATGGATTTGCAAGAAGTACTCTGTTTCTCTGTGCCAGTAAAGTGCATGAATACACAACATTCCCTTAATCTTTAAGGCTGCCTGATATGTGCAGTACTTCTGCAGCCAGGGAACTGAAAGGACATAAAAGATCTTTTGCTATGGTGCTCTCATATTTGCATTACACATTTACAGCTGGATCCATGCAATTTAAGGGTTCTCAGTACAGCACCAAACAGTATTCGTTATTTAGTTCAGAAATTTGGACACACTGCTACTACATTAAATAAAGATCCTTATTTTCTTAAGAAAGCTAAGTAAAAAACATGAATGCAAGCACAGCCCTCAGGCATGTATTCAAGAGGCCTATGACAGAACTGTAGCCTCTGTGTTTTTTATCACCATGTCAGCATTCTAAACAATTCAAGCATGTGGTTCAGCAAGCAAGTTCCTATGTTATTCAAAAGAAATATAGAAAGAAAATATAGAAAAATCTGTAAAATCACGCACTGTTAAGTTCTTCTTTCAGGTGCTAGCCACTGGACTCTACCAACACCTTACACTACCAGGCTCCTTCTGGTGCCACAACCCTTGACAGAAACATGAATACCATCTGACATATAGTTAAAGGTTCAAGGCATTGTCAGTGTGTTAACTGTAACATCACAGGGACAAATTATAACAGGTCAACCAGAAGGGCAGATTTCTGACAATGAAGACCAACTACATTTGCAGAAAACCAAAAAGACAACAAACAAACTAACAAACCCAAAACAAACAAACCCAACCAACTAAACAAACCCAACAAAATTTTTACCAATACTGAGATGTGTCAAGAACTACCATGTGCCGAATTGTTCTAATATTCCAAGACAAAGGCTTCTGAAGAGATGAACTCCCAGATTGCATTTGCCTAAAAAATGCTCTAATTTGAAGAATAAACACCACCACTTTGGTTTCTATATCCAGGAGGTGTAGCCATGCTCAGGCAACAGGCAAGGTTACACCCTGTTGGTCAGTGTAATTACCATCACAGTTCTCCAGCTGCCTGGTTACAATCTGCATGTGCTGTGCTCGAAGACCTTTCAATCCTCTGCCAGCACACATGTGCTGGGTAACTGGCCTCAATCCTTCCATTAGACACATCTCTTCCTCCTCCTGATCAGAGAGGTATCCTGGTGGACTGGGCACACCATCCAGGGTCACAATGAACTTGGGACTAGCAGGTTTCTCTGGCTGTGCAAGCTGGTCTCTGTCAAACAAAGAAATGCAGTAAATTTACATTTTCTGACTCAAGACATTTGAGTGAATGTGAGCTGTGGTAGTGAGTGAAAGTAGTACAAGCTAATCAATGGGGAGTCAAGCAGTAACAGACCTTCTTTTAGCAATTACTGGTAATGCACTCCAGTTAGCAGTTGGACTTCTGGTCTCCCTTGAGGCACTAATAAGAACTACAGCTCTAGGTACAAGTTCAGTTAGCTGCATTCTGCTCAACAGACAGATCCAAAAACTCATTTACAAACAGTCAATCCTGTGGAATTTGCAGTTTTGAGGCAGAAAAAGAGAGCAAATACCACTCTTGGAATTACAAACCTTTTAACACACCAAACGTGTCTCCTCAAAATTACTGAAAAGCACATTATGAAACAAGTGGTGTAAAAGTTTTTAGAACTAGGATGAGAGAATTGCAATACTGAGACTAAGAACCTTGACACTCAGCCAGACTAAAAGGTCAGACACCAATAGCCTAGCGTCCTGTATCTGTAGTCAGCATGGATAAGAAGCAGCATTAAAACAGGGAACACATACATTTTCTCCAGTCTTTCACCATCCCATCCATTTCACCTGAAGGATTTCCTGAATGACAAGTGATTCTAAGAATTGGAGAACTGTGGAGTTCTCATCTTGGACAACCAGCAATGGGATAACCTTTGCTTCCCTATGAAGTGAGGCTAAAAGCAACTACACTGTAGAATGCCTTTAAGAGGACAGAAACCAGAACATGAATATCATCGTGAGCTAGAACTTTCAGACTGAAGCAGTCAGAAACTGACTATTCACATACAAAAATGTACCTCTCTCCTATAGCACAGTCACAGCTTTCAATTGTGATATTGCCAGGTTATCCTTTTGGATTTGTTGGCTCAGTACTGGTTTTGTTTTCAATTAACACAGGCTGCTGAAAGCCACTCACAGAAAGGAAACACCAGCAGATTCTCAAGCACAGCAGCCCAGGTGATGAAGTTCATCATGCTGTTCAGAGTGGCTTTAACTTGTAACAGGTAGGACTATTTGTTACCTGGAACTTTGTTTGAAGCTGACATGAACTTGAAGCTTCTCCTGGTCAAACTCTCCAGTAAGGAGCCTTAAATCATTGTCCAGGATTCACCACACTCAATATTGTGTTTAAATAAAGATGTTTCTTAAGAAATGTAATCCAAGGGTGAAACAGGTATAAAACTAAAGGCAATTTAAGCAAAATGGTTACTTGACTAAGATTTCAGAAATCAGAACAGAAGAGCAGTACTTTCAGCTCCTTCTTCTTTCTTGCAAATCAGACATGCTCAAGCTACAGTTGACCCTACAATTATTTTCCTAGAGAGGGATTCCTGTGAGGCTTTTTGCCCCTGCTTTTTTTCTTCTACTATTCAAAGTCAATCCATTTTGCATGATTTCACACCTCCTGACTGACCTGACAAAGCACAAGTCTGACCAAATGGCTCCATCTAAACCTCAAACAAGCAATGTGACTAGCAACCCTCCTAAATGCAGTAGCTTTTCACCGTGTCTGTATGAGACGTGCTGAGTGAACTCGCACGGCCTCTGTGCCCTTCTTCCCCAGCTGCTGAATCTGTGGCGCCATCTCCTCTGACAGCCTGGGCTTCTTCAGGATGAACGAGCGAGTATCTGAGTGCACCAGAGACTCTGGGTCACAGTAATCTGCATTGGGAGAACATTACATAGAAAAGAGTAAAATAAGGTGGCAGTTGTACTCTTATAGCATATTTCTAATATCAATTTACATGGTCACGAAGCTAATCTTACTTTGTTTTAATTTTTTCCCAGTAGTTTCCAGTAAACATTTTTACTTTCCTGTTAATTTCACAGGGGTGGATCCACAGAAGTCATAAGCCATATTAGGTCAGATCAGGAAATTTTATAAGTGGAATGGCTATGCTGAAACAGCATTGAACAGGGTACAACTCCCCTCCCCCTCTAAATCTCTCATCCTCTGAACAGCTACTAATGTAATGCACTCATTCCTTAGAGATGCAGAAACTAGGTAATTGTAGAAATCAGTATAATTAATTGAAAAGGAGTATCTTAACATTCAATGGCCAGTAATATTAGGTTTGAAAATAAAAGATAACGAGACTTAACCCTGAGACATTTGCAAGGCATCTTCAATCATAGGATCAATCTGAAGCCGACAAGAGAGCTCCTTTTGTTCAATTCCTAAAAAAAACAGCAATAAGAAGCATATTTAACAGCATGTCAACATGAAACTATAGATTAGAGAATTGAGGCACACTCTCTTAATTCTTTTGATAAAAAAAATCAACAACAAAAACATTCACACTTTTAACATTTTAAAAGTCATTTTCATTATTATGATGAACCCTTTTCCCACTGTTTCAGGAACAGTAACATGGCAAAATCTAAGCACTGTAGGACACTACTCGTTCCCATAATTGCTGCTCAGTACAAATGAGGTCTGTGGGCACAGCAACTGATGAAGGCCAAATTCCTCCTCCTCATTTGTAGAAGAGTTGGCCATTTAGAAAACACACACAGAGGAAAGCAAGTAGCAAGGGACTACTTTATAATCTTCTTAAAAGAGCAAATCAGAGCAGCACTGTTCTACATTTGAGATATGGCTTAAAAATTTAATTTTGCTTTCTGTACATTTCCTAAGCAAGTTGCCATTTCCATTTCAATGGCAAAAGAGTGAAAATATTTAGCATAATTATTTTCTGTGCATTAATTCAAAGGCTGATAAAACTTTTTCTCACATACTTTGAGGTGGCAGAAAGATTCCAAATACATTTATATTAGGAATAAGCAGCTGCAAAAATCTTTTTAAAATAATGAATATTTACCGTTCCTTTACAATGATCATAGAATGATGTAACAAAAATCTTACTCAAAACCAAATTTGATTCATTATCCAAATATCTAAACAGTTAGCAAGTATCAACTAAGTACTTGTTACAGAAATATTTTTTCTCCTGCCTTACTTCTATGATTCCTTGTGACTAACGAAGACAATCCCCCATCGTCTATAAGAAAACCATGCTGAAAAGGCACTTTGACTGCCTTTAAGTATTATGCCCTTTAGGAAATTCAAAACAGAAGTAAAAACCAAAGCTGACACAGTTAGCCTGGTATCAGCTGCCCTGTAAGAGCAAATAGAGTATTCTTATATTTAAACTGAAAAATAAAACACTATAACCATTTGTGTGGAAACCATGTGTTGAAAGAATCTTTTAAGACTTCATATGCTGGAAAATTGTTCCAAATACTCTGGAGTATCTTCACTCTCACTTAAGCTTTGTGACAGAATTACTCCTACAAGATACTAAGGAAAATATGCAAAGGATGAGGAAAAGAGAAGCTATCCAAATGTAAGTGCTTATGCAAAATTATTCTTCAGTGACATGCCACAGAGCTGTAACATTCTTTGCTTACTGATTAAATCCCCTGAGGTTGTCTGTGTGTGTGTTTGGATACATGGATCTATCTGACAGCCATGCTTTTGAAAGCTGCATGGTCTTCAGGGCAGTTCTGCATGCAACTTCTGATGCAGATTTAAAAATTAAAAGCATTCCTTTACTTTTCTCTGCTCAGCTGGTAAAATGATATTCCCTAGTATAAATTCTTGAAAAATATTATCAGATGACCTTGAATTTCTTCAACCGTCTGCTCCTTTGACTCTTCTACTTGAAGCTGAGAACTCAGAACAGGCAGTCTGCTTTGCACATGAATTACTTCTAACTGTGATTCTTCTGGGCTAATTCGAGTTCTCGGTGCAACTGGAACAGTCTGTTTCTGTGGAACTTTAAATAGAGAAACAATGGTAAATCATTTACATACTACCCGATCACACAATAGTACTGCTTTTAGACATATTGTGCTAAAATAACTCTCACAAATTCCTACACACACACAAAATCCCCAAGCATCTGTCTCCACAAAAAGCACCTTTGGCTACCTGTAAAATTTTTATTGTTCAAGTGTATTTGTGCATGTGCACAGAGCACCTTGAGTGGCACCTCGGAACTCCTACTTGTAAGACAAAACAGCATGAGAAGGATTACAGTGACAACAGCAAAGCATTCAGTCATCCACTTCTACATATAATTAACATGGTACTTTCTGAGAGTTTTGAAATCACTTTTCCATCTTTCATATAAATAATCATGGATCATCAATATGTCTCTTCATATGATGCTAGCTACCCTTTGCTGAAGTGCTTGCAAATAGAATAGAACAAAGAAATGGCAGCAGATTCATAGGATCACTTAGGTTCAAAAAGACCCTCTCCCTCATTTATGTTTTTATAATTCATCACTGAACATCAATGCAATGAAACAGGACACAGTAAATCCCTCAAGTATAACTGACTTGCTATTTAGCATTCTGTCTTATCTCCAAGTGCTTTCTTTAGCTTGGATTTATACAAGAGAATTTGGAAATATCAC
Source organism: Melozone crissalis (assembly GCF_028551555.1). NCBI lineage: Eukaryota > Metazoa > Chordata > Aves > Passeriformes > Passerellidae > Melozone > Melozone crissalis. The sequence goes on along the minus strand of NW_026535796.1, from coordinate 39,281,713 downwards.
AGATTAACACAAGCAAAATCAATGCTAATTACCAGTGGAATAATTGGTTGTTTTTGTAACTGATTCCTGTGCTTCAGAGATTGCTTTCAGTATTAAGTTCTTATTGGCCTGTTTTGAAGGCGGCAACGAAGGCCTAAAGGAAATAAAAAAAATTAATTGGACACGGATTGTACAGCAACAGTATCCATGTTAAAGACAGTTATTTCAACAGGAATATATTAACAGAAATCATCTACAATTATTTTATCCAAAACAGTTTTCAGTTAATCTATTTTCTCAGAAGATGAGGATCCACAAAATGCTCTAAAAAATGGAAGTCCAGATGTGTGATTTCACCTCTCAAGCTGCTGTAAAACCATGCTACATATGAAAGGCACTCTCTGTACTAATTTCTTTCCACCTCTGCCCACCACTTATCTCTTGCTGTTTGTGCTGGCACCAATAACTATGCAGCCATCCTGAGAAATATGATCCAGCTGCATAATTAGAATGACTCTATCAAAAACATATTATTTGTAAAAAGAGGCTTTCTGCCTGTCTTTAACATCAACAGTAAGGAATCTTAAATCAGACCAATGTGCTGTGGAACTGAAGATAAATTAAATACAGTATATTAACTTACAATAAATCTTATGCAACTATCACTGTAGGTCAGTAGAACCATCTCTTCTCTAGTTTATATGCTCTTACTCTATTGTTAAATATCAGATACAAAAGGTATGTATTTTGACTAATGCCTGACATTTGGATAGAATTAGGGAGCAGAAAAAAGGGAAAAACCTCTGAAGACTGTTTGAAAAGCTAAAATCACCTTAAAGAACAAGTGATAACTGGTTTGAAAAAAATTCCTGAAAATAAATCAAATTACTGAAAAATCATTTTACCACAATAAATACCTGGTATGAAACATGTCAACATTCATGTTCTTTTGCCAGTAAGCTTCACCCAAATAATGTAAAAAATCACACTCTATTGCATCTTACATGCAATAATGAAAAGAGGTTACAAAATCATAGGCATAAACAGGCATCTCATCCACAGAGTTGTGAGATAGTAAAAAAAATACTAAAATTGTTTACTAAATTTTGTCTGTCAATTTTTGAAAGTGCAAACTGATTTTCCCCACTTACAAAGTTTTCATTTGTTATATTAATTCTTGAAAACTCAAACACTGAGATCTTCAGTACCTTCTTTCTGGCTTTGCAGGCACAGACACACTGCTGGAGATGCTTCCTGTTCGCAATCCATAGTCTTCCTCTTCCTCTTCATCTTCTCGATCATTACAGAACTTTTTCACCTTGACCACCGAGCTTACAACAGGCAGCCGTCTCTTCCTGGAGTTTTCCTCCTACAACGCACAGAGCAGGCAAAACGGCTCATTTAGTAGAAACCAGCAAAGAAAGCACTGCAATTCCACCTGGAGCCAGGAGATGGAGAACTTCCCTTCCAATTGGACAAGTGACTGCTCTGGGTAATGTGAAAATCAGACACATTTACACTGAAACATCTCACTGGAAATGAAAGTGTAAACACCACTTAGGAAAAAATAAGAAAAAAATCTCTCAAGTACAGAAAAATTATCCAACGCCTACAGGAAACCAGGGTTTTCCAAAGAAATTTATAGCACTCATCTGATGAGTATGTTGAAAGACTGAAAGAGGAAAGTGCAATCAGTAAAAATTACTTTCTTCCTCTGTATCAACTCTAATTTCAGACAGGTGTAACGACTCATTTTAAGCAAGAAAACTACATATTTCAAAGGATGCTAATTGTTACACACAGTCAGAATGGTCCAGTTTAGATAGTGCAAGGTCCCTGTTGTCTCTTCTAGACATTATTCATGCAAGAGTAACAGAAGAAAAGTATCACAAGACCTTTCCAAGGTGAGATGTTCCTGACATTGATCAATGATTTATGTACATTAAATAAATCACTATATTCTCATTTGCTCTTCTCCATTCTCAAAAACTAAGACACCAGAATGTATCTTTGTAAAGCATTCTAGATTTCCAAGTAAAATTCATTATCCTTTATACAGAATTAAGCAGTGGCAAAGACAGAGAACTTTATGAGCTGCAATAAACATAGATGCACTTGCAACACAGGGTTTGTAAAATCATTACAACATTAGTAGCCATAACTATCTTCATTCCTCTCAAAAAAGGCTCTTCATTCACACAGATAGTCTATCAGCTAGGACTACCACCCTGACTGGCTTAGCTTGGCCTCCAAAGTACTTAGGGCAGCAATCATCTTTTAGTTTATCCTTGTCCAACATCCATCCCAAAGAATTCTTAACTGACATGGTTCTAAAGAGAATAGTAATAATAATCCTCATCATCATCAATGTATCTGGGTTAATAAACAGCGTGCCAAAAATCCTGATTTACAAGACTGTGTAAAGCTGGGGCTATATACATATCGCTTATTCAATGAGCTTAAGATCAGAATTATAATTTCTGATTCATCATATGAACCTCAATAATGTGCTAACCTGTTAGTCCAAGTCAGGATGACATGAAGATGAATATGGTAATTAACCCTGAAATGCAGCAAGCTCTCAGATAATGATGTCAAATTATGCAATCTCTTTTTACCAGTGGACTCAAAGGATGAAATCTCAAACCTGGTACCAGTGACAGAAGTCTTTTGATTTCTCTGAGGTGAAGATTTTACTGAAGCATACATAGCAATTCAGGTTCCTAACAAGAATAGAGTTTCGCAATAGTTAAGGTTGTACCAACCTCACTGCCCACTTTATCAGCACCGAGTTTGGAGGTGGGTCTGTGACCTTCTGCTAAGCTGCCAAATGCTTCTGGATTGCACAGCTGGCCTGTTTCCAGAGACCTGCAGCCTTGTGTGTCTAACTGGCGGCTCCCCTGCAGGCTGCCCTGCTGAGACAATCTGGGCACATGAACGTTTCCATCTGCACTCCTGACAGCTGGGGGCCGGTAGATCTCGGCCGAGGGACGAGAGGAACCGTAAGTCACAGTCACAATGGGTTTCTTCCGTGACAAAGGATTCTCCTGCACAAAGTTTAGGTCTTCATCAATTAGATCATCTGGTTCAGGTTTAATGTCAATAACAGCTTCAGAAGGTGACAATTCCCTCAGAGGCTTGACCGTAGACGTTAAGCGGGATGCAGAACCATCTTCGCAAGACTGCCTGATTAAAAAAGAAATCACCAACTATTATCTGCAAGTCAAGTCCTGGAAAATGAGAATTGTCTTTTAATCAAGAATCATTAATGTAGTACTGTTTATACAAATTTAACACACTGATATTTTTCAGTTTGGGTAATTAATCTAAGCCCTAATCTAATCTTTGAGCTACGTTGCTTAAAGAACTGAGTTCTGATTTAATGTTTCTTTGTACAACAAATTGTAGCAATGCTTCACTCTTCAAAATTACTTGTATCTTTCCAAGTGGCTGTACTCTTTAGAATGGCTATTACACTCACACAACTACTGGTGTCTGAAGGTGTATTAGGAAGTAGCCAGCAGCCTCACCTGGAAGCAGCATTCCTCTGCTCCTGTGAGCTGGTTGAAACTCTGGAGTCATTTCTTTCAGTCCGAGTGCTTGACACTGCAAGAGGGGGCAAGATATCCTCCCGTCTCCTCTCATCACTCACACATGAGCTGCTTTTGCTGGGAGGCAGGTTGCTCTCAAAGATATTCGATTCTGAAGATTTTACACTGGTTGGTTCTGTGGAGACAGGTACCTTTCACTTTTACATTAAACCACAGAACCAAAAAAATAACGAAACAGACAAGATATTTTTACAACTCAGACATATAATACTGCACAGAAAAAATAAGCCTCTCTTCACTCAAAATTTAATTTTCTTACTTACCAGTAGTCACAGATCGCAGCTTATCCAAAACACCATGGAGCCTGAAATAGACAGCAGACAGGGAAGGAAGCAAAAGAGAAAAAAGAGAATTAAAAAACTTTAACTTACATTCAGACTGATAAAGACAGAGATATCTGTCTAGAGATAGACAGAAACTGATCATTTTTTGGAAACCCACTGCCTTTCCACCCTTAAGACTTTACTTTCCATCAACCACAGTATGTTTAACCTCAAAAGGGAGGCTTGAAGTACCTTGCCTCCAATATGTCATGCACATGCAGGCAGAGTATTCATCACATCATCTACTTTTGGCATTTAGTTATTCAAAGCCAGTACTATCCACTTTTCACTACAATCAATGGAGTTAAGTATCAAAAAGATTGATTCAAAAAACCTAAGTTAGAAGCCTAAAGCATAGCCTAAAATTTTACTTTGTATATGAAACTTTAATTACACAGTAGAGTTAAACATAATTGAAAATACAAACTCAAACAGTATATAACTGTTATATATATATATATATACATATATATATACATAGTATGTAAGATTCTCAGGACTCTCCCACCATGCTTTGTATATACCAACATACTCTCTGAGATGTGCTGGTGAGCAAAAATATCTCAGCCAAGTACCAAATCTGCCCTTTGCCTGTGAAAAAGGCACTAAGCTGAAGTAACACAAAAAATTATGTGGCTTTAATACAATAAGGCTGCTCAAAAATAAACAGGTATTACAGTGAGAAGAAAGAAAAAAACCTCAACACTTAAACTCATATCTTACTTGGAATTTAAACCTGATAATGGGCAAGTCTATAATTTTGGCTGAATATTTGAAATGAGCTAAGGGACAAGAACAAATTGCAAAGGCTGCATGTGGGTATAATGAAGGCTTATACTTGTTCTCCTTGTGAGCTTTCACCAGAACACTTGTCAGCTGAGCTCTGGAGATGCAGATCAGTTTTCACACTGACCTCAGAATATCTGATCTGACACTTTGTCAGGGTAAGAAGTGGTGGCCAACCAGCAGGATTGCCAGGTTTGTCACAATTGCTGTGAAACTTTTGCCAGACGGCCCAAAATTACCAGCTAGAGACAAACCAAGGAAGGCAGATCTTGCTGAGTACTGCATTTCACCAACATTTAAGAACATATACATTCCGAGTTGCCTTTAGAAGAAGTAAAAGCATATAAAACTCACAGTTACAATGCTATGTAACACTTTTCCACCAGTTCCCTTATAGCTTATTCACAGGTCTTAGCACTGTATTTATATATATATATATATAAAATAAGAATACTGAAGAATACTGACTTAGGGTTAAAACAGTCACTATGTTTAAAATTTAAGCAGGTGTCAGAACCAGCTGGTGGTATATGTGCATATAGTCAATACATCATTTAAAATATAAATATATAAAATGATCTTGATTTCTTTGATGAAATTTGCTTTCTCTACATATTTATTATTTTTTCATTTCATTTACAAAGCCCTGAAAGTGTTTTCTGCTACACTATTTTTTACTGTATATCAGGATTCAGTCAAGACCATAATACAGGAGCTACATCCTCATCCACTTGTGTAAATTTCATTCATCTGATTCCCAAAACTACCACGAGAAAGACAACTGTATGATTTCCTGATACGCTGAAACCCAAAAGCTGCACCTAGGCAGGCCACAAGAGGCAGCAAAGAAATGCCAGTGCAGTTTTCAAAAAAAGGTACATGCTTAATTGTACTCCTCTATTATATTTTTGACAAATGCCAGGAGAAAAATGAAACCTAAGTAAAATCAAACTACATCCACACAAGTTACATTATCACCTGAAAATCCATCAGTTTAAATAGCTAATACAGTGAATTGTAATAGCTGGAACTATTTTTCATTTTTTGTCAGTATTTACGATTTCATAACATAGCCAACTTCTAAAATGTTTCTCTCTGCTATTCAATAACAGAAAAACTCATAGGAAGCAATTACATAGAAGAAATATTGGAACAGAATGTAATGTCAGTATGAATATGTCAAAGAAAGCAAACTGAAAAAGAGAAAAAATTGTAGTATTTTTCTCATGTACACAAAAATCAAATAATGACCTTCAAAGCTCTATCAGGTAGGAGATTCAGAAATAAGATTAACTTGAAAAAATACATAACTCTGAAAGCAACAAAATCACTAGAGTCAAATGTCTGAAATGTGGATTTACTTACAGGTTTCTACTGTAGAATAAATTCAGTATTAGAAAATGCATGAGAAATATAATGCCTAAATTTGTCATGCAACATGGAATAAATTAATCTACATTGTCAGGAGCTGACAGCAGAGTTGAAGTGTTGCTAACTTGTCCTGTTCACAGTAATTCTGAGGTTCTACTTTGGAGTTTTGGATTTGGGTGGTGGTAATAAATAAATAGCCTGAGAGGTGGGAATACCTAAGCATTTGGTGCTAAGCCTTGTCAAAGACAGCACACAGAATTAGATCCACTGCTCATCTGCCCTGATATAGTAATTCCCATGCACAGCAACCTGAAGCACTGTTAGCATAAAAGCAAACAGATTGGTCCTTCACATCTAACTGCAGTGAACAATGCTCTCATGCTCACAGGGGCTTTTGCAGGAATAATTTTAAGTCAACATACAGCCCCTACTTATCTGAGCACTTTATTTACAAATCTGACTGGCCTATAAACAAAAATGTCCTCCAGCCCTTTTCCATCTAACTATCACCTCAAAAGCCTAACTGCTGACAGACTAAAACTAATGTACTTATTAGACATGCAAAGTAGAAGTTATTATTAATACAAATTACATAATGGGAAGATAAATAACTTTTTTAAATGTCAGGTGTCACTTATAGAAAGCAGTCGTGCACTACTGATAAGAAGTGTGACAAGCAGCTTGCAAACATACCAGACAGTAAACCTGACAGTATTGTTTCCAAGGAAAAGGGAAAGGTCTTCTGTCATCTGCTCTTGACTCTTCTTATTGGCCACCATAACCATAATATAATCAGGGAGCTCTTCATCTAATAGAAAGAGAAACACATTGTTTTAAAGTATAATAAATCATGGAAGACATAACAAACATCTTTAAACAAGTAACCATTTTCTTTCTATCTTACTATAAAGACTGTGCAGAGGATTAGGGAAGCAAATTAACAAGTCTTCCATTTCCTATAAGATTCAATACAAGTCTCATCTACAAGCAAGGAATAAAAGACCCTCAGCTCCACAAGAGCATAAGCTGAAGATCAGTGTATTTAAAAAGGGAGTAAACAGAATGGAAAGAAGAACAAAATAAAAGAAAGCCATTCCGCTGCCTATATCCTTTTTCTTGAATACCAGCAAACTAAAAAAATCTACAATATTCATCACCTCAAATATTGCCAAATACAGCACCTTCCCCTTGTTAAATTTCCTTTAGTTACAGAAACTAAACAAATAAATATCCATTTCTGATATGTGCATTGAACAAATCAAAACTGTACTAACTTCCAGATTTAACTACCACATTTTCTACCTACAAAAATAAAACAAATCCCAGCAAGCTCAAGACTGAACTTCTACTCTCTAATACATGCAATTTCATACACTGTGAGAAATCCATTCCCTTGCATACAAGGCACTCCCACTCCTCAGAATGCACAGGAAGGTGCTTAGAGCCCAACATCACCACATTAAGGGTATGGGGAGTTTGGTGTTTGGTATTTTGCTTTGGCCTAGCTCTGGCCTCTGCCACAATTATTGCTCAAAGGCATTAGTTGTGCTTCTTGAGCACTGACTTCAATTTAGTTTAATCAAACATCTCATGCTCTCCAATCCCACTCCATGGCATCATGTGATCATAACAATAGTAAGTGCAAACAGCTGGGAAATACCTCAAATTATGAATCTGAATCAAGGTACTGATACAGCTGTGCTTATTTAATCAAGCTAAGACAGAACACAACACTAAAAAGACCTAAAAAATGAAAAATACAAATCAAAATCCAAATGAAAGGAATTGCCTTTCTTCTATACCTATGTACACTGTAAATAATTTCCCTCTCCCCTAGACTACAAAAACACAATTCACACATTGTACCTGCACTACCACTACTCAACTGGCTGAACATAACCCATTCCAAGCTTAAACCCTCACTTCTTTTTGGGGGCTTTTTGTTTGTTTCAGTTTTTGTTGTTGTTGCTTTGTGTTTGGGTTTCTTTTTCACTGCAAACTACAAGCTGCACAAGGCGGACCAATGTTCAGACCTAGGACCTTAGAATGAATTTTATTTACTGGCCAAGCTACTTTTAAACATAAGTTCTTCAGGCGGTTCAACACATGATAAAGTAAAGAAGATACTTTAAGTATAGATAAAAGCATAAGTTAGCACAATTACCTGTAACAGTATGATAGAAGAAGGAGGTTACTACTTTGTAAGTTACTACTTTCTCAGTAACTGTGGAAACTTAGTAATTTAGTTGGCTTATGCCAACTTAAACTGCACGTGGAACTACAGCCTTTTGAAAAATTTCCTACCTGATGAAGAATTAACTTACTTCATCTTGCTTTAAATACATGAATATTTCCTTTGTAAGCTCTACACAGCAAGTTAGTTTCAAAACATCTTTTTGTAGAAGAGTTTTCAAGAGAAAAGAATTAGCAGGTACAGAAAGAAAGAATGCATGGTTCTTGTGCAGAGGCTAGAATAATGGAGAACCAACTTTTTACTGGTTACCTGAAAGAAGACATGGACAGTTTTTGAAAAAGATTACTTTAAAAGTTGTTCAAAATACTCTAGTCAAGAAAAGAAACCTGAAAAATCACAGAAGTTTGGAAACAGTGGTTTAAAAAGAAAAAAGAGGCCAAGGCAAGACAGACTTAGCAATAAAGAATACAAAGTTATTTAAAGAAGTTCAGAAGCTGACTGAGAAGAAACTGCAGACATTGTCTGCTGGTCCAGGGAATACAGGAAACCTGTCCTCTGAACACAGAGACAGAAGGCAAACAAAGAAAGAAGAGTCACAGCTGGAATCAATCATGGCTAGTATTCTACCAGCATCTCAGTATTAGAGACAAGAAAGACTTTTATTTCAGAAATACAGAGGAAAGCAAAGAATCAAGGACTGAGAAACTGAAACCTGGAATGATGGTAAAAACCCCAACCAACCAAACAACAAAAAATTAGTTACTTAAAAAGCTTTGAGATGGTGAAAAAGATGATTTTACAATTAAAAAGTTCTAAACATGGTTCCTAGGCACCAACTGAGTTCAGAATATCAGCTCATAGGTAACTCCCTTCTATGGAGCCAATACATTTGTCCATAAATTTTTCCATAAATACAATGCCTCCCTTAAAACAGGAAAGAAGATGAATTTGGGCTCAAACAAACTTTGAACTTGGCCCTGCAACTCACAGGATCACTAAATTATGCTTTCAATTCCTTTTCTTCACCTGAAATCCAAGAAGCATGACAGACAACAACAATGCAGTTTCAGGACTGAGGTATTTTGTTTCCAACAGAATGCTGTGTTAAGTTACCAACTTCTACTGCTGCAGAAAAGAGCTGCTCTGAAGTGCAACACCCATTTCTTCCAAGGTTCAGAAAAAACAAACCCATAAGACCACAGATGTTCACATGGCTCACCCCTCCTGCCACAAGCCAAAATAAAATCTCCCCCTGCCTCTAAGATTCAGATACATGTATTTCAACAGAATTAGCTCAACACAGCTCTTTCATTTTAAAGGTTTGTCCCACATAATGTTTCTGACCTGGCCTTTTAATTTCCTAAGCCACTCACTCATCTTTGTCCTCCCTCCTAATTTCAACAGACACCTCACTCTGAATTCAAGAGCTGTTAAAAATATGCCTAAGAAAGACTGATTCCATCTCAGAGTGGTCACAGCTACCTGCTGCTGTATTTCCAAGGCTCTTGCTTTATATAATGTTTCTCCTAATGCTTCAAAGAAATTTCCTTAGATATTCACATCATGGTTTGTTTTTCTTTCAAATCCCTTGCCACCATTTATAAAAGGGAAGATTATTAGACCGACTTCTTAGTTGTTTTCTTTTAGTTCTTCATATACTGATGTTCACTTACTGCTTCCTCTTATGCTTACTATAATATTTTGTCAAGTATATGTCTTTCTTTCTCACTAGTCCAGCACTTCAGATATTTCTTCTCATGCTTAAGGCTTCTGTATGCAATAACACAGGTAACAGTAAGTTCCATTAGCTAAGCTGGGTTTTTTCCTACATAACAAAAATGATCTAAAGATTGCTGAACACATGGCAAAACTTACCAACATAAGCCCCCAGCTCCTGTAACTTTCCTTTTATAGCACCCTAAAAAATAATGAAATATTGTTTAAGGGATGGATCAACAAAGTATTTCTAACTTTAAAGATGTGGGAGGCTTAGCAAAGTTTCTTTCATTTACTGTTTGAGCATACTAATTTAACATGTTAAACTTTTCCTACTCTCTACTCTCAGGATAGGAACGTTCTAACAGCGAGGGGCTGACAGCAGAGTAACGGAATCTCACTCTCTCTACCGTACAGACCAGTGCCTGCGCTACCATCCAACCTCCGCGTCCCAGCTGGCCTTTTTTGAGCAGAGACCACCCGGACTCATAAAGTGCAAAAAAACCTAAAAATCTAAGTTGATTTGATAAAAGGTAATTCCCAGCTCAGCAGGGAAACAGAAACCTGCCGGGATTTCCAAACGGTGACCGCCGAGTGTGAGCGGCTGACAGGCCCTGCCGGTACCGGGGGCTCCCACCCGGCCGAGCTGCGCGCCCCCCGGGCAGCCCCGGGGCCGGCCGGGCTCTGCAGGGCGACAGCGGCAGCCCCGGGACACCGACGGCACCCGGCAGCTGCCCGTCGGGGCACAGGGGTGCCCCCACTCCGCTTCCCACAAAAACGACTCTCCTGCTCCCGCCCTCCCGGGGAGTCCCGAGGCCGAAGGACCCCGCGGCCGGCAGCAGTGACGGGGGGGCCGGCCGGAGCCCGGTGCCTCAGCCGCCGGCCGGGCCTGCCCCACACGCGGGCCCGGCCTCCTGCCGCGGGCGGAGGGAGCGACCCGGCTGCTTCTGTCTCACCCGGATCTTGCGGCTGATCTCGGTGCCGATCTCCATGGCCGCGGCGAGCCGCCCCCGTCCGTTCCGGCCAGATCCCCGCGGCCCCGGGCCCAGCTCCCACCGCCGCCCGCGCGGGTACCGAGCGCCGCTCGGGCTCTGCGCGCGGCCTCCGCCGGCACCGCCCCCTGGCGGGCGGCGGCCGCAGCGCGGCGGGGCCGCGGGGGGAGCGGCGGGCGGAGCCGGGGCTGAGGAGTCGCAGGGCCGGCTCCGGGCCGCCCCACAGGGAAGCGCGTAACTCTGAATGCCGGAACACAACTGCGGGGTTGTTCCTATATTATGCTCTTTCTCGGGAATTACACAAATTGAATACTCTGTTATCTGTTAAAAAACTAATAAATTATGGTATAGCTATATAAAAAGTATTCAAGTAACTCTTAATGTCACACGACAGCTATATAGGTTTCCTGGTCCCCATCACAACCTCTTATCACCTCCTTTCCCCATCAAGGCAGGAGGAAGAAAATAGACCAACAAGCCTCATGTATAGAGATCAAGAACAGGAGACCTCACTCACTGATTACTGTCATGGATAAAACAGAGTTGGGGAAATTAGTTTAATTAACAATCAAAACAGAGTAGGATAATGAGAAATAAACCCAAGTCTTAAAACACTTTCCCGGCATCCCTTCCTTCTCCCTGCATTTAATTTTATTTCTGATTCCCTGCCTGTCTCCCCCCAACACCGGGGAATGGGGGTTGGGGTCAGTTCATCACCTGTTTGCTCTGACACTGTTTCCTTCTCCCTGCTCCCAGCAGAAACACTCTGCCACACAGGCTGCATACTCACTGCTGTGGGAATCCTCTTCACGGGCTGCAGTTCCTCACAAATGGCCTCGCCACGGGTCCCTATCCCACAGGTACAGTCAGTCTGTCCTTCAGGAACAGGCTGTCCCCACAGTTCCCCCACAGGGTCACTGGTCCCTGTGGCAAACCTGCTCCAGCGTGGGCTCATCTCTCACAAGGCCATGGGTCCTGCTGGGAGCTGCTCCAGCACGGGCTTCCCACACATCCACTGCCTCCAGGCATTCATGTGCTCCTGCGTGGGGTCTTCCTTCCATGGGCTGCAGGTGGATCTCTGCTCCCCTGTTGACCTCCATAGGATTCAGGGGCCCAGCTGCCTCACCATGGTGTTCACCACGGGCTGCAGGGGAATCTTGGCTCTGGTGCCCGGAGCAGCTCCTGCCCCTCCTTCTGCACTGACCTTGGCTCTGCAGAGCTGTTCCTATCGTATATTGTCATTCCTCTCTCGGGCTGAAATTTGCTTGTGCACAATAACTTTTCTACCCTTCATCGCAGCGGTGCTACCAGGGCCACTGATGGGCTTGGCCTTGGCCAGTGGAGAGTCCATCCTGGAGCTGGCTGACATTTTCCTTATCAGACATGGAGGAAGCTTCCAGCAGCTTCTCACAGAAGTCACCCCTGTAGCCTCTCCACTGCCAAAACCGACCACACACACCCGGCACAGACATCTACACCCACTACAAGCATCTCTTACTGCTACAAGGGATTAGTTACAGAGGAGAGAAGAATGATGTGATGACAAGCCTACAAGGTAAGCATAATAGTAAGCAAAAAAGAAGTAATATTTGAGGCAAACAATTTATCTTTTGCACCAATGCCTTGGATTCATTTCAGCTGGTTTAATGAGTGGTCGTATTATAGAAAGCCCAGCCTAGAGATAAAGGGTCTTTTCCAAGTAACTCCACTGATTAAAATAAACTCCAGGCATTGTAGTTAACAGCTGTATTAATCCCTTTCTACATCACTGTTCCTAATATAAATCAAACATCATACAGAGATAGCTTACACTAATTATTGCTAATGATCTGAGCTGTTTGCCTGACTCCACTGGTGTTACAGCGCGAGAGAACCAATAACAAATCAGTTTAACTACACCATTCCATTTTAACCTTTAAGAGACACATTTTGCTTTCTTAATATTTCAATTATGTTGTACTGTGTTGTAGTATTGGAAAAAGAAAAATAATTATTGCAGTACAGAAACAAGAATTAATTTTATTTAATCAGTAAAGGATTTACTCTACAAAAAGCTACTGTGTTTGAGGAAAGTTTCCTTTGCAACTAATAGCAGGAGCTCATTTCTTCAAGTTCAGCACTACATTCTGTGTAGGAAAACTGCATGTTTTCTTCTAATAGGAAAATTCTATAACCTTAATTAGTTACTTAGTAGAACATGTTCAACACCTTACAGTGCCTTCTAAGTAAAAATGAATCTTGTATACATGAATCTTGTATACATGAAATTGCAGGCTTCAAGCATGTAATAGACATATGGTATGGTCATTTTTCTAGCACTCCTCTTTACTACCATCAAAAATATATAATGATGCATAAAGACCTAGCCATCTCTTGCTTTCTCACAAAGAAATAGAATGATGAAAAAACAGGACTGCTTCAGAACCAAAACATGACGAATAAAGTGAATTTCTTTAGAGAACAGCTTTCAGACTTAGAATTAGAGGTATTTTGACTTTTCAGTTCATGACATTACTATTTTTCATGGTGTAAATTAAGATATTTTTCCACAAGACTTCTTCGTTGTTTCAGCACTGTGGGAAAGCCCCTTTAACTAGCAGTTTCCGGGTTATCCTGCTGGAATTTTATCACAAATGGGTAGCTTTCCACTAGGCTGAGGAGTATATACTTGCATACCCCTTTTCTGCCTGGAGGCTGCCTGATTCTGCTTCCTGTTTGGCTTGCTTCCAACTTTCTGTTTTACTTTAAGTCAATACAAAGACCAGATGCTGGAGAGTTCCTGTGGAATTGAAATAAGGGGAATATTTGCATCAACTTCCACCTATTGCCTGATACATTCAAGCTGCAATCACATGTTTGAACCAAGTTAAAAAAACCAAACCAACCCTCCAAAAACCTGTCCCAGAAGGGAGGATGTCTTCTTTTTTCTGAGAAAAAAAAAAAAAGTAGCAGGCTATCTTCAACCCAGTGGACAGAAACTTTCCCTTGCACCTATAGAAAAAAGGGTGCAAAATTCTGCTCTGGGATATTATTAATTTCCTCACATAAACTTCAAAAACAGAATAAAGAGTACAGCAAAGATGAGGTCAAGAACCACCAATGTTGTGAGTGTTGGCTGGGGCTTAAATGGGGAAGCAGAAGCTCCGAACTGTGCCCTCAGGTAATCACTCTACATTTTATTGATGTGTCTTTACCAGAGTCCATAACATGTTCATGGATGCCTTTATCTCTGTCCCTTTCATTAGAGTTAATAGTTGGAGCAAAGCAGGTAATACAGAGGTGGTGAGATTAAAAAAAATGAGGTGGGGCAATATGGAGAAAGTGTGGAAAACCACAAAGTTTTGGCAAAAACTGGGGTTATAAGAAGGAAAGAGCAGAAGAAAAAAATATTTGTGAATACAAATGTGATGAGCTTCAAAAGGAGATGTAAGCTGCAAAGGAACATATTGACAGTGTCATAGGTGCCTCTTTTAAGATGAGGTGTTGTCTTTAATGAAGAAGAAAAGAAGGAAAATGCAGCTGTGGAAAGGCAGGGAAGGTCTAATAAATGCAATTTCTAGGCAGGCGATCAGGCAGGAAAAGGGTGTGATGAAGAATTAGAATAGGAAATGTGACAGATATGAGAACTGAGACTTTGTTTCCAGTATGAATTGTTTAGAAATAGGAGGGGTTGCCTCTGTAAACCTGAATTTTCATGACTTGGATTTTTCATACATTGTATCAGTCAGTTTTCTCCAGCAAGTAACTGCAGTTCTGTCCTCTAGCAGACACCTTTAGCAAAGAGTATCTATTTGGGTTAGTTCAAGGTTAGTTTATTTTACTCAACATAAGATTCCCCCAACTAATGGTTTATATATTGCTTAAGGACTGCTCACCATAATTATGGCTGATGTGTGGAGGGGAATAAAAAAGTGATACTCTGATCTCAGAGAAGATGATCAGGAGGGATAACTCAGAAGAATTCATTCTAGTACAAAATTACCTACATATTTCAGCTGAGATTAGTGCCCTCGTGAGCAGCTTGCTATTTGCATAGTTGACCTGCAGGTTGGACCTGCTCAGACAGTAGCATGTTTGTGCACTTCACATTACCAAAACACTTTCTAGGTTTTACAGTTATTAGTCAGCATTCACATACTCACTTACCTTTTTCCTCATCCCTGACTGGTTCCAAATTTGTATAAATTTTTGCCCAGTGCAGTCAATGTGGAGAGCCAATATTCCAAATTGTGTACAACAATTGTTGATTTCACATGCACACAAACACAAGGAGGTCTTCATAGACTTGTGAGACTGGAGCACAGCCCCTCTTGTGGTGTTTGTATTAGTTAAACACTACAAATAGTCCTGAATTTATACGCATTTAAAGCTTGCTAAGACAGCTGTTCTTAAGGGTATAATTTCTACTGACACCTTTGGGAGTTTTTAAGTCCAGACAGGCTGAAAGATCAGCCTTTAGTCTGCATTTTTTTTCTGTGTATCTCACTAACAGCTGAAGCTTTGCAAGGACATAAATGTATGTGCATAGGTCATTTGATAAAGCACACAGGGATTAAAACCTTGAAAATATTTCCAAGCTGCATGAAAACAACACCAACAGAATTTTGGTAAGACATTTGCCTTAATTGGAAAGGCTTAAAATAAATGATCATATGATTAAAAAAAGCAAGGATTGCCTGCTATTTGTTGTAACCCCTATTTGTGTAGTGCCCCTGTAGCCAGAGAAGCAGCTGTTCATTGCTGACATTCTCCCTGCCAGGCATTCCAACTCTCTGAGGTAATGGGCTACAAGCATACGGGCCTTCGCTTTAATTCTTTCAGCGTATCCTTCCGCATGGATAGAGCGAGGGGAACGCCTCCAGGAAAAGAAATTAAATGCACACACACAGAGGCACCCAGGGACGGCCGATTCGAAAATATTTCTGAGAACGCAATTTGCGCTCATGCGGCACAGCGTCACATGAAAGAGGCCGCCCGAAGAGCCGGCTGGCACAGGTTTATTTTGTTGTAGTATTTTCTTCCACCCCCCCAGCTCTTTACCCAGTGGAATGATATCCAGAGCAAGTTTTTTGAGACAGGAAGTGAGGAATGTTTTCACTATGAGTGATCTGAGAAGAAGGTGGGTTAGCCGAGCTAGCAGCTGTTTCGGACGGGAGGAACACAGTAAGTCAGTTCCCGAGGAATACAGATGAGATGGCTCCGGCAGAAGCAGCTTTGGAGCGCTCGGGGTTTTTATCGGCTACACGTACGTGAAAGGAGACCCGGTGTCTTTGGATCGCGGTGCAAGGTAAGGGAAAAACAGCGGGCACGGTAAACACATAGCGGGTGATCTCTGTTGTGTGCTGTAAGGCTGAAGAGTTTCAGCCACTTACTTTTTGAAAAGTAAATGGTTGTAAATGGGACTGTGCTTCTGGAGATGGGCTAAGTTTGAGATATGCGCTTACCGCTGCTCTCTCCGATAGTCCGAGAGTCATGTCAAAGATTAACTGGTAAAACAAGGAGAGGGTGGAGTATTTTGATTACTTTTTTGGCTCCCAAATATCTGTGAAATAAAAATATATGTATTTCAAGAATGTGAAGTAATAGGAACCCTACTTCACCATGATATGTTGCTCTTTTTTTTTGATTACTGTGATTAATGCAGACTATTTAAAAAAAAATTATAAAGTCAAATGGTAATAATTGAGGGGGGAGTAGGATGTGAAGGTAAAGGAGAAAGATACCACAGTGCTCAGTAATCACACATTAGTCATGGCCCTGTTGCTGAAATTCTAATATAGCGCTTTTGAAGCTACAGGTTGCTGTTGAAGTATAAAGGTACAAAGTTTGGCTACTAAAGACATTGCTAGCTGTTGCACGAAAATTCCAGGCTTGGTAAATAAAAGCTTGTTATTGTAAAGGTCGTCAGTTGGATTTGTAACTCCTGGCAGTATGTAACCGTGAGTTTTTTTGCTAAAGTAGCTTAAAACAATGTAGGTAGTTCTGAATTTAAAGTAATGCAGCAGACAAATTTGAGAACACCTAGGACTGCAGAATGCACAGCTGTTGAATAAAACCAGCAATGTTTGCAAGAACTACACATGGCTAGCAGTAGAAGATACTGAATGATATCCCATTTGTTTGCTATTCAGCAAACTTGCCTTAGTTCTACACAATTGTATGTGAGGAATCTTTTTTTAGTTGACCTTTATAACATGGTCTGGAAGTTAATTACTTGACTTTTTCTTGTTATAAATGGGTTACAGAAGTCATGAAGATTATGTCAGGCGTACAAAAATGAAATAATTTAGGGTAAATGCTCAGTGGAGCATTCAGTGTAAACAACAGATCAGAACCTGGAGAATGTTCCTGGCTGGCACTTTTTGAAACTTCTGCTCTAAACTTCCTTCCTATGTTTGCATTGCTACCTGTTTGCATAGTGAAATAACTGAAAGTCTGAGGCTGCCTCATGCCAGCATTAGATGATTTGGAAATTTCACCTGTCAGGTTAGCCTCTGGTTAGTGATTTTTGTTTTTTGGGGTTCCCCCCCCCCCCCCCCCCATGCTCTTAAAATACTTTTCTAACCCTTGATATGAACAGAAAAGATTGAAAGTCTTTAAGTCTTTCACTTTCAATGGAGTACTTTTATGGAGTACTCAGTGGTACTCCATAAAACCTGGGATTAAAACACTTCTACATTTCTGACTGTAGCTTTCAGAGAGGAGTAAATTGGTTTCTCTCATTGCTGTAGCAGCAAAGAAGACACCTAACTGTGCAAAGAATGTATTGGAAAATGGACCTCGGGGACAGGAGCTAAGGTCAGCCAGCTAAAAGTTACTCTGTCAGGAATAAACCCAGTGCAAGACGCTGCTGGCAGTGGACAGGGAGCTAAAAGCTTCTGTCTGTAGAGCATTCCCTGCATGCTGTTCAAGCAGGGCTGGATTTGGAGGATCAAAGTGCAGAGGGAGTAATAACATGAGGATTCCCTCTGCATCCCTAAATTTTTCATGGAAACCTGTTGCTATCTGTTGTTTCTTCTACAGCTACACCCAAAACCGAATTTGTTGGTGTTTGGGTGGGGATTGTTTTCTCATTCAGCTGAGATTTTAGGCGGTATCTGTTGAGGACGGTGATTGTGTAGAACTGCTTTAAGATTATCACAAACAAGGTCATGAAATATGCTTCTGGTCATTCTTGGAGGGTTGCAAAGATGTCATTGAGAAAAAATGCTGTGCTGCCTCCTTTTTCTTTCCATTGTAGGCCTCTAATGTCTTTCCACCTTCCTCTCTTCTTTGCAGTGCTGCTGACTGGGGAGTAGGGAGTCTGATATGGGGTTTTTAGCCTAAAAAGTTTGTGGTTACGTTGGATAAGTTTCTAGGTGGGTATATCAGTGTCCGAAGAGAATGTGGTTTCTGTGTGTTTACAGCTATTCCTTTGAGCTTAAAAGCAGGTGTGCTAGGAAGACTACTTCTTCCTGTTCCCCCATTCCAAAGAAACACATATCCTCACGCTCCTCCTGTCTGGTCATCCTAAGAGTCCTCAGAAATCAAATCGTGCCTTTTAATATATGCTACTAATACATGCCAGCCTGGGGGGAAAAAAAATCAAGAAGAGAAGTAGGCGTTTGTTTTCATTCCCGTTCCGTCGGGGCGGCGCTGCCGCTGGAGGAGCAGGGGCAGAGCTCCTGCCCGGGGCCGGGGCAGCAGCGCGGCGGGGCCGGGCGGCTAGGGGGGCGCTCCCGCCGCCACCCGCACAGCCCAGCACAGAACAGCACAGCCCCGCACAGCACAGAACAGTACAGCCCCGCACAGCACAGAACAGCACAGCCCCGCACAGCACAGAACAGCACAGCCCCGCACAGCACAGCCCCGCACAGCACAGAACAGCCCAGCCCAGCATAGCCCAGCCCAGCACACCACAGTACAGCACAGCAGAGCACAGCACAGCCCAGCACACCACAGTACAGCCCCGCACAGCCCCGCACAGCCCAGCATAGCACAGCCCCGCACAGCCCAGCCCAGCCCAGCATAGCACAGCCCAGCACACCACAGTACAGCACAGCAGAGCACAGCACAGCCCAGCACACCACAGTACAGCCCCGCACAGCCCAGCATAGCACAGCCCAGCACACCACAGTACAGCCCCGCACAGCCCAGCCCAGCCCAGCATAGCACAGCCCGGCACACCACAGTACAGCACAGCAGAGCACAGCACAGCCCCGCACAGCACAGCCCAGCCCAGCCCAGCATAGCACAGCCCGGCACACCACAGTACAGCACAGCAGAGTACAGCACAGAACAGTACAGCCCAGCCCCGCACAGCACAGTACAGCACAGCAGAGCACAGCACAGCCCAGCACAGCACAGCCCAGCACAGCACAGCCCAGCCCGGCACAGCCCAGCCCAGCCCAGCCCAGCCCGGGCACAGCCACCTCGCTGAGGGAATGGCATCCCTGACCCAGCTAAGGAGCCTTCCAGCCCAGACCTGCCCGTGACTCTGTGACACATTTCACACACTGGGCTGCGTGTGCTTAGAAGACACTTGGAAAAGGAGGAAGGCAAAGCATGGAATAGAGGTGACAGGAGAAGATGCATGAAGGTGTTTGCAAAAAGCGGGGAGATGGGTGGCTACCTGTTGTCTGGGTAAGAGTATGTTTTTCAAGGGAAAATTAGGAAATAAAAGGTTCTCAGAATTCGCATACTGTCTTGGTGAGGCAAAGCATAACCTGAAGCATCATACAGGAGTTTAGCATAAGGAATGAGCAGTACAACTTGCTGTAATCCATGGAAGATTAAAGGAATTGCACTTTAATTGTCTGGTAAGGTGTGAGTTTTAAGGCCTCCCTTGCCTTTCTTTGTTTCCCCTTTATCATTTATGGGGCTTGATTTTGTGTTTAATCCAACAGCAGATAGTGGCTGAGGCTGCACAACGCTCTGAAAAACAAGCCAGTTTGCTGGATTTGCTCATAAAGAAAACGTCTTTGTTCAGTATTACAAATACCTTAGGCAACTCAGATTTCATAAACATATTTTATTTAAATAGCGATTCAGTTTATAAATACTTATTTTAAGACACTGCAGTCACGCATGATTAAGATTCATTATTCACTTGTGAGTTTAAAAAAAAGAGATCAACTTGCCAAAACCCAATGTCATTTGTGGAAAAACCAGAAACTCTGGTACTTATTTCATTATTTGAATACATAATAGCCCTGCATTTTGGAAAGGTAGGCTGATTATTTAGATTTAGAAAAAAATATACATGTTATTTTTCCCATGCTACCATTCCCTTTTCAGTCAAACCTTTTCTGATTCTTGTATTTTTCTCTTTCGTTCCTTACTAGGACTCCAGTGGATGTCTCTTCTCCTTGTCTCTTGGTGGAAAACTTGCTTGGCTTTAATGGATACTGCTGCTGCTGGTTGATCTCTGGAGACTTTACAGCTCCTTACCTTTTGAGAGGAGGTGCCTTCTCGTCGCCTCTCAAGGTCTCAGTGGTAGTGGCTCTTTATCACTAACCATCTCTGGGGGGAAAAGAAGATGCCTCTTCCTTTTGGGTTAAAATTGAAACGAACTCGACGTTACACAGTATCCAGCAAGAGTTGCTTGGTGGCTCGTATCCAGCTGCTCAACAATGAATTTGTGGAGTTCACACTGTCAGTGGAAAGCACAGGACAGGAAAGTCTGGAAGCAGTGGCTCAGAGGCTTGAATTGCGGGAGGTAAGTGAGTTGTCAAGTGAAGGTGTAACTTTAGTTTTTGGTGCTATGTGGTAACTCCTTGCCATGTAGGGTGATCAGCTACTGGAGCAGCTGTCCTGTGTTCCCGTTGTTTCTTCACCTTCTGGTCTTTATGGGGACTTGGGTTGCTCCTAAACAGTTGTTAAAGTTGTTACATAGTTTAGGGAATGTCCAAGGGGAGGAAATGTGAGAAGTATCAGTGAATAAAAGCTTAGAATGCAGCAAAACCACAGCAAGTGTTTTTTAAACATGACATTGCTGAAAATTCTACTTAAAAAACCCACAAAGGAAGAAAATAATTTCTACCTAAGCAACATGATTAAAAACTACAGCAAGACTTGAGTCATAAGACAGCTTTTTATTTGTGTGCATGTATTTTTTTTTTCTGATGTATTAGTGCTCTAAAAAGAATCTAAAGCACAAAATGTGATAAGTGTACCAGTTACCAACTGTTTGTCTTGCTTGTTTAAATACCACAAATATATTGGCAGACACTGTCTTGGAGCTCATACACAGTCATATAGATTGAGTGCTGGCCTAATGGAGAGACTTGGTTTGTGGTGGTTGAATATGTAAATATCTGCTCAACCTGTTTCCCCCCAAAATCTCCTTACTTGGTATTTTAAAGAATGTTTTTGGAACTGAAATTTACTCTTCCACACATTTAATGATTATTTCTACATCTTCTGTGTTGAGTGAATTCTTTCTGAAATGCTAAGCTTTGAAATGTTCAGAGAAATCTACATAGATGACCAACATATGAACCAATGTCATTATTTTATAAAATTGTTGAGCACAGGTGGTTTGAAGGCAGTATTTGAATGCTCTCAGTCCTGGGTGAACTGACATTTCCCCCTAGAGTCTGCAAGGTTTAGTTTAGTTGATTTTGAAGTCATTGAACTATGAAAGCATGTGCACTTCTGGGGGGCAGGAGAGAGAAAACTAGTGATACAAGTTTAGGGTTGCTAACATTGTTCTGAAAAATACCCTTTTGTTCTGTTATGTGGTCTGCCATAGAATGACCTTTTGATTATGGAATTCAAATACATGAAAACCCTGGACTTAGGTAACCAAAATATGAGTAACTGTGAAAATAATTAGTAATAAATATTTGCATTTATAACTATGATCCTTTGAAATATTACCTTTTTATTGTCAAGCAGTGGCAACTGTTGGTAACTTTGCTCAAATATTGAGCAAATATATTTAGAAGTCAATCCTGCAAACATTATTACTTTAGCAAGCATGCTTTACTGTAGGATTCCTCAGTGGGAAATGTTATATATAGTCATTTGTTTTCAAAAATGCTTTTTATTCTTTCTGTTTAAAGAATAATAAGAAACAAAATAGATGTGAAGCCATAAGGGTTTGTTTATTGTGGTTGTTTTCAATTGCAATATGCATTCTTGTAGAGTCTCCAAGTTTTTTTTTAGTGTACAGTTATTTTGGAAAATGCAGTTCTTTGCAAGGGTATGCCTTATTTTTTTAATATTTCTTCTCCTAACAAAAGGAGAATCTAGCTATGCTTGTAGCCTTAGTGTTTACACATCAGATATCATATATTTAGAATTTAATTATTGTTGTGTGAATGGAGTTTGTCAATTTTATCTGTCTACTTTCAGATGTAACTTCTTAGTCACAGAAAGTATAGAATTTTTACTGTTTGCAAAATGCAAAGGCTTTGTCTTCCTGATTGATGACTACTAGCTTCTATTGAATCAGTCACAGAGTGCTGGAAATGCAGCTTTTTCAGCTATTCTTCATTATCTCGTTCTTTGGAACCACTCCTAAATATCTGTTTAAAAACAAACACACACAAAAAAAGAGAGCAAGAGAAGCAATTCCCTCAATTAAGGATCATATATCAGAATAAGGGAGTTGACAGTACACTATTGAACTCTGAGCAGATTCCTTCAATCATGCATTCTTGCATGGATTATTTTGGCAGGAAAATGTGTTGCAATAAAAGGGAATGGAAAGTAGGGATATAAATTACTTTCCAGAGCTTGCATTCAGAAAAAGTTTTTCTGCCTTTAAATAGTCAGATTTGCCAAGCAGGTACTGGATCACTCCTGATGGCTTGCTCAGTAGAGAGTTTTCAGAAAGAAAAATGTGTTCAGCACTTTCATTAAACCTCCAAAAACAACTTTAGTCTTTGATGCAGTAAAGTATAAAGTATTTCTGTAAGAAGTTGCCTATTTTTAGTTAACTGAACAGCCTTAGAGCATGAAGTCGAATTCTAAGTGTTCAACATGAAAGTATGACTGTTTATTTAAATACTGAGGCTGGGGACCATTCTCACATCCAAGGTATCAGTTTCAGATTACTGTATATGGCTCCACAACTAGGACAAGCAGTTCCCAAGCATCTTCAAAACAGTTTACTGCATGAGGCATTAGGGGAATCTCTACCATTTTTTACACATTCAGTGGTAACATTTGTAAATACCTCTTTCTCTCTGGTATAGTCTGGAATTACTGAATCTGGACAGCTGAACTGAACTATTTTTAAGGGTGTGCCATCTTTTAAGATATTTGTTTTAACAGATCTTTATGTAAATAAGTAACTTTCAAATTATGCATTGCATGGCTAAACACTGTTTTTCTTTTGATTTTCCAATTAGTACTTGTCAATTTCCAAGTTGTATACTAGTATGGACACATAGTTAGCATTTAGGAAGATTTACATATGTTGACAACTTTATTTTTTTACGGAAGGGTAAACTTTATAGAAAAGTGAAATGAATTCATTAAACTGAGTATCTTCTGGTATTCCTAGAATGTGACTCATCAGGCATGAGAATGTAATCCAGCTCTCTTAAACTGAGGAACTGGGGAAAGAAGCCAAAGGGAATAGTGAACATAAGTTACTTACCTTTGCAGAACAATCTGTCTTTTATCCCATGAGAGAACTATAACCAAACATGATTTATGCAAAAGGGTGGTACAGAAAACCAGTCTGGAATCACAAGTTTTGAAAAAATGCTGAGATCTTTGCTGGTTAACTACCTTAAAAAGTATGTACAACAGTACTTATCTTGCATCTAAGGCAATGAGTATGCAAATTAAATCCTTGAAAATATAGAGATTTTTTTAAACACTGTAATATAGCTACATTAGTACATCAGCTAGCTAGGTTTGGCAGGAGATGTTATAATTGGTGTCTTTCTCTTGTTGATTTTTTGTTGTTGATGTTGTTTTCTAAACACCACAGCACTTCTAAACCAGAGAGAAGGGGCAAATTCTGCTACTGTGTACAAGCAGAGTCTGACTTAACTACAGATATGTGGTAGAGTACAAGAATAAGAGCCAATGGCAGGGAACTTCTGTGGAGTGTATGTGTTGTGCATATGGAAGTTCCTGTGTTTGTTTTGGACAGGCAGAGGAAAAGGAACCAAGGTTATCTGGATCCTGAATAACTTCAAAGTTCTGAAACAGTGCTTGGGAAATGCTTGAACTATGCTGTAAAACTTTGCTCTGAATTCTAAAACATCAGTTCTCCTTTGGAGAAAACACAAAAAAATACCTTTAATTCATTGTGGTGGTTTCTTAAATGTATTTTGCATATAAAAAGAGTGTTTTTAAAATCAGACCAAGTGCAACCATAAATATTCTTATGCCTTTATGTATCAGTAACCATATTGACTGACAAATGAGAGTTGGGCCACATCATGACGGAGGGATCATGAACATAATTATGTTTATATCTTGTATCAAAGTCTGACAACATTTTAGCTGATGCTTGTAGAAATAGGGAGGAGAAGCAGTGCTTGTAGTTGAATTTCTGTGGTTGCCTCTCTCAACGAGATTTTCCTTATAATTAGGAAAGGAAAAATTGACATGGAGAAATATGTATAAGGATGACAGTCTTCCATGTGTAATCTGATTAGTTTAAAAGGTGCTGCTTTATTGAAAAGCAAATCTGAATCCATGTAAAATAAATATTAGTTATAAGATTGTGATAATTGTAATTTAGGAACCAAGGCAAATTGAAGGACAGAGCAGTTAGGCAAAAATCAGTAACTGCCTCAGTTCAATTATTGTAGTTCTTCCTTCCTCTGAAGAAAAGAAGATTTACATTCTGGTAAATCTTGCAGTCAGTCATATACTGAGCAGCACAACATGTTTTTCCATGAAAACAATAGTGGCAATTAGGAAGCCCTGCCCCTGATTTCCTTAGCATTTTTATAAAGTTAAGTCAGAATTTGAATATGCCACTTAATTGCATTTTGTTTATCATCATGTCAGTTTTATATCAATTTTGTACAGTTTTATACCAATTTTGACGGAAGATGTTTTCTTTACTTCTGAAGCAAAGGCATTAGCTTATTGTTTAGTATTTTTAGACTTTTTTGAAATTTGGCTTTTCCTTTTAGTAAACCAATCAGAACTTAAACCTCTGATGAATGGGAACATGATACTTCTTCTAATGTCACTGATGTGTAAGGTGAAGTCAAAAGCAATTATGTGAGTTCATCCTTCTCAGAGCCTTGAACAAAAGTAACATGATTTTTTTCAAAAAAGTATATTTATGCATTGCTGAGCTATGTTGATAACTGACTTATCTCTGCCAGAGGTTATAATTTACCTTGGACATAATGTTTTCTGTGCAATAGGAAGGTATGGCTCTTTAGCTTGTAAATCAGTCAGCTTACCTTTGTCATGTCCTGATGAGTATGCCTGTAAGAAGATTGTTTCACACCCTTCAAATATCTTGAATAAACACAGTGTATTGTGATTTGCACAGTGTTTCATTAGAATAAATTAGAATGCATCAGATTACCTTGCAATATATTGATTTGCTTATTTATTTTTATCCCTTCTGTTTTGCTTTAAGCTGTAGTTGGCAATTACTTTGTTTAAATAGCATTTGAGAAATCCATATTAGAGTAGTTAGGAGAAAATAATTGTGTGAGTGTTGGAAAAAAGTTTCCATTACGAAAGAACTAAGATTTAAGAATAAATTGTCTCTTTGTTCATATAGCTACTCTGCTAAATATTCCCTCCTACAGCTACAGTTGAAGAGCTTGTCAGTGCTAGGACAACAAAAACGGTATAGACAAAAGTACCCTACAGTAAATAGCTTCAATGTGGGGGGAAAGGGAGGGATTTATGTCAGTGATCCTCCTATTTCTGCCAGAAGAATTGGTCATGGTAGTAATTAGAGAAGTGCAACTTTCTCCTTAGTGGCTGCTACATGATGGGAGTCACAGATGTTTTTTTCTCCACCACTTCCAGGAAATCTTGGATATTGTACATTGGCTGGTCCAGGCTGCTCCAAGTCCTTTTTTAGGTAGAGACTGGAAAGGAGGAGGTGGAGGAGGTTGTCTGTTGTGATAAAAATGGAGTTTCTGGAGAATTTTCAAGGCCTGTTGTCTCCTTCTGTAGCTCTTAACACTGGGCGTAGGGAAAAACTTTCACTTGGTATCTGCCAGTTGTGCTTAGTACAAGATACCCAGTCCTCCTGCATGTGGTTTATTTCAACTGTGCTGTCCTGATAGCAGGGGCTGTTCTGTATCCAAGCATATAATAAAGCTAGATGTGGTGGAGCCCTTGGGCTAACTGGGATTTTATGAGTTTGACTGCAGTGCTTCTCCTTCAATAAGGAAAGGTGTTTTCAGCATTCTGATCAGGGAAGTCTTACAGTTTGTAAAAGAGGTAAAGCCAGTGTAAAAGAGGAAAAGCCTGGAAACACATTTTGACTGCATTCTTCTACTACTGTTTTGTCTTTTCTGATTTTTTGCCTCAGATCTTAGGATGGGAATTCCTCGGGTGCCCTTGAGGCAGGTAACCAAATGCATTAATTAGAAGGCACTGTATTGACCAGTCTCTTGGTAATCTATGACATATTTTGTAAGATTTATAGTACAGAATATGGAAATAACCTGGAAAATATATTATTAAATATGTAAGGTTGAAGTAAATTTTGAACACTGCCATGCCTCAGGGGACCTCCAAGGGTTGCGCGGTCCTACCTGTGCTCAGGAGGATCAGGTGCTTCAGGGGTTGCCTGGGTTTACCACCCAGGTGCCTCCAAGGATAGAGATTTGACACCTCTTTGGGCTATCTGTTCCAGTGTTTGGCTAGCCTTGTTGTGAAATTTTTTTCCTGATCTATTGGAATTTCCCACATTGCAGTTTGTCCCCAGTGCTTCTCATACGTGCCGTGATTACTTCAAAGGAGACCCTGGCTCTATCTTCTCTCTCTGCGTCCTGCTCTTAGGCAATTGAAGTCCACAGTAAGATTTTACTGTATCTCTTCTAAGGCTGATCAGCCCCACTTCTCTGACTTTCACTGTACATCATGCCAGAGGATCTAATGTAGTCACCTGCAGTAATGTAGTTTTGTGGCACTCATACCTGGAGAAACTCTTCTGCTTAGCTGAGGAAGTCTGGGTGACCTCAATGATGAAGGCACTCCCTCCAGCTTGTGAGCTGTGGATACTTGTGGGGCTTTTGGTACTTTTGTGTTCTTGATAGCTCTTGAAATTTTATGCAAAAATATTTACTGTCTCTGGTGTCAGAAAGCAAGTAGGTAAAAATTAACTGTGCAGAAATTATATGTTCCTTTTATTTCTGTTTGATTTTCTTCAGAGGGGTTGGGTCATGAATAAGTCACTAAAATAAACGAACCTCAAAGTAGTGTTAATCTTAACAGCTTAACATATTTTAAGAATTATGTCATGACATTCTTTTTAGCACTGGATGTTGTCCTGAGCTGCTAATAATAAAATGTTTTAGCAATGAATAAAAGTGGGTTCTATTTTAATCAGTGCGAATATTCCAGGGTGCATAAGCTCCTCTGAAAACTCGCAGGATCAAATTCTGCCCTTGAAGTGAAGTGAAAGGTTTGCATAGAAGTCAGAAGACCAGCTTTGGTCTGTAGTATTTTGCATGGCTTGTATAAAGATACGCTGGATTCCAGAGGATATTTTAAAATGTGGAAACATTTTTCTTAGTCTGTTATACTCAGTTGTGTGTAGGCAAGAAAAAGTGGTCAATGTTTCCAAGAAATAGATCAACTCAAGTGATCATCATGCCTTAAAAATAGTTTATACATTCAGTTTAAATTCAGGGCGTAGAACCAGGAGTATTTTTACATCAGAGAGTTTGAAACAGTGGCAATGTTTGTGGTGTCTTCTCTTCACCTTTGTTATACATCTGTGCTTCTGTGAGGTTTAAGTACACCAAGGCTGCAAGTGAGTTTATTCAAACAATTGCTGTACTTGTTTTTGGGTGTATTTTCAGTTGGTTTACAAATATGTTTGTGTGATATCATCTATAGAAGTCTTTCAGCTGTAGCTCTTACCCTTTGCTCCCAGTCTCTGCCATGGCCATTGCCCTTGCCCAGAATGTTGTGGTTCCACATTTTAGTGCCCAGCCCGAGGCTGATGTGGTTGTCCTGTCAGAGAACTGGGCTGGGTCAGAGCAGAATGTCAGCATCCTGGTCTGACTTTGGCTCCTGTGACTGCTTGCATGCTGTTAACAGTCTTGGGATGACAGAGAAACACACCTTTTTACACACATTCCTTTCCTTACTCAGTCTGCAAGAAGGAGTCAGTCATTCAGTACATTTTATCCTTTTTATCTTATGATATTGCAGTGAACATGATATTTCTTTTGTAATGGTGTTTCTGTGGTTCTACTGTTGGGGTTTTTTCCCCTAGTGCTTTATGGGATTGAAGATACTGTCTTCACAATAGCCTTGTGGGGTGATGGTGGTCACCTAATGATTGGGGGATTGAAGAATAGAAATAAAATGTTGTTTATGGTGTCAGCAAACTTTGTGTGCCTGGACTGGGAAATAACAAATGTGTTGTTTATATTATTTATATTCAGAGCCATATTTCTTTTAGTAGGAGTAGGCATTCATGTGTGACAGGAAATCTAAGGGAAGTGGGGAAGACAAATGGAAAATGACATGGGACAGCAGTAGGGCAAAGCAAGGCTCCTCTGGGGACCTGGTAGGCTCATGGGAGATGCTGAAGGAGCACAGGACAGCTGCCCAGCAAAAGCTGAGCTCATTAAAGTGTATGCATGGCTCACTGTACGAGCAGGAAAAGGAGCAGATACAGCAGAGCAGGATGATATCTTGCCTGAGTGGGCCACTCCTGACCAAGCCAAAACACAAAATACTGAGTACACTGGAACAGACCTCCTAGAGAGACTGGGGGATGGCGCCCCTGGAAGGTCAAAATCCCACTGGACAGCATCTTGAGCAACACAACCTCATTTTTATTAGACTCTCTCAGAAGGAGTCTGGATCAGAGCATTTTTCTCTTGCTCCACAGTACAGTTCTAAATCCATACTGCAGAGTCACCCACAAAAATTTAAATTTCTCCACTATGTTTAAACTGACTAAAATCTGCTCCCACCTTACTTATTTAGCTCACTTCTGATCCAGCCAACAGATATGGACTGGAAAATACTCATGTCATTATCATAGCAAAACTAGATATCATAATTAGAAGAGTTTTAACTGAAGGAGAGAGATAAGTGAATGTTAAGAATTACCAATTAGGTCTGTAGGTATTTACATGAAAATTCTCCAAGTCCTTGCTACATAAATGTTAAGGTATTTAGAAATTGTAGAACTGCCAACACCTTTAATCCAATATTTTTAGTTAGATATTTTCAGACATTTTTAAGTAACACAAAGTTTTTAATAGAGTTTTTATAAAGCAGAGGGAATATTTATCATGATTTCTCTAAATCAATCATTTCTGTCAACTAGTCATGGAAAAATTGCCTCCCTAGTAAAAAAAGTATTTACTGCTGTTTTCCCAAAAGCTCTAGCATTTTTATATTGTGGAGAACAGATTTGAAATTTTTTGGGGAGCTACAGCTCTTAGGAGAAAAAGGCCACTTCAGTACATTCCTGCAAAACTCGCCCATGTACACATTTGAAAATTCTTGTACACACATCTTAGTTTCCAGTCTAAACAGGATGAAGAGTCCACTCATGGGATTTCAGATTTTCCCTACAGCTCTGATGGCTGACTGTGTGTGCAACAACCACAGCACTCTGTCCTGGGCTCTTTTGTCCTTCAGCATCCCCTGGGAGCCTACCAGGTCCCCAGAGGAGCCTTGCTTTGCCCTACTGCTGTCCCAGGACATTTTCCATTTGCCTGCCCCATTTCCCCTAGATTTCCTGTCACACATGAATGCCTACTGCTAGCATCTGTGAATGGCCACAACTGAGTTATGAGTTATGAACTGTTTCCAAATAAAGAGTAGTTCTGGTACTGTTTTAGGTGGGGGACCTTATGTACCTGGGTTGGTTAGCTGGAGGTAATGTCTGCTTTTTATGGCAAATGTCTCTGCAGTTCCTGAAGTTTTCAATAACCCATAGCCTTGCTCAGTGCTTTAAAACATTTATTTCTAAGTAGCAAGACTTTCATACAGTATATTTTATCTAATATCACAATATTAACTTTTTTTCATCATTGAAACACCTCTTTTTCAGATTACCTATTTCAGTCTCTGGTATTATAATAAGCAGAATCAGCGCAGATGGGTAGATTTGGACAAGCCTCTGAAAAAGCAGCTGGACAAATATGCCTTGGAGCCAACTGTGTATTTTGGAGTAGTGTTCTATGTGCCTACTGTTTCTCAGCTTCAGCAGGAGATTACCAGGTAAACCTCATATTATAAACTTCTATGTGTTTACAAATTTGCTCTCAGCATTCTGAAATGTATAGTTTATTTAAAGGTTGTCTGCTTTCCACTCCCCTACCTTTATAGAAATGAAGACAATTTTAGGCGGAATTTATGTTCAAACTGTATTCTAATTTATCTTTGGAATCATTAAAATATGTGATAAACTAAGCAAGCAAGTAACTATTTTGTGATCTTAGGAATCTGCTCAAACCTGTTTTAAGTAACAGGCATACCTGCATGGTCAGTCTTTTAATTGTTTTAGTCCCTTCATTAACTTTTGAATTTGTTCTGAATTTGCTTGACTTTTTAATTTGTTTTTTTTTTTTTGTTTTGTTTTGTTTTGAAGATCCATATGTTGCTTTCATGGATATCTATCCTGAACAAAGCACTTGCAGATTTTATTAAGCTATGCTTTCTTTGTTTTGCTTTCAGTACTTTCTGTTCTTCTAGTACAGTACATTGGCATTACAGGCTACTTTGGCTTATGATTTCTTTTTTTTTTTTTTGGGCATATCACTGAGCCATAAATATGGATGTTAGTATGTTAGTTCTGGTGTTATGTATATGTTTCTACTGTGAAACTGGGGAACATCACATAAATGTGATGTTCCCCAGTTTCACAGTAGAAACATATACATAACTGGCTAGTATATATATATATGCTCAATTTTACTTTTCCCCCTGCAGCCTTGCAGGGGGAAAAGTAAAATTGAGCGTATATATATATACTAGCCAGTTATTCCTATGGGCCTGTACATTGGCTGCTAATGGTTTAATGTGTACAGTTCTGATTTAAGGATTATTTTAAATTGGCAATTGGGTACAAAACCCATAGCTGGATTACAAACAAGTATTGTTATTTCAAAAATATGTGCTTGTGTTAACTAACCCATTTAAGCTAAAACTTTAAGTTGGCCCTGCTTTGAGTCCTTTTCATCTTAATTTATTCTGTGGTTACATGAAACTGTTCCTGAAATACCCTGCCAGACACCTTTCCTGCTAATTGTGATGAGAAAGCTTTTCAGGGTCACCAGTTGCAGACCTCTTGGTGCAGACACTGGTGCTGCTGTTACTACTCAGTGCTTAGCAGGTTTAGTTTTTGGGTTTATGTGTAATTTTTGGAGGGTTTTTTTAAACTCTAAACTTTTGCGCTATTTCTTGGTAATTTTAGTGGCTCAAAAATCTCTGGTTCAGATTCTGTGTTGGTTTACTAGAATACATTAGAGTAAGATCGAGGTGTTGCATTGGGAAGCTAAATTACCTGAAAAACCTTAAAAAGCCTTCTCTGGTATTTATTTAAAGAATATGGTGTTTATGCTAGAGCTTTAACAAAAATTTGGCAGTGTGCTACCTGGTAGAAAGCAGGAATTTATGTGCCAGTCTTATGCTCGTGTCTTAGAGGACGGTACTTACTTTGATAGTAGGAGTCTAGGTTAGTCTCAGAAATCTGTGGATTTTTTCATGCCTGTTTGATATAAATGAGATTGAATATGTTCAAGCAAATTGTATGTTTAATGTACACCAGGAAATGCTATAGCTAAAAAGAGATAAAGAGATGTGCTCTGTTGAGGTAGTGTTAATAGCAGTTCTATGGAAAGAGCTTACCTTCTGCTTCTTGACTGGGAAGACTCATTCCCCAAATGCCTTGGGCTTTATCTTTTCCATTTTTTGAAGGTCTGAGTTTAGTTCCAGCTGCTCTTGGGTGTGTTGTGTACTGTCATATGATATACTGGGGTTTTGTAGTAGAATGCCCAAGACTCTAAACAATATTTATAAATTATCAGTGTATTTAACAGGGCAGTAGCAGTGATGGAAGAGAGCTATCCATAACATGAATAAAATTTATGTGGAGTTTACCTGACCTTTCTAATCACTGAATGAATTATGAATTACAGCACATACTTCCATGTTCTCACTATTAATAACCTTACTTTACCAGAGTTAACATACAATATGAGGAAGAACTTTTTAAAACTAGATTTATAGAGGACAAATGTCCTCTGTGGCCAAGTTGGTGTAGCTGTACTGGCAATTTTGAAGTGTTTGGGGCTCCAGATATAAAGTTCTGCGGGTGACTGAAAGAGGCTGAAAAAATATGGCACATAGTGGCTCAGACTGTGGACAAACAGTACAGGTAGTAGTGGCTGCATGTATGAGAGATGATGCAGGAGAAGCATAGATTAAAAGAAAAAAAAAGTGCCTTGAAAGTGAGAACAAAATGTACTCAGAAATTGTAATGCAGAAATGAAAATCCCTACTGGGATTGAGGGAATGTACATTGTTAGATCTATTGGAAGAGAATGCAGCAACCCAGCAGCAGTTTACTGAATGTTTTAAAGAGACACTAACAAAAATTTTAAGGAAGGAAGAGGAAAAAAAAAGAGAAGAGGGTTTGGTAGTAGATAGAAATTGTAGAGATTCTTTAAGATCACTGATTCTAGAATGATATATGAAAGTTAAGGGAGGCAGGAGTTTGAAAAAGCCTTGAAGTAGTGAGCCCAAATGATGAAGAAGACTACCGTCTACTCAAACTGGGGAATGCAGAGAGGAATAGGAAATGCAGGCATAGTCTTCTACTCTCTCTTAAAAATTAAGAAGCCCATGTTAGCTTTTTCTTTTCTTTTTTTTTTTTTCCCTGTAGGTATCAGTATTACTTGCAATTAAAGAAAGATATCTTGGAAGGCAACATTCCTTGCACACTGGAACAAGCAATACATCTGGCTGGTTTGGCAGTTCAGGGTAAGTAAGAAATAGTGCCAACTAGCTAATGTTGCATTAGAAGCTTTAGGGATATATTTTCTATTGCCTGTTCTCTTGATGCCACTCAAGAGATCCAATTCATTAAGTTATAAAAGAAGTTTGCTCCTTTGGACTTTGCCATATGGGCTGAGGAGATCAGCAGTTGGATCAGTGGCTCTGAACTTCTCTGCACTCTTCAGAGATGTACCTGGGCATCTAACATGCAGTTTAAGGAGCTGGATTTGAATTAGACATTGGAGGTCCTTTGGAGGCAAAGGCTTCAGCTGTCAAACCCTTCCTCTGTTCCTGTTAATGAAGACTCTTTATTCTGACATATCTTCATAAATAAGCAACTTTGAATGTACTTGTATTTCTACTTTTTATCCAAAATTTCCTATCACGTAAGAATATTTCAAGTTAGTGTGCAAGACTGTTAGCAGTTCTTGCGTTCAAAGCACTCCTGAAAACACATTTCATACAGGTGATACCTGTATGAAAAGGCAGCTTCATTTTTCCTGGCCAGGCTCAGATGGGATGGAGTCTACACCAGTCGTGAGGCTGTATCTGATCTGCACTAATCATGTTTGTGTTCCTTGCAACGTGCTTGTCTGATACTGAATCTCCCAAAAGTTTGTAATGGCCACAGCTGTGTTTAGTGTGTTTGTATACTGTTATTTGTATATAATTCACAGTGAATGCCACTTCAGTACATCTAACAGCAATTGTAAAACTGCCAAAATTGAACAGGACTTTAAATCACTGGCAGTATATACAACATATATACAAAGATTTTTTAAAATGTATTTAGTTATATGCATTGGTTGCATCTCAATAAAGATGGTGATTATATTTTCTTGAAAATGTGGTTACCAGTGGAGTAGGATAAATTGTTTTAATACTTTGTTTATATAACAGTGAATCTGTTTAATCCAAGCCAGGTTCTAATGGCCTTCAACTGAAAAAATCTTGCTGTGTTATTTGTATCTATTTGGACAATGTAAACATCTCTCTGCTCAAGTGAGTTGTTTATAGAAGTCTTTCAATATAACCCTCTTTCCAGATGGAAAATATTCATCCTTTTATCTTTCACCTTCATTTCTTACTCCTGTATAAGAGATGAACTGTATATGTTGATAACACAGGGAAAAAATACCTCAAAAAAAGCACAGGTTCTAAATTTATATGCTTCCATTACTGAAGTAGCTTATACCAGGTAGGTTTAGTAATTTTAGCTGGTGAATGAGCAGAAGCAGTGCTTGCTGTTTCAAGAATGATCTGTATTTAAAATCTGTACAATAGGTTAGTTCTAAACACTGCTTTAATTCAAGAGCTGTGTTGGTGTAGTGTGTCAGAGGTGCTCCCTTTTCATAGAAAGAGCTTCCAAATTCATTGTTTTATCATTTCTTCTCAATCCACAAGGAGTGTTACCAATCATTCTGAACAAGGTAAAAAGATGGGTTTAAACATTATAAACATTATTGGTTGGTTTGTTCTGTTGTTTTGCTTTATGATTACAGTTCAGTGGGATGGAGGTTGGCTACTTGGAGGTCCTGCTGCAATTAGTTGGGTTTTGAATAATTTTGTTAAAAGTGTTTGAATCCAAGACTTATTTTTTTTTTTTTTAGCGGATTTTGGAGACTATGATCAGTATGAATCTCAGGAGTTTCTACAACGATTTGCTTTGTTTCCAGTGGTAAGTACATTCTTTAAATTGGTGCCTTTAAATTACTAAATTGGCAAATTTAAATCCTTCTTAAAATTGGTAAATGCAGATAATTTTTAGGAAACCTCCATGATCCATTTTTCTTACTGCTCCCTGGGCTGTCAAATTTAAGTAAAGGTTTTCTTTGAGATTGGAGTGAGATATGACACCTTATATTACACAGAAACAAAGATGTAGTAAGATCTTTTCAATTTTATTTTATATTACACTGAAAAGAAGGTTAAGGTACAAATAGGAGAGAGAGTAAAACCACTTCAAAACAGTGCTTATGCTTTTGGGGTATACTTGTGCATATTACAGCATCTAAGCTCCAAGGCTAGAGTCAAGGCTTGATTTGCAGCACGTGTAAAGAAACTATAACCATTTGATTTTGTAGAATTTTTTTGCATTTCATTCCACAAATGCTATTTTATCTTAAGGGTTGGCTACAAGAAGAAAAAATATTGGAAGAAGCAACACAGAAAGTTGCCTTGTTACATCAGAAGTACAGGTAACATATCTAAAGCTCTTCAATGCTTAATTTCAGTCTTCAGTAGCTTCTGTAGCTCAGAAAGTTGGGAATCTTGAAATGCAGTTGGACTAATTTCACTTCCCATTTGAATGAGTTTTTTCTCTGATACATCTGTATTAAAGTTACAAGAGCTTTTGCTGAATGAAAATGACAAAGGGAACAGAATATTTAGTAAAATAAATTAGAGCATTCATCTTGAAAAGAATACGGGACACAATTAAATAGGTGTGACTTCACCTGTATCATGTTTCTGACTCTTGTTCATGTGAATTTCTGACCCCAGTAAGAATGTTTCTTGATAAACAACTTTGGGAAATATTAAAGGCAGGAGAAATGCAGAGACAGTAACTGTGCCAGAAAGTACAGTTATGATCTTAGGTAGAAGGGGGCTAAGGTGCAATAGTCCAGGACAAAAGAAAGTTGTGTTCTCTGTATCAGTTCATTAGTGAAAAATGTTTGTGACTATGTGAGTAATACTGAATATTTTCCCCTGCATTGTTTTAAAACAACAATTTGAAAATTGCAGTTGCACTTATGTTTAAAATGCACTTGGTACAAGATTGCCTGGCTCAAGTTCAGCAAAGAAAACTTAATCTTCATGATGTTAGGAAAAAGTGAAGAAATTAGGAGATTTATGATTGAAAAAGTATTGAGAGACATAACAATGAGCATGACAGGATTTTTCAGGTAGAAATTATGCCTTTTGTGAGGTAACTGAGGTATGTTGGTGGGTAGGTAAACACAAGCTTTTAAACCCTGTGAAACTACTGCAAGTCTGTGAGAAAGCTGTCTTTGTCAGTTGGACTAATTATAAAGAATTCTGCCTTTACCTACAGATCTTGTCCTCATGCTTTCAAGGTATTACAGTAAAATAGTCAGCATTTAGAAGATGAAACTGTCTTTTCTGAAATGTAAAGTGCCAGACTTCCTCTTTTCCCTATAGCAATGTAGAAGACATTCATGTCTTGAACATGTGTGCCTCTGGTAAAGCGAGGAAATGTGGAGACAGAGCTGGATTTGATCAAGAATGTGATAATTGTCTGCCATTAGTAGAGATGGCAATATTCACTAGTAGTCTTTGTTGCCATTTATCCCTAAAGGTGCCAGAGAGAAAGAAGTTATTAGAATTGAAGTGTTGATTCTGAGGCTGAGCCAAATGCATCAGCCGTTGGTACAGATAGAAACAGCACAATTTGATGGTTGCCTGGGTGTCCTGGGGATGCTTTTCAAGCTTTGACGTTGTCCTTCAGAGTAAAACAAAGATTATTTTTTCTTAGTGGCAGTATTAGCTGATTGTTTTTTTATTTGTAGAGGCCTTACTCCTCCTGATGCAGAAATGTTATATATGCAAGAAGTGGAAAGAATGGAGGGCTATGGTGAAGAGACCTATCCTGCCAAGGTAAATGAGGTTTTGATCTTTGTATAATTGCCCTTTTCTCCCAGTTTAGAGTGGTTACTTCCTGCCAAAAGTAAATAAAACCCAAACCCCAAACCACCCATAATTTTCTGCTCCAGAATTAATAAAAGCAATTTTTTCTTAGGTAACTTTGCTTTTGAAGACTTTTTTCTCTACTTGCATAATTTTTTTTGCAACTTTTTACAGGACAGCCAAGGAAGTGACATATTCATTGGAGCATGTCTTGATGGTATCTTTGTGAAACACAAAAATGGTCGTCCTCCTGTTGTATTTAGGTTAGTATTGTTCTTTCATAAATGTCTTAGTGAATTTCACATTTTAAGTCTGTTTCTCACAAGTGTCAATGACTCTTAGATATGATGTGTATTTATGCATTGATAAACCTGAACACAATCTTGTAGTCATCATGCTACAATGAATACTGAAGCCATTGAGAATTTCTCAATGCAGTAACTGCAAAATGAATCTCTTTAAGACAGATTAATTCTAAGACATGAATATTTAATATACAGTTACATTGCAAAATATTTATTGAATCAAAAAGGAGAAATTCTCTGCACTGAGGGCATCTTATATCCTGAGATTGTCACATCAATTCATATACAAATATTGATTTGTGAAATTGCCCAGAAGTTCTTTTCATATATTATATGTGGAGAGTTATATGATTATGTTTTATTCTTTTGGATTCATACATTGTTTTAGTTTATTATTGAATGTTCTTATAAATTGTAGACAGAGCTCTGACTTACCTAAACCCTTAAAATTCAGTCTTCACATAAAATGGCTTCCCACTGACTCTGATTTGTTGCTTGGGCATCTTTGGGCAGAATTCAGAATAAATTGGAAAAAAAAAAGAGATTTTTTATAAAATGAGTCTCAACAATTTAGTTTTTATTAAAGCAAGAAAGGATTTATTCTTAGTGAACTTTATCTTCTAGGATTGAATTTTTGACTGAATATGAACAGAAATCTTGAAATCCTATGGTCCAGCAGTTGCTGAAACTTCACTACTGGTGATTTTCTGGGATTAGAGGAAGTAGGCAGCTTTGCTTCTTTCTGTCAGTAGTTTTGTTTAGCAGGATTTAGAAATTCACAACTGTTAAATGTCCTTCAGAAGAATTTCTGTCTCAGCTGTGATAGGAAAGCTGATGCTGCGCTCTTTTTAATTGTCTGCTCTGCTTTCCTACAGCATTAAGCAACAATTGTACTTACCAAATGCACAGGGAGAGGAATAAAGCTTTGTGCATGCATTTCACATAAATTCTCAAGGAATTGTGCATGCAGGGTCTGTAAACATGGGAAAAATTTGCACATTGGGAAGCATCAGAAAGTATTTATTTTCCAATTTCAGGATCCACTTTTCTGCTTTTTTGCTTGTTAGTTGCATGACTATGGGCAATTCCATCATGGGTAGCAATATCATGTTATTTGGGTGGCAGTAAAGCACAGACAAATGACCCATTAGTGTGATTTACAAAGACTGGATTATGCTGGTAATTTCATAGTTGTTCCCACAAAGGCTTATGAACCAAGGCCTTAAATTTGAGGGATTTTTGTTCTACATCAGAAAGGAGACATTAATGTTTCTCTACCTCATATATACATGAGGCAATAGCTATGGAAAATGCCAACAGACACCTCTGTGTAATGAAAATGGGAATCATATAAACACCTTTAGAGACAGCCCTATATGCAGGTCATGCTTTTTCGATGTGTTTGTTTACTGCAGAATATTCTTTTAATAAATCTATGATACAGACTTTATTTACACTAACATAATACTAATGGTTCAAGCTAAATTTGCATTTAAAAAGAAGAAGAATAAATATATTTCATGCAATCTAAATTTTTTTCATCTGTCAATGGGTAGGAGTTCTAGAAAATATCCATAATAATGCCTTAAAGGCTTTGTTTAGTGGAGGTTTGATTTTTTTCTCCCTGGAATGTAGGGTTTGGTTTCAAGCAGATTGGACATTATAATTTACTGATGACTAAATTTGTCTAAATTAGATTTTTTTTTTGCAATAATTGGAAGAATTTCAAATGGAAGACAAGTAATAATCTTACTGTTCATATTTACATCTTACCAAGAGTTAGTCACATACATGTTTTCTTTTCAGCAGCTGTTAATGGT
Organism: Melozone crissalis; assembly: GCF_028551555.1. Classification (NCBI taxonomy): domain Eukaryota; kingdom Metazoa; phylum Chordata; class Aves; order Passeriformes; family Passerellidae; genus Melozone; species Melozone crissalis. Next base: position 39,242,840 of record NW_026535796.1, on the reverse strand, counting down.
ATGGAAGTGATGGTCTACAACTTGTTCAGATAGATTAATGAGCTTTTTCACAGAATCATAAAATAGTATTTAACAAAATCATAGATTTATAGCAAATAGTGTCTTGAGAGGGACCCATCAGGACCATGGAGTCCAGCTCCTGGCCCTGCACAGGACGCCCCAGGAATCACACCCTGTTGTCCTAGAGCATTGTCCAAACACTTCTTGAACTCTGTCAGGCTGGTGCTGTGCCCACTGCCCTGGGGATTCTGTTCCAGTGCTCAGCCACCCTCTGGGTGAAACATTTTTTCCTGATATTCAACCTAAACCTCCCCTGACTCAACCTCAGGGCATTCCCTCACTCCAGTCACTGGTCATGGGATGGAGGAGATCAGTGTCTGCCCCTCCTCTTCCCCTCTTCTTTATCCACATTCTTGATGGTGGTTCTGGTTTGCAGTTGCATTTTTTGAGGTTTGAAAATCAGAGCTTGTCCAGTCATATCCTGTCCCTTTTGTCTGCAGGTGGCATGATATTGCCAACATGTCCCACAATAAATCCTTTTTCGCATTAGAACTGGCAAACAAAGAAGAGACAATTCAGTTCCAAACTGTGAGTACATTTTTTTTTTTTTTCTCTAAGTCATCATTAAAAAAACCCCAAAATTAAGACTGATAATTTAAAACCTACTATCTATATATTTAGCATCTTTGAGCTGTATGAGTGAGGCAAATGTAATAACACTGTCTTTGGCCAGCTTTCCATGGGAAGGCATTAAAAATTTGATTTTTTATGTTGAGTACATTGAAGTGTCCAGTTATGTGGTCATAAAAAATGTTCATCCATTCCAGCAAAATTTCTGGCATGCTTTTTTGACTTGAGTCAGTGGCAATTAAAGATAAATATAGCCTTAGAGCTTTGCTGGAGTGGGCCATGGCATTCCTTGCAGAATTCATTTTATTCAGCATCTACCAGTTGCTTTTGTCAAAGAGCAGCTGTTGACAATCTTATTGTATTTACCTAAACTATAAATTGTATTAGTGTTACAGCTAATAAGTATCTTGAACAAAAGGCTTCTACTTTCAAATTTCATAAGTCTAGGAAAATTGTTAGACTAGAGTGTATATTTGGTTCTGCAAAGTAGAGTTTTAGGGAAAACCTGATGACATTAATAAAGTTACATTAAAATTAAGTCGGTCAATGGTAATTTAATCTTAAAAAATTCAGTGGCTTTTCTGAAAGCAAGTAAAGGGTATGAATGTTTGACTTAATGCAAATATTGGGTTTTGTTTTTTGGCAGGAAGATATGGAAACAGCAAAATATGTGTGGAGGATGTGTGTGGCTAGACACAAATTTTACAGACTAAATAAATGCAGCCTGTAAGTAGAATACATTAGCAGAACTCTTGGTGCCCTTGCAGCTTTCGTTGGGAAGTGAAATCTCCCACTCCCTCTGTAAAGTCTTTACTGTCTTTTTTAGATTACTTGGGTTCATTTTCTTAATACTTTTTGAGAAGATAGTTACCACCAGTTTTTGAAATACTTCGTGATTTACAACAGAAGACAATATTAAGTGCTGAAATCTCACCATAAGTAATAATGTTTGGCCTTTGCTTCTGGATCACAGTGCTGTGAGAGACTTCAGTTGCTTTGGGGTCTAATATTGCTGTGGCTGGTGAGCTGCTGGAAGCAGCAGGGTTTTGGCCTGTGTTTGGGTGAGCTGCTCTGAAAGGACACTAGAGGCTTTAAAAGGGCGGGCAGTGTATGTGAAGCACTCCTGAAATGTGCTGGATTGACAGCTCAGAGGTATGAGGTTCTTTAGGTATCCATGGAATCTGGATAGCTCAAGTAGCACCAGTGCAAAGCAAATTTAATACAATTCATCAAATTAAATTTAAATGGGCTGGCCGCCAACTTGTAAATTAATGGCTGGAATTTGAGCTACTTTACTAGAGCAGTTTTCCTTCAGTTTAGTTTCCTCAGTCAAAGTGTAGAGAATTAGACACAGTGAACAGTCTATCATTGGAAAAACTTGGTTCCCATATGTTTCACTCCTCTTCATACATGGGAAGATAGATGTTTGATATCTGCTGAGGCCAGTGGAAAGATAATCAAGTATTTTGTGCCACAGATGACTCATTAGCGTGTTTAATGCTAATTTATTTGAGAAGTAACATAAATTTGAAATAGAATAAACCTCATACCTCAAAGCTTGTAAACTTGTCTGTCTTTTGAGAGTGATAAGAAGCATTGGTAGAAGTAGTGTGTTCATGGGACTTGTGCATTTCTGTCTAAATAATGTCAGAGCTGTAGTTCTATATTAAATGTCTGTCTCTAGGATTACTTATTGTAACCACAATGTGATTTTATGTCAGGTTAAGTCTTCAAAAAAACTTTTCTGGTTATTTCTTCTCTTAAGATTTCTTGTCATCTGGTCCTTAGCTGAAAACTGTCTTTTGCATGCCGGTATCAACTTCACGGTTTTTTTTTTCTAAATCTGTACATACCTTGTCTTTAGAGACTCCTTGGACTCTCCACCTGAGGAGGGCTCTCAGAAATCTTCCCTCATTCTTTCCCTTCCACGCTTTCCAATCCTTTCTCGTCCTTCACTTCCCAAAGGGTGAGCTTAAAAACATCCTTCTCACTAAAAAATACCTGTTCCTGCATTTGTATCATGCTGTCTTTTGACCTGTCTTGCTATGACATGCAGAGCACAGGGTCGGGGGAAAAGGAACTTAAGACTTCTGAACTTTGTCCTGGAGCCAATCCAACAAATTATGAAAATTCATTCCATTAACATCAATGTTAGAACATACAAATGCTAATGCATTATAGTAATGATTTACAGATGGTGTAACATTTGTAATGTTACAGTCCCCAAACAGTTTTATGTCTGACTTTTAGAACAGGCAGCTTGTAGAACAGGAGATTAACTGAGATATTTTTGATCTTGGGTTTTTGATTTTGCTTTCTGATGGTGGCTAATGCACAGAGCTCTTTCCTATTGAGGCTCATGTTGAAGACTAACACATGCCTGCCTCCCAGAAATGTGATTTAAGAGTGACTTTTAATTGAATTTGGGAGTGCTTTCTGATTTTTTAAATAGGTCTTGCTATTGTTAAGAATAATTTCTTATCATTAAATTCCTTCTGTAGACAAACTCAGCCAGTTACAGTGAATCCTGTTAGAAGACGATCTTCATCCAGGATGTCCATGGTAAGGAAAGCAAACAGATTTATGTTTGCATTTTTATGGATTTCAGTTGACTTTGAGTCAAATATTACTTCCCCTTAGAGAAATGAAATTAGCAGTGAAAAAGATGAGTCTAGTATGTGAGGAACTGTTTCTGACTTGTAGGAGGAGCTGCTATGTAATATCTAAATAGTGAACTTAAAACAATTGCAATGAAAAATATTTTAAACACTTCTGGTTTCAGTTTGAACACTGTCTCTAGGAGACTCTCTTAGATGTCAGATGGCAAGATACAGTCTTGGGTTAGTGCAGTGTAATTTTGAGGTTTTGTTCCTAGTTTTTAAATTATTTTTTGTATCACCTCAAAGGACAAATTTACATTGCGGATTTAGAGAAATGGTTTAAGACTAAGGCTTTGTATGTGTTTATTTGTATAATATAATATAATATAATATAATATAATATAATATAATATAATATAATATAATATTATATTATATTATCATACAATACAATATAAGCATTATTACTATGTGTATAGTATTATATATAATATTATATATATATTCACAGTGGTATACATTATGTATTAAAAAAAATTCAGTAATTTTTTTAAAAATGAATAATCAGTTTTTAAGTAACAGTAAGATATTTGCTTTCTTAGCCTAAGCCTCAGCCTTATATGATGCCTCCACCACCTCAGCTGCATTACAATGGTCATTACAGTGAACCATATGCAACTTCCCAAGGTAAGTTCATTAAGTCCATGGCCACACTACACAATTTTAGAAGGTAAAAACTTAATTTATATGTGTAGCTATTTTAGCTATAGCTGAATAAATTAATAGGTGAACATGTGGTAGGTTTGTACTAGAACAGTCATAGAGGTGCTTGCTGCTACTCTAGACACGTAGGCTAATGTGAAATACAGTCATGGAATCACAGAATTGTTTAGGCTGGAAAGGACCTGTAGGATCAGCAATTCCAGCCATCAACACAGCACTCTCAAATCCATCACTAAACCATGTTCCCAGGTGCCACATCTGCCAGTCTGTTAAACACCTCCAGGGATGGTGCCTCCACCTCTTCCCTGGACAAGCCTGTTCCAATGCTTCACCACTCTTTCCAAGAAGAAATTTCCTAATATCCCATCTAAAACTCCCCTGATGCAACTTCCCTGAGGCCATTCTTCTTGTTCTGCCGCTTGTTACCCGGGAGGACACAAACACACCCTCCTTTCAGAAAGCTGTAGAGAGCAGAAAGGTTCTCCCTGAGCCTCTTTTACTCCAGGCCAAACACCCAGAGTTTCCTCCACTGTTCCTCCTCCACGTGCTCTCCTATGGGAGATGGGCAGTTCTGGTTAGGATAGCATGTGCAGCAACTGTAGACTGAGGTGTTGTGTGTGTTTAAGCTGACCATTGCTTTTTTTGGTCCATGTATCAAACTGGTATGTTAAGGCATTGTGAGATCATTGTCAATATTGGTCTTAATAGCTGCAAAGAGATTTCCCCTAGACAATTCACACAACTAAAAAATTTTAAAAAATAGTTAAATCCAGAATGCAGGAAGAGAGACAATTGTCTAAGTTTGCTAGATTACAAGGTGTTGAGGAATTCAAAGGCTAAAGAAGTTTGCAGGTTATGGACTTGGTATATATTTGATTGGAACAAAGAAAGAAAAAACCCCAAGCAAACCCTAACATTCTCAAGCTATTTAGACTCCTTATCTTAGCACTTTACAGAAGAGTCATGGCTGCTTACTCTCATTATTTTGATTGTTACACATTGTGTCTTTAATTAACAAAGTTGCTGCCCTGAAGGGCTGAATCTAATCTGTTGCAAAATCTCCTCAACTTTGATAGGAACTTTCCAGACCTACAAATCTGCTGGATAAATAGCACTCTAAAAGGCCAGCTCACTGGGAAGGGAATAAGCACATTTTCTATCATAACAGTTACACAAATCTAAATGAAATGCAGGTATTCAGCTACATTCAGAATGTAACTGAATTCTTTGCAGTTTAGTGTTGTAAGTATTGCTGGGTACTCACTACTACAAGTGTCCTATTTTTGAACATCTTTTCATAAAACAATTTTTGGTTTTCAGCAAATTCATTAACATAATTGTGGCAATTATTTTGGTGAACTCAAACACTTAAATCATGAAGGCATCTACAGCAATGGCTTAATCTGAAGACTGGCAAATTGTACATCCAATGAAGTAGTAATTAAAATTATTAAATATGTCTTGGATGTATAAACTGTTGGAACATTTTCTTTACAGTGTAGGTGTATATATATGTGAACAATATATGGGGGTAGTTTATACTGCCTTCAAAATTTCTGGAGAAAAGTTAATTTTGTTTTTTTTGAGGTCTTGTGCTATGCCTACATACATCCTGAAGGAGTACAAGAGAGAAGAGCAAGGGGTTTTGTCTGCTTGTCTGGGGCTGTTTTTAGGGTTTTGGTGGTATTTTTGTTTTGTTTTGGTTTTTTGTTGTGTTTTTTTTTTCCCTTTCTTTCTTTCTTTGCTGTTCAAACTGAGTACATTAGTGCAAATCCTAGCGTAGACATTAATTTTTTCAGTGGTGTGGCTTAAGATTGATATGAACTTTGTTTGTTTTGGACTTAAACTTAGGAAGCCTATCCTAAAGAGAGGAAAGTAATTCATAAACAGATGGTGTTTTCTCGTAGGGATTTACATGATTGAAATAAATATAATACGCTATTCTGGTGTATATACCTTGGGTATCAACAAGAACAGAAAAGCTGGGATTTTGGTTTGGGTTTTTTTCCTTCACATTTCAATACATAGCTAAAAATAACTGAGGTTTTAAAAATCTCAAACATTGCCTTATCTTAATAGAGGATAACTTTGTTTGATGTCCTGGACATAAAGATTGTTGTTACACTTTGCTTTCAGATAACCTCTTTGTGAGCAATCAGAACGGATACTACTGTCACTCTCAGACTAGCTTGGACAGAGCCCCTCACGACTACAGCGGTCGGATCCGCAATGGGAGTGTCTATAGTGCACACAGCACAAACTCCTTGAACAATCCACAGCATTACTTGCAGCCATCCCCCATGTCCTCTAACCCAAGCATTACTGGAAGTGATGTGCTCAGAACTGACTATGTCCCATCACACAGACACAGTGCACTAATACCACCTTCCTACCGTCCCACGCCGGACTATGAGACTGTGATGAGACAGCTCAACAGGGGGATGGTGCACACAGACAGGCAGAGTCATTCAATGAGAAATCTTAACATCAGCAACACATATGCTTACAGCAGGCCCGATGCCTTAGTTTACAGTCAGCCTGAAATTCGAGAGCATGCCCACTTTGCTGCCCCACAGTCTAACCATTATCCATTTAACCTGAACTACAGCTTCCATAGCCAATCCCCCTACCCCTATCCTGCTGAAAAGCGCCCAGTTGTTGGGGCAGTCAGTGTGCCTGAGCTGACAAATGTGCAGCTGCAGTCCCAGGATTACCCAGCACCCAACATAATGAAGACTCAAGTCTATCGCCCGCCCCCGCCGTACCCGTACCCCAGGCCTGCCAACAGCACTCCTGACCTTTCCCGGCACATCTACATCAGCAGCAGCAACCCGGATCTCATCACCAGGCGAGTGCACCACTCTGTGCAGACGTTCCAGGAGGACAGCCTGCCTGTGGCTCATTCCCTTCAGGAGGTCAGTGAACCTCTGACATCGGCACGCCACGCTCAGCTGCAGAAAAGGAACAGTATTGAAATAGCTGGCTTGACTCCCAGCTTTGAAGGAATGAGAATTAAAGAGAGGACCATGTCAGCTTCTGCAGCAGATGTGGCTCTTCCAAGAGTTATCTCAGAAGGATCACAGCCCAACATTCTGATGGAGAGAACGAAACAAAAAGAAGGTGAGCAAGAAGAATGTGTGAACTGTGATCACAAGAAAACTCTTTCAGATGCCACTATGCTGATTCACAGTAGTGAGGAAGAAGAAGAATTTGAAGAAGAGAATAAGGCCAGTACGAGTCTTTCTCCTCTCCCTGAAGATCAAACCCAGCTTTCATCTGTTATGGGAGGTTATTCTCATGATTCAGTATTGAACTACCCTTATAGCTCTGTTGCTTCATCTGCTGGCCCTTTGCATATCCTTGAGCCTAAATTACACATCACAGAGGCAGAGAAGAGAATGAAAGATATGAGCCCTGTTCATTTACTAGTAGAAGGCCAGGTACAGAGAAGAGGGGAAGGACTGCTTACTCCATCTATGTCAGAATCTGATCTTACAACATCAGGCAGATACAGAGTAAGGAAAGATTCAGTAAAGAAGAGACCCGTGTCCGATCTTTTGTCTGGGAAGAAGAATATTGTGGAAGGCCTTCCCCCTCTAGGTGTAAGTCGATACTATTTGTCTTGTTTTGAGTTGTCTGTAGCAGTTGGTTGTTTTTGTTTGCGGTTTGGGGTTCTTTTAGTCAGTCTGAGATGCTTTTAAAGCATTTGAATTAAAGCCACCTTAAGCTTGACCTTTGTATTTCTGTTTCCCTGGTTAACTTTAGCTGTCTTTTAGTCCCTTCTCTGCCATGTCTGAGTTCTGTTTGCTTAATCCACTCACACAAATCCAGCTGTGCAGTCTCTATCCATCTGAAAACCTAACCTGACTAGGAACTTTAGAAGGAGCTAATTTAAAATCAGTTCTAGATCCCTATTCTGCCCTACTTCTTATCCGGAGCAGAAGCAACTCTTTCTATTCAACTTTCTTATCTTTCTCTCACTGCAAAATGATATGTAGCTGAAATGTTTACTTTTTAAAAAATTTGTTTACCTGCTTCTTCTGACCTAAGAGGGAACCTGACACCTTAAGGAATAAATTCTTTCCTTGCATCATTTTCTTCTTTACTTCATGCCTTCCTTTTTTCACATCCTCTCACTTTTGCTTCTCTTCAAGCTGTTTTTATCCCACTGAAGGTATTTCTTGTTTGCCATATCTCTTTCTCCTATTCCAATCTTAGGACACCATAAATAGTGAAAAACTGCAAGTTTCACCTCTTCAGTAATTCCCACCTCATAGAAACATCAAAGTCTGTGTGGAATGAACAATTTCACTGGCACTCCTTAGTGCCCACTTTACTTTAAAATTTTGTTCAGTTTTATGCAGTTTGTGGCAGATTTCAGATGCTAATAGAGGAAGACCATTTTATATTATTATTTTGCCTTTTAAATTTGATTGATACCTGAGTTAGTGTCTAATAGTTTTCTGCACAAGCTGGACTGCAGGGGAACTGCTATATAAACTGTACTTCTGTGGTAATAGCAGATATTGCAAAAACTAACCTATGCAAAAGCTATGTATTGAAATAGTTACTGTTTGTTCTCCAAAAGATACATTTTCAGACAGTAATGTGTCTACCAAAATCAGACCTTGCTTTTCCTTTTGACAGTTACGTAGTTGTGGCATGTTCCTGTCAACCTTTAAATTAAATTAATATCAGAAATTTCATTTCAAGTGTTTGTAACTTAGTTTCTGCTTCAGAAACATTTAAGTGTTGTTGCATAATACAGAACATTACCTTTCTGTGTTCACAATGGAGATGAATATCCTAGTTACAAAGCTGGCCCCAACCAATGCTTGCACATTTTGCTTTTCAATGAACTTTCATTGTTGTGTTTGTGTTCACTTCACTTTTAAATGCAGTCTCAACCTGTTAGGTTTGTCTTCCTATTTCTTACCACCATTGAACTTTTGAAAGCATTATCATTCAAGCAGCACATGTGCTCATATGTTCTGTGTATTTTTGTTAACAATTAAACTTAGCAATGGCAGGAATGATGAAGTTTCCTCTTACCCATTTTAAAGGAATAATTTGAATTGATTCCTTCATAGAAATCCCCCTTTGATATTTTTCACCAAATAATTAATGGTAATTCTGTAATTTAGATTCGTGGCCCAGTCCAGGACTCAAATCTGTCTGCAGTTCTGTGTTCATGTTTTGTATGTCAAGTGTGTTGCAAACTTAGTAAAACATTTAACTACAACCAAATATCTTAAAGGTATATGGTCATTGCCTGATTGTAGGGAAGAAAAGTGCCTGCAAACCGAATAGTCTAGTAAGGAATCATTGTTATGTATTTTTGGGTTTGGGAAACGTTCCCAGGTCTGTTCAAGAATGTTAAGTATCTGCAGTTGCCACCTCACACCCTCAGTGGTGAGCTTTGTAGAGAACAATATTTGTCATTCTCATGCAGTTTCATTAACCTGTCTGGAATGAAGACAGACCTGTGCTGTGTCCCTGGAGGAATGTAGTCCCACCACCCTAATCTCTCACTGCAGTGCTTATCAAAGAAAAAGGTCAGAGCTGTTCACATAAGGGGCCAGAGAAGGATCTTTTGCTTAGTTGAACTCATCTGGTTTCTGCTTTATAACTTCATCAGATATTTATGAGTATTTACAAGTTTTAGCTTTTCTTTTGCAGGGTATGAAAAAGAATAAAAATGATGCAAAAAAAATGGGGCCTCTGAAGCTAGCTGCCCTAAATGGACTGGCATTGACTAGGATGCCTCTGCCAGATGAGGGGAAGGAAGAATCAACAAGAGCAACAAATGATGAGCGAGTATGTTGAAGTCTTTTAATGCTTGATTTACAATAGCAATTTTTCCAAATTACATGACTATGAATGGTACATTTTATTGATTGTAAAATGCTTCATATTAAGGCAACTCAAATGCTGAGAAGAGAAACAAAATAAAAAGATTCCAGGTTGACAAGTCATTGCTAGAAGTATTGGGTGTAACTCAGATTTTTCTTTAACATGATAGTGATTCAATTGTAGTTTACCTTTGAACATACAGGAAATGAATTAACTAGTACCTACTGATATATTTTTTGTGCAACTCATCCTGCTTTCTCTCTTAATTTTGGGTTTTCCAGAGTGAAAAGGTGTGAATTTTAAAATTCTGAGTGTGAGATTTATTTTATTTGCAATTATTAATAATTCATATGGTGTTTAGAGTTTTGCAGTTGAGTAAGAGGTGTAGTTTTGCAGTTAAATTGCGTCCCCAGAATACAACTTATGCGGATTGTATTTATCTGTTTTGTTCAGGTAGAGCCCAAAAAATATAGATAGAACTTGTTTGATGTGCTGAAATTTTAAACTCAGTAGAGGATGTCAGAACAATGAGATGACAGCAGGTTCTAGAATTTGAGGATCATTATTTGAGAAATATAAGACTCCATCAGCTTGTGTCAGGATAAAAAAATGTAGAAGTAAAAACTAGCAAAAAAATGCTCAGCTTCATGCTATTGTCAGTTTAAATATGTGAGTTTAGCCTAAAGATAATAAATGAGTTTGTGCAGTTGATGTATTGTTGTGCAAATTGCATATGAGGGAAGTTTACACCTTCCTCTGTAACATTTGGCATACTTACTTGATATAAGACACTTCCATGACCTGATACCACAGAGCAGTTGCTGTAAGAATCTGGGGACATGTGACATAGATGAAATTTTCTGGCTGAAATCTTACATATTATTCCTCCTTATTGTTGGCAGAGCGATACAGAAATTCCAGAAGTGTCTTATGATTTAGAAACAACTTGGTTTCGGAAGAATAAAGGGGAGGAGGGAGTAGTTTATTAAATAAAGAAGATTGAATTATACTATTAGAAAAAAATTCTGGGTTTACACTTTAACTGCAGCAAGTTTCTAAGGCAGCTTTTCTGCCTTAGAAACTTGCTGCAGTTAAAGTATAAATCTAGATTTTTTTCTAATACTTTTCCTCGATCCAAAAATGAAGTTTTCTAATAGTTTTCCTCCATCCAAAAAACTAAGTTTGTGAGGTTTTTTATTATTATTTTTGTGTTTATTATAAGGTTACAGGACACCTTTAAAATGATGTCACCTAGCTGCTCTATTGAGCAGGTGGATCAAAGGTATTTGAAGCAGCATGCAGTATGGTATATCTGTCTGGTTGGTCAATTTTTTTCTCCCCAGATGGGCTGTCTTTACAGAAACCATGAAGTAATCTTTCCTTTACCAGCAGTATCCAAATAAAACTTTGTGACCTAGTGAAGTATAACAGGTTGCTTAGTTGCCACTTAAACAAAATTCCTGCTGGTTAGGGTTGCCTCTAATTTATTCTGGTATGCTTGTGGAAACACTAATAGCTGGAAAAGCCTTGCAGAAGTATGGAGGAGAAGAAAATGTGTCCATTTTACATTTCACGAGCTCTCTGTGTAAACAGGCTCCCCTCAGAGTGTGACCGTGCCTGGCTGTGTGCTGTGTTGCAGTGCAGAGCCCTGGAGCAGCGGCTGGAGCAGGGCATGGTGTTCACGGAGTACGAGCGCGTCCAGAAGAAAAGACTGCGGGATGGGGAGTGCTCCATCGCCCGGCTGCCCGAGAACGCCGAGAGGAACCGCTTCCAGGACGTCCTTCCCTACGATGACACCAGGGTGGAGCTGGTCCCAACCAAAGAAAACAACACGGGTTACATCAATGCATCCCATATCAAGGTGAGAGAAATGCTCTCGGAGAGAAATTTCCCAGCTCACGTGCAGCTGAAAATGCATCTGCCTATCAGTTTTTGGTTTGGTGAAATCAGTGATAATCCCTCCATCTCTCTCTCTTTCTTTTCTTCTCTAGGGTTTCTTTGGGGAAAGCAGGAACCTGTTTTCCTAATCACCTAGAATAATAGAGGGTTAATTACTGGAGGGATCTTCTGCATTTTGATTCTGTGTTGATTTGATCTACTTTTGCTTTTCTGTGTTCCCTCTCTGGGGATTGCTGCTAACAAGAGGCATCTCCATTCTGCCCAGAGCTAAAGAGGCAAATAGGTTTAAAGCAAACTGGGTTCCTCTGCAATGACTGTGATATTTTTGAGCTGCATTGTTTCTTCCTTTTCTGTACTCTCAGACTATCCACTATGGGCAGTAGGCTTGCTCCTAGCTTAAGCTTTTTAGGATGGATAGAACCAGAGCCAGGGGGAAACTGGCTTTTTCAAAGCCTTCAGCTGACGTCTTTCCCCATCCTTAACTCTTTAAGCTCTGTTTAAAAGAATTTGAAGGGTGTCTTCAAGAACCTTGAAGGCAGTTCATTTTTCAGTACATTTATCTGCTCTAAGTGCAACTACAGTTGTTTTTTATGAGAAGAGTTGAGATTGTCAAAGCAGCACTTGTGTTGCTGTCTTTTTTTAATAAATCTGTTTGTATACTGACATGGCATCATAGTTTCTCTGCTACATTCACAAATATTGATCCTTCTCAAGCAAGATAATATTTTTTCAGGAAAGAACAACTAGTACAGTAATAATATTTACGGCACTAGAGTAGAAAGCTTCTCTAAACATGAATTTTCTAAAATACCTCAAATTCACAAAGGAGAAATACAATTTTATTTTCTCAGTTTGACATGAAGCTTGTGATATAAAATACATTTATTTAGCTATGAACCTGTACAATTGTGGCTCTTCTGCATCTAATGTGACAAGATGCAGCTAAAAAATGGGGCAGATATAACTCACAATGGGCTCCTACTTCAGTGGTGTTGCAGTCTTTTTTCATTTTGTGCATCTTCAAATGGCTGATGTTAGAACTGGGGAGAGGGTTTTCAATAATTACTAATCTAATGTCTGTTTTCACAGATCTCTGTTGGTGGCATAGAGTGGGATTACATTGCCACGCAGGGCCCTTTGCAAAACACATGTCAGGATTTCTGGCAGATGATCTGGGAACAAGGGATTGCCATCATAGCTATGGTGACAGCAGAGGAAGTGAGTATAAATTGAGTCAGGTTTCTCCCAGAAATTCAACAATGATTTTTTTTATAATCTGTTAGAGGAGGGGGATGTTTTTTCCACCAACTAGACTGATTGAAGATAAGTTTCTAGTGACCCCTTTCTGTCTTGATTCCTTTGGCAGAAAAATGAATTTGCAAGCTCTTTCTGATGGAAAGTTGGTTTTCCCAGTAAGAGGCTGTAACTTGCTAGTACTGCTTAGTAGAGGAGAGATACAGTTGTTACTACAGGAACATTAGTTGTATGAATGCTCTTAGGTTTCTTGTTAAGCAAGTGTTCTGCTTTTAAGGAAAGTGGGAGAGAAAAAAGCTTCAGATACTGGCCACGGCTTGGTTCAAGACACAACACTGTGACATATGGAAGATTTAAGATTACCACGCGATTCCGCACCGACTCAGGCTGCTACGCAACGACAGGATTGAAGATTAAACATCTGCTCACAGGACAGGAGAGAACGGTTTGGCATCTGCAGTATACTGACTGGCCAGAGCATGGCTGTCCAGAAGATTTAAAGGGATTTTTATGTAAGTAGTACTTAATAGCTTTGGTTTGGGGTGTGGTTTCTGGTGTTCTATTAATACCTTCTGAAATGGCTGCCCATATGAAGTAACTTTGGACAAGTAAGCCAAGCATTCCATTGTAAAAGGTTTCTTCACACCAGCAAGAGATACTGAATTATATTTTTTGCAGGAATATACAAATTTATTAAAGTGACTCTTTCTGTCTAAATCAAATAATTTATCAGAAGTCCATATAGAATAAAACATAATTGCACTGCATACTACGCATTCGAGTATGTTGCAGCCGTAGCTGTCTTTAGTAGGAATAGGAGAACAAGGCAAGGAAATCCTTTCAAAAGCTAGATGATCCTTGTACGTCTGTATTGCTATGGTTGGGGTATGACTTCTGCACCTAATGTGACGAGAATGCAGCTAAAAAATGGGGCAGGTATAACTCACAATGGGCTCCTACTTCTGTGGTGTTGCAGTTGTTTTACATTTTATGCATCTTCCGATGGCTGATGTTAAAACTGGGGAGAGGGTTTGTGATTTGTACAATGCATCCTTTTTCTGTGGCATGTCCATTGTTAAATTACTACTCTCTGGTGGTCATGCAGCACAATAGCATAGCTTGTGTGGCTTCCTCTCCTAATGACTGATTAGTGTCCTGTTGAACGTGTAGCGTACCTGGAGGAGATCCAGTCGGTGCGGCGGCACACCAACAGCACGGCCGAGCCCCGGAGCGCCAACCCCCCGCTGCTGGTGCACTGCAGCGCGGGCGTGGGGCGCACCGGGGTGGTCATCCTGGCCGAGATCATGATCGCCTGCCTGGAACACAACGAGGTGAGCTCCTCTTCTTCCTGCCGCTTCAGATCATGTCAGGTACTGGAAGGGGCAATAAATAACCTGCCTAGAATGAGTTATGGCTGTTCATCTGAGCAGCTGTTGGGAAAGGCCTTACAACTGTGCTAGAAATGGCTCTTGGGAATTCAGCAGAAGTTAATAATCTTCTAGAGCTGCCCACATACACACCAGGCTCGGGAATGCTCATTTGGATTCTTGACTCCCTAAGATATTTAGTCATTGAGTAGAGCAAGGTATGCCCTAGCCCACTGAGCATATTTCAGGATTTCATCCTGACTTTACTGCTCCTTGCCTTTATTAGAATCGATAATATTCAAGAACATGCTTTGTAGCCAGTCTCTGTACTTGTTACTATTTTGTTCCTAAGTGCAGTGTATTTGCAGTATCAGTCTCAGTAGAGGACAATGTGGTAGTTTAATAGAATAAAATCAGTCCTATCAACTTCTAGCCAGAAGTGGACAGCTGTTTTAATATATAATATAATATGTCAAGTGAAACTCAACAAACTTATTGTTTCATTGTGCATCCCTCTCCTAACACTGTAACAGACTTTTTCAGCCATTAGATTTGTGAAGACCAATACCCCATGAGACAGGTAACTTTCCCATTATGCACATTTCCCAGATGGTCAGTGGTGTAGTGCAGTCCCTACTGCAGGCAGGGGCAATGAATTGTCAGATATGAAATCAGAGCAGCTGACTCTGTCCTTAGATGACTAAGGTACTGCTCTGAACCTCCTGCTGGGAAAATGCAAGCCATTTTCCTTTCTCACTAGTCACTTGTAATGTTTTGTTCCCTTCGTGCAGATGCTGGACATCCCACGCGTGCTGGATATGTTGAGGCAGCAGAGGATGATGATGGTGCAGACTCTTTCGCAGTACACTTTCGTCTACGGAGTTCTCATTCAGTTTCTCAAAAGCTCCAGACTCATCTAACCCCTGCCACTTCCTAAGAGACTCTGCAAGAGTTTACAGAAAGAAAATTGGAGTTGTCCAGACCTGTTCTCACTGGTGTTTTCCTCACTGATGGATCCCAGAGTTACCATTTGGGGCTGCCATGGGACTGTTAAATGCGAGTCAGTGCAACAGTCCCTGCACAGCAGGATCTTGGCTGGACTGAATCCTTCCCATGTTCAGCCACAGTCACATTAAGGAATGATTTTACTTGTACTGCTCTGTAGTACTTGCACACATTCTTTAGAGTGGTGTTACTCTGAGCAAAATAAGTATCTTATGGAATGGAGGTATATAGTACAATTTTACTGACACTATGTTTTGAAACATAATTGTTGACTGTGCAAAAACTAAAATCTGTAGGTGCAGATGGGGTCAGAAACCTGCCCCTTGGGAATGTCAAGGTCTTATGCAGTTTGATTCTGCTTTCAATTTTATATTTAGAACAATACATCTATATTTTTTAAAATGAACATTTGGTTTCCTCTGGCTTACTTAGCAAAATGAGCAGCTCTTAGATATTTTAAGCGGTTGCTTTAAGAACAGTTATTTTTATATTTGGGATTTTTAAATTTAAAAGAAAATGAACCACCACAACAGAAAACTTTTAAACATAACAATATTTTCATAGGAGAAGACTGACAATGTTTGAACCAACTTTTCAAAAATTATGCAGAAAGTCCTAGGGAAGCTGTTGGTAGTTAGCTGTAGTGCCATGTGATAGTGAAAGTGAAAGATAATGGCAACTGTTGATAACTTTCATTTCAGAGGAGGCATTTCCTGCAACAGGCAGGGGAAAAATATTTTAACTATCTGTGAGGTTATTGGAAACAAATGGATGAGAGAAAGTACATATTCAGTATTATTCATATATTTAGAGGACAGTTTGATTTTACTGGCTGAAATCAAAGCGGATGCAAATGTTTTAAGCACTTTTTTTGCTCTGTTATTTATGTAGCTAAATATAGAGACTATAATCATGCATTGTTTCATTTGGTAATATACCATTACTAACCTGTTATTTTAAGAAGAGCTTTTTAAGTTGATGAAGTGAGAGAACCAAAATGGGAGTAAGAAGGTGCAGAGTGGTGAAGTGGAAATGATTGTCTGAAGTGTAATGGAGGAGGTGTGGCAGCTATGATTGCTGGTTTATACAGTGCAAAGATGACCTTAAAAAAAGTTAATGTTCCAGCCAAGAAAGCCAGTAAAGCATTGGAATTTTCTGTAGAATCCTCCAGATTATTTTATTGGTGCTAGAGCAAATTTTGCTAATGCTGTGCAGCGTTGCAATGAGGAACATTTGAGAAATTGCAGAAAAGAGCTCTTAGAGGGAGCACTGGGGATGGGGGTAATTTAGTGGCTGTGTAAGTGGCTGAGTCAGTGGCTGGGCATGGACCTGAAGTAGGCAGGTACAGACTACTGGTCAAATGATGATATCCCTAAATAATCCTCTGTGGTTTTCAGTGGGGACAGTGTGGTTTTAGCTGCCTGTCAAAGTGTTTTGAGATGCTGAGTTGAAAATCCCTGTTCCAAATTGAGTGAGAATTTTTTGATGTCTGGTTTAATTAAAAACTCTGTATAGTAGACCACTCTGCAGGCATGGTTAAATGTACATTTCCCTTGATACCTGCTTAGTGAAATGAAATGAAACTAAAAGTCAGGTTTATTAGTGCTGAAATTGTTATTTTTCTGAGCTCTAACAAGGGTTTGGAAACTATTAAAACTCCTTCAAAACAATAGTTGTGTCCCAGAACACGAATTAAGTATTATAAATAGGTTGCCTCAATTTCCTTTGTAATAAGCTGCTTCCATGAAGTTAAACATATGGTCCAAATGGCATTGAGATAATATATCATTTTGTACAAAAGATATTCTTTTAGGTACACAATATTGATCTGGTGCTTTCAGGTCTGCTTGGAAGCAGTCTGATTTGTTGTACTCTCAGTATAAGTTAGATTGAATATTTCAGACTAGGGAAAAGAAACGTTGTTCTTATATAAAATGCCTAGGAATTGTTAATTGCCAAACATAAAACTGGAAGTCCAGAGGAAACCAGTTGCTGAAGACAGATTCTTTACACATAAACCTTGCAGACTTACCAATCTGACATATCTGTGTTGACAGAAGTATTGAAAGAAGCAAACATACTTAGCTATTTTTATCATGCCCGGTTTTAAAAACATTGTTAATTTTTGCCACAGTTCACTTCTATCTGCAGAAATGTTATTGAAAGGGAGGGCAGGCTCTGAAATGTAGCTTGTACCTTTTCCATTTCTTAACTTTGCACTGTGGTCTTTGTCACCTGATAGATGCAGTTTTAATGTCATGATGGACAAGCAGAACCTCAAGCAGCAGTTTCTGAGACAGAACATCAGCTCTGAGGCATTAAAAGGAACAGTAATAACAAGCAATTTAATCCAGTATTTATGGGATTATCTAAGGTGGGTGAGGAAATGTGTGTCTTTTAGCTTATTTTTATGTTTAGCTAAAAGAAATTGTGTTCATTTTAGAGGTGGCTCTGCTCAAATCTGGTAGTCACAGTCTTGGTTTTTTCAGTGTACCACTGCTACCTCCTCCCCTTCAGCCTCCAGTTCTGTCCATCAGCAGTCTGTTTTTGCAGTGATAGACTTGACCTTATTAGGCTTGACTTTATGTGAGTTTTTTTACTGAACGCTGTAGGATTGCTTTTGTTTATAAGCATATGGCTCTGACTGAGCATTGAAAATGAGCAGTTTCTCTTCTAGATACCAAATGAAATTAAACTTCACAACCTTCTTAAAAAAATTATTTTTTAAACCATTGTTTAGACTTTCAGTTAACTTATAAAAGACAATTCAGTTTTTAGCACTTTTGTTCTGAGCCTTGAAAAGGGATGCATTTTTACATGTAGTTGTGCTGGGTGCTTCATCAAGTTCTGGATGTTATAACAATATCCACTGTCCAAATCCAGTCACAGTGTGAGTCAGAGGTGGATTTATTTGTCAAAAAACTTAAAATTTCTCTAAAAGCCTGTCCAATTTTGCCAAATGTGTATCTGTTTTTATGGGGATGAAATCAGATGATTATGCAAGATTTGAATAGTTTGTTTAGTAAGACAAGTTGCATGAAGAATTCTTGGCAAAGATGATGCTGATCTCTAGGGATGTCAGAGCTCTCAGGGACAAATAAAGGTGCTATATACTGTCAAGAGACAGATTTGATGGTCTTTTGTTGACTAGGTAGAAGATGCTTTCTAGGATCAAATTATATGAAGAGACAGGAGAAGGACATACAAACTGTAGCGAGGACATCTGCATATTTGGTTTCTTTCTTGGTTGTTCTGGTGAGAGATTTTTTTTTTTTGGCCAGTGAATCTTTGTAGTCTTGGGCAAAAACCTCTTCTCTAAGAAGCAAAAGTCAGAGCCCTGTCCATTGCAAAGATGCCACTGACTTGGCTGGGATAACTTTAGGCTGCAGCCCCTCCTGGCCCTGTTTGGTGAGGGAGGAGCTCTGAGGTGCAAGGTGAGTTTGGCACAGCCTCTGCAGCCTGCACAGCAGTGCTCCCCTTTTCTGCTGCCCCTCAGGAAGAGCAGGAAAAGCTTTATGTCTTTATTTCACTCATTGGAATACCTGTCACACAAGGTGCAGGATGCTACAGTTTCTATGTAGAAATACATTTAATTCAAAGAAGGTGACCAAGGCAGTGTTCCTGTATTTCTATGGATGAAAAGCTGCTCTAAGTTATCACCAACATTTAGAAAAAAAGGCAAATACAGTAATAACAAATAAAAGTAAAACAAATTTTTACTAAAGTGGAAAAGATTCTTGACATTTTACATTTGGCTTCTCTTGTAATCCTGTGTATCTCTTTTTGAAATGGGCAACGCTTGGAGCAATTTTCTCCAGAATGGCTCCTTTAAATGTAATAAGTAAGGCTGAGGCTGCTGCTCCAGCTGCTGCTGCTGCATGTTTTGTGCTGGAGCAGCTGTTGAAGTTGAGTGGCTCATAGATTTCAATGGCTTCTGGACCAAATTTGGAAACTGCAGGTTTGTTTATCATAGCTGCGTAATGAAACCTCAGTTTTAATATCAATAGCATCACTAAATCCCTGGGATTTAAAAACAGTGAACCCATCACTCTATTTCAATAGTTCAAACTATCAATTTGAAAGAATCAATGCTTCAGTTGCTAAGAACTCAGTGCTTTAGTGTTTAGGGTTGGGTTTTTTTCTGATAGGGCAAAGTTGTGGAAAGCCAGAGTCCAGCCCTGCAAGATGCAAAATTCTTGCAGTTCTTCATGATACTGTAGGAATTAGCATGGGCTTACTGCCAATGAAAGCTTGAGCCCTTGAAGCATGAATATGCACCTCTGCTTTAAATTCAAATATAGATTACAAGAATTAACCAAAAGAATGCAGCAGGAATATGCATACAGGAAAGTACAGCGTTCAAAGGAAAAGTAGATGAGAGTTCAAAAGAAATTCTCTTGTGCAAGTACAAAATTTTGGACGTAGAGAGTGAGGATGTGAGGAGTGGCAAAAGGGATTTGGAGGAGGATTTGGAATGTTTTGTATCCAAAGTAGAGCTGCTAGCAGGGTTTGAGTCATATGGTATGTTTTTCATGGCATGGTAGGGTAAGTGAATGTAGTCATAGGTGTTATTTTTACTGGCTTTTTAAAATGTGATTTTTTTTAAACTCCAAATACTTTTTCAGAGGCTCTGTTATTTTTACATATCTTCCTTTCCAAATGTATTGAATGCAATCTGTCAGCTTAATTTCTGTTTACTTGTTAAAGGTCAGATTTTTCAAACAGTCTCTGGTTTTACAGATACAAAATACAGGGGGAATAGGCATACTTGCAATTTTGCAGTGATAATTTCTAATGGATGCAGGTGAGATAATTCAAAATTCTAACTATGTTTTGAATGAAGCCACGCGTTTGCAGTTGGTGTGAGTTGCACCAAGTTAAGGCTGGGCTAACAATGAGACTCTTTAAATGTGGAATTTACCACGTACTTAGAAGTTCTGTTGCAGTGCTGCATTTGCAACACAGTGACATTAAAACAGTGTAACACTGTGCTAAGGTAAGGGAAAAAAATCTTAAACTGCTGTTGCAAATGTATCTGTAAAAAGAAAAGTTAAAGAAGCAAAAATTCTCAATATGATCTTGCTTGGGAGCAGCTAACTTGGTGCACTCTGTTGGCGTCACATGTTACCTTAAGATCTAACTGGGCGGAAAAAAAAGGATTTGTTAACTTCAATGAGCATTTCAAGAACCTGTTGCTAAATAGCCTTCGGTTCTATTCTTTGCTATTTTCCACATCATGCTGTGTTTGGTGGTGAAGAATAACCTCCAGGGTTATTTTGTTTGTTTTGTTGAAGTCTATTCTTCAGCTTTACTTAGGGAACGAAGCTAGAAATCAAATGTAAAGAATCTAATGAACAGAGTTTACAACATATCCAGCCTGTGACAAGTCAAAGAGCAAAGCTGCAGATACTGTAATGTTCTTTGGTTCAGATATGCAGCAATCAAAACTACCAAATTAATTTATTAATTTTATGAGCAGTTTCAGAAGGTGCCTAACTTTTATAAAGGGAATTAAATGCTGTTTTTCCATTTGGAAATATTTAGGTGAAATTAGGAGGCTTTCTTTTAATATACTTTAAAGACATTGCAAATGCCATTAATTTTTAGAATGGTAGAAAATTTGATGGAGAAAACCCCTGTAAAATCCTCCAGTCTGTCACCTTGCTAATGCTGGATAATTCTGACAGACATGGTGTGTATGCTCTTCACAAAGATACTTGCTTAAGTTGCTTTGAAATACCCAACTTATCTGTCCTTTTTGTGGCTGTTCTGGGGGCACTTGGATGGAAATTTAAGAGGCTTTACCTGGCAAATCAGCAAGTATGTACACTCCTGCACACTGCTGGAATCCCTTCATTCATTAAAAGCAAAGAAATCCTGTCAGCAGTTTTGTAGGATTGAGTCCTTAGTGTCAGAGGAACACAGGATCTGGCTCCATTTCCTTCAGTTTTCACTTGAGCCAGTATGCAAGGATTTTAATGGGACTTTGTTTAAAAGTAGCAAACATGAAGTATTATTTTCTAGTACTAAGCTAGTGGTTAACATGTCTATTTTTTGCTGTCTTGCCACCAATACTGTAAAAATGTATAATCAAACCAGCTTTAATTCTTGTAAAACTGAAATTGGTTTGTAAAACAATGTATAAATTGTGTTTCATAGACAGAAAAGCTTGTATTACTGAATGTAATATATGTGAAATGAATATATTATAGTCTATTTTTGCCATGGAAATAAATATTTGAAGCAATTATGAGTTTTTATAGTTCCATTATTAAAGGAAAAATCCAAGAACTTACTCTTCATGTGTAGTCCTAAGATGGGACTTTGCCTTCAGTTCACAAAGGTGTGATCCCTCTTCAATGTGCTGCAAGTACTGGGTATAAAATTTGTGTCAAGTATTAATAGGTGTCATCTTTGTGGCAGGAAAATCTTGTGCCTGCTGCTCTGACATATTTTTTCACAATGTCTTGCATTTTCTAAAGCTGTTTTTGGTACTGAACTTCCAGTTTCCCTCTAACATTTAAGTGTAGGAGGGATTAAAAGCCTTTGAAATTTGGAAAACCCTTTCTAAAAGCATGTTGAGAGAAGAAACAGTTGATTGTATGCTTACTATGATTGGAGCTGCTGCCAACAACAAGCACTGAAGTTATTTGCATTCTAGAATTGGCATTGAGTTAAAAAGGGAGGTGATGCAGCAGCTTGCTCTACACACCTGGTACAGCATGGATGAGGCTTTGTGAGGTGAATACAAGAATTGCACACTGGACATTATAGCTTCACACTGGACAAGTGCATATCCTTTGTCTTTGCTTTATTTGGAGCATTGTCCACCTAGCTCCATCTGAAACAATCAGGCTTTTAGCTAAATTTTTTCTTCTAGGTACACTCAGTTTGAAGGCATTAATCAGCTTAAGGTAAGACAGTTACAAACCACAGATCCATCTGTACTTGTCAGAGCAGTTCCAAGTCCCAGGGAATGTCCTGTGTGATGCTCATTGTAAGCAAAGCTCTTTTATTAGACATGGATTCAAAACCAAAAGAGGAAAATGAGACTTCCTGGGACCTGAGGCTTATGGTGAAGCATTCAGCAGTTTTTATCACACATTATTTATACTGGTTTTAGACCTCTGGCAAAGGTATCTTCAGAAACCTAAATTTCCTCTAAATCCAAATGATTTTAAACCGCAGTTGGTTTTTTCCAGCCACTGTAAAATTCCCATTAGAGATTTCTGGTAGTCAGAGTTGGTTGACAGGAACACGGCTTGATGCTTGGATTTGGCTCATCTGGCACTTCAGGAGCTTTCTTGGGCAAGAGCTCCAGGACTTGGTACATGAGAAACTTATGGGAGCTGATGAGAGAAGTTTCTGGCTCACCCAGAAGAACAAAAGGAATCCAAATGACAGGTATCAGATGCAGTAGCTTTGCACTGCAAAAAAGCTCATTCTACCCAAAATAAGGAGCATTGCTGAGTGTATGCACTCCCTGCAGTCAGAGCAAATTTGTCCTTAGTGCCATGGTGTTAGGAGGGCTGCCATGGTGAGTTTAGCATTTTCAGTGCGTATGTGCCATCAAGCTGGAAGTACAGTGCTCCATTTGAGCCTGTTTTCAGGACAAAAGGTCAGCCTTATCTCTCTGCACAGTGCTGGTGTTTTAATAATGACAAATAAGCCGAACTGAGAGTAATGGACATTCAGGAAATGATTCACAAATACTTCAGGTTGAATTTCCTGATATTTGGGAAGGTAACTTTGGCCATGGGCTGGCTCAGCCTACCACTCCCCTGCCCCTCAGAGCTGTTACTGGAGTGTGTCTGAGACTGCAGCACGGGTGTCTCATGGCAGGGCTGTGCTCTCACCTCCTGCTGCTTCCTCAGGTACAGGGAGAAACAAGGAGCTGGCTGGGGAGATGTGCCCAAGAATCCTTTGGGGAGATCAGATAGCACCATTAAGAGAATTGAACAGAGACTCTAAGATGTTCAAATACTGAGGAGGAGCCATGGAGAAACACACCCTATGGAAACCCATAGCAAGGGCCTTTAAAGACTGATGCTCAGGCTGAAACTCCCTGTATAAGGATAAAGGCTGTCAGGGTGGGATGGGAGTAGCCACTATGCAAGCTTGTGTCTGGGGAAGGGAAAACCAAGATGAAAGCTTCAGGAGCTCTTCTGTCTTTCTCTTAGAACCCACTGTTATCTTAGATGTTGTGCCCAGCTTTTGGGAAGCCTCAGAGCCAGCTTCCAAACCTGTGCTATCTGTGTCATCTCTGGATTCACTTGTGTCAAACATTGGGAAAAAGCAAGGTGCCAAATGCCTCTGAGCTGAATTTCTGATTGGAGAGGCTGCACCTCTGAGGTCCTGCGAGGAATTCTCAGGCTGACAGGAGAGCTGATGGCCTTTAACACGTGTCTTCACTTCTTTGGCATGTGAGCATGCTCATGAGTGAGAGAAATGGATACTGGGAAGAGCTGGGGTCACCTCACAGTTGTGTTACTCATCTGGACCCAGTCTCTGGCTGCTGTGAGCTGTAAGGTATGCTGCAGCCCTCACACAGATACTGTAAGGGGAGTCCTACAGGCTTGCTGAATTCCTGGGATAACTGCAGAGAGCTCTGCACCTCGTGCTACAGATCACGCTGCCTGTCCCCTACGAGAATGGGACAGCACAGCTCTGTTGCCTGCCAGCCTGAGCTCTGCTGGAGTCTCTCTCTCAGGTTTCAGAGGCCTCCCTACTCCATTTATGTAGCCTTTCCTTGCCCTCTCAAGGTCTGATTTCATTCCCCCAGTGTGGGAGGGCTGGAAAGATTGCAGAGGAACCTGTGTGTGCTAAAGATCTACAAGAGCAGCAAGCCTGTGTTGGTGCCTGTGGGGAAGTCTGGCATTCCTCCAGCCTAAAACATGGTGTTGGGTTGAGAGCCTGTGCTTTTTGCAGGCCAGTGTCACGGCTTCAAAGATGAATGCAAGTGAAGTTTTGTGTGTTGTCACCTGGCTGTGGGGCACACCTCCTGGCCCTTGCTGTCAGCTAGAATTACCTTAGTGGGTGAGCTAAAAGGTACCATTAGGAACCCAGATATTCTGGAGACTTTCTACAGAGAACAGAAAGTCCCATGCACAGTACTTCATCCTTCATTTTGGTACCGTTCAATTGAAATAGCAATTCTTGTTGCTACTCCTCAACTGCCCTGGAGTTCCTCCTAGGCTTTAAAATGGAGATAAGGTGGGTGTTCTACAACTCAGATGATTTGTTGAGCTAGTTGCAACTGCTGTTTCAGCTTTTTCCCTTCCCAGTGATGCTTTATCCCTGTGACATGCTCAGCTTCCCCTGGCCCACGACCTGCTACAGGTTTTGTAACTGGATCCCTTGATTGGCTGTGACCGTGCTGGGGCAGTGGCTGGGGCAGATTAATTTACTGCTCACCTGTTTGCATATGACTTGCTTTACTACTGGAATACAAACTGAAGGTGGTTGTTTCTGAATGAAGCAGATTTCACTAAAGGAAACAGGAAGATTGGACTGCTTGTATCTGGTTTGGTTGTTTTGGAGAGTGAGAAATGATTTTTGTTAAAATCACTGGTTGCTGTTCCGTTCCTTGTAATCTGTGTACATACCAGGTGTCAGCTCTTGAGAACAGCAGGGTAAGTGCCTGGGAAGGGCCAGAGAAAAAATGATGGTTTTGGAACATCCCACAGCTGCAGTGCCCTCCACTTGCTTATCAATGTATGCTCCTGCCTTGGGTGGTCCAAAATTAAAGTGAGATACTGAAGTAGACCTTGAGTTCCAATTTTGTATTTTTTCCCCTTTGCATAAATTTTTAAGTCTCAGATACAAGCTCTATGATACAAAGCTGGTATCATGCATTAGGTATACACAGGAAGGTAAAATACATTTGAAAGCCAATGTTAACAAGTGGCACCTCAATCTCTACATTGCACCCGTGTTCTAGCCAGTAATAGGCCTCACTTTAAAATATGGAACCAGCAACAATTTGCCTTTTGCCAGTCCTTTCTTCCTGTATTCTCTTTAACATTCATTCTCCATTGCTATTTCTACTTATTCCAGGCTGTGGCCTGGGGCTGCTGCCTCTCCGGGGTACTCAGACACCAGAACAGCAGCTGTGCACTAAAGGACATTATTAGAACATCTTGTTGGTTAGAAACTGTGCTGTCACCACGATGGAACAGCCTGCCTTAGGGGCTACAAATTAAACTCCTGGGACTAGTTTTTATTTATGCTGATGTTCTAGTTCTCTTACTCATAAACATTGCCCAAACATTGCTGAGGAAACAAGTAGCGCCTTTTTTCCCCTTTGTCCAGCGGAGCCATTTGTACTTGAATCATTAAATGCTGTCAGTTGAGCTGCATCCTTCTTACAACTACTCTTGCATAGCTATAAATGTTAAAGTGTATAGAAATGCAGAGAAACAAAATTTTGAGGTCATTCTGCAGCTAAGCAGATGAAAATTCTGTAGGAGCTTTAAACACTGGGTGGATCAAGGATAAAAGGATGGCTCAAAGCTGGTTGTTTTCTGGTCAGCCCTAAGACATGTGAGCACCTTTATTCTCTGATCCTGTTAATCTTTACTTCAAATGACCAAAATCCCTACTTTGCTTTGTAAATAAACAGAATCCTACCTTTGAAGCAAAGAGCAGTGATGACAAAACTATAGCTTTATAGACAAGGGGCTGTTTTGTTACAGCAAAGTAACACTAGCAGGCTTTTGTCTATCTGAAAAAACATTGATGTTATGATGTGTGTACTCATGACCCACATGAATCTGGGCAGAAAAAATCTTTACACTGCAGATCACTGCTGCTGACTGCTCCCAAGCTTAAGATTCAGGCATGTAATGGTGTGTGATGCCCTGTTCTGCTACTGCTTGTGCCAAGACTTGAGAACAACACAAAGTAAAATTTGACAAGAGAAAAAAATTCAAACCCAACCAACTGAAACCCTCAGAAAAATCCCCAAACCTTGCAGTGTTGATTAATCTTAACAGTGCTGTGGGTCAGGCTTGCATATCAGGGTCTTTAAACAACTTACATTTTAAGCACTATCTTAAAAGTAAATGTGAATAGAAGAGAGAAAGTTTTAAATCCAAGGCAGCCTGAATTTGCTCTTGGATTTGCACATAAACTGATTTTATACAGGTAGCATCTATCTAAAATGTTTTTTCCCTACTTATAGGAGTGCCTATCTTATAGGAGTGCCTCTACAATGAGAGAAACCAGTTTGGTGGACTGGACTCACTGCTCCAGTTGCTGGATATTGGGGTGTGTAATTCTCTGCTTCTTTAACAGACATGTCACTGTGAATCCAATAAATGTTCACACTTACAGTTTAGGAAGACAGGTGCTTTCTTTGTGAAAGGTCTCTCTTAATCAAGTTTTTTCCTCTTTTAAGTTGCTGTTACCCAGAAAAAAAAGTTACTCAGAAAAAAATGTCATTGATGTTGAGACAGTTCATCAATAGGAAATATGGTCAAGGTTTTTATTTGTTTTTATGTTACTTGTATTACAGGAAATGAGTATGTCATCACTAGAGTCTTTCTGTGATTTTCCTAAAGTATTTTTGCATGTGAAATCTGAATGTGAAATTCTTACTAATCTTTAATCAGACTCATGCAGACCAGAAGCCAGAGTTTGCTGAGTGACATTTTTTATGATGTACAAGTCACAAGTGTAGAGATAGGAAGGGAAAAAACCCCTAAATTCCTATTATTGACCAAGAATGGAGAACTTGGAATGGAGGGCCTGAAGAGTGGGTGAAGTCCTGGCCGAGGAGCAAAGAGGCTTTATACTTGTATGCATCAAACCATGTTCTTTAGCTTTTGAACCGGTCCCTGTGGGACAGAATTCTTCATAGACTAGAAACAAGTTTTCCTAGGGCATCCTTTCTGTTCAGCTCCCTTGGGTAAGGAATAGAGAGGGAGTTGAGGATGGGAGGAGGTCTGTGATCACTTGTGCAGGGACAAACCCTCCCTGCACTGCACTGACTCAGCCCTGTGGTCACATCTTTTCAACAAGACAGGCTCTGATGGGGGAATGTGGAAGTGCTCACATTATCTCACCTGCTTTTCAGTGAGCCAGAGCACTCACGCTGCAGGCCAGGCTTACAAGGCAACCAACTGAGCGTGGCAGATGAAAGGCTGGTGCCCATCTGCCCAGCCACATGTACCTGGCTAAAATAAACTCTGTCTCCTTTCATTGTCAACAAGTGCCATTTATTATTGTGGACAAGGCACCCAGGAAAATGCCTTTTGCTTTCTTTGAAATTGTGCTCTGCACTGCAGTGCTGTGATAATGCCAGATGTTTTTCTCTGACTGCCTTCCTTTAGCTGTTTTTTGAAATTTCTTTTTTGTCTAAAAGTTTATGCTTCCTAAGTGAAGCAGTGGTCTGTGTCTGTTCAGCTCCTTTAAGCTGCAATGGGTCATCTGGCTGATGGAGTCACAGACTTTGGTCAAGGCACAGGGGAGGCAGGTGGTGGCAGTTGTTATGTAAGGACTGGCACAGCTTGGGCTTGTTTTTGGAGGAAGGAGGTTAGAAACTGACCCTAGGAGATATCAGAGGACAGGCTTAATCCAGGTTCCTAAGACTTCTCCTAGTTCCTCACCTACAACAAGACAATGTAACTTGTCAGCATTTCCTCAGAACCTGTTAAACTCATTCTGCAGCAACAGGAATGTCAGGTAATAGCTGTACTCTGATTAAACAATGACATTTGGGTTGATTTCGTGCAATGCATGCACTAACTTCAATTTAAACTTAAACCAGAAAATACACCACCTATTTTCCATTTGCTGTATGAGGTGCCTGATGTGTTTTCTTCTACACAGTTCTAGTCAACAAACAGTAAGCAATTCAATCATTTTCCAAAACCAGAGCTTGATGCAGAATGCTATGCCATGGCTGTCATCAGTGCAAGAAATTGAACTTAGCAGTTGCATTTAGTAAAGAACTAAAAATAAAAAACTGCAGCCATTAATCTACATAGATCTGTTAAAATTTGGATTTTCTTCTTGTTAAATAGTTTGATTTTTCATTGATGGGCTTCTGCAAATGGTAACAAAGCACACTGCATGGTGGAACTGCTTGTCCATTCCAGAAGAGGACATAGTTTGATGTTAAGATTATGTTAAGTTGTTGAATTCTTGCAGACTAGAACATCTCAGATCTTTATAGCAGGATCATAAATGCGCTATCAATTAATTTATTTAAATCAATAAATATTTCATAACTTATTATTACAGCTCTAAAAATATAAATCTAGTTTTAATATTCTCAAGTTTGTTTTGAGTTATACAATTATGGGCAAAATACAAAAAATTCTTCTGATAACTGACCCTTAACTGACCCTTTATCCTTTAAGATCTAATTTACACAGAGATTAATGCCCAATTAATAGTATCCTGCTACAGAGATCGTACCAGTATTTAAACAGAAATAACTGAAAATAAACCTAACAATTTACTATTGGTTGACAAATGGCAGTTCACCACAGAAGGAGCTCTATCTCTGTTTAACAGGTAAGTTTTGGGTACAGTTATGAATACTTAGGTGAAATGTGAAGGGCCTCTGCAAAGTTTCCATCAAGTTCATCAAGCTCCTTATTGGTGTCATAATCACTGCAACAACCAAAGCAATTTGAAGCTGCCTCACAGGTGGGTGAAGTGTCTGGGTGTTCTTCAAACACCACACCACAGAAATCAGACTCTTTCCCAGCACCCATCACTTCAGTGGTATCTTCTGAGAAGTCCTCCTTGCCCTGCGTCTCCCTTGTCCTTTTGCTCCAGGACACTGATCGACAATGGTGTGGTTTCGTTGATGACAAGTCCCTGCTCTCAAGGAATTCTTCATTTTTTGTAGCTTTCCTCAGCCTGTGACCTTTACTGTCAAACTCAGGCTCTTCTGTTGTACCACACTTGTGCTGCTCCAGTGGGCCCGAGGCCTCCTGATCTGCATGGATTTGCTCTGTGTCACTGTCCTGGTCGCAGCCAAGGTCTGATTTCAGCACTTCCAACATCTGGCGCATTTTGCCCTAAGGGGTGAGGGAGGAAAAGGGTGACACTTCTCCAGCCCCATGGCACCTGAGCACTGCTCACACAGGGCTGGACTCTGACAGAAGGAAAGGGAGGCTGCTTCCAATCAAGTGAGTAAATGAAACACTGAGTGTCACCAAACTGAACTGACTGTTGTCCATTCATTGTCACAGTACCTGTGACTCCTGATCTGCTGTGACCCATGAGTGAACAGATCTCATTCATGGAGAGAGAGAGGCTCCCCACTGAGTATTCTGAATATTTTGGTTACCTTTACCCTCCAATATACCCGTGCCTTTGCCCAGCTCTTTGGAAATGTCACCTAAACCATATGCAGAGACTACGGTAAGGGCAGCACATACCTCATCAAGGCGGTTCTTATTTTCTTCTATATGGAACTTAAATAGTTGATCCAGAACCCTGTAAATAAGAAATCAAATTATTTCACAGGAGGAAAACCAACTTTTAACAGATGTACATAACCTAATGACAGTATGTTTTTATTTCCATTTCTTAGCTGAATGGCACCTCTAAGACTGTTTCTATTCCACTGTGTCACAAAGAGAACTACCTGTAGTCAGCAACCCACTGGACACATGCTCAGCAGGCAGACATGGCTTTGGGCAGCACATGGCAATTGTGGGGTGACTTGCAGTACAACTGGTGTGCCTATGTGCTCCAATCCAGTGGTGACTCTACTGGCCTGCTGAAGCATCCAAAATCTCTTGGCTGCTATGCACAAGAATAAATAAAAAGAATGAATAAAATCCAGCTTCAGTAAAAAAAAAAAAATCCAGAGAAAAATACTCAGTCCTGAGAGCTCTCTTCCATTTCTTAGGCTGAATGAGAAAAAAGATTCTGTAAAGAAAGTGTTCTGTGACAACTAAAGTACACAGTCACTGGAACAGAATTCTAGAAAGTCAAGTGAATTTAATCTAGCTTACATGTGAAATTATAAAAAAATTGTGTAAGAAGGGTTCTAGTGGAAGAAAAAATTACTGTAAAAGAGCCAGAGGTAGACTGCTCTCAAAATTTCTTGAAGATGAATTTTTTTACTTGGTGTATTTAGTATTCTTATTGACAGCCTTGACATATAAAAAAAAAAATAAGTGCACACAGAATAGCAAAACCAGTTGGGAACATTATCAACCCAAAGCAAGATCAGAATATATGAAATTAGACTGCCTTGAATGCAGATTTTCAAAAATGGGTTAAGATTCTGTATATATATTCTGTGTATGTATAGAAATACTGCAATGGGTTTTTTTGCATAAATAGAGAGTTCTTTATTAGAAAGAACCAGTATCATATTGAAAAAAATTCTGATTTAGCAGTTGGTGAACTTTTATCTGCAAGAGAATGTAACCCTGTAACTCATGTTGAAGACTGAATTCATACTGGAACTGGAAGGACAGAAGGGGGACAAAGGACCTGTTGTGTAAAAGATTAGTAACTCAGTTTATTTAACAAAACAGATGTTGCAGACTAAAATGAGTTCTTAGTATTTTTCCACCTAGGGTTCCAGGTCAGTTTTTACAGAAGCTTTTATCTCATGGTACATAGCAGCAGATCAAAGTCGATGACCCAAAGGTATTTCCTAGTTCCTCTTTCTTACATAAAGCAAAAAGAAGAGGAAACAAAACAAAAGCAAGGGCTAACTGTGTATATGTGTGTATAAAGACATTATTACTAATCACTACTTCCCTTACTCATGGAGTCCATGGGTTTCTGACATAGCATTGCAAAATTGAAAACAATTGTAACCTACCTGTTAGAAAATATGCCAAATTGAAGAATTTCATTTGTTACTTCCTCAATGAAAGTTAAATACAAAAGCTCCTCTTCTCTGCAGGGAGAATAGAAACCCCAATGTTAAATGTTCTACCATAGAAACACATATGACATATTTTAGTAGGTTTAATCACCTTCACTGGAAAGGTCATTAAGAAGATTTTATAGTTCTTACATCAGCAGTTATGTTTCATAAAAGGTAAGGCTATCACGACAAGCTAAACCTTTTGTTCAATCAGGATAATAAAAAACTGTAAAGTATGAGACTGTTAGAAAGGTGGTCACAGGGCTTTGCCTTTATGCTAACTTTCTGCTGGAGAATAAATTAGCAGAGAGATCCCAAGCGAGGGAATCAGTGAATCTTGGCAAGAGTTCAGAACTTGCACTGCACTCAAGAAAGGGGAGCTAACTGGGAAAAAAGGGAACAATTGCAGTTTGATGCTCTGGGTATAGGCTTCCAAAGGAGCTTCTAGAGAATTTTCTCTGAAAATTCCTGGTTGTAAATGGAAGCCGAAAAGGATTTAACTGCTTATTTGCAGCATCCACTCATTTCAACATATCTCCTTGATGGATAAAATCTTAGTGTGAGATGTGACTTTCACCTCTTATCTCTATTTTAGTACCTCTAAAAGAGTTGTTGATGCCAATTACTCTAAATTGGACAGTAAAAACGTCTGGAGTTCTGCTTGAAAGACAACAGGAAAGAAAACCCCAAAAGAAAATATTTCAGTTTCTCTTTCACAGCATCTTTCTAAGTCTCCCAAAGCATCCAATCAAACTCTGAGTCATTCTCCAGTCTTAATAAACAGAAAATAAAAAATTGAATATATCTTGCATTATTTTCATTATATACAATTTGTTATTGTGCCTAAAGATGATATTTTTGGTTCCCTCTGTAGTCAAGGAAGTTGCCTACAGCTGGTATTTGAGACCTTTATTATAAGCCTTAAGTTAGGCATACACAAGGCTGTCCTAAAGCACAAAGAATTAAATGACATTTCCAAGGCCACTTGATGAAGCTTTGTAGTGTTTCTAAATATAACTCAAAACTCTACTAATTTTCATCAAATTTCAGTGCAGAAATGTGGTAAGAATGCCTTTCAATTTGGTGCTTCATTTGCCAGTATTTGCTTCAGAGATTACAGACCTAAAAAGAAATGCAAACAAACTATAGGCACTGTACAATCTTCTGAAGATAAAATAAATTTTCTTTGTTTTTTGATTCACATAAATTTTTTAAAGTATTTTGTTTTTCAAGTTCATCAGTTTTGAGGAAAGCCTTCTAGTTTGATGTTGTAAATGAGAAGAAAAATGGTTTGAAAGCATACTTACTCAGCATCGTCAGTTCTCTCTGGTGAAGATGAAGACTTCTGAGGACACCATGATGTCTCTCTAATCAGAAAATCAGGGGGCAAGACAAAAACAACATTCTAAATCCCTTTTATACTACCTTACATTTACTTTTTTTCTGGAGCCATGGAGTGTCATTATATGATTCCCTTTCACAAAAAACCCACCATAACACCCCTAAACCCTGCTCCAGGAGCAAAATCCCCTGGTGGCACTGAAACCTGAAAGATTACAGTTCAGGAGTATTACACCACCTCCATTGATGCAGTGCTCAGAAGACCTTGGTGATACTCCAGATGCTATTCAATCTCTGTTATCTGTAAGAATGCTTTTTTAGCTCAGAGTACATTTTTTTACCTCAGATAAAAATGCCTTTGTATGAAAAGGCCAGAGAGCAAATCAGCGAGTCATGCGTGGACACTTAGGTCAGCAATGAGGAGAATCAGCTTGGAGCCCTTGGGCTCTGGCCTGATTTCCAGCACTGTTCTTGTATTACAGCTATCCCAGTATTAAGTTTTCAGAAAAAGATGTGGGAAATGCTCCTGCAATGCAGTATTTAGCTATAGTACTAAACAGTCTGTGAACTCAGATGTACAGAACTAACAACTGTATTAATGTCTCATCAGTCAATTCGGACAAAAATGCTCATATTTTTCAGAGCTCTCTTTCTTAATTGGCTTCCCAGTTGAACTTATCACAAGAAAAGAATGAATTCTGAAGTTGGAAAAGGCTATTGATATAAAAAACCCAATAAAAGTTCTATGAGAAGAAGATACAAAGAAAAATGCTAGTGAAGACTTATGGCCTAAGGACCAGCTAAGGACATTTCAAATATTCCCTCCTGCTGTAAATCAGGCACCTTGGGATGGAGAGTTGAAAATCATCTACTCCTCTCTCAGGCTCATCCAAAGTATATCTTTTATCTACTCCTCTCTCAGGCTCATCCAAGGTATATCTTTTATCTACTCCTCTCTCAGGCTCATCCAAAGTATATCTTTTATCTTCAGCCTACAACACAGAAACAAAAATCTTTATTATCAGTGCAAATATACAGCAAATTTCACCATTAAAATGAATCTAACAACTCTCTGTGATTAAGCAGCCCTAGAAATTCCATATCTTTTCTGAGAAACTCTGGGTAAACAGACAAATGGGACACCTTTTGCTGGAAAGCCATGTACCAATTATCCATGACCTTAGCAGATATTTGATAGTGCACTTATAGAAACAATAAAAAAAAATAAAATCAAAGAGATCTCTTCAGGTGACTCAGTGTTTTTTCTTATAGTTTCCACTCAGTGTTCTGAAATTCTCTCTCCTCCATGGAACTAAGTAATGTCATGGCAATAGAGAGAAGAACACCTGAATCAGCTGCTCACTGCTGTGGCAGTGATGAAGTGCATTGCCCCACAGTGATGGTGGTGGGAAGAGTACCCAGATGACTGAGAGATGCATCATTACCTTGTACTTGACCTTCTGCTTTTCACTCACAACTTTTCTCACAGGCATTTTGTCTTCAGGTGGAAAGCTACAAAATTTAGAGAGGCATTAGATTCCCAAGTAGACTACTTTCAAAAAATGTAGGATGAGAATAGCAGTGCCACTGTGGAAATGTCTCATCGGCCTCAAAAGACTGTAGTACCAAACAGTTCAGAAAATTTCTGCCAGACAGGTGATCCAATACAAGTTTTTAGCTGCATATTAGCAGGGGATAACTGAACTATTCAAAATAATTGTTCAGAATTAAGAATGGAGATGATCCTAAAATTAAAAGTGCGCCAGGAAAATAGAAAAGCCACAGACAGAAAATCTACAATTGCAATGCAGAGTCAAAGATACCATAATTCTAGTCTTAGGAAATTCCTAATTTATTCTATGACAAAACTGGAGTTGGACATGCAGGCATGGAGGCCACAAAAGGGAAAAGATTTCTCTTTACACGGTAGTATCGGTAGAAACAAAGTCAGAACTGTTCAACTTGCTAAGAAGTTCAATGCAAGAGGACACTAATTTTGTTTCAAGTATTTTATACAGGGTATGTACAAAGGTATTTAAATTAAAAAAACAACGAAGAGTGGCAATCAAGAGTTAAAAAAAGATGTTTGCATGATGCATTAATTAACAGACTGGAAAGCATGAGACTACAGAGACAATAGTGGGAACTACTTGCATTCTTATATTGGTTAATTCTTTACAAGACAGAACTATACATCAGAGAGCATAGGGAAGAGAGAGGGAATGATTATTCTCAGCAGATGAGAGATTCCACAGTTTGAATTTAGTGGCACTTTGTATCCAATCTGTATAAATTAAAACAGTTGTTCCAGAATGAAGACAGGAAAATACACCAATGAAAAAAGGAAAATCACATTCTTTTTTGGCTTTTGCTAAGGTGCATCTAGAATAATTATTCTAGTTGTAAGTTCTAGTAAGACATCAGTATAATTATTCTGGTTTTATGCAAATGTAATGAGAACAAAACATCTCGCCTTTATGAAGATGTTATGATAACATCTAAATTCCAGAGCTTCAAAATAAAACTTCACTCTCTGTACCTGGTCATATCAGTCTGTGTTTGAGCTTCCACAAGGTATGATCTGTGGTGGTGGTGACATCTCCTCCTCCTTTGAGCAGGAGTGTAAAACCTGTAGTCTGACAGGAAAGGTTTAGCATCCGATATTAATGTGCGTGGAGTGAAAGGCTTCCGGCTCTTGGTGAAGCACTCCGAGTGCCGCTCTAGAAGGTCCCCGCCGCTGGCCTGGAGGTGGTTTCCATGGCAGCTCTGGGAACAGCCAACAACGCTGACAAAGCTCTCGATGGAGTGGCTGCGGGGCAGCACGGAGCGCCGGCCGGCCCGTGACACGCACAGGCAGGAGTACGAGCCCCCGGCTGCGTGCCGAGAGCGCTTCCTGGCGCACTTCCCTGCGCCGGAGTGAACCGCGCACTCCTCGCCGTGAGAAGATGCTGCTCCTGAGAGGTACTGTGCCTGCCCAGCAGAGGCTGAGACACCATCTTCTGCTTCCAAGGCACTCTGGAAAAAATAAAACAACCTCTGATTGCTTTGCAAGTTACCTGCTTTGCTTATGATGGTATTCCCAGCTATTACTGGGAGCTACCCAGTTGGTAACTGGGAATTACCATCTTAGAGCCTCAGTGCTAACAGATTTTAAAACCTAGTCAGTGGAAATAAGAGTAATAAAGAAATGGTTTACTTCAGTAGCAAAACATTGGTGGTCTGTTACAGAATATTGATGGCTACATCAAACCAAGAGTTTAATCAATAAATTTTTAAAAGTCAAGAAATCATTCCACTGAGTCAAATAATTTGGAACAGTTAAAATATTCCCCCCTGTTCATACCACCTGGGCAAGCTAAGGCAGACATTACCCATAATTATCCCATGCTGAAAAATTCAAGATTATTCCAGAATTGTATTATGACACTGTGGCAAAGACAAATAAGACAGAAACACAACTAAATTCAAGTGATATTTTAAGGTGGAGTTTTTTTTTGGTTTGGTCATTTCTTTGTTTGTTTTGTTAAATTAGAATGAACAATTAAATAGAAATTTTATTTCAGCCATAAAGTTTTGAAAAACTTGCAATATCAAAGCATAAATACCTGGACAACTAATTTTGCTTTACAATGTGTCTGAAACACCTTATGGAAAGAGATGTTGTATGTTCTTTTCCTACCTAGGATACAGCCACCCACCGAATATTCTGTCTATTAGTGAA
Organism: Melozone crissalis; assembly: GCF_028551555.1. Lineage (NCBI taxonomy): Eukaryota > Metazoa > Chordata > Aves > Passeriformes > Passerellidae > Melozone > Melozone crissalis. The sequence continues at coordinate 39,206,597 of NW_026535796.1, read as the reverse complement.
AATCATGTATGACACTTTACAATCTCCATGGGCAAGCATGCTGCAGAACTGGAAGATTAAACCAGAAGCCTATCAGCAAACAAAATTTTGTATAAACCAATTTATTGCATCCACACATATAACTGTGTATGAAATTCAACAATTGTGTGATGCAGAAGAGATGACTCCCACTGTGTGTACTCTAACTGTCTAGCACTGCAACTCCCAGAGACAGGACTTACAGTGCAACAGTGAGGGAGACAAGCTGAGGATAGTGTTATTCTGGAAAATCTCACTGCTATGCCATGCAATCAGCAAGGCCAAACAACAATTGAATTATAAAATCTGAGAAAACCCAATTCAAAGACTACAGCTAATTTTCTAAAATTACTATCATACTTTCCTAACACTAGGGCAGTTCATATAGGTCCACATCATCAGCAATAAATTGTTGTAAGATGTTAAGAGAATGTATACAAGTAGAGGTGTTTCCAAAGAAGAAAATTAAATTTCTAAGCCATCTGAGGTTTTTAACAAACTTGAAGTTTAGTTCAGATAGGCTAACACAGAAATTAACTTGTTCATGTACCTCCACCACCTAACAAGGAACAGGAAGGCAAGGAGGCACCAGTACAGACCATAACCTCTGCAGTGACAAAAGGAAGAAAAGGAAGATGATTTCCAGATGTGTTTCATTCATCTCTATTATACTTCTATCAGCCAAGGAAAAACTATTAAGCAGAAGCATTACATTACTGAAGTTACTGAAGGAACATGTGCCCCATGGGAAGCCTGAGAAAGGGTGGATGCAGTATGGTATGACCTGTACATGTGCTGTGACATTTATTTATGACATACAACCACAATGCCAGTTGAGAAGATTCACAGATTCACCAAGTAGCCTATCCTGATCTCACAATTAAGCTATGTGGAAACTGCTTTGAGGGAGTAAGACAGAAATACAGATCCAGTACATTTCCAATAGGGCTGCATTGCCTGAGCACAATATAAACCTTGAGAAAATCCTCAAGAACACATTTTGAAAATAATCAGCTGATTAAGATTTGGATTGAAGGCTGGATGTGTGATTTTTTCACAAAAACAACTGCAAAATAAAGTGCATGTGGAGATTCTGCAAGATAATCAATACTTGTCCTGAGACTTCTGGAGTTTCCTACTGGGGTGAGCATGGAGAAAAAAAACCCCAATGACTAAAACTGGAAATCTTTATGCATTTATTGAAAATTCATGACATTGTAACCCACAAATAGATAGTGTAAGATAGTAATATATTACTAGTATACCAGTAAGATATAGTGTAGTATATTAACCTATATAATTGGTAGTATAGCTTGTAAATATACAAAGATTTTTCTATTCTAACATTCAACCCTAAAAAAGGTGTTTCTAGAAATTCTTAGCAATAGACTCTTACTGTATAAATGCTCCAGTTTCTCATAATTCTGCTACTTTTATTGCTTAAAATCTACACTATTTCATTCTTTTTCTTTTCAAACACAATATTTTAAATTAAAGCTCAATTATTATGAATACACATTTTGTCCCATGCAGTAAATGCTATTTACAAGAATATTAAAAATGCAGGTATTTCATTGTGAAAACTAAGTCACAGATCACACTGCCATCATACCATATATTTCCTTTATAATTTTATCTCACATCACTAAGATCTATCTCAACTATTCCAGTAGCCCTAAATATCCAGAGTTGCTGGTACGTAATGCAAAAAAGTTTTCTTTTACTTAGCTGAGGCAAAATATGCTCTTCTTGATGGTGTCCCATGTGAGTGAACTGCATTTTACTACTACAGCATAATTAAATGCTGAACTGATAACATGCAGTTACAATGCCAAACAAATGCCTGTGTTAGCAAGCAGAATAATGAGGCTTACCAGTGTGATTGTTTGCATATAAAGTGGTTGCAGTGGTAGCTCAGCATTATAGAAAACAGATAAGACTGGAAAGTTTCAGCATCCACCTATATAGATAAAAGCTAATTCCATACCCTTCAGTGTATATTCTAAACAGCTTAATTCTTGTAAATGCTTTACTCTCAGTGATTAAAGCAGTTCATTGAGCTGCAATATAAATTGTATTGTAGAAGCATTTGTGAGCATATAAGAACTGTTTCCCTGCATTATGCAAAATAATTATTATGAAAAGATATGAAGTTATATTAGCCAATTATTTACCTACACCTCATGAAAATTACACGCTCCCTTCCTCGGAAGCAGTTGAGTTGATACAAAACAAGAAAAAAGCACAAGGTTGACATGGAAATATCCTAATTTCCTTATGTATGAGGAAGCTTAGGGCAGTTATCTTCTTCTCCTCAAATATTTCATAAGTAGAACAGACCAAGTAGCTCACTCGTGACTAGAGAGAATTGCAACCCAAAGCTGCATCTGCGCCAGCTGTGAGATGTACTCATCCAAACACTGAGAAAAGAATGTCTGTCAAAGCCCTTATCCTGAGGCAAAACTTTACCACTCAAACAGGGAGAAGTACACTCCAAGTAGGCAAAGAAACAATACCATGAACAAGGAACAATGTCACTTCAAAAGATTTTAAGGAATGTCAGAGAATGCTGTTTGTCTGCAATTTGTCTCTTTTTTAGAAAATTATCCTGTGTTGCAAAAAAAAAAGTAAGAAAGTGTGCTCACTTGCTGCTCTGTTTTCCATTAAAAACATCAGATGTTTAAGTAGGAAACAAAAACAAAAGACCAAAAACATGCCTACAAATAGCAAATTTATTAAAATATACTTAGTTCTATTCTTCAAATAAAATTTTAAAGAAATTCTAGTACAGTAAATGAACTTTAGCTGTTAGAACTATCAAGAACTATAACTAATGTAATTTGGAGTAAAAAATCTTGACTTGTATCTTGCTTATCAATATATGTTTATATTCTGTTAATTCAACCAAGTACAATCTGTTTTGAAAGATGCAAATCTACTCAATGATACATTTCAGCAATTCCTTAAAAAAGTTTCATAACGTATGTATCTATGCTTCAATTTTATTAGTCACAAAACTGGGGTAAACTGAGCAGTATTTTGCAACAAGGTTGTAGAGAGAGGACCTCTGAATTTTCATGGACTCTGTGGAAGAGAAAATTCAGTAAAAATACATTAAAGCATCCTGCTGTCATCTGATGGGCAAAAGTAGTAACACAAAGAAAGAATCCAGATTTTTCTATAAGTTACTTTTAATTTCTACAAGAAGTTTAGTTTTCCAGCTCAAAAGTCACTAAAGTATCAGCTGCCTTATAAAAACCAAACTTTGAAAAGAAAGGTTGCTAAATACTTTTTCACATAAATGGTCCAAGGCAGCTCTCACTGGGGTCACTGAAATTACAGTAAGATTAGTTTAATCTTGAATTTAACTTGTTCTTGTATGAAAACGTCTTCCAATAGAATAGTTCATATACCATTATAAAATGAGATCAAAGAGATGCCTTATGAACTGCACTGTCAGGATACAGAAGCTGCAAATTTGCAATAAATGAGTGTATGATTCTTGTAACTTGAGAAAGCCATTTAAATATTGCTCTAAGTCAGCTGAGCACCTGCTCTCTGCTGTCTGGATAGAGCAAAACTCTCCTATAGGAAGTGACAAGCTGCCTTTACAGAAAATTCATAAAAACATGTGAACAAATTGGACCTTCTATAAATATATTCAGTTTGTATCCTGGGATCACTGTTTTTCAAAACTATGGTCCTGGTACACTCTTTCATTTTGTGCATGTGTGTGGTTGCCAATTCTTTAATGTAGTAGGTTCCTACTTTTATCAAATATTGTGATGTTATCAAGAAGGAGTAATACTGAGTGTGCATTAATTCAAAGAACCAGCACAAGAGGTGATTATCACTATGAAGTCTGAAAGGAAATTTGAATATTCCTAATGAAAACAACTTTCTTTGATGCTCAGAAGGTTCTTCTGCTTTGTTTAGTCACTGACATCTTCCATTATGACAGAATTAATTTAAGCACAAGACATGTTCAGATTGCTGGTATCATAAGAGTGTAATAAATTTTTAAATATAAAGCATTTCAGTAGGCATTTCACACAGTCACATGTGCGTTGCATACAAAATTAACAAGAGACTAGAATCAGTTAATGGTGTTTCCTAATCTATATTTCATATGCACAAGCAGATGGCCACAACTTTCATTCTTCAGAAAAAAAAATCTCAAAAAAACAGGCTGAAAGAGATCTTGAAAGGTCAAGGCAAAGGCACACTTCAAATGATTAAAAGAGAAAATTTAACCTCCTACGAAGCACCCTTCCTTCAACTGACTTTTGGCATGGATTAATTTATTTTAAAAAAATCATTAGCAGCCAGAAATGCCTATTAATAGGATTACTTGAACAGGAGATATGAAATACCAAGTCTTGTTCAAATCAGAGCTTTTACTCATGGCCAGCTCAATTCAGGTAGAATTTTAGAAAATCTTATTTTGAAAAACAAAGGAAAAAAGCTGCACTTTGTTATAGTGCATCCTTTCATTTTAAAGCTGGGAGTTCACGCAGTATTTAAGAGAGACAGGTTACTTGGTTTTGCAATGAAAGAATTTAAAGAACTTTGCCTGCTCCAAGTTTGCAAAAAAATAACATGGAAGGACAAAAATGGTATTAATAAAAATAAAATTTAGATTTAAATATCCCATTTCCTCCCTTTTCTTATTCATGCCTGTGCTTTCATCCATAACTAGGAGCCATGTATTGAATTTCAAAGCATTATTTCTCTGCACTGCAATAAGGTCACACTGAGGCTGCCTGCTACAAAAATCAGTCACACAGAAAGAAACTGACAGTGCTTGCTGTACTACTTGGGAATGTCCTCTGGCTTCACAGTTGTTTAAACAATGTATGAAGCTTATGCTGTTAGAATCACAGAGTTAAGTCATTATTCTATTTCAAAATGCATTTGCTCATTTACAGTGATGAACAAGAATGTAATTTATTGTGCTATTTACATATTTATTTATTAGTTAGAAATATACACCACATAGGTTCATGAAATGCCAGTCAAACTAGGTGAGTCTATGCATATAAGCAGAATATATACATACAGAATGGCATATTTTGGTCCTGAAAGCATTATTTCTGCTTTCAAGAAATGCAACTGAATGATTTAATATACTGTTAGAGAAAAATGTATTACCAACTAGGACTTTTCATTGAGAAAAAAAATGAAGATTCCTGATACTTCTGCTTGGAAGGGCAGAGGTAAAAGAGCTCTGCCTTAGGAAATGGTACAAAGCTCTGGAGTGACAGAGGACAGGAATTTCAGGTGAGGTGAAAGCAAGAGAATTCATGGGCAATTAGACCTTGTATTTACTGCAAGCACTCTTCATCCAGATACCTGACATCTTTGTCAGAAGGTCAAGACATGCATTCAGTGTTGGGCACATGCCAGAAGATCCTTGTCTACTTTCTGCTGCTTTAAAGATGCCAGCCCTCACTGCTGCACAGCAGTGATGAGCTGTTACTATGGGAGGGAAGTACATGATAGTATCCATTAAACAGAATTAAAATACATACCTTTCTAGAAGAGGATGGCTGAGCCTTTCCTCTGTCTCTTGGATGGGATGGAGAGCCAGCTTCACACACAGTTAACTTCTCTCTACACCTGGCTATCTTCTTTTTCAGTTTCTCTCTTCTTTGCTGGTCAGCAACTTCGGGAAGAGACAAAGTTGGTCAGATCCAAACTGAAATATTCTTTGTTTCCCTAAGTGAGTTGAAAACACTGTAGTGGTGTCCAATTGCTCAGTAAAGTCAGACTATTGAGATACATTCCACTTCCAACTCACAGCAGTTACAAAATTTATGTCTATTCTTAAAAGAAAAATTATTAGTAGAGCATACTGGTAGCTGAAGCTGTGCCTTAACTTTCTTGAAATTTTCTTACCTCACAACAAACACCAGCATACAAGACTTCCAAGATCAGGATTGCTAACAGAGCATCTTGCTCAAAAAGTTATAAGCTTTCTATCAGTTTTTTACAACTAGGACACCTTTGACTGTACTCTCATCCAGTACTTCACAAAAACCCCTGTGTTTATTGGTAAAAAAATCCACACTTACAACATTGAATTTCCTAAATACAGAAATACAGGGCAGGACAAGCAAATTTTTTAAAGAAAAAATGAAGGCCAGCTCTGAGAGGGCTACTGTCAGATCCAAGCTGGGTATTTTTATCAGTCCACACTGGTCTGCAGTCCCAGACCTCCTCTGCAGTGCAGAAAGTTGAGTCAGGTATCTATGTAATCAGATAAAGTAGCCCAAAGACAGGTAAATTTTCTGTGTGTGAGTTTGCCATCAGTCACCTAAATCTTACACAATATAGTCCAAAGTTTTGGCAGATTATGAGCAGCCAGTTTTCAGAGATGAAACACAAAATCATTCAGGTTGGAAAAAGCCTCCAAGAGTGAGTCCAACCTTTGACCAATCACCACCTCACCAACTGAATCACAGCACCGAGTGCCACATTGAGTTGCTTCTTAAACACTTCCAGAAGTGGTGACTCCATCACCTTCCTGGGCAGGGCGTTCCTATGCTTGACAACCATTTCCATGTAGAAATTCTTCCTGCTGTCCAACCTAAATTTCCCCTGGCATGGCTTAAGACTGTGTCCTCTTGTCCCGTTGCTCGTTGCCTGGCAGAAGAGGCTGACCATCACCTGGCTACAGCCTCCTTTCAGGCACTTGTAGAGAGTGACAAGGTTCCCCCTGAGCCTCCTTTTCTCCAGGCTAAGCACCCCCAGCTCCCTCACACACTCCTCACAGAACTTGTGCTCCAGACCCCTCACCAGCCTCGTTGCCCTTGTCTGGATACACTCCAGCACCTCGATGTCTTGTTTGCCCAGAACTGGAACAAAACACTCAAAATTTGCAAAGTTGAAAAATCACAGTGAGGCTGATGAAAAAATTAATAATTTAATTCCCAAATAGGGAAAAATTAAGCAAACACACTTTTGAAGTCTGTATACCAAATGAAAATTTTCTCATGCATTTAACACATATCCAAGTGTATGAATCATTTGTTTGATAGAGACACACAAAGGCCTTTGAGGATTTCTTCTCTGGTTTCATAATATATTTATATCATACTCTGGGAGACCCCAATCTGCACATGCACTACTATATTTAATGCATGGAAATGTAAAAAACTTCAGGGATTGGTGTGGTACATTCTTCTACACAGCTGAGACCTACAGCAATCTGAGAACATTTAATCAACCTTTAAAGTGCATTCATCTCTGTACCCTACACACATATTACTCTCCAGGAAATATTTAAGTAAGTGCATTCATTGCATTTAAACATTTTAATCCCCTTTTAAGATGGAATTTAATCTTTCAGATGTGAAATCTTTGCTCTCATTGCTCAGGAAACTCCCTCTTTCTTTTAATTCTTACAATTGATATGTAAAGTATAGAGCAATTTCTTTTATGGCTGCTGATTTATCCATCATATGCTATTAAATACTTCCAATATGAAACTGCTTAAATTACTGGGAAAAAATTAGCTGAAGTTAACAAATGCTACATTATACAACTCTGAATTAAAAATATACATTTTAACAGAATGATAAAATATGCTGTACCATTAAATAATTAAAACTGAATGTTTTTCTTTCTATACTGAGTTACTGTGTGTGTTCTAAATTAGTATTATTTCTAATTGTGTTTGTCTTAAAAATTACAGGGAAGCACTTAAAAATTAGCTACAGATTAGACATTTCATATATTTGAGATAAATAATTACTTATTCTGGGCCAATACAGCGTGTCTGTGTGTGCACATCCATGGAGGCTACAAAAACTCACATCTTGCCTACTGCTCAGGTAAAATGGTGATGGCTGATTGAACAAATATCTAGAGAAACAATGGGTGAATGAGAGCCCTACAAAGCAAAAATGCAATACATACAGAAGTATGGGTAAGGGTGAGTAGGTGTCTGAAACAGCAAACTCCTTACACTCAGGTGCTTAGATGAAAAGTGGGTTTGCCCACGACAATACAAGCTTTAACATTTTACTGCATGTTCCACCTTCACCTCATGGCTTAACAGGAGTATCTGGGGAAAGTGCAAAGCAGTGTGAACATTACTGCAAAACAGAATTCCCACGTTGTCCTCATTCTGCTCTTCACAGGAGTAACTGTGAAATTTGGCATACATGGAAGCCTTTACTACTGGCATTCAAAGCTGTTAAAAATCTCCTCCAGGACTGGTGCTGTGACATTTCACCCAAAGCATGGCTTATGCCCAAGAATAAAGAACAGTAAGGATTCCAGCTAAGACTACCTTGGGATATCAGAATTACCCACTGGGACTACCATCCCCTGCAGGGCAAATGTGGAGTCCTTGCCTCACACCTGCCATACAGTGAGCTTAGCTCAGCTAATCCATTCATTAAGTGTGCTCCAAAATCCATAAAGTCACTTGTGTATTGAAAGGCAGCACAGACATGCAAAACAGAATGTCAGAAAACTCTAGTAATATGCTTATCTTATTGCCAAATCAGGAGTTTTCAGGCTAGATCTGTGGTAAAAGCTAGGAATTTTGAAACCAGCAAAGTAAGAGATAGAGAGATCCTTCTAAAAAGAGTTGATGCAGATGTAAACAGCTGGAGGTAAGTTAGGACAGCTCTAAGGCAGTCAGCAAGTAACACAAATGCAGAAACAGGCTGCCCTACCTCTCCTTAGTTCATGTCCTCTACTACCCATGCAAGGACAGGAGAATCCAGTCTTATGCTTTGACTCCAAGCCAGATAGAAAACCTGCCTGGAACTCTGAGGCACTAATTACAGTATTACAGCTAAGAGGAGCTGAAGATACTTAAGGCTGTCATATATAACCACTTGTGTTGCAGTGCAAATATATTAAACACAGAAACAAAGAGACCAGCATTCAAGAGACATCCAATTTCAGAAGAGAGATTTAGCTTTTAATTGAAAACATTGCTCACTGTTTAAGTTATCTTCTGCTTCAAACCCATTACAGATATAAAGCTTCTTTAGCTTTCAGTGAGGTCCATAAATTAAATATGAAAGAAGTGCCCTTGGCATACTGTCATAGACTAATAGAAAGTAAACATAAACTGCATTTGTTAACAGATACCTAAACAGTTTCACTGCAAGTAGCTTTTATTTGAACACTGGCTCCAGGAACATGTCACATATGCAGAGTTAAATATGGGAAAAGTACATAATAGTAAATATCTTGTGACAAATAAATGAAAAAAAAAAAAAAGAAAATTACTGGGTTTTATCTTTTTATCTTATCTTTTTATCTTTTTAAAAGGGGAAGACAAAATGTGCAGCAATAAAATAATAGTTTGTAAATCCAAATAATGAGTCCCTTTAAAAATCTTATGAGAACTTTAAAGATTAATTGTATCTCATTAACTACAGCGCTCAAAACCCCACAGATTCATAGTATAGTAGGAGAAAAAGTATTAGAATATAAACTATTTAGTGATTCTGTAGATCAAACAAATTCAGGCTGTGAACCTACATTCCATACCTTATTGCAACAACTCCATGAATCCATTCTCTTATTTTTTTTGTCAGTGAAAGGAAGCATAAGAAAGACTGAATTTCAGATGTTAAACTGTAGCACTCCTCATAAAGAGACACCTATAAGACACTGATCAATCTGTCACTTTTGCCTAGGCAAATACTCTTCCCAGAGTACATCACACTTCAAAGCAGAGATCACATCACTTTACCTCCCTTTTAGAATACTCCCTCTATAGGCTTAATTATTTTTGCTGTAAGTCTAGACTGCAGCAGCATTTCAAGACTTATAAAACAAATGTCATAAATCTGGAAGACACACACTAATCATATATATCACAGTCCTAGTCAGTTTGAAAGCTCTGCACTTGGACACTATGATCTGGAATGTCAGTGGTTGTCCTTTGCTCTGAATTTCCAATTGCTAAATTTATCACATCACAAAACAGCTTGCAGTTAAACTTCAAGTTATTTCATTTTTGATGTAAATAATTGATGGCAACAATGAAATACAAAGTAAGATGTAAATTGAGTTCAGCTTACAGAACAATGTATCTCAAAGGAATTATCCAACATTCAGAATTTCTCTACTGTGTTTTTATATGAGCTATTTTTGCAATAACACACTTGGAGTTATTGTTTCCCTTTTGAATTCTTTTTTACATAAATCATACAAACATCTCAGCTGAGCTTGAAGTACCTAGTGACCATAACTAAACTGTCCAGTGTATCAGTTGGTGATATTACTTCTGCAAGCAAGCACTTTCTTCTCTAAGAATTTTTACTATCAGTTTCCTAGCTCTACATGAACTTCCAGTACATCATAATTTAAGCACCTGGGGTGAGATCTTATCAAATATAAACTGAATTTTGCCACCAGCTATGAAGTTCAGGTTCCTTATAAGTCAAACACAGAAATTTTAATTTTCATAACTCTAAGAGATGATTTTGCAGTCCTTCTTTACATCAGGTATCAGTAGCACTGTTTCATCAAACAAGGGAGGAATCACCTTAAAAAGGGTGACAAAGCATTTATTAAGGGCTTCATAGTAAAGCCCTGCCTGCATCAAATACAAAGTAACAGCTATAAGAGGGTTTGTACTCCAGAAATCTGATACTACTTGGCAAAGGTACTAATAGTGAAACCTGGTCATTGCTAAGACTTGGAAATAAAGCCTAGCAGTGAGATATGAATCCTTCAAAGGCATTTCAGAAGAGGCTAGAAGCACTGGATTATCCCAAATCCATGCACCTCTGATGCTCCTCATCCAGCAGACATCTCCTACATACCTCTGTCAGCCTCATGAAGAACACAGCAGCCTGCAACAGTGACTGCACACAACCTGTGCAATGCTGCACCAGCCCTGAAGGGCACATCTAAACCTGCCCAGGTAAACCTCCATTTGTGCACCCTAGAGAGGTCCAGCAGGCTTCTAGGTGGCCCCTGACAGTGATTTTGTTTTCAAGGTACCACTGGCCCCAGTGGCCCACAAGGACAATTTAGACACACTGTACTGAGATAACGCTGAAAATAAGTGAAATGCATAATCTTACTCTTGTTCTCTGGTATGCTATGGCTATTTTGTAATCCTGAGTAATGATGGACAATTGTATAAAAACAACAATCCTCCCCACCAGCAAACAGATGGTAAAGCTGGGTAAATTAGAATAAAGATCAAGGACACATTTTCAGTAATTATGATGAGTAACTACTGAAACATCTACAAAAGGAAGTTACGTTTTCTCTATTTACTGACTTTCACAAGTCAAGACTGCAGGCTTTTCTTGTTTATGTGCTTTATTTACCACATTCAATATGGCTGTTAAGTTTCATATTAGAACAACGGGATTGAACTTCTGGTTTGCTTAACTCATGATGTCAGTCTAGATGATCTAAAGTCTTTTCACAACTACAAGTTGTGAAAAATGTATTTTTGATGTACATATCTAAAATTAATTACCTCATAAAAAACCCCAACACCTTTATTATAGAAGAAACTTTACAGTAAATAACTTCTGGAGAAAAAAGTAAAATCACTACAGTTAAAAGTACAGATTCATAAAAAAATTTTTCTATAAGTTTTCCTGCTCACTAAATTTCAGACTTGATAAATATATTAGGACACCTTTCCAAAGACATAACAGAGGTATTAGAATTACCCGAGTGTTTGAATTTAAAGAGATTATTTTAGTCGCTTACAGTTTTCATTTTCAGAAATACATACTTAAGGACAGGATTTAACAGAACAAAAAGAGATATAGGGTGGTTTTGTGAAAGCTTCTTGTAAAATGGCAGCAACAACAAAACATGTAAAACAGCTTTTCATAGATCTCTTCTTTTTCATAAGGTAAAGTGCAAAAAGTGTAAAGATATATGTGTTCATGGGAAAAATTAGCATTTAAATACAGAATTACATAAAAATATCTAATTCTTAATATTTTTGCTAGAACTTCACCCCTTTAAAGGGTGGAAAACCAACATTACTATCAGTCTGAATTGTTACCTCTCCCTTTCTCTCACTGCCCTCTCTCCAAGAATTCAACTTCCACCAGGCTAGAATAGATCTATGGTGGGTAACCTCTCAGAATATTTGTTCTTCTTCTTCTTCTCCCCCTGCCCCAGTATCAAAGAGACCTGCATTCCTAAGCACACTAATCACCAAGTTCAAGATGTACTATCAATATGCCTCGTGGAAAAACCTCTAAACATATGGGTTGAAAAGTTAGTACTGTTAGAAACCAGGCATGTGTAGCAGCAGCTGTCTTACTTGGCATAGCCTTTGTCAAGTTTTCTGGCACAAGTTTCACAACCACAGGCTTCTAATGGCCACTGGTATCAATCAACATGCTTGGACTAATTCTGAACATAGAAGTTTCACATTTCAAGAAGTTTCACATTCTAACAACTATTTTAAGTCAGTAAGCCTGATCGAATACACAGGAACATGCTCATTGCTAGCCCAGGGGCATGGCACCTTGCCTGCCTTGCTGCCAGCTAAGATACCAGGAAAAGAACAGTGGAAACTAAATCCACTTTAAGGACAGAACACATTCAGTTGGCCAGGGAGAATGCCAACTACAGTATCATGTTTGATTCTTAAACACTAATGACTGATGCATGGCAACAACCCCAAAGGGAAATACTCACCTGCTATTCTAGCAGTACATAAAGCACATTTTCAGGAGGTATTTTTTAACACTATCTGCAGGAATTCTGTTTTGTAACTCTATGCTATTAATAAATCTTATAATTTTGATCTAAATTTACCCTCTTGCCCAAATCCTGAAATAGAGGGGGAACAGAAACTTTATTTGGAATGCAATAACTACACAAAGAACACAAAGAGAAAAAAGTAATAATAAGCTTCAGTTAAAACAATGACATACCACTGAGAGAACTACTCACAGTGAACTACTGTGAGAATAAAGGTGTAAACCCCTCATCCTCAGTGACACTAAAGATACTGCTGATATTCAACCACATTGAAGTTAAAATTGTGCCTGGCTAAATCACGTGTCTCATCTTGAGCAAGAAAGAAGAAATTGTTTTGAAAATATTCTAAAACCCTTTTTTATTACTTTTCTTCCTCAGCATATTTGCAACATTCTTCCTGTCTGAGCTATTGGCTGTCATCTCCATGTAATCTGTCTCACAGAACAATGGAGGAAGAAAAATGATTCTCCAGGGTTTACCAGAGACTCTTCAAATGGTACCTTGCACTGAGCTCAACACCTGAACATGTCACACTTGGTTGCAAGGTCATTACAGTACAGAAATGTGTATCTCTTGATGAACAATGCATAGAACTGCAGGGAAAAAATGCAGTCACTCTAATTATAAGTATGAAATAAAATTGAAATAATTTTAAATTTTATTATAAAAACCTAGAATTTATAAGGATAGTGCAGAAACTGAACAAGATATACCTGGGTGGTATTAACTTTAAATACTGAGAAGTCAGTGAGACCAGAAATGATGAATTTGGAAGTAGGTGTTTCTCATGGAATTACCTCTTTGATAACTACAAAACTTTCAGCCTAAATGGCAGAGTTTCTTATTATTTGTGAAGGAATCTTAGTCAGATGGAGCAGCATATAAAGTAATGCAGGTCAGAAAAAAGACAGCAGTTACATGCACACATTGAGCAGTGAGAGAAATCCTCAAAGGTTTTTGTTAAGAAAGGTCCACGATTTTGCTATGCATTTGTACCATATACTTAAGATTATCCTATCTCTTGCAGTTGAGACACTTTTGCCATTGACAAATGAAGTGTCCTGCTAAGCACAGCTAATCCCTGCCAGCCCAGATCCATCTCTCCAGCATTCCACTGATGCAGATTCAAGCTACCTCCAAGTAGCTGAAGGAGGATGTGAAAGCTGAATAAACAAGCAGACACATGAATGCTCAGTTAAGGGTTATATGCTATTGTTACTCTTCACTGGCTCTTTTGCTAAGTCAGTTTTACAGCAGCATTTGCAGAATCAATATATAACAAATACTTACGTTTGATGCTGGCCAACCTACTTTTGGGCAATGAAGTGTCTACAGCTGCTGAAAATAAGAAAAACACCAAATGTGAGTGACTCAATATTTACTTAGTATATGTGATAGCTAGAAAAATGGAGTAACAAACCAACACAGAAAAAGACTAATTTAATTGTTTATTTTAAAATATTCTAGTTACTGTGTACCTAAAGTATTAGGTTGTCATTAATATGGCCACAGGATTTGAGATAAAGCTCTCTGGGTAAAACACATATTTAAAGGAAAAATCATCACTTAAATGAAGACTCCTTTCAAAAGGTTTCTGTACATTTTGTTCTGATAGCATTTACCTGCATCCCTGAGGATACTGAGAATGTCATGAGACATAACATTGTGAGTATTGTAGTTGTGAGGATGGACTCTGTCAGTAACATGATTTTCTCATTTACACAGGGCAATTTTCACAGTCATTAGAACTTGTTATTACTATTCATTGCAAGATGAACAAAAGATTATTAAGTTTTTGAAATAAAAATAATAAAAGACATTGTGATCTGAGTTTAAGTAGAAATGTTCTGCCTTCATTCCTAAAATAATTTCTGTATATTTGCTGTTATGACTGTCACTATGACCTTCAGTTCAGCCTATTATTTCATAATTCATTATTTCATCAAAAGCAGAATGAAGCCAATACAGCACAAAGTGCTCTAAAATTAAGGTAGAATCTTTGGTAACATTTAAGGAAAATGTTTTCATACAAGACTTCCCATCTCAATCATACATAAGTATTATTAAGTAGAAACCATCTCTCCTTGCTGACACATGTATGGGTAAGAAAAAGCAATTTTCTACAATCCAGTCATCCCATCTTGGTATGAGGCTATTCTGAGAGACTGAGGTAAATTTAGGGGGAGACAGTTCATTCATACATGCACATTTTTACCTTTGGCTGCAAGAACTCTGTTATAATGAACCACCATGTGATCTCTGATCAGGTATTGGCTAGCTAGATTTCGAGAGGAGCAAATGCAGAAAGCTGTAAGATTAAAATACATTTGAACATTGGAAAGGCAAGCAAAAGAATACTACAATTTTAAACAGTTATTAACTGCAATTCAAACTCACAAACTTTAAGACACTGTTTAACTTTGCTCAAAGGCAGTATTTTTTTTATCAGTTACTATCACACGAAATCATCATGTCTCCTTTTTCTTTCCTCAATGAGCCATTAATTCAATAAATAGCTGCAAAAGTAGCTGAAATTGTACTACAAAAATGTTAACATGGAAACTTCCTGTTCTTCACTCTATGTTCTTTTTAGAAAAAAAGGTGTCTGAGGTGTCAGTATAGCACAGAATCACAAACTAGCCCATGTAAACTACTGGCTCTAAAGGAATGCATTTAACTTCAGGGGTTCTTTAATGTGGTAAACATATCTATATATATATGTCTATATATATAAGTATATTACAGCTAACAGAGATGGGAGATCTTTATATATTTGTTCATCTTGCTACCAATTTGTAGTCAGCAGTAAAGTCAAGGTAAAACTAACTCCTTGAAAGTATTTTCAGTAATGCATACTAAACATAAGTACTATTAAACTACTCCAAATAAGCTTGATACAGAAGTTTTAAGAAAAAATTAAGCACAAAATCAATGAATTCACATAAATGGAACCAAGTCAACCTGATGAAAGTACATGTTACTTACCATTACTTTTATTACTTAAGTGTCCTTTAAATGGACTTGCTGGACCACATCTGGGAATGACAAGACCTGAGCATTCATTCATCTTAACTAAACATGAAACAAAAACCAAAGTTAGAAAAAAATCCCCACGCATATTTTTATAGACTAGATAAAGTCTTTCTCCAAAAAATGCAAGAATGGTTCTTCAAAATCTTCTTCAATCATTTTATAATCACTGAACTATTAATGTAGTTAAATAATTTAATCTAAACACCAAGATGCAATGATAGCGCTCTCAGTGGTTCAGTGAGCTAAACAGCAGAACAGACCATCAGAACACTTTAGTCTGAACGTAACACTGGTCATTAAACTCTACAGAGATACAGTCACAATTCTGTTTCTATGCTAACCTCTAGTTTGTTTCAAAGTTCATGGCACTTTGATAGACTGGGAATTCCACAGACAAGCGGAGATTCTTAAAACTTAAACAACCAGTTGCTCTGGAAACTGAGAGAACGTGGATTAAAAGATCTGCATCTCCTCTTTGAAAACCTGCGGCTGTCATGCAACCTAAGATTTAAAAACTGGCTTTAGAACAAATTTGTTTTAGAACAAATTTGGACAGGAGAAATGCCAGGACTACAAATACTAGTGCATACAGTGCATTGCTTTAAGGCATTCAAGCTATATAAAATGTAACCAAAACAAACAGGATGTTTTTAACAGGGTAAGTATACCAACCACACTTACTTAACATCAATTCTAAAACTGTACAGACAAGTTCTACAAATTTAATACTATTAACTATCAAAGTCCATGTGGTCTTCCCATCCCCACTGTAGTTCTCAGCTGTCATTTCAAGGCTCTGCAACCACCATGCAGGTGAAGTGGGTAACTCAACTGCTCTACTGCTCCTGCTGACCTCTGGCTTTCCCCCTTTCAGCCCATGAAGAAGCGCACTGGACCTTCCCAGTATGAGCAGGAATCTCCTCCCAGTAACCTCAGCTGGGGTGATAAAGGCTGTTTACCTTTACAAACTGACCAGGGGGCAGGGAGCCATGGTGACAGCCATGCCACACATGGCAACAGCCCCTCATTCCACCTCTCACAGCTCACCTCCTGCATGCCCAGCACCTGGCTCTCCAGGGCTTCTTTTTCATTTCCCACTGTTATATCATGATTGGTAAAGTACTATTGCAATTACATATATAACTACCATGGTATGTAACTCTGTATTTAAGTTCAACAGCGTGTTGCACAAGATGGTGAACATGGTGTCTTAAATATTAATTAGCAGAGATTGCAGCAAAACAAACCATTCATTTAACAATGTTTTAACATTATTTACTCAAGGCCTTATAAAAAAGCCATACTGTACTAAATTTTGAATGACTACTGCTAGTATAGGAGGCTATAAAAAATATCTTAAGAAAAAAATTAAAATAATTTTCCCCTGTTGTGAAATAATACTAAATTTGGATCAACAGATTCAACCTTTCTTACAAAGCACAGAAAATACAAGGGCAATCTTGAATTACTTTCATACTTTGAAAAGCCAGCCTTTATACAGTACAGGCTTCTGTGTATTTACAGTAGTAGCTGTGGTGTTTGCAGTAACAGCACTCTCACTTCTTTTGCTGTGAAGTTGCCAGATCAGCAGTTGGAAAAAAAAAGAAGAAAATGCTCTTGGAGATTTTTTCAACACTATCCTGCAATTTGTTTAACTTTTTACTGTTATCTTTAAATACAAAGGACAACACTCCTGCTCATCTGTATCGATTTCAAATGGCTCATTCCCCTCATGGCACAACTCTTCCTTATCTCAGTTTGTAATTTAAACTGAGATACATATGGACAAACAATAAATTATTTTTCAAATATTAAAATTCCAACATACATTTATTATATTTATTAGATTCAGAATGTTTTCACAATGACTGCAAACCTTTTCCAATAAAGCATTTATGTCCTGTTAAAATATTTTATTTCTCTACCATACATTACTACATACAGTAATGTATCCACAGTCTAGCTGGATCCACCCCGAAACCCATGACTTCCAGAATTTACAACATGCAGTTGTTGGAAGAATGCAAGTCTTTGGGAGGACTTGAATATTAGATTATAAATTTTAGTTGATAGAATTTTCTCTAGTGATAAAAACCTGCATGCATATATACCTGAAATCTGGATTACAGCAGACAACTGGGAATCAGAAGTGTTTCATTTACAATTGCTTAAATAACCTAAATATTCTACTGCTTTTTGTGCTTCAGAGCTTGGCTATAATTCCAGAGGGAAGAATCTGTGGTATTGTTAGGTAAATGCTTACAGTACCACTGACTCACCCTTATGTGACAGAATCCTAGAAGGGCAAACATGATCACTTTAAAAAAAAACAGACACTGCTCTCTCTACAATTGATTCTCTTCAGGTAAGCTAAATGACTTTGTCCCACATTAAACACCATCAGGGACACTCAGAAACCTGTTGCTTTTTATGTCTTCAGCTGGACACACAACTGCTCAGCACTGCAAGACTGGACTTTACAAGGTTCACTTGCTTTGCATCACCAGCAGATGGCACAGCGGAAATTCTACAGGAAAAACTGTCTGCTGGTTCGGTCCTTTACAATTCATTTGTACCTGGCTTGTACCCGGGGAAGGAGCAGAGAGGAAAAAAGGAGTTGGCATCACTATTTCACAGGTGAAAAAAGCTGTCAAAAAGTGTCAGTCGGGAAAAGTAAAGAACATTTCTATATCCTCTACTTGGACTATGGACATAGAGACGGCACAGAAATCACTCTTATGGTGAAAACACATGTTGCTAATGTCAGAGAAGAAACTGGAGAATTTGGTATGGGCAGGCTCTTTTTACCTTCCTGAAGGCAGAAAGTGCTAATGGTCAAAAGTTTCACAGCTATCATTTCAGGCTGTCTTTTCCCTTGAACAGGTATTTATTTAGATTCCAGCTGTATTTTCAGTTATTTGCACAACAGCAGAAACAAACTGAAGGCTTAGATATATGAAGAGAATTTTAAAGAAGGTGGGATTTTCAGTAATTTACAGCTAATCAAATATAAACCAAACAATGGGAGGATAACTCCAAAAAAATCTTTGATATATGACACATGTAACTATCTGATCTAAACGTAAATCTCCTTATAGATATAAGTGGACCATCCTCACTGAATATAAAATTAGGATTTTCATACTGTGTTCTCCTAAAGTACAGACAGCAAACAAATGAAATACTTCTAAAAATTTATTTGATCTTCTAGATCCTTCTATGACACTAAGCAACAATAAAGAAAAAACTAAAACAGCTTTCTCTAATATTTTTTCCAGCTGGTATCTAACGTAAGTAATAACTACATTATTCCAAAGAAAACAGAAAGATATTTGTTTAAATTCTAGTTTTATTTTAATTTAAAATGCATCCTATCCTAATTTCTGATTTTACAGTATTAAAAGTTATAAAAATTAGCAGTTTATTTTGTTTCCTGGTTGTTAGTGGATAGGCATCATTTATAGAAATGATTTTTCCACAAAGCCATTTCAGATTTGGAGCGTGAATACATACTGGAAAGAAGCCCAGTCTTTCATTACCATGTTCTCCCAGAAAAGATTTTAAACACAAGTATTAGTCTTACTATTTTTATAACAAACATGTACTTCAGTCATAGCAAATGAAAATTAAATAAATAAAGCAATCTATCATGCTACCCTTACCCATCAAGACTTGCTACTTTAAAGATAATCCATGAAAATACAGAGATCTTAGAGGGGATATTGGATATAGGCATCTAAATCCAGCACTACAAGACATCAAACCTTATCTAGAGACCTGTGAACACTGTAATTTCCAGCAGGCAGCTCCCAGACCTTAGCCTGGGTTCAAACAACCCTCAGCCCCAGGTGGATTTAGACCTCAGGTCTCCCCAGCTGTTCCAGAAGAATATGCTTATCACTGTCAATACTGACCCTTCTGTGCAGCAGTTTGGTTTTGGGGGCTCCAGCACTCTTGCATTCCTAGCTCTATAGTGGCCTCCTCTCAGCTGGCAATGCAAAACACCTCTGCCTCTAACAGACTAGAATTGCATCATTTGCAAGAGATTTGGGCATTTGATCCCTCTGAGACTGATAAGGACCCAAGCTGACAAATGCTTTGCAAAGACTCCGGCTACTGCAGTGATTTATAAAGGTTTGCTATTCTTGCTTCTTTAACTGCCTACTCTTTTTCTTCCTTTTTTACTTCCCTAATATCTCAATGCTCTAAACCAGAAATAGTTAAAGAGACACCTTTCCACAAGTGAGTAATTCAGGCAACAACATGCAGACGGTTTGTGCTGTGAATTTCATACACATCAAGGATGTCTGCCATTACCACCCTTATTCTACCAACCAGTTTTATGACCTCTTCAGTGGGCTTCCTGCTATGAATTAACTCTGCTAACTCTATACAACTAACAGTACACAACAACACTAATGCTGCACACATGCTGAGGAAAGAACAAAACTGGTTTAAATAATCTCTGTGAAATCCGAAATTACTTCAAGCAGTGATGGAAACTCCTTTAAGAATTTTATCTAATATGTCTGACAAGGTCATACTTAAAGAATTGAATTATAACCTGAAATACATGTTCCTTGCCTTTTGTTACTAGGAGAATTATCAAACCAGAGTATCCATTAATTCTTTATGCTACAGAGATTTTTGTATATATGAATACAACACAGAAATACACAGAGGAAAGATGATAGCTCCGAGTACATTAAAAGATTAACCTAGTTATGAAAATCCACATTGGATTTAAACTTTATTTAAATAAGAAACTAATTTTTTCTATTTTTAACTGTTTTCCCTTCACATTAGCACAATATACTCAAAAACCCCCCATATTCTGTTAGTACTACTAATGAGGCCAGGCCTCCTATTCATGTAGCTTACATCTTTGTACCATCCCCCCTAAACTCCTTTCAATATCCCCAATTTGCTGCCTCTTCCTTACCTGTGGCCATTCCTCCCCTCAAACACTCCCTACTTGCTCAGCTGTGGCCGACCAGGTGCTACAGGAACAATTGCTCATCTAGTTTAAGCTTCTCTGGTTGCTTATCCTTGGCTGCCTGGTTCTTACCCTCTACTTACATATCTGGGAATGAACTCAGAACAGAATGAGTTTCTCTACAAAATGTGCATTAATTTGTTGGGTTTTCTCCTGCCCAGCCTGGGTAATACCAATGCTCCTAGTTTATTCACAGATGGGTGAAGGTGGCAAACAGCTGCAGAAGTGGTTAGACAAAAAGGCCAGCAGAGAGCAGTGACCCACTCACAGACTCCTTCTCTAGGTGAAGAACACAGGGGCAAACATGGCAAGTCTCCACTGCTTTTCTGCAGCACCTATGCAACCATGAGAGGCCTTCAAACATGGCTTTAGATTTAGCCACTTACTGAATGCAGATACTGCTCCATTTTATTTGAAAGTTACAGTGAGGCAAAACAAGCATGTCATAATCCCACCTGTATTTTCTTTCCTGTTCATGCAAGTGAAACAAAAGCCTCTTGGACCCCTTTCTGGTTTTACTTATCAGTCGTGGGAATATAAAGCCTCACATGTGAAGTCATCTTTAAAATAATCTCATTTAAGATTTGTTAATAAATAGCAGAAATCACCAGCAGAAAGGATAGTCATTATTATCTAAACTTCCTAAAGCAAAACTCAAAGAATAGAGACCCAGGAAATCACAACACTCCAATTATGAAATAAAGTCCCAAATTTTCCATCTGAATTCTGCATGGGATCATTAGTGTCACAGGCAAAATATGATAAAAATTATACATCTCCTGACCAGCACTATACATAACCTCCTAAGCCATTAATTAGATGGGTGCTATTTATACACTTACTATGCTGGATTACACAAAAGCTCTTCTATACACATACTCTCAATACCTAAGAGTTAGGTCTCTCAGACCTTTAGAATTAATAATCTTAGAGTATTCTGTATTAATTAAAACCATGCAACCAAAATTGTATTTCAAGAGTCAAACCCTCCTCTGAAAAATTTAAGGAACCTAATTAAATAATACAGTAGCCTCGAGTCATATCTGATTACATAACTCTGGAAAAATATTTGTTAAAATTTTTCTAGCAATAGGCTTCAGCAAGCAAAGTTCTGTATGCAAACTCTTGCTCTATTCACACTTCAAAAGCAGAAACAGCTGTGTGTGTCAGTAGCACAACTGTGATAAGAACTGCAGGCAAAAGAAAATGAATTTATGTCAGTTTGTTACAACTACCTGGAAGGAGGCTGTGATGAGGTGGGTATCAGACTCTTCACCCAATCAGTGTGTAATTTCAGTTAAAATTATTATGATTCAAATAAAACTTGTAAATGTCCTTCCTTCTTTGAAGACATAACTAGATAATTTTCCATCTTTCTTGTTGGCCAAAGGAAATTTCAGCTTCTAAAAACTGGTGCTACCAAAAAAAGAATTTAGTAAATTTAATAAGCTATTTGTTCAAGTGATAAATAAAAAAAGAATTTAAAAAAAAATAGTTCACAAGTCTCTGTGTTAACACCCTTTCAGCTCTAGTCAGATTAATGCAAAGACTTCCTACAATGCAAGAAAAAATCTAAATAAGATGACGTTGTCTATGAACATGTGAAGCATTTAAATTTTGTTTTAAAATCCTGTGCAAATTGCCTAAAGCTAACAGCAGCCTCCATGCAGCAGTAATGATGAGCTCCCCACTCAGCCCCACTTTATGCTGTCAGACAGAAGTGGCCCAAATGTGTGTCCTTGATTAACAGTAAGTGCACGGTGCTGTCAGGTATTGCTGTTCCTGAACACATACCTGAACAGCAATGGGCATTAAACAGCCCAAGGCAGGGGACTGGATTTAAGCAACAAAGCTGGTTTAAAATTACAGTATTCAGATTATTTGAGGTCATACTACAAATCTGTGAGTATATTAACTGTGAGTATATTAACTCCTGAAAATACAACAGTAAATAACTTCAAGGTTTATACCTGGAATTAGGGAAAAACACAGCAGATTAATTCTTTGGTATTTCTAGGAGGGTAAAAAAATCTCAGCCTTATTTGAACTTTGACAAGACCTACACGAAAATCCTAAATACTCTGATATATTAAAAATATATCTATTTTCTCAGTATTCTCGCTAGACAAAACAAGGCCTGATACAAACAAGCGCCACATTTTGGTTCTTTAAAATGATGAGGCTAAGACTGAACAAGAAACTTTGCATGGCATACAACCAGGACATGGAATAGTGTATCCCACTTTCTCTGTACTAATGTTTTAGATACAACTCTTTTGGGAAACCATAAATATGATGTGCTTTCCTCCTTTCATGAACTGCAAGCAACCCAGCGGCTGTTCTGCCAAGTTTGCTCAGGCACACAGATTTCCCGCTCAGCTCAGTGTATTAGTCTGTCTGTCTGCCTGTGCTAATCCTTGCTCTCTGTAAGGAGCCTGAGAACCCCCACATGGACTGTTCAGCCACACAATTCTGCCTCCATTGTGACCTCCTATGCAGACAGGCAATGGCTTCCCAATTTAACAGACACACAGTAATTCTTCCCTACTTTTGAACTTTTTTTGCTAAACAGAAGTCATTCAGGTAAAGCTTGCTGCAACCTGAATGAAATTTAGATCTTGACTCCTACTTATTCTCTTTTCACAGTCAACAATTGGCATGCTTTCTGATTGTCTATAGAAGCATTTTGACAATAGCAAGAATAGTCAGAAAAAGGATGTATTTGTCATAAAACTTTCTTCATATTATGTAAGACAGCATAAAAATTTGGTGTACAAGATACTAGTTTTTGCTCTGAATTTTATATTCCTATATAGTATTATAATTTATGTTCAAACTCTACTTTGATATCAGACATCTTCTGAAGTGGCATCTGTCACTGTCTCCAAAGATTGGAACTGACACTGAGATACAACACAACAGCCTAATGTTATCTCAAATGGCTCTGATTTTATGCAGCCATGTATGATCTTGACATTACAACGCAGCACTGAATAATTCCTACCACTGTTTTACATTATGCACGTAATCAAGTTTATACCTCAAAATATTTTAGGTATTTTCCAAAAGCCACAGTTGGCTCATGCAAGCATTTTCGCATGTTTGCACCCTTTTTTATCATGAATGACAAGTGCCCCTAGGACTATTCATAGGAACAGGGCACGGATGGCTAAATGTGGGTAAGGAATCACTTTATAGGACCTTCAAAACTTCTGAGTCTTTTATTTTTCAACTACACTCGCATTAAAATCCCACCAAACCAAAACACTTTGATCTACAGCTAAACACCGTGGGACGCTGTACACACAGAGTACAATCCAATATAACCCATGAATAACAGCTTTGGAGAAGACGAAAGTTAACTAAGAAAAGATGCCGGCAAAGAAATCCCGGCAGCCTGAAGCGCTGCCCCAGCAGCACTCGATGCCGGTACCGTAAGGAGGCACCGTGGGGAGACGGCTGTAGCGCGCACAGTTCCAGGCCCGACTCTGGGAGGATTACAGCCAGTCCCGGGCCGTACGTATCCCTCCCCGAGCGGCGGCACCCGGCTCCCTCCCCCGCCGGCTCCCTGCCCTGCCGGCTCCCTCCCCCGCCGCCCTGCCGGCTCCCTCCCCCGCCGCCCCGCCGGCTCCCTGCCCCGCCGGCTCCTTGCCCCGCGGCCCTGCCGGCTCCCTCCCCCGCCGCCCCGCCGGCTCCCTGCCCCGCCGGCTCCTTGCCCCGCGGCCCTGCCGGCTCCCTGCCCTGCCGGCTCCCTGCCCGAGCGGCGGCACCCGGCTCCCTGCCCCGCCGGCTCCCCGCGCGGCACGGCCGGGCCGGCAGCGCTCGGGGCGGCCGCGAGGGCAGGAGCGAGGCGCGATCCCCCCGAGCCCCGCAGTTCGGGCGGCCCCCGAGCTCCGTGGGGCCCCGTCCCGGCTCCGTGGGCTCCGTGCTCACTCACACACGCCAGCGGGGAAGGCGGAGGCGCCGCCTGCCCCCAGTCCCGGGCGAGACGGGCCGCGCCCCGCACCCCCACGGCCGGCAGGGTCGGGGGAGGCCGGAAGGCAACGCGTCCCCCGGGCTGCGGCCGCCGCCCCGCCGCGGCCGGCACTCCCCGCTCCTCCCGCAGCCGCCACCGAGCCCCCCGCACCTTGGCTCCGCCTGCTGCCGCCCTGCATCCTCAGCCCCATGCTCCCGGCCGGGCCCGAGGGGGCGGCGCCGGCCGGGCTCGGCGGCTGCGGCGGTTCGTCCCGCGGCGCGGGCGGGCGGCGCTCGGCGGGGCCCGCTCGGCGTTGCCATGGCGGCGGGCGCGCGGCGGCGGCGCGGGGCCTGGGCCGGGCCGGGCGGGGCCTCGGGCCCGAAACGCCCTTGCAGCGGGGAGGCGCTGTCCCCGGCCGTAACGGGCCCGCAGCAACCAAGCCTTTCCTCGGAACCTGACGGGAAGTTGAAGAATAATGAATGCCCCGGAGGAATTTACTGATATTTGAGAGAACGAGTAACAAAGCGAGAGCCTAGAGCGTTGCCAGTGCTTTACACTGAAGAAGTTAATCTCAATGTCTTTGAAAACGAACTGCACCTTAAAAATGAACCCCAAAATAACCTTTTAAAAAGCAGCCTTTGATCCCATCACTGATTAATGTATGCATGCCGATATGCTGAATTTGAACTTTGTGAAGAAGCAATAGGGTGATATTTACAGTTTGTCTGACAGGTTGCTATTTTCCTTAATCTGTCACAGACATGTTTTATGAAAAATCCTTTCCTTAGGATTTTTTCTCCTGAGAATCTGAGAGGCCTCGGGAACAAAATGTAAACAGTGATTATCTGCTGCTGTAGAACGCAAGAGGTGGATCCGTGATTGATCTCATGTGGTTGTTTCCAATTAATGGCCAATCACAGCCCGGCTGTCCGGACTGTCTCAGTCAGTCACAAGCCTTTGTTATAATTCCTTTTCTATTCTTAGCTAGCCTTCTGATGAAATCCTTTCTTCTATTCTTCTAGAATAGTTTTAATATAATATATATCATAAAATAATAAGCCTTCTGAAACATGAAATCAGGTCCTCGTCTCTTCTCTCGTCCTGGGACCCCTGCGAACACCACCACACTAATTAGGGAAATCTCTGAGGGTTTTTGTGCTTTTTGTGTGAAGATTTTTCTCACTGACCAGCCAGCAGTACTGCAGTCCCTTCCATAACCTAACACATCACAAGATCACATTGTCCCAGATGGAAGGACATTCCCCTTCACTATCTAGAAATAAGTATTAATTATAGGCTAAAGACAGTGTTTTATATTATTTGCTACACTTCCTTACATGCTAGAAAAATTCATTTGAATGTAGCTCAAAATCATAGCAAAATCAAGTGGATGTTACTTAAAAACAACTTTTCTTCCTTATTTCTACCTCAGTCAATGTTCCCACTTGGTCACACAAACATACATGCTGGTTTAAATCAGTAGTTTATCTGCCCCAGTACTTTGTGTAGACTCTACCAAATACTTCAAAAAAACTCTTCAGTAGGGTTCTGACTATTGAATGTTGTGATGTCCCTTTTAATTTTAGATGTACCAATTATGAAGTACTCCTTTGATGTAGCCTTAGTTTCTGTGATTCATGTTGTAGTTATCATTTTGGCAGTTTGTTTTCTGTTACATCTTCCTTAAATGTAGTTGGTGTCAAATTTGTCTGGGAGAGGTCAGGGAAAGAAATATATACCCTGGAAACTCACTGGTCCTCCATCTTCAGGCGGCCCTCTCTCTTTCAGACTGCTTTTTATATAAAAGCGTCAGTTCCTGTGGCATTTCAACTACTGTCAACCATAAGGTCACAAGCACCTTACTTTCTTGTCAAATCAAAATAATTGTATAGCATTTTGTCATTTTCCTTTATGTCTCTTGGATTTGAGGTCAATCTCTTGGAAAATATCTGCCAGGAAAAAGCTACAAAACCAAAAAAAACCACCATCCAAAGAGTTTTTGTGTGGGTTTTGTTTGTTTGTTAGCTTTTGTCAATTTTTTTTTGTGGTTTTATTTTTTGTTTTGTTTTATTTTGTTTATTTTTGGTAGTTTTTTTTTTTTTTTTCTCTGAAGCAGATTGTGTGTGAAATTAGAGATTTGGGGAAAGGGCTTCAGGAAATTATTTACCATTGTTCTTGTGTTTCAGGGCCTCTGAAACACAAAAGTATAAACCTCTGGTTTATACTTCGATACAATTCAGATTGTTAAATCTGTAGATTTTAAAGGTAGAGATAGTCTTTAAACAGTTTCCATTTCAGATACCTGAAGATACTGGAGAGAATAAAAGTAAGTGTACAAGATTCTCACCTCTATGTGGTTGGCTGTAATACTCTCTACTACAGAGATCATGTCACAGAAAACACTTGTCTCTGCTTTTTCAAAAACAAAACAAAAAATACCCCAAAATAAACCTGTTTATAGTTTTTTCTAGACTTTCAAAAGACTTTTTTGTTTGTTTCTTTTTCTGAATATAAGTTTCCCAAATACTCAGTTTGTAGTACTCAACATACAGTGTTAGGCTGTTCTGTACAAACCCATATGACAGATTTCTCATAGTCTCTTCCTTATTTATTCCTATGCTTTTCCCACCACATAGATAATTAAAACACATAAATGTAAGTAGGCATTTTTAGAAATATTCCCCTGGTTTCTAGGCAACGCTGAGGGAATGTAGAGATTTCCATTTGTTCCCTTTCAGTCAGCAGTTACAGCATCATAGAGTTATCCTGTCTCTGAAATTTTTGACCACCAGTGCCAACACATCCCAAAGCTTTATGTATTTCTAAGTGGTCTCACTTATGGGCCTGAGTGGCTTTTGGCCTCCTTTGGTCTGTGAGAGTATATATATTTTGAGTGTAATTAAAAAGTAATGCCATTTTATAATGGTGTACACATTAAGTACCATAATATGCATCAAACAACAACAACATCAAAAAAGCCTTAACAAAAATGGAATCAATTCTGGATTTTGATCTGCTCAAAAAAGTACAAAAATAAGTTACATAGATCACAGCAGAGATCTTACCACTGTTGAAGAGTAACATGTGAGAACCTGTAAAATTCATCCTTTCCCAATCTGAAAACAGGAAACATGGCAATCACTGTTGTTGTTTGTCAGCAGCAGGAATTTTCCCCTTTTCCTTAGGATGCATTACAACAGAACATGGTTTTAAAATGTGCCTTCACTGGGAGGGAAGGAAAGCACCAGGAACATGAGAGTCACATTTGCAAGTGTAGGTGAGCGTCTGTTCCCACCCTGGCATGGACTTAGGGAACAATTGCCTCCTTGTCTATTACTTCTGCCCTCTGCATCATCCAGTGTAGACACCTAACTGCTCTAAAAATGTTCAGCTCATAAATCAGCAACAAACCAACACAGAGAGAAATATGTCCAAAAAAAAGGAAATACCCCATGAGATGTCCACTTTTGCATGCTTAGCCCAGACAAGTTTCCATTCGTCTGAAAAAGATGGTGTGTCTGGCAGGATCTCAAACAGTTACCTGCTCACTTGGGAAAGAGATCTGTTTATAATGTCACAACTTTGCTTTTGTAGGATTTGGCTTTCTTGGAAAAATAGTTTGTGTGTACCCTGGAAAATTAATCTGCAGTTCTTTGGAGAGTCCTCCTCTTTCAAGCCATTGATTTTCTTTTATGCTTGGTTTTCCTTACAGCAGTCAAATGAGCATACATATGCAGGCAGGAAACAGCCCAACAAGATAGCACACTCTATTCACAGAGTACTCTAGAACAGTCCTAAATTCATCACAATGTGTACTTGATCATGGAAATAATTCTCCTGGGTTTACTTGAGTATTTATTTGGCATAAGTGCCCTATCTCAGTGCAGATTGTCACCTGCCTGTGGCTCTGTGTCAGTGTTCCAAGTCCCTCGTTGCAGCTCTCAGAGGGCTGTCACTGAGTCACAGCAATTCCCAGCTGGCACATTCAGACATCAGCCTTGAAGTCTGTTCCCCTACAACTGTGTGGAAATAAAAACATTTACCTGAAAGATTAGAGGACGTGGTACCTTCTAAATGCATTTAAACAGACTGGCTGAGCAGTTTTCTTTTGCTACCTACTTAGGAAATTCTTGTATTGAAACAACTGAAGTAGCTTTCAGACACTGGTGTGAGGGGAAAAAAGGATTTAATAGCTACTGAAATATGTTATTTGCTTGTTTTGATTTATTTTGGATTTTTTTTAAGGATTACTTTTCCAGGAGGAATGGTAAGTTCTTTTCTGTCTTGTGTTTGCTGCATGTTCTTTGGTCATGTGGTTCTTTAAGTTATTTAAAATCATGTACAGTCTTGAAATATCATTGCAGCTTTCTAAATGATGGAGAGTTATGTGTTTTGGCAGGGCTGCAGACTCCTTTGCTTTCTTCATGGCAATGCATTTAGTTGTTCTGTTGTTTTCTGTATGGCAGCAGTAGTTATAGATTGTAGCAAAGCTAGGGCTCCAGTGGGAAAGATGATGCAAAAAAACTTCAGAGGAGAAGATTCATATCTTAAAAATTATAGTTTTTAATACCTTGTGATTTAGAATGCAATAAGGGAGCTAGCCTAAAATCAGAGGGCAACTATGGGAATATATAATGATGTAAAGTTTCTATGAATGCAGTATTAAACTTCCATAAAATTTATCAGTTTAGAATGAAAAGTCTCCCCTGCAGCATTTATAGAATAACTGCTACAAAAATTCCTTCAGGAAGCTGCTGTGCAGATGTGCACTATACAGCCATTCTTTCTTTTTAGATCTCTACAGAGTTTTATAGGGCATCTATACTGTCATACAAGTCTATTTTTAGATGTGTCAAGGAAGAAACCTGTATAAATTGTATGAGATATTATTCTCAGCTGTAATGCACTATCTAGTAGCTTGGGTGACTCAGAATCTGCTTATATTTGTCCTTTTATTGTGTCATTTTCTGTTTATCTACTCTTCCCATGCAAGTGTGCAGATGGAAGGCTTCTAGGTGAAAAACTGTCCTTTAGTAGAGCTGACTACTGAGGGCTGTTCTTTTCTCATTACTTTAATTCATTTAGGTATTAAAGAATGTAGATGGGCATAACTAATGAAATATATTGGAATTTTAAAGGGAAAAAAGCCCATGTAAATGTCATAATTGAGTTGTCTAGACCAAAAGAAATTATTTTTTTTCTAATTGATTTACCTACTGTGATACATAGAAATGCTTACTCATACTAATTAATGAGAGACAGAATGATTTTTAAAAAAATATTTCAGTGAAGATCAGAAACTTATGACCCAGATTAGACATATATAAATGCTACAACTGCAGTAAATTCAGTGAAGCTATTCCTGCTTAGGCTGGATGGATCATCTATGTCTCCTTAGCCCATGTCAGGCAGACAGAAGGATGTCATTGTGGCATTTTGTGTGGCCCCTCCACTTTCTACTACAGCATGATCAGGCTTACATGGCAACATACTAATCCATACACATGCTTGAATAAATGGGATCCTTTGTGCTAAAGAGAGTTCTTCCAGCTTTGTCAAGGTCAAGAAGAGAAATTCTCAAGGGTATCTTTAGAATTTTCTACAAAAGGAGACACAGATATACTATGATTTTTCAAAGCCCTTTGATAATTTTCAATATCTGCATGAGTGGGAAAAGCAGTTTTACTAGAAATGGACTTAAATTCCTGCTCAGAAGAGTTTGGGGGTATTATTTATCCATAAAAAAGTACTGTAATATTTACACATTAACTTCATTAAAGCCTGTGTGTTTATACAAACTGGAAGATGAAGGAAACAGCTTAAGAAAATAGCAAAAATAGCAGGCATGCAAAGTTTCATAAGTAATAGCAATTATAGTCATATTAACAACTTCCAATTATGTGTGAAAGAAAGCAATAGGCAAGAAAATGGCCAGAAACAAAATGGAATGTGTGCAGTTTAACTACTGCAATGAAAGACTTTGAGTAATTTTTCTATGGAATAATTTTAGTTTATTAATACTTAAGAAAAAATCTTTGGAAAAATTACTGTAAATACTTTCTGTTATATTCTTTAGGACTCCCTTTCATCTAAAAGTTATGTTCCAAGGAAAACATCTACTACACACTAAACCTACATATTTTTACTGACATCATAAAATTTCAGGAATACCCAATGTTCTGATTTAGACAGAACCTGACATTTACTGGTTTAAAATTTGATATACACTGTTTTTTGCCCCCTCTGTTCATTAACATGTTAAATGTATCAGAAAAGAAAGGAGCTTCAGTTTGATGGATGTTTCACAGGCCCAAGGGCCAGGATGCTCAGGGTCTATTTATAGCTTTGTCAGTGACACGTGTGACCTTGTGTAGAGCAATTTGGGTGCCTCAGTAGGTTTCAGTCCAAATCACCTTAATTCATAGTTGGTAGTAAAAATGGAAGCATTTGGAGTTACTGCATTTGTCTGCATTTTTGATACATGCCTTTTTGCACTATGCTTATGATCAACAGGAACAGAAATTACATCTATCCTTTGAATAATAAATATCAGAACTGCAGATTACATTATATGGGTGAGACCTTAACACAGAATAATTTTTATCCCTAAGATAATGTCACAGAAGCCAGTAGGGCCTGTTATTTTTAATATTAAAGATGAATATCTGTAGTGGAGTCTAGCAATTCCACATAAGACTAGAAGAAGTTGAATTTAGTCTGTGTAAGCAAATCACTTTTACAATACAGAAAGAAAGAAAAGCACAATTAGGATGGAAATTCTTTTGTGTTATAACAATTTATTTAATAAAAGACATCATCATTAAATCTCTTCTATAAGCTGATTATTCTCTGTCTTGAAAGTTGCATGTATTTCCTCTTGCAGCCCTCTTTAAAAGTTTGCTCAAAAATTCAGTTCCATAGAGGAATACAAAACCTTTATATTCCTGATCAGTGTATATGCAGTTAATGTTGTGTAGTAGTCTCAGGTGGAATCAGTCTCATGCTCTTCTGTTCACTTTTCAGAAGTTAGCATTCCCATTCCACCAGTTCGTATGTTCTAGTAAGATCTGTGCTAGAAATTTCAACCTGGTTGAAATAAATTTTATTTTCTAAAACTTTCCATGCTCATTTAATATTCCTATGTCCCATTCTTCCTGTGTCATCTGCCTTTCATAACAGCAGTTCTTCTTTCTCATCCAAGGCATGCTTCTGCACTTAATACTGCTAATACCAATTTTTTTCTAATTTGTACCACACAAATCTGCAGTATTAGTAAGTACTCTTCAAATCACAATATATATTGGCAATACCTTTAAGTTTCTGTAATTCCCACACCCCATAATTTGTACAACTAGCTATTTTACAGAATATACTATGATAGTATCAAAAGTTTTTCAGGATTGGTTTTCCAGTATCATCACTAATAACTTCAATCCTTGTAGTTTGCCTATAAAGAAAACATGTTTTGTGTGCCTTTTAGCTAAGTGCATCTAAAAACCCCTCAGGTTCTATTTGATTAATAAACCTATTGGGTTTTATTGCATTTAGTGATTACTTCTGCAAGTTCTTTATTTTTGCTTTCTTTAAAACAAATCCTTGAAGAGTACTGAGGTCAAACCAACAGGCCCCTCCCTACCTGATTAATTTTCCTCCTTTCTAAACTATATTGTGTTCAGAGTTTTCCAGCTATTTAATATCCCCTTGAGCTTGGTTGCTTTGTTTGGGCAAGCCATGTTTCTCTCCCAAGTTTTCTCTTTTCAGTTTGTTCAGGACTATGGAAGGATTTCTGGAGAATCTTTGTTGTGTTATGAAACTTGATAATCTTGCTATGTCTGATAGATAAGGACCTTCATCTGTGAAGGGCTAAGACACCTGACAACCACAAGGCAACAGACTCTTCAGTAAGTACCCAGTACATTATACATTAATACCATGGATTAGAAAATATTAGGAGGTTCTTTCTACCTCAGTGAAAGTTATGGGAAAAGAATTTCTTTACTGTTCACTTTACTGCAGATGTAATAATTTCATTCTAAACAATGTGTTCTAATCACATCTCATAAGAAAAGGAGTTTCAGAGATAGCAATTTAAGACACAAGTTGCTTGACTGATTAAAGCTTAATGCAAGTTTTAAGTAGCCCTAGTTATTCTTGGTCTTAGTGACAGAAGCGATTTTTGAGGTGGAATAAAATGTCTGAGAAGGAAGATAACATATAAAACAAAGCACTCATGATCAAAATAAAATGGAATTGAATGCAAGGCTCCTTGTAAGACTTTGGAGCCTATAAAAATGTTTGAGTTAAAATTAAACTAAAGTCAAAATAAAATAAGATTGGATTTTTTTTTTTTTTTTGCAGGGGAGTGGGCAATACTGGCAATTTTCATTTGAAGATTTGACTAGCCATTTCTGTTGAATTTCAGAAGATTTTGAAGAATACATTACTGGCAACTAACTCATGTTTTCTGTGTTATGACTGCTGATGTGTTACTGATTTGAAAACTCATTTGTCATAAATAAAATGTATAGCTATATTGGTTTTCTGTTGTCAGTTCCCATGGCAGCCTCTCCAGCTCTAAAGATGGCATCAGCTGGCAGACTGTTCTGTACCCAATGGTGGCAACAGCTGGATTTCCTCCTACTACTATGTGTTTGTTTTAATTACATCATCCCTAAAGCCAAAACTGAAATATTACTCATTTTGGAAAATTCATGACAATGAACTGCAATCTTAGAGAACATTCATGCACAAAGTCCTAGTCCCTGTATCTCAAAATCAGTTGGATAACCAAAGAAAAAACCCACTTGTTTAAATATCCATCCCAAGTCAGTGAAGCACAACGAGGTTCTATGTGCTATGAATATGCTACAACTCTGAAGATTAAAAAAAATATGTTTAAAAGACAAATGCTAAATATCACCTCATTTGTTTTAGAGCTTGTCACAACTTAAGTGATTACTGCCTTCAGTGTTTTTGGCAATTTCCTGCAAGAAATGGGGAAACAATAGGTTTCCAGCATTTCTGTAGTTTACCTTGAGTGAATGTCTTTAACCAGATATTGGAGAAGCAATATTATGTTTAAAAGCACTGAGCATAGTGCAAAAAAAATTTGCTTTCTAATTAGATAAAGTTGAAATAGGTATTTAATGAACATACCTGTGTTTAATTCAGTTTTGACCACTGCTTCTCAAGACAGTGGAATGAAGATAAAAAAGACAAAGAGCATTATGGAAGTCAGAAAAAAATGTTGAGGCATGAGGTTAAATTGACAGGTATAAGTTTCTGTTCTTGCACAAAATGAAAAATTAAAGGGCCTCTGTGATTTATTCTTTTTCGACTGCTAAAAAATCAAGAATGAGATATTTATTATAATTAAAAGATGATGCTATTCTACCATAAAGTGATATGAAATTGCTAGCATGTATAATTTATAGAGGTTTGTGGTAGTTGAGGGAGAGAGTGGTTTTATGCAAAGATTT
This sequence comes from Melozone crissalis, assembly GCF_028551555.1. Taxonomy (NCBI): domain Eukaryota; kingdom Metazoa; phylum Chordata; class Aves; order Passeriformes; family Passerellidae; genus Melozone; species Melozone crissalis. The sequence continues at coordinate 39,172,393 of NW_026535796.1, read as the reverse complement.
AGTATTAAATAAATTGCTGGAATAATAGGTGTAATATTATCAAGCAAAATGATAATTACAGTTATGTGTATGTCAAATTATCACCTGTGCACTACTTCTGAACTTGTTGACAGTGGAGTCCACCATTACAAATTTGTAATTCACATAGAGAATTATGATGGTGACAGAGCCTTCATTCCATCATCTTTCTTTACTCAAAACGCTGCCCAATAGAGTGCTCTGCTAAATTCTTTCCTTTAATTCCACTAGCTTGGTTACAGTACTGATGCATTAGGAGATGTGTGCTTAAGAGATCTGCAAGATATTTAGATGTTTACCTAACTGTCATTGACTCAGAATTGCTTGCCTAAGTACAAGTTTGGGAACTTGTGAAACTATTTCTTTGAGATAATGAAAAAAGAAGGGGAAAAAATACCCAGAGTGCTTTCAGACTGCTTATCAGAGTTGTACATGCCTTTTTTAATGCAAGCAATTTTTATCTGGCTGTTCAATAATGTTAAGTCTCTGGGATCTAGATATTGCCCACATCACATTAGTTTATATAGTAAAAAGGCAGATTAGGATTATTAAGTGAGATATTTATAGACAAATACAATGTAAAGATGTAAAAATACTTAGTGGTTTATATTGTTCCTTTTAAACAGAAAATCTCAAGGCTTTTCTATGCATTACATACAGAAGTAACTGCAGCTGGTTTAGAGCTGTAAGGGTGCATTCCTGAATTACTCCGGTAAAGGCTTGAGGGAAATGTTCATTCAAAATGTAAATGTATAAAGGAGGCTGCCTGCAGACAACCTGCAAATGTTAGCTTATGAAATTAATATACATTACATTTTTCCATTCTTCAGCATGAAGATATGTTATCTTCTAAGATACATTATAGCTCCCAAACCACATAAACTCTTCTTTGCCTTTATATTACCAGAATACAAATGGTCCAGAACATTATTACAATTATATACAGTGACACATTTCTTTAGATGGGTAGCTGAATGAAATGCATGTCACCTCTTGGTCTGTAGGCTGTAGCAGATCTGCTAACTGTGAGAAGTCACTGCCTATGGGTTGATTCACAGTGAGGTTCTCACTTTGCTGAGAATATGCCATGTGTGAATAACACTGCATTATCTTGCCATGTTGCATCTAAACTGTTGTAATTCCACTACGTCTTCTCCCACAAAATACAATGAAATGGAGAATGGTGATTGTTCCAGAAGGTTACATTATGTATTACGATGAACCCAATTTTTTCAGTGTTCTCTTTTTACCAAATGCACTAGATTCCCCTAATGGATTTGTATTGGGGGTTTTCTTGTTGGTTGGTTGGTTGGTTGGTTTTGGGATTTTTTGTGACTCTAGATGCATGTGTATGCACAATTTGTGTAGAAACCCAAATTGGGATGCACCTACTGTTAGGCTTTGCATCTTCAGAAATACAGAAATAGCTTTTTCCTTGTGAGTATATTAAGAGAGTCATGAGCTGTTTTCATGATTGTTATACTGCCTGACACACTGTTCCTACTATTAATATTGATGATTTCTAACTTACACTCAGAACACAGCCCTCACTCTTCCTACAACAGAATAATAATTTATTGATTTGATTTTGCTTGAAATATCATCCTGTTTTAAAGCAATTTTCCCCTGAGAGCTCCTGCACTGAAGGTGGCAATGGTGTGCAGATAAGGGGACACAGGCAAATCCCAGTGTTAACCTTCCAAACAATGGCTAAACTAGTGATTGCAAAAGTTCTACATCTGGCTGAAAAAATGCATGTCCAGGACTACAAGGTTGAGGAAAAACGTGGGACAGTGTTGGAGTGAAATTCAATAGAAAGCCTCATCTCATTCCTTATTCCACAGATCCAATCTCAATTCCATTGCTTTCACTTTTTGGGAACTGCTTCTTACTACTCGAGCCATGTGAGAAATATGTTACTGAATTTAGAAAGTAGTAAAGCTCTTCTGAGTACTGTAAAAGTGATGATGATTAATGCAAGAGTTGTAGTCAGCCCTTCAAATGCTCAGTATAGCTTCTTTCTGTTGAGAGTAGAAAAGAATTAGGCACAACTGAAAGCTATAGGAGAACTGGTCACAGTGAATGGTGTTTGTGCAGACTGTTCCTCCCTACTTCAACTGTTCTATAGCTGCATTAATCCCCACATTTAATAGGCTGCTGATACGATATGTTGCATTGCAAAACACTGAAAGGAACAGCTGCTGTTAGTGGAATACTTGATTCTAAGAAATGTGAAAGTTTTCAGTCCAAATGGGTGGTAAGACATTTCTTCTGAGATCAGCATTAATGTCTTTGGTGTGGATGGCCCCTGTCCTGCCCCACTGGCTGATGAGGCCACTGTCAGGCCTGTGGGAGGTAAGGTCAGAGTGCAGGATTGTTCTTCCATGTAACTGCATTCATTCTACTCTTCCTGCTGAGTAACAAGCAAATATGCAGGCTAGGCAGCAACACAGAAAACAATCTAAACTCTTACCCAAGATCTCTGTGTCTTCTAAGTGCAAAGCTTTGTAGGTTTATTTCTTATATCCGAAGGCTTTAAACAAAGGGATATTAGTGCAACAAGCATATACATAAAACTGTGAGAAGTTTGGCTCTGTTTTCCTTTCCTTTCTACTCAAGTAGTGCAATTTTGCACCTTGCATGTGAAGGTGTGGTTTAATATATTTCTTCCACTCATGTATTCCTCGTTCTGTATTCAAGCTAGCGAGTCTCTCCACCTATTTATCGTTACCCTTCTCATGTCAAAGTCATCTATTCTTTGATCTTTCATTTGTATTTCAAGTGTTGGGGTTTTCCTGTTTCTTTCTGACCTCCCCACTAACACGGTTGCCTATGCTCCTGATATTGATCATCTCTCATCTGCTGCCTCTCATTTTCCCCTTCTGGATATTTTGTGTGCTACTCTACCTCCGTGCCTGCTGCTGCGTTCCTTCACAAGGTGACGGTGCCGCTGCCCTGGCGCTGCATTGCCTTGGCAGGCGGGACTCTCACAAGGGCGTGGGCGCTCATGCCCAGTTCCTTCCCAAGGTGACGGTGCCGCTGCCCTGGCGCTGCATTGCCGTGGCAGGCGGGACTCTCACAGAGGGGTGGGCGCTCATGCCCAGCGGGGCTCACAGCCCGTGTCCCCTCCCCGGCCAGCCCCGGGGCCCTGGGACCCGTGGGTACCACACGGCCGGGTGGCACAGGGTGTCCCTGTCCAGGGTCCTGAAAGCAGCCTCGGTGGCTCCTGCCACCGGCCTCCGCCCTTCCTTTCGTGGCTCTGCTGCTGGTGTTGATGGCAAATAGACGGAGGTATCTTCGAAAGCTAACTCCCAAATTTCCTGTTTAATATGGGGGAAAGTTATCATCTGGCTAAGATAGAGTTTCATGTATCTATCAAGTAAGAAATCTTTGAAAAGTGACATGAGGGAAGAGTACTGCTTAAAATGAACTTGGTGGCTTGTTTTTATTAATCAGGCTTGCTATTTTTGTCAGATATCAGCCTTTGATCTTACGAGAATTCTTCAGGGACATCATGGAAAAACTGAGAGCCAGATTGTAACTCTCTTATGAGTATGATGCAGGAGTAATTGAACTGGAGTCAAATTAAACTAATGTGAAACAGATGTAAGTGGGCTCAGAGAGACTCAGTATTCTGCAGCTTTAGTTAATATTTTCTTACAAGGCAAAAAAAAAAAAAATCCACACTATACTAATAAACTAATAATGTGCATGTAATTTTTCAAATAGAACAAAAAAGTGAGGGAACTACTACACTATAGTCCCTGCTGGCCACAGAAAGGGATTGATATAAAAGGTGTCTGAGAGCAGGAGTCTGGCTAATGAGGAATGGCTACCAGAAAAGAGCCAAGAATGGTGAAGATGATTACAAACTGTGAACCAGATACCCCCTGTCCTCTTCTGGCACTTAGGTGACTGATGTGTTAGGATGTGAGAAGCAGGATCATGGTGTATTCTGTTTAGTGTCACTGGCCAAAGGAACTGCAGACAGGCTGTGGTACCATCCCAGCATAGTTTAATGCTGATGTGAAGTTTCCTCAGGCAGAGCCACTATTTTAATTGAAACCATTTCTGCCGATCAGTACATTTTCTGTTCTGATCATTAATCCATGAAATAAGGAAAACATGACACTTCATGTTGTAACTTAAAAAGTGATAAGAAACTCCATGCAATAAAAGACAACGTTTCCTTCCCTTGCATAGTTCTGATTCTTAGTTAACTCTCTGATTCCTAAAGACACTAAACCTTCTGAAAACTACTTGAACAAGAAGTTTTCAGGTTATCCTAAAGAGGAGGCTTTAAATGTTCTCCTTGACAGAAAGCTTCCTGGAGAATAAAGAAATTATAAAAGGATTCTACATTGGATCACGTCCAAATTAATACTACTGCAGGATGGGTCCATAGAATATAAAGAACAGGATGCAATTCACTTGAGTTGCTCTCTTGGTCTCAGTGTAAATAACAGCACTCCTGTGCCAATAAACTGAAAGAAGAATAATCTTCACCGTATTTCAAACAACTATATAGATAACCATAAACCGAATAGTTATATACACAAATGAGTACAATGTTAAGTCTAGAAAAAGACTGTCTAGGCTTCCATCTAGCCCTGCCTCATTTCTTCAGAGCATTTAAGAAATGGAACGAACAAGTTATACATGATTTCTGTCTACTATCAAGGATCAAGTTATTTTCCCATTCCTGCTCACTAGATTTAAGTAGGTATAAGAGGTATTTATTCATCTGTTTTTCTGTGGCTTTCTTTGAATTACACCATTTTCACTTCTAAATCACTCACCACATTAATGAACAGTAAAAGGGCACTTAGCATTTTATTCTTTTTTCAATGAGATGGCTTGTAATAGAAGGCCTTTTATCTTTTGTGTTGTGATTGTCACAGGCCCTGTCCTGTAAGGTGCTGATTTTCAACTAACTTCAGCTCTGAGGATTTTGAGTCTGAACAATAAACCCTGAATAAGAAGTAAGAATTTAGGAAGACTAGTCAAATCCTGAAAATTCTTGTCCAGGTACTAAAATAGGTTTATTTTTCTTGGTGATCTTTCATTTAAACTTTAAATACTACTGAATCCACTTAGCTTATAAAAGTTGACAGAGTAACAGCTTGAAACACTATAGCTTCAAGGCACGAGTTCTCCCTGTCATAAGAATATGACATCACTGAGGGGTGAAAGGCCTTTTATTTCCATAAGATAATAGTTACATTTCTATGCAGCAGCTGTGCTGTCAGTGAAAGATGCCAAATTTATCTCTGGAGTAACCCCATTGATTTTAAATGAGTTACTTTGGGAATAAATTGGCCCACTCAATAAAATTGCAGGTTTGAGGCATTGAAATAATTGAGCAAGTTTTCCACAATCATAACATGATTAAAAAAAAGTGCAAAACAATTACATGATGTCATGCATTTAGGTACCCGATAGACCACAACTGATTTGCCACAAGGTTTCTCAATCATAAAGCTAGAGCAAGTATGTAGAGCTTACAGATATTTTTTGGAAGTATGGGATAAAGAAGATACAAGAAACATAAATATGGTATTGTGTCATTGTTGTGTCATTATTATCTATTTAGTTTTACAGTAACTCAAACAATTGTGAGATGTCTCCATCATGTCATTTTCATGACAATTCCTCTTCTTTAGCCAGTAACAATCAGGATGCGTTTCTGGTAATACACCTGAAGAATTCACCTCCAGACTATAGACTTCTTGCATGTCTTAGCAGGAATTTAATGCTGTCAGCTTATCAGTGGACTGTTTCAGTTTGGCTGTCTTAGGTGAGTTCTCAGTGTACAGGTGTCTGTCTGCAGAATACACTTCATCAGTTAACTGCTGATAGTTATGGTGGAGGGACAGGGTAGTGCTTGGGTTTACACAGCTGAGTGATATTTGTCTTTATGTTAGGTTTTCCCTGGTAATATACAAAGAAGATGCCAGTAAGCCGGAAACTTCTGCATGCTAAGGAAAAGTTATTTACACACATACATATATTATACATGAGTGTGTATAAATACATGCATTGTTCTTTATTGATACATATTTGATAACTTGTCTTGTTGGGGGTTCAGAAAGCTTCTGAAACCTTTTAGGTTACTGTAACCATAATTCAAGTGATTACACAGCACAATTAGCAAAGCCTACCCTCCCTTTTGCTCCCACCCAGTTTGCAGAAGTAACGTCAACAGAAATCCCGAAGTGTGTTCAGAATGCATTGTGGTTTGCTTGCAAAGGAAATACCTTCTGCTACTGATGTCATCATTGCAATCATCTCAAATTCAATCTGACTGAGCAGGCTCATTATCATTCTCACCATGTCCTCCCTTAGAGCAGCCTCTCCCTCCTCCTCCTGTACAGCACAAAACAAGAGCCACAGGGGTGCTCAGATTAGGGGAAGGAGAGACTCCTAGCACCTCCCCCAAGAAAACTTGCTGCATTACTTCCATCTAGTTTCTTCAAACTACGTGCTGCTTTACAGGACCTTGCACCCCAACCCTAAATGAAAGCATGGATTCCCCAGTACTGATTTCCTTTATCCTGTTTGGTGTTGAACAAAGACTAGGAGAAAGCATGGATTTAGTTTCACAATGTGGATGTGAAAAGAGTGTGCCAGTCTTCACAGTAAGAGTTTCCTAAGGAGAGTCACACATTTTGGACTGCTTTGGGTTTGGTTTTTATTTTTCTTTGTCAGGGCAGATTTCTCCTTTTTGGTCTTACAAGGTTAGCTCAGAGCTAACCTCGAGCAACAGATAGAAAAGAAAAACAGAAAAAGGGCAGTTGAGAAAAAAATTACAGGGAAAAAAGCAGAGCACAAATTGTCACAGGCATCAGGTTTAGATCCCAACCACATTTCTTGAAAATTCAGAAGGTCTATGGACCTCTGGACTGATTCTGGTAGGGGTCTCTGAGCATGATGTATCAGAATCTGTGGATCTGTCCACTAAACCATCTCCTGCAGGTGATCCCCTTCACACAAAGAGTTGATTTCCACTGTGAAAGAAAATAGGCAGGACAGGGTTAACTTCACACAGTTTTCCTTCAGGCCCCCAGAGGGGCTGGGGTTTTGTTTTCCTGGCTAAGGGAGGGGAGCTAGGGCATGTATTGTAACTGCAAGTGGAGACCTTTCTGGTGTTACTAGCCTGTTTTGGGTTTGAGGGAAAGCCTGGAGAATGAGGAAGAGGAGGGAGAATGCAGATCTGGAAAGAAGCAAGTGCCTGGTAATTGCACAAGGGTCCTCCGTTTCCCCGAAGGCCCCTGACAGCTTAGGGCAGCTTCGAGGAACATCCAGCCTCCTGCCCCCTCCTGCAGCCTGGCCACATCTCCAAGCCCCGCTGTGCCAGGCACTGCCTAGACGCCAAGTGTCTGTCCCTGTCCACAGTGCGGGTCGGGGACAGAAAGAGTGCAGGGGTCCCTTGGCTTTCGGGGTACCGTGTCCTGGTCCCCAGAGGCTTCGGGCGATCCCCTGCCCTTCCCCTCCCCCTGCGCTGCAGAGCCTCTGGATGCTGCCGTACTCCTGCCATGTGCTGCCGCCGCCGCTACTGCTGCTCGTAGCTTATCCGAGCGTGTCTCCGGCTGCAAACTCCGCCAAACAGGGCTGCATTCCCCTCCCGGGAAGGATTCCTCGTGAGTACCAGCCGGAGCCTGCCCCCTCCCTAGGCACCCGCACTGCCTCTTACAAAGGGACTCGCGGGCTCTCCCCACCCCCTTTTTATGCCAGCGCAGAGAGGGGCTCCGTGAATTCCCTCCAAAGCTGTAGGGTGGCTCCCTCCTCCTCCTTCTCTTCTTCCTGCTCCGGCTCTCCTGGGCGAGCCACGCTGCTGCTGCATTGAGCCGGGGTGGTCCCGGCCTCGCCCCTGCCTCGCCCCAGCCGCGCTGCTGCGGCTCCCGCCCTATGGCTGACTTTTGCTACCCCTCTAGAGCCCGGGGCTGAACCGAGGTGCGCTCATTTTTGGGGGATGGCGGGGGCCAGGGAGCTTGAGCACGTGTGGGAGGTGTCTCTGGGGGCGTGCGGGGCTGGACGATTCCCCCATCCTTGCAAGCCTGCGTTGTCTCCAGCCCGGGTCCCCCTCGGGTGGGCGCAGCAGAGGGGCCGCGCTGCAGCGGGGACCCCGCCACCCTGACATCTGCAGGTGGACGGGGCGAAACAGCTGCGGGAGCCTCCCTAGGAGCCAGCAGCGCCCTGGACCCGCTGCCTACCTCAGTCTGCTCCGTTCCTGCTCCTCGAGATTCTCTCCTGTCCTCAGTCCATCCCTTATACCCCTCTCTGTGCTGGGGCGCTTGCAAACCCCTCCACTCCACTCCCCTGCCCGCCCCTCCCCACCTTCTTCGATTTATTTGTGTATTTCTTTCCTTGGCAACCACCAGTTTCCCTCTGTCAAACAGCGCAGGCTCCCTATAATTTGAAATTAATTTGTTTGACTGCAGCATCAGACAGGAAGGTTGGGAATTTATTTAATTCTTTTTACTCCGTTTGCAAAAAGGAAGCGATGAAATTTCCAATTGAGACTCCAAGAAAACAGGTGAACTGGGATCCTCAAGGTTGGTGATTCTCTATTACTATCATTACTCCTGTAATAACAATTATTATTATTCCTTGTGTCTATTGACTCGTAGCAGACTATGTGATTCCAAATGGGAGGAGGCATTGGATGTTTGTCTGCTTTCCATGAGCTCTGCTCAGTCTTTCTTGCTCAGTTCTATAGCAGTGCATTAGAAAATGCTGCTGAGATGTCGGGTTGGGTGGCTGCGTGGCTAAAACCTCTTCTAGATATAAGTTTTACAGTTTTATATTTGATATCTCTCTTGCCTCCCTTTCTCCCTTTTTCTTGAGTATTTTCAAGGCAAACTTGGCTGGCATGGCAGTGATCTCTGGCTCACAGCATTGTTTGTTTTATCAGTGGCTCCTTTGTTGTTTCTAGTGATCATTGTCTCTGCTAAATGGGTGGTACAGGAGTGGACACAGATGTGAGTGCTTGTTCAGGGCTCCTCGATGGCATGTGTTAGTTGGCAGGAGCAGAATGCTGCAGCAATATCACCTTTAGTGTGGACAGAGCTTTAGTCTGAATGGTATAAAATGACACATTAATAAGGGAGCCCAAAGGGACCTTTATACTCTTTACTGTGTCCTATTAACAACTGATCAGCCCAAGTGGACAGTTTGATTAACTACATTGGTACATTTGGACTCAGTCTTAGGAAATGTGTTTGTGTGATGGTGGAAAGAGATTTACGCCAGTGCAGTGGTTTTCAATAAGATGATCCAAGTAGTATTTAAAAATAAACCATAGTCAAATACTCTCCTTGCCTGACATGGGGAGGAGGTTCATCTGCATCCCACAGAAGTGACTGAAAAGACTCTTTTGGTAATTTGTACACTGGTGTGTCATATTTCTGTGCATTGGTACAGGAGCATAACAACTTGAAGCCATTGCTCAGGTTTGCAGCAGAACTGCTGGCAGCCAGTTGCTGTACAGCAATGCTTGCAGGAATTATGAAGTGATAACATGGGCTTTGAGTACTACTCTTTATTCCAGAGGTTTGGTTTTAGTGGCCAATTTGCCTGTCATCCTCCATGCCATCACATTTACAAAATGAAACATTAGAAACAGTTTCTCATGTTATAGAATGAATACAGCAGAACAATCTGCTGTACACACAATTCAGGTTTACTTTAAGCCTTAGTATTTCTTTAATTAGGTGAAGGCTGAAATCTACACATCAGCCTCCTCCGCCCTCATCTTTCTAATGAACACATGGGTAGTAGTGCTAACAGAGATTTTATTATTTAAATAACAATATATTCCTTATGCTAGCGTCTAAATTCTTTGTGGTGAAAACTTGGTCTACCCAGGTGCTTTTCTAAATGTGTGTTTGCTGCAGCTTAATTTAAATCCATTTTATGAATTGCAAAATGTCTTTTAATGAAAATATCTTTTTTCTTCTTTTCTCTGACAAGGCACATAGGAGGATGTATGATGGCATTCTGTGTACAGCTCTTTGCTTGGCACTCAGCTTTAAAGCATATGGATCCAACAGGTGGTTGGCCACAATTTACTGATGTGATAAAATCAGAGTACTGTAGCAGTTGAAAGACCCAAAACCCAGCAGGTTTCCTCTCCACCTGCTAAAAACTTCAGAATCCTACCAGTTATTTCCCCTCAGTGTATTGACTTTGTTAGGTAGAAAGAAAGGATGCTGATGTATTGCTAAGAAGGAAGCAAAAACAGTTCTCCAAGAGACTCAGAAAATAGATAAGATTTGGTGTAATAGAAAAAAGGCAATTTGGCAAGGAAAAGCTGTCAAAGTCCCAATCCTTTAACCAACAGAGGAACAGTGCAGTGACATTGTACTCACATAGTCCCACTGAAGAATTACGAGTGTAGAAGACAAAGTAGATCAGAATTCTGTTATTTTTGAAACAAAAATATATTTACGTAGATATAAATGTTACCAATGATCTATGTGAAATAACTAAAAGCTCTAAAATGAATTTGATTTACAATCACACTTATAGTCTGTTCTCTTCACATACAAGAACGATGTTATGGTTTGCATCCTGTGTGGTATCTCTGGAATTAAGAGCTGAAGTAGCTTTCCTCAGACACAACAATCAATGTGTAGAAAGTTGGGGGTGAAGGGATGCAAAGAGCCCTAAGTATTAGAGCACAGCTCATGTACTAATATCAGGCTCATTTCAGAGCTTATTTTATAACTGTGCCCTGTTCTGTTTGTCAGCCAGAGAACATGCAGTTTCCATACTTTTGTCTGGTAGGAATTGTGATAACTTGTGCTAACAGTATTTGGAATAGATCAACTGATGCTGCTGGCAAGCAAGATAGCAAGGACATAAGTGAGGGCTATGGCATCTCAAAGACTGTTTAGACCTGATTATTGCAGGCAATATTTTCTAGAAACTATACACATTTCTAAAGGTTGGGACTCTTTTTTTGGAGATGTGGCTGGCTTGGAATTGATGATATTGCTGGTTTGAACCCAGGTCAGAATGATAGTAATTGAAATGAATTAATGCTCAATGCCATAATGCTGACTAAACTATAAATATTTACATAGATAAATAGATTAGGTTTTGCTGGTGAATCTCTTCTGGCATAGAACTAGTATTCTCAGTTTGCATCAGCAAAGATCAATATACCATAGAAAGACTTTGTTGGCCACAAAGTCAATAAAGACTTGGAGAGTGGAGAGAAGGTGTTTAAAAGAATATAATTGACATAAAGGATGGTCTGATAGACAGGTGATGGGACACTGATCTCAGCCATTAAACTGGTCCAAGCAGGGCTTGGAGATGAAACTGTGACTTTATCATATTGTGTATTATCTTCATGTGTCTTGGGCATAAAGTATATCTCTGTGTTGCATGTAAATGCTGAGTGTGTTTTATATATAAATCAAATATTTCATAAATCTGGAAGTGTTAAGTCTGGATTCCTACAGTGAAGTCCTCATACTAAATCAGACAATCAAACTATATGAACCCCTTAACAAACAGATCAAACTAAATCACAAAAATCATTGGGACTTGGCCTTAACAATCCAATGTGAGATCTGCCCTAGAATTTGATATATATTGATTAAAACCCATGTAATTCATATTCAGTGAACGAATAGGTTAAGAAATTACTAAAAAAAACCCCAAGCAGGTACTTCAAGAATGTTTTAGGGAGCACTGGACATGTTGAATAGGAATAAATGTTATCACAGTACCTGGTCTTACATTTTAAAAAACAACCTTGCTATTTTGTGTTACTGGTGGAATCAGCATGTATGTACTCAATCAGAAAACATTTGGTCTGCCAATATCTTATTGTCACTTCTCACATTTGGTGCAAATCTCATCTATACTTTCCAGAATATAAGATTGGATTTTTAGCAGCATATGAAGACTTCAATTCTCATAATTGTTGTTCATATCTCTCCTTTCTTGCAATCCTCCTGCTGTTTGTTGCACCCACCTGTTTTCTGTGCTTGAATTAGCTCACGTCTTTGCACATGTATTTTTATATAGTACCTAAAACAAAGTGTGTCCCTCATCCTGTCTGAGACAGCTGGATGTTACAGAAATATTAATTTTTTTCCCCTGAAAATTATCTGCTTAAATTTGGTGTTTCTTTGTAGGAAAAAATATAGATGAGACAGCTTCAAATATGCTTAGAAATTATCCCCAAGTGTGACTGTCTTTTAGGGTGAGGATGAGATGTCTTTTTCAAGGGAAGGATGTCTTGTGATGCTCATAGCAGGGAGCAAATGGAATTCAGTCTTGTTTGTTCCTTTGTGCCTGCGCTTTCTGATGTCATTGTAGTGATATGGATTGTCAGAGCTTTTTGGATATCCAGCTCAATGTTTACCTCAACACTAAAGTTTTGGAACTCTGAAGTTTGCATTCAAGTTCCTGCATCCTTTCACAAATGCACTGTTTGCAGTTTGAAACTCTACAATCATGTGTTTATTACCATCCTTACATTTAGCATGGGAGTTAATGGTCTGTGGGAAATACAAACTGTGGTTGAGAGTCTGGAGTTCCTCTTCAAATTTTGCTACTGACTTACTGTTTAACCTTCAGGAAGCCACTTACCCTTTCTTGTGGTCCCTTTTTCCTAGACTGGAAAACAGGAATATTAATACATCCCTAATGCACAAGGGTGTTGTGAAATATAATTAACTTGTTTAGAGCAATCTAAAATCTGCTATTGAAAGAAGAGCTTATGCATTGCAATTAAATGCTAAAACAATTAGGAGGGAGCAAAACAGCCTGTCATCATACACAGATCACATCAATTAAGAAATAAGGTTGTCTCTGAACTTTACAACTAGAGGAAACTAGCATAATTTATGCCCCATTAGAAGCACCAAAATACCTTTGATATTCCCCAGCTGCTGCTTCAGAGAAGCTCAAATCTTCCATAGGTCCTTTGTCACTGATCTTGGGATTTCTCAGATCTCAGACACCTCAAGTAGCAAAGGACACCTATGTGTGGGACAATGAGCTGAGTCTCAAATGCCTTCATGCAGGTATCAGGATTGGACCATCCCTTGATGACTGTTTGAAAAATCTTCAATATCCATACTCAGTACAAATTAAAATGATGCTGCTGGTGAAGTGTTACAAATTGCTGCAGTACCTGCTCTTTCTGTTCTTTTGTTTGAAGAGACCAATGAAGAAGGTAAACTTGATTAGAAAGGCAGAGATGAGTAGAATAAAGGTGCTTGTTTCTGTCCTCTGTTTTCAAGGAGAGATGTAAAAAGGAGTAGAATGCAACTGTGAGTTAGACAATATCTTTCTGCACTAGCAAGTTGGTTGTTACTAGCTCAGTAGATGAAGGCTGTTCTGGGAAGATGTAATGTATGAAGAATTAGGTCTGATCCCTGCCAATGACCCATGGTCAGAGGGTACTGACCCTGTGCTAATTGTGCCACAAAGTCATATTGCCTACTTACCCACCCATCTGATAGACTGGGACTGCTGTGCCTGGTAAGTATGGATTGTAGAACGCTGCAGGGAGTTTATTTAAATGAGATATCTGAAGGAGGATATAAACTGTACAAACAGGAGGACACCTGCAAGTGCAAGGTGTAGGCACAATAGTGCCAAATACAGTCAGGTGGAAAATTTGAAGAGTCTGGAAAACAAATAGAAGAGAATAAAAAACCGAGAGCTTTACTGAAGGCTATGTGGAACCTGCAGAGAAGACGGATGAGTAGTATGGATGCCAGTGTGGTAAAATATAGAAAGATGCAATTGAATTAGGAGGAGAGGAAGAAAGACAGCAGACAGCTATTAGTTTTCTCATTGTTGTCATTAGCATGCCCTGGTAATGGTAAAACAAAGGATTCAGAAAAGTAAAATTAGTAGTAAAAAAGTGGCAGGGCAAAAGACTTGACTGTAGCTTTCTCAGAGTAGTGAAGGAAGACTGAACTCTAGTCAAGGTAAGAAATATGGAGGGTAGGGTATCATTGAGATGTCATCTGTAGTGTGAGGAAAAGGGAATGAAAAAATCAAAGGCAATAGGAAGCTGTAAGTCTAAGATAGGAAGAGCAATAGAATTGTCATCACTGGGAAAGGTTAGAACAGGATTTTGATTTCAGTGAAGAATACCAATGCTCTTTTTTGCTGTGTATGTACAAGAGTAATCTGTTAATGGCTTTTGGACAGAAAAGTCCCTTGGGCAACTCTTGAAAAAACTGATGCTACCTGAAGTGATGGAGTTTGCTCTTGGGATGAAGATATATGATACCAGTTGTAATTGGGCAGGTTTTGGTTCAGCTTTTGGCATTTATGTGGGTTTATGTAGCCAGTGTGTGGACTATATAAGCTTCAGACAGAAGAGTGCATGTAGATGACGATACAGTTTAATTCTTACCCTCTTTATTTAATCAGAGCTGGGACTTTACCACTCACTTCAGTGTGAGCAAAATGCAATTTTTCATTTTTAAAGAACTGTGTTGTTGCTGCAGGCTACTAAGTTAAGAGTAAGGGAGTGCCTGGAATTACTGGGAAAACAGAGGCCCTAGATTTCGTGCTCTAAATAGGGTAAGCACCTGGAGTGCAGAAATGGGAAGGGAAAAATGAGGAGGTCGATATGAGAAAGCGATAAGCAATGCACTAGTATTCAAGGTAGATTATTAAAGACCTCAGTGTGATGCAAGGGCCTAACCTTTATTTTATAATAATCTCAGTGTAATAGCAAAGGCCAAAGCAGAGAATATGAATGCTGAACAGTTATCTGTTTTTTATGTAGAGGTTTTATGTAAAAGAAGTGACATTCAGCAAAAGACTAAATAATACCTTTTAAAATACCTTTTTCATAGGAATATCTCTGGTCTTTGTTTTCTGTAGGAGTTAAAAACATCCTGCGACCTGGCCTTTGTCAAACAGAGGCTGCTTATATCCCAGTTCCTGAGACATTGGTTATACTTCTGTAATTTGTCTATAATGTAATGGGAAACCTGCTCTAAGATGAACCATTTATGACTTTCATAAATGATGTGCCATGCAGTTCTCACTGGTTACCCCAATGAGATAAAATAACAGGTGAGAACAGCATATATCCTACACCCTTGTACTTCACTGTGGTAGTACCAATCCTTTTTAGTCCATGGACCACTATTATTCTCCAAGCATACTTTCTGGACTGCTTTTCCCACAATCAAACATCAACTCAGAGTATTCAAACAAAAATATACTTCAAAATTGAGCTATGTATCTGTTACCACGTTAATGAGTCACAGAATTTAGGGACTGTTTCCTTAGTTTGGGAATGCTGAAACCAAGAATTCAGATTTCATCTTTTTCTTTAATTGCTAATCAATCCATGTGCTATTACAAATCTTACTATTGGCAAAATGTCTCAAGTATATGTCTTAATATGTGTTATCCAGTTGTCCTAAAATATGATGAGCATAGGAGAACATTGGTGCAATTTTGAGGTTGGGGTAGAAATTTCAGTGTGGGTATATCATGGTGTTGGAAGTTGAAATAAAAGCTAGTAGGGTGATAAAATATGTTATCAAAATCTATGTGAGAGAATAAAAAGGTGGAAGAGAATGCACAAGCCTGGCTTAATTTTATTTTTATGCTTTTAAAATGGAAAGGAAACATCCTGCTGGAAACTGGGCAAGAAGTATGAGATGTAGCATATATGAAAGGGATTGAAATATGCTGCATTTAGGATCTGGAGTCCTGAAAAGGAGTAGTAATCTGTTACAAAATCTGGGTGTGGTTCAATTTCTTTTTTGAAATCTAGACGTACTTATTTCCAGCATTTTGTGTGAGTTTGCTATTTGAAATTTTAGAAGGTGTTTGAAAAGATACAAAGACCTAACAGAGAGAGACAAAATAAGTTGCTTCAGGAAATATGGATTAAAAAAGAGTGGGTACAAAGTGTGACAGGGTCAAATCTGCTGACAGAAGTGCAGAAAATGCTGAATGAACAGAGTGTACCTGTGGTAAGGCTGAAAATGCAGTGAAAAGAAAATAAATGTGTAGACATAAAGATGAGTTTGTCTGCCTTCAACTAGAATTCACTGTTTTCAAGCGCATGTTATTTCTGACTTTTAGAAGTAAGCATATATCATAGTTCATATTTTAAAAATCCCTGAAATATCTTTGTGTTCTCTATTGGTGTCACAGGCATGTATCAAGCTCTTATGTGACTCAAACTAAATCACATTACAAATAATCTCATGGACATATTACAAAATATTTTTAGCTCATGAATTAAGTATCTGTCTTAGATGATGATCTGTTTATTTCACTAGTCTTTCATTGGAGAAACATGCTTAATGTTTCTTCCTTTTGTTCCTCTATTTTGTCCCCAAATGGATGCATTTAATAGAACTTTAAATTGCCTCATTCTTTTTCTGGTAATCTGTGTATTATGCGAGACTGTGTGATACTTTTTTTGCTGAAGACAATAGACTGTTTTTCTAGCAGAGGATGACAAAAAACAACACCCTAAAAAATCTTTTTGGAAAGCAATACAAGTTATTATGGTATCACTGTCCTACAGGATCATCACAGTGCCTTAAGCACCAGGCTTTGAGTACCTAGGTTTGTTAGAGCCATATGTTCATATCTCAGCAGGACTGACTCATCTTTTCTTCCCTGGGAAGAAAAAACAACATGCCACTGACTTTACTGGATGAGGATTTTGGATTTTGGCAACTTCAACTTGTGCCACTGAGTTTTTGAAGATTCAGTGATATGTTGTTGAAGGGTGTTTGAATGATTTCCTACTTGATACTGCAATATAATAATATTAGTGTGATTTGAAACCAGAAAATACATACTGACAGCTTGTCCAGGGCTTTTAACCTCTCAAATTTCAGCTTTTCATCTTAGAGAAACAAAAGACAGTCACTAACTACTGTGTGTGAAAGACCTCATTGATTGAAAGAATTATGAAAGATGGTACTGCAGAAGCTCCCAGCTGAAATGCAGGAAGCAGCAGGAACATATCAAAGATGTTCTTCTAGGTTAACCCAGATCTATCACTGATTACTTAAACGTTAACATTGCTAAGTTTGGATTGCACAGGAAAGCATTGAGCAGAGAGGCCTTGAGTAGCAGCAATCATGACATCTGCAGAAACCACCTCAGAGTCACCTCTTCATGATCCTACAGCCTGATTTGTCTTCATAGGAAATAAGTCTGTTTATGGGGTTACAATGATGAGCTGACATGTAACTTTGTGACCTGAATTTTTCATTGCTACCAGACATTTTTTTGTTGATTCAGTTTTCTAGAAATAGGCATCTGCTCATATTTAAGGGGCTTTAAGGTAGCTGACATATTTGTATAGGCCTGGTATAGGTGATAATAGACATAAGGGTAGATAATAGACTTCTGCCCTTCTGGAGCACAGCTTAAGGCCAGTTAGGTTATCCCATAACCTTACACTTGCTTGTGGTATAGGCAACTGAATTACACCATTTGAGTGTGACTTAGTTGGAGACTAAAACAGCCATATATAAGTAGATATCTGAAATTCTAGGGTGTTCTAAGTTTCTAAGGACCTTCTATGGTTTAGGGAGCTATAGGCGAATATGGTTATTGGAGCCAGGAGAATTTTCAGTTAATGTCTGGTTTAGCGTCAGCAGATTCTCTCTGGGCTGCACTGATCGATTTGACCACATCTGTATTGACAGATTAATGGCATGTAATCCAAGTTACAGACAAGCAAAGAAATGAGACAGGGGTTGTTTCTGTTGACTAATACACTGAAAGTGTAAAAGAAAAATGTGTGTATTATAAAGAATTTAGAATAAAAGGATATAAAAATGCCTATAAAAGGATAGAAAAATGCCTATGCTGAATAAATATGTTTCAAACAGCAACTTTTTATTCCTTGTGAAAAATGTTTTCTGCACAGATTAATATTGTTCCACCTGTTTTGTATGTATTCTTCATCCTGTTCCAGAATAGGTTTTTAAAGTATTGGGAAGCTTTCATTCACTTTAACTAAGAGTATTAATGTATGTAAGAACTTAAGACCACAAAATAGATTGAATCCTCAGATTATGCAAATAGTATAGCTTCAGTGAACTAAGATTTCAGACCATTTCCACATGGAAAGATTCACTTTTATTGGTGTTGCACAGAAAATTTGAGAAATTATCACTTAATTGAAATGCTAATGAGGTTTGCTTGAATTGGAAGTATTTTTCTGTAGTTCCTATGCAGTAGTCAGACTGGGGGACATGTCACTAGCCTGATGTCCAGTCCTCTTCTCATGACTGAGATGATCAATAAATTCCTTCACTCCACTGTAAGGCTGTACCTCTGGCAGACAGCCAGTGTTAATCATATTTCAATGTATATAGCTTAGATAGCTTCCTTCTAGGAAGGCCAGCACGAATCTTTGCTTATTGTCTTTGCCACTTGATTGTTTTACCCCTAAGTTTCTTTTAATAAGAAAATCCCTCCCTTTGTACACAGGCCTTCTTATGCTAAATTCCAAGACTTAGGTTTCCTTGACTGTTTGGTCTGGCCATGAGACCATTGGCTGAATTTCTTTTCTGACTCTGTGAGACAGAATATTTGGAAGATTCCAGCAAAATCCCTGACCCTAGATCATCCTGTGAGTACTTTGAAGAGGAACACACTGAAAACCTGTGGTGGGAGATTCAGACTCTTCCTAAATGTTGCTGGAATCCTGGGACACTTGCTATTGAGGAAAACTAAACAACTTGTTTCATACAAAGCACATAATGGTGTAATGAGAAATTTTGGTTTAGTCTGTAAAAAGGAGATTATGGATAAATAGCAGCATCATATTCAATCTGTCTGTTGTTCACTGAAGAGTGAAATCTGCAGAGAGCCAGAGAGCAGCTGTTTATTCTTTGGTGCTTGTTCCATACTGACAAAAAAATCAGTTTTTCTATATGTTACCTAGTGAGGAAAAACAATGGTATATTAATTTCTTTTAACACGAACTCTTTTTCATAAAGTCATCTCTACACCTCAAGATCTTGAGCCAAAAGCACTTGCTTCCTGTTTGGCAGAGCAGAGACCTGCATGAACTAGAACTCTCAATTTTAGCAGGAGCAAGAATTACCAATCTATTGCTAGGGAAACAAGTTTTAGCATGATCTATTGGTTTTAGTCTTATTTCAAGAAGAGAAAGGTGAGAATTTTTCAGGGGTTTCTCTGTATTCAGTTTCTCTATAAATAGCCTCATAAAGCTGATAATAGCTCCGCTGCCAATGAGTGTGTTGGAACAAACACAGTCACCAATCTTGAAGCAGGATGGTTCCATGTTTGGGACTTGCCCTGTCAATCACTTCTAATCTCCCCTCAGCACTTCCTATTCCTCACTGTAATGCTCTTGTGCTCAATTTTTCATTCTCCTGAAGTTCATTGATGAGCCCTGTCACACATGGACATGGGCTCAGGTGTCAGGGGCTGTGGGAAGGGTAGTGCTGAGAAGAGGAACTGAACAGGGAGGTAGGGGTGTGCTACCTCCCACGCTGCCAGCACGGTCGGAAAGAAGTGAGGGACAAGAGCAGATGGATGGATTTGGAGGAGGGCAGGGTAGAAGAGAGGTCAGGAGAGAGAGAAGGCAAAAGCAAGGGAAACAAAATCCAAACAGCCCTCCAGCAGTGAGTGTACAATCCAGCACAAGACAAACCTCTATCAAGTATTCGTCTGGACTTGGCAGCTCTGTAAGTAGTGCTACAAATGGTGTCAGCAGCAGTGCATCTTCCTGCAAATGCCAGTGCTAGCTAGGAACCCCCCTGAGGACTGCTGTCCTGAAGCCAAATGAGAAAAAACTCTGATGCTTTCAGCTATTCCTGGAGTTCATGTCCTGCCTTAGCACATCCATTCTTTTGACCAGTGAGCTGTCACGTATGCATTAGAATAGCGCAGTGCCTGGGAGAGGGAGGAGGGAGGGGAAAGTATCCCATGACCATGACTTTTGCAGATTTTTTTTTAATGTCAGCGGATAAGTCCTGGCAGATACCTGCTCAAGCCAGCCTAGGGCTTCCTGTTGTTTCCCTGACATGTGCATAGCCTCAGTAGCAGGAGCTCTAAGGCTGTGTTTGCAGAGACTAACTCTTGGGCACTCTGTTTTCAGTTCACGAGCATGCTCAGACTGCAGTTCTGACAGAGGAGAGGCTGGTTCAGAATCTGGAAGTTCTTGTAAATAATCATCTAGAGCAGCTTACATGTGGTCATCATATAACCAACAAAAGAAAGAATCTGGTTTATGGCTGTCCATTAATTTTGTAACAGAGAGAACGGCATTCTGTAATGCATAGTGGAAAAGAGGACATCCCCTAAAAGAACTTAAAAATTTGCTAATACATTGATGCAAAATCATTGTACCTTCTTGATGCACATATGAAAAACAACTTGTTTAATCAGCTTTTGAAATAACTCTTGAATTTAATTAATTTGCTAAGTTCTCAGTGGCAGTGTTTACGTGAGGCACACAGTGTTGTTTCTTCTCAGTGTCACAGGGGTTTATCTATTATTTGTGAAATGCTATGAGATTTGGCACAACTGATACAAAAAGGAATGTTGAGGTGTGATTGACTATCTTACATTGAAGGAGAGGAAAAGGATTTCAAGAGCATTTTCCTGCTAGGAGTTGAGAGTAGATTGTCAAGATGAATGCTATTTATTTATTTATTTATTTATTTATTTTTAATATACCTTTAACATTTCAGTAGTTGGGGTTTTTTTTAACAGATGCTGGATGTTGAATACGAAAATATTAGCCTGTTTTTCTGTTACCCTTCATTGGTAGCTTTTCTTCTTGGATTCACAGGGATATGCAGGACATGAATAACACTGACAGTTTCTGGCAGGTGATTTTATGCCCTGTTCTTAGATACTTCCAATAAAGCTCATATCAATATATTGATGGCTGTTCCCATGCTTAGCTCTCCTTGTAGCTAGACTTTTCGTAATATATATTTCCCTACTTCCTTGGTACAGATTAATCAGTTATTTCCTGCGCTGTTCTTAAGAGATCTAGGAAAGAATTTATCACTCTCTTTAGTTACTCAGTGTCTTATTTTTCTTATTTTTGTGAGATTACACTTCACCTTTTTGCATATAATCTAAACAGCATTTTCATTTATGTTAAGCAAATACTTTGGAAGCTGCAATGGAAATTGATGTGGGATGTTGAAAAGATGACTGTGTTGACTATTAATAAGGACATATACAAAAACTAATTTAGGACCAAACTTATTGGCATAGTGAGATTTTCTGGTGTTTATATGATTAAGGGCACTTAGATCTTAGCCCTTCAGACTTCTTATTTTCGTAGACCACCACTGTGAGTTTTTCCTTTCCCTGTTTTGAAAGCCCCTGTGAGATGCTTGAACTGCCATTCTTCTGTGCTTTAAAACATTCTCAATTAGAAATGGCACTGTCTTTCAGAAATAGAATAACCATGAAAATGGTATTTAGACCCTCCTCTCTCACTACACTTTCTTGACTAAAATTAAACTTGCTGATACATACATTTTTCTATCTCTTTCGGGACAGTAGGTTCAGAATTGCTAAATTATAGAATAGCAGAGTTTTACAACAGCCTCACAAAGCAGAGGGACATGGCATAGCTCAGGGGAATGATAATTGCATAGGCTTTTTAATCTTTTGCATACTTGTTAAACTGATTACAACTAGATTAATAAGTAATCCAACCTGTCAGGTTTACCCAGCACTCAATTTCAAGCCATTTAACATCTACAAGAAGACTGAGGTTTTTTTACACTTTTTTAGGATTTTCAGAGGCATTGTATTGGTACCTCATTGGTTACTATGCATGGACTTCCTGCCAACATGAAAAATTTAATCAATTTGACATTTAGCTTTATGTGAAAATGTATGCTACTGGCATCCATTTTTCTTAAATGTGTGTAGAAAGTGAGTGAAATAAAATGCTTATGTTTGAGAAGGGAAAACTAGAACGAAAGGTAATAAAAAGTGAAAAAATCAAATCCACTCAACAAGACAAATGAATGTTTTTGTTCCAGATTGACCCAGCTCCAGTAGAGAAGGACAAAAATGCCTTATTGTTGTAAGGATGTTTGCTCTCTCTGTAGCTAACTCCTGTTCATCATTGTTCTTTAAATCCTGATCTATACATTGATGTTCTTAGTGCTTGGACTGATGACTTTTTCACAAAATCCATATGCAAGTAACTGGTGGGACTCAGAGGAAAAACATTGCTGAACAATACAGTCTGAGATGTGTCCTCATCCTCATTGCACTTGTGCAAACTCTCTGTGGTGGGTTGACCTTGGCTGGCTACCAGGTGCCCACCCAGCCCCTCTCACTCCTCCTCCTCAGAGATAAAGCCAGGGAGACCAGTTAGAGATTGCCATCACAGGCAAACGAGACTTGAATTGGGGAAAGTTTATTTGATTTAAAGCTAATTAAAATAGATCTGGGTGGTAAGAAATAAGGACAAAGGTTAAAATAACCTTTCCCTGCTTTACTTTTTCCTAGCAACTTTATTGCTTCATTCCTGACTCTTCTTCATGCTCCCCACCTCACATGGTGCAGGGGGGATAGGGCGTGGGGTTTTTTGTGGGTCCATCCCCTCTAGACTGCACCTTTCTCCTTATGCTTTTTCCTTGCTCCTGCATGAGTCCACACTGTGGGGCTGCAGTCCTTTAGGACAGACCTCCTCCAGCATGGTCTCTCCACAGGTAGCAGCACTTCAGGAATTATCAACCTGCCCTGGACTGGGATTCTCCACATACTGCAGTGTGGATATCTGCTCTGGTGTGATCCTCTCCATGAGCTCCAGGGAAATACCAAATCCATCATGATCTCTTCCAAATCTCACAGGCTGCAGGAAAATATCTCCTACAGCTCCTGGAGTGCCTCTTTCTCTTTCGCTGACCTTGGTGTTTTTAGGATTCTTTCTCACACTTTTTTCCTCATGCTCCAAAGTCCGCACAATATTTTCCTTTTCTAAAGTATGCTTTCACAGAAGTGCTACCAGCTTCCCTGATGGGCTCAGCTATGTTCTGGTGTGGGTCTGTGGGAATCAGTAGGAACTGTGTGTGTCCAGAAAGGGCCAACCCCAGGCCTTCCACAGAGACCACCACTGTAGCCACCCTGCTCCCATCACCTTGCCACCTGAGCCAGGTGTTTGTTTCTGTCAGGCACTTGCTGCACAAGGTAAATGGGAGCAGTATGTTCTGGTAGTTGGACAGTGGAAACTGGAGAAAATACCCTCCAGATTTGTTCTTTGGAAAAAAATGGTTTCAGATAGGAGTGATACTGTCCTTCAGTGGAAGGTAAAATTCATTCTCATTACTTACTGCATAGCTAAGTTCTTGTCTGACACTAAAGAAGCTCTTTGGGAAGAGACAAGAGGCTTAGGTTCTCCTTAGTTCTGATGATTTACAGTGCCACCAGCACTACCAGTATGTGAAGACTCTCATCATATCATTTAGAAGATAGCTCTTTCTAAAGAGATATCTTAACTCAGACATACTGATTTCTTAATTTCTACCATGTTCCAATTTAGGCTACTTAATTTTTTTTTTTTTGTCTAAACGATAGTTTTCTAATGAAAAAGAATGAAAAACATTATAAAACAGTGCCTTTTTGTTTTCTCATAACAGCTGTGCTCCAGATTAATTAAATAGCTGGGGTATTCCAAGAGCTATTAATTTGTATATTTCATTTATAACTCACCCAGCAGCATTACGTAGATTCTTTTGTAAGCTTACCGAGAATCATTATTTTGAGCACTAGATGGGAATATATGACAAATGGTACAGAAATTACAGAATCCTTTTGGTATGACATACTTCCCAAAGCTGCTGCCAGGGATGGCAAAACAATGGCCAGATACAATTCCCTCTGATACATAGTGCTGACATTTCTCTCCCCACCATCAGAGAAAAATCAGTATTTTTTTACTATTATGAACTTTTACTTTATTTCACTAACATGCCCTATAATAGGAAGAAAACAGTGCCTTTATTCCTTATGCAGAATTGTAACCTAACTTACTCCCCCTTTTTCACCACCCCACTCAGGGAAAGGGGCAATTGGGAGGAATCAATGCTACTTTTCTTCTAACAGCACATCCAATCTATTTTGTTTAATGTGCATTGCCCTTTCTGCCTTTACCTGTCTCTCATACTCCATGTAATGCCTTGCTGCTGATGACTGCATTTGCAGCAGACAGCTGAGATGTTGCTGAAGTCAGCAGCACTAATGCTGCATTAGAGAATCCTCTTCAGGGAAAACAGTGTTAGATTTAACCCAGGGGGCTGTTGCTGCAGTGAAAAGCTCTATGCTCTGAGCCACTCTCTGTTTTCCTAACAAACAGTATGTCAAGCCTTGCTTTCATGAACAGTAAATGCAATAGTTATGCTTCTCACTTGAGTGGCAGTTCTCAGCAAAAGGCTGTAGCAGCAGTAGGGTGAAATTCCCCTTGTGTGGCAAGCTTGCCATGACTTCCACTGCTCAATTTGTGTGCCTTGGGGATAGGCAGAAGGACCAGGGCCAAGCTGGTGTAAAACATGTCAGCACTGATAACAGTTTTCTTGATCCATGACTGTATGAATCCCATGGTCCCCAGACAGCAATTCTTTTTATTCTTATTCCTCAATCCAGAAAAACTGCCACAGGGATACCAGTGTTCTGTCCCATATGTGTAATCGTAGCCTGCAGGGAGGATTTTTCTCCCATTTCTTGATCACAGCTGTAATGTCACCTGTTAATTAGCCCATATCATGCAAAGATGCTGCGCAAACACAAAGGCAAACATGATAATTTTCTACTGGGATTTTGTTCTAAAAGCCAGACTTTCTAAACCAGCATTAGATTTTTGAATGCCCAGTTATAAAAATTCAACATTCATTGTGCTGGTTAAATGGATGCTCCCTACAAAACCTGTTAGAAAACACAACAGAAGATGAATGGGGGATGAGGGGGAGTGGAATAACAAGCAAATCAGGTAGTGGAAATTATTTGCCATATCCTTAAAATGCAAAATTTTGATGGTTTAACAATTTTTTGGTAACACATGGATAGAAACTTCAGTGTTTCAATACTTTCACCTGCTTCTTGTTAGACCATCCAATTCCCTTCATTCACTGATCTGCATGCATTTTCTGTAAGTGACATATTCTTGAGAAGTTCTTATAGGTGATAGCTTAATACACTGATTGCCTCCACTATTTCTCTAACATACTTCTTATATGTTGGATTTCTGGGCTGTTTAGATGGTCTGGGAAAAAGCCCAAAGATGGCCTTGGGCCCCCGGGTTCGAAAGGACGAGAGGAAGCTTCAGATTTGTTCTTGGTCTTGGTGTTTATTAATTGCTTATCTAAAAGATTTTCCCTTGGCCTGGCAGAGTTCTGCTCAGCAGTCAGCCATGGGCACACACTGAAAGCCCCCGGGGCGGTCACCTATCTTTATACCCGGAGTTACGTATACAATATTTATCATTTTTCTCCAATACCCTCTACCCTTATTAACCAGTGTTCCCCTAGTAAGGTCCAATCCCGGAGTGCCAACATCACCACAGAAGATGGAGGCCTAGAGGAAGAAGAAGAAGGAGAAGGGCACGCCCCAGTACCTCCATCTTGCCTCTCTAGACCCCCCTGTACAGGGATCTTAAACCCTGTATCTCACACTCCAATTAACTTGTCCCTTCACCATTCACCCCAGTGAAATCCTCCCGTCCTCATACTGATGTCATCTCCCATGTGGGATCAAAGTCCAGCCACCAGACATTTCTGGCAACATTCCAGGACTCCCGAGCCCCCCCAGGGGTAGTCTGGTTCACCCTGCACCCCAGTTCCGAGAGACTGAGATCCCACATTTATACTTGCTATGACTTCCAAGCACAGCCCTGCTATCCTAACTCCAGCAGCCTTTATCTGAAAGAACTTTTATCTGAGGAGTTTGTGGGAAAGATTTGAGATTGGAAGCAAATGCTAGATGCCCACATCCCCCAGGAATTTCTGTTTGGAGATGAGCAAGAGCCTTGGAGTGAAAGATTAATATTTTATCCACTGGTGGGCTGCTCATTTCCCTGCCTTCTATATTGTTCAGTCAGGAAGTCTTTTAATCTTAAATTCAGTGTGTGGCTACTTCAGAAAAGGAACTGGGGGAGGAAAAAACTCTGTCCAGTTTAATTGAAATAAATGACTTTAAAACAATTATGGTCAGTGAGGTCCCTTCATCCCCCAGTCCTTTATGATCCATTCTAAAGAAGGTGGATCCACTTACTCTTGGTGGTCAGTTCAGGGAAGCTGTAGTGGAGTTTGTTAACACCTCACAGACATTTCTGAGCTTTGGTGCATGAGTGCTCTGTCCTGCAACTTCATACACTTGACAAAAAAAATTGTATTTCTGTATTAATTCAGGAAGGAATGCTGGCTTATTAAGTAGTGCTACAGGAAGGATGTAGAAGTGCTAATAACCCAATGTAGAATCTTGTAAAAGCTGTATAGAAGACTATTCGCTCCCGAATTTTCTCAGTGAAACTGGACTACATGATGAGATTATTTTATAATTCTAACTAAATTTCTAGTTTAAGGTAAACATAGAAAAGCTTCATGGGAGATTTTGGGTGTTTGACTATGAACATGTCTGAAGAATGCATAATTTTCTTTCTTTAAAGAAACCTCCAGTTGTATTATGAGGATTTTGGGAAAAAATATTGGTATGTACCTTTAGACATGAATGAAAAAACCTTTTTACTTGAGCTGAAAGTATTTTGTTTCCTTCCTTCAATGGCACCACTAAAATGGGAGAGGAAATACTGAGTTTCATTTTTGATCAACTCATGTTTCAAGCTTCATCCTGGGCCTGAGTTTATGAATGTGCAAATGCATATGGCCTCTATGTAATTCTGTGCTGAATCCTATGAAAGCAGCATTTTTATTAGATGTGTCTATTAGTGTCTCATTAAAATGCACATACATTGCTGTGTGCCTGTATAACACAGGAATGTGGAAGAAAATGAGGTACTAAATAAGACGCTGTTAAACCTGACTTACATTTTTTCACAATAGAAATTGTGACACCAATAATAAAGATAAGGGCATGTTTATTTAAAAAAAAATAAAATATTTGGTTTGAACTATTTAAGAAGCTCACCTCCAAAACCAGATTCCTTCGTGTCTCCTATCTTCTTAGCATATTGAGTAAGATGGTTGCCAGGACAAAGGTCACTGTGGCAAAGCCACATTTTGATATTTTCACAGTCAAAAGTCAGTGAAGACTGAGGCAAAAAAGTTGTTGAGTACCCCAGCTTTCTCTTCATCTGTTGTTACCAGTTTGCCAATATTGTTTATCAGGGAGCTTGTTTGGTTTTCCTTTTCTGGTTAACATACCAGTAGAAGCCCTTCTTGTTATTATTGGTGTCCTTTGTGAGGTTGAGTTTCAGCTTTGCCTTAGCCTTCCTTACCCCATCCCTTCATCTCTGTACTTTTACCAGGTTATGTGTCCTTGTCTCCACTGTCTGTGCATTCATCTCTTTACCTTTATTTGACCAGCAGTTCCCTACTCTGTCTCAGCTACACCAGTCTCTTGCCTTCCTTCTCCAATGTCTTGCTCCTGGCGATTGCCAGGCTGCCTTCCTAGAGGAATTATTGCTTTCAGATATTTCCCTGGTGTTTCCAGGCTTCTTTTAGGACTCCCTGGCTCATGTCCCTCAGACTGCTGGTATGGTCCAGGATGGCTGGCACAGTTCAGAGTCACTGCAAGAGCCCTCCCTAGCACCCTGTCCCTCCATCTGTCTATTTTTATATCCTCTCACATTTGCCAGGGACAAACCTCATATTGCCCCTCTACCCACTCACATCTAGTTCAAAGCCTTGCCAGTGAGCCCCACTATTTCCTGAGCAAAGACTCTCTTCCACCACTGAGAAGGGTGAATCCTGTCTGATGCCAGCATTCCTGGGACTGTGTAGAACCATTCCATTGCCAAAACCCCCAAAATTCTGATGATGACACCAGCCGTGGAGCCCCAGACTCAGTTTACCCATTTCTTCCCAGGTTGCCGCCTTCAACTGTAACTAGAGTGCAGACCATAACCCCCACCCCAGATTGCCTCACCAAACGTCTGAAGGCCCTGAAGTCCTGTTTGATCACACTTGGACCATGTAGGGGTGCATTTCCTCGGCCCCTTCGGTGGCAGAGCGGGACGGGCAGCGGTCTGAGGGCCGTGCCAGGCTGGAGGTGCGCCGGTGATGGCCGAGCCCCAGGCCCCAGGGCCCGCGCGCCCTGCCGTGGGCTAGGCCCGGTCAGCACCCTGGGCCCTTCCCAGGAGGGAATTGCCTGAAACTTTAACCAGTAAAAATGTACTCATCTTGATGAGGAGTGAGAGTGTTGCTTCCTCAATTGCCATCAATTTTAGCAGAAATTTGAGGCATTTAAGCTCCTGACACGTGAGACCTAGCAATGATGTACGCCAATAGAAGAACAGGTAATGTGATGATCTCAGATGTGAACAACTGCATAGATCCTAACATTGCAATTTCACTTATAACATTAATATTTTCAGTTGTTTAATTTTGAAGGTTATAAAAAAAATCAAGAGTATACCTTTCTTTGCTCCTTGGCATCCTTTTAGTGGGATAAGGCCTATTTTGAAACACTGGAGTGCTCCTTTGAGGGTTCTTGTACCTATGAGATTATCTGTCAGCTAATATAGTGCATGCATATGAATGGATATCTATCATGGCTTTCACTGGGGCTGATTAAGTCTTCTTTGATATGATTTAACAAACATATGGATGAGGCTCTGTTTGGGGAAACGCCTGTTCTGATAGCAGCTTGTTTTGAAAAAACATGAACAAATGAAGTAGGGATTGTTCTGCATTTATTGTAAACATGTCCTCTTCTCTTTTGCTCTATGATTGTCCTAAACTGTGGTGTAAACCATCTTTACAAATGCAAGAGTTTATGTAGCCCTTTATTTTTTTAAGCTTTAAGGTATAAACCTCTGCACATTATTGAATTGCCAGTGTAGTTCATCCTTTCACTTTAGTAAAAGTACCTGTTAAACTTCTGGAATTTTATGTAGCCCTTATTTTCAGAAATGGACTCTCCCAGGGAGCTTGTAGAAAAGTAAGCACTACTTTATCTTTTTGCAGTTGATGACACCATGATTTAAAGGTAAATGGCAGCACTTTTTTGACAGTTCAGGTTAAAAGAGACAGTGTTCCGAATAGAAATTAGGATTTATGACTTCTTACCATGTGCTGAACTAACTAACTTAGTTTGTAAAGAGTGCGATATGATTTAACAAACATATGTGAACTAACTAACTTAGTGCTGAACTAACCCCACTGTCTTGTAAAGAGCGGGATAGCTCCTAGGCGGAGTATCTACAGTGTTCTTCCAATATCTAACTCCTGCTTAAAATCTGAGCAGTATTGACTGCAGCTGTGCCTTGTGCATTGGCTTTGTAAGACCATTTCTGTTGCACATCAGTTGCTTAACTAGCTGCTTTAGCACAGTCTTCCTGTGAATTCATTTACATAACATAAAATACTTTAGGATCAACAGTTCTACATTCACTTAGGATAGCTATTACTAATAGAAGAAAATGAAAAACTGAAACAGTTCTCTTCTTTTTAGAGATAAGCAGGCTGAGCACAGTAATCCACTAAGCTCTTTAAGTGACAAAATATTTATAAGAACGTTTTGTGTTCTCTACTGTGAACTTCCCATCTTGTTCTTAAATTAGTACAACACATTCTCCTTAGAAGACGGAATCAAACAGGCCATGATTTTACTGTAAGGCTGTTACTAACACTTTGCCAGAAAAATTATTTGAATAAGAAAAAATATTTTTACTAGCAGACAGGAAAAAGAAACTCACAAACTCTGTTTTAATGGTACCAGCTCTTTGCTTCCATCTTCTTGACTTACTTGTGTCATATCAAAGGCAGGCAATGCTTTCCACTGAGAGACTCTCCCAGTTCTACACTGGACTATTCTAGTTGTGGTAAGGTGGATGCCTGTTAAAAAAAATCGTAGCATTGTCACATGAACTCTGCTCTCTTCTTGCCATGTGAGCCGTGGATCCTGACGCTGAGTAATCTGAAGTGTGAAAAATCAGTCCTCAGCCTTGCAGATTTTGTGTTGGTTTACAATATACATGGTAGTTATGGGCTCTAACTAATTAAAATGGTATGAATTTTATGGAATCTATGGAAGCTATGCTACACTGAGTTACATCAGCTGAGCCACTTCTGTGAGTACTCAAATTTAGGTCAGTAAGGTGATGCTGTGACTCAGGTTTAGGATACTTGTCTATGGAGAAAGGGTAGTTCTAACTGCTTCATGCAACCTCAATATTTTATGTTTCTTCTGCATACTTTTCTGGTGTTTCCTGTTGAAATTCAAGGTATTTATTACAATAATACTTTCAGGAGACTTAGAGAATAAATATACTGACATTCTGCAAAAAATGTGACTTTTTTCTAATACTGTCGCTCTTCTTTCTATTGTCTCATAAAGTTCTTAATAGTCACATGAAATACATTTGGAGGTAAGAGAAAATATCCTTTTAAGTTTGATATTACTCCATCCTGGTTAATAAGTGTTGGGTACCATAAAGACCTTTCGATGGTCAAACTGAACAGCTATGCCGCAAGGTGTTGCAAAACAAACAAAAAAAGGAATCAACCACAAAGGCTTTTGCCCTGATCCTGGATCCCTTATAATCTATTTGGTGTCTGGAACCTCTAAATCATATATTAAATGAAATATTAACTGTAAGTATAAAGCAACTATAGATTTCTGTAGCTTATTGATTATCAAGTAAGCTGGAAGCTCTATCCTCCATGCAATGCTTCAGAGTTGTATTGCTTGCAGGAAAATATGACTGTAGTAAATGCCCAAGTCCTGAAATTATTCAGGATCATAAAATGGTTTCTGTTGGGAAAGAGTTGTGGCTCACCTCAGAATCAAGGTATAATCATGTTGTATGTTTAAATTTTAGAGAATGCAGTTACAATGACACTCTGATGGGATGTTGTAAATCTCTCTGCTTTAATTTCTAAGTGAAACAGCACAGACACATTGTGAATAAGTTCAGAGAATGAACCTAAAGTAGCTGTATTTTAACTGTAGTCTGATTTAGGTCTGATATGCAAAAAATTAATCTAGTTTCAAATAAAATAACGGGCCAGTGGCAGCTGCACCATGGTAAGATTACACAGGAATTTGGTTTAAAATGAATCCAGCATCTTCAAATCCTACATGTAGTACCCTTATATCAGTGGATGCTGAGGAACCTGGCCTCATCTTGCTGTTGGTAACACTAGCAACACAGAGTGGGGAAGTGTGATGATGGCACACCTGAAGTATTTGGAAGTGACTGAGCTTTGATTTACCTGCCTTGGTAGCTTGACGCAGTGGTTGGGCTGTTAAGTCCAGCTGGAGGTCAGGACTGGTTAGCTCTGATGTATTGTAGAGGTCACCTGGGCTTTGCAGTGTCTCAGTCCCAAGGTGAGAGGTCCACAGTTGCGCTTGGTGTGTAACTTTGACCTCAGACATCTCGCATACTCTGTCTGACACATGATTTATACTAAACTTTGTGAAGCTTCCAGGCTTTAAGGACATTTTCATGAGTGATGCTTTTGTGAATCCACATAAATGGTATGGGCCACTTTATGTTAGAGCCAGATAGAACTGTGGTTTGCCAAGCATTTTTCATTTCTGTCAATTCCAGGTGATGATCAGTGTTCATTAGCAGTTCAATTTCTTAGTGCTATGAATACTCTTAGAATTATGATTTAAGTTTATAAATCACTGCCAGGGTCCTTCACCAAACACCACCATGTGTAATTTATATGCTAGCTGGTCAGAATTTCCATGTTCATTTTGCATAAATGGTTTTCTGCATATTTCTGAACTTTTTGCACTTGTAACTGGCCTGTCTAGTTCTAGAGGTAATGGGTAAAGTTCTAGAGGTAATGGGCAAAGCAAACCCTTGAGGTGTCCATTGAGTGTGAACAGACAAAGAAGATATGGAACTTTCCAAATGAGAAGAATCATATCTATGTGAAGAACATGATTTATGTAAAAGTCTAGAAAATATTATTTAATATTTTTTAAATGTAAATCAAGGTCATACCTTAAGAGATTTGATTTTGAATAAGGTTTTTTGCTTTTTGTTTCAGCGGCTGTTCCCCCACCTGTTCCCCCAGCAGTGAGGGCTCGTGAGCCTGAGACCAAAACTATCAGGCATTACCCACCTTCAAAAATTGCCGTTTCCACCCAAACCTCTGTTGTTGCTGCCATGGAAGACACTTCTCAAAGCCGGCACGCAGTCATGGATTGGAGAGCAGTGGTGGCCATCTTTATTGTGGTGGTAGTTTACCTGGTGGTGGGAGGACTCGTCTTCCGTGCCCTGGAGCAGCCCTTTGAGAACAGGCAGAAGACCAGCATCGCGTCAGAAAAGGCTGTGTTTCTTCGGGAGCACCTTTGTGTCTCCGAGCCAGAGCTGGAGAAACTCATTCAGGTAGGCCATGTGAAGAAGATGGTACTTCTTGGAAGTTAGGAGAAACAGCTCAGTGGTTTATTGACCAGCTGAGTTGGTGGGGAGCAAAATTGTTCACAGAGACCTTGGAATGGGCAGTGTGAAGCAGGCTCTTTCCCAGTCATTTTAAGGTCTGAGAAGCAGAAACTATGTGTCCAAAATGTTGTAAATATATATAACCATAGATTCATAGAATAAGCTTGGGTTGGAAGGAGCCCATCAGGATCATGGAGTCAAAGTCCTGACCCTATGCAGGAGACTTGAGAGCATTATCCAAATGCTTCTTGGACTCTGTCAGGCTTGGGGCTGTGACCACTGCTCTGGATATCTTGATCCAGTGCCCAACCACTGTCTGCGTTAAAAGTTTTCTCCTGATATCTCTCCTGACTCAGATTTAGGTCATTTCCTTGAGTCCTGTCACTGCTCATGAGAATGAAGAAACTGGTACTTGTATTCACTAGAATTATGAAAGGTGTGTGCAAAGAAAAGCAGAACCTAATATCTGGAAAAAAATTTGAGAGAGGTGATAGATTTGCAAGACTTATGCCCTCATCTCTACAAATTTTCAAGTAGTCTTAAGTTCTTAATTCTTTCTTCAGAATTAAACACAGCAACCAGGAGGGCACATAGAACATGACAGGTGGGATTTTTGAAATAAATATTCAGCCAAGAATTCTGAACTTACAGGTTTACTGTTGTAATTTTTAAATAAATTAAGGAGGATGAAGTATACAAATCAAAAAATAACTGTCATTTAAAAGCTTTGGAATTTTTAGTCTGATGTAGTATGAAAAGTTTTAGAATCAATTTTGAAGGAAATAAGTATTGAATATGCAAGGATAAGTGGAAAATATATTAACATGCAAGAAAGGTCTGTCAAGGATAGATTTATCTATCCTTAATTGATTAAAACTCTAGACAAGGAAAGTAAAATGGATCTTACAAGACTTCAGTAGAGTTTCTTTTGGGATTCCATGTAGAAGCCTATCAGTTAGTCTGGATTTATGTAGTCCTGGAGAAAACAAAGATTAGATAAGAAATGTAACATACTTAAGGAATATATTCAAATTTCAGCCTCAGTATAGGTACACAGGTAGATCACTTCTAGGTTGACTGGTTCTTAAAGTCCTTTGTGGCATAGGTAGAAATATTGAAGGAATGGACTTTGAAAGTTGTTACTTTTGATTAAACCAGAAAAAAAATTGCTGCCCTTGGTCCTTAGAAAATGCTGTTGTGGAAAAGTGAATAAATGTCAATTTATAATGAGGGTACCTAATCACTGTATAAGGGGTGGTGAGAATAAGTAGAGAGGTAGGGAGTAAATTAAAAAGTTATTAAAGAATTAGTTATTAAAAGCTGTTTGCTAATGAGAAGCATCCTAATAATCCTAATTGAGAAATATCAGAGCATGAAAGGCAATTGAAGCAACTCTTTGTATGCTTGATAGGAATCTGCTTGGAAAAAGAATTGTAGAGGGAGATAATAATTATTGGATTAGAATGATCTGTGAAGAGGAATTAATACAGCTAGGCAAAAAAAGGACAAGAATTTTCTTTTCCTACCAAATTCCTATCCTTGATAACAAATAGAGTAGATACATCTTTGACTGTCTTATCACTTGAGAGGGATATTACCCTTATCCTTGAAAAATATTTTTCTTCTTTCTACTTGGGATCTTACTGGAAAAATTACAGAAACATGAACAAATGAAGCAGATAAAAACCTATCTTCATGGAGAAATCAGAAACAGTCTGTTTTGCTCTTCTCTCTCCTCACCAGCTGCACTGGCTTCCAGCTATCTAGTTGCTTATGTATGTGGAATTGATGAAGTGTACTTCAGACTGAGATGCAATTTGGTTTCACTCTCTTTGGGAATACAGGACTCAATTGTCCCAGTATCACCACAAATGCTGGGCTTCTGCTCTGGGATTTGCCTTCAGTCCCATGCAGATCGTGTCACCACACCATGTCTTTTTTCTTCCAGAAGGACTTTACTGTGTTGATACCAAAGGGGCTGAGAGTAAAACACACATCTCTGCAAGGATGGAGAGAAAACCAGAAAACTGTCATCAAAAATACATGTTTTTAAAAACAAATAATATCGAGTAGTTTTATTTACTTCAGTAGTTTTGTCATTCTCTTCACTCCTACCTGTCTGTTTGCTTTAGTATTACTTGAACATCCAGAAAGACAATTTCTGCCCTTTGAGGTATTTCAAATTATTGCCTTCCCTGAAATGGGTGGCATTTGAAAAGAAAAAGTACAATAGGTTGGTAGTCATTCAGTAAAGAAGATTGGATGTTCAATTTATAAACCACACTGAAAAAATACTCTGTACTTGTATACTGTGCTTGTAGCTCCTCTGGAGAAGGAAAAAGAGATAGGGAAAGGAGCAAGTGTGAAACAGCTTTGGGTACTCTGATGACCTCTCACTGTCAACAATATTTCAACTATAGAAGTAGCTGAAACTACTAGTTTAAAATATCTTAAATATGTGAGGTTTGTTAGCAAAGTGTTTAGCACTCTGGAAATCAGCTTTTTTCCTACTCTGAGATAACCTGAGGATGCCTCTCTTCAGGTCATTGCTACAAAAGCAATCTGAAGTTTCAGATGGGAAACTTGTAAAATTTTGTTGTCTGTGTGAACGGGGAGAGTCTTGCCAGTAATAGTATCATTGTTTAAATTTTGTGTCAGTTTCCATCTAGCAGGATAGTTCTGTGTAGGAGGACTTGTGGTGGTAGTAGTAAGGCATCCTTTTCTCATGCATGAGCTGAAACTGGTTGTTTAAATTCTGTTAACTGCAGGCTGCCGGCTGCTTTGTTTTGCTGCTCTCTTTTTGTCCTCCATCGCTGTATGCAAAATACAATGTATTAAAAGACAGCATTGGAATAGTTGGATATTTATAAATGAATGATGTCAGTGAAGATTTAAAGAAAAAATGAATTTTTTCTGGATGAGAGGGGAGTATGAGAATCTCAAAGCTATCTAAGGCAACAGCATACTCCTTCACTTCAGGGTTCGTGCTTGGCCCTGAAAGACTTGCTAAACTGTGCAAACTCAAGTGTGATTTAAGTGTAATTAGCTTGCTGACATTCACACACTCACGGGGAGGGCGGACAGCATTCTTTGGCAGAAGAAACCAGGGTAGCTGACAGTGTGTCATGGCCTATTTAAACGGGCAACCTGTCTGTTGTGCTGATTTATGCTGTTCTGCATAAACCGACAAATGATCTCTGCTTTCACACCACCTGCAATATGCCAGCAACTGGTACAGAAGCCCTTTCAAAGGGTTTGGTCTGAAACACATCCATTCTCTATATCCCTGATTCTTGAGGTATGGACATGGGCTGAGGAACCCTGGCTTTCTGCCCACATGAAATGAAACTGGTCCCGCCTGGAGCTTGCTTGTGCTACAGTTTCACAATCAACTTAGCCTGGCATGTAGTAGCTCTACTTCTAAAAAAGGCTGTCCCATACTGATGTCTTTAGATGTAGCTGTCCCTGTTCTTGCCCATACACCTCTTCTCCCACTCCTTTCCCTTTTGTGAGGCAATGTGATGAATACCTAAAAGCTGGGAAGCAGATTAGCTAAAACTTGCCCAGGCTAAAAAAACAGTGGAGTAACATTTATGACCATGAAGTGAGTTGGAAATACAGGCAAAAAATGAGTGAGAAAAATGGAAGTGGAAGTATGAATGTGGTAAATAAAGCATTGGTGGAAAGAGATTAATGAGGAGGAAAGTTTATCCTGAAGGCTAGGGAGAGATGATGTTAAATGGACGTTTAAAAGTCAGTGCTAAATCCATAAGAGAATGTGAGGTTTTAGAGAAGATTAAGAGATAACTTGTAGACATGACCAGGTAAGAAGTGGGGCAATGGCAAAATAGAATGACTAAACTTGCTTTGCACATGGACAGTATAGGAAAAGGTGAAATAGAAAACCACCATGACAATTCATAAATCATATGGAAAAGAGAACTAATTAAAGAAATGCAATAAGAAAAGTCAAATCTGTGTTGATAGGTGGAAACTCCATTTTGAACATGCCAAAGAAACAGAGGATGCAAGAAGTAGAACTTTGCTTCACTTGTTGAGCCCCCCAATAAGTTCACTGAAACTACCGAGGCTAAAGATTGGTGGCAATATTTAGGAGGAGGAGCAAATAACAGAAAGAGAAGTAGAAGGTCTGGCAGTAGGGTGAGCAGCTGATAACAGCAACATGAAGTGAGGCTGGACCAGAATGGGAGAAAAGCAAAGAGTTGGAAATTTTAGGAGGAAGAAAAAAAGAATCTTGGTTCCTCTGCAGTGGTTTTATGGAAATTAGACTTGGGAACATTTGGAAGGGAGAAAGGGAGACATTGCTGCTGCTGTTCAAGAGTGAGGTCTGAATTTCTCTATGATGAAGAAGACCTTGTATGAGATCTAAAAGCAACTTGAAAATACCTGCTGAAGGGCATCTCAAAAGTCATCTTAGAGCAATTCAGGTGAGTATACTGGATGCTGATGAGAGATTTATTTCTGTACTTCGTAGGCTGATGTGTTCAGCTCTGTCTTCCTTTGGACTGTGAGGCTGCAATGAACAGTGAATGTGTATGTCCCCATGATACAATATGGTGCATTTTTAGAAATTCCCAACAAACATTCAGGAGGCTGATATGTCTGCTTGGTTTGATTCAGTATTATGTGGGACACGGGACAGTGACCAGGAAGCAGTGTAGCTACCTCAGCTTCTATCCAGAGTATACTTCATTCAAGCACTGTCTGGGAGCCTGTCTATCATGTTGTATTTGTGGACATGAGATCATGTGTAGTGAGGCAACTGGGAAGCTTGAGCTGATCACAAAGTTTATTTATGATGTTTCCATAGATATCTTATTTGTTAATTTCAAACAGGGTATATATAGGCCATATTTATTTCTTTTGTCAGCATAAAATATAAATTACTTAATCAATTACTGATTGCCTTGGAATTTAAATTCTTGGCTGACTAGTTTCAGTTGATTTCACAAACACTATTTGTATTTACCACCTTTCTAGCTGCTTCTAACATAACTGTCCCCAGTGAGGAATTTTTCCTTTGGTAGTAGTGGCTACAAGAACAATATTTATGGAAGAATTTATGATGTTGGTCCTTTACTTCCCAATTGCTTTGTATCTTTTGTCATTTATTTATGCATTTTATCTTTCTTCTACCTTAATGGGTATTCAGTTCAGCCGTGTGTTCAACTTATGTGTACAGAAGAGGCTACTATACTATGAGCAAATATTAAAAACTTAAATTGAGGCTGTTTCCATGGTCCTAGAAGTTTCCCTTTGGAGCCTATACCAACTAGCATAGGATACAGTAAGGCATGCATGATGCTGATTCTTTGTGTTTTCTTTGCAGCATGCTGTTGAGGCTGAGGACTCAGGAGTCAATCCCGTTGGAAATTTCTCTCACAAGAGCAGTCACTGGGACCTTGGAGGTGCCTTTTTCTTTGCTGGAACAGTCATCACTACTATAGGCATGTTTATTGTTTATTTTTTAAAAAGACACAGTCACACTGAGACATAGATAATGAAATAAATTTGAGGAAGGTAGGTAACAAGGAAATAAAGTAGCTGAAGTGTATTTCTCTGTTAGCAGAAGACATGACTCCAGGATGTGTCAAGGGCACTGAGTCTTTGGGTAGGTGTCAGAAGCTGTCTACATAATTAGGGTAAAGTAGCAATGCTGAGCTGAAAACAGGTAAAACTCATGCAGGCTTTATAACTGTTCTTGATATAGATTGAAGCAATCTACAAGCAATTGCTTGAGACCAAGCAATTCTTCTAATATCCTCCTCCTTTCCATAACTGGAAATATATTCTCATAACTACTACATCCTTTTAAAAATTCTTACTTGCTTTCATACTAACAATTGAAAGGAATTACACAAATGATACATTGTATTAAAAAACCCCTTTTTTCTTTCTAGAACTAATGGCCTTGATTATGGACACATTTCTCTGTATTAAATGAAGAGTACACTAAACTGCTCCATTCACTTTTCTTGAACCCTTATTTTAACAAGATAATTATTCAGGCCCTTATCATCTCTCCCCCCATGCATTGTGTCCAATATATTTAGTATTAGATCTCTGAATGTTGGTCTTAGATATGCTAAGGGTTCTAATCTCTCTTCTGTAAGCCAGTTCCTCTCTTGAAGAATGTTCAACAGGCTTGGATTTCAGAAGATGGTCTGAAGAAAAAAGAAAATAAACCAACAGCATGGTTGATATAGTTAATCTGCAGACAATTATACAGTAGTTTTATAATTTTAAGCTTGATTTCCGTGCTGTCATAACAATCAGATCAAGAGATCTAATTATTTGGAAATCACTGGCAAATTGTTGATTTTTCTTTGCATTTTCTATGAGTATTACTCTGCTTTTAATACTGTATAAATTGCTTCTCCACATTACAGCTGTGGTGCACACACTGGTGACTGTATAGACAAATAACTTGATAATCACATAACCCTTAAATAAAGTATGAGAATCTGACTAAATTCTGTAGGCTTTTAAAACAGGTAATACAATAACAACAAAAAGAGTCCTGTGGCAGTTGAAGACTTGCTGTGGTGATCATCTCTAACAGTAGAGATGTCTTTGGCTCTACCTTTGCTGTCAGAGTGAGGGGGAAAGAGTGATTGTATAGAGTGTTTCTCTATATTAAGCTACATTACCACGTATTTTTAATGGTAGCATAAAACCAGAGGGTGGCAAGAAAGAAAAGATTTCTAATTCATATGTAAGAACCACCCCCCCTTTAATATTTGTTTGCTCAATAGACCCAAATGACAAGCTTTTAAATTACTCATTAAATAAATGCCACTATGTAGGCATAGTTCATGCAGGCATATTCATTGACATCTGCTATTTAAATAATTTTGAAAAGACCTTGTATTTTTGCCCATATTTATTGAAATTCTCCATGAATGAGATTTTTATAAATCTCATTTTGCATAAAATCAGTGTATTGTGTCAGGGCATGAAAATGGTTTTAGTTTATGCTCCAGAGGCCTGTTGGGCCTCCTCTTAGGCAGAAACTCAGATTACCTGGTCAACCTCAGTCCAGTGGCCCATGGAGCCTGGACTTTCTTGGAATTTTAGGAGACATCTGGGATGATAGATGCAGCCTGAAAAGGACAGTAGGTTATGGGACATGAATTTTTGTGTGTCAGCATAGTTCTTTCAGCATCCCATGACAGAGAGGTATATCTGGTGCCAGTGATGCCAATCCAGCAGGAATAGGACCTGACACTTTCATAGATTTCCTCCTCTCTGGATGCCTTATTGATGCCTTAAGATTTAGCTTTCATATTTTCCAGATTCTTTACTGCATTAGTATGTAACTCTGAACTTCATATAAAGTGCTAGCAAGTTCCCTTCACAATTCAGTTAGGCAAAACAATCCTTTTCCAGCCTGAGAACCAAGGACACCCTTGCAGCTTCAGGCCCAAAAAATATAAACAACAGTGAATTGAGGAGAGCAATTTGGAAAGATGGGACTTCATAACCTGAAGCTGTAATTGGACAATTAACCCCAGTGTTAAATGGACCAAAACTTAAAAAAATGTGAAAACTCCTGACTCAGGGTCCATCTTGGGTGTAGCCATGGCCAGGCTCTTGTACTGCCCAAGGTGTATCCTTTGAAGGCCTTTTAATAAATACTTTATTCCTTTAACATGGTCTAGCCTCTGTTCTAGGTAGCCTTTCAAGGCATCATTATTGCATCAGTGGTTTGTGATTATATGGCAATTTTTAAGTAATTATGTATAGTGAAAATCAAAATCTCTATGACATTTCAATTAAAATAGCCGATCTTAAAAATGGTGCAAATATGACTGTCACAATTCTTGGGTTTTTTTCTCTTTAATATTTTAACAGAAATACCATGTCTACTGGAGTCATTATGCTTTATTGAGAAGAGTTCAAGGGCAGATTTGTGTGGTGTGGATACAGTTTGGAGGCTGCAGTGTAATTAGTCAGTGTGATGAGGGGCTGAGGAAAGTATGAGCTAACCACTGAAAATGAGCCTTGTCCACTGAAAATGAGCCTTGTCAGGTGAATCACACTCCTGTCAGGCACCCAGTGGCACAGGCCAAGAGGAGCAACAGCATGCAGGCACCAGGCCAACATGGAGGGATTTTTGTGCTGTGGCATCAGCTAGGTCAATTAAGCAAACAGCAATTTTAGAAAGACAGAATGTACAGAAAATATGGGTACCTGAGGCTTCAAGAAAAATGGAATAACAGAGGGTGGCTTACCCTCTGTTGGAAATGACATCATGCCATTGAAAGTCTATAAATAGGAATTATAGATGGAACAAAGGTATGCTTGCAGGAAGACCAGTTTTTTTAAAATGGATTAGTTTGTTTTCTCAAAAGCCATGTATAAGTTCTGAGAGTCTGACAATTGTTTTTCTCCTCAGGGTATGGGAAGATTGCCCCAAGAACTGTTGGTGGCAAGGTTTTCTGCATCTTGTATGCCCTATTTGGGATTCCACTGTTTGGCTTCTTGCTGGCTGGGATTGGAGACCAGCTTGGAACCATCTTTGGGAAGAGTATTGCAAAGGTGGAAACGGTTTTCAGAGTAAGTTCACTGATAGTTTTTTGCTTGTGCTGTATAGCCTGCTCTTAATTTTGTTGCTATTACCTGCAGCATTTTTTACATGTTGGACACCATGAAACATGTTGAGATGATAGTTAAAATCTGTAAGGATCTCTGTAGTCAGTGGAGAGAAACAGATTTCTCTAGATGATGATGCAGGGGTTATAGGTCAAACTCTGAATCTTGTTATTGAGGGTGTTGCTGGAGAATGTATCTCCTAAGTTAGTTTCCTTACAGGGAATTGTTGTAAAACACTCTTCAAAACACTGCAAGAGCTTTAGATATATACATCTATTCACTGAAAATGGAAAGAAGGTAATTGTTCCCTCAAGGAACAGGGATGTGGTCCTGATTGTGTTACTGATACAGCCAAAAAGAAAAGCAGGAAAGCAGGGTTGCTGTTGTGAATGTAAACCTGGGAAGAGAGATGGTTGAGTGATGTGC
This sequence comes from Melozone crissalis, assembly GCF_028551555.1. Lineage (NCBI taxonomy): Eukaryota > Metazoa > Chordata > Aves > Passeriformes > Passerellidae > Melozone > Melozone crissalis. The sequence continues at coordinate 39,130,770 of NW_026535796.1, read as the reverse complement.
CTTCGCTGCAAAGCAACAGATGTGTTGGTGCAGATCTGCAGCTCCACCACAAAAACTGCTGTAATGCCACTGGCTGAAATCATGATCATTCTCTGCCCGGCCTACCAGGAAGACATCCTACCCTAAATTTTTGTGTAGACTTCCTCATGTATAATTTCCCTTTATTTTGCCAGTACCCTCTGGTTTTTGAGTCTGAATTGCTGTAAGCAGTTCTTTTGCAAGCTGTGCCACAGATCTGGCAAATGCTGTTTTGCTAACCTGCTAATAGTTCACTTCAGGGGTTCTCTCTTTGAGGCAGAACTTCTAGAGGTGACCTGTGTGATACTTCCCTTGGAAGTGGCATAATTGAAGGTAAGTCTTTCCAGGGATGGAGTGGATGAGAAGCTGCCCAAGCTGGTTAGTTTAATAGACATCTATTTCTAAAACATTCCCACAGATGAGAGCAAATTGGTTGTAACTGTTTTTGGGAGGAAGTAATTAAGTATTAGACTGAAGAATGAGCACTTTCCATTTTGATTAAATGACTTTTAGGTGTCCCAGACCAGACATAAATAGTGTATCAGAATAAATGCAGAAAAGAGACTAGTGATTATCGGTGAGTAAGCATGTACATGCCTGTCTGGAGAGCTCTTCAAAAGGCTTATATTTTCATTTAATGAAAAGAATCCTTTTGAAAAGTGTCTCAGTTCAGTTTGGTGAAAACACAACTAAGATCCCTAATTTTTTTTTTGTCTACCTTTTAATTACATCTGCTTCACTTCAGTGGAATATCTGAACATTCCAGCCTGCTTCTGCCCAAGAAAAATTACGATCTTGAAGTCATGATATGGATTGAGAGTCAGGAAATCTTTGATTAATTGTCAGCTGAGTGTTGTATTTCTGAGTGACATGGACAAGACATTAAACTGTTGGTTTGATAGTTTATGATTAAAATAACCAGAGAATCACAGAATAACTGGGGCTGGAAGGGATGCCTTGAGATCATCTACTCCAGCCTCCCTGCTAAAGCAGAATCCATACTCAAAGTATTTTAAGATTCACAGATGAGTGCTGATAGTAATGATTCATCCAGAATATAGCCATTTGGCACATAATGTGAGTTCCTTTGGTATTCAAAGTATTCCTTAATTTTCTTGAGTCAATGCAGTTGCTTGTTGCTTATAGCCATCCAAAGTATTTGTTTTCCTCCTTGGTATTTTGTCAGCTTCAAAGGAATTTGGAGATTGTGGTCTTCTTGTTTAGCCAAGATGTGTGTTTATTCCTTTTATTTTGATTGTCATAAATCCATTACATTCCTTTACATCTATTATTTTGTGATTTGGTGAACAGGGCTATACATAGTTTCCTTCATTAATCTTACTAATGAGTTTCAGCTATTTCAAATATTTCTGATAGAGTTTAGAATTTACATGCATCTTAGTAAATAGTCTTAATAGCAGTGGTTTCATTTCAGGTGATTATTTAACATTTGGCATATGTAGAATATAATAATCATTATAATTTCAGTAATTGTTTACTTTGTTATCAAATTATATTTACATTGTTAGGCTTCATAAATGTTTGTACCTAATCAGATGAAACCTCAAGTAGAGTAAGAGTTCTTGATTTAATGCTGAGCACTGAGCAAATTTTAACTCAATGTGTAACTCTTGTTTCTAATTTTATAATGTCTCCTTAATGAACTGAAATTCAGCATGTTTGTGGGTGTAAAACCACCTGTTACCACCTGTAAAGAGAGGACATAAGAATTAGGAGAGTACTTATTCAAGAAACTAAAAGGAGCAAATATAGGCTTAAAAGACACTGAAAAACATAATCACATGTTGGGTAGTGTGCCTGACAAATCTTCTGGGAGTAGCTGAGAAGTCACTGAGTGCATCAGTGCTCTAGAGAGCAATATCTATCTGCATTATTTGTCCTCACAGGCAATTTGGGACAGTCCAGTTTCTTGTGGAAAGAATGGGAAGAAACTTAGCATGTGTGTAATGCATCAAATTTCCATGTTCATCTGCCTTAGCACTCTGCTTCTGTATGTGTCCGGTTGCCTCTGTTTATGCCCTTCACTCTTAGGAATGTTGCAGGGCTGGTGTCAGGGCAGTGAGAGTTCTGGAAATCCTTGCAACTATGTCATTGCCTGAACAGGCTGAAGGGACTTGAGGGCAGCTTGATCTTGCATTGTGGCTAGGATCATTTTTGAAACTAGGTAGGATGCAGTATGCACACACTGGCATGTGGGAAGGACAGGAAGAATTTTCTGTTGTCACTGCAGTCCTTTCACCAGAAGCATTTCCTTAACAGGTTTCTTGCTCCATCCAACAGTGTATCTGTGAGAATGGTGCCCATGCCACACTAGGGACGGCTTGCCTATGGCATTCCTCAGCATATCTGCAAAGATGAAAGGAGGATTCCTCCCAGAGGACTTGTGCTAGTGCATTTCTGCTGCCTCTGACATGACCTGTGCAGAGCTGCACCAACCTTACCTTAATTAACACCACAAATTAGACCTTGGGAATACCATATTTAGCTACTGCAATAATCAGCATTCTGTGGGAATTTTAAGAACAATCTGAACTACATAAAGTGAGAAAGAGATCTGCTCTTATCAAGTACACACTACCCCAACAGTATTGACAGAATATTTCAGCAGAGGAGCTGGGCACATGCCACCACTCATCTTCTAATCCAAAATGTTACCATTATTTCAGTGTGTAACTAGCCAGGAAAACAACTACTCATTTATGAGTAGGTAGGGCTGGAGGTACTTCATTGCAAAATAATGCTTTGTAAAAAATAGGGTTTTTCATGTACCATTTTAGGAAACGGAGGCACTGGCAGGATGATGCTATCCCAAACACCATGCATTGAATAGTTAATGCCATCTGTCCTACTGGAATGGTTATATTTGGTGCAAGTAAATAAGCATCAACCAGGTCAGAGATGTAAACCAAAGCTTCCCCCACAAAAGCCCTGTCTTCTCAGTTCCTGGTTATTTCTGTATGTTCCATATTCAATAATCCAGGGCAGAACCTGGGTCCCAGTCTGTTTTCACATGCATGCAAATGTGATTCCCCAGAAAATGAATATGTACAAGGCCAGACACAACAGAAATGAAATATGCATTTCAAGGTGACATAATGCCATAAAAGTTGTATTTTTATCTTTCACAGGTTGTTCATAAGATCCCTCATGTAAGTATGTTTCTATAATAAACAGTAGAACAAAGCCCCATTCTCTTGGCATGCTCTGTACACAAAGTGTCTGCAAGCATCTAAAGATAGAAAGCACTCCATAGGCAGAGCACACTGTCACAGAACACAGCAGCTGCCATTATCATGAGTTAAATATAGGCCAATTCAGATTGTCTTTTTTCAAACCTTGAACGAGTGTTTAGACTCTCACCAGAAGTAGACAGGTTTAGCATAACCCGAATGATCTTCACTTGTAGTTTAGTACAGATGCAGGAATTCAGCAGGGGCACAATGAGTTTCTGAGAGCACTCCAGGATTTTCTGGCTTCTGAGGTGAGGCCGCTGTGAGCAGTTCCTGGGCTTGGTTGATGTTTCACTCCTCTGGTTTCCAGCAGGACACAGAGGACAGGTCTGGCAGCACAGTTGGTAGAGTGTGAATTGCAGCGCTGGGATGTGAGCAAGCAGCCAGAGACGTGAGTGGTGGCAAGGCTGCACCACTGCAAACACACTGCTTTGTGCAGAAAGGCAATGCCTCTGCAAGCACCTTGTGCTGCACTGAACCAGGGACTTGTCAGAACACACACTTCTGCTGCTTCACTTCAGGTTTTCAGCTCAGAGAACAGGTTTTGCTCTAGTTTTCAGAGACGTGCTATGAAAGTGATCTACACTTAATATTTTTCTGAAAGATAACAGTACACATCACCTAATCTTGGTATTGTCCTAGGAAAAGTACCTCTTAATTGGCAAATAGGGATGGGGCTGGTGTAGTCACATTGAACTGGTGGAAAGATTTCTTTTAGCACCTGTCAAAGCTCTACCTTTCCTAAACTTTATTGTTTGTCTTTCTGAATACATCTGATCAACTCGAGCTAGTATTTCACTTAAAGATTCAAGTCCTTTTTAGAGATTTTGGCTTCTCTGATCTCTTACTGCAAAAGTGACAGGATTTCCTTCCCTGAAAGTGGATGGAAAACACAATCTGGGGAAAAACTTAGTATAAGATATTAACTGTGTAGAGGAGGAACACTTAAAAATGCATTTTTTTCATAGCCTCTCCTCTGTTCGTGGATTTGCTCTGTTCAAGACAATCTCTTTTATTTTGTTTAATTACATCACGTTACTAGCCAGCATCACTGTGTTATTACATCAGCTGCTAAAAAATCACGGAGCATATTAATACTTTTTCTTTTATTTTTTTAATATAGTGTTATTCACTGCTATTTTCTGTAAAGAAAAAGGCAAAATTAAAAAATATATAATTTATATATAAATTTTTATATAATATATATAAAATTAGATTTTTTTATTCACATAAGTTCCACAGAGTAACTGTCTGATGCAGTGATCTATCTGCCATCTGCTGGCATCCTGTCTCTGAACAGAGCTGTCAGGACGGGGTGTGAAATTCAACCTACTGTGGCACATTCACATTATTATTCCAAAATTCTACAAGGTTTATGAGCTGAAAGTTCAGGGTTCAGACCTCAGCCTAACAATTTGCTAAGTCATTTCCACCAAAAAAAAGGCAAAGAAATATAAAAAATCAGTGATTAGAAGGGCAATTTACGAACTCAGAACAAATGCATGTAAACAATCAGCTCATGATCTGTTCTTTTGCCTGTCACACCTTAAAGGTCCATCTAAGAGTCACATTTCCCTGAGCAGGGTTAAAATAGGGGTGCTTGAAGGCTTGATGGTGAGGGTTGTGACTTCATTACAGGAGGTGACTCCTTGTCAACCAGAGCCAAATTTGTCTCTGAATTCTGTTTTAGGTTAAACCACTGTCTTCCATATGTTGGGTTTATTCTTTGGATCACTTTCCCCTTCCATTATATCTGAGCTGCAGAAAAGTATTTTTTCTGCACAGACCTAAGATAGTAAGCTAGTACTAAAAAATCAATTAGAACACTATGAATCCCAGATTTTGATATTTTAGGCCCTCTAATTTGGTATTTAATTTACTTAGTGATGCTTACAGCTATTCCATTTGAAGGGATGGAACTTCAGTGTAGCAGACATTTTGCTAATTTTGTTCTTATCCTCTGTTCATTGATGGTGACTATGTTATACCAGGAATGGCAAGATCAGATCCATTCAAGTACAGGGAAGCTATGTGGAACAATCTTTATTAACCAGTTTTGCACTCTTTGGGTGGGGGAATATAGGTACAACTCAGACATGAGTTGAAGGAGGGAAGAGAGGAGCAACACATTACAAATTTGGCCTCTGTAAAATTGCTGAAGTCAATGCCATCAACTGTTGTCCTTTGTCTGCTCCAGTGTTTGAGAGAACCCTATGTATACATGGATTCCTCTTATTCAATTTGGTTTTTTGCTTCTTTTTTTTTCCCTTGGGCTGAATACAGCTCAGCCATAACAAAGGTTTAGGATAATAATTTTTATTTTTGCAATAAGCAACATGCATAAATTAGTGGGTCCATATCAGAAATCCCTCTATGTGCTTTCTAGTGAGAGAAAGAAGATTGGAAAAGGGTGTATAAAGTCTAGAAAATGTCTGAGCCAGTGTTTCTATATTTTCATGACACAGTATTCACATTATAACTGCAGCAAGATCCCTGCAGAGATTTACAAAAATTACATTAGAGAAAGCTACTGCTCTGTGAGAAGCTTGTTGCATATTCCATCTGGGTCTAGACAAACAACCTACAGAAATGTGGTTTTATGGGGAAAACTGATGTTAAAAATAACATAAATCCTTCTTTACTCTGACCTGTGTCTTGTATGAGTTCAGGTTTGTTTCTCCCAAGCCTAATAATAAATGTGACTGCTCACAGCTTTCAATATCTGTCTCTCCTCTGGTACTGACTACAGTTAAAAAACAGAGGATGGATTCTGTGCCTTCTTGTGCAGCCATAGACAGCATTCTTTATAAAACATGAGAACTAAAATAACACTCAGGCACCAAGAGGTTAGAATGTAGGGTAAGCCCATATCTGGTAGAATGGTTCAACCTCCTTTTCATAACCCATGGAGGTGTCTGAAATGTCATTTATATTTTAATATATATTATAATTCTACTGCTTGTTTTCAAGGAGTGTTGTCATCTTCACTGATGTGGTGAGTAGGTCCTGGCTGGCAGCAAGCACCCACACAGCCGTTGGCTCACTCGCCTACAATGATGGAGGGAACATGGGAAGAACAATGGAATGTTCTCTAAATAACTTCATGGGTCAAAATAAAGACAGCAAAGTCACTTACCATGGACTCTCACAGCAAAACAACCTTGACTGTTGGACTTTAAATTAATTTACTGACAATTAGCATAAAAAAATTACTGAGTTGAGTGTTTGGAAACAAAATCCCCACAAACATTCAAAATGCCTTTCTTCCCTGTTTTCAAGCTCAGCTTCACTCCAGACACCTCTCCTCCACCCATGTTGTTACTGTGGGTTACCTTCAGTCCCTCTGGAGCAGCAGCACAGGGGTTAGGGTCAGAATACAGTGGTTTGTCTGCTGTTCTGAACTCTTTTCCTCTGTTCCTTTGCTGGTCCTCCATGGGCTGCAGACCCTGCAGTACCAGTGTTGTCATGGAGAAGCTCCCACTCACCTGCCCTTGTTATTCCCTTGTTCTCTCCTCTTTTCCTTGTCTTCTCCCTGTCCAGCCTTCCTGCCCTTTCTTAAACACACTTTCCCAGAGGTGCCACCATGTCAACTCAGTGGCTCAGCAGCTCCTTGAGGTGGGTCTGTTGGAGCTGACAGGAACCAGCAGTGTCAGAGAACAGAGAAGAACAAAATATTGTTATATTATTCTTAGGTGCTATGTCCAAGTCATTGATATTTAAAATACATTTCATTTCAGTCTCATTTTGAACATGAAGGAGCTCGGACAAGTTACAATGAAATCCACAGTGACTGTTAGAGGCAGCAAAGAGGTTGATGTGACCAAATCACTGATGACCAAGCAGTGCTGTGCCAGTCTTTCCATATAGCCTGTTGAGAAGGGCATCACACCTCACTGTGTGTGCCAGGCTCTGGACCAGGACTGGCTTGCATTTGGCTGAGCTGAAAGACAAGCAGTGTGAACTGTGACTGCCTGCACCATCCACAATAGCTTTGCAAATATATTTTGACTAAGGACATATCAAATGTTTGTGAGCTGATATATGTGATAGTCTGGTACAAAGACTGTCATTCCTAGTGTTAAAATATTTTGGTCTAGAGAAAGTGATTTAGAAGACAAGCTGTTTAATTAGTACATGGGCAGAGACAATCTGTTCTGAGAATAGTTGGCAGCATGGGGAAGGGCAAAAAGTTAAGAGTAAGTGAAGGGAACAAAAGAAATACTAAAGAAAAGTGTTTTGTTCGAAATATGTTTTCTCTGCTCCAAAATACAGAGCCTTTTGGAGAGATGAGGACAGCATTTTCCATGCAGGTATATTACATTATCTCTAAAAATCTGCCACTGGTCATCTAGCAAAAAAGGTAGCCAGCTTGCCTGGAGCCTTGGGGAGATTTGTCAGGAATTCAGAAAAGGAAAAGTTTGGAAGACAGAAAAACCATCTGAGCTCACTGTGAAGCAGCAAGTGTTCCAGTGCTATTTTTGGTTTAATAGTACTGTATACTGGAGGAGCTTTCTATGAAATGACAGGTGACACTACAGAATCTTGGAATAAGCTTATATGAAATATGCTGTTCATGGAAATATGTATATGTTCTCCATATTTAGCATTTAGTTTAGTCTGATAAATGACTGTAGCTTCTTTTGATCTCCAACTTAATGCCTCCTGCTCCTTTTTCATAGGAATATATATCAACTGTGTGGTCTCAGTTTGCAAACCTAAAAACTGTTTGGTGCTTTTATTGTCAACCCTCAGGTCAGAAAAATTGTACCTCAGTTAATTCACCTGAAGAAAGCAGAAAATATAAAATAATCCACTACCCTGGCTTTGATCTATTGGGCCAGAGAGAGAAAAAAGAAAGTAAAAAACTCCAGGTTTATTTTAACTCCTGAAATTATTAGGTAAGACCAAAAGTACTGAACCCCCTGTATATATAATACAAAATATTATTGGAAAAAGTGAAGCTGCAGTTATTGATGGAAAAGATGGATAAGAACTAAATTCCACTGATAAGGGTGTGTTCATTACTCTGTCTGTCCTTACCCCTCTTGGCACTAGAGCAGATTGACAGGAGGTTGTTTGAATTCATGTAAGCAAGTAATGTATGTAAAGTAATTCATGTAAGCATCAGTAATGTTTGGCCAGTTTAGCACTTAGCCACCTCAAGAATAAAATCAGCACTGTCAGTGGAAAATGGGAATGACCCTGATGGGTGCACAGAAAACTCAGTTCTTAGATACTTAGATTACTTCTTTGATGTTTTCCAGATTAGTTCTAGGTGGATTTAAATTGGTCTCATCAGACGGCACTAATTTATTTATATTTGAGGAATGTCTTACAAATCATCTGCTTCATCACTGTGGAAGGAACTTGTGGGTAAACAAACTTGAAAACAAAGAGTGGAAAACATCTCTTTTAAAGGTTTTAATTTTACTTAAACAACTGTAAGATAAGCTACCTTTCCTGGAGGAAGAGGTTTGTTGTTTTTCTTTTCGACACCTATAAAAAAATTCTCTATTCATGTCACAAAATGGGTTCAGATGATTTCTTAGCCTGGCAGAAGTTGCTCAGCTATTTGACAATGTTTTGCTCCAAGCTGAAAATACTGTATAAAAGAGAAATTTGTGTGAACTTATTCAGACTTTTCAACCCTTAGTGTTATATAATGTGATTATTTATTTATTTATTTATTTATTGTAATAATTACTTGGTGTAACACTGCAGTGCATTAAATTTTTGTAGTATGTCATAATTACAATGTACATATTTCATTAGTCAGTACAATTATGCCTAAGCAGTTTTATTCATCTGTAGCTGTTAGACTCTACTGTGAATTTCCTCTGAACGCATGCCTAACTGTAAAAAGACCCTCCTTTTCATGTCAGTCCTGCATTTCATGTGTTATTGTTCATTAAGTAATTCTTTTTCTGAGTCCTGCTTTTGTGCTCTTTTCAGCAGCTCTAAAAATGCTGTGCCTGATTCACCATTGCTTTCTACCCTCATTTGTACCCTCAGATGCTCTGCTTTTGTGTCAGTGACAAAGGTGCACAACAACCATGAGTCAGGCCTTTTACAGATCCTTTCATTAACATTGTTACCATTTTTACTTAAAAGAATCAAAAACCTTTGGCTGAGTTTATCACTCACAGACAAGGGGATGTCCTGAACATTTGTTACTCATTTGAGGGCCATTCTTTTCGTTCCTGCCTCTCTCATGAGACAATTCTGACACATATTGAAATGCATTTTAATTTTTGCTGTGTGGGGACTGGAGGAAGAATTATTATACACTACTTTGATGTCAGGTAGCTCCAAATTACTTTTTGTTCAAGGATGTCCAAGAGACACTTGTCTCCTAATTTCCACAAGGCAAGGTTTCTGACATTTCATTTCTACATTTCAGGAAACTGAAGCATTTAGTAGAAGTAAACAAGTCACCTTGGTCAAACTAGAAATTAAACCTCAATTTGGTTAAATCCTTATTCTCAGTGAAAAAAGGCAGGGGTGCCAATGTAGGACACTATGTAACACCCATGCAATCTGTTCTTTTCCTTTCACTACTCATCGAATAAATCTGAAATCCTGCCATTGTGAGGGTGTGTCCATACCTCTTAAAGAAGATAGATTGTCCTTTGGTATTTTAGCAAAATACTCAAAATGGCTCTTTGGAAAAAGAGGCAATAAGGATTGAATTCAGATTTTTTTTTTTTTTTTTTTTTTTTTTTTTTTGTTGTTGTTGTTGCTTTTCCCCTTGGCACTTGGCAGTTTCTTCCATGTCTTATATTTGGCATTATATTACTAATCTTATTGAACTATTTATATTCATCCAGACACAGAAAATAAACACACACCCAAATGAAATATTAAGCATAGGGATCATCTTAAACAGTTTCAGAACTAAAAGTATGAAATATATTTATGCTACCTGGTTCTGAATGCATCCCAGATCAGAGGAGTACTTAACGAGGGTCTGACACTGCATCTCTAAAAGAAATGCTCCCATTTTAGGGTAGCACAGTATTGCTCACAATCTGGTTAGATATTAACCAGTTCAGGCAATATCCCTTCTGTATATTACAAAGATAACTTCTGAGATCTTATTTCCTGTCTAGGCAGTGCCTTAATCTGAAATGAAATCTCATTCCTGGGTTAAGGGAGATGCTTTAAATGAAAAACTAATTTGGAAATATGACTTACAGTGACCTCCACATTGCTTTTTCAGAATAAATAGAGAATTTACACTACCATTGAAATGAATCTACAGTAAGGTTTCTAGTAATTTACAGGTTTCTCATGAAACTTTATTGGGTGCTGAGTTTATTCACAGCAGAGAAAATTGGAACTAAATCTGCCAGAATCAATTGTGTTAATCCAGGATTGCATCAATATTAATAGAAACAAAATCTAAATATATATTAAATAAATTTAGAGTTTATATGATTTATGAGTGTAAAATATTACAATTACACTTGCTATATTTGAATTCAGTTTATAGAAGCCGGTAACACATACTCTTTGTTCAAGAGCTTTCCAGTGTGGATTTACATAGGTAATTTTATCTCAGGCTGTTTGGTATTTGACATAAATCCTTTTTTTCTGGAGTAAACCAATAATATAGTTTTCTATTTTTGAAAAGGAGATTTAACCTTCATATTTGTGAATGAAAGCTGGAAAACCTGAGTCTAGAAAACCCAAAGAATGAATTATTTCTACATAAAATTGCACTTTTTCAATGAGGGAAAAGGGGTTTATTCTTATTTTAACCTTGGTCCTGTTTGTTGAATGCTTGGTGCTGGTGAGGCAATGTGGGTGTACATATACTTGTATGGAGGTGTGAATGTGCACTTTTTCTTAGGCATTGAACCTGATATGGAGCATATTGATGCCTTTCTGAAGCTCAGGAATGTTTTTCCAGGTGGTGTTTGTGGTAGATTAGTCACTTCTTAGTGCATAGAAAATGGGAATCATGATAAACTGGGGCCAGACATGGGGATTTACTGTTACCTGGACAGGACTCTCACTAACAGGGAGAGAGGGTTGTATTCCACCCAACAAGCTCACAAAAGGCAGAAAGAGACATATCAGGTGACACCAGCATAATCAGTGTGTCATTCACAAAGAATGCAGTTCCAGAAATCCACTCAAACAATTTTTTTTTCCTGTTATTTCCTTTTTCTAGAATAAAGAAGTGAGTCAAACAAAGATCCGGGTGATCTCCACCATTGCATTTGTCCTGGCAGGCTGCATTGTCTTTGTGACCATTCCTGCAGTTATCTTCAAACACATCGAGGGATGGACAGCCTTGGAGTCCATTTACTTTGTAGTTGTCACGCTGACCACTATTGGCTTCGGTGACTTTGTAGCAGGTGAGCAGCTTTGAGCCAAGATGCTCTGCACAAGGGCCTTGGCTCTTAGAATTTGCTTTCTGGTATAGAGAGGAGGCCCTTCACAATGTGTTATGTTCCAGTGAAACCATGCCAGGTGTTTCTGTTGGGATTACTGTGCAGTACAACCAGGCTGATTTAAGGTCCAGGTGCCTTGCCATATGTAGATTGTGAGCCTTCAGCAGTGTAGATAACAGGAGCCTGGAAAGTCCTGATTACCCTTTATCATGCAATGAATTATGCAAAAGTAAAATTGCTTTCCCATTGAATTAAAGATTTGTATTAGTCCATTAGTGCTCAGTCTGAGGCTGACTGCAGGAGCAAGCAGCCCATATGATGAATGGAAGAAGCTTTTACAAAGGACAGCTGAGCCATAGGTCTGTAGAATTCTCTGGTCAGATGCAGTAGTGGGCTGCTACCACAGGAGCTGCAGCATTTCAAAACCTGCATTCTATTTCCTAACCTTGGCAGAAATGTTGACATTGCAGTTGATCTGTTAAGGAAAACTCTTGTAGGAGAGACAGACTAATGGGGTGTGTATCTCAGTACTTGGGGGAGACTCTCCAAGATTAATACAGTACAAGCAGGAACTATAAATGTCTACCCATATACAATTTCCAAAGAGGGAATTGAGATAGCTGGATGGAGAGATGAGAGAGACATTTTTTTTCACATAGCTGCTTTGCTAACAAAAAGGTGGTTAAAATAAGTGAATTTTTTCCCATCAGTGCATGACCTCTACTCCTCATTCCTGTCAGTGGTCCCAATTAAAGGTATTAAGTTGTCTGTGTTACAAACTGTCAGATTGTGCTTCTTAGTCCCTATAAACAGAATGAGTTAAAAACATCAAATACAGCTACAAAATTTTCTTTGTTGAAGGACAGTAGACAAGTCTTTTTTGTAGAGAATACTCTAATCTTCCTTTTTTTATAACATACTGGCATAGAATACATGGATTATTGAGGAAAAAAAGTCACTGAACAAAGAAAGACCCAGATATAAAAAAGAAAGTTTTAGGACCATTCAGTTACAGAAGTGATTTTATGAGATTTGTCCATTTTAACCACTTAGATGTGGAAAGGAATTAACTGATATTCTTTGAGGTATCACAGTGTGAAATAAAAATAATTTAAAATATTTTTCTTAATAATACAACATTTCAGTATTGTTTAATAATGTGATAGTAAAAAAAAGCTGTGAATATTAAATTGTTCTATATGCACATGATTAGGAGAACATAATCCACAGCTGGGTGGCTACTAACAAGCATGATTTTCCAAAAATCATATGGAAGACCCTGAATAAGAAAACTTCAGAGGCATTTTCATTATAAGAGTTTAAGGCAGGTGATCACCAGGAGATTTGGGGTTTATTGCTGGTTTTGAGAGAGATTTTCTGCCCCTTTTATTTTCTGTCACTTTAATCTCTCAGTATCTCTGTTCCTTCAATAGCAAATCAGAAATACTCTACCTTAATGGTTAAAGCAGTGTCAATGGAGCTATGCTGGCTTATTCCCCTAGAACAAATCCCAGCTCTTGGGAATCTGGGAGGTTTTTGTACTACAGTTGGAAATAAAATTGTGCATGGAGCCTGAAAAAACACAGTGTCTGATAGGCTGAAAAAAGTGGTCTCATGCTTTCTCAGTCACCTGATTACTCTGCAAGATAGATCCAGACAATCTGTTTCCTAGTGAGCTTCCTCAGGGACATGTATGATCAGAAGAGGCTTCTTGTACCATAGCAACAGCAGTCCCTACCTCCCATTGTTTCAGACTCTTAAAGACTGGAAAGAAAGAGTGTGATTCATGCAGTCTATGGAGAGAGATTAACATCAAACCAATGTTTGGGTCCCTGCCAAGTCTCAAATGTCTGACCTTCCATGGGGGTGTTCTGACAGGCTTTTTGTCTTATTATCAGAATTACAGTGCTGTTGACAAGAGTTAGGAAATACTATTAGGCATTTTTCAGAATTGCAGATATTTTGTAATGATTTTGTCACCTCATGATTTGTAAGCATAATTATATGCTTATTTCAGGAGGAGATGCTAACATCGCATACATGGAGTGGTACAAACCCTTAGTGTGGTTCTGGATCCTTGTTGGCCTTGCCTACTTTGCTGCTGTTCTGAGTATGATTGGAGACTGGTTAAGAGTCCTGTCCAAGAAGACACAAGAAGAGGTATGATCAGTAATTTCTCAGCAGTTTTTCATTTTGCATAAGAGATTTAAGAGCCTGATTCCTGCTTGTCTAAATAAGGATGCTGCTCTTCATGACCAGTGCTAAATATGCCCCGTGGTTTACTGTCTGCCTTTGGTATACAGTTAGCTCTGATCTTTAGCTCCTTCACAAAGGAAGAGAAAAAAGCTGAGGAAGCAACCAAGGCTGTTACACCTCTATCAGTACTCAAAAATACACAGAACACATCAGTAGGATTGCAATTATGGAATGAGAGGCCAGCCTTTACTCTGAAACTAGCTATGAAATTGTACTAAAAATTTCAGTGTCCTCACCTTAAAAATTAGGAGATTTTCCTGTGTTTTCCTATGCCAGGGAATGTGGTTCTGAATAGAAGTTTAGATTCAGGTCCCTTACTGTGTACTCTGTTTTTAAAAGTTGAAGAAACTGAGTAGTCAGCATCAAGGAGAGCATGACTAAATTCACTCAGAACATGCCCTCCCTGATTCAAAGAGGATGCTGCTCTATTTCCTGTTTTTCTATTTTTCTCTTTCTATTTTCCCCACTCAAATAAGTGCGGAAAATAAAAAGGCAATTGCCATGCCTCTAGAGCTGAAGCCTGTGGTGGAGGATGTTAGTAATATAATATCAAATTTTAAGGCAACCCTGCTTTTCTAGGAAAGTTTACCTGGCAGGGTTAACCAAATAGCAAAATTTGGCAGGGGGGTAGTGCTGTTTCTAATTTTTGAAGGCATCTGCACCACCCAAGGCCTGGTGCATCCCCCATGCATCTCCATTAATAAAGGGGACTGCAGAGAGCATGGCTGTTCCATTGATCAGCAGGCAGCTACAGGGAGGAGTCTGGTCTCCCACACAGATGCCTTCTGTCACAGTGCTAAATGGACACCTGCACATCTGGCCTGCAGAAAAAAAGATAACTCCTTGTGGGTTATGGGATGCAAAAAGTTGAGTTCAGGCTGCAGCAGCACAAACAACTCATTGACTGTGTGGGCTCCTGCAGACACTGTACTCCTAAATCTGTTCTTTAGCTGAACTTTGAGAAAGCCCCGTTTTAATTGAAATATTGCTTGGTCATTTATCTTGATTTTTCTCATTTTGGAAAGCATATTTATTGAGTACAGCCATTTCTTGGTGCTTTATTATTAGCCATTATTCCATCCTCCAGTGCAACGGTGTAAAACAGAGAAAGACAGCCGGACATTCATATGGTTCTAGTGCCCATACAGAATGTGTGTTGAAAACTCCTCCAGATGGTTTGACAGTGTGGTATTTGGACAGTTGAGCAATGGAAATCTCCATAAAAGACAGCTACATTTGTCCCTGAAAATGAACCCTAGACTGGGGGAGTCAGAGGGCCACTTGAAATTAGCTAATGGATATTAAAGATTAACTGCTCTGTGACTCTGTGGCTCTAAACAGAACCTTGAGAGGGACTAAATATCTGCATCCATGAACAATACAGGAAAACACATTTCTGTACTGCTGCACTGGTTGTTGTGTTGTTCTGAAGTGTATTGGTTTAACTGTATGTGATTAACTTTGCCCACTCTTGACCATCTGTTGCTGACATTATGAGTCAGGAATTTTGTTCTTGATCAAGGATAGTGTGAACATGTCCCACCATGTAACACTTCTATAAAATGTGTGGGGTGGCAAAGTGACAGAGGCAGATGAGTTCTATGTCACAAAAGCCATCAGTTGGTGTGTTTAGAGTTTACCCAGTGTAAGCCCTTTACTACTGAAGTTTGGGACCAGATGGATGCAGTGGAGACATGACCTCTTCCCAGTTTCACACCACAGAATAAAGTGCTTGTGTTACTGTTCTACAGGAAAGATTTTTCTTTAAAAAAAAATTTAATTTCTCTTTCCTCATGTTGTGAAGGTTGGAGAAATAAAAGCCCATGCAGCAGAGTGGAAAGCAAATGTGACGGCCGAGTTCAGAGAGACGCGGCGGCGGCTCAGCGTGGAGATCCACGACAAGCTGCAGCGGGCAGCCACCATCCGGAGCATGGAGCGCCGGCGCCTGGGCCTGGAGCAGCGGGCCCACTCCTTGGACATGCTCTCTCCAGAGAAGCGCTCCGTCTTTGCTACCCTGGAGACAGGACGCTTCAAGGCCTCCTCTCAGGAAAGCATCAACAACAGGCCCAACAACCTGCGCCTGAAAGGGTCAGAGAAGCTCAACAAACACGGGCAGGGGGCATCTGAGGACAACATCATCAACAAATTTGGATCGTCCGCTAAGATGACCAAAAGGAAAAACAAAGACATCAAAAAGACTATGCCTGAGGATATGCATAAAATTTATGAGACCTTCAGAAACTATTCTGATAGAATACTGGATGAAGAAAAAAAGGAAGAGGAGACAGAGAAGATGCGTAATTCCAAGAATAGTTCTAGCACTGCAGTTCTGACCAACTCTATCCTGCAGCACTCAGACCTGGAAAATGGAGTGATTTCCAATGAAGCCAAAGAAAGGATGCAGAAAAACAAAGTGTTACTTCAAGAGAGAAGTTAAATGTAAAAGATGTTTGACTTGAATTAACAATGTTGGTGTTTTTATATCCATATATATTGAGACACGTGCCTTATACAGACTCCTTATTCAGTCTGAATTATATATCATCCAAGATTATTTCACTGTGCCATAAAGACTCAAGCTTGCTCTGCCAAAACAAATCAGGAACACAGCACTGCAGAATGGCAACAGAAAGCTACGCACATGGAAATTTCAGCCTGTATAAGATTACCAGGGCAAGACACAAAGGAAGGGCTTGGACCATGGCAGTATCACCAGAGGGCTCCTATCATGGTGTGATATTAGACAAAGGGCAGCTATGCAAGAAGGGCCTATGAAAGGGATGAAAAACACTGTATCTTTGTAATGGAGTATGCATCCATAAAGCCTTTCCCTGGTGATTAAAAAAGGAGAAATGATTGGAGTGAATTAGACACTTTCAGTAAGGCTTAGTTTACGTTTTGGCACGTGATCCAAGCTAGATTTTGGTTTTTTTTCCTATACTGGAGTCAGATGCATTACCTTTCTAAATGCCAAAAGAATGTCCATGGACACAGCTAGCAGCTGAGTGCTGGTTGGAAAATCAACATAGACATAAGTAAGGATTGGATTGCTCTTTTCAGTAAAAAAAAAAAAAAAAAGAAAAAAAAGAAAAAAAAAGAAAAAACAAAACAAAAAAAACCTCTGTGGGTATTTATCTTAAGCAATGAAAAAAAAACATAAAAAAGAAAATAAACAAATGGATTTTTTTTTTCTCATGTGGGAAAATTCAATGTAAAGTCACAGCAAGAAAGTGCATATGAAGAAAATACAACATTTCATGTTATGTTGTTTAAAAGAAGAGAAACATCAATTTAATGATATTTGGCTAAAAGTATAAAACAGTGGGCCAAGTTTTTCTTTTTAAGAATTTCATATTCACACTTTCCACCACTGAAAGAGCCCCTTCTATTTTAACGCTGTAAGACTATAAGGACAGAAGGGAAGCTGTAGCTTTTGCATGTCAGCAAACTGCTGTTCTCTAGCTGAATCTGAATTTTTAAAAATAGACATAAAAGCATATATGTGATTCAAATGAGGGCCAGAGCTACCATAGAATCTCAGGGCTCTCTGTTCCCTTTTGCTGGGTTTGGTTTAGACATAAGCTGCTGTCATAGTCTCAGAAAAAAAAAGAAAAAGCAAAAAAGAAATTTAGGAAAAAAATATTGTGGTAATCTTTTAAGTGCTTATAGCTTTAAGTGCCATTAATGCTGTCATATTTTTTTAACTTCTTAAACAAGTATTTTGAATTATTTGGTTCATTTCTTTCAAGTACAATCTTTGTTGGAAACTTGCCATCCCTTTTATTGATAAGAACTAAATATGAGCTCTCTGCATTTCTAGACTAAAGTGGAATGTAACTAAACTGTGGGCATTTTTAAAAATCCTTTGTGCGGTCTGGGCATATGAATATGAAACATAGAATTGTGTTTTCAAAGAAAATGCTGCAAAATAATTAATGGGAATTGCAAACATACTAAATTTTTATAGTGTCAGCCTGTGGGCTACTGGGTGGGCCATTGCAGATAAAAGATCATGCATGCTGGAAATGAGATACACATGATTGTACCAGCAATGTTTTCCCCGAGTTTTCACAAAATCCTAAATATTCTTGCCATTCAAACTGTAGGCTTATAGGTAAGGTAAGCATGGATGTTGATTGCAGAGACTCATGCAAGCTAGTCAAACATGCAGGCATCCACAGGTCATGCAGACATAGACTTTTGGAATTGCATGCTGATGTCTACACACACAAAACTGCATGTATGATTCTCTGATACTTTCTGAGATTTTATGCACAATAAGACAACTCAAAACCAAACTGGCCACCAGAATTCAAGATTGCCATGGCTATGAATGGAAGCATGGCACTGTGTATGCAAATTTTGAGTATACATATTTGCATATCTAATAAATATGCTGAAATTGCAGGAGAGAACCAAATTCCACTAGTGCAGAGGAATAAAGAAGTTTTTAGTTTGTTCTGTCTGCTGGTTACTTCTCTTGAAATATCATATTTATAATTTCATTATCTGTCAGAAAATCAAGGAAGAAAAAGCAATGTTTGAAAAATTTCAAGTCATTTGGGATTGCTCTAACTCAGTATGATCCAAGAGAAATTGAATTCTGCTTACTTCACCAGTGAATCTCTTAAGGTGCAGGGCTGCACTCTGGCTTCACCTTACCAGAGACAGGGCAGTAATCTCAGACCCTGGAGAAGGTTCCACTCAACTCAAGAGCTGCCATGGCTTCTGGAGACGTTTGTGCCAGACAGCCCTGTGCTGGGTTTCACAAACATGGGGGCTGGTGACCATCTCAGGATCCCATGCTCCTCAAGCCCCAGGCAGACACCAGCAAGGTGCAGGTCTCCTCAAGCTCTGGAGCTCTTTAACCCACCTGTTACTGCTGGTTTTGGGCAGGCTTTGAGTTCCACATATGAGCAAAGTTATGAAGTCTTATTCATGAGCATCACTAATTCTGTAGTGTCAGGATAGCATATCTGGATATAGCAAGGCTGTTCAGATCTGGTGTTTTATTGGTAGGAGATTAGGAGTGAAAGCTACAGTTTAGATTTGTGTTTGAATTTCAGAAAAGGTTCAGAAGTGCTAAGATGCATAATTCGGGTCTGAGAATTGCAGTAATTCCTTGTTACATCATCCTGTGCTTTGCATCTCTGAAGGATCTGACACCAAAAACATCTCATCTGACTCTGAAAGCATGCAATCCATTCAGTTTTGCAAATAATTCTCCTTGGTTACCAAATGCCAAGATCAGTATCATGCATGCAGTGTTATCTGTTCTTCAGATGAGTTCTCACAAGAAATGCTTGCCTGCAATAGAAGAGTTCTGCACATTCACACAGACATCTGTAAGGATATGGGAGATGCACTTTCTATATAGGAAATATAAAGTTTAGCCATTGCCATGGCATTTCTTCTGATTGAGGTCAGGAAGAGTAAAGTCTGACTTGTAGGAATTGTCTGTGTGAACAGGGAATTGGACAACAGGAAAATCACAGAAAACAAATCAACATGGAAAAGTGAGGAGGCAAAATTTGTTGGGCAAACTCAGAACTGTTTGCTCTGATGCCAGAGAAGGACAATGACATCTTGGTATAGTTTTAATCTTAACTTTCTGAGTTGTCAATCTGTCCCCTGTCCATATTCTACGTGATGTGTGTGTGTATCATTCTAGTTTCTGTTTGGCCATGCCATGCAGCAGCCCCTGGCTGACATTTTATCAGCTGTTTCTTCAGCATCCCCTGGTTTTGGATATAATAGTTCAGGGACAAAAGGTGATGCTCAATAAACTCTCAGTGAGATACTGAGCAGAGCATTTGATGACCTTTTATATGAAAACAAAATGTTCTCTTTCATTCCTCTCCATTTCTTTGTCTGTGAAACTTGCTGAGAAAGTTGCCAGGCTATGACAGGAGTAAATATTTTCTGCTAGATGGTTGTCTATTAAATACCTCAATATACATAATTTTTATTATAATGTGGGTAGTGCAAACGGTGTATTTCATAGGAGGCCAGACAGAAACATCTGGACACCTAAGATGACATTTTAATGAGCTAAATTGCTTTTACCCTTTTAAAGGGCATCCCTTGGTTTTAATTGTCTGCAACAGCTTGAGAGAGAATCAGTTTAAACATCAAGTGTTTTTATGGCTAAAATTCTCATCTTCTGGCATTTAGTAACACCTATAAAAAAACTTGTAATGTTATTTCTAGTGAGGCTATTCCACCATTATAGAAATTTTTTAGCAAAAGTAGTCTGACCCACATCCAAAACTTCTTTCTCTAAATTAGTTTATCAGCTTATTTCCCAGCAGCCTGAAAATAAGGCTGGGTTGCTGCAGGGTCAGTTACTGACTTTAACTCTCTGATCCTGCCCTGAGCATAACATGACTTGGCATGGGAATTGGGACCTGAAAGAGCAAGGAAACATGGATTTTCTGTAGCTGTAGCCCTCACACACAGAGGATGAATCAGCTGCTGTATCCCTGTAGCTTTCAGCTCTACAGTCCCACTTTCCACCTCTTTGTGCAGGAGAATTCTGCTACACCACTTTGGGGATCCTTCTGAACCATTAACCATCATAAGCATTGCTGAACTTGTGCAGCTACTGGTTTTCAAAAGATTTGTAATTTCATTACCACTTAATAGGGAACATTATTTCTAATAAATCCTAGAAATAATAGTAAATAAAATACAATAATCCCCCCCCACTAGTGATTTATATTCATGGAATATGATTTGGATTGTGGCCATGAAATTATAAATCACCCGAGCTTCTGCTGCCTGGCTTTAGGATGTTGCTAGTACCAGTCTGCTTCCTCCAAAGCCATTAATGGACTATGCCAGAGACTTTCTACAAAAATCTCTAACCCATAATAAATGAAATTATGTCTGAGTTCAGGTTATTAAAACCTTGTCCTTAAAAGCCCTTCATTGAAGTATTTGTATTTATGCTGTACATGGGCTGTTTGTTTGCCAGCTTTGGTTTTCTCAGGGGTTTATTTGTGTTGTCAGGTTGCATGATGTCTGCTACTCTCACTTATCCCGTCGTCCACTAGAAATAAATTACAGGTAAAGACCAAGCATCATGTTATGTTGTGTACTAACCTAGAGCAGGAAGTCTCCTACTAAACAGATATGAATTTGAAAGGTGACTGTTTCAGTCCTTCCTGTACATTTACTTGTTCTGAGCTATGTTTTGTCTAATCTAGGCCAAAATCTGCCCCTGTATGTCTCTGCAGTAAAGTGAAGCTGCCTTGTTTTTTTTAAGCTTTTTATAGCAAAGGCCTGCTGTTATAATTAATCTCTACTGTGCAACTTGTACTTACTGGAATGGCATTATATCAATACTAAACACAAATAAGCTGCACTTCAGAAGCAGTTCCCTAGGCATTTAAATATCAATGAAAACACAAGGCAAATTGACACAAATCTGTGGAACTCAAAAAAAGGCTTGTAGATTAATGTATGAAACTGGTTGGCTAAAATGTATCACCAAAAAAAAGTAGATCTGAAAATTCCTTTGGGTTGCTGAAATTTTCCCAAGATCTCCATCTCCTTTGCTATCAGTAACAGTTACTGTCCTTAATACCATTGCTAAACTGGACTGTGTTTTTTCATTCTGCCACTGTAGTTCATAACATTGTTAGTCTCTGTTGACTTGTGCTGTTGAAATCATGGAGGAAGCAGTTGCAAAAGCTAATTTGGAATTGTCCTGGTGTAGCCAGTGCATAATCTGTGGGCTGGATCATGCTGGGATGGGAAGGTCACCCTAAAGGCAAGCCTTATCCACGCCACTGGTGAGTTCTTAGGAACCAGCTGAAGAGTGGCCCCATGCTAGCACCCCTCTCGTGGCTCACATAACTGGCTCTTGCGCACAGGTTTACTGGTGAAGCCTCCTCGCTCCATGCAGGTGGATGCAAACCTCTTGTGCTCCCTCCTCTCTGTGTGCAGGTCATATCTGAGCTAAGTCTTATCAGCAGGAAATGACAGGGCTGTTGCTTTGGGGGAAAGTGGACATTTCTACAGCATTTAGCCTTTTGAGGCAAAGAGGATCTGCTTTCCCTCGCTGATCTTCAGAGCAAAGCAAAGGCAGGTGATACTTGGCATGTGAGAATACTTTTGTCTCCCAAATACATTCTATCCCCAAAGTTCTTTTTATTGTGAGAGCTGGATGCTCTCAAGAGGAAAGCTTATGGTGTGTGCTGTGAGATGTAAGCTGAACATACCAGTTTTCAGCCTGGTACTATTTTTCAAACCACCCTTCAAATCATTTAGCAGTTTCTCAGATCCTGGATTCATATAGGAACTTTAATTAGAAAAAAAGCAGATTTTGTGTCTAGATCACATCTTCCCAACAATTTAAATTTATTCAGGGCAGTGTGTCAATGTAGTTTTAGAGTGATTCTTTTCCAAGTTCTAATAGAACTTGATCTAGATCTTGGACAGTACTGAGAAACCACTATTAGTCATTTTCAGCTTTGTATTTAAAAAAGTTCCTTAAAATTTGGGGAAACATTTTTTTGAGATGCTGTTCCAAAATTTTTACCTGATCAACTTCAAATTATACTATAAACAATCAGTAAAACCACTTGCAAGGATATTCTATCTACTTTCTTGTCTCTGTCCTTCTTTCACTCTTTCTGTAAGATTCAATGGTGCTTTAGGAAGGCAATCTCAGAAAAATGAAAATTTCAGAAATGTCATTACCAGAGTGCAGAGGAGAATGTGCTTGTACCAACTTGATAAGTTTTGCTGCTATTGTCTTTATTTTATGATGTAATGTTTTGAAAGATTAAAAAAAATTGCAACAAAGACCATCCAGATGAAAACATTTTCCTTGTTGTTCTTTTTTCTTCTCTTTCTGTTGTCTTATCATCCAGTAATGGTAGAGGAACTGTAATAAATCTCTTTTGTGTATCTCTAGAAAACAGTACGTGCTGGTAATATCACTCTTGCTGGAACTTTGAGCTTGTTTTTGCCCCTTCTGCCTTTTCTCCTTGGTTGATGATGCAACTTCCCATATTTCCTGGGTGTCTAATTTGGGAAGCCATGGTGCTGGACTGGTTTCAAAAGAGAGACACAAATTTCCAGCCATACTTCTGTTCATACTTAACCATTTCTGCATTTAGTGACCAGTCAATAGGGAAGCACGAATCAGAACTTGGAGAAGGCTCTGTCTCTCTATCCTAGTTTCTTTACATAGAAACTATTTGCTAGAATGACTGGAAGAAGTTATGGATGGAGAAATGAGGTAAAGCTTTTTGACCTTGGGAAGCACAGACAAGGTTGGAGTTGTCTTTTACTGTGAATTCTTTTGTCTTCTTGCAGCATTTTTAATGTCTGTGTTGACTATTTTCGATGTTGGGCCTCAGATTCCCTTACTGCCTTGTTTTTCCTTTAGCTTGGGAAATTGCAATACAGGCCAGTCCACTTGAGGGTGAAAACTCTTGAGTTATGGTTCCTTTTGTCAGCATATTGGGGTGATAAAAATTTGCAGTAATCATGGTTCATAGTTCTGCATAGTGTGTATAGAAATCCCTCACAGCTCAGCCTTTGCTTGACTTTGAGAATAAAAAAAACCAACCCAACAAACCTTCTCTGGATTGAGCAAAACAATCTCCCTTGTATTTGTGCTACTTTTTATATGCTGTTTGTTCTACAGTCCATACTGATTCTGGCCACTTGTTGTGTATTAACTGTGCAAGTCAATGCATATTTCTCCAAAGGTCACCTCCATCTCCAAAATTCTCTCTCTCTTCCCTTATGAGTGTCTTAATTGGACCTACTTTAGCTACTCTGTATCACTCTTATTTTTCATGAAAAAATGGTTATTTGCATTTTCAAGTTTATGAACATTCTGCCTGTCTGCTTGATTTCCAGGTCCAGACTTTATCAAGCTACAGCTGTTTTCTCTGTCTTTGTGACCTATTGCCTGGGATATAGAGATGGTCCTTAAGTTTCTAGAGTCCTCCAGCAAACTGAACTATTGAGCAAACTGACCCAAGTCACTTTTCTAAGACGTGATTGAGAAAGACAAAGAAAAAAAGAAGAAATTCCAAAAAGCCAGCAAAAACCAAAGGGTGGACGTGTGAAAAATTGTGAAATACCATTTTTTTCCTCCAAAATCTGTATGCAGGATGCTGAGGGTTGCAGTAAGATTCTTGCTGAAAAATTATTTTCTCAGTACAGTCTGCTGTTTTGCATAATACCAACTATTTTTGAAACAAATTCTTACATGGTATAAAACCAATTAAAGTTGCTTTAAAAACAATAAATTAGTTTATAATAATAAAGCAACATAGTAAAAGTGAATGCACATTTTTTGGCCTGGCACTTGACACAGCTTTCTAGCAAAGCTTTAGATCATTTCCCCAGGGCACCCTGGAGACTCCCCACTGTAGGAGGCTGCCTCTGGGTCATCCCTTCCTTTCATTCTGGCACAAGGTGCTGATGTTTTTCTTGATGGAGAACTCTTTTGACACTGCCATTTCTGAAGCAGAGCAATGTAAATGTCATTACCAAACCCAATTTAAACTGGATGGATGGACACCATTGGTTTGACTTGAAGCAATTAGCTAAATGGACCTGTGCAACTATTACTCTCTAAGTACAATTATCTGACTGCGAAGAATAAAGCTGTAAATTAAGATTGTATTACATTCCAAAGCATATGATGCCTGTGCATCTTGGTTGTGCACATGAAGACCTTGCTTCCCCTGTGCATGAATATCTGGGCAGAAAAAGACACCAAAAATTCCACAAAGGACAGAGGCTGGGCCTGCACATCTCTTCTTCCTACAAGGGTTTGTGGGGAAAAAAATACCCAGTGCATTCCAGGGCACAAGCTGGGAACATTGCGATTGAAAAAGAACCAAAATAGCACATAAACTGAGGCTGTTTTGCAAAGAGTCATTAAATACAGACAGGAACCTCATGCAATCATTTTTATGATGTCAAATGACAGACCTGAGAGTGACTTTTAAGATGTCGCAGCAGGAAAAACAAGAGCCCTGACAATCATTGTCACATCTGTTGAAGTGTGGAGAGGCTGGAGCAGGGCTAATCAATAACTCCTCCACAGTGAATAGAGCAGCAGGTGTTTGAGGGATTAAGCACAAATGAACGATGACTGTGTGTTTTGTAACAAGGGAAATAATAGGCACGATCTGAGTAACAACAAGATTTCAGGTGTGCCTTATTTGCCAAAAGATACAAGTTGTGCTGTCAGATTTACATCAAAGTGTTTAATCCTCCAAACGTGGGTGTCTGTAAAACAACAGCCTACTCAAGTATTTATCCCAGACTCTACCCTAGAGCAGGTCCATCTTGTGGGGAATTCATGCTGTGCTGTGAAGCCAGTTATAGTCTGTCATTTCCATTTCTCAGTCTGATGTAGCACAGTTTGGCAAACTAAACATATTTGTCAATCTAAGAAAGAAAAAAACCCCAACTAAATACAAAATAGCAACAAATATCCCCTTAAAGGCTGCAATTGTAATTTTCCCCCCTTGGATTCCTTCAGCTGCCTGCTGAGAATGATTTATAACAGCATTTATAATGTTGTTCAGAAACAGCAAGTCTTGCTGTCTGAAGAAGGGTGTATGACTGCATTTTTTACGAGAAGGAAAAGAGGAAGAATCTCTGAACTCTGGGCTTTTTTTAAACTGGAAAATAAAATTTTTACTATCACATCCTGTAAGGATTACTTCCTTTTTAGCAGGAAGTTATTTTATATTTCACAGCTTAACAAGAGCTTTAAATGAATAATTTCATTCCTGCTTTTGATTGCTTAAGTTTCCTGCCTTGCTAAGCCCTCACTAATCTATGAAAACAGGTGGCTTCCTCTCTGTACAATGGACCTCCCTCCCCCAGGCTGACTACTAATAAATTGGCCCTGCCCACTTGCAATCCTGTATGAAGCAATCCCAGCTTGTTAGCTCTTATTTGGCAGCTTCCAAATAAGAAAATTTAATGCAACAGCAAAGCAGTTCAGGCTGTGCTTGGCAATTTCTCTTGCCCATCATTAGTCACACATCCCTCTCTGGGTTTCTGATTCCTGCTTGTCTGCTCCTCACTAACACCTGTGGTAAGGGACTTGCCTGCAGTAATTTTAATCTGAGTTCTCTGTAAGGGGGTCACTGATGTGTGGTTTTTTTCATGTGTAAGGTCAAGAAAATGGAGGTGCTTTCTGTAAATATGATAGTGACCATCATGTTTGTGGTCCTCAGGCTCTTTGTCTTAAGCAATGACCATCTCTGGTGTGTGGATCTCTGTGTATTGGTCTAGGCACACTTGCCTGCTATTAACATGCATAGTACAGTTCCCCTAAGTATACAGATGATGGGGAAATGAGTACACTGGGCTGCTATCAGGTGCTGAAAGAAGTTCCAAAGAAATAAAGTATTATATGTTGTTGCCATCTTATTGTAAAAGTTCCATACCTTCTTGGTGATTCCTCATGAGTAGCCCCCCACAGCATCACTAACAAACTCCAGCTTTCTTCTCAAGTAGCTAACTCACTCTTTTATAGTATTCATCTTTATTGGACACAGTTGTAGCCTATTAGGCTTGTTCCTAACCTTTGGTAATTAGTACAGCTGCAACTCCTCAGGGGTGAGATTGCATTCTGCACTATCTTTATTCTCTTACGTTCCATCCCCCACAATGTCACACCTTGTAGCTCAGTAAGAGGGAATATTTGTCTTTTCCTCTCTGTGTCTGGTGGTATTGCTCAGTTATTCAGTTTGTTGGTCAGTCTTTACAAAGAATTAAAAGGAGACCTACAGGTGCCTATGAGACCCAGAAAAGGAACTTTGTTTTACAGTACTGTGTGGTTTGGAAAGGAGAACTGTCTTATGGGGGAAAGCTCCTCTTTGGAGGAGATTTTCATGTCCATTAATGTAACCACCAATAACTTGCATTGCAATCAATGTGTGTCTGGAGTGCAGAAATCAGAAAACGTTGGCTGAAATGCCAGCCTGTCAAGCCACAAATCCAGATGTGTCAGGGTCTCTGGGCCAGGCAAAGATGTGAACTGGTCACCAGCTGTGGGGACACTGCAGGGCCAGCTTTAAATGAGGAGTACTGCAGAGTAGGCAGAAGTGGGCTTTCTTCTGCTGTGGTCAGGGCCCTTCTTTGGCATCTCTGGTCCCTTTAGAGACAGAAGTACTCACTTTGTTTCTGAGTATTTTAACAACCACAACAGCAAAGTCTTACCTTTTCTTTCCATTATAAGAAAAATTCTGTTGTATCATGATGGGTACTAGGAGTAGTTTTCCAGAGAAGCAAACTCTGCCGAATAATAAGATTTGTTTTTTAAAATTTATTTTAGGAAAGTAAAATAGGAATGGATTGGATTAAGGAATGCTATGTTTGGATCAGACTTGAAATAGGGATTTGATCAAATATTAGAGGCAAAATTGCACAAGGCTAGCAAAATACAATGACAATTTAATGTCATTAGGTCATGACAAACCTGGGCTAAAGACAGACTAGAAAAGAGATGAAATATTGGCAGAGCTGGAGCTCAGAATTACTGATCTTTCAGTTCAAAGATAACCTCTGAAAGAAAAAAAAAAAGGCACCATTTTTGGGTCAAACCAAATTGAAGTAATATTTTCCCATTAAAATACAAAACCAGTAAAAATCTCTAGTCAAATTCAATTGGAATTAATTATCTTTTCAATCTGAAAGCAAATGTCACATTTCCATTTAAAATGAACATTTCCCTGAAAGTTAGAGGAGCCATATATTACTTCAAAGGAAAAAAAAGGCTTATGAAGGAAAAAAAGCCCTTTTTTCCCCCCCCTTTTTTTTTTCCTTTCAGATAAATAACCAACATATAATTCAACTGAATTTGGTTTGTCAATCCCAATGAGAGGTCAGATGGTTTAGCCAGCAGGAGGCATATATGGCTCAAGTAGGAGCAGGCTGGTTGTTTCTGTTGTACACTAAATCTCTGGGCAGCTCTGAAGCCTGCTCTCACCAGTGTGCCTTGAACACAATCACTAAATCACTAGAAAAACCAAGCTCATATTTTGGAAACATAGACTTTTCCCACTAGGAGTTTAATATAAAGAACCAATTTTCAATTGAGAAGCCAATGCTAAGGTTTGGGTATGTACAAACTCTTGATAATTTATATTATTTTGGTAGCATAGGAAGTGCTGTCTGTGTATTAATTTAAATTTTAGACAGAGGATGTTTTTTTCCTTTGGGCTCTTGTTTCAGCTTCATATTTAATGTACTCTGTTGTATTTTTAAAGTCACAGAATTTACATGAAGCATTAGGAAGATAGGGGAACGTGAAGTGCAGATAGAATTGTAGTGTTTTTAGCGATGTGACGATTAATATTTGCTTACTTTTTTTTCCCCAGAGGAACACTTTCTTGCCAGGTCCCATGTGCTAGGAAATAACAATTAATTGTTGTCAAAATACTTAGTAAATATCCTTATTCCTACTTCATAGCATAGGAAATGAATTAGATAATTCAGGTTGCACAGAAGCCTGTGTCCCATCAAGGGTTTTAACTCTAACTCGTTACTATGTGCTCCAGTAGCTGACCAGCCATGCTTCCTTGACTGTACCATGGCTCAGGTACAGCTTTTCCTATGAATAAACTGCTGGATTAAGGTCTGTGAGGATACCATGTACTTTTTAAAAAAAATTTAAACTAATTGCTAAATTGTAGTCAGGCTTTCACAAAACTGCTAGATGCCAAAATTGAGATTGTCTATGCACCTTAATTTCTCCTCTTATGTCTGTTTTATGGGACAACCTTTGATTTACATCACCTCATACTTGTCATGGGGTATCTGTCTCATGCCATGTGTTCTGATCAGTTGTGGAGTACTTTGTCTGTTCCTTCATGCTCACCACATCAACCCTGGCCTTATTTACTGAAAGATTTTCCACCCACACTTTGTGGATTGATCCTTTCTCATGTGCTTTGCAGCAGTGTTAATCATGAGTGCATCAGGAATGATTCACAAGCGCTGACTACCCTTGAGGGGTGATGCAGGGGGAAAGGCAGTGCTATTCCTCCCCACAGAGGCCAGAATAAAGGATAAAAAATGCCTTTCTTTTAACACCATGGTTCAGTCTGAGGAGTTTGGAACCTGAGATTTTAGTAAAGTAATATGTAGCAATTTGGGATATAACTGCTCCAGGGGTAAATGTCCAGAAAATGAGGATGAAACACATCCTGATCACCTTAAAAAATCTTGGTTATATGTCCTGTTCAGCATTTCTAAGGAGACAAAGGAGAAAAAATGCAGTTTTCTATTGTGGGATTTTATTTCCCAAACTGAGACCTTGTCTATTTTCTGTATCAGAGTTTTTGAAGACATAGCACATCCTGAAAGGACACAAGTGTTTTCATTAAAGTCTACGCAAAATGCTTGAGGAATGACACTTAAGACTTATTCTTTTCTTCATTCAACACAGAAGCTAGTATTAGGTAAGGCTTCAAGAATGTTTGCTATTACAGCAGCAACCTTTTAGATGCCAAAGAGGTTACTGGATTTGTCCTGAATTTCTTTCTGAGTTTTGAAAAGATCATCAGATTAAAAGCCTTGCATATATTAACCCATGTTGGAGCAATGGCAAAAGAGGAATATCAGTGCGTGCAGATATGAATCCATCTGTAAAAAGGAAATACAGCATAGAGAGTTAAAGAAAAACAGTAGTATAATGCAAATATTTCCCTTGTAAGAGAGTGAACTTTTGGTGATGTATTATGAATAGCCAGCCTTTCTGTGCCTTGGGGTACTGCTTACTGCTGCTTTGTTCTTAAACTGTGGAGAAAAGTGAAAGTTACATAGAGAAGACCATGGATGTTTCAGAAAATATTTCATGTGTGCAGTTCAATTTAAGTCCTTTTATGAGATCTTAAATTTGCAGAAGTTAGTACATGAAATACAAAAATCTTCACAAACCTATAGTATTTTGCAGTTAATGAAAAGGGCAATTTTCCAGAAAGTCATGGGGTTCTAGATTTCTGAAAGGGCATTGAAGGGAACACTTACACGTATGTGTGACAATTAGATTCAAAAATAGCACAGCTTGCACTCCTCTTGCTTCAGGCAGAATTTTTATTTTGGCTTTGCAACTACAAGACACCAGACTTTGGGGTTTTTGTTCATCTTAAATATTTCATAATTTGCTCATGGATTTTGGGTAACTCTTTGATCAAGGATGGAAGCAATGGCTCAGTTTTGGAACTGCCTGTTAACTGCCTTCCACATGGGCAGCGCACTGAGACCTCAAATTTCTTAATATTCTGTCCCCACTTCCATCAGTTAAAGAGAAACAAGAGAGTAGTCAGTGAGGGAGATCCTGAAATAGGACCCTTCTCCACAGAGTCCAACTACACCAGCATCCAGTCTCCTTCTTTACAGCACTTTTTCTCTTTTTTCTTGCCAAGTGCGATATTTTTTTTCAGTACCCCTTTTTTCCCTCCCCCAAGGCAGATGTTAGCAATGCAGATGTTTCCAGTCCTTTCAGCTGTGCCATCTGGTGAAGCTGACACTTAGAAGATGAGGGATCTCTTGTGTTTGATGTGGCCAGTTGTCCTGGCAAGGGGAAAGGAGCAGGAGCTCCAGGCAGAGAGAGAATAGCAGGAGGGATGAGGAATGTCCTCCTGAGCCAGTCTGGCCTGTCAGGAGCTAGGGAGTGGCTCTTCAGTGCACCCCAGTGCCTCTTCTGCTGCTTGCAGGTAGTGGGGGCTCTCCTGTTTGTCTCCCATGCTGTCCTTCTGTCCACACTTTGGAGTGCTCTGTGTAGTACATTTTCCTCTAAGCTGGGCACTTAAAGCTGTCCTGGAAGCCACTTGTATGTATTAGGCCTATCCATATCCATCTTCACCCATCCCAGAAAAGTCCCTTATGAGCAGATACCCTTATGGAAACAGCTTTATTCTGAGCAGAACTCTCCTTTTATTCTTCTTCTTTAGTTGTACATAGCTATAAGCTCAGGTAGACTTAACCACATACCTTTTCTTCTTTTTTTCATTCTACAAAGGAAGAAAAAAATTGTGTTGAAGTTCCAGTTCCAGGGAAAGTATCTTTTTCCCCCAAATCAATCCCCATCACAGATTTTAGTGGGAACTGAATTTGGTTTGCAGTTTTGTAATCTGAATTAAAAACTTAAAATAGTGCAGCACATATTGCTTTGAAACTGGGAATCTGTTGCTTGACCTCACTTGTTTATACTTCACTATATTTCCTTCAAGTTGCATGTAATTATCTCTAAATAGAGTGGCAATCTGTGCTTTTTCTTTAGTGCATCTTTTCTTATATAGCCTGTGATTAGTTATTTTGTTATATGATTATTTGATTTTTTTTGCTTGTTTAAGTGGCCATAATAATGCCCCAGTTCATCCTCTGGCAACTTTATAAAAATTGCTACTATTTTCAATAGCTCTGGCAGACTGAGGTCTTGAAGTCTTTGATCTGGAACATCACATAGTCATTTTTTTATTTCAATATCTTATTGAAGGTCTGCTTATTAGAGGTCTTTCAGCCTTAAGGTTGTTTCCAGCTGAACTTCCAGTCATGGCTGAGCCATCCCATTATCTCAGTGATGCCCAAGTGAAATGCAGAAAAACCTTAGTGCAGCTCCTTGGCTGCATTAATTGTGCTGGGCTAACAGAGGTAAGAAGTAGAAAGTATTTACTCTTGGCACTGATTTGCCATGGCTTGGAATGCACACCACAACATGGATGGGTTCAATTACCAGCTTTGTACAGCAAATTGTCAGAGAAGAACCACACTATCAGCCTAGTGTTTACCAGCTGTTTTAGAGATTGAGTCACTTTTGTACCATTCTACTCCTTTCTAGGGCAAAAATAACATTCCCTAACATAAAGAGGGCAGAACATTTAAGGCTCATCCTGTAACTTTGCAAGGTTTATTATAAGTATTGTAACTGAAAGGATTTTGAATGAAAAAATAATTGCCTTTTTTCCCAGCTTCAAAAGACTACATTTTGAAAACCTTTATTTCTGAATTCAGTAGCCTGCTAATCATGGAACATAAAGCTTTTCAAAGAGTCCCAGTTGTTGTTCCATAGATTTCTATACAGTAAATGTTTAGCTCAATTTCAAATTGAGGAAGTGGCTTTGACATATTATCAAAGGACATTTCAATCCTTTATGAGAAATGTGGAGGGAGCAGGGGAGTAAATCTGAAATTTTACTTCTTGCATAAGTCATTTAAATTTAATGTAAACATTTGTGAACCTCTGAGAGCAAAGAGGGATGGAGACACAGTTACCCTTCAGTTCCATGAGGAAATATTTACAGCCATAAATTGCAAAGACATTGAAGCAGCATTTTCAAAGACCTCTTTATGCTCTGCATTTTCATGTTTAGCTGATGACTGAGCACAGCAGAGCCAGTGTGACACTTGTCAGGGATGGGGACTGGTCTTGGGTACAATGGGGACTTCATTACAATATGGCAATATGTCTCAGAGGACCCTTGCTAACGGTGCTAGATAAAAAGGGCTGTGCATGTCCAGTATCATAAATACATGTTCTCATGCCATGCCACTTCAATGAGTTTATCTGTTTATATATGCATCAAAGGGAGCAAAAAATGTTTAACTTGCTTCAGTGAGCTGTAAGCAGAAAGAGAATAGATGAGAGCTGAAGGGTTTGGAGCACACTGAATTGTATCTCATTCAGGAAATCTTCTGAATTATTGATTATGTTTTCCTTTCATTTTTTCAAATTTTGAGTCACCACATTTGCATTAGCCAGCCATAGTTTTCTGAGGTTATTGCATTAATTTATAAGTGGCTTCTAACCATCATGCTAGTTCAAAGCACCCCACAAAGTGGGGAGTGCCCTTTTTGTCTGAGATGGTCAGCAGCCAGTGTGGAGTGATTAATGTGGATCCCTGCCTGTGCAGAACGGCTTGACAGCAATGCCTCCTTTCTGCTGTCTCCTAAGCAGGTACAAAGGCAGCAAAGACCTTTGCTTAATGAATCAAATTCATATATGTCACTTAGAGCTATTCACATCTGCCTCTCTCAAACAGACCCAAGAAGCTCCTGTCTCCCTCCCCCTCTTGGGACTTCATACATTTTTACTGAAGATTAACTTCAAAAAGGCCTTGTGCTGTTTCATCCAGAGGGTTGTACTGTCACTGTGCCTGGCAGGTGCTGATTTCCTGTCATGGGGACCAAAGCATCCAGAAAGTGAGGTCTGAAATCAGTAACACAAGCCAGAAGAGAGGATGACCTCTCCAGCTGAAAGTGGACCTGGCAGAGGACCTGCTGTCCCTTGTGGCAATGCTGTTCTGCATTCCAGATGCTTTGTGGTAAAGTGGTTTTAGGCAAACAAGGGCATGACAGGAGAGGTTCTGCCCTCCATTACTTAGTGTAGTATGTGGCTTCTGGCACCCCTTTCAGCCCTCAGTGCTGATGAGCTGTGGCTCTGAAGTGTGAGATTGCCCAATACTGGTGAAATAAATGCTGGGATTCCTTCTAAGCTCAGGGGATCCACAGAAGAAAGAGCTAAGGAATTATCGCCATGCAAGAGTCACTGGCTCTGTGAGGTCTTAGTGTTCACCTAGGCAGCTGAGTGATTCCTCATCAGCCTGCAGGTGATTCAAAGGACTCTGGAACCCACATGGCTTGGTCTTCTACTTACTTGTTCTAATGCATTTCAGTCTTCACTGCACAGTAAATATAGAACAAGCAGATGGTAGGAAAACAGAATCAGCTCCTGAGGTGAGATGAAAATTTTTGCATGAATATTCCTTTCCATGTGCTGGGGTGGCTCTGGGCTTTATTGCTAACCCTTGGTGAGAGCAGTCCTGTGTGTCTGTGGGGTGTTCCTGCTCTGACCCACCTTGGGATGGCAGCTCCTCCCCACCTCTGGCTGTCCCACCTGCCCTGTCTGTGCTGTGTCCTCATGGCTCCCACAATAGGGACAGAAAAGATAACAGATGCTCTTACAGTCACTTGAAAAATGCCTCTTTCAGTGTGAGGAAAACCACAGCCATTGTCTGAACTCAACAGTGAAGTAATTGTTCCTTGAACCATATCTTTTAGATTTTTATTTACCTCCTTGTAACACAGATTTCCAACTATTCTGTTACCAAAATCTCAAGTCAACACAGGTCAGGTTGTGTTGGTTTTTATACACAAGTCTTTGATATTATTTCAAAGTATTTTTTTAAAAGAAGCCCCTGGGAACTTCCTATTAATTCCTTTTATTGTTTTTTTCCTCAGATAAAAAACAGAGAAAAAAATTCCTTCTCTTATACTCTGAACACTTTCTAGAGCCCAGCACCAGTTATTTAAGAATTTCTAAGTCACTCAGCCCACCAGCTGATGGACAAAAGCTTTTTGCCTCAGGCTCCCAAAGCATCTCTGCACACATAGTATGTTCTGCTCCTTGCTTCTAATTACATCACAGCTAATTGCAGTGCCTGGATAAAGTGCAGCTGGGGAGAGCTGCCCCTGATCCTGGGGAAGGTCCCTGAGCACCCATTTGGTGTCTGGGCAGAGATCCTGCTGGGGTTACAGGGAGAGGGAGCACTGCCAGGATGTGCTTGTGGGCACCCTCCTGGGTAAAACCCTCTGTGCTGCTGTCAGGCACCACTGCCCAATTCAGGGAGAGCCTCAGTACCACAAGGCAATGTTGCCAACACTTCTATTCCAGGAGAGGAAAGAGTGAGAGCCTTTCTCAGGCGTTTGGTGGAGTCCTTAAGAGAGCAGAATAATTGATGAGCCTCTATCAGTTTTTTGCCCCAGCCTCAAAGGGCCTAGTGCAGTTTAAGCTGTCCCATCAAAGGGGGAGCAGGATTAGTGCATCAAATCAAGTCACAGGCTTTGCCTGCTAAAAACTATGCAGACTGAATTAATAAAAACTATAGTCTGGGAAGTCCAACCCTCAGTGTTCAGCTGAGGAGATTTAACCACTACCAAGTGCCCCAGACCCCCTGCAGCAGCACAGAGCACCCAAGCCAGCTGTGGGTGTGCTGCTGTACGTGCCCTCCCCAAAGCTGCTGTGCCTGGATCAGCTTGGATGGTCCATCTGATACACTCCAGGCTAGTCGAGGGCTCCTCCTTCAGCTTGGAGAGGAAGGGGGGAATGGCCACAAGGAGAATATCCCCATGCTCTGGGTTAGGAGAGGTGTGTGCTAGGGAATTGAAGAAGCCAGGGGAGGGAACTGAGGATGAGAGATGGCTCTGACTGTGTGTGGTAAAAGACTTGAGCGCCCTGGGCACTGTTTTCAGCACAGCTATTTATAACAGTGATGTTACTGGGAGCAACAAAACCAGTGCATCTCAACAAGAGAACAGACTTTTTCACAAGTCAGTGAATAAACCCTAATTAACCTCTTTACTGTAAAATTCTGTACCAGGACTCTTGGAGCATAGGCTGAAAATCCTGGTGGTCTCACATTGTTCTGTGTTTGACCTACCAGGGCTCCATGCTCTGGGAAGCAAAGCTGTGCCTTTACCCTACTGTTCAGGATGAGTGCATGGAATCACCCAAACCACTGCTGCTCCAACCAGCACACAGGAGCTCATCCACAACACTACAGAAATGTCTCCACTTGAGAAAATCACCATTAAGTGCTGTCATCTTCCCTGGGGAAGCCATGTGGCTGAAACTGACTGAGAACTGGAGAACAACCAGATGGTAAAATTACTAAATTCTCTGGGGAGGGGAGCAGCTTCTCTGCCTGAGCATTTTGCCATATTGAACTCCTGTTTTGCTAATCTTCACTCTCTGGTGTTTTTTGGAGTGTTGCCTGACTGAGATTAAGACAGAGCTACAGCATTCACCCCAAAGTGGAGTGAATGCAGCTGGATATGGGAGGGGGAGCTGCTGTTCTCTCCTCTGTGTTATCTCCCCACCTGCCACTCAGCATTGGGATTGCAATCAGAGGGAACCAGGGAACTCTGCACATTGCACAGATCAAGGCCATCATCTCCAGGGGAGAGGATTGTTTACCTATTCAGTGCCTTGCCTGAGCATTGTCATAAACCCAACCACTTGAAAGAAGCCTGGCAATACCCAAGTGGTTTGTATTGGTGTGTGGTCCTCTGAAGTTCAATCCAGGAAACATAAACACAAGAACACTACCTGAGAAGCTAATTTTCTATTTGGGAATCACAGCATTTAGAGCATTTTAGAAATGTGCTTCAGCTCTCCAAGCCAAGTAAGAATATTGCTGTGCTGGGCCAGACCAAGTGTCTCTCTTGGCTACATGTCTCACTAAATAATCTGTAATATTTTACATGACAGTACCATGGGATACAGAGGTAGAAGTGTAACATGCATCAAATCCTTCTCCTCCTGCTTTCTGCTTCTCCTCTGCCTCTTTGCTTGAACTGCCAGATAATAACTCCATGTTTTTCCTTTCCCACTGAGACCTTCTGCTGATTATTACTATTAGCAAAGCACCCTGACTACACTTTTCTCCTCCTTGCTGCATTTTAGCAAAGGTCACCAGTGTTAATAATTGAAGCAATCATTTATATTAATGCTTATCATCCAGATGGCTCAAGGGAGTAGAGTAAAAAAACAATGGAAAAGAATTTAAATTTTTACTCTGCAAGTAGCAGGAGCTGGAACTTTGGAAGATAACACAGCGAGAGTGAACCTCTTAGTGTTAGAAATCTCTGTCAGAAGAAATTCCAGGAGAGCAAGGCAGCCCAGCAGCAGCTTTATAATACCTAGGAGAGGTAAATAGGAGCAGACCTAGAAAATGAGGGTGAGGGCTCTGTTAGAGGTACAGAAGGCTCCTGTGTGTACACCAGTTAGTACCAAGGGAACGCTCCAGCCCTGGAAACCTGAGGTGTGCTTGGCTTGCAAAGCTGTGTGGGAGTGCCTGTGTCTGCATTGCCCCTGTACCTTGCCTGTGATGCCAGGAGAGAGCAGCAGGACCCATATTCCTGCTGCCATGAACCTGCCCTGTGTGCTTGGACATGCTCAGGCTGGTCCCAATCTACGTCTCACACAAGCTTGTTGTGAAGATACCTTCCCTTATTCTTCATTTAAATCACATATGGGGTCAATTTTAACTGTTTCTTTTTCCTCAGCCAGAATTTTATCAGGGATGGATGCATCTGGCTCCTTGGGAAGTGAAACAAATAGTGAGGAGATAAATGTGCTGCTCTGTGGGAAGCTGTCTCTGATCGCAATGATCCTGTCTGAAGCCAGATAATGCCAAAAACACAAAATGCACTTGAAATCACAGCCTTCATCACTCTGAAATGTCATAAATATCTAAAAATTCTGGGTTTATTCTTTATGTGAGGTCTTGCCCAAACTCTGAAAGGCCTGCCTGTTCTGCAGACTCCAACCTGAAAATCCTAGTGGCCAAATGAGAGTTCTCAGAGCTGTACATTGACCATGGCGCTGGGTAAATTTGTGTGCAATTTCTTGTCTTGCCACAACTTTGCTTTTTAATAGCTCAAAAATTCATAATTCTCAAAAATTATGTCATGGGTAAGTGATTCTTGCTTAAGACCATTAAAAGGAAGGAAATAATATTTTTATTTAGTTTTAGTTTAGACCACTTGAGAAAAAAAGCTTTCATGCTCAAAGTTACATCCATATCACCGACTTTGTTCAGGTAACCTGCTCAAAGGAATTTTTGGGCTAATAGTTTCAGATTTGTGTTCATAGCTGGGACGTTCAGGGGTTTCTTTGTCTAATGGCTGCTAAACAGCTTTTTTAAAGACCCTGACTTCATGTTGTTTTTCCTTAATCCCAAGGCAGTTATTAATCCAGTTACAAGCTTCTTCTGTTTGTCAAAGTTGAAATATTGTACTGCTCCCAGACATGAGCTGGGAAAGGAATCAATGCACCTTTTCCTCCCAAGAATCCTACAGAACTGATTTTACATCAAATTTATGGGGAAATGTCTGAAAAAGGTGAATTGAAATATTCTAGCATCACTATTGCACCAAAAAAATGCCGGAGGTAAAATTGTGCACACTCTTAACGCATGAAGAGAAGCATCTTCCTGCTGGAACCCTTATAAACTTTGCAATAGTGAAAAGCACTAATGTATGTAGGGTTCCAGTGCCAGAGCTCACCCCATCTGCTGGGCCTGCAGAGCTGGGAGCGGCCAGGGCCAGAGCCTCAGGGACGGCCCAGCAGCCCAAGGCCACAGGGTGCGGGCCCTGGGCACAGCCCATCCCCACTGCCTGACAACTGAGGGGACTTTGAGCACTACAGCTACCACAGGGTGCAGCTCTGTTGTCTTTATGTTACAAGAGTTCTATTGTTATTACATTGCAAGGGTTCCATATTGCTAGAGTTTCATACCTCCTTGATGTTTCTTACAGGCATTTCCTCTAGGCACTGACTCTTCCTTCTTCTCACAGTAACTGACTCCAGTTCCCCTCAGCCCACCAATACACTCTTTTATAACACTCTTCTGATTGGATACAGCTGTGGCCTGTTAAAGTCAGGCCTGCTCCCAACCCTTAGTAATTAACCCAGCTGAAACTCTTTAGGGGGTAAGATTACTTATATTCTATCCCCCTACACAGCTCAGCTGCCAAAGAGTTGGTAAGCAAACCAATCCTCACCTTCAGGCTTACATTTGAGTCTGTGGTTACCTCAGCAAGTCAGATCTCATTCTGGGATCCTTTCTAAGGTGAAAACCTTACCTCTCGTGCTTTCTCTGGCTTGAGAATAATTCCCTTTGCCTTGGGTCAAAATGAGCAAAAGGATAGAGCTTAAGGTCAAGAGTCTTATTAAGCCTTTAGTTTATAAAGCAGCCCAAAAAAAAGAGACTTTTAGGAAGTGTGCCAGTGCCAGCTACTCTGTAGCATTTCCTATTTGATATTTCTGTTAGTAGCCAAATTCTGCTGGGTAAGAGCTGCACGAAGCGTCAGCTGGGACCTGGGCCCCTCATTTCTGCCAAAGGCACAGAGCAGAGGGACAATAAGGGCAGACCCCAGAGCTTTATTTCTGCTAATTCTGTGCAGGACATCTCTTCATAGTACAGGCATAGTCTGTTTAGATGAGCAGGCATCTGATCTATAACAAGCTGGGACCATGCTTGGTCAACATAAATTTCAGAAGTTGTGGGAATTTAAATCTATGTAATGGTGCAGGAAAATAAAACAGACCACTAGAAACCTTCAATAACAATTTTTTAAATAATACACTTTAAATCTTCTGCAATTACTCCAGGTGGACAGGACAATTTGGGTTTTTTAATTCATGTTTTGAGAATGAGTCCTCCCAGTGCAAAGATATCTTCTCTTTGCCTATCACCTAAAATTATCAAATTGAGATTTGGTAATAAACTAAAAAATTAACTGAAAGCTACAACATATCAATGCATGCAAACTGCCAGCCTACTGAAACCAAAGCACAAGAAAAAGCATTACATTTGCAATAAAACAGGTGACTAACATCTTTTAGCCAAAGTGTAGGGAGAGGAAGGATTGACTCATGTTAGGCTATATTATAATACTAAAGCATTAGATATATATGCAGAACTAATGTTCCATAAATATGTAATAAATTACATTGAAACATTTTTTTTTATTAATGTGTAAATAGGAATATCCAAAATCAGGCCTTGGTATTATTTCCCCCTTAATTTCATCAATTGCTTGAATTAAAAGACAATTATTGCAAAACAGAAATTTTGACCAAATTCTTATGAAAATGTTTGAAAGGCCACAGTCAAAATCCTAACATACCTCTCACTCCCCAAGGCTTTCCTGAATGGTGATTAATGGCAATATTTGCTTTGATGAGTTCTCCAGATATATTCTGCTTTCAGTAATGACCAGGAAAAGGAGATTTTGGGGGGAATTAATTATTTTGTGGAGATAATAATTTGTCCATTCATCTAAGCTGGTAATTAATTCACAGGAAGTGTATCCTTAGTATTAAAGCAGTGGTCATATAAGTTTAAATTAAAATTACTTTGGGAAACCTACTTCACCATGAGTGACTCTGGGAATATGCTACCCTTAGCTCAGGTCCAGCTGAACTGCATTCCAAGGATTCACTTGCCAAGTCCTGTTATGGGCACGTGCTCCTGGTATACCTGCAAAGCCACAGATTTGTTGTGGCTGACATTTTCACAAATTTACAGACTTGGGGAGAACAGGTCCAGCCAGTTCTGCAATGAGGTAAGAGCTCAAATACAGGTTTTGCCTGTCTGAGTGAAGCAACAGGAACTGTGTTTGTGCTGACCTTGCTAATGCTCCTCTGTGTCGTGGATGGCTTTTAGCTGCACCAAAAGCACCACATCAGATTTGTACCTTGAGGTGATATGGTGAACGGGTCTTTGTCCTAAGTGGTTAGATGTTATACAGAAATTCTTGAAAACTGCCTCTGAAATGTGTGTAGTTTCTATGGATATATCTTTTTTTTCCCCTGAGAAACCTTTTTCTCATCTTTAAGAGAAAAAGTTTCTAGAAGTTGCATGCTTATACTTTATTCCTTCTTCAAAAAGTTTGTTCTTTGTTGCTTGTACAGTTTCTTCTTTTCCCCCTCAAAATAGAACATAGTTCTTACCCCATTTTCTTTCTATAATGTCTTTTCTCCTCTCCTCATGATATGATGTTAAGTTGTTAAAAAAACCCAGACAAAAAATAGCTTGTGCCTCCACTCCAGCAGAACAGAGTGAAATTGTTGCAGGATGGAGTAAAGGTTAATCCCATTTCAGTTCTGGACCACCAGTGTGCTGATACAAGGTTGACTCAGAAAGGGCACTGCAAGAGCTATAGATATTTCTGTCTGCAGAGCAAGAGAAAAGGAGCCTCTGAAAAACTACAGAGGGTGGTGGAAGCCCTGCTGGTATTGACTTGCTTGGGTCACAAATGGCTCTGTTTCTGAGAACAGGGTCTGTTGCTTTGTTCCCGAAGAAATTTTACATTTAGCTGCAGGGAAGAATAGCCTGTCCAGCACAGCATTCCAGGTAAAGGAGCAGGTTGCTTATGCTCTTTCTCCACCCACCATCAGTTGCTGGCTTTCTCTCATCAAGGTTCCAAACAGATTTGAGTGAGGCTCTTTAACAAGCCCTGATAAGGTTTATCCTTTGGGAACTATTTTGCATGTATTCTAAGTCAATATTGAAAGAACCTAAAAGATCCCCCTAAAGATCAACAGACAATGCTACTGTCTTATGGTAAATATTTTAAAATCCCATTAAAATAAAAGGTAAATTCAGGGTAAATTTTGCTGAAGTTCAGGTTTTCTGCCATAGAATGCAGCTGGTCAAATTTAAGAAAGCCTTCTTGAGCAGCCTTTTCCATCTGGACTGGAAGCAGAAACTCAGGAGAAGCTGTGTCTCAAAGTGA
This sequence comes from Melozone crissalis, assembly GCF_028551555.1. NCBI lineage: Eukaryota > Metazoa > Chordata > Aves > Passeriformes > Passerellidae > Melozone > Melozone crissalis. The sequence continues at coordinate 39,089,543 of NW_026535796.1, read as the reverse complement.
GATAAACCTGAGCTCTGTATTTTGTGGCACAGCAGTGATTGCAAATGTCCTCTGAGGCCAGACATATTTGAATCTCATTTTTTTAAGTGCCATTTTTGCATGCAACCTTCTCTGTGCTTAGCTTTTCAGTGAAGGATTCTGATATTTTCTCCTGCATTTCACCTTTTCTTTCTTGTTCTGGCCCTGTACAAAGGTGGCTGTTTCAGTATTGAAGTGCTGAACATGGTTATTCACCAGCTCACCCTTCAAAGCTCTGCCTGGACAGCACCAGGAAAGCCAGGCTGGAAAGGTTTGCTCTTGGTTTGAGTGCATGCAAATACTTCTACAAGGGACAAGCTGCAGAGGATTTGGGTACGGTGACTGCAGGTTTAGAGATGCTTAAGTTTCTGGTTTTCTACAGTGATGTTCAAACCTCCAAAGCTCCCCATTTACACATAAAAAATGAATACATACTGTGTGACAGGCCAAATTTATTGCGAATAATAATCACTGTTGCACAAGCCATGCTGTTCTTGTTTGAAGGATTTAATTCTGTGACAAGCTGAAGGAGAAGAAGGAAAGACAGGAAAATATTCTTAAATATCTATAGCTAGCAGAAAAAGAAACAAAATCAAGGAGATTTCAATGACGTTTCATATTTAAATAGCTTATGAAATCCAATACATTGCTTGTTAGAGAGTGTCACTAAGATTTAGAAATACCAGCTGATACGGACAGATTCTTAAACATAGACTGAACACAGGAAAAATATATTAGTAAAGTTTGAATTGAAATTCAATATTGCAGGTGTTTCCATGATACATAAAGCAGGGAATATGAAGTGCCCCAGAGTCACTCTTAGAGTTTTGGGATGAGAGATGATTGAGAAATGATCAATGTTTCAGGGGTCAGTGGCTACTTCAGGTACACAATATGTTCTGCTCTGGCTGGCTGTGAGTTACAGCAATACTCAGACATTATTTTAATGAGAATTCTGCAGACAAAAATGCTCAGTTTTGGTCGTCTGTTGAGGACTTTCCTCTTCAGTACCAAAACTGTTTTATATTGGTAGAGTGTATTTCCTTTCTCAGAAAGGAGGGTGTAGCTTACTAATGGAGAACTTGTGTAGTGGAAACAACTTTCAACAGTACTGGAGAGTAAGTACATTGCTGAACAGAGGGGTTTTCACATCTTTACCAACTTTAAGTGTAAGTATATATTCTCAATATTTTGCAGAGTTAAGTACTACATCAACCTCTTCCAGCTATCCAGAATATAAAATTATGCTTACCTATATCATATACTACTCTGCACTCACAGTATCTGACAGCATCTGTTATGAATGTAGGGAAATATTTAAGGGGAAATCCTGACTTTCTGAGGGAAAACACTGCAAATGGAATAGTTATTTCATGAAGTTATTCCACAGAGTAAAAAATTTGATGACCTTCACTTTTCTGCTCATAATGAGCTGGTGGATTTCATTATGGGATCAGTTCCCATGCCTCCCTGCAATCTGTAAAAATCATATTCCAAGTCTCCCAGCAGAAACTATCTGGAAGTGAATATGGTTTTGTCTTGCCAGCTTGGAGTGCTGGTACAGAACTCTAATAGATGTATGGTTAATTTCATAATTTAAACATCATTCTGTTAGTAAGGAATTTGCATTCTGAGATCCTCTTTAATGCCGTTTGATTGCAGTAGTGTTCCAGGTAAATTAAAACAAATGGAAAAGCCCCAAAGGTATCTCATTAAGGCAAATCATAAGTCCCTCTTGATCATGTTAATGAGTTAATATACTACTTCATGCTTCCAAATGTATTTATTAGCAGTTTCCTTTCAATATGTTCTTCAGTGAGCTGTTTTCTTTACTAGTCAGCTGTTAAATTATATATTTTCTGTATGCTAGCAAGTGATATCTTCTGTTACTTAAAATGTTAATGGGTAACACAGGACTGATACATCTGTTGGAATTGGCATGAATGTAGGAAAAATTCCATAACGTGCTGGTAAGCTACTTCACGTGACTGTTCCCACTTCTTTACTGCAAAGATACTGCACTAATTTAAAAGATTTGCTATTATAACAGTTGATCTAAATGAATCATAAAATTGCAGCTTTGAAAAACTGTAATGGTATTGTAGAATAAAATTTAAGTAGATTAAAAGTCATTTGGGTTAGGTACTCTTTGAAGCCTAGATGATGTTGGAATCTGTATCTACACTGCCTTGGGAATGCTGCCTTGTGCTTGTTTGCCTTGGGTTTGCAAGCCATGCACAAGTGTGGCACCCAGCACCCATTCTAGTGCTGCCTGTCTCAGTGGGATAGGCATTTCTCTTCTTGGGCCTTGGTTGTGCCTCATTTGCCTGCTTTGACTGGAGCTGGCTGCTGTCTGTCTGTCTGTCCCTGATAAAGCAGGCTGCCACCCCTGTCAGTCCCAGGTCAGTCCCTGGCTGGCAGCTGGGGACAGCCTCTCACGGGGCTGGGCTGGCCCATCCCAAGAGCCTCCATGGTGTGCAAATCCTCAGCTTCTACCCCGCCTTTCCTTCCAGGAGGAAGGACAGATATCTTCCTGGGCAATGATTTCTTTCATCTTCCAGAAGCTGCCTGAACTTTGACTTAATCCAGATTCTCCTTTAGAAAGTTTTGGTTTTGGAGACAGTCTGTCAATATCTCTTATGTTGATGAGATACCCAATACCCACTGAAAGGAACCTCTTTTCTAGTTGAGCATGCAGTGACAGACAGAAAAAGTCCAGATGAGGTTGTTCACACTCAATGCCAGGCACCTGTCCTGCAGATACAGCATTTTGCATGTCTGGAACAATTGCCCCAATGGTGGGGTCCCACAAAAAGAATTAACCCAAAACCATCGCTAGGAGTGACAACCAAATTCCAAAAAATACACTTGACTATTTAGAGCACGGTTTCTATAGCTGGGTTAGGTCTGAGAATGGTGGAAGGCCAGCCAGGCAGTGCAAAGAGAAGGATATCTCTGCATCTGGATATGTTCTTTACATTGCTGTCAAAGGGAAATGAAATGAGCAGCAGAAGTCATGAATCTAAACTCGTTGCATGACTAAAGCAGTTGGGTCATGACTAAGGCTGTTGTGAGACTCCGCATACCAAACTGCCAACAATTAGTACAATGCTGAACTGTGTTCCTAACAAATACAAAACCCACAAATGTGCAGTTACTAAATATGGCTGGCTTGGAGAGTTCATTCTGTTTTATTCTGGCTGTTTTGTCCCCATGCTGCCCACTCACATCCTCTGCAGTCAGTAACCCGTCTGCTGTCTAGAACGATGATGGTTCTGCATGACTTCTGAGATAACAAAATCTTGATTAATAGGAAGATTATTGTGAGGATTTCTTTTATAGAAGATGGCTGTGGAAATAGCCCATATGTGCCTGTGTCTTCCAGATTGAAGGTGGTCACTTGAGAACCTCCTGGGGGCTAGGCAAAAAGAGAACTGGAGAATTGATTCAAGGGGAATTTAGACTATTTTGATCTACAAATGGGCATCTTGAAAAAGCTCTTTTTGTCTTGCTCATTTCACCAAGCCTTAGTTCTGACTTTCATAATTTCATTTTCTCCTTAGTGAGAGTTTAAGATGCTTTTTGTTTTTCTCCCTTTCTGTATAGTACTTAGCAGATTTAGTGCTCTCTTGGTGTTCAGAGACTGAGCTGTGGATAGAATGGTTCAGATGAAAAATCCTAATGGCATGGTCCATGAGGCAGAGCAGAATTCTGATGAAAATTAATTTAAAGAAAAATTAAATCCAGTTAAAGAACAGTAAGCATGCAGGAAATCCCTTTTCTGGTTTCTGCTGCACAAGTGGATATAGACAGGCATCTCATAGAGACCAAGACCAAAACCAAGACTCCAATATCTTGAAATCATGAAGCAAACACACCTGAAGTCACAAGGCAGTGAAATGAAAGTTATGTTTATTTTAAAGCTATGCTTATTTACATTCATTTTAAAGCCATGTTTATTTCAAGCTGAGTTTGGTGCAGCAAGCAGGAGTTCACCTGCAGTTGTAAAAGGAAGTGTCACACAACGTTTGTGTTTAGACAAGATGTACCAGATTCAGGTAATGAAAGACCCAAAAGACAGTCCACATGAATGTGTTGACTTTATGAATGAAGCATGCAATATATTTCAACACTACATTAGTCACAAATATCCTGTGACAGGTACATAAAACTGTTCATGCATGTTCTAAACAGAGAAAGCGAAAAAACCCATAACCTGTGTTTAGATTATGCTGTGAAAGTTTTTCTTTTGGTTGTAGACATTTTCATTAAATATCTTTTCTCAGTGGAAGAGACCAATGGAAAAGGAATGACTTAAAAGAATTCCTATTTACAAAGACTAGGCACTTAGAAATTTATTATGTGCTGTTTTCTCAGTTTTGACTCTCATCTACCCCTCCCACTGTCACATTCCAGACTATTTTTGCACAGTCTTAGAGCAAAACATTGGTAGGGAAGAAAAACTTCCCCTGCAGACATTTGGAGAATGGCTGGCAGAAGTGCCTAGTGAATGGGTACAGGAGAGGAATCTGTGTAAGGAATAAAAATAGCTACTGCTCCATAAAAGCTGTGTGACACTAAAAATTCCTGTATGCAATGGAGGAAACAGGAGTTTCATTTAATAACCATTTGAAGATTTCTGCTTTTCCTGAATTGTTGACTGTCAGACTGCAAAGCTTTGGATATGTTAATGATTAGATTTGTGATTTTCCTTACTGAATAATTCTCAGGATGCAACTTCTGTGAAATGCAATAAATAAGCATCTGAGTAAGTTTAGTTATGGGAGGTCATGTTCTGTCCTTTCATTCATAACACAAGGATTATAGTACATCTTGCCACTGACTGCCAGCAAAAGCAGCACTATATGAAATATTTCCTTGGAGAATTCTTGGGCTAACATTGATCTTTTAATATGTAACAAATGCTACTAAAGGTCAAGACCACAGCCTCCCCAACAGAGGGTTTGCCTTCAAAAAGTCTCTGGGAATTGTAGGTATACTAAACCAGAAAACTGCAGCAGCTGGATTATTTGATGCAAACCCTTAAGCATGATCTTTTGCCTTCCTTTCTCTCATCCTAACTACAGTAGAGTGGGGAAATATATTCTGCCCCAATGAATGCAAGAAAATCATTACAGGTAACACAGCTGCATTGTGCAGGCTGTATGAGTACAAATGTGTGAAGGATGGGGACCAGATGCTCCTAGACTCTTAAAGATCCCTGAAATCAGCACCTCTTTATCTCTCAGATGGATGAATAATATTTCTTGCCACCCTCACTTTTGGAGTCTATGAAGGTCATGACAGAAATCAAGCTTGATGGTTCTTTCATGTGTGTAATATCAGGTGATGCTGTGAAATGTGGTCTCTCAAAACCCTGCAACTGAGTTTCCTTCTGGACCCATGCTCAGATTTTTTTTGGAGTTATGATGAAGAGCCACAGGGCCTAACACCAGATAGGTTGTGAGCTAGGAGACAACAGTTTTTTGACTGCAAGGGTGAATCTGAGGAATTATGAGGTCATTAGAGTGGAAGCTTGCTCCAGGCATTGAGCTTGTTATTCCAGCTTATGCAATGTTTGGGCATGTCCACAGGTAGACCCATGTTTCTGTAAAAAGTGCAAGAGATATTAGGTAAAAACCACTTTGGTCAAAACCAAGGCCCTCTGACCTCAGTATCACCTCATATCCATCACCACCAGAGCCTCATAAGCCTCAGGTTTGAAATCCTGAGCACTGTGGTGCTGACTCAAAGGCTAGTACCTAATCTTGTCATGCCAAGACATCCAAGCACACCATGTCCCCACAATACCCCTGTCAGCCAAAAGACTTTGGAGACATCTTTAGCGAGAAGTGACTTCTTACTGACCCAGGTGTGCTTGAGAGCCTACAGCACTACACTTTATCACCTCTGGCTGCAATGGCTGTGACAGCTGTGACATCTGAAAGGACCTACCTCAAGCTTTAACTTAATTTTTATTCCATCACTCTTGCACCACACTAAGGCATTTGTTTGGTGGTGTTTTAGAGGGAAGCTGCTGACATCTGACTCACCATTTCCTGCAGCATGTAGGTGTTTCTTGGAGCTCCATCAAACAGGGCCCATCCCGACGTTGCTCACCATGAGAGCTGCTCTGAATCACAGCCACAGCATCCCTGTGCTGCTTAAGGCTGGAGCATCCTGGCTACTTGTACAGACTAACAAGAGCACTTTATAGTAGCTAAATGCTCCTCCTGATTTGTGAAATCTTTGCTTTGTTTTGCACTTTGAAAACAAAGGATAAAATATAATTTCTGGTAGAACCAGAGTTGTTGCAGCAGAGATGGACTAAAATGGAAATGGCCCCAAATATTTGATTCACTCTCTACAGAACTGAAAAGCAAAAGGACTAAATAAATTGTAGAATGCAAATGAGGCTTTTCCTGCCCCTCATTAAAAGTGAAAATCATTGCAATAAGTACCATGGTTGTCATGGTGATCAAGTACTTGTTTATGATAAAATATATCAGGCAAAGCTAAAATGTTTTTAATTTAAAGCTCAGATGATGGGAAACTGAGTAATGTAAGCGAGAGCAGAAATATATCTTGGTAGATACATGCAATTAATTATTTTTCCTATGAAAAGTCATGTCACCTCTCTGAGCTTTTTCTGCCCCTTTCTTATCTTCACTCAAGTTCTGAACATGTTTGTCTTCCAACAGTGCAATGAGCCAGCAAGGCAGGCTTCAAGGAAAATGGAAATGGGCTCCACTCACAGGCACATTCCTGGCAGTAAACAGACAAAAGGCCCTCTTACAGAAATGTTTCAGAGAAGAACAATTCTTCAACCTGAATGCTGCACTGTACATTCTGTGGTCCTGGTACCTGCAAACATGTAAGCACCCAGCTGAATAATCTGCAGCATTGCATTAGTTCAGCATTTCTTTCTCCTGAAATTGTCAGATGATTCAATTGTCTGAGCACCAGAGACTAAAATTCAGTTTTCTTTTCCTAAAAATAGCATTCATTAAAAAAATAGAAAAGAAAGGTAATGAAATATTCAATTTCCTTCTATTTAAAATGAGGGGGAAATCCTGTTAAGGGAGGAAGTGTCTGACAGACTAGAAGATAGCCTGCCACATGATTACAAATTAGTTGCATGTAATTACTCTTGTTAAGCTGCAACAGGCCCTAGTATTGCTAGGAACTTTGTGAAAACACTGGGGCAAAGCTGCCTACTTAAATGGATGGCAAATTTCCCAGAGACTTCAGCACCTCTGGGCTCAGCTGAAGACAGCTGAAAACCAGCATCCCCAGCTACAGTGTGCAATTCCAGATGGAGTTTCATGTCCATGTCAGAACATCTAATGGACTGCAACAGGAGATTTCCACACAGAGCTCAGCTATCGTAGTGCAGGAAGCAGGGATTTTGCAGAGCCTGAAGAACATCACAGACATCACCTTGGCTCTCCTCGTCTCCACCTCTCCCTGATTAAAGGCAATGAATGTGATAAACAGAGATAAGTATCTGAACAAATTGGCTCACAGGGGAGACTTTGGTGGTAGCAGCAGGGAAATACAGCTTCTTTTGCATTTAATGATATTTTTTGCAACATGACACTTTATGCTTTATCATTTAAAATGAACTGGTGGAAAATAAGCTAGTAACAATCATTACAGATTAATGGCCAGAGATAAATCTCATTGAATTCAGTAGTAAGGCATATTAATTTTTACAGGCTTGAGATCAAGCTAGGTACCTTTTGAAGGTGTCACTTCAGAGTAAAAGAGGAAAAATGGTAAAAGTTCTCATCCTATCAAAGAAGAAAATATGTGGTTTTAAGTTGAAAAACCTATCAGATGACTTTGCTAGATAATTTCATTTTTTAGCTAATTAGGTTTGCAGATATATTCCTATAGATCATAGGGATTGTTTTCATGGCATCATTAGTAACCACAGCATTATAATTATCATCATGAAAATAGCTTTTGGATGAAATTTCCATCTCTTTAATGCTTCATGAAGGTAGTATCAATTTCACATTTATTGAAAAACAGTCCTTGCGCATGTATGAAAGTGAAGGCAAATTTATTATTTGGCCTAAGAAGATATATTAAATCAGTGTAGCTCAAATTATTTCAGTAGTTCTGTATTTCTTTCAAGCCAAAGTGTGTGCCTATTAAAAGAGCTGAAAGTCCCTCAAGGTCTCCATTTTGCACAGTGCAATATCTTTGAGGTGCAAAATTAGAAAGCAATACATAATTCGATTAAGGCTAAAATTCATCCAGATAGAAATAATGGTGAAATAACTGGTGAAAGCTTGGTTTTGGTAAGAGCTGCAAGTGTGCGGCCCTTGGGGAGTGAGACAGGAGACCTGTGTGACCATTTTAATCTGGAAAATTTTAAACTGGCTTTCTCAGGAGGTGGTGCACAAGTCAGACCTGAGAAAAATTATATTTTTATTAATACTTGTTCTCCTGGCTACTCACAGCCCAGGTAGAACATGTACAGGTAAACTCAGTAAACAGCACAGACATCTTGCTGCCACTGGCCTTACCTGTGAAACAGAATAAATGTTTACAGTAATAAAAAGTTTGTCCTTTCATCTTGGTCTTAATGATTCCATGAGCTTTGTCATGAGGATATCTGCTAGAAGGTGGACAGAGATCTCCTTACCCTTCCATCATCCATAAAACCTTCTCTTGCACTAAGCAGGAGTGGCCTGCACATTTTTTTTTGAGCATTGCAGTCCATTTTTTTCCCCCATCTCTTTCCCCCCATCATGTTCATCACTGAAATATCTGATCATATTATCCACATCCCAGCCAGGCGCCATGGTAGCATTATGGAGAAAAGAAATGGTTGAATAAACATGATTTTCTTTGTGTTTTGCTGTGTTTGAGGCTGCTCTTTTGTTATAACCATTTAATTTCATTATTCAATTCAGAGATGAAACACTAGCCTGTGAGTTTCCACTGGTGTGTGCTAAAAGGGTATCTGATTTCCCTTCTGTTTCCCCTGCCTGCTTTATCATTTCTCCACAGAAATAGATAAGGATACAGATTTTCAGCAAAATGACAAGGAGAAAGCTGAAACTCCTGATGTGCCAAGGCTGCTTTGCTGATGTGAAATTGGGCATGGTGCTGCCTGCCAGCACGGGCTGGGGTCTGGGGCAGCTGCCAGCCTGCCCAGCCCCACAATCACTCACCCAGCTCTGCCATGGGATGGAAGGGGCACAGAGGAACAGGAGACCTTTCCTTCCTAATCCAGGGTCAATTACCTTTCCAATAAAATATGGGTGCAGCCTTCTGAGTGTCAGAGCTTAACCACAAAGGTTAGGTTATGCAGAAATGTCAAAAGCTGTGACACAAACCCATTGAAATATGCACTTGTTTCTAAGAAGGATGAATACGTCCCCTCTTTGGAGGCCTGGGCACTCCTGGAAATCAGGATTTTTTTATAAAAGATCAATCATAAACCAAACCCAGGAACATTAATCAAAAATACCACTTTGTAAAGAAATTAAAAAATAGGCTGAAACTTCAACAACTCATGAAAGATTTTTTTGTTTTGATGGAATCCTGGTCTTCAGCAATCTTTCTTAGTGGATTTCAGCCTCAGACCTAAAGTAAGGAAGTCTATATTTAAACTTCACTAGATGTCTTCTGTTCACTCTTTAGAAAGGCAAATAAGATGCCTAAATTGTGGTAGCACATGTACAAAACAAAATTATGAACACTAAAAAGCAGAGATAGTCTTTGTTCAAACACTATTTTTCTTGTGATGAGCTTTTGGTGTTTTTTATAAATGATTCTTTAGCCTTTTTATTCTGAAGAGTACTAGAAAGGTATAGTGTTGCTCAATAATTTCAGAATGCTTGAGCTCCTCAGAATATTTAACATATTCTTTTGGCAGCAGGCAACATGTAGGCAAGTCCAATTGTCTTATTTATTGAAGTATTACACAGTTTCGAATAATCCTTTCAAAATACTAAAGGTTACAGCACAGGGAGTTTCACAATCTTGTGTGGGGTGTTTATCTGTACCTAGACAGTCCCAGACCATCTGTCAGGTTTGTTTTTCCTTGATTATGGATCAGAAAAATTATAGTGACAATGAATAATTATTTTCCATGATAAACCAGGAGGAAGATTAATCAAAAGACTAGTAATGCCAAGAAAACAAGTCTTTGTCTTCCAGTTCACTGGTTCAAATGCATTTTGAGCCATAACAGACCAGAAATCAGGCACAGATAGTTTTTGGGATATTGTATGGAATAAGCTTGGTTGAATTATTCTGACAGTTGTGGCACCTCATGAGAAAGTGTGGAAGTCTGTACTACAGTAACACTAAACATCTAACTCCATGGCAGCAGTGGGATGCACCAGGAAAGGACCATGGAAAAATGGAAAATGTGCAGTGTTTGGGTCTCTCATGGACACATGAGAACCTGGCAACCAGGTTGAGACTGCAGCTGCTGAGGACTATCAGCAAACCACTGAAATACAGATGTAATACAAGAGAAAGTGGGAAATCAGTCCTTGGCAGTGGTTACAAAAATAGTAACTATTTACACATTTAATGTATTAGCTGTCATCTACAGGTCCCAAATTGTGTTATGAATTAAGTTTCAATACACCCTTATGAGATATTTTATTCCCATTTTGCTCTGATAATTAATGTATGAATAAATGCACAGGGACATGAGGTGATGTGGCACTAAGCCCACTGCAGGTTTATACAATATTGTATAAAAATTTGGCCTCATGGCTCCAGCTGTCCACAACACAACCATTGGATAATTCAGTTTCCAAGGGCATCAGTTAATATAATAACATTAATAAGTTCAGGGCTTGTCAGACTGTTCAGCTGTCCTCTTCATAAAGGATATAAAAGAAACAAGGAAATTAGAATTTCTGTGCAATAATTACAGATTATATTCCTATTGATTAATGGAAGGATAGCTTGGTTCATTTGTTTTCCTGGTCACTTAAAGTGATGCTTCCCCATGTACAATGATTTCTCTTATCCCATTAAAAATAAAGGGAACAATACAACTCTGAAATTGATTAAAAACTACGCAAAGTTTTTAAAATTGTATACAATAACCAGCAATATCAACAGGGATTATGGAAAGAAAAGATTCAGAGATTTATGCTGAACTCTTTTTTTCTGAATTTGCACTGTCTCCAGTGTATTTTAGGTTTGGAGTAGTTACAGAGAAAATGCATTATAGGATATACAAATCTTTATGATCTATCAAATAGGAAAGGTTCTTATTCTTTGAAAAAATTATTTCTGTGTAAAACCAAAATCAGCTGTCTTCCTGTAATCAAAATCCCTTCTCCTTTAATGATCACTGCATGTATAAGGAAACTGTTATATCTTCTGGTTTTGATTTTGGTTCAAAGCTCTGGTTCACTTACAGGTCCTATCCCTGTCCTTTTGGATTGTTTTGTAGAGGACACTTTGAAACAAACTAAAATCCAATTGGAACGAATAACTGGCTTTGGTAAAAGCAAAGCCTGCTGCTGTATTTTTCTTTTTTCCCCCCTTTTTTCTGTTTGGTTTTTTTTTTTTTTTTTTTTTTGTAATTGAAGTTTCAAAATATCTTTTTCACATTAGAGCAAGTTTAGAAAATAGGTAGTTTTGCAGAAAGAGAACTGTGCTTTGTCTGTGGTTTACTTTGTTCCCACTACTATTGTTGCAGGTTTTGTTCTTTTTCACCTTACATGCTGCATTTCAGGGTTGCTGTCTCTTTTCAGAGCAGCTCTTTGAATGACAGGTCTGATTGTCCATGCCATTATTCTTGCATTGCCTTTCCTGCTGTTTACCTGATTCCAGGAGAGCATTCCCGATGTACATTGCTTCGGATGGAGGAGTGGCTGGAAATCAGAGCCGTGGGTTAGATGGCATGAATGGCGGCTCAGGAGCCCTTGGCAGCAGCTCTGCATCTCACTGACAGCTGTCACTTGGTGCTTGATTCTGGACCTGGTCCCAAGTACTTAGAGCCTGTCTGCTGTTAATTACCTGTGTGCAGGTAATTACCAACAAGCAGCACTGCCTCAGGTTGGAGGGGGACAAAGCTCAGCCTTCTGCACAAGCACCTTTGGCTGCAGTGCATGAACAGAGTTTATGCACAGTTTAGGTGAAAACACTGGCTTTCTCTCTTCTTCCTTCCAGTAAGGCAGGGATGATGTTAACAATTTTGTTTTTAAATTTCTTTCTCTTTAGTTAGACTTTCAGATTATTAGCTGCCCTATGCCTCTAAAAGCTTGATCAAACCTAGAGAGAAACACATATCTACTTCTGGAAATGCCTTTTGGGGAAATTTATCAAAGGCACAGAAAGGAAGCAGAAACACAAATTATTGTGCTTTTGAAACTTTTGACTCCTATTTTAACCCTTTTAACCTATAATTTGACAGTTCTAAACAAAGCAGTACTTTTATTTCAGTTTCTTCATAGCTTAGCAGGCTGGCCACTGAGAGAGTGTCAGTCAGCTCTCAGAAGGCACATGTGGCACACATGTTAGTGTGCTTGAGACAGAGACCCATCCCAGGTCTTTCCTATATTAATCTTTTTCCACTCCTTTAGCCACTCATGTCATTGAATACCTTCCTTGCCTTTCTTCTTCAGCTATGAGGGCCACTGTCATGGGTGCAAGATTTGAAAAACAAGCTCTTAGCTGCTGTGATAAAGGATGTATTATAAGCAGGATTTACTTGGTAAGATCAGTACTGGAGAGAAAGCTTGCACTGGCCTCACATCACTCTTCTTTGAACACCTCCTGTGCAGATCCCTCAGCTACCATGTCTGCATTTCTCTCTGCTTCTCTGTGCTGAAATATTCTCCCATGACCAGGTGCATTACCAGATGGAGAAGCTGTCATTCAGGGAGAAAATGGGGGATGCACAGTGAAAGGATATCAAAGTCAGCTTACCTTCATCACCTCAGCAAGCTGGACAAGCCCTAAATGAAGGCAGCCCCCTTGGCCCTGTAGGGAAGCAGCACTGCAGCATGGCTTGAACATACTCCTTCAGTCAAGTAAATTAGCCTGGGTCACATGTTTTCCACATATATACCAAGGGATTAAAGTTTTTTCCAATGGAAGCTCCTTTTAAACTGTATATTAATAAAATAAACCTTCAATGACAGGGATTCTGCAGGGTAATTAGACTCCATATGATACAGTAGACTTTACACTGCCTGCAGGGTTAGACTTTATATCATGCATTACATAAACTGATGAAGTTTTTTAATTAGTAAATTTCACACACACAACTAGAAGTATAATATGAACCTGAAAAAGAAACTGATTAAAAAATTCCTCTCATGATGGGAGCTTGTTAGGAAGTTTTCCCCATCTCATGGCAGTAACTGGCCAGTCTATGCTTCATATCTTCATGGTTTTCTCTGTGGTTGTGTAGGATGGGATTGCAGCCTTGGATCTCTTTTATCAAACAGATTACCTTATGTGAAAGAACCTGGAGCATTAACAATGTCTTTGGTTTCACCTGCTAGCTCCATTTTTAATTTTTTATTTGTGCCTGTATGTATTTTATTAAAGGTTTAAGGTTGTGAGGGAGGTTTGGGGAAATGTTTTATGGCTTGTGGGAGTAAAGGGGAATCGATACTCCATGGATGTGGCGGTGCCTACCATTGTGCAGTCATGTGTTTGAAGCTCACATGTTCACTTTTAGTCTTACATTTCTACCATTCCAGTACCTTTTTAATTGATCTGGAAAGATTTTCACATCCTTATGTATCACAGAAAGCTTGTTTTGAAAGTGGAGTCTTTAAAGAAGTTTCAAGGATTTGAAAGGCAGAATACAAACCAAAAGGAGAATGTGAATGGTGAAATATACTGCAAAGACAATTTTAGATGACAGGCACAAACCTTTCTGAGATGCCATAGTATAGGGAGTGCTGTGGTAAAAAAAAAACCTGCCCAGGGCAATAAAGAAAACAGACATTTCTGAAGTAATTGTAGGAACTGGACTTAGGAAGTGAAATAATTGAAATGAGATACTATTAGCCAGAAGGGGAAGCATAAATCAGTAGCTGGAGGAAAATGAAATGACAAATGGAGACAGTGCTGGGGAATAGGCACTAGTACAGCTAAAATGACATCAATAACAAAAGATAAAATCTACAGCTGTTCTAGAGAGCCAATTAGTGGGTAGAGAGAAACTAAATATCCTGGATGATGTATTTTTATTAATTTAGATGGTTAATTTCTGCCTACATGCTTGCTACTTTATTTTGATAGTGATTACTTACAATTGTGGACAGATCATGGAGCACATATTTGGAAAGCCTTCTGATGTCAGCAGTTTCTTTGATTTGATGGGCAATGTGTGTACCTATACAACCACCAGGATTTCTCATATATTTAATAATATTGTTTTAAAGAAGGTGGCTGTAAGCTCCAAACTTTTATTTATTCTTCAAGCTGACACTCTCTCTCATGGAAACTGGACTCCAGACTTTTTAACAGTTTTTGATCTGAAATTATTTCAGTTTAGATTGCAAAACGCCTTTCATGAAAGGGGAATGTGAAACAAGAGCAGGCAAACTTATCCTCAAAGTTAATTCTTACCTACAGATTGTTGTACTGACATTACAGAATGTAAATCTGTAAATTTGTAAACCTGTCATAGATGTTTCACGAAAAAAAAACTCCAAAAAGCAAAAACAACAAGACAAAGCAACAAATCCAACAATATTCACATATTTAAAGGGTATTACTGAAATACAGAAAGATTAACCTGACACAGCACAGCTCTTTCAACTAAAAGTTTTTCTATTGCATGTTTTTAACACATAAAAGCAAAAACCTTTTATCTTTCTCACAGGAGGCTGCACAAAGCATTTAGCATCTACTTCAATATCCCTTACTGTGCAGAGCCTCCTGAATCTCAGGTGAATATCCCATTTCATTCACAGGCAGCAATCATGCTGGGGAAACCAGCTCATCTGTGCTTTGGACCTCTGACTCCTGCTGTAGCTCTTCAATCTGTCTTTCTGTTTCTGTGTGTGACATTTTATGCCCTTTCATTCATTCCAAATAGGTTTTCTCTTTAACCTTGTGGTACCAAAACATTTCATTGTATTTGGAACTAATGGCATTTGGTAATTGGCTGTGCACTAAGTGGCAAAGGGCACCTCCAGTAATTTAGTTGAATGCTGTTTGAAACTGAAATAATTTGATTTTCAGAAAAGAGCTATAAGCATACTAACAGTGTCTTCTGAGCCATTAGCGTAAAGAGGCTGTCTTGGCTCTGCACTGTGTCTGCTTTAAAATTAATAATCAACACATATTGATGAGGAGGATAAGCAGTAAAAGCTTAAGTGGGTTTGGAAGTATTTTTCATAGCTATTTTTTTTGTTTAGGTTATATAGTCACTTTACTGTAAGTTTACATTTCAATGTGTAATCAAAAATCCAAAATGTTTCTCATGCTGAAATTGTAGCTTTCTGCCTAAGTGTTATCTGTATGCACACAAGGCAGGGAAAGAAAATGAAGTATAAATATACATTTATATGTGAACACAAAAGGGCATATGTACAAGATTCACTGTGGATTAAAAGGCAATGTGAGCCCTGGGGCTGTGTACAGGGCTCAGAGTTGGACATTAAACCTTATGATGCTTGAACAAAATGATTGAAAGCTATAATTGACCATATGAACCTCACATGAAGTGAACAGTGTGTCCTAAGTTTCTCCTTCTTCAAAGTGGAAATGATGAATTCATTCTGTGGAGCATTCTGGAGCCTTTAAAAACATATTTCAGGCAAGGAGGACAGGCAGAACAAGGAGTCTTGCTAGCTTCTATTATTTTCTCCTGTTCACATAAAACTGTAAAGATTTGTTTTGGCCAAGTCTATTGTATTTAAGCTAGTCTTGTTCGTCTAAGAAGGCATTATTATCTAATAATACATAAGTTAAGTATATCTATTTTGTTAAATTACAGGTGAGAATTACTTGCCTAAGCAGAAAAAAGAAGGGAATAAGGAGAGGAGGACATGGATGGCCATTAGCAGATTCACCTGAAGTGAAATGCAAAAAGATCAGACTGACAACCCCCACCAGAGACAAAATAACTTTCTAGGTGTATATTTTGATATGTAGCGCAAATGTTTTTTGCCTCCTATTTCTCAAACCATTTCATCTTCATTCAGAACAATTCTTATTCATTTACATGCCATTATACAATGCTGATGGTATGTTTAATGACAAGAATCACATAAGCCTGCAGGTTCAGCAACAGTTCAACTAACAGATAGATGTTTGTTCCTTCTTAATGGCATTAATTTGGGTGACACTGGCTTTTAGTGCACATTATTCATGCTCAATTATAGTGGAATAGATAAAGAATTGAAAGACACAATCACATCTGTGTTCCTGAATGAAGAGTCTTTGTGACATGCTTACAGAGATTGAAGTGTCATCCAAGTGAATTAATTATAACAATCTGTTTTCCCAATTCAGTCTGGCAATTATTTCCTTTTCAGAATAGTCAGCTTTGATTTTGTTTACAGATTTTGCACAAACTTTGCAACAGACCCATAACCATGTCACCAATTCATTGCTTTTATGAAGCTCTGGGAGAGAGCTGTGCAGCTGCAGAGGATAGAGCAGAACTGGGCCTGGGGAGGGAGGGGGGTGGTCTCCATCCTCTGCCATTGATGGAGAGCATTAGGGCAACTCTGTCTGTCTGTCTGTCTGTCTGTCAGAGCCATGGATCAAATTTCTGAATATGGATCATGAATGAGGGACAAAAAATGACTCTGTGCTCAGTCTTTCCAGTTCTGAACTCTCAGTATATCACAGAGTCATGGGATAAGCTGAGCACAAGGATCACCGAGCACAGCTCCAGGCCCTGCCCAGCACCATCCCCAAATGTCTCACATGCCTGCCAATGGCACATAACTTTTGTGTGGTAAGTGAGAGTTTGACTGTTTTTCATAGAGGATTTTGATCTGTTCATGTTGAAGTCTATTACACAAAAAAGGGCTGAACTTGGCTCATATTTGTCAACGTAGGTACACAGAAGTAGTAATGATTTTTTAAGACCAAAGTTCTTTTTAAACTCATAAGAGTGTCTTGTAATGTTCATTGCTATGAGATTTGTCTTCAAACCACAGCTGAATTTCACACATGCCATCAGGGTGCCTTTACCATCAGCCCTCTTTGAACACACACTTTTGTGCTAAAATTTTTCTGGACTCCAAATCACAAATTTAAACCTACTCCTTCCTATCTTTACCCACTTTTCCTTTAGTGGGATATCTGCAAATTAATCCTGCAAAAAGCCAGCACTAAACCTTGCTCTATTCAAGAAAAATTCAGATCATGAATAAACAGGATCTGGATTTGCATCTCATTACAGCAAGTCAGAAACTGGCTCTTCTATTTCTTTGATGTCTGACATAGTTTAACTGATGGTGATCTTGAAGCAAATGTTGGATGGATGAAAGCATGAAAGTACATAATTTCTATCAAAAGGTATTTCATGGCATTTTTCAAGAAGAATGGAGAAATGCAGGTTGAGGGAGGAATTTTTTAATTGAAATATTAGGTGTCTCATGGTTATTCAATAAATGAATCCATCATGATAGTGCTGTTTCCAGAGAAACTTTGAAAGTTATTCCCTAGAAACAAGTTGAAGATAATTATCTCTTGCAAAAGTGCAGTACACTTACAGAATGGCAATGGCATGCAATGGGAATAGTGGCAAAGACAGGTTTTTTTCCCTTTAGTATATCAGTCATAGTAATCAGCTGCTTCTTTCTTTGTCCTATTAGATGGATTATGAGGAGAAAGTGCTATTAATGTAAGGAGAGATGTTTTCTTGCCAGCGTATGCCCTTTTTCTAGATGGTGTTGAAATATTTTTAAATAAGGTGGCACCAAGAGCAATCTCACAGCAAAGGAGGTCTCTTGCCAGCTGCTTCCTAGCACAGGGAAGGCATCATTTCCTCTGATGCCTCAGCCACAAGTGGTGCACTGGGTTTGCTTTGTGCGCTAGGGGCCATCCACAGCAAACCACAGGAGGGTTCAGAGCCCTTCCTTCAGCAATGCAGGAGAAAAATAGATTTTTAAAGGTGGAAGAACAGCATGAAATGCTGCAGAAATAACTCCTTTAATGATTTGTGAATCTAATTATTGTTGTTATTAATGATGATACCACGCTTAGAGCCATTAGTATGAATCTTGAATAAATGCAGGGAAAGCATTTTTTTTAATAGCCTGGAATTACACATTCTAAGGGATATTCATAAGTAGAAAGCTGCATTATAATAATGTGCATTATGGTTGTTTTATCAGTTAATTCTGCTGAATTTGTCTAATTTTTCTATTTGCTTGTAAATCTTAATTAGCCACTGTAGAATTGAGTGCAAATAAAAGATTACTGAAAACAAAATAAAATGTTTAGATAAAACCTGTTAAATTATGATAATGAATTCTGTCACTTATTAAGAAAAAGAAATTAATTAAGTTTTACCACAGCCATTGCAAAAAAGCACATTTTATTCCTGGTTCTCAATACTAAGAGCAAGTTGGCTTTTTTGCCTGGAAGCAAGGGACAGTAGACTCTTATGGAGATGCCATCAGTATGTATAAGTCAAGGAAGCTACTTGTTTAGCAATGTCCTCCATCCTTTGAATTTAGATGGACAACTGCCTTCAAAAATCATGTGCTTTATATAAAATGCAGCCTGGCTTTGTCACTTTCACTACTAGAGTGTCACATGCACTCCCAATTACAGTTTTATAGTAACTGTTTCCTTTGGAAGTTTTGAGGTGCTGATGAAAAAAGTCCCATCACCAATGAAGAGATCTACAAAGCAGCTGAAGAAATGTTTATCCTCAGCAGAACTGGAGACCATTTGCTGTATTCTGGTGACCTACCTGAATACCTCCACACCCCATATCCTCCATCCCTCACATCCAGTGGAAACAATAAGTCTAAGAAAAACCTGATAGCCCAATGGGAACCAGTCCCTGCCACTGTTGCTGGAGAAATGGAAACAGAGATTTCTATAGTGAGAGACCTGAGGATCCCTTTGTGCTCTTTGATTCTGAAATGCCTCAGCAATTCTTTATGCTAGCCTATAATGTGTTACCAAAATAAAAAAAAAAAGATCCCACAGCTCTTAAAATAATGTTTCTCCAACTATTTCCTATCATGAATACTGTTTTAAATCACGCACTGGACACACTGAGCCTCATGCTTTTGTGTATTGCTGTCCCTGTCCTCAGTACTGAGTTACTGATTTCAGAACTAGTGGCTGTAGCTGTGATATTGAGGGAGCAGCAGGAATGAAACTTCAAGGCACAGTCTGTCCCCCCTTTGTGTTGCACAGAGTGGTAAAACACACTCCTCTGCTGGCTGCTGCAGCTCCTTCAGCCACTGTAGAAAATCTCTGCTTGCATTCAGGATAAGTGGCAAGGATTCAGTCACTCATGGGCCATCACATCCTGCTTATCTAGCCTGAATCTTTAAATGCAGAATATTTATGGGGAAAAAAATGGATTATAGGTCTTTTGAAATCATCTTGCCTCATTTTAGACACTCCAAGTGACAGTCTGCTGCCTTGGAGCTGAACAATGTTTAAATACCACTGTTGTGCAGAAATGGTCTTTTCCATTTGTCAAACTGCACCTTCTAAGCACTTGGACCTGTGATCCCTTCTGGGTAGCCAGGCAGATAAGCTTCTCCTGTCACACACACCTTTTCAAGGTCTAAACATGTAAGAAAGTGATCAAATTACTCCTCAGCTTACTTCTTGGGTGATCAAATATCTTGAATCCTTGAGACGTGCAATCCATTTTTCTAGTGCCTGGATCTTAATTTGTGAAATTTAGACTGTGCAGCAGAAAGCAGTTCACATCTTTTAAAAATTGGCGTGCACATAGCATTTTATCATACAAAGCAACCAGCAGAGAGATGCTTCTCTCCTATTGTGGACTCATCTGTGGTTGACTCCTGATAAATATTTATTTCTCTTTACTGATGTATTGACAAAATGTCATAAGTGTTGAACATTACATTTATTTATTCTTAGTGCCAGTTGTAAAACAGCACTAATTATTTCTAGGAATTACTCTGCCACAGTTAGTGGTACTAACAAAGATTTGGACTCTACCTCATGTATTGATTTCCAGTCAAACCAAGAAGAAATGCATCATTTCACAGGTGTGCCTTCTCTGGGGTTACTAACACAAACTTGGACTTCAGCCCTTTTTACCTGAAAGGTCAGTAATGTAGAAATGCCAGCTAGTTGGCTCCTTTCTCATTAGTGTAACAAAGAGAGCTATATCCAGAATGGACATAATGGAATATATGTCGTGCCCATCTGTTACAGTAGGATATTGAGAACCTAGAGAGGATGATCACAATTCTGGGGCCATGTCCTATGGAAAGCATAGAGCGGGGTGGCAGATGGGAAGAGATGGAGCCGAGCAGATGGGTCTGGGTGTGGCTCACGTCTCACGCACTGGTTTACACTGGGACGGAGCACTGGGGCTAATTTCTTGCCAGCAGGAACAGCCTGCAATGTGCACTTGTAGCAGTCCTCAGCAGATACCAAAATAACTCTGCTGAGGAGGCAGGAGTGCTCACAGTGCTGCTCATCCCAGAGCCAGCACGGGCTCAGCAGCTGCGCTGCAATAGCCAAGGGCAGAATTTCACTTTCAGAACAGAATGCCAGGGTGAGAAACCACATAATGTGTTCAGGTATGACTGCTGCAGTGTCTGAGTGTGCTCTGGATTGACTGACAGGGCTCCCCAGATGCCCACAGTTTGCAGTCAGGGACAGCGAGGTGACAAGCACATTGCCAGCAGAAGACACTGTACCACATCATCTCCTGAAATGGTGATAAGTACAGGAATGCCACAACTTGATTGAAGAAGGCAGTTCTTGGTAATGTTAGAGATCATAGTTTCACTTGCAATAGAGTGTTTTCAAACAATATATTAATACTTGTGATGCTACATAAAAGCAGCCTAACCAAATAAAATGTTTAGCCATGACACTGCTATGGAAAAATGAATCACACTGATTAAATACTACTTTCTATTTAAAATTTGAACTTGCCATTACTAATATGACAGGTGCTACTCATTTGATGAAATAGAGCATAACCCAGAGCTCACCAAACTCCCCAAGAATCTTTCTTCACAATCTGGCAGTTTTTATGCCTTTTGTACACTCATATTGATTTTGGAAAGAAAGTTGCTGCATGAAAAAACATTAACACGGTGAGACAAGATGATGAGAAAGAGAAATAAGTAATATACCTTGCCACAAGTGCTTCCCTTCACTGTTGCCATACCCAAGGAAACACTTTTATTTTTACACTTAGCTGAGTTAATTTATTGAATTAGTGCATGCAGTAGTTATAGTTATGCAGCATGTACATGTAATTTTAATAGCTGCATATTTTATGTGACTTCTCAATTGAAATAGATAGAAAAATGAGAGCCGTGTTGGAGACAAGGGGGTTCTTCCCTTCTGGGCTGAGATGATGAGTTCTTTAATATCCTCTTTATAGGAATTTTTGTGGTCTAGCACCTCATGTGAAATTTAATACTTGTCCACAAATAGCTGACAGTGAGGAAGAAATATAATTATCTCAGGACAAAGAAGTTATTTTTAGAGCTCTGTATTGTCTGCTTGGCATTGGTTTTTTATAACACTTGATATGTGCATGACATATATAACACACATATAATTGGACTCCTTGCTGCACTTGTATTCAGACTCTGAGCTGCACTGTATTCAGAATCTGATCTTATTTATATCTTTGCTGTGGGAGATTTATAACCAGGTGTGTGGCTGAACAGCTCAGCAATAGCCTTTTTTCACTTTTTTGGCACAGTCACTGGTAAAGCAAATACTATTGGTAGTTGCAGTTTGCTAGCAGTTAATATAGAAAAAAAAGTGTATTTGTAAAATAACAGCTATTATATCTGTGATTCTAAATTCATAAAGAAATAGGGACTGTGCTAGTGATGTATGTTTAAGATGACATAATACTGGTTAGGTAGGAGTGGCTATGCAACACAGGATCACGGCTTCCCATAACTCAGTGGGAATTATGGAAATTTTCTTGGCTACAGTGATTCTCTGCAAAGCCATTTTCCAGCAGTCTTAGATGCCTGTGAGTGCATGTGTATACCTGCACACATGCTGCTCCCCTGCTGACTGCATGCACTGCACCTTCAAGGAGAAGTGATGCCCAACACAAGAAAAGAGCAAAGCACCATCCTGGGATGGCAGCGGGGCAGGAGAGGGAAGAGCGTGGGCAAAGTGACTCCAGCCTAGCAGACACTCAGCACAGCATCAGGGCTCTCAGTTCCTTTGGTATCTGTTTCATATGAACATGCCCCCACAGAATCAAATGTTTCAGATACCTTCCTTATTGATAAGAATATTTGGCACATATTTTCTTGTTCTGTCTTGAATGGCATAGAGTGAGAATTATTGGGATGTATTATTCTTATGGTAAATTAAACAACCATTTATTCTTGAAAAAAGATTGTGTAAGTGGGAAATAATAATAATAATTATTATTACTACTATAATTATTTTAAAAAATATTAATAGTGATAGTAATAATATTGGTGGGAGAACTGAGAACATTACCAAAACATATTCTGAGATAAAAAACAAAGTCTGTTTCCAACATTCAACACTTGAAGTAACAGAGCCTGAAGCTTAAATCATGTTTTCTTGACAAAGATTTATATTCCCAGCATCTGAACTTACCACTGGTCCTCCTGACACATTATTGATTGGTTCTGCTTTTGTTGTTGATGAGCATTGTTGGCATTGTTGACAACTACAGACCACAAGAGAGTCAATACTGATTGAGGTGAGAGCAGGAATCCTCCCTGCATTCAGCTCTGCACATCACAACTATTGCAAGGTTGCAAAAGGAAAGAAGGGGAAGGATTTTTGTGTTCTTGTATGAAGCTCCATGGTCAATAGCTAGGAGACCATTTAAATGTGTATAGCTCATATAGGTATTTGAGCACCTCGTTGCAATGCTTATATATCTACAAAACCTTTCAAAGCAAATAAAGACATTTAATACTTTTCTAATTGCCACTCATATCTGAGAATATGGAGAAAATGTCTTTTTTTCCATGCTTTTCATTGCAAGAGGAAAAATCATGTTGTTTAAATAAGTAGTTATTATTCCTGCCCAAATAGCACTCTACAGTTGTTCTGTGTTTATTCACATATAATTATTAATATGATGTAAGAGCTCAGCAAGATCTTCTCTTTTCTGACCAAGCTAATTTATCTTTCTGTCATAATCTCTTGAAATTCAATATGAATTTAGATCATGCTCATAGTATTCTAAGGTAAGGTAAATGATGTTTATTCTAGCAAACAACTTTTAATTTTAAAAGTGCACTTTCTAAGTTACTTCAGTTGCATATTAAAGAGCTCTTCAGAGTAGTAGCTATCAGGGACAAAAACAGCCCAAATAAAAGGGGGAAAAAGCACGGAAAAGCACAGAATATTGCAGTAACAAGGAACCTGGGCTGCACAACATCTATTTATTTTGCCATCGCATTCATATGAAGTTCATATGAGTTCATTTAAGCTCTGAGAAAATTCTCCTGAATCCTGCTTGCAGCTGCCATTGTGGTAAATATGTTCTCCCTGACCCAGCCAAAATACTGATACCTAGTGAGCTTCTTTTTTCCCTTCCCCAACAACATGACAGTTCCATGTGCTGTGCCATGGCTCAGGGTTGCTTATATTGGTAATAAAGATGTGAGGAGTTGAGCAGAGATTTTTAATAAATATTCTTCAGGACACATAATGGACCAGGGTGGAGCGATATAGAAGAATGAACTGTGGAAAAATAAAAAAAGCAAATGAACATAAGGACTAGTGAAATGGAGGTAGAAGAAGGAAGAAGAGAAACCTAAGGCTTCATATTGGATGGACTTGCACGGCATAGCACGGAACATTTTTCTTAGTAAAATGTAATGTTTGGATACAGATGACTGAGCCAGAAAAACGAGAGCTCATGGTGTACTACTGCAGACAGCTCTCAGGGCTCCCTGTTGGGCTGCTGGGTTTGCTCC
Organism: Melozone crissalis; assembly: GCF_028551555.1. NCBI lineage: Eukaryota > Metazoa > Chordata > Aves > Passeriformes > Passerellidae > Melozone > Melozone crissalis. Next base: position 39,065,430 of record NW_026535796.1, on the reverse strand, counting down.
TGGGGGTGCTGACTGACAGGCTGACAGCTCGCTGCAGCTCAAGGCGGGGGCTGAGGGCACCGTGGTGGCTCCTGCAGCCTCCCGGGAGCTCGGGCACAGCGGCCAGCTCCGTTCTCAGACTTTGCTTCTGTTTAGAAACACAGCTTTAAACCAGGGATGTTTTCATGCTTTTCCCTGAAGCCTGCCTAAACAGGCCAAAATCGCCACCTAGTGAGGACAGCCTCTCAGCTCACTCACTTTACACAAGGCTTTTGTAAATACTACTGAGATAATCCTAATATCCCACTGCATTTAAGTTTAACTGATAACGATAAACAATATTTTTGCAAGAAAAAACCCAAGAATTTAAGAAAAGCTGTATTTTCTGAAGTGACAGGAACACAGACATTTTCCATAAAATAATATCTATCCAAGCACAGATGTTCCTGCAATCATTAAGATGCTTACTTTGTTGTCTTCAGAATGTATTTACAGGAATCTTGAGTGAAGAGCCAGGTTTATTGTCTGTGTTGGGTGTCTAATGCCAGATTTAATGTTTCTGTTGGGTGTCTTTTGCCTTCTGCACAGGTAGAGCTGCAAAAGGTCTCTGAGTTCTTCCTCCTTGTTTCTCTGAATGAAGTGCTAAAAATAAACAGACTGCATAACTGGCCAAAACCCAAAGAAGTATCAAGAAGTGGTTTCACTTTTAGTATGTCTGTAATGAGTTGAAGTGAATGTCCAAGAAAAGATAAACCCCTATGTACCATGTTGGCAAGTTTTTGAAGGGCTTCCAGCTAAATCCATTTTGCAGGTTCCTTTTGCTTGATCTGAGTGATCAAGAGACTTTTCTATTATTTCCACCATGACACACCATATGTAAATTGTTTCCTGTTACATTGAAGAGATAAAATCACTGTTAAGGTTTAAACAAATGCATAGCAAATCACTCTTAATATTTTATTTAAAAATCAATTACAGTTAAATATAATATATTTTAGATTATTTTTTCCTGGCCTACATTTAGTATTTTAAAATTAACATTGTAAAGACTGTACATTTATGAACATAAAACACAAGGGGAAGTAAGGGAAAATACACATGAACCTCCAAATGCAAGAGCTGTGACTTTCAGGTAACCACATGAAAGAATTCTGAAGAAAATGTGAGTATAAACAACAGTGAGACAGGAAGAATCAGAGATTTTTTTCCCTCAGATAAAGTTATTTTCTTTGATTTGCCTTGGTAGAGATAATACAGTTATGGCGCTTACTGCCGATGAATATTTCTAGATCTTTTTGAAACCACATATGTCAGACATATAAAATCAAAATTGAAATCTACTAGCAGTGTACTAGGGATCAAAAAAACCTCCAGGATTTTTTTTTCCTCTCTAAAAATGTCTAATTTTAAACTGCTAAATGCTACTGGCTAAATTTATTTCCTGCTTTCCACAGAAGTAAATCATCCTCTGAGTTTGAACACTAGACTTCACCATGAAATGGCCTTTTTAGAGCATGGGGAATTTTCACAGCTGCAAAATTCAATGCAAAGTTACATGTGGAGTCACAGGCAATACACAGCAGCCTTCACAATACACTGGAGTATCTTTGTCTTTCTGTTACGACATCTGTGTCATGCATGAACAGGGTTTAGACCCTGCATTGGGAGCCAACAGCCATCAGACAGGGAAGGAAGACTGGCACTGATCGCATCAGAGCAGATGTCCAAGAAATTATATTCTGAATTTCACACATTTCTGGCACAAACTCTGTAACAAATGTGACTGCAGCATTGTTTCCCTGCATAATGTCTGAGGATGAAGCTTTTTCCTAGGCTGGTTGTGCTCCACAGAACCTATATTAGGTTCACATACACTGAGCTGCCAGACAGTGACATGTGCTTGTTTTCTGCATGCCAGGAAGGAGAGCTCACAAGATTGCATGGGGTTACCATGAATACAGCAGCCCTCAATAGTTTGACCTTTTCTGCTTTTTTTTTTTTTTTTTTTTTTTTTCTGCTGCAACACATTCTGAGAAGGAACAGAAACTTTGGTTTACCCAGAATTATTTGTTGGGCTGCACTGCATGAGGATAAGCAAAGACAGTGAAGCTATGTGTTTGTGTTCTCTTTCTGAGCACACAATGAATCTCAGGTACTTGGCAGAGTTAAGAATTCCTTTTGCCCACTAAGAATTATCTTTTTGTTTAAGAGTCCTTGGGTCTCCTGTGGTGAAATGATATCTAAGAAGATGAACTGCCATAAGCCAGACCGCCTATTCAGACCAGGTACCTCAAATAAGGATACTCACCTCAGCCTCACCAGTTCATTTAATTTAAGGAGGTGAGCCTAAGGATGTGAGTCTAAGGAATTCCTGATTTACAGGATCAACAGAACTTTCCTCACAGCATTTCATCACACATATAATTAAGTATGTGAAACAGAACACAATGTATGGATCTCTCCTTTAGACTGTAGCTTTCTGAATTTAGTACTTGTTGGGACATCTGGTAATGTACCAGCTATCAGACGAAGGAAACTGTGGTAACAATTCCTCAAGACGTTCAATGTATGCCTGAGATATGAGTAGGATTGAGATGCAACAAAAATCTGTGGTAAAATGCTAGGGATTTGAAATAAGACTGTTCCTGGTGTAGTTCTTCATGTGGGGTCAGTAAAACACCCATTACTCTGTTCCCCTGTTGTTAAAGGAAGGAAGATTTTTTTAAACAGGGAGAAATGGTAGGTAAGACCAAGATTCTACAAGAAATCAAAGTAAAGCTGCAGCAGGTATGAAATTTAGCAAAATTTAGGGATATTAGGACCATGTCTTGCAAAAAGTTTGTGCAAGTCATTGTTTATGTTAAGTGAACTTCAGTAAGTCATTTAAAAGGCAACCAAGATGCCATATCTAAATGATCTGAAGAATCATCATAGAATTATAGAGTGACCAGGGCTGGAAAGCACCTGAAAGATCACCTGGTTCCAACCGCCCTGCCATGGGCAGGGAAGGTTTCCACCACACCAGGTTGCTCCAAGTCCCATCCAACCTGGCCTTGAACACCTCCAGGGATGGAGCCCCCACCACTCCCTTGGGCAATGTGTTCCAGTGCTTCACCACCCTCACAGTAAAGAGTTTTTTCCCATTATCTAATCTAAATATACTTTCTCTCTGTTTGAAGCTCTTCCCCCTTGTCCTATCACTTCATGCCCTTGTAAAAAGTCCCTCTCAATTTTTCTCATAGGCCCATTTCAGGTGCTGGAAAGCCACAATTAGGTCGTCCTGAAGCCTTCTCTTCACCCAACAACCCCAAATCTCTCAGCCTTTCTTCATAGGAAAGCTGCTCCATTCTTCTAATAATTTTTAAGACCCTCCTCTGGGCTCAGTCCAACAGGTCTGTGTCCTTGCTGTGCTGGGGATCCCAGGGCTGGATGCAGCCCTGCAGGTGGGGTCTGAGCAGAGCAGAACAGAGGGGCAGAATCCCCTCCCTTGTCCTGCTGCCCCTCTGCTTTGGATGCAGGACAGGATTGGCTTTCTGGGCTGTGAGTGCACATTGCAGGGTCATGTCCAGCCTCTCATCCCCCAGCATCCCACAAAGGTTATATGTGATTGGGCACTAGCACAGTGCTTTTACCCACTTGGTCATCAACTCTGTTTTTCATCCAGCAACAGATCTTGGCATTACCAGAAAAATTAAACAAAAATAAAGAAAAGAATCTTCTATCCCTGTATTGAACCTTTAGCAGTTGCTATAGCAATAACATTTCCCAAAATACAAAATTCAAAGTACCAGCTACCTTTGCTCTTGAGACATCATCTTTTATTTTTTCAATTTCTGTCACACTCCATTTAAAGAAGCTGTGAGTCTGTGGTCCCATCACCAAAATATTCAAAGTTAATTTTGAAAAGGAAACAAAAAAGGAATTGACCTATTTGCCCACTTTTTTTTGCACCTCCCACTATTTTAGCACTTCCATGACACATTAGTGATATGATGTGTGTGCTCTGATATTCAGTGAGAGATGCTGTAGGACACACACTCTGCTGTATAGAGGCTGGATACAGGCTGTAAGTGATACACTGATGGCAATATCTCTAGGTTGGCAGAGATGAGAATCTGACTCTCTTTTGTGCAGCATCTTCATAATTCACCTTGATCAGGCTTTTTACATATCATCTGATGCAGTCTTCTCCTAATGTTTTCTGTCTCGTTTTTGTTGGTTTTTTTGGTTTTTTTTTATTTTTTTTAATTTTTTTTATTATTGCTTTGGTTTGTGTTTCTCTTTTGAAGTGAAGTCCCAGTCCAGAACATACTTTATCTCTTTCTAAGCTATTAAAGGATTTAGGTGAAATAGCTTGATTACTTTTAATTTATACCTGAACAGAAAAAATTTCCCTGTGTCTGCTTAGGCTAGCAATTTGTTAGTAACACAGCCATTATGGTGCAGCAATGAAAGAAAAAACTTCATGAAAAACACATGCACTATGTGTTTTGCTCTTTCACCTTATCAGTGCTAGAGCATCACTTATCAGATGCTGCCTTGGATCAGCCCCACTGGGGACCCTGCAGGGGCAGAGGAGTTGGTGCCCTTGGGCAGGAGCAAGCTGCCATCTCACAGGGCTTGGGGACCACCAGGAGCTGCTGGCTGAGGCAGAAGCATTTTTGAGCAATCTAAGAAATTAGAAACCTAAATTTTATTATCATAAAGGGATAGGACCCTGGATTTATCTGAGTTTTTTCATGAAGGCCAGCCTATGGGGGCAGCTACAGTCATGGTTTCCCTTTATTTTGAATTGAATCTCCAGCAGGTACCACAGGAAATGATGCTATGAAAAACATCCACAGATACCCATGTAAGCTGGTCCATGCTATGGCTTTCATGAGCATTGGTGAAATATTAAAGAATATAAAATCTCAGGGTGAAATTCTGTGGAAATGAAGCTTTTTGCAGAGGTTCAGGGTCACTTTACCAACGGTGGTAAAGTGGTCTCTTCTCCCACTACACTAGGAATTAACTGCCTGTGCACGGGCCAATGCTGACATGGTGCTGCCATACCCAGCCTTGTACCTTGCTGATCCCAACCTTGCCTTCCTGACTTGGCTTCCCAGCTTGACCTGTGGCCTGCCTTGCCACCAGAGATTTGTCTGGTAGTCAGAGCTGGCCACACCTGCTTTTCTGCCTCGCTGGGTGCCATGGGACTGTGGCTCGTTGGTGACAATGCTGCCCAGTCTGCCTGGCTGTCACCCTCAGCTCCTGGCTCACTGCCCCTTGGGGAGCTGCCAGCTCTCTCTACTCCCTGACACAGGGGTTTATTTTGACTCAATTTTGTTGCTTAGCTTCAGTTTTCATTATTCTTTAAATTAATTCTTAAATTCTTTAAATTTAAAGCCCAAATAGAATTGTCTTTCCAACCTTTATGGCATGTGAAAGATTTAAAAATGAACCACTGAGTTCTTTTTTCCATGAAGTTACAGTGAAGTTTGGTTCTGCTTTCATTTCAATGCCAGAGTGAAATTTCACATTCTGTTGCAAAATACATAGGTCAGCAGTGGAAAAAGATCATGATTAAGTAACTTACATTGCTGCTTGCATAATTCTTCCTTCATCATATATAAGAAGGAACTACAGAAAAAAACCCACCCAAATCAGAAACACAAACCTACATCAAAACGGAATTCAGTACATGGAAACAAAAAAGAAGGGAATGTAACTTTCCAGGGAGGAAAGCAGCAGCCAGAATAGTGACCACTCACAGGATTGCAGGACAAGTGTGATTCAAAGAAACCTCAGGGAATCTCAAGTGCAGCCTTCTGCTAAAGGGAAGGTCACCTACAAGGTCAGATGTTGCTCAAGCTTTGTTGAATTGGGTATTGGAAACCGCTGAGGATGGAGCACACAGAACATCTTGCTCCTGCTTATCTGCTCCATAGCTTATCTGTTCTTCATAGCTCAGAAACTCTTCCTAATGTCAACTCTGACCCTTCTTGCTTCAAGTTTCACACATGATTTCTTGTCCCTCCCTGTCCTGTTTTCAGCTCAGGTAGAGTTAAGTTCCTTTCAATAGCTGTTACAGTGCTGTGTTTTGAATTCAGAATGAGAATGGTGTTGATGACACATTGATGTGTTTTGGTTTTGTTAAGTGTTTATCCTAAATAAAGGACTTTTTTCTTGTCTCATGCTCTGCCAGTCAGGAGGTTTGCAAAAGAAACTGGGAGGGGGCATAGCTGGGACAGGTGACCTGAACTGGCCAAAGGGATATCCCACACAATAGAATGTCCTGCCCAGTTCATAACCTGGGGGAAGTTATCCAGAAGGGTGGCTGATCTGGGTTCATGAAGTGGGGTCTGGCATTGGTCAGTGGGTGGTGAGCAATTATATTGTGCATCATTTGTTTTCCCCCTTATTATTATCATTATTATTATAATTGACCATTATTCTACATTTACAATTTATTTTTGATTATAAAACTGTTCTTATCTAAACCCTCAAGTTTTACTTTGATTCTCCTTTCCATTCCACCTGTCTGTGGGGGGACAGAAGGGGGCTGATTGAGTGGCTGTGTAGTCCCTAATTTCCAGTCAGGCTGAAAACACACCACTCCTGCTATGAGCTCTAGTGAGGAGCTTGGCTCCATCTTCTCAATATCCTCTTTGCAGGACTGCAAAGCTGTCATTAGGTACCCCAAAGTCTTCTCTTCTCCAGGCTGAGCAAGCCCAGCTTGCACAGCCTGGCAAGGTCCCATTTCAGAATGTGAAAATACCAGAAAGTACAGACACACACAGCAACTCATGAAAACAATGGAAATGCCCTTTGCAGTGGAGAAATTTTTTATTTAAACACAGATGCACATTCTCATAAGAAATATCATATTGCTTGTGACCACTTTATGCACATCCTCCACACATAATGTCAGACCTAAAAGGTCTGAAGAATGCTGGTCAAAATCTTTCCACCACAGAAATTTGCTAGAGGGCAATTCTTTTTTTTTTGATGGAAATAAAATTTTTTTCCCTATGAAATAAAAAAACTACCATAACCAAATATTTTTCCTGGGAATTGAGCAAAAGTTAAAAGGTTGTGAGAAGAGAAAAAAATGTAATGTTTTAACTCCTTTCAGAGGGTCAGGTGTCTGGATGGGACAAGGAACCAGGGAGCCAGGCAGCTGCTTCTGCCTGCACGTGAACAGGTCCCTGAATTAACAGCTGCACTTCTGATTTGTGCTAACACCAACTTTTTAAAAGTATGGATTCTTTTGCTTCCATTCTTACTGTTTGTTGGTACATTCATCCTCTTTGCTGGTTTGCCAGTATTGCTGGCTAGCTTGTTTAATTTTTTTAAGACTGCCAGACTGAGAGCCCTGGAACCTCTAGCTGAGGCCTCCATGCGCAGTTAAGTAAATGGATACAAACATTACTGAGTCTGAAAACAGAACCACACTCCAGATTTCAGTCACAATAAGCAACTCTGAAGGCTGGCCCTTTACATTGCTGAGATGTGAAACCTCACCTTTCTATCCTCTTCCTCCCCTGCATGTATCAGGAAACATTTCATCCAAATTAAAACACTGGTGGCTAGAATTCACTTCTTTATAGGCACTTGAATTAATGAATCTTCAACTATGGTCTGAAACACCATACTGGTATTGTAATGAAACTGCATGACATACAGCTATACATTAGACCGTATATTTTTCAAGGAAAACAAAATCTTAAGCGCAGGTAAGTGTCTGTACACAGCAGGGTAAACAATTTTAAGAAGTGTCTGGTCTTAGGGGTACGCCAAAGGAGAATTGGAGTCTTTAGTGAAACACAAGAACCTTCATAGCAGCATAAATCACAATATGAAATTTACCACACTCCCTCTGTCTTGTCCTTTGCTATTCGGGACAAAGAGGACTTCAGCCTTCCCCCAGCTTAGTACATTGCAGCAGGCTGGCTAGCAAGCTGCCACAGGAGACAGTTCTGTGGGAGATCCTCAGTAATTCTGTCAGCATGTCACAGCCATCCTTCTTGACTGTGCATTTGTCTGTTGTCACTGATTTATATACCACACATGATTTAAAGATAGGTGTTGATACTTCATTGATTTCATTGACCTTATAGTAAGTTCTTATTGGCTCCAGCTCCTGGTTTTGCTTAGACTGGTATCTCTGACTTTTGGGGCATTTTCGAGGTACATAAGTTCCTTATAGAACAATTTTTCTTTCTTTTCCTTTTAGGTTATCCAGTTTTCATTTGCATGTGCTCATTAGGAAATTTTGACAGTCTGTGTTTCACAGGAACTTCTGTAGGTGACCAGTGCAGTGTTTTTTGTAGCAGAACTGCACAGAGCATGTCCTTTCACTTGGTCTCCCCCACGCTTTCGTAGGCACAAGCAATACCTGAGCAAATTCACTATCTCTGTGCGTGCAGTTTCACTCACAAAGCAGTACAGAATAGGATCTGCGATGCAATTCAAACTTGTTAAGGCCTGTGTGACTCTGTAAACCTTATACAGCAGCAACAAAAGATGTGGGTCAGAGGTAGAAGGTTCTTTGATGCTGCGGATAAGTAGTACAACATGATAAGGAGTGAAGCAAACAATGAAACTAACCGTGATGTTCACAATAAGTTTTTTCACTTTTTTCTTTTCTTCATCTACTGTGGCTTGGTTACACCTCACTACTTGGTAGATTTTATGGTAGCAAAACACAATGATTATCAAAGGGACCAGGTACCCCGAGCATATCCGGAATAAATTTATGTTCGCCTGCCACCTTTCCAGGGGGTAGTTATCATAGCATAATGTATGATCAGTGAAATTGCAAGGATCATTGAATACTTCTTTTTTCACCAGTATGACAGAATTAAAGATGCTTTCCAGAAGCCAAACAATTATGCTGACAATCAATGAAAATCTTCTTGTGCGCAAGTACTGGAGCTTCAAGGGGTGAACTAATGCCAGGTACCTGTCAAGAGAGATGCAAGCAAGGAACGCAGTGCTGGTGTAGAAATTCATATATGTAAGGAAGGCAAAAATCTGACAAAGCAAGGCAGAGAGCCTCCAGTCATCTCCATGCCAGGCATAATCAATCCACAGAGGCAGAATCAAGGAGTACAAAAGGTCAGCCAGGGACAGGCTAAAGATGTAGACTGCTAACTCATTCTTTTTCCTCACCTGAATGCAAGATGCATAGAGGGATATGCAGTTGATGGGAATACTGATCATCATCACAACGCTGTACACAAATGGAAACAAATACTTATCCAGGGTGTGATCATCATGGCAGGCAGTGCTGTTGTTCATTGTCCACCCCGGAAGCACCCTTGAGATAATTCCAGCCTGGGTGCAATAAAACCCCCTGCTGTAGTCTGATGGGTTGTCATCTGTTAGTTCTTCAGGACCTGATTGACGAGATTCCAGCCGTCTGCTACCAAAAAGAAAAAATGGAAAATGTCAGCTATTACATTTCTGTTGTTTTTATGGGATTCTTGGTGTGTGGTGTTTTTTGGTTAATTTTTTTTTTGGTTTTTTTTTTTTCCTAGAAGAAAGAAACTGTTTTTTTAGGAGATCGGAGGATGTTAGTGCTCCTGGAGTTAGGAACGCATAGGAAAAGGAACCCAAAATCTAAGGCTGTCAAGGTCACTTAGATAGAAGCTTCCACAGCAGAAGTAGGATGACTAGTTAAAACACTTCCTCTAAGAGTGGGGTGCTGTCCTGCAATCCTGGGTCTCTCTTGTGGGAGAGTTAAAGGAGATCAGAAAGTGGACCACAAATAAAATAACACAAGTGCCCTTTCTATTATTATGGCAAGCACTGCTTTGGGCATATGAATATGGCAGATTTCTTATTTCAAACAACCTCCTCCCCCCTAAGGCAATGGAGAGACAAGGATAGAAATACAGGGATTCAGATACCACTGGATGTTGGGATCTGCTCAGAAGGGGAAAATGTGTGTCTGGTATCTTTCTGTATGTATTGCAAATCACTCCTGTCTTGTTTGCATCCTCACATATCCTTGCTTCCTCTCTCCTCCTCTGTATGTGATCCCACATGAACTTGCCATCAAGTGTGCTGTCCCAGCAAGGCTCACTGCATGTACCAGAAACCCTCATGTGAAACCTGCTGGGCTACCTGGCTCCTGCATGCACATGACAATCTGCTGGGTGAACATGTGAGGTGGAGACTGAGCAGAGTTTATCATTAACACTTCTCCCCTCTAAAAATTGCAGCTGTGATGCACGAGCTCATAAAGCCATTAGCAATTACATTTTTCTCAGTCAGTTCCAGGACTGTGGTTATCAACAGCTTCAATATGAAAATATCAGTAAAATGGCAGCCCTGACTAAAGCAGTGGGACTGGAGGTGTTGTGTGTGTGAGCCTTAGGAACACATAGAAGAGCTGACCTTTAGAAAGGGTGAAGAAAGGGTAAGAAAGGGTGTACAACTGTAGTTGTGAGACAACTGGTACTCACTGATAGAATAACAACTCTGACACTTGGCAGTTCCCTTCTCTAGAGAACTAATTGTTATGTTCAGGAAATACAAGAATGGAAAATATTGGTTGCAGACCAGCTATACTGCCAAATATACTAACTGCTTGAGAGACTGCTGTGATAGCTGACCTGTGCTTTGAGCCTGCAGCAGAGGAGGAGAAGAGGCTGAAGAATGAGTAGGTTGCAGACAGCACATCTGCAATTGTTGTCACGTGGGAAAGAACTCCAATGCAACGCATCTTGTGTGCCAAAACTTTACCATGTGGTAAGAAAAAATCAGCCTTCTATAGGTTGGATGTATTTGTGGGTTTATCAGAAAAACCCAAACCAGGTTTATTGTCTGTGCTGAGAGGTTATTATATGGATCTCTTGTCCACAAAACAGCCTCTTTCATTATTATTAATAAAAAAAGGAGCAATGACAAAACTACCCAGAAAACACATACTCAATTTCACCTGCCACTGCCTTATTTGATCAAGTTGCCTAAATGATCAGCTAGAGCTAAACTCATTCACAAGCTTGAAAGCCAAAGAAAATTCTTGAGAAGGACCAATATGGTCCATTGAGGAACGTCATCAACATGATGACTAATTTAAAAAAATGCAGTGTCTATATTTAAGACAAGCATAAGATGTCTGCATTTCAGCTTGGTTTCATAAAACCAAACAGTAAGTAAGGCATTGTAAGCTTATCGGTACAGGTAAGTATCACAAAATAAAAATCTAGCTCTAGAAATTGGATCCCAGGGTTTTGTGAACCACTTGTCACCAAAGAGAAATCAAATGTATGCAGACAGACCAGATGAATCAAAGATAAAATACCTACCTCTTCTCCTAATCACACTTTAGCATCTCTTTTCCTGTGACAGGTCTCTTCATGTCTAAGAGGGAAACATGCCCTTTCAGAAGCATGTGTGTAATGCAGCAAGTGTATGAGGCAGTGTTTCCTGGTCCTGTGACTGAGAAATTGGAATTCCTTCTCCCTCCCCCATAAACTCTTTCTCTTTTGTTGACTTGTATTACAGACTCAACAAACTCGTAAGCTTCCAACTTCTCTCTTATTACCCACAACAGATTCTTTTGTATCTACTCTTAGACCAACATGCCAGTTTCCTCATACCACTTGGATTTTTTCAGCTTTTTTATTTTAGCTCATTGTTTCGAAGAATTTCACTCTGTTGATCTTACTGATGATAAGGTAAAACACTTGTCCTTATATAGCTCTTATCTGAATAAACCACATGTTCTTTGAGGCAAGACTTTGCTTTGCTCTTCTGCCATCTGCCTTAAGGAACTAATATCTGAAAGTGTCATTGGCTAATGGCAGGCTGGGACACTAAAAACAAAATTCAAAGAAGTGAGTTGAGACTACATGAAAATTCTCACCTCAGAAAGTTTTTTCTGTCCTTCATAATCACAAGTGACTGTACCCCATTGCTTTCTTTTCTTCTTAACCAGTATGTTCCTTAGTTCCTTTGAACACAGCCCTGGAGGCTTTGCAGCATTGCCAGGTAATCCATGTTGAACTTTGATGACACATTGGTGGTACTTACAGGAGGACATGCTTTCAGTGATGGCAATAACGAGAAGTGTGTCATTCTGGCAAGTATTGAAGACCTATACTTAAATGTGTCAAAGAGCCAGCAAATGAAGCCTACCACAAGACATGCTGCAGTTTCTTGCCCAGAAATATAAAAGCAGAAAGTACCACTTTGTCCTGATTACAACATTTCACTCAAATTGCTTGGGGCCTCATTTCAGAGGAAGCAGTCCATATCACACTTTCTTGCTGAGTTGCTTTTTTCATAATTAGGACTTTGTAATGCAAGATGATTTTTTTCTTACCTGAATGCATGATCTGAAGCATTCCCAGGTTTTCTCTCTGCTACTGAGCACACCTGCTGGCTTCACCTAGGAGGATGGTATTGGCTTACAGCTATCCTAAAAAACAACATTTGATTATTTTCCCCAATGATATACTCTTTTTAACTGTCAAGGAATTTTGGTTTAATGACATGGTCTAATGGTTTGACTTTCATGGTCCAAACCTACTGTGACTAATTCCATATACTTGTGATTTATTTTACAGACTTGTTTTGGTATTGGATGTTTCAAATAAAAAAATATAAAAATTCTTAACAGTTTTTTCTTTTAGAGACATTATTCAATTATTACCATAGTTCCTGACTCTGTCATTCTGCTACAGAAAACCTACTGTACAGGATTTCTGAAGAGTCACTAAGACAAAAATTTAGAGAAATGGACTAGCAAATGTTACGCTTCAAGTACTGTATGCAAACAAACCTGAAAGGAACCCTGTGAGATTTTTTAGTGAAAAGTAGTCATTATACACTGTATTTGTATCAACACATTTCTACAGCATCTCCTTCAGGTTCACAGAGAGCTTTATGTGGTCTCTCCATTTATGACATTTTGAAAGTTGCAAAGTACAAAGTTAAACTTTCATAAGCTTAAATACAGATATTACATACTGCTCTCTGTAAAAAGTTTTGTAAGGGAAGAAAGGAACAATGCTGTGTGAGCTACTGCAGTAGCTGCTGTACTGGTGATACTGTATATCAATCATAAGATGGAAAGATAGATTGTTTTCCTTTTTCTCTTGAAGAAATTTCAACAAAGTAGATTGCTTTGGGTTCTTGAAATAAGTTCTATTGCCAAGTTGAGTTCTTCACGTACAGGGGATATTCCATAGCTAATTCTTTGAGCAGATCTTACATCTCAATTCTGAAAAACTTCACAGTTTAGGAGAGTTGAAATATGCCTTTCAGAAACATGGTCTTTTTTGCTTAAAATTAGCAGCAATTTTCCTCATGCAACATTAAATTTCACCCACAGGTCTCCATGAGATTCTGTAGAGGCTCAAACAGGTCTGAAAGAGCTCAGCCGTTTAAAGATATACTTTACAGACTGTTTAATTGAGCATAAACATTCACTTAGTGTGAGCAAATAGGAAAAAAACCCCACATTTTTTTAGAATGTAGGCCATGCAGGCAAGTATTATTTTGCTCTATCATTAAGTGCATCATGTTTTCCTCTATGCACACAGAAAGATGTACAATATATTTTCACATACATGATACATGGCATTCAAAGAAGCTACTTTTACCAGAGCTTATTTTTCTGCTAAGTTTTAAGCATTTTGCATATTCATATAAATACCACTGGGTATCTTAACAGTGTCTGAAAACAGTGGAGAACACTAATAGAAGAGTTATTGGAACCCTCTGTGAGGCCTGAGGCACATTTTGCACTGATGGGACAGCTCAGAGTGTTGAAAATTCACCCCCAAATACAGTTCCTCTCCATTCTTCCCCCCTTTTGTAATCAACAGTAGCTTGATCATGACAATGCTATTACAACAAACAATGAATCAAGTTTTCTTTCATAATCCTAGGCATGTCTTTCCTAATTCAATCTTTTGAGGTCTTTTGCCTCAGTCTCATGTTTTGGTTGTGCTGGGATTGAAATAATCCTTCTCCCACAGCAACCTTTTCCAGCCCCCTTCCTGTCCCTTCTTTCAGTTGCCTGATGTCAGCATCCCATTAGGGAGAGCCAGGCTGAAACCTGTCCCAGGCTCCCGAGCACTCACCTCGGCCGCCACGTGTCCCCGTGCAGCGGTTCCCGTTATGGCATTGGCAGTGCCACCCGAATCTGCTTCTAAGAAAAGTGTCTGCTTCTGCTTGATCACACAGAGACAGGAAGCTGCTCGCAGATAAACAGGCAGCAGTTCACACATCTCTTGGTTTTGCTTCCTTTTATTTTTTTTTTTCTGTCCCCAATTCCTTGTTAATCTAAGCTTACCCATGAGAAAAAAGATTATGAACAAAGGATGGGAAGCAACCTCAGCAGATACAGGAATACTTTTAGAGATTTCATAAAAGTTTAGTTTAAAATATTGCCTAATTATATGAGCATAGCATATTATACACTCCTTATCTAGGAGACATGTTCTGCAGAGAATCCAATCCACAGAAATAAAATGCTGTGTTTGATTTGTGTTTACTTGTCTAAGTTCAAAATGTGTATGATTTTTGTTGACTGAAAGACCTCACCTGCCTTTCCCTACAAACTGGTCACAGAATCAAATAAGAATCCACCTGAGAAGAATTCAAAAATGTTTTACAATGACTTTAGGAGTTTGTGGAAAAAGAACTAAGTATTTTCAGAATTTATCAGAAGTTCATGAATAGTTCTAGTTAACAAAGGATAACAGCATTTCATGCATGGTGACAGGTTACATATTTACCTATTTTTATATAAACTGACTCTGAGGTTGCATGCAGTTTTCAGGGGAGTGATTCTTTTAACAGATAATTCTATTCAATTGGACTGGTGGAAAGTTGTTACAAAAGCATGGTTCTTTTCCCTCTCTGTGATCAGAATAATTTATTGTATTTTTTCTTAAATTCTGTTCTGCTTTAAGAAAGTGGGTTCAATTTCACTTGAAATGTCCCTCTGTTGAGTAACACCAAAACTATCGTTTGATGATTCAGATGCTAAGGAGAAATGAAAGAGAACAAATTGAAAAGTTCTAAAACAGGGGCATACTGACTTCCTTGAGAATACCAGGCAGATCCATAATATTTAAGCACTGTATGCAGAGATTTGGTTCCCTTTTTTCAGTCTGTGTGAACTTGTCATCCACAGTTTTTTACTGATCTGATTGTTACATGAAGCCTAAACTATCCAACACTTGTGGCCATTCTCAAACTGTTATAATAGCCCCTTCCTGTCTAGTGAGTGGAAGAACACTTGCTTAGATAAATTTCTAAAATAAATTTCAGTCACACCTTCATTTTCACTGAGAGAAAAGTCATCACATGAAGACCTGTTTCATCACTTTCCATGTGCTTTTTTCTAACATTGTACATACGAAGTGTCCATTATGCTGGTTCTGGTGTTTTGTTGAGCATTCCTATATTTTGCTAAAGAAAAAACAGTTCTTATAATTATTTGGAATAGAGAAACAAAATTGGAACATCCCTACAGTTCTTTGCTGTGATGACAGCAGAATCGAAAGATCAAAGGAAGCAAGAGAGGAGACGATGCCTTTTATGCATTCTAGAAGTAAACCTGTATATTAAAATAAATTCTTAATTGTGTCCATATGCAAAAAATTCATTTCTGATGTAAGCAGCACAATTTTCCAGGGTTTTTGTGAGATCTGGACATACACAGTATCTTAGACCAGTCATCCAAAACCAACAGGTATTATTGGCATAATACCCCAACCCTAAAACAGAAAAACATTAACATTGGAAAACGATCTTATCTAGAAAAGAAGCAATGAGTAAGTCCTCAATAAGTTTATTGTTTAAATTTGAGTTTACAAAGGGTCCAAGAACAAAGGTGTTGTCAGGAAAATTAATCCACAAACATCAGAGGTTTATGACCAAAAAGAAGACAGAGGAGTCCGGTAACTTTATTTCAATAAAGGGCATTCCTCATGGGGTCTCTCAAAATTGTTAGGGGATGCAGCCTCCTTTTTATCCTAATTTCCTGGCCAAATTTCCCTCTCTCTTTCCTCATTGGCACTTGGGAGGTACAGACTTCCTAAAATATGTAATACCCCTTCTAATGTATACCCCCCTCGTTTTTCTTTTTCCTTGTGTCTCTGTTCTTTTTCTCTAAATCCAGACATGTAGGACAGTCTTGAGTGAGTAAGAGTCTGTGTCAATTAGTGGAATTCCTATGGAATTCATGGTCCCCCCCACTGCTTCCTTCACCTCTCCATATCTGGCCCACAATTTGTAGACACCTCCTTCTCATTCCTTTCAGTGTAAAGAAAAAAATAGTTCAACACGAGGTCAAGATGCAGAATGAAAGTTGACAGAGTCACACCAAAATATACTTTTCCTTCCATCAAAACAGATTATGAGAACGTTTTCCTGTACCAACTGAAAAGGGTGGGCACTTAGCACATCACAGGATTGCAAATACAAGTTTTGAAAATGGACAATTTTAGGATCCTATGAGTGAATAAGAGACTGAATTTCACAGCTGAAGCCTTTTACATGAAATAAAATGATGCAGTAATCAATTAAACTATCAAAATGAATCAATTAATAATTCATAATGGTTTTACAAACCTTCCAGGTGTGCAAAGCTCTACAGTCTGCTGGAATGAATGTGAAATAGGACCAGGAGCATAATGCTACCTCTGGCACTGACTCACAATACCCCTGAGGAAGTCATTCTGACCGTCTACATGTAATAATGGTGTCATATAGCTCATTTGGGTGTGAGCAGGCTCATTAGCTAATACTCGATATTGCTGTAAAGTGCAAAATGTTTTGTGAGTGCTCGGTATTGTTATTTAAAAAGAAATAAACAGGAAACGTCAGTCAGGTAATGTCATCACTGAGACATTATATCCCTCAATGAGTGGCAGAGACACAGTGACAATAAGAGTGACCGAGGCTCGAATAACAGCATTCTTTATGGTTAGAATGCGTGCAAACCCGGGGTTTTTCACAGCTCTTACACAACGCAGGGCTTTAGCCACTGCATCTCCTCATGGCTCATTCCTCCTTTAAGCACATGAAGCATCTCTTATGAAATACTGAGGTCAACAGACAAGAGAGATCCCCATTACGATAATCAAGCTGATGACCGATCTCCGGGTTACTTTTCCTCCGAGCCGCATGCTTGTATGAGCTGGAGTGTGAGGGCAATCCCCAGCAACCCTCATGGAAATCTTTGGCTCAGCACCACCTCGGCTCCTCTCATTTCGGCGCGGCTGTCCTACAGCGCACCCCTGAAGGCGTAACCAGGCACGTTCAGCCCATCATAATTTAACCCCAACTTTCAGCATCCCTCTCTGGGGATCCTCCCTGCTGACGGAGCCGCGGATCTAACTGGAGCCAGCTGGGATTCCCCGGGCAGGGCAGCCTCTGCGGGCAGGGCCTGGAGCCGCTCCCAGCATCTGCCCCTGCGGCGACCCAGGATCCTTCTCAGGGCGGGCTGGAATGTGCTCCTTCACAGCGCCGCTTCGTGCCGACCCCTCAGGGCATTGGGCAGCCTGAGAGTGGCGCAAAAGCAGGAAACTGGCTGCGAGGGGCTGGGAGGGCCTAGAAATGAAAGACGCACTAGGAAATGCCGTTCTTCGCCCGGAACAAGTATCGTGCCGGGCCAGAGGCCCCAAGCAGCAGGCCCCAGAAAGGAGAGGCAGAGGACCCGAAAAAGCCAGCCTGACTCGGCCCCTAGGCGCGGCTGCTCGTAGTGCACCGAGCGCCGCTCCCCCCGCGCTCCCGCACAAACCCCGCCTCGCCTCACAGCCACGCGGCTTTCCCGCACTCAGGATGGCCCCGCAATGGCTTCACTCGCGGCTCAGTGCTCAACTCCAGCATGGCGACACGCGCCTCACCAGCTCGCCGTGCCCTTTCTCAAAATGGCAGCTGCAGCCTTCAGCCGGGCGGGGCTGCCCATAAAGGCTGGCAAGGCTTCCCGCTCTCCTTTCCCCTGAGCAGGACGGCGGCGCTGGGCGGTGCCGGGCGCTGCCGCCCCGCCCCGGGGCAGGCGGGCGGTGCGGTCACGTGCGCGCGTTGCCGGGCAGTGCGGAGGCGCCGGGGGCCGGGGCGGCCGCGGGAGGGGAGCTGGGCCGGGATGGGCTGCGCGGCGCTGCTCTGGGGCGCGATCCTGCTTGCCTGCAGCTGCGGCCCGGGGCCCCCCAGGGTCGGTGCCGCTCCGCTCTTGGCGGCCACCTACGTGCTGGACGATGCCAACGGGCTGGGCAGGGAGTTCGACGGGATCGGCGCTGTCAGCGGCGGCGGGGTGAGCTGCTCCGCCGGGGATGCGGTGCTGGTACCCTCCTCAGCGCGGCAAGGGACACCTGCGCTGGGCATCCCGGCAGTGGGAGCGTGTGGTGGCTCGGGCCGGGGGTGTGGCGGAGCGGAGCCCTGAGGACTGGCGGGGTGTGGGGAGAGCCCACGACGTGAGCGGGGCTCGATGGGGGAGGCCTGGGGGCGCTGAGGGGAGCGGTGCGGTCGGTGGAGCCGCTGAGGGGAGCGGTGCGGGCGGTGGAGCCGCTGAGGGGAGCTGGAGCCGGGCTCCGCTTCGCGCCACCTGCGCCGTGGCTTTTCGGGGTGCCCAGGGCCAGCCGTGTCCTGGGTGCTGGTGAATGAGAGCTAAGCCGGGCTGGCTTTTTGTGCAGAGGGTCTTAGTAGTCCCTGCGTTTTAAAATACTGGACAAGCCACAGCCGCTCGTCGTCTTTCGTGTGGTCCAGGCAGCAGAGCCGTGAGAGTCCCGGAGCTTTTATCCCCTCTTCGACCTGCTGAGATGCTTTCTTTGGCCTCCCACCTGTGTGCCCTGTGAGCTCCCCTTGCTGTGGCATATGGTGAGCCAAAGCAGGGAGAGCTGAGTAGAGCAGGAGAAGTGGTGCTGGGAGGGAGCTGCCTTGTGCTTGTCATAAAGCCGTGTGATCCCTTTGTTTCTCTGCTCTTTGGACTCTGTTTTCAGTAAATTCCAGGTAACTGAGAGAATGTTTTCCTGTACCAACTGAAAAGGGTGGGCACTTGGCACATCACAGGATTGCAAATACGAGTTTTTGCCTTGCAACAAGGCAGTTGCAACCTGTGAAACCAGAAAGGCACAGCTCAAGGTTTAGAAACAAGTTATGAAGGGCTTAGCTGAGTTCCTGGTGCTATAATTATTTTTGTAGGTTTATTAGCTCTGTGAAAGGCATAGAATGAAAAGCTGGGATGTAGCTAAACATTTGAAAGTTGTGTGTCACATTTTCACGTTTTCTTTCCGTTTTAGGCCACATCTAGACTCCTGGTAAACTACCCAGAACCTTACCGCTCCGAGATTTTAGATTACCTTTTCAAGGTAAAGTTGGCTTCACTGCTGCAATAACGTTTGATTTCATGCAGAATTTCTTACTGTGTAATATGGGAACTCCTATAGTATATTCTATGCCACTTGAAATTAGACAAAATCCCATGTTGTAAAGCATTTATTTTAGTGCTGATTGTTGTCAGAACCTTAAATTTTGGGTGGTGTTTTTGTTCAGGAGACTGTTTCTTCATATTGCTGTGAAAATTCCTTTTGTGTTTTCACAATGTGTTTTGAAAATATGTTTTCAAAAATGTGTTTAACTATATATTTGATCATCTGTGGGGGCTAAATCATAAGTTGTTTCTGTGGCTAAAATGGGGGGTTTAGCTGTTCATAGTGATTGAAGCAAGGGGGTCTTAGAGACAGTTTGGATTTTTTTGGAGTACAGCTAGAGTAACATACCATAAAAATGACTCTGAAGGCTTCAGGTCTGTAACAGCATATCTATTCTAAAGTAGTCTCAAGTACAACTGCAGTGACTCTAGAAGGTGTAGGAAGTTCATTGGTTTGGAAGCTGTGTTAGTTAACAAGTGTAACCTGCAGAGTTACCCAACTTAATATATGGTAAGATTATTGCACTGGACATTAATAGCTTGTTTTGCTTTTGGCACTGTAAATTACTCTGCTGGAAGAGGATGTCATGTCACTTTCAAGTAATGCAATCCAGATGGCTGGAGTAGAATAATTTACCATGCAGTTTAAAGAATTAATTTTCAGGGATAGAGTAAGTAGTAATATGTGCCTGGGGAACCAAAGCTGATGGTTTTTTTTGAGACTAAAGCTGTGTGTTACTAATATGAATGTTCTGATTAGGCATGTGGTAACAGAAAATCTAGAGAGATCATGATTTTCAAAGAACTTTTGACATACTCTTTTACCAAAACCTCTTAAACTGTCTTGTTTGGGAGGGGTGTATCTTACCTCATTCTCCTTGTCTTTTAGTGTCAGTCAACTTTCATGAATGGGACAACAAGTGTGTTAGAAGTTTAAAACAAAAAAAATGTCAAAAAGAGAAATGGTAAATTGAAAATAGTTACTTTGCTGTTAAAAACAAACAAAAATCCCAGACTTATAAGCAAAAAGGCATGTCATGTATGCAGCATTTTTTAAAAATCAAATTGCATTCTTACGTCTTAAAACATTTTTTTAGATACCAAAATTATAGTTGGGTCATTCCATGGAGGAGGCCAGCTTATTAGTGGTTGTTAAAATAATGATTAATTGTAACTTCTGGCTTGAGCAACTCTTAAGCCACTAATGGCTGGAAGAACATATTGGCAGTAGAACCACCTGTATGAGCTTGAGTTTTATATTTGGCTCCAGCAGCCGGATGCCTGGGGAGGGGGATGGTGGACTAGCCAATGGTTTTCCAGTGTGGTGGGTTCTTTCTTCTCTTGCCTATCTGTCTGTAGTTTCCAGATTATTCCTGACCTGTATGTATGCTCTTTCACATAAGCAGTGTAACACTTTACAAACAAGAATAAAAAATACTGACTTCAATAATTTGATTAAAAAAGAAAACAAGTTTGGCTTCTAATAACATTAAAATACTGCTGTGTTCCTCATGTATTCTGTGTTCTGCTTTAGCAGTGCTTTAGTATTTTCTTGAGCATAACCTGTTTAAAATCTGCATAGTTGTGGAGAAGTGTTGTTAATGCTGCAAGAGTCAATAAAACTGTTTAAAGATCAGTGTACTATTTATCCTGGAAGATTTTCTTTTGAAGAGCAGAAATTCATATAATCTCTTATTACATTTATAATGGGTATTTAAAAAAGTAAAAAAAGGAATTTTCAGCATGCTCAAGATTGTACACTGACTTATCTCATTCTTCTTGTTAACAGCAGGATTCTATCTGTTTTTCTGTCTCTTTTTTCCACAGCCAAATTTTGGTGCATCTTTACATATTCTCAAGGTAGAGATTGGAGGTGATGCACAGTCAACAGGTATGGATTTTGCATGAGCAGCATTTAACTTCTTGTTTCAGTGATGCTGTAAGTAACATGTGCTGCACAGGGAGCTGAACTGAGCTGCAATAATCCATAATGGCTTGTACCAGAGAGATTCACACATACATTCTGGAAGCAGCTCTCACTATCCTGTGTTTAATAGGTTCCATTCTAAAGCAAATGAGTTCTGGTTTTTCCCCCCTATTGTAGGTTTCTGAGTTGCAGAGCATTTCTCATGCACAAGTTTCGCAATCCCAGATAGTTTATAGCTTAAAAGCATGAAATGCAAAGGCATCTGATCAGAAACAGTTACATTTCTTTGGTTTAATTAGCTGCAGTGTTTCACTAGAGTGGCATTGGCTGGAATAGCCAATTCCAGTAGGGAGGAATTTTTTTTTCTTCCTGGGAAGAGTTGCAAATGAAAATGTCTTGATGTAATTTGCCTAGCTTACCTACTACATTTACATACAGGAGGAACTATTTAGTAACTGTTGCGACCAAAAGCTGAGAAGCAGAGACTACAGCTTGTATCCTTTTTTGGTATTTTTTGGTATTTTTCTTAAAGTAAATCTGGCCACATCAGACACAGTTAATAAATAGCACAGAATTTGATTTTGTGTTGTTGTGGTGTTATACATATATATATATATATTTGTATACTTGTGTATATATATATATTTGTATACTTGTATATATATATATATATATTTGTATACATACACATTTTTTCCTGTAATGTCTGTGTTTTGTAAAGTTAGATACTGTTTTTCATTTTTGTGTTTACGTCACAAAAAATAGCATGCTGAAAAGTACTATGCTGGATTTAAGAGCTTGGCAATGAATTGCTGGGTGGAGGGAGTGGAATCCTCTTGAGGCATGCACAGACCTTCTCTTCAAACACTCTTACTGCTGGCTCAGGAGACCGTCACATGTCACATTGTGTAATGGTCCAGTTTTGAAAAGAAGAACAATAAGATGCATATATATCAATGCACTAGACTGCAGCTCTTCTTCTGGCCTGAGAGGTGGGATCAGGAGTTCATTTGAAATGTGATCTGAAGCCTAAATTTGCAATCTAATTGTTCTATGTCCTTGACAAACTTACCTTACCTTTTTTAGTAAAGTAAAAAAAAATCAATCCTATTTTCTGTGATGAAATGTGCTGTTTCAGCAGACTTCATTTAAACAAAGTTTCATTAGGAAAGGTCTCTGCATACAATTTAAAATCAGTTGCATAATTGTTGCAGTCACGTGTTACTTGACTTTTGTGTGTAGTGATTTCCCATGCAACACTGATTCTTTTGCACCTTTCTAGTTTGTTTACCTTTGCCTGAGGAAATTGTGCACCTTGTGGTAAATTCCAAAACCTTTTCCTACAGTCACAGAGCACCATGAAAGTTATAAACTAGGTATTTTGCTGTAAAAATAAAAAACCCCACAACCTCTTTCCCGTAATTGAAAAAGATCATGGCAGTTCCTTTCTTTTCTCTCCCTGGCCTTGTGCAGAAGAAACAAACTATAACCTTCTTTTGTTTGTTTTTGGTTTAGAGATAACTTGCTTGCATAATGATTTTTTTTCCTCTTAATCTTAATGCTGTAACATTCCTAGTGGTTGTTAGTATCAAGATATGAGACAATAGCAAATATAGATTTAGTGTTATCATAGCTAGGGATAGAAAATGCCTAATAGTTAACCACATCTGATGTTAAGAGCAGGCAAAACCCCTTCAAAATAAAAATATTAAAATTATGCTAAGTTAACATGCTAAGAGCAAAGGGTAGAAAATCTTGCATTTACCTTCCACTACTCCTTTGGCTTTGAAATACATACCAAGGAACTTGTGAACCATGTAGGAGATACGTGCCTGCATGCTATGTTAGTGAGCAATGCAGCAAACTTGATGATGTGTAACAGCTCGTGACACAGGAGATAATTGTGAGCTGCCTGTCCCTTTCCTTCCTAGATGGCACTGAACCCTCCCATATGCACTATGAGAATGATGAGAACTACTTCCGGGGCTATGAATGGTGGCTGATGAAGGAAGCCAAAAAGAGGAACCCCAAAATTAAATTGATTGGTAAATTGCTTTGAGCTGTTACATTTAAATGCCTTTTTATTCCCCTGACTAAATTACCTATCTGACCCTTAGTTAACATTTTAATGGAGAGATGTTTTGATGTTGCAGTAGACAAAACATAATCTCTAATATTTGTTAAGCTTTTCTTGATGCTTGTTGTGTTTTACATTGTTACTGCAGCACAACATCCTGACAAGAAGCATAAGATAACAAATCTTTAATAATTTGCTTGTATTAAGTAACTAATACTTCTAGTATATTGCAGCAATGAACATGATTGATTTATCATGAGAGATGAATTTCTGAATAATTGAGTAAAAAAAATGGGGAGGGATAAAGTGAAGTTACTGCAAGCATAAATATGTAAATCTTACACACACTGCATTTGATTAAACGTTCTTATTACAAACCAATCACACACCTTCACTGTAGTGAAGAAGATTTTCGCCTTCTGATATGTCCTACATATGTAGTTGAGTTGTAAGAGGAGTTTCCTCTCTTCCTGTTTTGATTGTGAGTTATGTGTGTGTTGTGACAATACAAATGTGGAACCCTAGGCTGTATTTCTGTATTTTGGAAACACAAATGTGTTTCACATGAAACAAGGTAAGAAGTCTATTGGTTAAAAGGTGTCTTAATTTTCTCAGCTTCCAGGGGGCTTTATCATATCCAGCCATGAAGCAAAGCTTGGTGCAGGATTTGCCAGTCATGTTCTGTTAGGCCAACTATTTATGAGTAATTTTAATTATTAATAATATCCCTCTTCCCTCACATCAAGCTCTCAATAAAGGAAGGAGGGTTTATTTTTAAATTAGCTTATGGTTTCTTATACAAGTTGGCTGGATGCTTAGCAGCATCTGGTTAGATTAATTTGTTTTTCTTATTTACCACAAGATCCAGTGAACAGCTGAGACTGGGAAATGATTTTTTATTATCCTAATCTTCCTCCTTCTGTTATAATCAGATCATCATGTCTTCTTAAGTTCATGTTTATGAGATAAACAATTTTTCATGTTCTGTATTGACCTTTGCTTTAGCTTTGTAAATATTTATCCTAAAATCTTTGGATTTTTAAACTAGTTAGAGCTAGTACCATAAAACCGACAAATTATATGTAGTCAGTTGTTGTCTAGTAATGAATGCTTCCTAGCTCATTAAAAAAAGCAGCTATTAATTGTTTGATCATAGTTTGTATTAGACCATGCTCTGCAGTTGGAGAAGTTACATTTCATTGCCTTCACTGGAACCAAGCCAGTTTCAAGTGCATATTTGTTCCTTCATTTCAGGCAGAGCAAATTACAGCTTGCTCTTTAAGCTTATTGAGTAATGTTAGCCAGCCACTTACCTTATTGGTTTGTTTTTCTTCTCTCTTTCCAGGGTTACCTTGGGCATTTCCAGGATGGATAGGGAAGGGTGAAAATTGGCCCTATGACTATCCAGATATCACTGCTTACTATATTGTTTCTTGGATATTAGGAGCAAAACAGTATCATGATTTGGACATTGATTATATTGGGGTCAGTAAAGCAAAATTTCTTGTGTATTTTATGTATATTTTATCTATCTTCACTCCTAAAATCTTGGTCTTGCCTCTCATTGTTGATGATTGGAGGACGAGGATGGCAAGAGAAATTTTTTTCGTAATTGCAATTTCAGCTTGTACTGTTAGCAGGGGAAAGGCAGTAGTGTTAGTTTACAGTCCTCCTGAAATGATGGTTGTTAAAGCAGAAAAAGTGTCAAGTGGTTCCTACTTTCCCAGTTCTAAAACAGTTACCAAATAACTTGAGAGTTCTTTTTCCTTTTCTGCCTTTTGTTCTGCTTGCCTTTCAGCAGTTACCACATAACAAAAAGCATCAGTTAACACTGTTTCAAAGTCAGCTAACATGACTTAGCATAGGGTATGGTTGTTATTTTGCAGAGGAGCAGTCCTCTACAACTTTTTGCATTTTTGCCTGAGTCATTTATGGTAGATAAAAGTTCATGTTTTACAGTACAACTGTTGTGGTGTCCTATACTGCAGTATAGGGAAGTAGTGAATGAATGTCTGAGAAAAAATGTCATAAATTGGAGATGAGAGAGAAGCAGACAATCTGAAAAAGCGTTTCAAGTTCACTATTTGAGCAAGAAAGTGTGTCTAGGGTTTCTCTAAAATCAATCCTATACTTACTGAACACTTATTTTGGAGTCCTAAATGTTTTAATGTGAGAAGTTTAACTGCAGAAAAGCTGAAAATCACTTCAACAGTCCAGACAAAGCTTCTAAAACTGTGATTCCCATCCCTTAGTGGTCAGATGTTTCTGCTGCAATGTGGGAAGGTCAGGATCTCTCCTGTATCTCCTGGGGAATGCATCCCCCTTGGTGTTGCTGGCTTATTTCAGTTGGGTCAGTCTTGCACTGTGGGTAACATAGTGATACTTCAGCACTTCAGTTGTGGGGAGAGGAAGAACAGTTGCTGTTACATTTTTCTCTGCTCTGCGTTCTTGGAGTAGAAAGTAAGTTCTGCTTACTTCATGTGTTTGAGTAATATTGACTTCAGTGTTGTTACTTCACGGTAATTAGCTTTCTAAATTCTGTCCTCCTAAGAAAAGGTAATTTCTGCTTATCCAGGCAATGTGATGATATTACATATTGTCTCATTTCTTTGTGGGTATAATCTGAAATGCAGGGAAACACTGAGAGGTCTGTGAAGGCTCAGAACCTGTCAAAACAATTTCAATGCTATTATGGTTGTACATGGTTAGTCTTTACCACTCTTTTTGCTGTAAGTCCATGTTCTGTATCACTGTTTGCTTTATGATGAGATGAGCCTTGCACTAAGTAATGTTTTAATTGACTCATTCCTGAAGTTTCATGTTAGCATTTATAGGAAGATGTAGAAATATCAAAATAAATTGTATTTACTCCTAAACTAAACCTTTACTGGTGAATGTGAGTCACAGTGTTCATGTTGCAGTTTGAAAAGAAAGAAAAATGGTTTCTGCCTATGTGTGTTATAGGCCAGGGGATTTGGTAGAATGGAAGATCAGTGCTCCTGCTTTTCAATTTTCAGCTGTGTTTAGCTTAAACTCTCTTTCCATAAAAGATGGAAAATTTAGAAATTAGCTCATTTTGTGTCTGTTTACTTAAAATATGCTTTTGTGTTGAAGCTTGGATGTAGTCCTGTGTAAATTAGAAAGAACAGTAAGCTTCATAGGTTTTGTTCAATATATTAGTTATTATGGCTCTCCTGTGCCCATGTATTGCAACAGGGGCCCATTCATTAGGCCACACCTTGAAGCCACAATGATTTCTCAATGATTTCTAGCAAACTGTAGAGCCGTTGGTAATGTAACACTGCTGCCATTGTGGAGCTCAAGCAGCTCTAGCATTCTTGTCAGAGAGAAGGCAGTCAGCAGACCTTAGAGAAAGATAAACAAGTGCCCACTATGAACTTTCATACTGAATTTTCCCCAGAAAAGCCGATAACAAAATCAGCCAGCACTTCCCTCTAGATCACGGAAATCATGGAGCTGATTAATGGATTCTATAATCTTGCCTATATATAAATGAAATCTTTTAATTCTCCATTGACGTATCCTGATTGTTCTAAATGGATTTTACTTTCTCTTTATAGATATGGAATGAAAGGGCATTTAGTAGCAAATACATTAAGGTATGTATTCTTATTTCTGTAAAGTGCTTGTCGTACTGTACACAAACAATTAGCTTTCTGAATTTGTGTAGGAAAGGGACCATAATTCTATATCTCTTACTGAACTGTGTTTCTTGAAGTTGCATGCATGGAAAGATTACATGTTCAAATATCTAGATTGTTTATTTTGTCTGTCTGAGACTGTTACTTTGAACTTTGGGCATGTCAGTGTATGCTAAATGCTTCTAAATTTTTATGGAAGCTTCAGTTGATGCTACTATCATACCAACTTAAATCATCTTTATACCAGCTTGGATATAGCTAGAAGTCCAAGATCTAGAATTGCCTAAAATTCTGTAGCTAAGTTCTGTGATAACAGTACCCTTAAATATTGCTATTAAATCACAGTAAAGGCTTTGTGTTTTTAACTTTGCAAAATTCAGTACCTTTTGTTCTAAAAAGCTGGAAGAACACAGTATTTCACATAATCAACCTTAAGATAGCTGTAATATTTCTCACTACTGAATGCTCCTGCAGTGCCCCCTGCCCTGCTTTGAAAACTCTCTTCTGTTTGTTATATTGTCTTGTGGTGAGATCTTAAGCACAAGCTCCTGCTTTGTTCCTTTCCTTGTTCTTGCTTGAGTCTAAGACACAATGGCATTACCCCTTCTTAAAACCAAACAAGACTCAGAGAATCATAGAATAGCTTGAGTTGCAAGGGACCTTAAAGATCATCCAGTTCCAGTCCTCCTACCATGGTCAGAGACACCTTCCAGTAGACCACGTTGCTCAAAACCTCATCCAGCCTGGCCTTGAACACTTCCAGGGATGGGGCCATCCATTCAACCTTGTTCTGTCACTACATGCTTTTGTTAAAAGTCCCTCTCTGTATTTTCT
Source organism: Melozone crissalis (assembly GCF_028551555.1). NCBI lineage: Eukaryota > Metazoa > Chordata > Aves > Passeriformes > Passerellidae > Melozone > Melozone crissalis. Next base: position 39,037,567 of record NW_026535796.1, on the reverse strand, counting down.
TGTGGAGTCTCAAGGTACTGGAAGGCAACAATTAGGTCACCCCAAAACCTTCTCTTCAGGGTGAACAATCTCAAATCTGTGTCATGTCACCTTGGGGCTTTCTTGTCTGCTTGTCTTGGCTTGCTCATCTGACAAGAAAGAATATGGAGAACAAACTGTTGAGTCTAGGGCCACCATCCTTCTTTATAGCTTTTTGAACACTGTTGAATTGGGACTGAGCATTTGGCTTCCAGAGCTGAATATTTTGTTTAAAATTTGACCATAAAATCACTCAAATATTTACTGAAAGGTTTTGGCCTTCCTTCCACTGTTAACTGATAAGAGGTTTTTTATTGAACACCTGTTCTACCATTCATTCTCTTACAGTGTCACTTGGCAGCACTTCTCTCCTCAGCACTACAGTTCTGTTTGCCATTTTGCAAGAGGGCAATATACTGAAATGTACTGCTCCACACCAAACATTTTGTGTAATTCCTGTTGAATACATCACAGATAAGCTCTTAGTTATCTGGCTAAGGTTTTACTTGTAAAATGTTATTCTAGATCCTTCATCCTCTAAGGCACTGGTTATGTTTCTTAATAAGCAGAAAAAAAAAGAAGAAAGAAATGGAGACTCTAATGCTGCCAAATTCTTGTTCAATAAAACCCCGTTCTTTCTGAATGAATACTGTGTGTGAGGCAACTCTTCTGCAAATGTGGAGTGTGTTTTGGGTGCATGCAGTTCTGTGCCCTTGGTACTTCTCTTTCAGCATGGAAATTCTGAAATCATTAATTTTGTTCTTCTGAGCTGTCTCTGTGGTTAGGCAATTTTTCTGAGTGTCTAGGTAGCTAGAATGCTTTAAATTTCAAGGACCTTCTAGTATTATGAGTTTTTCTTTTGTAGACTTTGTGTTTCAAAAGTTTCAAAGAGCTGAACAGAACTTCATTGCTATTTTTCTTCTTAGTAAGTTGTATGTCCCAATTAGTTTTAGATCTAGGCTTTGATTGTCATCAACATTTAGACTTTTATTTCTGTCCTTACTTGACTACATGAAAAAGAGAAATGTTCCCTATTCTTTTTCACATTGCCTGAGGGCTATTACAAGAAATAATTTGAGAGTTCATGCCCACTGATCTTTCAATCAAGTTGTAAAATCTTTTTTATGCATGCATGCACACAGTGCATCATTCTTTTATAACAAAAATTGAAAAAAAAATTTAGACTGTGAACTGGGTTTTTTTCAGATGCAGCTGTATGTACAAGCTGCTGAAAATATATTTTTTAATTTTTTTTTAGATTTCTGGTTTGAATTTTCAGATAGTACCAGCCCTCTGTAAGTGTGGTTCATTCTTAACTGTTAAGGCTGAGTATATTTTGTGTGGGTATATTTTACCTAAGAATTTCCACAGACAGATGTGAGCTGTTTATCATCTTTAACAGCAAAATAGTAGAGAGAAGCTGGAAAGACAGAATAGGAATTCTTTTCTGCTGGCATGTTTGAATTCAAAGTTGGTTGCCCTCAGTTTTGTTGTAAATATGCAATTCTAGGCTTTCCCTGAAAGCTAGTGAAACATGAGAACCAAGTAGTGGGAAAATTTAAATATTAAACTTAAACTTAAAACATCAAGGATATTTTTTTTGTTCAGTAAAATGGGCAGTGAAAAAAATGTTTAGGTGCTCTTCACTTGAACAGGACAGTGTTTGGCAGAGATTTCTGTTCTTGTAGAGAGCTGCATGGATAGATCTTTTCTATTTTAAAACTTCAATCTCTGTTTTTCCAATGTACTTTTTTGGGGATCAGGTTAACTTTTGCTTCCAATTACTTGAGAATGTATGTTCACTTCCATATTTCAGCTAACTGTCATTTTTAGATTAGTTTGATCTGACTGACTTGATAAATCCATTAATTTTGTGTAATGAGTTACATACGTGCCAGGGAGTCAGTATAGAGTGTCCAAGTGGAATATATGTATTGTCATCTTATTACAAAAGTTCCATACCTTCTCAGTGATTTCTCATGGACAGCTCCTCACAGCACTGCCAACAAACTCCATCTCTCTCCTCACCCAGCTAACCCACTCTTTTGTAGTGCTCATCTTCTTACTGGACACAGCTGTGGCCTATTAAGGGCAGGCCTGTTCCTAATCTTTGGTGATTAGTACAGCTGCAACTCCTCAGGTGTGAGATTACCTTCTGCACTATCTTTATTTTCTTACATTCTGTCCCTCCACATATCTGTGTGCACTTGTGGTGTCAAAAGTTATCCAAGTGATGAGAAGCCCATTTTTGTGTAATGACCATCTCAATATCAGAGGTAACCCTTCAGTTTTAAAAATACTTACCATAACTTCATCTTAGTTGCCACCATAGCTCTTGTTTGAGAAGTGAGAACTTTTCTTATCCATCCTGGTCTGTAAATAGAGGCTTCCACTGACTCCTTCCAAAGTTCTTGTTTTCAGTCTTAAATTTCATGTTGCCTCATTGATGAAGGCTGTCCTTTAAGTGGTGTTGTCTGTTACTAAGGTGCTCCGACATTCTTTGGACAGACTGGGTCTGTGGAACGTTGGCATCATCGCTGCGGATGGAGATTGGAGCATCTCAAACGAGATGATAGTTGATCCCTATCTTAATGAGGCTATTGAGGTAGTCGGGTAAGTGTGGGAGAAGGGAGGCCTTGTAAACATCCCTTCCTATCTCTAAGTCTTCCTCTCCATTTTCAAGAGTCATATATTCTTATTTCATACTTCCTAGCTGTTTCCATTTTTCCATCATTGTGTACGGTGGTGATGGATTAGTCTTTCTTGTCTTTCTTCTTTCAGTTTAGTAAATGTGTAAGCTGACCTTATCACTCTTCTATCATTTCTTTCAAGTGTCCATTTAGGAATTGTGTTTTAGGCTTCTTAGCACTAGCAAATGACAGGAAACTTCTAACTAATCTGCATGTGCATGTTCCAAGTCAGAAAAACCTTAGGATTGGATTCTTGGTCTGCAACTGGTTTTCATTTTGGGCGAACTTGAGCTTTCAGAGTGGAACTTATCACCCTGGGACTTTCTGTGGCTGCAGCTGAGATTTTTCTGGTCATATACTAGAGCTAGAAGTTTCTGTTTCTTGTTTAATGTCTGATAACAGATAATATTAGCAATGCATGCACTGACAGTAACTTAGAAGTAAAAACAAGCGCCCAAAGTTTGTAAACTAATACAGCCTATCTCAATTTTTTCTGGTGGTTTTTCAGCAAATGTCAACTCAACTGTTTACCTTCACTTTTGTTCCATAACACACTTTTTTACTTGCTTCTGGCAATTTACTCTGCTGCTCTGCTCTTTTTGTAAACTCTGGTTTCTCAAAATTATATGTAGTTTTTACAAAATTACGCGTTCCCAGTGGTAATTATCTGTGCAGATACAAATTGCTCACTTGTGTTACATTTGTTAACTTGTTTATCTCTGTTGTTAACATTACTGTGATAAGAGCATTCTTGTGGTCCCTGATGTACCATTTACCCTCTGTATGTAACGAAGTGTGATATGCTCATCATAGTTTAAGTGAATGCATGGCTGAAGGGTTATAGCAAGTCAGTTAAGTGAGGATTTTATAAAGAAACTGCTTTCGTATGTGTTGAGTTTGTAAACATCAATCACCTGAAGGTGGCTGCCTGAGAAATCCTGATTATAGTGTCAGCATAGAGTAACTCCTTTGGTCTAAAATAAACTTAAAAAAGACTTTGTTAGGTTAGGCAAGACTTGCAGCTCAACAGGTGCATTAGGAAATGTTTTAGTAATGATTTCCATGGCAATACAGCTTGAAGAATGAATGTACTGACGGTGTACAACTCTTGCTTCTTTAAGAGCTTGGCAGAAACAAGGACAGGAGTACTTTTTCTTGTTTGTGCCTTTAGAACCACAGACATGTTTTAGTTGTTCTTTAAAAGGGAAGTTCTTTTTGTCAGAGTTTTTTCTTGAATGTCATACAGATTTTTCCCCAATTTCCCCACCACCACTGATCACAAAAAATGAAGTGTCAAGTTTTCCTGTGCAGGAAACTTTGGTTTTGTTATCTATCAAGAAATTAAGGTTAGTACAAAACAAGAACACCATGTTTCTTAACCAATGCTGACTTTAGGGTACTAACTACCATAGAGAGTTCTTGCTGACCTAGTGAAAGACAATATTATTTAGATGTCTGTCCTTCAAATGCTCAGGTTCAGAAAGTTCATTCGCATCTTATATTTTACCTGTCAGCACTGTAACATCTAAGTGGCTGATCTGCAAATAGAGTATCTTGCATTAAATGAGATATGCTTTGTCTTTATTTGTACTTTTGCGTCTGTAAGAAGAACAAAACATGTCTAATTTTTCTTTTTATCATGTATTTTGGAATTCAGAATGGTAGAAGAAGAAGGTGTCCTTTGAAGTCACTTTGTGCTTGACAGTCTTGTATGTTCTGTTTGGTGTAACAGTTGTCCAAGTTGCAGAAACATGAATTGAAGCATAGTAGTTTTTTCAGCTGGTGCTGAAGAAGATGGTGCCTTTCCGAATATAAAGTTTTGACAATTTGAAAAACTTTTTTTTTTTTCTTCTCTCTGTTCTTTGCTCTCCTTTTTTTTTCTCCCAAGCTGTTGAGGTACACATTGGATAAGCATGGTCTGGAGCAGGTGAGGATCATAGCCAGCGATAGACTGTGGGAGCCCATTTCCTTTGTCATGATGATTGACTCTGAGCTCCACGGAGTGGTCGATGTGATTGGGTAGGGGGTTCTCTCTCTTCTTCTTTCTTGGTGGTTTGTTTATAGTTTGTCTTCACCTTATTTATAACTAACACAGACAAAGCTTTACCTCTCTGTACTCTTACCTGCAAGGAAAGGATTGATACTATAAAACTCTCTTACTAACCCAATCAAATCACGCAGTTCTTGTCCCAGTAACAGCCGCAACCTTTAATTGAATGAGGAGTCTTCTATCATGCTGGAGATTCCTGTTGGGCATGGTTGCACTTTTGATGGATGGAAGGTTTTTTGGACAACACTGTTTGTTATTAGGGTTTTGGTTACCCTTAACTGGTATGCAAAAAGTGCTTTAGCTTTACAACTTAGTACACAGCCTTGTAATTTCCGCTGGTTTGTTATTGAAATTTTGTGATCCAGAAGTGAATTTGGGCTGTGATTCTTTGCGTTACAATGTCTTGATTCTTAGCTCCCATTTTGTTTTGATGACAAATTTGTATTTGAAACATGGAACCAGTTGATTTTTAATACTAGTTTTGGGTTTTATCATAATAATATTTTACTAGTAGACTAAATTCGAGATTGATTGATGGCTGAATGGAAATGTGTGTACAAAATGTTCATTAACTTTTCTTTTTACAGTAGGTCTAAACTTTACTTACTAGGTCCCATAAACTTGCCTGACCCAATCACATGCTTCAAATGTGTCAGTTCCTTGCTTCAATTTGAGTCTTTTCCATTAATCTTTATATATCTGAACCATAGGAGGTATAGAAATGAGGGTTTTTTTCTGCAAATTCATATAGGAAATCAGTGTCATGTACCCTTGCAATTAACCCCTCCCCCCCTTCTGAACATGAAGAGTATCCTGGCAGTTTTTCCTAGGTGGAGTCTTGGATCATGTCTGGATGAAGCTCAACAGTTTTTACACTGTCTAAGTAAGCTCTAAGTGTAAGTTTTACATCCCTACTCTGATTCAGTCTTAGCAGGGAAATGAAAGATCTCTTGTGTATTTCAACTTTTATTGGACAGGGATATTGACACTTAAGAAACACATTTTCAGGACAAATTATTCCTTCTCTGCTTTATTTTTGCAAGCTGTGCACTTTATGCCATTACAGAAACCTTATGCTTGGTACTAAGGCAATACTTAGGTTTCCAAGCCAAAGGGGAAATACACACTAATCTGTACAGCAGAGCAGAATGTAGCTAAAATCCCCACTGTCTGTTACATTACTGATAGTGAAGCTGCATATGAAGGACTACAACACTGGGAAGTAGGTCATTGTCCACTAGAGGGAAAATAATGAAAAAAACCCCAACAGTCAGCCTAGAAAAACTGTTGGTTTTGTATTCCTGCCACAAATGAATCAATTTGTCAAGCTGCAGTTAAGGAAATAGTTCCATTTTAGTGTATGTATAAAGTGTGTTTAATGAATGTGCTAAGTGAGGAAAATCACAACCCTGTTTCCTGCAAGTGATTTGAAAGGTTTTATTTCAGTCAGCAAACCTTGCACCATGGTCAGTGTTGTGATTGAGTATAGTCAAAGTCTCCATTGGGAGAAAGGATGTCTCATACTAAGGAAGGCCTTGAAAAGAAAATTAGCTATCTTTATATGTTTCAACTATTATCAGTTTATATCTTGTAACTTCTCTAGTCCAAGTAACATGTTTTTTTGAAACCTGAGTTTATTAAAAAGGATGTAGAAAATCAATCAAGTTCATGTTTATTTCTAAGTGATTCATGCAGCTAAATTCTTAGTATAATGCCTAGTGCTGTATCTTACTGTTAGTTTTACATCATTTGTAGTTTTGTTTAAGATAGTATGAGTTAGCATGTATTTTCTCTATTCAGCACATTATGGTAATGACCATCTTCAAGCTCCATTTCAGGACAGAGATTTGCTTTAGCAAGCTGTGAAAATTGCATGGCATCTATAAATCTAAGTTTAACTAAATGCTATCATGTAGCAGAAGAAATAATCTACTAATGTAAATACAATAAGCTCTGGAATGTTACAGCTCCCCCTTGTTCAATATTCTTGTATTCTGCTTGTGGCATTCCAAAAAAAATTTATTTTTCATTTTCAGTTTGAAGAAAGTGATTCATTGCTGCTATATATACTTCCAAACTTTGATTTTCTCCTTGTACTAAGTGCTCTTTCTTTTCAAAATATTGTGTAGGGCTCACTATCCTGGGACAAAAACAGTGAAGAATGCCATATTAACTGGGAAGAAACTGTGGTCATCAGAAGATTACAGTACTTTCAATAATGATGTTGGTGCAGGCTGCTGGGCTCGGATCCTGAACCAAAACTACGTGAACGGAAACATGACTGCGTAAGTGTTGGGCGCTGTTACTTGCTTTCACAACGTGGGGTGTAAGAATTATTTAAAGTGCTATTAAATAACACATCCATCTGCTCTGGTGAGAAACCAGGTAAACTGAAAGTCACCCCAATGTGGTCTGAATTCAGATATTGTAAGATAGGAAGTCTGCTGTTCTGACCTCTTTCTGGAGTAGAAGTCCCACAAGTTTCAATGTGTTCTTGTTCCCCAGCACTTGATGGGGTTATGCAGTTTATGCAGTGGGTTTATGCAGTTCATTTCAGATGCCTTTGAGAATGATGATAATTATTAAAAAGAGAATGTTCTTAAGAAGAGGGGACATTGGAGGAAAATAACCGTAAAACTAATTTATAATATTTTTCTTAAGGTCTTTATCAGATTGTTTGTCTTCGGTTAAACAGATAATTACAGATAATTACAGTTTTTCCATACAGCTTATTTTTCAGAATCCATCTTAAACATGCATGATAAATTTACTGTTTGCACATTTTCTTTCCAAACTGAATACTGTAAAAAATGTTCTCTTTACTGGGAAATTCCACAACTCATTTTGAGAAAAGAATAGAAAATAAAGTTTGATGTTTCTGGTGCACCAACTGGTAGTCTGAAGGAAAAGGTTTGATTAAAGAAAATGTAGGCGTCAACATGTGAGCAAAATTGTTCAAAGCTTTTAGATGCTTTGTAACTTCATTTTGGAAAAATAAAGAGAAATCTTGTTGCTTCAAGTGAAGTGCTGGAAAAATCACTAATACTTGTAAAGGGAAAATTCTTAAGTCACCTGGTTTCTACAAATCTTCTGTCTTCTCTGCAAGCTGAAATTTTTAAACAGGTGAATATTTCCTGCAGGAATTCCTGATCATTCTGCTTGCTTCTTAATCCTCATCTACTTTAATATCTTATTTTAGGCAATTTTTTCCCATTGTTTTTATATTTTTCCAAGGCCTTTCAAATTATATATGCCCGTTTCTCTCACAGCCAAACAGCAAGGCATATGTGTTGTATTTATAAATTATTGTAGAACAGTTCTAAGTCCAGATGTCCAACAGTGAAATTATCTTGGCTTGTATACTGAAAACAAAATCTTTCTGACAAAAGGCAGCTTATCTTTCTGCTAAGTTTGTTTCCTTTGAAGTTTAGTTTCCTACTTTTCTTTGTAAGTTTGAAATCAACAGAACAAGTTTGATGTGAGCAAGTTGAATTTACAATTCAACAGTTGTTTATTTTATGATCACGTTTTTGTAGACTCCCAGGAACTCTTCTGTGTGTATGTATAGTATGATAAATCTGTGGCAGTGACTTTAGAACGAGGCCTTTGTATGCACCTGTGTGCAACAGCAAAACAGATTGACAGCTTTTGCCTTTTGCTTAACTGCTCTGTTAAGCTGTATTTCCATCCTTAAGGCCCAGAGGTATTTAAGTTTAAAGTCTTTGCAAAGTGTTTTCAATGAAGCCCAAATCAAAGTGCATGAAGTGATTATCCTTGTCAGGATGGAGCAAATACTCCTTGAGGATGGCTGGTTAAAGTTGTTTTTTGTTTGTTACTTACATGGATAAAGATTTTTTTTTTGGTGGTACTTAACTGCTTCCCTAAAAAACTCCACCCAAAACAACTACCACCATGCACAGAAAGAACCAAGCAATGACAAAAAACCTCAACGAAACAACACTCAGCAAAAAGCTGTAGACTTTGCTAACAAAATTTTTTCTCTTCAGAACCGGAAAAAACCTCAAACAAATGGTGTCTTTACCCTCAATACATGTTTCTTTTAATGTAAAACCTTTTGTGGTGCTCTAGCCAGAGAATTTACCACCTGTTTTGGAAGAAGTTCTCAACACTGATTTGCAGATTTGCTTTATTTTCCTCTCCTGTGGGTTTTCTTTGTGTGAGAGATATTCCCTCCACCCCCCAAATTGTTTTCAGTGTATGCTGGAGAAAAAGGAGGAATGGATTTTTTTACTAAGTTAATCTAATACTATCCATATGAAAGGAGAAAACACCTGTTTTTCTTCCAGAACAATTGCATGGAACCTGGTGGCCAGTTATTATGAGGAGCTGCCCTTTGGTCGATGCGCGTTAATGACAGCACAGGAGCCGTGGAGTGGCCACTATAAAGTTGAATCTCCTATCTGGATTACAGGTGAAAATCTTGCAGTTATAAGTTGGTGATCTGGCACCAAACATCACTGTATTTTCCGAGGCCTTTATTTATTTAGTGGTTTTATGTGGAGTATTTTTTGTACCAAATTGAGGTAGATTTGTGGAAAGTTTTGTGAATACATTAAGAAAGAAGAAAATAATCTCATTTCAATAGAAAGTGGAAAGATATAATTGTAAGGGAAATATTTATACTTGAACTTTAGTTGTATCAGAAAGAAATAAGCTACTGCCTTTCTAGCTGTTACTATTGAAATATTTGGATCTGATGTGCCCATAAAGGTTAATGTGCTTTCCTATTTCCTTTCCCTTTTTATTTTTAATCTTTGAGTATCAATCAATTCCATTTGGTACTTCTCAGTTTGCAAAAGTGGAACAAAGAACCTCTGTATTCTTTTCCTGCTTGACGTTCTTGGCTTGTGTAAATCAGCATTTCCTTGAGCCTGGGAAAGGGAAGCATGTTCCTGTAGTGTCTGTGGACACACAAATTCACTGCTTTGTAGTCCTGTAATATTTTACTGTCTGTGCTGCGGTTCTATAGAGTAACCATGCAGTGCCATGAAGGAAGAACAAGACAAGGGTTTTAATTTTTGTTCTTCTGCTAGTTATCTATGTTTGTAAAAGCATTAAAGCAAAACTGGCCACAGTTTCCCATGAATAGAGCAGCTGAGCAGTTGTTCCTGTGTCCATGTTGCTCAGGATTTTCATGATCTGGGTCATATTCTTCTTTGATAGTTTCACTTACTTTCTGAAAACCCTACTTATTTAGTTATACCTCATGAAGTTGCCCATCTGTTCTTTCCCTGCCATTTATTTGTTAAAAAAGAAATGTTTATTTTATTTAAAGAAAAAAAAAGACTTGGGAAAATCTAAACTGTGATGGATATTCAAATTGAATGGACATGATTACTGTGTATTGTTTGTGCTTAATGTCTAAATAATTGCTATCACTTTAACTCTTTTGTCTGCCACAGCATTGATATTTTTGATTTTCCCATAGTATAATTCTCTAATCTTTCCTCTTATATAGGTAAATTTTGTTTTGGAAGTTCTATTACTTTCTTCTCTGAATAAGGTTTCAATTTTGTCAGCATGTATGGGAGAGAAATTTAGTAAAGCCTAAAAATGTTACCATTTCTATTAATTTCTATTAATTAATTATTGTATTCTAATTTTTGTCTCAGCACACACCACACAGTTCACTCAGCCAGGCTGGTCATACTTGCAAGTGGATGGACACTTAGAAGGAGGTGGCAGTTTTGTAGCTCTGACAGATGGCCTAGGGAACCTTACCATCATCATTGAAACTATGGTATGTGCATCAGCCATTCCAGTGGACTGGAAAAGTTACAGGAGGTGTTTTGTTATGAAGAACCTGTCTTGATTTACGTAGTTTGGTATCTGAGAATGTTCTTTGATACTTGTAGCTTTATTAGTGAGTTCACTAGAGGCTGTTTTTTCTATCTGAACTTAAAATACCTTGTTGAGACTTCCTGGAGGCCAATATATATACCAGCTTTGTCTTTTTATTACACATTAGCTTTAATTGGATGACACACTGAGAGGAAGTTATATCATGTGCTTTCTTAAAATCTGTATTCAGAATAAAATGATTAAACTACTGCAATTGCAGCTATTAAGATAACAGTGAAATAAATTATTGCTCTTTTAATTTCAATTCTGTGCTGTAGGTTTTTCATGAATGTTGCCATGTGTTGCATTCCAGTAATGCATGTCTCTTCTGTTACATTTGTTTTTTTTCTTCAGAGTCATAATCACTCTAAATGTATCAGGCCTCCATTGCCAAATTTCAATGTTGTACCTCAGAGAGCAACTTTCTACCTCAGAGGGTCATTTGTAAGTACATCTTGAATACATTTGATCAGCCCTGTAAAATGAATTGCCATTCATAATCAAATACATGCAAGTCAGTATCACAGGTTGCAATGTCATAACTGAAATTGTAGAATTGCTGCCTCTCACTCTAATCATTTGTATATTGAAGAAGAAATTTAATGGGACAGAAATGCAAGTAAAATTTTGTTTAGAATATATTCCAAGGCTGTATGCTCTGACATGCTGACATAGTTTGTTGGGCTGACACAGCCATGCCTTTTCTAGTTATCAGTTGATTTTCAGGGGAATAGCTGTAGTTGATTTTGTATTGTAGGTTTTATTGCATCCTGTGAAGAGATAGTCTGAGACTCTCCCAGTTGTTAATTTGTTTATTCTATTTTTTAATTTCACTAAAGTATATTTCCCTCTGAAATGTGAACAATACTTTCACAGTGTAAACTGGAGGGAATCATTGTTTGTTGATTTAGATGATTCCTTCATCTAAATCATTGTTTGTTGATTTAGATGATTCCTTCCTTACTTTCACAGTGTAAACTGGAGGGAATCATTGTTTGTTGATTTAGATGATTCCTTCATCTAAATCATTGTTTGTTGATTTAGATGATTCCTTCCTTACTTTCACAGTGTAAACTGGAGGGAATCATTGTTTGTTGATTTAGATGATTCCTTCTCAGAACTTGACTGTTACTTATTTAGAATTTGATTGTGATTTTTTTGGCAGCAATAATTTCCTTTAGGAGGAGATAATTTGGATGATACTTTTGACAATAAAAGGAAAAGTAGCTTAGTGTCAGTAGTTCACTTAGGAAAAGTAGCTGAGTGTCAATTTGGATACACAGCTCCCTTTTAGGGAAGTATTAGATGGCTTATCCAAGTCAAGCTCTAGGTTGCTTGCTTTGTTGTTGAGGTTGGTAACTGAAAAGAAATTATAGGGGTTAGGTGTGATCAAAATCTGATACTAATATAGTTGATATGCAGAATTGAGTATTGCAGAAGGCTGGAGACATGTAAGCAAAGAACTTTGCTCAAAAATTAAAATCAAAGAACTAGCATTAGACTGAAGGCCTCATAAAAGTGAAACTTGTGGGATATTATTTGTCTGGTTACTTCTCGAAGAGAGCTTGTATCCAAAGTGTATTTTTGGTGATAGAGAAGCTAAAGATGGTGTCTGTGTTTGCAGTGCTGTCTGTCTTTATAAGCAACATTAGGGCCTGTTAGGGCATTGCCTTATTGATGTATAATCTATAAAAATGTAAGGCATGTGTAATGATTAGCTGAGTAAAGTTGTGACTCTAATGTGATCAACAGCTTTAAAGTAACAAAAATTAGACACCCATAGAGGACTGGTATTTCTCAAGTTGAATATTCAAGGTTGTTTATTTTGCTGTTGTTGTGTTTTAAATTGTATGGTGTGTTCCATTGTAGTATATGGTGCAAACTCTTCAAGTGTGGCATTCTAGACTTGATTTTGAATCTGGAAATTCCAGCCTTTTCCAGCAACTCCATCCTTTACGGGTAAGTTGATCAGTTTTAATTATCAGTCCCTCTGCAGTTTCAGGTGTGTCTTCCCTCTTTGGTGAAACTCCTCAATTTCATGCTTAAGCTGCATATTTAGAGTGTGTTTTAAGGCTGTTTGACTGCAGTTTTACTGGCTGTGTACAAGTGTACCTGGAGGTAATAACAAGTTTGGGGAAAAGGAGTTTTAAAAATACCCCAGAGATATTAATGCTGAGGCAAGAAGATGGGAATTTTGACTTAAATCTGGACTTCAGAGGATCTTGACTTCAGGAGCTTGGGTATTTTGTCAGTTAGTTGTTAACTTTTGCAGCTTGAGCTTTCTTCAATTCCAGGTATGGAGGGGAAGATTTTCTTTAGATCTGGACGTGGATGAAGTCTACACTTTAACCACACTCAAGACTGGATGGAAATGTGGTTACCCAGAGCCGCCTCCTCCCCAGCCCTTCCCTTCCATTTACAGTGACGATTTCAATATACGTAAGCCAGAATTCTCTTATCCAATTCTCCATTCACACAGAGATATAATTGTAATGTAGGAAGGCAGTAAGTTATGTTATTTGAATCATCTACATGAGGTAGCCTGAAGATCTATTTTGTTTTTGTTCATTTATACCTGTTTTTCCAAAAACTTACACCTGTATGAGTGTACACCTTACTCTTGCAATGAGATGTGTTTAATTTAATGTCTTACCTGGTGTTCATGTGTTTGCAAAACCGGTGTCAGCTTAAAAACTTCCATTTGGGGGCTGCAAGTCAAAAATCTGGAGAAAATTTTAAGTGATAAATTTCTGAAAACAAGCACACCGAAGAAAAATAGTGTTTTAGAGTTGATGTGTATTTTATTTTCTGAACAGGTAATCCACCTTTCAGTGAAGCCCCAAACTTTGCAGATCAGACAGGTGTGTTTGAATACTTTGTAAATGCTTCTGACCCAGGAGATCATGTGTTCACGCTCCGCCAGGTCGTGGTTCAGCGGCCCATCACTTGGGTTTCTGATGCAGACCAGACCATCAGTGTCATAGGAAATTTTAAGTGGTATGTAAATACTATTTTGTAGTGACATTTGGGGAATGTTCTACTCACCAGTGCTAGTAATGATCAATTAATTTGTCTCAAGCCTCATTTCTCTTGGACAGAGGGCTTTTGCTTTTGCCTTCAGATTCTCTGTAGACATGTAAGAATGATGATTCAGGCACTTCTAAAAGTCATTGAGCCCTGCTCAGGCCAAAGGTCAGCTGTATAAATGACTCCTAGAGGATGGGGATTCAACCACATTTCATGATTGTTTAGCCTAATGCTATACTGTCTTAGAATGGTTTTTTTTTTTTTTTTTTTTGCTTATGTCCTTCTGGGCGTATTTGTTCAAGCTAATTTTTTACACTAATAGCATACTAGAAACATCAATATGTGCCCTGAGTTTCTTTTTTCTTAAATTGGACCAAGAAGGAGATTAATTTTGAATTACAGTATTTTGAGTTATTTGTTAGGAGTTTGATCAGTCTCGTAACTCTCAGACTATTTCATTTATAATTCAATTGTATTTGTTGCAGACTGCCATCTTCTGAGCAGTTCCTAGAATTGTGTGGATTTGATGCCAATCCTGCTTCAACCACTTCTATTTCCGTTGAAAGTAACTGAGGTTTACTGCATAGATTAAACTATGGTTAAAATTGTAATTCTTTCTAGGAGCTAAAAAATTGCTAGGAGCTGCAATGATGGTAATTCAGGATCAAGCAGCATATTTTAGAATAATGTTTATTTAAAATTAATAAGCACTTGGGAAAGAGCCTGTTAACTAATTATGATTTTAATAATAGTAATAAACTTCATGCTTCATGCTAAAAACTTTCTCTTCTGCTTAGAGGCCTAGCCTAAATTCTTTTGATACATTTTTAAAAATAGCAGTTTTGTCAGGTTTTTTTTCACTTTAATTAGATCATTGATCTGGCAAATGCTTTTTCAGAACTTGCTTCACACTTCTAGTTTCAGGCCTGGAGATGTGATTGAATCACTTTGATCCAAAGCCTGGAAGAACACCACCCTCTTGTACTTAGAAGTTGTTCTTCAGTTATCTGATGTTTGCTTTTGCAGCCCTCTGTTAGGAAAGGTCTCATATTTTCCCTATAAGCAACTTTCCCTCATTGAGTAAATTATATTCAGTGATTCCTATAACAGCTACATAGGACATTTTTTTAAATTACTATACTCAGATTCCTAAAACTTCTATTATTTTGTTTTAGTTCAGTTTCTTTCTGAGTCTTCATCTTGCTTTCAAAACCAAGCTTGCTTCCTGAATATTCAGTTTGTTATTCAAGTTTTACTAGTCAGTAGCTTTTTATAATGCTAGTCCTCAATTTCAGGCCCTCAAGTTTGTTTGCTTCATCCTCTGTTTAAGACTCAACTTGTCCCAGGCAGATATTTTCAACAATGAACACCTGCTATTGAAATTCTGAGCCAATCTTGCATTAAATTTCTCTGTAGGATGATACTTTACATCAGTTGTTGGTGGAAATTTATCATGATTCAATTTCAGGATTGTTTGGATTTTAAGCTTGTGTGTGTGAAACCTTTTTGCTCTCTTACTGTGAATTTGTTAGTGTTTTTCTCTGATGGTTTTATTGAACCTGGATATATTCTGAAAGTATTACTATGTAATTATTGCTATATTGCCTTGAGTCTCTTTATAATGGCTTAAGGCAAATGTGGGGGTCTCTTTTTTGATAAATGGGAAGGGAAGAAAGTAATCTTTTTTGTGTAATGACTATATATTCAGGAATCTGGAGCATTACATTAGAATGAAAACTCAGAATGAAACTCTGTTAGAAGTGAGAACAAAAGTTGCTAGAATAGATATTCTCCAATTCAGTAATCAGCTGAGCTGCTGTCACAGAGAGTCTTTTCACATTCTGTAAATAATTATAGATAATTATTACTTAAGTAAGTGACCTTGTGGCTGTATCTGTGTTACAAGTGCTTTCAGATGTGGGATGTAGATCCATTAATAGAGGGAAAGAGTTTTTATGGTTAAGAGCCTTGTAGTGCAGCTCTGAGGAGGAGGAAGTTGTGTAAATTTTCTGGGTGCTTTTTGATGGTTCTGTTTGATTACTTTGCTTTACAGCTCTCATTGCATGCATAACACGGTGCTTTACTGTTGAGCTGGAGTATAATCTCAGGAAATCAAATAATTTCTAATACTGCCTATTCAAAAGAATGGATTCCTTCCTTGTTAAAACACTTATTTTCTCTTACAGGGTAAACATGACAGTCACTTGTGACATCTACATAGAAAAACCTCGTGATGGAGGAGTGTTTATTGCAGGAAGAGTTGACAATGGTGGGATATATGTGAGAGATTCCAAAGGAGTTTTCTTCTGGGTTTTTGCAGATGGCACCTACAGAGTCACTAGTGACCTAGGTAAGCAGTTCTTTGCAAAAGGGCATGCTGGCATATGGACATGTAATTTTGATAACTTTGATAAAAATAGGTAACATTCAGATTTTTTAGTTAATTTGTCATTACTATGAATTTAACCTATTGGTTCTAATGATGGCCACATTTCATATGTGGAGAAAGTATCTGAAGCCCATTTCTCAGGCTCAGCTTTCTGGAGTTTTTGTTTTTTCACTGACAATGTCTGCTTTACAGTAGAAAATATGAACTATTTTGCTTTTAAAAATACTCTGATACAATATTAATTAAAGAAAGATTTGACCTGTATTCTTAAACTATGCATGAGGAAAATCCTGATTGACATGAAATGGCTTTTCTTAGAGAGCAGTTCAAGTCACTGTACTTACATCTGGCTAAAGTGATGATCATGAGTGGCCTCCTGTTTCCTCAAATGATGCATCCTCCTGTTAGTGTAGCTCAATGGAGTGAGCACGTTCTATTTGTGATGTTAACATTCCTGTGTGTTCATCTGTACAGCACTTGGCAGGCACTGGCCTATTTAGTTGTTTAAATGCATTTCCTATCACTTCAGGAATATGAATTAAAATTTTCAATAGTTTATGGTGAGTAAAATGTAGCTTCTAGATCTACAATATATCTGACAAGATATATTTTTTGTGTGTGTGTCTGTGTTCCTTTCCACTTCTACCATAGACAGTTAGAATAACAAAGGTTTTACATAGCTTCCCTTGAAATATCAGTGCTCCCTGGTGAAACTTTGCAATGTATAATTCTATAAAAACTGAAGTCTCAGCTGTATGGAAATACTTACTTGTGCTTAGGATCGACTCAATTTTTTATTTGTAATAAGACCTAACAACATTACCTGATTAGTTTCTCAGGCTGTCAGAAGTAATTTTTCCTAGATGAAATGAGTGGATTTTGATCAACCACCTGATTATTTCAAGCTGAGACCTGTTACACAAGATGACAATTTTTTCTGTACAGCTATTTTCAGTCGTCTTTACATTTTTCTACAAGGGAGTTTGAATGTTAAATTATGTTTCAGTAAAAACTGTCTACTGAATAAATGAAGACTTGTAGCACTTAATTTTTTTCAGGTCTTCGTCTTCCCTCCAGGTGTCATTCACACCCCATTTTTGCTTAGCTTAAATTTTGGGTAGAGCTAAGCAACATGATAGTGTGGCAACAGAAACCCTGTGATTTAAAATAGTTACAAGCAATAAATAAACAAGAAGATCTATAGAATGAGCAGAGCAATAGCTACTGTCACACTTTGTGAACCTGTACTCTCCATAGAGTGAATCCTCCTCTTATGCCAAATTGCCAAGAGCATTGAGGATTTCAGTGAGAAAGCAGTTCTGGCAAAACAGGAGAATGTACTGATAGTGCAGAGTCTGGGTTTGCATATTAAGCCTTCCATGCTGCAACTGAAATTGGTAAAATGTCAATCCTGAACACTTTTGAAAAATAGATATTATTATCCTTTTGCTGGCTTGGAATTTATCAGTTTCAGCAATGAGCTGAAGTAACACTTTGCTAACTTAAGCATGTTTTTCAGCTGGAAAAGAAATATTAATGAAAGGACTTGCTGGTGTTCGGGATAATGCATGGCACACACTCACTCTCAACATTCAGGTAAGGACACAGGAAAAAAGCTGGAAAAGTAGTTATGAAACTTCCAGTCCTAAATAGTTTAGACCAAGCTGTGCTGTACTATTGATGGTGTACTTGTATTAGTTTACCCTATCAAAACCAGAAACAGCATCTGTTACATTGAATCAATATTAAAATGCCATACTAAATTCTGCTGCCTGTATTGTAAAAGAGATCTTGAGACTCTGTAGAAGGTATGGGAAATAACTGGAAAGCTGAATGGAAAGCTGGAGGTCGAAGGGTCAGAGAGGCAAGTCTCTTATTTAATCTGATGGAAAGATGATGGCCTGGCTTCCTGTTCTTAGGACAGTCAGTAAAATACTAAGGTAGCCTGTGTTACAAATCTGTCTCCCACCAGTTCCCTTTGCAGACTAAGGCCTTGTATGTGGAGCTAATAAAGGACTGGAAGACTCAGATAAGCTGAGTTCCTTCTCTACTGTCTTGGAAGAGCACAGGCATTGTGTTACTTATAAATAGGCTGCAGTTAATGAGAAGCCTGTCTGAATTCTTTTCTTTCCCTCCCACTTCACCTTTTTTAACCATAATGACTTGGGGAGGAAAGCAGCCCCAAACTGTACTTTAAATATCCCTGTGTGCTTTGATGGGTGTCATTGGTACAAGTACCTAAAAGGCTTTAAGTTCCTCTTCTGAGTGCCTAGTCCCTTTGTCTAATGTAACCTTTGCAACTCCAGCTGTCTGGAAATGTGGGGAATCTTGGCTGGGGATTTTTACTACTGAAGGTAACTTAAAATTATGCACCAAGCCCCTCATGCTAGAATGCCACTGAGTATAAGAAGCTGGTTTTTGTCTCTTGTACTGTCACATTGGAGACAAAGGGACACTTGCCCCTAAGGCATTCACTGAAATGGATGTAGTTTAGTTATGGCTTTGGTACACTTACATTTATGACAATGGTTGCCATCTGTAAAATGGGCCAAAACATTTGGTTACTGAAGATGAACCTTAATCACTTAAAACAGTGTGGGTAATTTTAAAACGACAATGCTTCAGACTTCCATCTACGTTATTAAATATTTTGTATCTCTTATGGCTTGATGCAGCATACTGTGTCTTTTTACAGAGCCATCTTTAAATAATTCTCACACTGACTCCTTGAAAGACATTCTTTGCTTTTACCTGTGTCTATAATTGTCTTTCAGATTAAGAAATGCAAGTAAACTGAAGCACTTTTTTCTAAATACTGTTACTGCTGTTAAGTGGAACACACAAAAGATTAATTGTAATTTTTCTTGAAAATGTTTTAATTTTGTGTCTTGAAGTGGCTTGAGTGATACTTGAAAGTTCTCCTGTCTCCTCTTTATTTCAGCTTGATTGCTAAATTACATCTTTCTTTACTTTTGACTTTTGCCTCATTCTGCAGAAGCAGTGCCAAGTGTATCATAGCACCTTAAGAAAGTTGGGCTGTTTTGAAAGAGTCTGATATAAGGAAGAGGAAAACCAGTTTACACTTCAGGTTCTACACTGAGTTAGCAAAGCTGTGAGTAGGAGAAGAGGAGCCTTTAATGTATTCACTGTAAAGGAATACATTATATAGGAATATATTCCACAGAGCTGATAGACACCAGAGGATTCTATACAATATTTAGATGCATCTCTGCATGAAAAATATGTGAAATGTAGTTGAAAGGTGACTTGACATCCTTCTGCTTTGTCTAATCTCCCATGTGAACAGGCTCAGTGTCTACACAGACCTTGGATTTTACAAAGCTAACATTTTCCTTTTTTTGACAGGGCAACTCAGCCTCAGGACTGTTGAATGGTTATCCTCTCTGGGAGAATGTCACCATTTCCAAACCGGGGAACGGCTGGGCTGCCCTCGGAACTCGCTCCTTTGAGTTTGCACAGTTTGACAACTTTCACATTGAAGCTTGCTGAGGTGGCTTTGGCATTTGGAGAACCTGGTTCTCATGTTACTTTGTGTAAGAGCCAAGACAAACTGGAGAGCTGAGGGCTAACTGTGATTGATCTCTTGGCAAAGAGTCTGGATTCAGTCCGTGGTAATTGTTTAAAGTTTACTTGAGTAGATATCAACATGATTGTAGCTTTATCCCCTATTGCTGTGGGATTTTTGCCCTTCAGTTTTTGGGGGCAAATTTTAGTTCAAGGTAACGATGAAAACAAATTCTTGGATTTAAATATCTTTTAATAACAACATCTTAACTTACCAGCTCACTTCTAAGATAACTTTAGAAATTAACAGACGACAGATTCATCCTAAGCTGCATTTTTTAGCACTTCCTCTATTACGTCCATTGCTTTCACTGTGAAAGAAAGAATTAAATGCCAGTAAGCCTTATGAGCCAGTGGGCTCTGTGCTTTTGTAGGTCCATCATTCTCAAATTTCATTTGGATAAAGTACCTAGATTTCCTATAGTAAAAAAAGATGTTTTGTCTGTTTTTTTGCTACAGTCTGTGACTAGACATTGCAGTTCTCCAAATGCATTTGATTACATCTTTCAACTTTCATTGCCAGCCCTAAAATATATCCTATTTTCAGTGGAATGGAAATGTGCCTTATGACTGATCAGGGAGTGCAGCATGTGGCTTACTTCTAATCTACCTCCTCTTTCCACTGAAAGGGTTGAAATGGATGAAAAGATACCATAGCTTACAGTTTGTTGATGATAATATTGTGGGGTTTTTTGCATAGCACAAAGAGTAAAAACATTGCATCATGGGTATTTCCATGTCAGGTCACATGTGGAAACTGGCCTTTTGTTCCTAGAAACTTGGGCAAACATCTCTCTCTTTTGATAGATTTAGAGCTTTGAATAGAAAATAATTAAAGCCTAACAATGATATTTAGCTTATTATATTACTGTGGCACAAAGGAGATATGGATACTATCACTTCCTGGTATAAAAGAAATTTTAAAAAAAGTGGTCTTTGCCTTTAATGGTTTTCAAACTGATTAAAAGGTAAATAGCAGTTGGTGGACAGAGGGAATTGTTCAGTGTGCCAAGCAGTGGTAATGACACAAGGGTATTTGTTTTTAAACTTTTCCTAGGTATCATGGAGTGAAATTCAGAGGATAATTCAGATCTTTGGGAATGGAGGGATTCTATTTAGCTGTTGCTTCATTTTATTTTTTCCCCCAAGTTACTGTATTATAAAAAAAGCAATTAATTGAGAACATGAGGTACTGAATGGGTTTTTCTTCACTGCATTTGCAGTTCAATTGGCTCCAGAGTTTTTCCTGTTTGTTGTTGGCCAGTTTGAAGGAAGATGATACCCATTGTCTTAATGAAATGTACTTCCTGTGTCCATCTACTTTTCACATTCACATCCTGTTTAATTGACAAGCAAGTTGTTCCACATACCTGATTAGGCTCTAATAGCTGTATGAGGCCATTTGTAGCAGGCAACATCTGGAGAAAAAGGTTTTCAGTGTACTTTGATTTATAGAGATTATTCTTCTGATCCCCTTTATTTTGAAGGCTGATTCCAATAATTGTTAACTTCAGTCTTTGAAGTTGTCATCTAATATAAAGTTAATGTTATACAAATCATTCCTGGAAAATTTTTATAAAGTTGATTTTCCATTTTCATTTTTGGGGAATTGTTTTAAAAATTCTGTCTCTAGTAAGTAAAAATGTTGTGTCTTTTAGCTGTTATATTGATACTGCTTATTCATACTTGGAAATTTCATACATGCCAGTAACCTTCAAAAATGGTTTAAACCACTAAACTTTAAAACTCTAGTAGAAGACTTCCATATGCTAAGTAACTGTTTACTTAAGTGGGTGAAAAATGAAAGGCAATTTTCCATGTAATTTTCAAGTATGGATGAAGATCTGTTCATTGCTTGCCTGATTTCCTAAGGAATGTCACTGGTCACTCCACATGTGAAAGAATCTGATTTTAGGTCTTCATATTCAGGTAATATGAGTATAATAACCTCAGAATAAATTATTTTAGCTCTGATGGATTTCTGTAGTTGGATGCTTCTTGGAGACTTCCTGGTATCTTCTGTGGCTGCAAGCAGAGAGATCAGCAATGATGCTGTTATTCCAAAGGAGCTGTCCATTTTTTTAACTTTCTGATGCACTACTGTAATACACTGTATTGTTATATTGTGTACTAAGCACCATGTATTTTATCACTGGAAATGTTGATTTTTTTCCCCTAATCTTAATTTACAATGTTGGAGGATTAAAGTGTTATGAACAGAGTAAGTGATTTAATGGTGACATAATGTTATTCATCTTTATATGTCTGTAATTCTTCACCCTTCAGTAGACTGTAATATGTTTGGCAATAACAAGCTGTTGGGTTTTTCACTGAGGGTGGATTTATGTTGTTGATTATAAATGCTAATCATTCCAAATGGACAAATAAAACACTTAAAAACGCTTTATTTGTGCAGGATGCTTCTGTAAAATGGGTCTTGTTTTTCTCCAGCAAGAAAGCTGACAATTTTTTCATTGTGATATCTGATAAATAGGCTTGACATTAACTTGATTGGATTGCAGAGTATAGCCAACCATTCCTTATTAAAAATATCTCAAAATCCATATTCATTAGGACTTGTGCTATTGATAAAATGATTTTCTTATAGCATTCAATATACATTTTGCTTCTTTCTGGTTTTTTGATTTGGATTTTTTTTTTAATTTAGTGAAGGGAATTAAATTGTATTTGAGGACCAGTGATGCAAAACTGCTGAATACTAAGGTCATGTGAGATTTAGCTGAAAGTCAGTTTCTAGGTTTGGAAACAGACAGTGTTGTACTTCTGTAGTTTAAAGGCTTCTTTTTTTTGAATATCCTTTTGAATCTGTCTTCAAACACATTATTTTATCTTTAAGATAAACTTAAACTTTAGGGTTTGATTTTACACAGAAGGGAGAAATTCCAGCGAGCTAGGTATGTTTCCCAGTCCATTGTGCCAGTAGATATGGCTTACCCTGGAATTATTGCCTTCCAGTAACTGGCTATGTGCTGCCACCTACACAAACACTGCATCAAAATCAATTCTGTCCCTTCTCTGCCACCCCACCTTTGAAATTAGATTTGAGCAGTTCTGGGATTTTCAAACTCATGCAAAACACTAGGACTCCTTTGCTTTAAAATTACAGGAGACTCTTTAGGCTCCTTTTGCAGCTGCCTCCTTGTATCTCGGTATCAAAACTAAATTTCTACTTCCAGATTTGATTTGGAGTGGTAGTGGTTTGCTTTTGCCTTATAGAATCAGTTTTACTGCATCATAGCAGCAGGTTGTTTGTTTTAATTTTATAAATTTTCATTGGTTTACCTGAAGTTTCTATCCAGAGTCCATTTTCTGGAGGGGAGTGGGTATTATGAATTTAACAATCGTAATTATAGCTGTCTTATTTCAGTGATATGGCCAAAGAGGGACAATGCTTGGAGACTTTATTATCCTCTCTTTGATGTTTTGGTATTTTTGTTTGTTTGGTTGATTTTTGTGGGTTTTTGTTTGTGCTTTGTTTGTTTTTAAACCCTTTGTAAGTACTGCATTCATACAAGTCTGGCACATGCTGGGAGTGGCAGACAGGTTGTAGAAACCCTCTAGTTTTGAAGGCTTCCTAGGCTGGCAGTGGAATCATCAGGTAGCTCTTTTAGAATTCTGAGAGTAGTGTACATTGAAAAGTCAGCATGAGCAAATTCCTCTTGCTGTGCTCCTTCCATTTATGCCCAAGTGTTGCTGAAACAATAAGGGTTGTGTTTCTAGAACTTGTGTTCTAAAAAAAGCCCAAAAGGCCACTAGTAATTGAGGAGAGGAAAATGTGTGCTGCAGCAGTGTTGCCAAGCTTTTGCTGTGTGCCAAGATACTTCTCTGTGGTTTTCATAGTGGCTAAGACAAACAACTGTGAAACTCTGGTTTTTCCCTCAAGGAATTATGTTTGGATAAGGTTAGAAACAGACACACAACCCAACACCAGTTTTGTCAGGAGCTCCTGGTAATTTTGCAATGAGTGCATTAAACCTGACTCTTTCTTTTGTGTACCCCAGGCTAAACCTACATGTCTCAGGAAAGCAGAGATGAAAGTATCCTAAAAGTATTTGTTGGAGTGTTGACTTTTAAATTTTTTAAAAATGCCTTTTCTCTTGGTATCAAGTGTACCTGACTGAGTTTGACTTCACTTAGGGCAGGAAAACAGTAATCTTTGGTTTTACTGTGCTCACAGAGGCATTTCAAAGATATTACTGTTGTAGGGGGTGTCTCAGTACAGAATTAACTTCAGGGTATGTAAGAGGAAACTAAACCTAGCGTGTAATGTTATTCTAATGTTATGCAGCTATGGTCTGGGAATCCTTCATGGTCTAAAATGGAGGAGGTAACAACAAAATGACTATTAAAAAAAACAAAAGAGCATCACCAACAAAACCCACCCCAACTGCACACATGTTCCCAAATAGTGCAGGGAAAAGCAAAGAACAATCTGGATTTAACGTGACTTCCTTTGTTCAGTTACTGCTGGAAAGCACAGCCATCTTCCTTACTGTTTCCCATGGACAATGATTCAGTTAAAATGCCTATAGAGAGCACAAGACTTCATTGTTGCTAAAAAGCAAATGTTGTTTAGCTAATTGTAGGCACTGCTGTTTCCCAAAAACAGTGGAATCAGAAAAGGTTAGAAAACATGAGAACAGGTTATGCAGCTGAAAGGCACATCTGTGTGGTGTGACTCAGTCCCTCTCCTGGTTGCAGAAGATTCCTTCCCTGTGAGCATAGCAGCAGAGCTTTATGGAAAATAGAAGACAAATATTTCTCTGTTGCTGCCACGCCCCTTCCAAGTTTTTGGGAAGTTTTTTGTACATTGGCCAATCTGAGATCACTCAGGAGTGACTCTGTAGCCTCTTAGCTTGATTGTATAGTGTTAACAGAGTCATTTGAAAGAGCAGCTGGCAATAGCTAGCAGCAAATCCTGTTAGGGATGTCCATATTCCCTTCTGATGTGATTGCTCCTGTAGTGGGAGCAGTAAATGGTAGTGTTGACTGGCCAGAGATCAGGCAGGTTCTGTGTTGAGCAGAGGTGCACACAAATGGCTCTGTGCAGAGATCTGTAAAGCTTCACTGGGATCCACAGCGTCTCTGGCATGAGCTGCCTATTTCCTGTTCTGTCTAAGATTGCTGTTTAATGGTTCAGCTTATTTTTTTTTCTTGCAGCCAGCTGATACTTTGTCCTAAACCAATTGTTTTGCCAGCATTATACGGGACATGCTCAGTGCAGCAGGGCAGGCCTGTACCTGAAGGAGGAGGCTGAGAATACCCTGTTGATCATTCAGCCCATCTCCTCGCTAGACAGACTGTGCATTTTAGGACCTGCCTTAGTAGAGTGCTGAGACAAAAGGGTGACAGAGCTTCCACTCTTTTTAGGTGGCTATTCTATGGATTTTGGGACAAACAGCATCATTGCTTTTGTTTATGATCTGTGTAAGGGATGCAGGGAGATCATTCAACTTTTCTTCCCGATTCATGATAAAAGCAAGGTTGATACTGCAGAAAGTATCTTGTTTTTATTGAGCTTTAGTATTTACTTGCAGCATGGTTTGGGCCCTTCATGAAACACCTGTGATTCTACCTTGAGAGACAAAATACTTTGATTAGATGAATGCTTTCATACAGATACATCAACTGTGAACACCCACTTCCCAAGCCAATGGGAGTTCCTCTTATGGTGTTGCTTCACATGGGAGACTTATTTCAAATACTATAGTATAATATAAATATTTTTTCCAAAATGTTAGTTCTAGCAAATCTCCACAACAAAAATTCCAGCCTCCCCATGTGTAAATACATTCAGTACATACCTTGGTTTTATTTTCCTTTCCTGATTGTACTTTTAAAATGGTGACTACTTAGGGGATATCTGTCACCCTTCTCAAACGAATATTTAGCCACATGAAAATACAACAATCTTCTTTTTTTGAACAGTTGAATCTTTTTAACTCTGTATTGCGGCTAATGATATTTTTCTTATGCTGAATCTGAATACTGTCATATCACTTGATTTTTATAATAAATAAAATTAATCTAAACTGGCTCTGCAAGGAGGTAGCAGAAGGGCCATGTAGGCATCTAAAATTTCTTGTGGTGTTTTAGCTCCCAAGGCACAAGCCACCTTACCTGTATTTTTCCTTTCTCCCACACATTCTCCAGTGCCATATAGGGTGGCTACCTGGGTAACATGCTCAGTGATTGAAGATGGGTGTTTTTCTTGTGTGTGACATGGTGACTTGGGAATGATAAATGCCAATCTTCTGTACCTTCTCTGTGGAACTCAACCTCCTGGAAGTGAGGCAGGTTTTTGATCACTTTATTGTACTAGCAGGCACTGGAATATAATAGTCTGGAGGATTTTCTTTCTCTTCCTTTGAACCATGTTTCTTTGTTGTTTTTCTTTTTTTTTATTTTATTTTTTTCTTCCAGAAGTCTGATGCAGAAAAGGTACTTGGTTGCTTTTATTACATCAAAAGTTGATTACAGTAATTCTGTGTTCAGCAGCCTCCCTGATGAGCCTACACGGCACCCTCAGATGCCTTTGAAGACTTCCGCCGGTGTTAGTTATCTGTACTAAGTCATTTCAGAGGGCAGTTTCTCTGAAAATGTAGCTAGTTTCTTCTACAGTAACATGCTAATTCTAAGTGTGATGGTGTTTTCTGCCCTTTGATCTTTTAGCCTTGCATTTTGTAACTGAAATGTCTTTTTCTCCCCATTTCTACCACTTCAAAAGATGGTGGGCCACATCCCGCTTTAATCTGCAAGGACCTCAACACCATGCAGATATTGCCAGTGTGCTCTACTGCAAATGAGAGAAATATGTGTTGCATGCTCTAGAGAGTCTCTGTTTAGGTTTCTCTCTGTTGGAACAGTGCTCTGCAATCAGAATATAATGAATTTCCTATGAACATATACTTAGTTTTCAAAATGTACTCTTCTGATTTTAAGTGATTATGGAGCATTGTGTATAGTGCTCCTGGTATTTGGGTTTTTAAATAAATTTAAATTTACTACAGTTATCAGAGCTTTAAATGAGTGGTGGATAGAGTCTGGAGTAAATCCTAGCATTGTTCCTGGGATCATTTCACATGCCTCAGTTTCCTCACAAGGAAGCACACAGGAATACCATGGCACTGAGCACTCTTGCTTAGTAGACCTAAGTAAAAACAGAGCTGCTGCTTTAACTTCCTTCCTACAAAGACTTAATGCATTAGTGGGGACAACATTGGTTAACAGCTCAGTGTCACTTCCTGTTGAAATTGGGAGGAAATGACTGCCCTGAGAACAATCTGCTGAGGGTGTGCCTCTGCTCTGTGTTAGAGGTGGTAGGGGACTGGAAGGGATGATTTATTTTCATTTCAATCTGCCACTGAACATGCTGCCTTTTTTGTTCCTTGTGTCTGTATAGAACAGGGATAATGCTCTACCTAAGGATAGTCACACTATGAGTGGGGATCTCTTCACAAAGTTTTGGAAAGGATTCCATTGATCCTGTATACACTGAAATCCTGTGGGTTCACAGTCCAGCAGTCTCACAGTAGAGAAAAAACAGGCAAGAGTGGTGGAATCAGTGAGTTAAACATAATATCACTAACAGCTGCCCACTCCCTGTAAGGAGATCTGGAAAAGGTAAGGGAACATGCTGTGCTTCAGAGTTGCCTTCCTAGTGGGGCCAGTAGAATAGAGATGAGTAGGATAGGTTGGAAATGGCTTTGTTTGATAGAGAAACACACAGTGTAAGGATGTAAAGTTTACATAGTGTCTTCTCAGAGTTTGATCGGTCCCTGTGTATTTAACATGACTTAAAAAGGCAGGAGGAGTGTTATTGCACCTGTAAAAACCTGAGTTCATAATATGCTCTCATGTCCAGGGTCTCTCCTTTTCTGCTGAAAAAAATGATGTAAGTTGTACCCAGCAAAAGAGCAGAGCGGCACAAGAGAAAAACAAGGCCCAGTCCACTTTTCCATCTGCAGTCCCCTTTCCTCAGTGTTTTCCTGAAGCTAATGAGCACTGCTGACATTATTGTGTGACTATAGCTGCTTCTTCTCCTCTGGAGACCCAAGTCCCTGTGAAAAGTCTCTCAGTCCTAACCAAAACCAGATAAACAACAATGCTATTCCAGTTCACTGAGTGTGACTGACACGGTATTTGAAATCAGCACTGAGCCCAGACAGTCAGGAGGGGCAGCTCATACTTCAGGCTGCAAAAAAACCCCACCTCATTACAGCAAGTCTGATCTGTTCTCGGAAAAAAAAAATCTATAGTGGTATCGCAAAGATTGGTTTCCGAATGAAAAATTGAGGTTTGACATGAACCTCAGGACTTTTTATCTTTTGTGACAAGTTCGTAAAGCGAAAGGGGCCCTTGCAGTCTGTGCGGGGGGCACTAGATGGCAGTGGAAGCATGGCTAAGGGAGCGGCTGCCTTGCGGCTTTGGGGCCAGCCTCTCTGAGCCATGAAAAACCAGGAGTGAAGGCAGCTTTGCTTGAGAGGGAAGATAAGGCTGAGACTAGAGGCGGCCTTCTGTGCACAAAACTCAAGGCTTCCCTTACAAGGAATACTAATTCCTCATTTAATAATTTTGCATCTCCTTAAAGCAGATTAACCTATAAAACTCCAAATGCTTTGTAAAGTGTCTATTACCTACAGTGGTTTGTCTGGATCTAAACCATTAAATGAAGAAAAAGCCAATTTCTAATTGCTGCCAGTGGCACAGCTTTTGTGTGAGTCTTGGTAATTTTAAACTCTCATTCAAGCTAAGAAAGGATCTGCAGTGATTATTTTTAGAGTACAATGAGTTTGCTCTTCACTGCCTCAGCCTATATCCTAAAAGCTTCTGCAGTGCCCCAGCCCCACTGTCAGAAGGTCTCCCTGTGAGCTGTGTGCAGCTGTGTGAGCTCTGAGGCTGTCTGGGAGAGCTGTGCTCGTGTGCAGGTGGGATCACAGGGTGAAACCCCAGACTCGAGTGGAGGAGAATGCTGTGCAGGAGATTTTTACAGTGTACAGCTGCAAGATGGTTATTTCCCAGCAGTCTGAGGTTTTCTGAGGTGTGGGGCTCATTTTTCTGCTGAAGTTTTAAAATATGAAATTGATAGCTTGGGCAGCTGCAAGGGATGGAGACACTGTGAGAAAGAATCAGATTTGTACTGAAATGAATTGTCATCCAGCTTAGACTTGAGCGAGGCAGTCCTTTGCTCAGAGGGCTCTGGAGACAAGGAAAGGCAGCAGCCCTGTAAACATGTGAAGGGGGACACAAAGATCATGTCTGGGATTGGAACTGGCTGACTTTGGGGTGATTGAGAAACTTATGAAAAGAAAGAGGTCAACAGTGTGCAAGCAGAAAGGGAGGATGGGTTTGTCCATTAGCAAGTGTCTCAGAACATCATAATCTGAAATATGGGAGAGGTAAATGAGCAGTGATTACCGGGAAAGCAATTCACTCCCTCATGCCAGGTTTTCAAAAGCTTTATGTGCTGTAGGTTAATAGCCAGCTATTTGCTATTTGCTTTCACTCTGAATTGAGCCCCAGGCTTCCTGAGGTGATGTCCTTCCCTGTCCCTCTCAGACCCCCATGGTCAGGCAGCACAACTCTGCACATCAGTGTGGGCTATCTCAGCCTCTCCAGCAACACCTTACTCAAGGAAATCCTTCGTTATGGGCTCCCTGGTTTTCTCTCTGTGCCTTTACTCTAGAAAGTCCCTGCCTATGCAGGGACTGGGAAGCAGAAAGTCTTTGTGTAAATTAAAACAAAAATACAAGATCCTGACAGGAAAAAGTATCACCATGCCTTGTCTTCTGGAAAACAAAGTCAGAAATGTTTCTGATTTTGCCAGAGATTGTTGCAATAACTGGAGGATGTGTGAAACTGAAATGGTGGCTGTTCTGTAGTCCTGTTTTTATGTAAGGCATCCCTGAGGTTTGCTTTTTTAAAGGGTGGATATATCATATGTTGGGTGGGGAGAATGCACAAGGCAAGAACCTTGGTGCTTATTTGCTTTGTTTGTCTTATGTGGCTCCTAAGACCAGTATTTAATGAGAGTTTCCGTGGGAGAAGAAGATAATGTTTTCTGTGGGAGTGTCATGCCCCTCTATCTAATGAGAAGTAGTGTCTTTTTTGAAAAACTAGAGAAATTTTGATTATTGGTTTATAATCTTAATCCTGTCTGTGTATTTCTTTGTCTGTTTTCTTTGTGAAGTTCCTCTGGTTGTTTTACAGGCCTTTAGGTGCTCTGTGCTCCAGGGTCATGTCTCTTTTCCTTGTTTGCTCTGACAGAAAGCTATCTTCAGGAACATCTCAGGTTTTCATTTTGCTTTTCCTTGCTATAACTTAAGTCTCTTGTGCAAAAGCAAGAAAGAAATGTGGTTACTGAAACTTTGACAGGTTTTCCCTTTCACCCACAGTGCTTTGAAGGCAAATTGCTTACCAAAAATGTGCTTGGATAAGTGAAGGATATGCAAGAAACTGAAAGAGAGATCCCAGGGTATCATGTGGCCTGTTGAGGACAGTGGTTCTTTGCAGTTATCTTTGGAGCAGGTGAGTAACAGGGCCCTGTCTCAGCCAGCAGGATAACACCAGGATGACTGTGCTTTGTATAACCAGTGCAGGCATGCAGCTTGGCAGCCTGTTAGCAATGTTTTGAATAATTTTGAAAAGCTCCTCCTGCATTATTTAGTGAGTGAATTTTTTAAGACAGAGCCTTTAGCTCCTGAGAGAGAAGGAAGAGCCTGGGAGAGATGCTGGTGTAAATCTGTTCTTGCCAGTACCCGGTGGGAGCTCCTGCTGCTGGATTCCCCGCCAGGAATGAAGATCCAGCTGTTTGGGCATGGTGCTGCAGCACTGTGGGAGCTTGGGCTGCCCTGGGCTGTGTTGCAGAGCACAGAGCAGTGAAGCTGAGGAGGAGGAGGAGGAGGAGTTCTAGTAAGAGAATAGAGCTACAATCCAATGCCTCAGAAAGCTGTGCGCAGCGCTTGGCAGAGCAGAGGATTCTGAGGGCTCTAACACGGAAAACACCACACCCGGAGCAGGGCTTGTGTCAGCCCCTGGGCCAAGGGAGTGAGGCAGGCTTCCTGGGAGCAGCTGGCTGAGCAGCAGCCTGAGCTAGCTGTAGGATGTTTTAAGTGAGGGAATGGAGCTAACTCCCAGGGAAAGTGAAGGCAGGGGTGACTTTCGGCAGGAGCTGAGGGCAGTGACCCCTTCTGCAGATGAGTTCCCTGGTCTCTGGTTAGGCTTAATTTGTGCAATCTGTCCTTACAACTCACTCAGTGAAGAATTCAAACTGAGAAGCCATACAAAAAAATGTGCAAAAGTGAGATAAAAGGTCCAATAATTTTCCTGGATTTTCCTGTACTTGAGAAGCATAAGAACTTAGAGGAACATTTTTCAGTGTTATTCTTTGTTAAATCCACTGGGTGTATCTGGCACACCCCCTATCCAAAAGCACCAAAACAAGTGACTTCAGGCATGACTTCCTATGAGTATTTCGTGGTAAACATGGGCAGCCCTTTGAAATGCTGATTTTGGAAGTACATATTACCATTCCAGAACAGAGCAGGATTTTTCAGAGAGAAGAAAGAAGAACTCATATCAGAGCAACCCACAGCCTGGCAGTCGAGTCAGTGGGAATGGAACTGGACCCTTGTTCTCTGTGCTTTAGTCCTGGAAATTAAACTGACAGTCTGTTTTCCCATATTGTTGAGGCTGATTGCTACTTTGGGGGGGGATACATGAAGCTTGACTCAGGAGTCAGCCTCATCTTATGCTAGTTTACAATTGTTGTCAGATGAGTTATGATATTTGAGATGAGCTGTTGTAAAAACATATGTATGTTCTTAGCTGGCAACAAATTTTAGGATTTTAATGATGCTTAAGACAGCTCCAGCATAGAGAAGCCACCCTATTAAAACAGTAAATCAAGCTCTGCAAGCATGATAGCTGAATTAGAGTTTGAGCTATTCGCACATCTTTGCATTCTGCTTTGTTGCTGATGTGTACACCCACAGACATATAAACTATTTGCAGTTATACTTTTGCAATTCAGTGTGTTGCTTACAGCAACAATACATTTTAAGCAAACAGCACAATATTGGATCAGGTATCACCAATAAAGCTAGTTTTGCTTCATAAAATCCTCCTCAGTAGATTCCTTCTTTTCCAAACGGAGTACCTTATAAGCCAATTGGAAGAAGCATCTTGTAGAAAGACTGAATAAATACCTGAATAGTGGCAAAATATGTTTCCCATTTACCACTGTCTTATATAGATCATGGGCTGGGGAGGGAGGTCAAGTAGTAGGGGGTAAAAACTCTTTTTCCTGTTTCTACACTGAATGGTTGTGGCAGTATCCATATCTTAATAAACTGGTCAAAGGAGAAATCTCAGGTACTGTAGCATGAGAAGGCATCTTGAACTATGCTCAACCTTAAATTCTTCTTTTATGGAATATGAATATTAAACATCAAGCCTAGATTATTCTGACAGATGAGGTTTAACTTATGGGCCTCTGCTCTCTGTGTCAGAGATCTAAACCCATTTTATCTCTGGCTTCAGAACAAGCTCAGTAGCTACTTCTCCTCCACTTGCAGCTTCTAATATTCTCTCTGCATCTTTGACTACAGGTAAACAAAATCCTTCCATCTTTTGCCTTTCAACTACACAAGGCAACACTGCTTAAAATTCTGGTCTTTCATATTCCATGAGCCCCTGGGAAGTCAATAAATGTCAAAGAAATATTGGATTATTTATGCATTTATTAGGTCTATGCTATATTTCTGAGAAGGCCTTGTGGCATTTGGTCATCACACTCTTAGAAGACATATCACAGGGTAACTGAACTGGACATATATAAAAAAAATTTAGATGTTTCCCACACTACAATGAATCTGTATTGTTCTTGAGACATTACTGCTTAAAAAAGAACTTCCCTTCTCATTATATCTGTTGCCAAATGACTTTCTCAGTTCTTTTTTTTTTTTTTTTTTGTGTGTGCTCTTTTAAAGGATTCATAAGCAAATTTTGGTGCAAGAAGGAGCCACGCTGGTCTTAGAATTTGTTCATTTCACATAATAATTTTTCTCTGAATCAGTTTCAAGTCATGAGCGGTCTCTCATAGCAAAGGCAAAAAAGAAGAATCTCATCAGGATGATGCTTAAACCCTTTGATAGGATTCAGGTAAAGATTTATTGCTCTAGCACTTGTGGTAGCACCTTTCTGGCTGCACATTTCATGCCCTGTGATGAATTGCCATTTCCCCTTATACAGTTTTACCAGGCATACTCTGGCACTCAGCTTTGGCTAGTTAAAGATAGTCTCTCTAAAAAAAGCAGCCACTCTCCAAAGCTTTGCACTGAGCAGAAAGATGTGAGTCACACATGCTCATGCTGGACTTGAGAAGATTGGCCAAGCACACTGTTGGCTAATTCTTTTCCTTTAATGAAAAGCTGATATGTGATTGTTATTATCCCAGCAGGAGAGACTGCTCTCTAAGTCTTATCTACATTCCATAAACATCCAATATGTGGCTTATCATCCATAAAGGGACAAAATGTTATGCCTTATGCCTGGATTCAAACCAGTAGTTCACGGGCATTCGAATACTTCAAATGCGTTGTGCTCAGACTACTGAACCATGTCTTCTGAAATCCATCATCTGCTGCAGTGTGATAGTTAAAGCTGGTAAACTGGTAATGCTTATTTAATGAATTCTAATAACTTGTTTTTATGAGTAATCTGTCAGGAGGCCCCATTCCCTTTATGCATTTGTCCATCGATCTGTTTACGTGAACAGCTTTCGCTCTGTTATTTACAAATTACTCTCAGATTGTGTTGTTCTCCATTTAGAAAGTGCTGACAGTTCAGTGGACAAGATGATGTTTTTGATCAGATAATCGATGTCCAGATCATTTATGTCTTACAGGAAGTAAATCAGAGGCCTTTCAAAAGGTTCCCATTGATATTACTGGCCACTGGCATGTGTGGTGACATGGTTTTTCTCCCAAATCACCCATGTACACAAATACATAATTTATGACAATTTTTAAAATAATAGGAAAAACTGACATTGTGCTAAAATAGAGCAAATATCAGCTAATGTTTTATTGTTTTTTGGTATTGTCTTTAAGCCTTCTGGATGTGTGTTGGTTACTTTGTAGGCCAGACAGGGACACAAGGACAGATTGCCCAGGTGATTCTTCAATAAGGCAATAAGTGTAAGTTACATCTGGGGCAGCAAGGAAGAGAAATGTAAAGGGGAATAAAGGTTACCTCCAAGATATTAAACACAGGCAGATCCACATCTTGATGGCATACTCACTTGGATGGAAACACATTCACCTAAGTGTGCATAAAATATTATTACTTTTTTAATGGATCAATTTAGCAGTAAGCCCAAGAATTCCAAGGTCAATTATTTGTATTTTTCATTACTGTAGATAATAAATAATATGGCTGCCAATGTCATTGGGGTACCATTTTACTGAGAGTGAAGGTGGAGTGCTGTAGGACCTGCAAGATGATGATAATTTCTGGCAACGCAAGACTGCAGTCAACTGGGAAAGTTTATTACTGACAGAATTTTTACTATGCTGGCTCTAAGTTTATTAAGCAGTATACTGCATAATTTCTGTCAGCATATTGTGTCATTTTCTGAGCAATATAATGATATTGCTTTGAACTTCTAAGTGCCTTCCATTTCGGTAGCTTCCTAAAAAGTTATACCCATCTTAATTGCCATGGCACCTCAGAGAGGCAAAGAAATATTTTCTTCCTTCTGGGAGATCAATACTACTTTTAGCAGTGAAAGTGAAGTGAAATGAAAGGCTCAAAATCAAGGTAAAGGTTTGTCAGAACTGGGCTTGCAAAGGAAACAGCATCTTGTGTCTTAGCTGTAGGATTGACAGGTCTAAAAGCAGCTGTCTTGGCCACAGACTTTGTGCACAACACTTAAGTAAATTCCTTTTGCTTCCCTTCTGCAGATGTGACTGTATTTCCTGCTCCTAGTCTTGGCTTTTGTAGGAATGGGCTCTTTGGAGCAGTGTGCTTTCTGGAGTGCGCTTTGCTCAGTGAAATGGCTGGGTTCTTTGAACACTAATCACAAAAACCAATTCCCCCCACTCCAGAATAGCAATGCATAATTTACAGGAGTGCCATTTTCCCTTGGACAGTGATAGAATGGCTTCCCTTGTATAGTGCAGCACAAGCACAGTTTCTCCTGGGACAGCTGGTTGAGTCACCTGAGGGAAAGAGCAGGTTTGGCTATCAGAACATGCCAGAGCCTTTGGCTATCAGAACATGCCAGAGCACCACCACTTGGGCACACCAGGTCATCAGTGTTCATAACCTGGCCAGAACTCAGACAGGAAGCCTCTGAGGGAAACCCAGGATGCTGCAGGCCATGAGTGGGAGATTTCTCTCACTGGGCTATGTACCAGCCAAAGGTACAGAGAAATGTTAGGATGCAAGGTGCCTCCTCAATAACTGTCTGTCAGATTTGGTGTTAGATAAGTCCTCATGATTTGTAGGACTTGATTAATCAATGCCAAGTTTTGCAAGACTCACGCTCTGAGCCCTGTAACCTGTAATGTTCACTGAGCTCTGTTTATGTGCTTTGATTTGTGATCATGGGTACAGAATCTTCTTCTTCATCGTTATCTCTGTGGTGTGGCTGTGTTCCAGCAATGGGTGTGGTGAGCAGGGCCTCCTTCATACAGGGTAGTGGGATTGCAAGTTTGATATGCACTAAATTCTTTATGAGCTTCATTTCAAACCCACCAACTTTAGAGAAAAATCTCACTTTCTCTAAATGGCAGAGCAGGGGATTCAGGACAGAGGGAGAAAAATAATATCTACCTTCTCTATCCTTCTTGTCCTTTTGCTACAGAACCTTTGAGTCTATTATTAAGTCAGGATTGTGAGGATGACCTGCAGAATCAGGTTTCTCCTCTTTTTCATATCTTTATCTGAGGGCAGAAATGAAAGGTTTTTATCAGGAAAAAAAGTAACATTTCCCCTAATTATTTTTTCCATCCCTGTCAATGCTGGGAACATTAGGATTAGGTTTTCTGGTTTGGCTGGAGATTTCCTTCAAGAAAAGAGGTAAGGAAGGGAGGAGCAGGGCTCTAGTGGTTCTAGAAAAGTAATAATTTAAGAAGTCTGGTTTTCTAATGAAGCTTTCTTAATTTTCAGGATTTCTGCATCAAGACACTTTCTCAAGAGGGTTTTTGGCCTCTCTCTTACAGGAACTGAGCAGTAGTTGCTGTTCTGCTCTGTGATATCAGAGTTATAGGGAAATCTTGAGAACTTTAAAAACTTGGTCAGATTTGATTCAGGAGATATTTGTAGGATTAATTAAATGTATAGATTGAGCATCCACAACTCATGGATTTGAGGAAGACATTTGGGATAAACAGCACCTCAGTCCTTGTCAGATTGTAGCAACTATATTTCATCAGACTGATGCCTTGCATTTTTGTCTCCCTTAGCTTTTCTATTCTGTCTATTTATCTATTTTTATTCCAAAGAGGATTATTGCAAAACCTGTAGGAATTTTTTTTTCTTTACTTTTGATAAATCTTGTAAAAGCAGCATGTCTGTTTTATATTGACGCAGAAGAGAGGGGAAAAAGTCACTGTGACTTGGTGTTTACCCATCAAAACAAGGAAAAGAAGTAAATCCCAGGGAGAGATATTCCCTTCAATAGTCCTGCTTTTTACAGAAGACAGAATTCAGCAGCCTTGCAAAGGGGGAAATACTCTTGGCTGATCACAAGTGGAAAAAGTGAGAAAAGGAGATTAAAATTGAGGCTAAAACACCCACATTGATGAGAAATAGGTTAAGTAGTGCTCTGCTTTTCAATTATATTCGAGCAGTAGGTACTGAAGCCTGCTCATTAGCTGAGGCTATAAAATGCCACATTTATTGTGTCATCTTTCTTTCAAATATTTGCCTGATGGGCTTGTGAAACGTTTAGCTCTCTGCCTGAAATTCCCACTGGCTGTCCCAAGGAAAGCTTCTCTTCCCAGCTTTATACTCAGAAATGTCAAATCCACACCTGCCAGCTCTCCCTCTATTCAAACAGGGCTCAGTAGTAACCTTTCCTTTTTCACATACTCCTTGTGAAGAGAAACATCGTGTCCTACTCACTCTCCTGCTGACCATCAAACCTGAGCTGTCTCTGTGGGTTCACTGTCAGACAGCCCTCTGGGTCACTCTGTCCTGCTGTCTCACTCCCCACTGAACTCTCCAGCCCCCTGAAGCGATTATTGACTCAGTTTTTCTCCACAAAATGAGCATGTGTGAGCTCTGTTTTATTTCAGGGCCTATTAATAAAGCTATTGCTTTATTAATCAAACAGGAACTATTTGCCTTATATTTAGTACCTGTGTAAGTCAATCATGATCAGCCTTCCATCACCTTTCTTGCCCCAAAGTATGCTCAAAGTGTCACATTTTGCTTTGCTAGTCACAAGGTATCAGAAATTCTCATCCTGGTACTTGGGGGCTCAAAACAAGTAAACCTCCTTACTGGTCTCTGCCTCTCTCCCTTTTACAGGTATGGATCCTTTCTTTGATGTCAAGGTTGTCCCGGGGGATTGATATTTAATTCAGCTGTTGAGATGTAAGGATTTAACTGTTGTTGCTTTTTGTAAGCATTCCCTTGGACTTTCTAAGAGTTTCCATTCAAATGACAATGTGTTTCCACAACAATCTGCATGACATGCTAACTGCTATGCAGCATATGTGTACTGTGTCTTCAGTATATTCCCAGCTCTATTAAGAAATAGTAATCAGTTTCATAGTAAAGATACATGTTCTTTCTGCTGATATTTTCACTTGCTGTGTGCTATAGACTATCAAAATATTATCCTTTAGGCTGTAACTGGTGACTTCTGTTTGCTGGATAATAACTGACTGAATTCAGACAACCCAATGAAGTAAAAAGCAAAGAGCTGTGAGCATTGCATTGCCTCCTTTGTGTGTTACTTGATGGTTTCCTGGTCTGATAATTATCTAATGCAGTAATAGAGAAAAGGTCAGAGTTATTGTGAGGCTGCTTCTGAACGTAATTTTTCAGCTCAGTTTTGGCATGTCATGTGTATAATCTGCCAGTGATGAATATTTGCATTTCATTGCCGTGATTTAGGAGTGGTTTTTTTTGCCTGTGCTTCAAATTGCTTTCAGTGCTCTCTGCAAAATGTGCTTTGCAGCAATGCAATGTACTTTCTGAGCTCATTTTAGAAATCTGATTTTGTCCTTCCCCTTCACTTCTGATGTCAGTCTGGTGCAGGGGCAGCACGAAGGAGGTTGGAGAGTAGGAAGGGAGTATGTAGAAGATTTGTAACTTAATAAGAATAAAGATTATAATTTGGTTTATAATATCATCTAAAAAATTTACTTCTCTGCAGAGATTAATGTTCTGAGGTTTTTTTAACCTGTGGGCTTGTACATGCTCACAGTGACTTACTATTATTATTAAATCTAAAGCAAGGAGGGAAGCACTGGGGAGGAAACACAGCCTTTCCCTGACTTCTCCAGATCCCTGCAGATACAAAGAAGCTTGTAAGAGAGACAGCACATGGCATGAGAGGTGCTCAGAGGTGTTTGTTTTGATGGTGCTTTCAGTGTTTTTGTCTCAGAAGCAGTGTTGGTATGCAGGGCAAACCATACCTCTGGTTTCACTCATCTTGCCTGAGAGCCAGTTCAGTGCCTTGTGGGGAAAGGTTTAGAATAGTGGAGGTGGTAACAGCTTTTGTAATTTAAAGATAGGGTTTAAATGTATCTGCAGGGACATCTGGATGCCAGGCATGTGCCACTTTGGATTCAGGCAATGGACTCATTTCCAGAGAGGTGAGCACACACATAGGGCTTTGAAGACATTGAGTGCTTTAGGGGGTTTCATCTTCTTGCAAACATATCTTACATCATCTGTCTAGAGTGTGGGCACCATTGGTCCCATAATTCAGGAATTTGGAGCCTTAAGCCTGACAGTATTTAAGAGACATTTGGAAAATGCCCTTAATAATTTACTTTAAATTTTGATCAGCTCTGAATTGGTTTGAGAGTTGGACTAAATGATTATTATAGGTAGCTTCCAAATAAAATATTCTATTATAATCTGAGCTCCCTTCCAATGGAAATATTCTATTCTATTCTATTCTATTCTATTCTATTCTATTCTATTCTGTCTCTGTGGCTCTAAGTAAAATATCTCATCGTTTTTTTCTTATATAGAGAGATCTCATGTGGCTGTGTCACCTTCAGATAAATTGTTTTATGTACTAGTTCAAGAAAAGTGTCCAGAGAGGTTTTTAATGCATCCTTATATCTATTGACAGCTGAAACTGTTCCCATCCTTAAAATCTGCTGTCCAAGTAGGAAATTCAGTCTTTTTTGAGAGCTGTTCTCTTTCTTCAGTTTGGAGTGTTTGGTCATCACAGTCCTAACTGAAGAAGTAAGAGATCTTCTGCTTATTATTAGTGTAAATTGCATGTTTGCAAAGAAATATGTGAATGTAATTGAAAAGCAGTGAGAATAATCAAAAGCCTGGAGAAACATGGGTTGTCAGAAAAAAAAATAATTAATGTGTGTCTGTTTGATCTTCTAATATGTAGAAAAGGCTGCTGCAAAAGGAAGGCAATAATTCATTTTCCATGCCCAGGGCACAAGTAATTATGGCTTTAAACTGCAATTCTGAATCTCTCTGAGCATTCTCCATTGGCTTGTATTTCTTTCAGGTGACTGCTTACTCACCCACCTGGCATTCTCACAAAATGTGCTCCAGTGACAGCTACACAGCGTGACTGCACCCATGAACTCTGTGTGACTCAGGCTGCTGTGGGGCAGCGCTCTGAGCCAAGTGCAGGTGGGGCAGAACTCCAGTGTGGGATGAGCAGGGAGCCCAAGAGCAGAGTGCAGGGAGGACTTTGGGTCTGGGACTCCCTCGTGAGGCTGATACAGGAGAGGGCCAAATGGGAGCCTGCAAATGAAATCACCTTTCAGGGTTCTCTCCCCTCTGAAAGCTTGGCTTCAGCATCTTTCTCATTCCCTCTTGGTGACCTCTCTGATAACCATCATATGGCCCAGCCCAAATCCCAAAACCTGTACCCCTGTTCAGTGGTCTGTAATGGGTTAGAAGGCAATTCCTCTCTGCCCTGATAATTAGTCATATAATTGTTATCTGTGACTGAGGGAAACTTTATACTGTTTTTTAATCTGTTGGACATCCTACCTGGAAGGAGGAGTAATTTTTCAGCTGCAGGAAAACCGTGAAAAGGAAATATTTTGCTGCTATTTGACTGATTTTCACACTGATAAATGGAAACAATCAATGGAAGTTACCAGCCTGGGAACATCTATCTTCCCCTTTTCCCATGTGAAAATCCCCAGTCAACTATGAGATCAACTTTATTGGGAAACTGAACTAGAATCCAGATATCAGCACTGATAGGGTGCTTTACTTCACACTGCTTACAAGAGTTGTAATCAGAGCTGTCTGGATAACAGTGATACCAGTTTAAGCCTTTGAGGACCTTCTCAGTGTGACAAATCACCCGCTGATTTGTGTAGTCACATCTGCCATACCTGCAATCCAGATTTTGAATCTTTTTCTTTTCCACTCAAAAAGGTGGAATTAATTTTGGTTGTGTATTTAGTGGTCTTGCTTGGGGCTACTTCACATTCACCTGGTAACCTTTAGCAACAAAATCTATGAAGGAAAGGGAACTAAAGATGTGTGGTAGCTTCTTTTAGTAATGTCGTCCCTAAAACATGGTGTCTTCCATAACAATGATTCCATCTGCCATATGGAAAATAATCTCTTAGGCTGAATTTCCCTTGTAAGGATGATCCAGATGTAGGTAGCACTTCCTTGGCAGAGGATTTGGCTCACATTGCATTTCCTCTCCATTCCAGTCCCTGGATCTATCCCCATATGGATCACATTCCGGCATGTCTGGCACTGTGTATGTCTGCTGCTCTCCTTTCTCAGTCAAAAGACTGGAGGAAGAGGGGTGTCTGTTCTAAATTATAATTCTTTTTGCTTTATTCTTGAGCTAAAAAGGAGATTGTTGAGAATCCAGCAGGAACTGAAAACTGTTTTTGAGATGGAGAAGAATACCCAGGAATAACTTAAAGTATAAGGAACTAGGCAAGAGTCTCAGCTCCTTTGTCACACAGGAGGTAGTCAAATTTTTGAACTCACTGTTAGCACTGAGAAGCTGTGTTTGTTGTTGCTATGCTATTATATAGATTATGCAGCTCACCAAACTGTGATTGTTGTTGGTTTTGTGCTGTGAGTAACCAAGAGCTTGGTGCAGCCCAGTTGCCCACAGCCTTTAGGCACAGTTATGGGTGAGGTAGAAGAGAGCATTGCTGAAGAATTCTGAAAAGTAGCCCCGTGGAAATGCAGGCTGAGACTGACTACAGGCCAGTGCTCTGCAGCCAGTGATTCCACTGGAGCCTCTCACTGAGAGATCAGGCTCCAGGCTCAGCTGGAGCAGATCCGAGTTCTGCACACAGGGACCAGGGAAATCAGATGGGCATTCATGCATTCACCATATCCACAGAATCTTACAAGCCCAGCTTTACAGAATTTGCATATAGCTGATGGGGAATTTGAAGCTTAAACCCAGAAGGATGGTGGGGAAAAGCCCCTTACTAACATACAATAATAGCTTTCTAACCCTATGTCTGCTAGCACAATTGTTTCCCTTCTCTCTCCTGCCTATTTTTTTTTTTTTTATTGTTGGAGGGAAATGGCTCATTTTTCAGTTTGATGGTAAATAAAGCTGATGAATGAAGCCAGGATGTTTTTAGACAAAGTAAAAAACAATGTAATAAGAATGGTCCACACAACTTTGGTTACTGTAATTCAGAGTCCTGCAGCATGTAAAGAAATTAATTTTGAGAAGTCCTCTGCAAACAGACAGACCTGCCACAAGGCTAATCCAGAATCTGCACCAGTTTTGCTAGATTTACAACAGTTTTCTTATCTTTTTCTGATTCATTTTTTCCTGTTTTGCATTTGGAATTAGTCTGTGCTGATGCAGAAAGCACCAAACTGCTGCAAATGGATCCTGATATTTTCATTCTGAGCAGAGGCAGTGAAAGGGGGAAGTCTCATGTAACTGAAGGTCCAGAAAATGCCTCAAAGCCCAGAGACAGACATGAGTAGCCATACATACTCACACTGGGCACCACCCTGACATGAGGGAAAGCCCTGCAAAGAATTACTGTGATGCTTTTGCCACAGTAAGAAGGACTGAAAAACTTTCATCGGAGACTTCATGGTCTCTGCTTTCAGGCACAGCTCTAGGTATTGGGGAAATGTGTGTCTCTGCATGCTGCAGGGCTTTAGGAGGTTTAGTGGCTGTGAAGCCATGAGAAACAGCACCTTGACTCTGGCACTGCTCTTCCCTCCCCGTATGCTCTGCTTAAACTGGAAAGCAACTGACAATCAAACCCAGTCTTATAAAATCCTGAAAATTCCCACACAGATACTGAAAGAAAGAGAACCTCTGTTTTGCATAAAGTAGCCTTAGAGGATCACAGCCCATTTTAGCATTTGGTTTACTCTTTTTACATCAGTAAAATTGTCCTTGACTATTTGGTGTTTGGATGTACTGAGTCCAAATGAGAATGTACTCTTGGCAACACTGATAAGTAACTAACTTAATTGCATTTTATACATTTACTTCAGACCAACATCAGTGAAATAAATGCACAAACAAACCCTTCTGACATGAACATGAGTACAGACCCCTTTGTGATCAGAAAACACCTGCACACCTGTAACAGAAAATGCCTTTTCTCCTGCAAAGGAGCAAGTGCTCCTTTACATTTGCCTAGAGCCATGCAGGCTGTACCAGAGAGGCATAACCATGTTAGACTTTTGGGGTGGTAGAAGTCTTCTGTTGAGTTTCACCTCTGCTCCATCTAATTTTCCTGGTCTTCTGCAACCTGTATTCTGTTTGTAAATAACAGGAAACAATTTGCTGGCTAACATTATGCTGTTTTAAATAGACTTTCAGGTATAGATTTTCCATAAACCTAGAAAGCAGCCCAGCCTATCTGTTAGCTTTTAATTCTGAAATTTATTAGCTCTCCACATCCATTTCAGATACAAGCACAGTCTTAATTGCTCCATTTTTATTCTCACAGAAGATGCAGTAAATCTTAATGGTTGTACTTCAAACATTAAGAAGCAATGTAGTGGTTGTAGGAGAAAAGCATTCAAAATACATTAATAAGTACTTAATAACATTTCATTTTCAAGCTGTTCATCAGGATTTGTTTTGAGTTTGAAAAAGTAAATGTCACAAGAATTCTTTAAAGAGGAATCCAACTGGAACACTTGTTTCCCCCAAAACTTAAGATTTCCTTATAACATTTTCCTAACTCCTCCTCCCCTTCTGAGATTTTTCAGAACTGTGAAAACAATTTTTTTTTTTTTTTTGCTTTAATTATAATGCTTGTTGAGAATGTGTTATTTTGGCTACATTACCAGTTCACATACAGTTTGTTTATAGCTCTCTGCAAACCCATTTTAATAAGGTCAGATTTGCAATTTAAATTAACTTTAATATTTCTTGCAAACTCCAGTTCTGTTTGTTTATGCAAGGGGTAAACATACTGGAAATTTATTGTTTTAAAAATACA
The DNA here is from genome assembly GCF_028551555.1 of Melozone crissalis. Classification (NCBI taxonomy): domain Eukaryota; kingdom Metazoa; phylum Chordata; class Aves; order Passeriformes; family Passerellidae; genus Melozone; species Melozone crissalis. The sequence continues at coordinate 38,994,283 of NW_026535796.1, read as the reverse complement.
TTCCTTTGTTTCATTTTCAAATTGGTACATCAGGTAGTAAACAATCTTGACTTTACATATTTTCTTGTGTGAAAGGAAGAAAACTATTTCTTTTTTCGCAGGAAGAGAAGAAAAGAGTGTGGAAAAGTGAGAAGAAATGAAATCAGTTATTCAAAATGGAAATTTCATCTGAAGAAACAATACACAAGAAGCAATTGATTTTACAAATGAAGTCCTTTTTCCACTTGTAATTTTTTTTCCTAGGGATTGCTTTAAAGATTTTTTAAATCATGTGTACAAACAATTACCTACATATGATTGTCTTTGGACTCTTCACTGGTAATTTTATCCCCATACTGGAACTGAATCTTAAAACGGGGCAGTCGGTCATGACACCATGATACCATTTATTTTTCCTTTCAATTTGATGACCTTTTTATTTCACGAGAAAAATTTCTTTCATCTCTATTTCTATCAACTACAGATCTTTTCAAAGCCTAGCATTTTATCAGCTAATGCTACACTCCTCACAGAAGACACTACTGTGAAGCCTGAACATGAAAAACATTCAGTTTTGCAATTTAAAAGATTTGGAAATGGAGAAATTTTTTTCCAGACATTGATTTGAATATATAATACCCATTGTGGTAGTCTGCCAACAGGAATGTGAACCTTATCAGATGAATTTCTGACAAAAGGTTCCTGAAGCAGTGTGAAATAATTGTATTAATTTTCCACTACCTTTGTTGACCCAGTTAGTGTTTGATTTTGTCTTATTTCTACAAAAGCTATGTAACTGTTTTGTGGATCGTATGTATGGCTTGATTCCTACCACTTTGAGCTAGTGGAGTAACCCTATTATCTCACAAGTTTCAAGTTATTTTATTTTTTGAGTGCTGGAAAAAAAAATGAAACATTCTTGGCTGGGAGAGGGGTTTGCAAGCAGACTCCCAAGTTGTCTGTTTTAGTGTGTTGATGCCTGACACCCAGCTAACCCACCCAGGAGCCAACTCAAGCCAAGAGCCAAAGCTGCTGCAGAATAACTTGTTTCCAGATCCGAAACATATTGTGGGTAGATTTGAAGTGACAGGTGCCAGTGCCCTGGCAATGGCAGGCAGGTGTGACAAGTGTTCCTGTGCTTAGAGGGGTCCTGCCTTTGCTGCAGTCTGTTGATGCAGGGTCACTGAAGTGTTCCCAGCCCTTCTCATCCCTGCACACCCCTGCGAGGTGCTCCCTCCTTTTCTGCTTCCCCCTGAAGGAAGGTGGGGTCACAGCCAGGTCTGGGGCTCAGGAGCTTTTTGATCCTCAGAGACAGCCAGGGGATGTGGAGAGTCTGGTTCAAGCATGGCTTAAAGAAAGAGGCCATGAAGGCATACAACTGAGGGAAAAGTAAAAGGTAGTTGTAAAGCAATTCCCAGGCTTGATTCTATAAACAATTAGACTCTCTCAAGCACCACTTTATAAACAATAAGATTCTCAGACAGTCTTCCCATAACAGGCAAAACACTCTGTCCTTGGGCTCTCTGGGAAAAGATAGCTACTCTGGGAACAGATATGGAGGTTTTGGGAACTTTTCATATCACAGTGAGAACGCTGTCCTGTTTTCAATAAACAAATCATAGGTGTTGTAGAACAAAAGGAGGGGTTAGAGTTTTCTCTGTTAACCTGTCGTGAGCTTGGATTTTGCAATATGCATGAAGTTAATTAACACTGTTATATAAAGTGACTGATTGATCAATAAATCGGAGTTCGATGTTCATCAATCGGATGGGTCGGTCTCCCTTCACTTCAATAAGGGGAAAGGCATGCCCAGGTGAAAGTTTGTGCCTGTGGACATGGATTTGCTGGGGAGAGAGGCTGCTAACCAACCTAGCTAGGAAAAAGGTTGTGTTGCTTGGATATTTCAGAAATTCCAGTTTTATGTCACGGTTTGTTTGTTTGTTTGTTTTATTTGTTTTGTTTGTGGTTTTTTTTTTTTTTTTTTTTTTGCCAGCCTGCTAGCCATTTTTAAAACAGAGATAAACATAGCCTTATTGTGAGGCTAAATGCATAAGGGTGTGAAAAACACAGCAATTTTTCAGGCAAGAGTAGGAAAGAGAAAGCAAAGCTTGGGAAGCTCAAAGGAAGAAATCAGGAGATGCTAAAGGAGGTGACACAGAGGTTATGTTTGGTATTTATTTTCCTTAAAAGTTATTCTGTTTTGTTGTTTTCAAGAAGATAATTTCATCCTGCTTTGAAGAAGTACATCTTGAGATTTTGTCTCTGGCAGCAACAGCAGGAAGAAATAAAGGCACAGATACAGATTTTCAAGGCTGTGATAGCCTTTGCCCTGCTTTGTTCTGATTTGCCTGGAAATGGCTTGGCAGAAACATGGATATTGGTGAGGGCAGAAGTTTTTCTTGTAGCTATTAAAAATGAAGAAATTTGGTCCATGAAAAGACTGAGCAAGAAGTGTTCATCAAAATATCTTTTCTTAAAATGAACTCAGTGAAAAATTGAAGTTCACAAAAAAAATATATCTTTTGACCAACTTCTTTTCTCAAGAAAATTTCTGATGTGAAGTTTGGGTAAGACCTCCACAGAACAGTGAATGACCAATTCTTGACAAAGTAGCCAGCAGCTTGATCCTTAGGACATTGACCTAAACCCTGAATTTTCCACAAATCTATGGAGCTGGAACCATCCTACTTACAGCTGGATGTTCTGAGGAAGTACACACCTTTCAATCAAAAAAGTAAAACCAAGAAAATATAGAATGCAAACCTTCTCCCCTCCTAAAAGAATTAAAAACCCATGTCTTCTCTTGATGTACAAAGAAAATGACTTCTAAAAACCTGGTTGTTTGACATAGAAGAAGTATTGTTTTCTGACCAATCTTAAATATTAGCTGCCTCCAAAGAGTTTCCTTCTACTGTTGCAAGAGAGAAAAATTAGATGCATAGATAAGACTAGTTTTCTATCACTCTGTGTTTCTGACAAAAGTTTATGGGACAAGAAGCTGATTTCTTCTCTTGGACTTCTTCTCTTGAAGAAATATCACTCTTCTGGCTTTCCCATGCTACACCTGGCACATCAGAGCTTGCCATGTATTGCATCTTCTTAGGGTAGCATGGCAATTTTGTTTCTGGTTGAGTCCATTAATTCATTTCATAATTATGCATGCTATTTTTCGTCTCTGCTCCCTGTCTAGCTGTGTATTGCCTAAGGCTACAGCACTGAAGTTTTCACCTGGTGAATTCTAACAGTTTGTTGTTGATATCATTGCAGGATATATGTAATAATTTGCTCAAACTTTGGAGGTTGAAGAGAGAGGTTAATCCCATTTAAAATGTAATATCTGTCAAAGCATTTAAAATCCAATTTAACAGCTCCACAACCTGACTCACTGTGTACACAAATAAGAAAAAAGCTATGCTACACAAGATGTCTTGATGAAACATGACCTACACTCCTCTCCACCCTTAATAAGTCAGTGGGAAGAGATAGGTTTGTCCCTGGGATACTGTTACAGTGTAGACATCATTAAGGAGGTAAAATTGCTTCAAATATTGCTGCTGAAGGTTTCTGCAATGTGGAGAAATAAGAAACGAGTGAAATTACTCCTTGGTCAGGTTAAAAATCAAAAATCCCACAGCACAGAATTTCAATCCACATCCAGACTCTTGAAAAATCTTAGGGCAAAAATGTCCCTTGGGAGCAGTCTGTTTCTGGGTGTGAGAAAACATTTAGGAATAGTTTCCCCATTCTGATACTGGGTTTTTAAAAACGTTAAAATAGTTTTTCTTTTCTGGGTTTCATTTCCCACAGCCTGACCTTCACATAATAGCAGGATGGTCGGGATTGGAAGTGACCTCTGGAGATCACCTGCTCCAACCCCCATGCTAAGGCAGGTTCACCTATAGCAGGTTGCACAGGACTGTGCCCAGACAGGATTTGAATGTGTCTGTAGAAGGAGACTCCACAGCCTCCCTGGGCTACCTGTCCCAGTCAGAAATGTTTGCTGTTTAGATACCCCCACACACTAAAGATGTTTTTCCTCATATTTAGATAGGAATTCTTGTGCCCCTGTTTGCGCCCATCGCTCCCTGTCCTGCCACTGGGCATCACTGAAAGGAGTCTGACCCCATCTGCTGGACATCTCCCTCTAAGATATTTGTAAGCATTCCTAAGGTCCCCTCTCAGTCATCCCTCAATCTGAACAGGCCCAACTCTCTCAGCCACTCTTCGTAATTGAGAAACTCCAGTTCCTTGATCATGTTTGTGCCCTTCTGCTGGCCCTCCTCCTGCAGTTCCTTGTCCTGTACTGAGGAGCCCAAACTGGGCACAGCACTGCAGCTGTGGCCTCACCAATGCAGAGCAGAGGGGCAGGACCACATCCCTCACACAGCCACACTTTCCCAATGCATCCCAGGATACCACTGGGTTCTTTGCCACAAGGACACACTCATGGCTCGTGGTTATCTTGTCCAAAACCAAATTGTCTTTGCTTGTCTCTCATCTATGCTGTCAAGAAGGAGAGCTGAGGCTGATTGGAAACAAAATTATTTTGGTGGATTCTCTTGGGAAAATCATGCTGTGGCTATATGGTACATATATGGTGCACTTCTTCCTCCTGGATTACTAGTTGAGGACCAAGACTTTCCATGATTTCATTTGCCCTGTTTAGATTTTGATGCTTTGTTTACGTTAAAATATCTTGTTTATATTAACTTCTGAGTCTGTTGATGACTTTAATCTGAACTTGGAATTAAATTAGTTTGGAGGATCATATTTTCAAAATTAAATGTGCTGGAAAAATTTCAAGAGTGTGTTCCTCCCTTGACTCAGAGAGATGAACTATCATCACATGCCAGTGAGAATTCTCAATGGCTATGTCTATTACATCTTCTTTTCTTTTGCTAATAAATTGAACACTCAGGAATGGCTACTGTTGAGGGCAAAGTGCCAATCTTGATCAGCCAGTAAAGCCATTCACCTGAGGAAATGTCATATTTCAATGAAGATAATAATCCATCTGTTTGGTTATTCATTATTGCTCATATTTTTTCATCTCACTTCTCACAAAGGGTGAAGGATGTAGGCTTTTTAATGCATTTGCTGCTGCTTCTTCTCCCCATCCACTAATATATTACTAGTCCTATTTCTTTCTATGTGATTCTTCTGCCTTATGAGATAGGAAGACTGATTGATATTGGTTGGCTGTATAACAGCAGCAGAAGTTACACAAAGAAAACATCTTTGTTGTTTGACTGTACAATGTCCCAGTGAAAAAAACATGAGTTTTCCACATTTTGAAATGTACAGTGCAACCATATTTAATTATCCCTAAGGAGATAATGATCAGGCTGAGGAATGAAAGGAGAGGAAACAAGTGGTCGTGACCTCTGCAATAGCTGTGGAGCAGGAGCAGGGGTTGATGTCAGCCACCTCTTCTTGCACTGACATGCAGACTCCAAACCCTACTTGCAAGTAGAAAGTAGAATTTATGGAATTTTTAAATTTCTGTCAGGTTGGAGCCTCTTATTATCTTAGGCCTGTGTCCCAGTGACGAGAGCACTAAGTGTAGAGTAAGGAATTTGGTATTGTATTCTTGGCTCTGCCAGTGACTTGCTACGTCACCTTACTTGATTTGTTTAAACTCTATGTCTTAAATTGTCTTCAAAATGAAGATAATTTTACCCACTTTGCATGGATGTTGAGACTTATGTCTTTTTTTTTTTTTTTTAAATGACAGTACTGTGTGATCTCTAATGACCAGGTTGCTTGTCATTATGCTCTTGGACTCTGTTTCATGAGTCTGCAGTCATGAAAACTATTGTATTTAGTCTTAAACTGGTGGATATTCTGGCCTTCCCTTCCCAGGGACATTTATTCACTTGCTATTCACCCCCCTGTCACAGTGCTGCAGCAGTACACAGTGATCAGTCACTGCAATGTACCCCATGCCAGCTCCAAGGGACCTGAGCCAACAGCACTCACAATAAGTGAGTTTCTTAATGTAACACACGACTGATAAGAAGAGAAAGATAAATGAAGCCCATAATTCATTCACTGTTTGCACTTCCTGGTACTGAGACATATCAAGTTGCTGAGTAGGATTTTAAATGCAACCCCCCCCCCCCCCTTGCTATTTGTCATTAACCATCCTCCCCCCATCCCCAACAACTTACATAAAATGAAGTGAAAGCAACCTTTAAAAATGAAGTTTAACCAAGCACTACGGTTAAATGAGATCACTTTCCTTTTAGGTTTGTTATTTTCAATCAGACCTTATATAATGAGAATTGAAATTAAATGAAAAAAATTTCCGGTGCAGTAAAAAAATAAATGTAAAATGCTGTTAATGCTCTTTCACTACATGGCGGCTATCACCATAGCTGTCATTGAGGTTGCTAGAAAACTGATTAGATGAAGCATTGTATCCAGAAGGCCTATGCACACGTTAATGGATTCTTGTGCACTCTGTGGTTTACCAATTAAAATTCACCTAAGTACTGTGGATCTGAAAGTCTGATAGAAGCACAGAATTTATTGATTTCCTGTTTCAACCTAGGTTGTCTACCATGACACAGAGCAGAGGGAAAAGCTGAGTTACAGGTGACTTGGAAAACTGGTGATGGGACAGAAAGTAATTGAGTAAGATGCAACTACGCATAGAGAAAGATGAGTGGGGAAAAGGGCAATATGTTGAGAGATGTTTCCACTGTCTTCTACAAACCTTTTTAAAACTATTGGCCTCATTCTTCTACTCTAATGCAGAATGCAGCCCTTGTGAGGGAAAGAAGACAGACAGGCACTGATTTGTTCTCTCTGGTCAGCAGTGACAGGACCCAAGGGACTCGCCTGCAGTGGCGTCAGGGGAGGTTTAGGTTGGATGTTAGAAAAAAGTTTTTCACCCAGAAGGTGTTTGGGCCCTGGAACAGCTTCCCCAGGACAGTGGTCACATCACCAGCCTGACAGAGTTCCAGAAGCATTTGGACAGTGCTCTTGGGCACATGGTGTGACTCCTGGGGATGGTCCTGTGCATGGCCAAGAGTTGGACTCCATGATCCTTGAGGGTCCCTTCCAGCTCAGCTGAACCTCTGAATCTGTGATTCTTATATTAATTTAAGAAATATGCCATTGTTTGACTTCACAGATAAGACATTTTTGGGAACCTTGTGTTATTTAATAAATCCATGAACAGTGTGAGAGATTTGCCTGACTTCAGAAGAAGTGCCCTTGCTCTGCCTATGATATCATGAGGTAGGAACAAACATTATACATTGCCCACTAAGCTTCAGGCATCTGGGAAATTTCATGTAGCAGATTATTTTTCATTTACACTGTCATGTATATAGTACGATACTATAGGTACTGATTTATGAATACTGAGGCTTAGAGTTGGGAGAGATACTTTATAAGGTGAACAAAATTTTAAAAATTCAGGACATTTTTACTCCTGCCCATAGACATATTCTTTTATGGAGTTTTTCTGTAGGATTGTGTTGAAGTATTTTGCATAACAGAACCTGATAACTGGTCTTAATGCAGCACCATAAGAGAGAAGACAGAGGTTGATTAAACTTCATTTTTATGTAAAATCAGTAAGTTTTTAAAGCCAGGATCATCAAATCTGATTTACAGCGGGCCATCAAATTTTATTCAGTAATTTCTTTTTTAAAGGCTGATACTTACATTTAAACTACAGACAGTCTAAATTTAAAGCAAACACATGATGGAGATGCTGATACTGAAGGTATTTCAGCATCCCAGTTGAAGCAGCTCTGTTGAGAACAGTGTGGTTTGATGGGGTCATGACTGATCCAGCCTGTTAGAGAAGGCCTTGGGTTAGCAGTGGCCACCCTGATTGATGCAAGGCTGACATTTATACGTGTGTTTGTGGGCTCACTGTGACCCCACTTTGCTGCCAGCCAAACATATTCTCCATTTACTGAACTCCTGGAGCTGAAGGTGCTGCACTTAGCTACAGAGCTGATGAATATTCATGTAGGAATGCACAAAGCAAGGTGGGTCAAAAATGTCAAAGGTCTTTCTAAAAGGTAAACCTTCTTCCTACAAGAGATTTCTATCAGCAAATTAGTGTATTTAGCGTTAATTTTGTGTTTAAATCTGTCTTCACAAGCTGTTTCTTTTAAGGGTCTCGCTGTGTGTATTAATAGTTTTCTTAGGACAGTTGACCCACTGTTGGCATAGTTCTGAAGGTGTCAGTGTTTACACCTTCATGTTATCCAAATCAAACTTAGGTAGGGATTGAAAGATTGCTTTGGGAAGAGGGATGATTTTTTACCAAAAATCCCACAGTATCCCATATCCCTTTGTAGCTCATACAAAGTCTTGCTGGTTAAGATGTAGCTCAGGCTATAAGTATTTATTAATTTTTTATAGCTGGTTTTTATGACTGCTAGTTTCTCTCTGATATTTAGGATCTTCACATACCAGCTACTTTAATTGTGATCTGCAGTGGTTCACTTGATTGAGTGCATATACCAAGCTATGTCAAAACACTTTTATTTATCATATTACTTATTGTATGTGTTTGTTGGGAAGAAGAAGGAACTCTTTCTCCCTGCTTTTTCTTCTGAAGTATGGTAAACACAGAGTTCTCCTACCAACTGTTTAATTTCTCTCATCATTATTTCCTGGCAGGATAAACTTGTGCTTTGAGAACCAGGCTGACAAATAAGTGCAGTAACTAGGAAGGCACTGAGGAAGTTCACTGTTACCATTATGTGACATTAAGAATGTTTGAAAGCTCCTGGAGATACTTTGTGTAGAATTCTCACTTTCCATTTGCAAAAATGCAACAGATTGTCAAATCTAGAAGAGATTGCCTGCTAGGAACTCAGAGAAATTAGAACTCCCAAATTTTTCCCTATTTAGTATAGGAAGCATCTGTGCATGTGTTCATATGCCAGGTACAGTTTTGATGGCTGCATTATATGTGTAAGGGCCTTCTACCCCCTCCACTGCTTTTTTTCCTCCAGTAAATTTGGCTAGTATGGTCATGACAAAATAGGGTATAATTCTGAAATGCTGATTTTTTTTTTGTTTCCATCTGTTCAGATATTCCTAGGCACCTAATATGTGTTTTGATTATCTGAATTTCAAATTGAGGACCTAGATTAATTGTAATGCCTATCTTGTTATAGACAAAAAGCTCGTTGCCTTCTCGAGCAGTGTATTTTACATGAGTGAAGGTGAGAAGAAGACAGGTTTTCTAAATCTAGTCAGAAATGTTTGCTGTTTGGACACTGATTAGATGCTTTCAGTGAGTGAAACACAAGGAATTAGTGTTGTAGCTGTGTGAAGAATCTGTGTTAATAAATTCACTGGGTATCACCCACCCACAGTCTGTGGAGATAGATCCAACTTTCCAACTGTACAGAAACTTCCCAAACAAGGCATATCTCTATGGCTAACCAAAGCAACAAAATTACTGAAGCAGGAGAGAATGATTTTGTATTTCTTCCTTCCTATCTCTCACAGAAGAGGTGCATTGCTCTACAAGTTACTGAATTAGAGGATAACTGCTCTTGAGAGTTATAGCAAAGAATGTCAGAGCAGTTCCACTAATGACAGTGGCTATCTGAGGGAATATGGTAGCCAGGGCATCATGTCAATAATGAAGTAGTCTGAAGTACTTTTAAATTATATTTCTGCTGACTCTAGTTGAAAATCCATGTCAAGTAATAGAGCTGTAAGTGCTATTCTAAAGGTTCTTGTCAAGACAGTATTCTCTGCAAGTGAGCAAATCATCCTGAAGGGTGCTCTGCTAAATGGATTTATAATGTATTGTTGTCTTTATGTGCATGTCTTCTGACTAACACATTCTGATCTGATTAAGTGCTGATTTTCACTTGCTTTTAAATTACAGGGCAATGATGGCTCTGTGGAATAAGATTTCTGTGACTTGTTCAAGAATGTCAGTGAAGGAGCACTACAATTTTAGAGATCTCTCTCTTGGTAGATATTGTTGGCAGATGGTTTTCTTCAATTAAAACCCCTTTTGCTAATTTTTCATTTATTACACTGCTTTCAAGGCTGGTCTTCTGAAGTCAATGCAAAGTACTCTATTGATGATAATGTGTTAAGTCTCGAGTGTGGTATGTGGCGATGGATTATCATTACAAGACGAAAGTAAGATTGATTACCTGTGAAGCTGCTTGTGAGCTTTCCATTAGGATCATCTTCTTCACAAACTCCAGGTCTTGCTCACACTGTAGTACCATCATGGATGTTTTTCTTTTCTGCATGTTTAAATTCTTATTATACTTACAAAAGAATTTTCTTGATTTGGCTTTTGGCAAGCTATAGAGAGTTCTTCTGTACGACTACTGATTTAAAATTTTGCAGTCAGAAAAAGGACACTCCAGATGGCACCTTTTTATGTATAAAGAGTACAATATGGTTTTTGATTGTAGGGAAGAGTACTTTTCTGTCTTTATTTTCTTACAGCATTGTGTGTCATTTTGTGCATAATCTGAGGTTTGTTCAAATGCTGCTCTACCAATTCTAACAATGGAATAACTATTTTTTTAAAATGCAGCTCCATTTAAAATTAACCCTTCTTTTAATAGATAATCATTAATTTACTTCTAAATGAGGATTAATTAATTATTTAATTTCCTGAGTACCTACAATCAGTCAGCCTCACCTCTGTGCCTGGGAAAATCATGGAACCGACCCTCCTAGGAGCTGTGCTAAGGCAGGTGGAGGACAGGGACATGATTTGAGACAGTCAGCACAGCTCCACTGAGGGAAAGTTCTGGTGTCAGCACAGGCTGGGTGTGAACAGATCAGAGCAGCCCTGCTGGGAAGGACTTGGGGGTGCTGGTGGGTGAGAGGCTGGACATGACCCAGCCATGGGCATTCACAGCCAAGAGAGCCAAACATGCCCTGGGCTGCACCCAAAGCAGCGTGGGCAGCAGGGCAGGGCCCCTCTGCTCTGGTGAGACACACCTGGAGTGCTGAATCCAGCTGTGGAGCCCTCAGCCGAGAAGGACATGGATCTGTTGGAGGGAGTCCTGAGCAGAGACACCAAGCTGATGGAGCAGCTCTCCTGTGAGGAATGGCTGAGAGAATTGGGTTTGTTCATCCAGGAGAAGGCTTCTGGATGGCTTTCCAGTAGCTGAAAGGAGCTTACAAGAAAGATGGAGGGAGACCTTTTACAGGGCCAGGTAGTGAGAAGGCACAGGAGAATGGCTTCAAACTGAAAGAGTGTGGGTTTAGATTAGTTATTAGGAAGAAATTCTATCTGTGAGGGTGGTGAGGCACAGGAACTAAGTTGTGAATGTTCCATCCTGAGCAGTGACCAAGGTCAAGTTTGCTGGAGTCAGAGAAACCTGGTCTGGTGCCAGGATGGTTGGAACTACATAATCTTTAAGGGCCCTCCCAACCCAAATAATTCTATGATTCTATGATTTATAAATAACCCTGTAATGTGGAGTCTTATTGTTATCCCTTTTTCCCAGATGAAGTGGTTCACAGTGAAGGAGAGATAAACTGAAATTTTAGTCAAAGTACATGTTAACGTGTGTGTGATTTAAGAATCTCAAGGCTGGTTTTCTCAAGGGCAGGAAGAGAGGTCATGGTGAGCGATGACCAGTGCCCCTCATCCCCTTTCACAGGCTGGAGTGGCAAATCCATGGCAGGCAGAGAAGGGCTCTGCCAGAGCAGCCCTGATTTCAACAGCCTTAGCAAGGAGACCAGATAACATCTGTTCCAACATTCCCTGCTTGACAGCACTTCCAGCTTCTGTCACAAGTTTGACAAGACCTCTTACCCACCACGCCCCACAGAGATCTTATTCCTGCATAGAGTTTATTTTTGAGAAACAAACAACGTAGACACAGTCATGTAGAAAAAAGCCCTTCTACAGAAAAGTCAATAGTGATACCAACAGAAATGGTATCACCACCATCTCAATTTCAAAAGGCTGAGTTCAGTCTCAAAAGGCAAACAAACATCTTCTGTTTGTCAGGCAGATTAGCTGTGAAGAAAAGGGTGTACAACAATACTGTAACAAATTCTTTCTCATTCTTTCTTCTGTTGCAAAGCTGTGTTTTGGGAAACTATAGATTCAGCTGCGCTTTCCATCTGAATATTGTGGCTTCGGGTACCTTTTTCCTTAGTGCTAATGGTGTTTTTTGTGCCAGTCCAGTTTGTTTTTACTTTTAGCCTAGGCTGGGTGCAATAGTGCATGTGGTCACTACCTCATGTGACCCATTGGGAATGCAGAAATGTGTGCATGTGTGCGTGTGTCTCTGTGTCTGTGTGTCTGCGTGTCCATGCGTCTGTGTGTGGAGGGGCAGCTGCTCTGCAGATGGCGTCCTGGGTAAGTCTGACCAGTGATTTTGTTGCTGGACTGTGATTGCCCAGTCATCTGAACTGTGACTGTGCTGCTAGTGCCATACACCTCCTAAAACTAGAAACTGTGTGTGGCTCTGCTTGGAAACACAGGGCAAGCCAAGAGCAGCATCAAGAGGAGGGCACTGTGATGCTGAGGGAGCTGTTTTGATCTGCAGCTCTGCCTTGCAGGTCCAGCATTGCTTTTGTTCTCTTTTTCCTTCCTCAGTCTGTGTCAAGAGAATACTCTAGTGTCTCAGCCTTAGAAAATAGCCTCAAGGACACCTTCATCTAGATTTCCATAACTTACCAGCAGATGACCAGAAGTCCCAAAGCCACTTATTGCTTTCTTTAATGTTTTGGAAACATAACTGCAACTTTTTTTGATCATTTATTTAAAATGTGCCCTTGAGTTAAATAGAGAAACAGCCCAGGAAAGGAATAGAGAATCAGTTGTTCAGACTTCCTTGAAATAGTGTTTTGTGCCTGAGCTTGACAGGACCTCCTTTAAGGATGAAAGCTTAGAGAAGGAAAGGATTGGTCTGATGTAACAAAGGGACTTGAACACAGCTTGTGCTTTTGCAACAGGTACAAAATGCCTCCCTGCTAAGAAAGGCTCACAGTTGTAATGAGGAGACTGGAGATAACCAGATGATCTCCTTTGATTATCTGCCATGGACAAAAGAACATGCCATTCCCATGGGGCTTGGCTGGCTCTGTAGCTGGGCCTTTGCTTGTCTCTGTGCATGTGCACTGAGGCTCTTTTGGCTCTGCTAAACTGGTGGAAATTAGGGACTTGATTACCAAATGGCTCTGAAGTCCTGGAGATGTCAGTAATTGTCTTCATGTTGTGACCTTCCCCATTGTCAGAGAGGACTCTGCAGGGGTGAGTCTGCAGTGAAGGGTTTTAGGGTTTTGCCTGCCTTGACTCCATTTGAAGTCCTGCAGCACATAGGACAAGTTCTTACAGGGTTTTGGAGGGTGAGACCATGAAGATGATTATAGGTTTTAGATTCAAGTCAGATGTGAAAATTCATATTTGCCCTGGAGGAAAAACTTCAGGATTCAGTTTAATCATAAAACAGGTTGAAAATTTTACTGGATTTTTTTTTCCTTCATAAAGGATATGTAAAAAAGATAAAGCCCAGGTTTAATTTAAAATCATGTGACCAGGCTTGCATTTTGAACTATCATAATTTGGATATATCAGGGCTTACTGGCATGATATTGTTGCTATTTAAATATGGTAAATGAATTGAAGTCAGAAAATAGATTCCTTTTGTTCACCCCAAAAACTTCTTAAGGTGCTGAAGTCTCACTTCAGTTAAATTTACATCTTACGCATGTTTATACGATGCAGCAGAGTCTCACAGAAACATAATCTGCAGATCTCTCTGTCCTTGCTTTTATTTTGCTGCCTCCTTGCCATCTCCTACCATAGGGCACCACATAATGATGTCTGACCCCTGAGCTAGGATGCAGATACAAATTTCTAGAGTGACATATTCGATGATCTGCCCTGGCCTTTGAAGCAAATTAAATGCTGGGCACTCAATCCATTTTCCAAGCAAAAAGTTTTGCAGAAATAGTGTTTTCTATTGTAAAATCATTTTGACAGCAATGTCCCAAAGAGCCCCACCAGCTAGCTTTATGTACAGGAAAATGAAGTTAATAACAGGGAAAGCTTATCTAGCAAACGGGAGAAAGAGCTGTGAGCAGTGTGTCTCAGGACAGACTGCCAAGTATTGATTGTTTTGGATAAGAAACAAATAATAATAATCTGTTAGTCACAAGTGGAATTGACAGAATGCTCTGTTTCTGTAAGCATGTCTCCTGGAGCTGAGACATAAAGCAGAGAAACTTCACAAGTGTCTGTCAAACCAGCTCAGCTGAAATAAGATGTATCTCCTGATAGCAGCAGCAGGCTGTCAGCTGTGTGACATCTGAATAAAATGCTATTTTCCAAAGATTTCTTCAAGAACAGGAACATAAAAGCAAAAGAGAAGAATATAAACAAAAATCCTCCACACACAGTCTATTACCAGTGCCTGAATTTTAAGTGAGAAACACTGCTACTACTTCTGGACAGATACACTTCTCTTTGATGTCTCTTAGAATCACTGAATTTGTCATCAGTTTGTTTGCAAGGTGACCAAGCCCAACAGCAAAGGCTGGACATCATTCTCCACTGTTAGATGGGTGTCCTTTTTTCTGGGTCATCCACAGCATGGGGGAAAGAATAAACCAAAAACAGCCTAAGCCCTGGAAGGAGTGCAAAGCTGACCTCATTTCTGCAAAATTTATTTTTTCACTAGACCTCCAAGGGGTTAAGAGGATGCATAAATTACAAAGTTGTTGGCTCCCGTGTGAGGAAATACTGGAAGAACAGCAACGTGTGGGATCATAATTCACATTTCCCCTGCTCTGTTTCTATAACTAGGCTCTTTCTTACACATTCCCTCTGATCTTTTTCCCCACCTCCTCATCTAGTTGCTGTTTCTCTGCCTGTGGCCTTCTGCTGCACTCTACCCAATGACATTTCTCAGTCCCAGGCTTCAAACTCCTGGTGCAGTTCCACCCTTTCCATGAGCTCCTTGTCCTGAGATTCTCAATCACCTAATGTATACCAGAAATCCAGGTTAAATATCTAGTTTCTCTTCCTTGTTGTCAGTCACACTGATCTTCTCATGCGTTCTTTCCTAGGGTCATTTCCCTCATGCACATTCCAGTCCCAGTCTGCCTGTCCTCTGCTCCCCTCGCTGGCTCCTGTGCTGGATGCTGAGTAATGCCACATGTGGATTATGGGTTGTAGCACTGGACATGGAGAAAAGCTTCCAGATCTGCTGTCCCACATGCTGCCAGTGAACAGGATGATCTGGCACCACCTCCTCCACTTCCAGTAACAGGGATGTGCAGATTTAGAGCTATTCCTGAGGAACTCCTTTTGATATCAAATGCAGTTTGGCCACTTCAAAAAGCTTTTCTCCCAGCGTTGTCAGCCTGCCTGCTAGTCCAGACAGGCTGTCAGGCCATAGAATAGGGCAATAGTGCTTCCCACACCTGAGCTGGGCTGCTGAGAGCTAGCTCAGGTATGCTCACAAAGGGATTTATTCAGACCACAGCACCAACGCTGCCTTCTGGTCTGGGCAATATGTTTCCATCCATTATACCTGAAAAGGGCACCTACAGCATGGCAGTGACGCCCTGGTTTAGTCTCTGTATTATCCCAGAGCAATAGCTGAAGAAGCAATACTCTTTATTTCAGCATTTCAGGAAGGCAAGAAATCTCTCCTCTTTTTTGGCCTTTTTCTCCAGAGCTGATTATATTAAGCATTGCCTGTGTTTTGTTCTGCAGCTGTAAGTGCTGCTTATGGTGGCTGTAGGCAAATTTCTCAATGACCAGGTTAATCTCTAATCTTCTGAATTCCATAGGGCACAAGCTGACTGACAATGTTGTGGCAATAACAATCACAAGTGTGTTAGGTTCCCTGCATTGAGTCACCAAGATGCTTTCAGATTTTGGGGCCAAGAACCATTTGTGACTTCAATTAGAAAAAGAGAGGAGGGAGGGAGAAAAGGAATTAAATCTGTAGGGACTCTTAAAAATATTTATCTGACATCCTCTTCATCATTTACATGACGGCTTGCACGTCCTTTTCCAGCTTTTTAATATTGGTTACAATAGTGAAAGTTGTTTTATTTTTCCTCTGTGCACAGACTCAGAAAGGACACTAGAACCTCCTAATGTGACTGTGAGATCAATGTCTTGCTCATTTGGCTTTTGTGTGCATCCGTGTGTGCAGAAAAGAAACAAAAATATTTTAAAGGCAAAACCCATCAGGTATGAGTGTATTACTAGATTAGCTAATAGTGTATTTACATTAAGGGTATCTGATGAATTGTAGCATATGCCTTTTTACTCTGATTGCTATTAGAGTTGTTATCCATCCTCATCTTCAAAAATGCAATGGTTTCACAACTTGTGTGTTTCCTAGGGTTCTGTCCAATTTTGGTTTTCAATGTTTTTTTTGGAGCTATGGCTTTATTGCCTTTTTTAATGGGAAATAATGACAAGCTTGCCTAAACAGTGATCAGTGGCAAGACCCTTAGTCATTTCAAGTTGCAACAGAATTTAGCTTAATGAATTCAATAACTTTTAGCATGTCTCAGATGTCTACTAGTGCTATTATTAATCAGTGTGCTGCCAGCTGCTTGGACAATAGTTTCTTGTACCTCATAGCCTTGCTTAATCAAGAAAGTATTGTTGCCTGAGAACTTGGCAAGGACTTTGCACCAGATTCATATTTCATTTACTTCTGTGAACTTTGAGAAATGGTGTAGACATCAGTGGTGTTTTACTGGTTCTGCCTCCTATAAATGTGATCAGTATATGGCTTTTTATTTCTTAAATATTTCTTAAGAGATTTATCACATTCACATGGAGCTTTTATGGCAAGCTCTTTATCTGTGAAAACCCCTTTGCTATGGTTGTGTGCATATGTGTGGATGTGCATGTGTTTATTATGCATGTTGCATAGAGCATTAAATCTTACCCTTTTCATTTGCCTGGTCCCTGCAGGCCAGCACAATACTAATTACCTTGGAAAATGATTGATGTTTGTGTTAAAGCCAATATGCAGGTGGAATGTGTTATAATTTTCCATTCTTTCATTTATCTGCTTTTAACAGCTGATTGCTGCCTTGCACAAGGGACTGTGAAAAGCTTTACCAAAGGAAATATTTGGATACATGCAAATTTAAATCACAATTGCATGATGGAAAGGTCTTTTATTTTTTCAGCTTTTTGTTTTTGATTTTTTTTTTCCCCATATGATTTGATGGCATTCAGGCTGGCCAATCTGAGAGGGACCTTTCAGAGAGCTGGCAAGTGGATGGGAAAAGGCTATGAAAGTGTAACCAAGCAAAGAGGTGAATTAAGCTTGTTCAAACATTTAAACAGACTGTGGTGAAATGAAACAACTTTCTATTTAATCCTTCATGCCAGTGAGCAGACATTGCAGGTCAAATAATATTAAAAAACAAAGTTCAATACACACACAGAATATTATTTCTATCTCTAGTATCCAGCATAGCTCTCTATAAGATTTTGATTGTAAAGCTGTGATTTTGGAGGTGCTCAATGTCATCAGCTCACTCTGTTCTGAAGAAGAAGAAGAAGAAGAAGAAGAAGAAGTAGAAGAAGAAGAAGAATTATTAATGGGACTCTGTCACCTTGGACTTCCAAGCATTGCATGGTCCCCCTTGCTCCCTAAGCCCACTAGGTCCCTGTTTCCTGACCTGTCAGGACACTTCTTCTAGCACCTGTAACTTCTCACAAGATGTTCCTTTTACCATACAGAAACAAGGCTTCAGTTTGGAGAAGAAATTTTACTTACCAGAGAACTTGGATGCATTCAAATTCATGCTTCCTTGCGTATCAGAAAATCCATAACTTTGCAGGCTACATCTAGCATTAGGATTTAGCTTTGGTTTTACCAAGTAAGGCTGCAGTCAGGCTTTGGTGATAATACAGTATTTTTCTGATGAAGTAAAGCCTCAAATACACTTTGGTCTCCACACAAAAGGAGATCTGGGTCCTTCTGTTTAGTTACCTGCTATGTGTTATTTTGTCTGAAGGGTCAGAAGACAAGGGCAGAGATAATATTTTGCTTTTAGTGGTTTGCTCTGTTTCAAGGCATCAATACAACACTCTTTTAGTTCTTGAACTCTTCAATGAACAGCACAAGACTTTCATCATTCCTCTCCCTTGAGAAATTGGTCTGAAAATATATTGGTTCACAGAAAAGAAGAATTATAAATTACATGTAGTATGACTGAATGATCCAGTGGTAAAACTTCTGGCTTTATTCCCAGTTCACCTGATTGTAAATGGATCATTTAAGCAGAAGAATCAAAGGTGTCCAGAACTCTGGATGTTGGAAACTGAATTCCAAAATTCAGCTCCATCAGCTGATGTGGATAGCTACACTTGTCCAGGGAGTCAGCTAGTCTCAAACATATTTTGCATAAAGTAAACTCCAGAGCTATTGCTTTCACATCAAATGCACCAATAATTACTTTATAGTACAACAATATTAAAGGAGAAATTTATTATTATTACTGACACTGGTACATGCTACACTTTAGCCATTAGACTGAAACCTGTAAATGTTCCACATGAGAAGATCTCATTAAAATTAATGGCAGTCCTTTTGGTACAAGTATATTTACTACCCTCTTGTGACTGACATTTTAAAAAGTATTTTGCTTAGGTTTTCCTATTCTTACCATAGTTCAATAGTGAAGATCCTTTTCCAAAACTGTTCATATGAAGGAGGTGGGTAGTTATGCAAAGGTTTTAAATAAATAAGCTTTTCAACAGAGCAGTGTAGAAGTAAAACCCCCAAATGGTGCCAGCTTTGTGGATTTAACAGCTAATCTAATTCTTGTCCTTGTTCACAGGGGTGGCATCTATCCCTCCTCTCATTTTCAGTGAGTCATAGTTAATGTGCTTTGTTTGCCCATGCTACCTTTGAGTGCATGGCAGAGTTCAGGGCTGGGTGTGTGATTCTCACACATCTGGAATATGGCTAACTGAGAATGAATTTCACTTCTGGAAAATGTCAATTAGCTTTAGTGACACTGTGCTTGAGGAAATGAATTTAACGTCCTCACCTAAACAATTAAAAATTCTGAAATGGCCCCAGATTTTTTTTATATTTCTTTTAAATGAAGAAGTCCAATGCTTTGGGTCAAAATTGTATTTCTTGGATTTTTTTCAGTTAATGTAAAAAAGAAAAGGCAAATCTTAAAATTCCATATTGACCAGAACTTTTTTATTATTTTTCAATTGAGTTGGTCCAATTTAAGATTTTTACCACATTATCACTGTACCAAATTTGTGTGGCTTTTTCAATTTTAGAGTAATAAAATACTAGGTATTTTTTATAATTAGGTATTTTAGTAATAGCAAGAATTCAATTCTGGCTAATTACAGGATTATTGTGCTCTGACTACAAAATTTCAATGGCAATTTCTCATTGCTTCAGTCTTTTGTATTTTTGTTTTAGGAATGACATACGTCACAAGTAATTGGTTTGCTTTCTCAAATGCTTTGTCTTGTACTTTTTCCTACCTAGGCAATTAGGATATTTGATTAGTGTCAATGATTTTGATATGAAAGAGTTTATATCTCCTGCAGAACAGATACATTACTCAGTTATGAAAACCAAGTGACTTCAGGAGGATAAGAAAGTAGGAAATGTATTTTCCAATAAATAAAAAGCCAAATATTTAAGTGAAACAAATACAAGGCCTCCAGAGAGTAGTTTATATTATAGCTATAGGAGAAAAAGCAATAAAGTGAACACCTTAGCTGTGCTGAAACAATCTGTCACACAACAGTCACAAGGATGTTGGCATACCTGCAGATATCTATTTTTCACATCCACTTGCTGAATTCCCAGGATCACCCTCCTCTATGCTATTGATTTCTGTGCTATTTCTTTGATACATACAGGTGTCTCGTGATGTTCTATCATTGTGTGTTTATAACCTTGTCATTTCAGCATGGCAGAGAGCTATATTAATGATGAGGGTGGGATGAAAGGTAAATGTTTAATTGTAGTGAGTGGAATCCATCCTGTGTCTGACAACAGGATGCATCCCTGATGCCATTCAGTCACAGTAGAGGGATATTTCCTAACGTTAACAGATGTTAGCTGAGTTTCCTCAACTTGTCTTTCTACACAATAGAAAATTGCTATTCACTCACTGTGTGAGTTTCAACATTTTAAAAATATTGTGTTTATTTCAACCAGGTCTTTACCTCTTTTCCTAACCACCCACATCTACATTTTTTCTCAGCAGAGCATTTGACTGGAAACAGGAAGGCAAATCAGCTGTGGCAAGTGGCATTTCCATTGTGTTACTATAAAAGGTGCAATGGCTTTTTTCAGAGAGAGTAAAACCTCTGAAATGCTACCAAAATGGTTCTCTTTTTCAAAAATCTGATTCCTTGGAAATGTAAAAACATTTGCTACTTCTAACAAGCTCATCAGGTATTTTGTTTTTGCTGATAAAGAAGTCAAATCAAATCAGTTCCAAAAGGCTATATGCTTCACTATATGTGGGAGAAGTACTAAACTTCAACAAGACCAATCCAGGTTAGCCATCGGGTTAAATAAAACCAAACCAAAACAGTAGAGGTAGTGAAGCACTGGAATGGAATGCCTAAAGTTGTAGTGCTCACATCCTTAGAGGCCTTGATTAAACAAGCATCTGTCAGTAATAATGCCAGTACTCCTATTCAAAATCTCTCAGTGAGTAGGGGAATAGATGATTTTATGAGGACCTATTAGTAATATTTTTTCCATAATCTATGGTAAATATTGATATTCCTAACTGTTAGGTAGAATACAGACAGCAAAACAGAGAGAAGTGGGCACTAAGAAATGGAAGGTTTTTGAGGTAGTTTTATCTTTTAACCCTCGGGTCTAGGCATATAATAGAGCTACTGAAAGCAATTTGGGTCTGTAAGCCAAAATTATGTTTTCCAAATATCTGCTTCAGCTGCAGCCTGCCTTTTAAGTATCTAACCCCAAAGTGTTAATGATATTAAGTCCCTGGAGCACCTCAGCTTTGGCTGCTGTGCATGCTCAGCTGCTTTTCTGCACTGGTGGAGTGTGGCAGCACTGTGTCAGCCTGGCTCCAGCACTGCTGGTGCTCCCTGGTACCCCATGCGAGTGGTGCTGTCATGCTGTGCTGACCAGCCCAGGCTCAGCAGAACGCACAGTGATACATGCTGGTGCTGTGCAAAGCCTAGCCAGACACAAAGATGGGTTGTTGCTCTGTTGAGAGAAACAAAGACAATATTTATGGTTTGAATAACATGGCAAAGACAGTGGAAGGTCAAGCCATTGTCAGGGAAAGCAGGAAAGGGGTCAGTGCTGTACATATTCTTCTCAGGGAGGATGGTGTGTTTATACGGCAGAGTGACACCAAAGATATGTGACTTGATAGCTGTAAAACTAATGTCACTTTTCCTGGGCAGCAGTCTCAAGGATCAGGTCATAGTTGCCTGTTCCTTAGTGCTCCCTGCTGAGAGGAGGAGCTGACTGGTGATAGTGGCAGCTGCTGAGAGGCTGGTGGGAAGGTGGGACAGGGGACAGTGACAAGGATTGCCAGGTCTGTGTACTCTTTAAAGATGCCATGAGAGGGGATGTACTAGAAGAGAGAGAAACCACCATTCCTTGCTGCAGCTTTTGACATGGGACATTTTTCTCATTCCTCCCTAAATTACCAGAGTAAGACCTCAGAGGATCTTTTTTCCCTAAGTGGAAGTTCTTCACAGAACTAATGCAATTTCTGTACTTGTTAAAGGATGAGAGGGACTTCCTCCTAACAGGACAGGTGTCTAATAATGCCAGTACAGCACAGCTGCAGTGATTCATTTTCAGCTAACTAGCTCCAACACCAAAAGCTGCAACAACCTAAATCTTACATGGGAATCATTCCTGCAGGGCAAGTTTGCTAGTGCTGAATTCCACACTCACTGGTAAACTGCAGCCAGCTCCTGATCTGGCTAATCTAAAGCAAACTCAGACACTGCAGCTCATGGTGCAGTGCCCAGCATCTGGACAAATACTGCAAGGCACATTCTCATGCCAAAAGACAACAGGATCAGTTGACTGCTAAGTGGAAAACAAAGAACAACACTTCTATTAAATACTTGCATACCTCTTTCAACATTACAACGGGCACAATTATTACATAATTCGAGTAAGTACTGCTTGCTTCAAGAGGAGAAAGAAAGAAGATGAAATTTCCCATTCTGTTGAGAAAATCAAGTAATTATTTGAACTTTTCAGTTCCTTATAATATTAAAGTCTCCTCGATTAGACAGGACCTAGGGAAATGATAGGTGTCAGAAGACTTATTTTGGGAAAACTGTGCTCAGCTCCTTCATTGCCCTGCAAACATGCAGTTGTTCCTATAGACACATTACGCCAGTACATTTTCTTAGCAATATAAGATTCTGAAATCCATGATATACTGAAAACACCTTATTTTATCTGTCAATTGGTAAATTTAACTTTTAAATTGAAATAATGCATTAGCATAAAATCTTGACCTTCTGCCTCAGAATCTATGATCTCAAAAATCTGATTGCACTAATATCTTTTAAGGACATTGGCTACTTAAACTATTTTATTACCTTGTCTGTGCATACTTCAAACTAACATATTATTGCATTACTCTTTTTGCTGTTTTATTATCCCATTAATAAAACTATAAGCCCTCCCATGTTAAAATCTTCTCTTTATTTCTGGTATATAAATCCACAAAACTTAACAAGATGGGCATTTCAGGAGCTAATTGGTCTTTTAGTTGGAATGATAAGACTGAGATTCACTTGCCCAGGCTTCATAGCTGGGATTCATCTCCCATACATATTAGACTGTTCTACACAATTAGATGCCCATCAGAGATCCTGCATTTTTATAACATATTTGTTGCCTGTATCTACCAGGTTTTCACAGGCTTCTAAAGTTGATGGCCTTCTTTCACACCTGAGAGATTTTCCACACATGTCATGCTTCTACCTGTATGTCTAGGCTTTAACCCTTGCCCCAGCCACAATGCAAGATGAATGTCTCCATTTGAGATAAATTAGGAGGAAATGTCCTGGAAGGAGTCTCCTCTATAAAGGTATTTTTCCTTTATTTTTTACTGAAAATTAGGACTACTTTCTTTCTCCCTGATTCTTTATATGTCCCCTACAGCCTCAGTGCATAGAGAGGACAGTACATGTCACCTGCCTGAGATGAGAAACCTGAGCTGTAGCCACCTTGGATTCCTGGAACGTGCTGTTCTGAGACACCAGATATTCCATATATCCTGGTGCCTGCAGTGTAGGCTGTCTTCTGAAAAGCAAGCAGCTCAAATTGGATCTCAGTATCCTAAGTTTTTAAATAATGGATCTGCAAGGTCTTCAATGTTATTTGAGGATATCTGTTGGAACAACAGCTTTGATAATGTATAATAACTTGTCTCTGTAGCAAGCAGAGTTCCTCCCACAGGAACTTGCAGGAAAGAATGGAATTATCTCAAAACACAATCTGATACTGAAACAAGGCAACCCAGGGATGTGGGGAATAGCTCAAAATTATAAGTAGTTGTATTAAAGCAATAATATATATCCAAATGTTTCTGGTTGGTATTTAACAAACATTGTTTGTTAAATGTTATACCTTTTCAAGTATGTAAAGAAGAACAGGCTATCTTTCTTTCAAAATAGAAAAAATCTGTTGTAAAGCAACAACCAAAAAATGTAGGAAATTCAGTTTTTTGACCTGATTTCCTCTGTGGCGTGTTTTTGGACAATTACTGTAGTGGGCATTAGGTTACTTATTAGATGAATAGCTTTCTATGCAGTGACTTTTTAAGCTTTCATCATTTGAATAATTACTGTGTTTGTAAATAAGCAGCAAGATTAAAAAAATATATATAAATTGGAGAGAAAAACAAGATATATCGTGAAGATAAAATCACAAAATTTGAGTCCCTTTTAAGGAGGGGTTTCTCTCAAAGATTTAACCTTTAATTAAATTTATGTATTTTATTTATAGTTCCTTTTATTATTTTTTCCAGAACTTGCTGACACAGCAGTGGTTTTGCTAACAGAATCTGTGGTATTACTATAATAAATATTATGACAAAATCCCCCACTGGACTATTTCCCTAAGCGTTAGCATTTTGAGAGTACATTTGGGTTTGACCACCATGAATTCATGCATTGTATATTTGACCATAAAAATCATCATTGTTAAAATATATGGCCTTAATGGATCTGAACTGGCACAGGAAAGCCAAAGAGAGAGCTAACAAACAAGGAGAGAATTGTAAGTATTTTGGCATAGAGCAGAGCTGCCATCAGCAACTCACCAAACTTACATTGTCCAGTGACTGAAATGATGTTACTTTGGTTTTTTTTTGTTTGATTTTTGTAGTTGTTGTTTGTTGTGGGTTTTTTGTTTGTTTTTTTTTTTTTCTTTTTTGTTTGTAATTAACTCCCTTGCTGTCTCACTTTTGTTTCTGCTAAGTCTACCATTGTTACCTCTTTTCCACCCTTAACTACAAAAATACTTAAAAGAAGCAAGGTTTGGGAGTGACCAGACTCAGGAATGATTCAGCAAGCAGATAAACAGACAGACCTGAGGAAGGCCAAGCACAGAGAAATGCTCCTCTGGTCCCAGACAGCAGTCTAGGCTGAGATTCACAAGCAGCTTTATTCCCTGACTCATTCACTTAATAACTGTGCATAAACCGGCTCAGTTTATGACTAAGTTAAAGTATCTTTAGACTTCATGTAACTATTTTCTACTCCATTGGGGAGCTTCTCTCTCAGGTCCCAGACAGCCACTGTCACTGGGTAGAAGGGTGATGAGGGTGGCAGAACGTGACACATCTGTGAAAGAAAGGGCAGATTTATCTGGTACGTAGTGGAGATCCATCCCTCTTTACAGAATAAACATATTTAACAAATGAAATATAAGAAATGAAGTAAAATTATAATGGCTGAAAATAGAGGGGTAATGTTTCACAGAATGATGCTGAGAATGGAAGGGAATCTAGATACAGGAAAACAGTGATAAAATGTTTTTGGGAGAGTTTATCACAACAGAATAGAGGGTAAGAGGCAGTAAGAAAAGGCTAGCAATGTCTCAGACTGGAAAGAATCCATGAAGGATGCTATTTAACTTCTCCTCTTTCCTTCTCTATAACCAGCACTACCAAAGGACAGTTTTGGAATAGAGCCCAAAATAAATAAGGAAATGGTACAGTTAAATAGGGTGCTGTGTAAATATTTTTTGTACAGAGAGAAATGAGAGACAGTCTCCTTGTGTCTTGATAGCATCCAGAAGTGTTGATCATATGGTGATCAGCGTTGTGAGATCAGGAGATTTTGTGAGTAAGTTTTGAGTACAATCAAAATACTGACACATTTCTCAAAACAACATAACTTAAATTCAGTCTTCTCCTTTCTGGGTAGTAACAAAAAGAAAAATTGCTTTGGTTGCTCTGGATAAGCAAGATTTTCAGGTAAAAAAAAAAAGCCTTGCCAAGGCTTCAAAAAAAAAAAAAAAAGCATTCCTTAAGAGCCATTTCAACACTTCAGATGAGTAGGAGTACCAAAACTGGTATTGTATCCCTGAACTCAAGGCAAAAAGCTGTGAATTTTCTTTAAAAGTAAGAGAGAAAAAAGGGAAAAATACTGAAAGTGAACTGGCATTGTCTTATTTCAGGTGACATGAAATCTGTACAACTGAAATTTAAGGAAGTCAAAGAAAAGGTGATGGAAGATTTCAATATGGTTGATCTTGACATGAGGGTATATTACAGGGTCTTATGATCTTCTAGGTCTATTTTTTACAGTTCTACAGAATTGTGGTGAAATATAGATACTCATATTGCTTGTACTTGGAAAGTCTGACGAGGTGCCAATACTGTTGAAGGGAGGGCTTATTTTGATTGTTGGTTTGGTGGTGGTTTTTTTGGAGGTGGTATTTTTTATATTTTTTGTCTGCTTTTACTTATCAATTGCAAACATATGAAGTTATATGCAGTAGTTTCAGAAGTGCTTTATGATACTGTAGGATGAAAATATAACAGATGGGGAGGAGGAAAATAGTATCTTTCTTGAACCTGAAAATTCTGGGAGGATGTGAAAAAAGCAGTAGTTGATAGTGCAGTAATTAGAGACAGACCTGTCTACAGATGTTTTTTCCTCCACTACTAGGGTAATTTCTGAATTTAAGATATTTCTCTGATTGTATCTCAAAGAAAATTTAAGTACTCTCTGCCAAGACAGGAGAAGCAACTGGAGAGATTATTAAAGAATATGTCTAAGTATAGTTGGATAATATCAGGATCAAAGCAAGAGATAAATGGGCAAAAGGATGAGCCAGAAAACAGGAAAAAAGTGCTAAGATTTAATTCTTAATGATTTTTTCCCCAGGAAACACTCCCTGGAATGGACCATGGGTGGTCCGTATGATCAGAGATAGAATGATTAATCAGATGTTACATTCAGAACAAATGTGCCTCATTCAGACACACAGAACAAAAGTCCATGTTCAGAGTCAGGAATTGTGGGGACACAATTCTCCAGCCCAGGTGTGTACCACCAGCTGACTTATCTACCATTGGAACACCTGCAGTTGCCCCTGGGTCCTTCCAGCAAAGCCCCAGTGCCTTTGGAATCTGTAGGAAGTGCCAGGTGAAGCAAGGTCCTATTGAGTGTCCTCTGCTGCATGTGGGGAACCTGAGTGGGCAGGAAAGTAAAGGTGCTATTACAAAAGATTGCTTTGGAGAAAACAGTGATGGCATAATTTACTTGTGCAAGGAGAAAATGGAGCTGTTAGCAGCCTTTACCTTGCCTTAACTCATTATAGAGTTCCCTGTGTTTTGGTCAAAGTTCATGGAAATTGATATATTTCTGGAGTGTTTTGATAGACTGCTATTTTCTGATGTAAAGAAAAACCCAACTAATTTCATCAGAAGTGCCATCAGCTCATAGGAAAATTTTAATTTTTTTTCTGCACAGTGGGGATTATATTATGTGTTTTACTGCTATTTAGAAACAATAGCAAAACTTTAAATGTTTTCATTTGAGAGTGCTGGCCTCCCACACTTTCTTTTTAAATCCAGTCTACCACAGACTGCTTCTCTGAAACATGGTGCTTGTTCTTTTTTGCCTTATTTAGGTCTAAGAGGCATTTGTCAAGCAGGCAGCTCGGCTACCTCTTGCTGATGGCAACTATTTTCTGCAGGTTTTGATTTCCTGCTGTGCACAGTGACTGATACTGCACCTTCACCCCATCACTGCCTTGACTGACAGCAGTGGGGAAAAAGATCTGTACAACTAAATAAAATATTTGAAAAGAAATACACCCAAGTTTGGATGCTTGAGAAGGGGAAGAAATAACATTCCAGATTTATGAGAGGCTGTTAAGGGCATTGTACAGGTTTGCATGAGCAGTTATATAATTTAGTTGCTCTCATGTGATATTCTGGTTTATATTTACAGTATAGAGAAAATGAACTGCACCCAGCTGTATTAAATAGAACTATTTTTTATCAGGGGTTGCTAGTGACATTATTACTCTAACAGCTTGTGCATGTCATCGGAACTCAGAGGTAAAAAATAATATAGCACTCTATGGATGTATTTTATTATTTCACAACAACTGGATAGCATGACACCTAATGAAAATTTACATGGGGCAGACACCTAGTGTAAATTTCATTCCTTTTTAGTTTTACATCTTCTCTTGGCTGGCTGAACATACCTGTTCTGATATTTGGGAAAATATTATTTTTTATGAATTCTTATGAAATTAAAATATCTAGGGAGATTAGAAATATTTTTCAGCAGGAAAATAATTAATAACACTACTGAGAATTAGTTGTTTACTTTAAAGTCAGCAGGAGCTTGTTGCTATTAGCAGGTTTGGAGCAATGATTCAGAGAAATGGTAGAATATGGTTTCTTAGACTCTGAGCCTACAAACAGAAATGCACTTGCCTAAGTTTATACAAGCAACTTGTTTCAATGGAAACCCTCCTAAACCTGAGCACACATGTAAGCATTTGTAGAAGAAGCCTTCATTTTGGTTATATCTGACTAAAAGAAAACCAAAAACCTTTACTGAACTTTTTCTAAAATTTAAAAATGCCTGTGAGTGCTGAATAAAATGCAAGGTCAGTTCTCATTTTAGCTGAAAGCAGATTGACCTTCCTTAATGAGAATAGTGTTGAGGGATTCTTTTCTTTTCTTTTCTTTTCTTTTCTTTTCTTTTCTTTTCTTTTCTTTTCTTTTCTTTTCTTTTCTTTTCTTTTCTTTTCTTTTCTTTGTAATTTTAATGGGAATGTGTTGAGGAGTTTTAATGGAATGTGCTTTCTAATAAAAAGCAGTAACAATCTCTGATTTTATAGCACATTTCATTGTGGGTCCTGATAGTGTCTTGTGAATGTTTTAGTCTCATATAACTCTAAGTAGAAAGATATTTTTGTATTTGTTTTGCAGGGGGCTAAAAGAGAGAGAGGGACAGTGAGTTGTGCAAATGAAAATACTGAATAGAGTCCCCAATGCTAATGACTACTCACAAACTTGTATGTACAGCCCTTCTTCCATGCTTAGGAACAAAGTTTCTCTGGATATG
This sequence comes from Melozone crissalis, assembly GCF_028551555.1. Classification (NCBI taxonomy): domain Eukaryota; kingdom Metazoa; phylum Chordata; class Aves; order Passeriformes; family Passerellidae; genus Melozone; species Melozone crissalis. Next base: position 38,965,731 of record NW_026535796.1, on the reverse strand, counting down.
CTTTCATGGCTGACAACTAATAGCTGTGATGAGGACAATTATAGCTTTAATCTGGCAAACTATTCTTGTTTGGAGAATTCTTACTCATAGCCTCAATTTCTCTTTCTTATAAAGGGGACTTAATAACCATGGTCAAAGCCAATCTACATTCAGAGGTTTTTGATTCAGTCCCTATTTGATTGCTGGAGATGAAATCTGGTAGAAAAAGAGAAAGGCTTTATTCTCTGGATGGAGATTAACAAGCCCCATATGTATCTAAGCACTGATGTTTGCCAGAGAGATTAATGTAAATGTATATTATTATGAAAATAATTATTCAGGTACTTTCTTTAGCACAATAGTAATAATAGAATTCAGATCTCCTGCCTTTCTCTGTTTAAGAGAAAAAGCATTTCTGTAGTCTTAACTTAATGTTTTTTATTTTAAAATATTGGTAAATTCTATATCTATTTTTTACACTCTTTTCAAAATCAAAGACTGCTACAAGACAAAGGCTGAAGTGAGAATTCTGAACAGTGCTTATAATTTCCTGTCTCACACAAATGTTTCATTATAGCGTATGAGATTTTATAAAGAAAATTATTTATCTGTAAATAAATTTGATGTTCATTTCTAGTAGACTTTGCTACAGGATGGCCAAGCTTGGGCGAATTATCATAATTGCACAAATAATATATATTAGTTATTTCCCAATGACTCTATTCTAAGCTTGCACAATAACGCTGATGAAAAAAATAAACAAAACTACATCAGATAATTTGAAGATAAATGTATTCACAGATTGGGCTTTATTTACAGTGAAGACTTCATATAAATAGAGATTTAGAATAATTTTGGTATGCTTGACCGAGTGTTAAAATTAGCAGACATTTATTACACCAAAAAAGAGCATTTCAAGCAAATAATTCCACTTAAAATATTAAGCACATTTTCCATTTTATACTGTTGGAGGTTATGGTGGCATGTTTGATTAATGGGCTGTTTTATTGGTGATGCAAATAATGTGCAATATCATATGACCCATATGTTGTAGATTAGAAAGGTATTAAAATTACCTTGGCACTAAGTGAAAAATCTGAAATATCCCTCGGGTAAAATATATCATTTTAGAGGAAAAAGACATGTTGGCACTGCTTGTATTTATGCTTTTGATAAATTACATGTCATGTTTACTCAGTTTTAGTATCGAAATTTATTCTCTTTCTTACTTTTTCTTCTCTTTATTTGTCAGGTTTCTCTGGCAAGTGGTGTGTGCAATGGGCAGCAGCTGAGAGTGAAAACCAACTGGATGTCACCTGTCACTTATGAGCACAGAACACGGGGGAAGGTGGTGATGTCTATTTTCTCATAAAATAACCTCGGTATTTATTGCCATTTATTTAGATTGGTGCAAGCTACAACAAAATAGGGAGGTCATGTGCATGAAGGAAACACTTTGAGAAAAATCCTCAGCAAAGCCCCAAGCCACAGGATCGAAATTCACCTTGTTCCATATTGCATAGGAAACTTGAACAGCAGGTTGGGGTCTATTTAAAGATTCACTCAGGTTCTGGGACCTTTGGGTAAAGTTTAGTTGGGAAATGACCTGACTTATGACTTTATCTGGAAACTGTATATAAAAATTCCAATTAAACCGAGAAATGGAAGAAACTCTGTGCCTTAGGATGAATTTTAGTTTACGCTTTTGAATTCTGTTAACACTGAATGGCAGACTGGGAATCAGAAGGTACACTGGAGCTTTGCATGCACTGCAGTGTTTCATGTTATTTGCTCCAAATCTGTACCTGGCCTGGAGCATAATCTGGCTTTCAGAGGTATTTGTTCTAGGGCCAAAAATGGCTACTTTTCTGGTGATGAAATTCCAAATCAGAACTATCCCTCAGAAGCACAGAGCAGTCTCTTCAAATTTCATCTTTTCCTGCCAGTAAAGAAGACCTGATTCTTCTTCCTCATGTTTTTCCCCTAAATTTCAGTTGAGTTTGGCAGCCCAGGATTTGCTTCCTTACTGGTTGTGAACACCCCAAATGGGGATGTCTTCCGACAGTGCACTGGGGCTTTCAACTACAAAGATAAAATGCACGAGCACATGAGACAATGAAGCCCATTTCTAGAATTTTTGCTGAGGTGAAAACAACCTGACAACTCTCCTTATTGAGAGCAAAATGTATAAAGATGTGATTACCCACAGAAGAAGTCACTTCTGATTGAGGAGAAAATATAATTAAAATCTTCAATGTGCCTCATCAGTATTTTTTAATGTTATTCTCCAGTATTGTCATCAGGCAAAAGAGTGCTAGAAAAGCTGATTTGATCCAGTAACTGCAGCTGTCTTTGAGGGCAAGAACACCATACCAAAATTTAGCCCATGGATTCAGCTAAAAATGAGCTCTTAATAAAGACTGGAGTCACAGCTCGTACCACAGAGACATGGATCATCTCTGCTTTGCCATCTGGGCCAGCAGCATCCTAAGGATGCAATCCCTCCAGGGTCTGTATCCCTGTGAGACCCCTGCTCTTGTCTCTCACAGGTTCCCTTTCAGACCCTGTAGCATTTGCTCCTTCTGATTTTTGCTGGTGAAAACCATCCTGTGCTTGAGTTGTTCCAGGCAAAGAAATTATTGAGGGGCATATCTTTGGGCTGAATTCAGTTCCTTGAAATTTCACTCTTCTAGCTGTGCTAGTTCTACCCCTCTTTTTGCAGCACACTTCATCTGGAAATAATTATCTGGGCCCTGCCCCTGCAAACACTGTCCATGTGCTGCACCACACTCAGTAGATTGCTTCAAGGAAATCAGTGGGTGTGTTTGAAAGGTTAAATTTGTAGGTGCTGACAGAACTTGGATGCTAGTCACCACAAGAGGATGTTAAAATACCAAGGGGGAGGGGGAATCCAAAGGGCATCCTTAGCCAGAGATCCTGTTTTCATGCAAATGTGCTTAAAATGAAATTAAAAAAAAAGGAGGAGAAATAAACTGAGAATGTATTTTATGGTAAGTAGTCCTTTCTCCCTAGGATGCCTCTCATTATTTTCCAGAAGGATCCAGCCATGCATTAAGCACAGGATTAGTTTTCTCATCTAGGTAGTGTTGTGACAGTTTAAAAAAAACCTCTCATAACTAATGTAGCCTCAATATATTACAGAGTGATCGTGTCCAAAGAACAGACATTGACAGATTTGAAATAATTATGTAAATTTTTTCTGGAGTTCTATTTAAAAGCACATTTTTCAGGCTTAAAAGAAAGAAAGCACCCCCAACCAAGCCTTAGTGATTGCTGAGGAAGCTGTACCTACATGCCTGCATTAAGCCTAGCACAATATGCTATAAAAACCTCATTACACATCCAAGCTGTCTTTGTATCAGCATTAAATGCACTTCCATACACATTCTGTAAATTACACACTTATAAATTACTCATTTGTAATAGCTGCAGGCTGACGGCTACAGTGAAAATTATGGTTTTTTTTTAAACTTATTTTTTTTAATGTGTTTTTTGCTTCTCTGAGCACCTGATGATCCCACCATGTTTGTCAATGGAAATCAAAAAAGAAAAAGATATAAGGAAATTTTCTTGATACACCCTTTTCCCCCACCATGATTAACTTTACAATAATCAACTATTTCTCAATCCAGGAATTTTTAGTGGCAGACATGGTCATATTTTTATCCTGTGTATTTCTGCTGAAGTTAGTGTTGAATAGTTATGAATAATTTCGTAATATAACATTAAGAAATCTATTACAATAACTTAAAAGAGCAAAAGATATTCAACTGCTTACTTTTTCTTCATGAGGAATCATAACATGTATCTAACTCCTTGCAACTGTTAGGATCAGGTTCCCTCACAACAAACTGTGTCTACTTAAGCAGGCATATTAATTTTATCCTTAACTACCTTACCTTGCTGCGTCCTTCAGCATTGTTCACCCAGATCCTCTGGTCCACCTGTAAAAGGGTTCTTCAAAAGGATCCCTCTTTCAGGAGGTGTCACTCTGCAGATACCCTCAAGCCAGGCTGAGGGAGACCCTACCAAAACCTTGGGGGAAATCCAGGAAGACAATCTCCACTGCCAGCCCACATCAGTCAAGAGGGTGACTTTGTCATAGCAGGAAATCATGTCTGTCAAACAATGCTTGCCCTTGTTAAATCTGTGCTGGATTTTCCCAGTTGGGTTCTTCAGTTTGGGGTGACCCCAAGGAGGATCCATTCCATAAGTTTCCCAGGGACTGCAGACTGATGGGACTATAATTTCCTTGCTCCTGATAGTTTCCTTGGACTATAATTTCCTTGGTCCTCGTGGTATGATCCCAGCCCACTTCCAGTCTTCTGAGATGTTTCCTGATCTCTACAGCTGCTCAAAGGTCATGGAAAGCAGCCTCATGAGGATGTCAGCCAGCTCTTTTAGTAACCTTGGGTGGGCATTTTCTGGGCCCATCAATTTGTAAGGGTCAAGCTCCTGTAACAGTTCACATACTGATTTTTCCCTTGCTGACAGTGGGTTTTGTTTGCAAATGAATGAGTGATGGAAGTCTGAGAAGCTTGTATGTGAAGCAGAACACTTTCAAGAACCAGATCTACTCACATAGACACCTAAAGTAGGCTAACAAATTATTCCAATTATTTTCTCTGTGTATTTTTAATAGTTTCAGTTTTCATTAAACATGCAGATTCCTTGTTCATACCACACAGGAATTTGTAATCTATGAATACTCTAATTTTACCGGGAAGCATTTCTTAGAATGGCTTTTCTTTTCCTCACAAATACTTGAAGAATGTAAAATTCAAATTAATATTTGAATCTTAGACTTGGACATTAACTTTAAAATTGTATGTATTCTCTAGAAAAAGAGAAGTGTACAGTGCGACTTAAGGCTCTCACCTGAAGACTTTTCAAAATTTAAATACTCACAAAAAGTGTTCAGAAAGCAAAGATGCACCAAACTAACAAAAGCTCCAAGGTGGCAAGATTGCTTTGGACAGATCTAAAGGTAACCTGCAGTTGGAGTTACAAATTTAGGGAAATAGTGAGTTTTTCATCTGGCCCTAGTGTCCACCAATAATGAACTGTAACTTTTGGAAACAAGCCCCAACATTCATTGGGCTATTTGTGTAAAACCTGAGATTGCTTATCTAGGGCTATATTTTTTGAGTTATTCCCCACTTGTGATCATACATCATTAAGTAATATTTTCTGACTTTGTAATTATCACAGAGACAAGGGTTCATGAGAGAGCAGGCTGGTGCTTAGATCCAGGACTGTCCCAGTCAGACCTTTACAGTTTGATGTTTGTGCTGTAAAATCCAGGTGCCTCACTTTTATTATAAAATTTATATTGGGCATTTGCTGCAATGAACTCTCATACCCTCCACTCCTAATTTTATGTTCATATTGAGAAAGATTCCATATTTGCTTTAAATATATCCAGCTACCAGCCTCTTCTTACTGTCTTAGTTCCCTCTTTATTGCTGCATTTGACAATTCCTTCTCACAAACATTCTCATTTGCAACCTAACTTTAAAACAGATCTGTTTTCCCCAGTTTTTGGTGCTGATTTTCTATCGCAATTTAGTTAATTGTAGGTAGTAGGTATCCATAACTTAATGTCTAATATTTTTTCCCCTCTATCTCTGTGCATATGGTGGTGGACATGGGGAGGGATAATGTGCTCCTTTTTAAAAGTGCTTTTCTAAAAGGAATGGATTTTTCTAGCTCCTCCAGTGGGGATTCCTTTTGTTTCTGAGGTCACCAATGAAAATTCTGGAAAAAACTTATTGAAAAACAAATTAAAAAGCTCTCCAGTCACTGTAAGAGCAGCAATACCTTTACAGAGACAATGTGATGCTCTCTCATAATCAGTTTGAATGGAGACTAACAATAATACATTTTCACCTTGACTACTCTTCTATGGTTTTATCACATGAGAATACAAGAAATTTTTTTTTCCATGTAAACCAAGACAATTAAACATATGGGTGTTTTTGTCCGTGTTTCATGTTCTGCTAAAGCCAAAGCACATTTTTTGTGCATGTTTTCTCCAAGAACCAGAGTGAAACACAGCCACTTTCTCCTCTGAGCATGGAAATACCTTTGTGGCACCCAATCCCCTCTTGTCCATGTTGGCCCCATTTGCAATAGTCTGTGACCAATGAAATATTATGGAATATTGTGAAGTACCCATTTCAACAAAGGAAACTGAGGCCAAAATAAGTTGTGTGCTTCTATCTCAATCTTTCATTGAAGGTGAAAACTGAGGAATCCTTGATCTCTGCTTTCTCTAAATATTGAAAATGTTCCTCCCAACAGCTGAGTAGAACTTGATTTAAGGGACATTTCATCCCTTAGTAGCTGAAATGATTAATGTGCAACAGAAGCGAACACTTGGATCCTCATAGCAAGAAGGCTTAGGGTAAGAAATTTAAGATTTTGATTTTTCTTCCCTTATTCCCTTACTTAGGATTAATATTTTATCTGTCTGAATAACTTAGTTGCTTTTTATGAAAAGAATGATTCATTTTGAGGTGGATAGGGTATGTTTCAAGAGATACTGATAGAAACTAAACACTGCCTTGATGATCTGCTATGATTATGCTAAAAATAGGTTTTTATAAGAACATAATCTTACAATTTCTCTCAAAAGTACAGACTCAAGTTTCATTTAGAGGAAATATATTTTACAGTAAAGCCCAAGAAAAATGAAGTTCTTGAACTTAATGTAAATCTGTTTATAATATTAACTTCAATGAAGGTTATGCCTACTTGAACCTGCTGAGGTCCTGCCCAGTTATGTTTATGAGAATGAGTAAATAATGCTTTAACATGCTGCAGAATCTTTATTTAGAAAAGTAATTTGGGAATCTGTTGATTCGAAGCTTAATTACAGAGATCATTTTAAGTTCAGGTTTCAGGCCAATGCAGCCTGACATTTTAGATGTTGAAATCTATCTGCTGATGCATGTTTGATGATCATGGTGTAGGAACTGGGTCATCCTAGGCCAGGTCTTGTGAATGAGCATACATTCAAAGCATGGGACTGCCCCTGGAGTTTGGAACATAGTCTGCACACAGAACATGTGTTTTTGGTAGAAAGAAGGCCAAATTTGAACTGTCTACAAGTTCCCCTCATCTGACAATGCTTGAGTCAAAAGCCTACTGAGAAAAAAAGAAATAAAAAAGAAAGACTTCCCAGGGTTGTTAAGCATCTTGCAGAAAAGCTTTTCTTTGGACTACATAGAGTCTCTGTAGACTGCATAGAATTCTGCCTAAGACTCTCTTTGGTGAGCAATGAGCTGCACTCAGCTTTACAGCACTTCACATTAAAACCAATTAAAGAAGGAAGTGCTGCTGGTGAAAGGAAGTAGTTTGTTCTGTAAAAACATAACAACACAATACACTGTAGACCCTGGGGAGTACCTGGAAGGTAGGAGGAATATCACTGTCTGCTCACAGTCTTATGCACTGGGTGCTCCCCAGGCCTCCTACCATTCCCTGATGTTGGTGGCATCCAGATTTAAATGAATTTTTGTTCTGGCTGAGTACAGCCACTGTTATATTCCCAGAATAAACCCATGTGAATTGTGTTTGCTGTGGTGAGGCAAAATAATTCATTAGATTTGCCTTCCAATTCTTACTCCTCCCTGTGCATTGTGCCTGTACAGCATTTGCAGTAAAGAATCTGTGAGCAGTGATTACTCACAGGAGGTGGATTACACATTTAAAGGAGATGCTCAAATTAGCCATTTGAGTTCTCTACATTATGAGTTGAACCTTAGATAAATATCCTTCTGAAGAATCCCTGATTTTGGTGTGTGCATCATGTATGAAGGTTAGGGAGCTAATTCAAACATTTAAATAGAATCAAAAATATGGTATGTGACTGTCCCTATAGTAAAGTTGTTTGTGGATAATGTGGTTTAATTGTCTTGGCAGTACTGAGGACGCTGCCTTACTTCCTTGGAGTATTCCACATATATAAAATTAATGCAGGGTAGCTAACTAGTGATGCCTATGGATTGGGCAGCATAAGGTAGCCTGGGAAGAACATGAGAGTTTCACCAGAGTCTGTCACTTAAATGCATGACCCAGATTTGGTGGTGCCATGCCCCTCCATCACCAGCTGATCCATTTGCAGCATTTCAGAGATCCCATTCTTAATTTTGAAATCTTTAATCCATTGCTAAGGAACAGTAGTTGTTACTCTTGTAATTATTTGGAAATGAAAAATACCTAGCTCATGCCTGCCTTTAGCAGACGATATTTTCTAAAGGGGATTTAGGATTGGTTTAAACTTTTGACTTCCTTAATGTAATTGCCTGGTAGTAACTGTCTGACTGTGTGAATATTCCAGCTTCTGCTAACAAATATTTTTTTGGTCTGGCCTTCATATTTCATGCATATTAGCAATTCATAAATATGTTAGGAAATTCTCCAGACTATTCCTTTCCCTGACTACAGATTCATGACAAAATCCTTGCCTGCATAAAATCATAGTGGCAAAGTAGTTCAAAAAGCACCACCTTGCATTCCATATATCTTAGAAAGTGAGATTTTTTGTTTTCCTTATTTCTTCCCCTACCTTTTGTGCTGGCTTCCACTGGAGTGGAGTTTATTTTCTTCAGAGCAGCCAGTCTGGGGTTGTGCTTTGGATTTGTGCTGGAAGCAGTGCTCATAACAGGGACTTTTTAGTTTTTCAATTTTTAGTTTCTGCTGAGCAGAGCTTACACAGGCTCACGTCCTTTTCTGCTCCTCACCCCACCCCACCCCACTGGTGAGGAGTTTGGGGGTTCACAAGGAGTTGGGAGGGGACACAGGCAGGACAGCAGCCCCAGTGACCAAAGGGGTGTCCCAGACCATGTGGCATCATGCTGGCATCATGCTTGATGTGTAAAGCTGGGAGAAGATGGAGGAAGTGAGGACACTTGGAGTTGTGGTGTTTGTCCTTTCAAATAACCATTCTGTGGGATGGAGCCCTGTTTTCCTGGGGATGATGCCTGCCCATTAGAAGTAGCGAATGAATCCCTCATTTTGCTTTGCTTATTTAGGTGGCTCTTCCTTTCCTAATTAAATTCCCTTTATATAATCCCAAAATTTTCTCATTTTTATCCTTCTTATTGTCTTCCCCATGCCCCCAGGGGGTGAATGAGTGGCTTTGTGGGGCTTAGTTGATAGCTGGGGCTAAACCATGACAGCCTCCTACTCTGTTTAAGGGCAATGTAACATCACTACAAAGGCAACTTCCTCTTTTACAAACCATAAATCATTGATTTCTGCCTTACAATAAGCAGCCCTTCCCACCTGGGAGGCCTTCCACATTTACCATTTGTGTTATAATCTCCACTGTATTTCTGCCTGCCACATTGATTTATCCTTTGCTAACAAATCAGTTTGTGTGAAAAAGCTGCTGCTTTCCCATTCAGTGTTTGATGAAATGTTTGGGTGCTCTATAAATCATATCTAGAATATGAGCACATAGGAAGGTGAAGTTAAGAAAGAAAGTGTTTTTATAAAAATTTACATGTGAATTACTGAAAAAATCCAGTTTTACCGCTGCATTCCAGTGCTGATGAAATGTTGCTTTGGGGGATATATGTAGGTTAGGCTAATGGAAAATCTTTTCTTTAACAGGTTCCCTTTCCCATTCCAAATTATGGAATCTCTCAGAGGAAATGTCAGGTAGGGGGTTTGGTGGTAACAGAACAGGTAAAGTTTTTATGTGTGTAGGGTCCTCCCCACCTACTCTCCCACTTCTATCAGTAAGTCACAGAGCCTTAAAGCAGAAGACAGAAAGACTGAGGGGGTGGTTTTAGTTCCACACATTTCCCAATTCCTCAGTGTGACCAGGTGTAAAGTACTAGGCCTCTTTTCAATTGAGATTTGCTTCTGTCAGATGGAGGTGACAATGTTACACCAGCCCAGTGTGGGGTTTCAGAGATAAAGCAATCAGAGCACACTTCAGAGCTCCATAAATTAATCACAGTGGTAGCTGCAAGATCCACCACTGCTTGCTGTGAATTCAGTTCCCCAAATACAAGAGAGTCTGCAGAGCCTCCGCTCTGAAACTGCCTGCAAATACCAGGAATCATTGGATCCTCATGGAGGAAGGAATACAGGGACCAAGGCTGTGATCCTGGTGAGACATGAGTACAGGATAACCAGGATCTAATCAGCCAGTCAGGACAAAGTGCTCATGGATCATAGGGAGAGACTGTGTTCAATTCCTGACTGTCAGAGGGTGTGGGATTCTCCACTTTATAGTGGTTAAATCCTTGCATTCTAGCCCTAGATCTAAGTAACTTTAGCCAGTAATCCTGGGTTGCCATCAACTGGCAGAATATTCAGTCCCAAGTCAGAAATATTGCATAAAAATTCATTGCACAAGGAGAACAAAGTGCCTGTGAACAGGAGTGACAAATCACATAGAAGTATGTGCAGATGCTGTTTAGAAAGTCTTAGGAGAAAATCCTTGTCTCACAAAGAAAAGTTACTGGAAGATGTAAAATATCTATTAAAATCTAAGCTGCCTCAATTTTTTCCCCAAAAGAGACAAAATGAGATATGTTCTTTCCATTAGTCACCTTAATCTTTGAATTCCAGAACTGTTCCACCCTTTCCTCTATTCCAATGAATAATTAAGAATCTAGTGGAATAGGAAAGATTGAAGGAGGCTTACCTGGCACATGAGCTATGAGTCAATGGTACCTTATTTCCTAAGAAACATAGAAGCAATTTTTTTTCTGATTCTTCTCCATTAACATCTTAATTTCCCAGTACAATTCTAAGAGAATTAATCACTCTCACCACTCTGCCAATTTTAATCAGAAACAATGACTGCCAGTGAATAACAATTTTTTCCTTTGCAGCTCCAGATGTTTGTAGAATAAACCATCACTTTCTTTGCCTACACTTAGCACCTACAGGAGAGTTAGTTTTAACTTTTTGACTTAGGACAGTCTTGGGACTATTGCAGAACTTGAGAGCAGAACTTGAGATTTGGGAAATAGGCCTTTTGATTCCCTTAATTGTGAATATTTGCATTCATTTCTGCTGAAACCTTTTCTCAAATAGTTTAGTCTGTGGCTGTTCTGGAGACATGATAAAACAGGTGGGCAACCTGTGGGTTGGGAACTCCTGCAATATTTACAGCTCTGGACACAGGGACAGCTCCCAAGAAGGGTGGAGTTTGGGGAGAGATGTGAAGATCTTGGATAGAACTATAGTAGCCAAATCAGTCTCAGAAATATCAAGGCCATTCTCACAAGAAGCAATTTGATGAATATCAAGCTGTTGTACCTTCCAAATCTTTTTGGCACAGGCTCTTTACCTTGGTGTCATTATACAACTGGTCTTCTTAACTGGCTTGTACAGAGTCCTTCCACTACTTGCATATTTTCCTTCACTACCTCTCTGCTTTTGCTTTCTTTCTTTTCCACATCACTTATCCCTGCTCTTAGCTATGCTCCACCTTTTGCCAGCAGAGGAAAATGCAACTCAGGGTCAAAATTGTTGATTTCCAGACTCTTCTGCTGTTATATTTCTTTCTATGTTTTTTCTGTCTTAAAAAAGTGAATTTTAAAGTAAAATAAAGCAAAAGATACCTATAAGTCAGTACTTGAAAAATTGCAGCATAAGAAGAGATTAATTTAAGGCTAGCTTTATGCTGAGGAAGTAATTTTGTAATTCTGCTACCATTCAGCACATCTACCAAAGTGTGCATGGAGTAGCACATACATCTGCTCTGTCCTTTGGAAGCAAATCCTTGTCTGATGTTCCAAATTCTTCCGGAACAATATTAGTCCTGGACTTTAGATAACATCAAGTATATTTCATATTATCAACATAATTTTTCAATTTATGCATTCTTGGGCAGTGGGCATACTAGAATATGATCTTGAACTTTTTTTTCTTTACACTTTAATGTCTTGGATGTAAAAGAAGCAGTTCTGTTCTAAGAGTAATTACTGCCAGTAACTAAATTTACTATCTTCTGTTTTGAATTTCTTTCTTTACCTTTGTATTTGAAAGCTCGGTACATTAACAAGAAAAAAATCTCTCACCGTACCTAGAAGCAAAGGAACATGAATTTTAAAAACAATCATTAGATCATTATTTCTAGCTTCAAGCTTGTCATCCCCATGACCTATTGTACTAATAAAGCCCCAGAATGCTAGCTGGCACTGACAGACAGAGCAATGTACTGCATGTTTTATGAACTGTGCATGCAGCTTCTGATTGCTACAGGGACACAAATTCGTACTATTTCCTATCAAAAACCCACTTCTCAATCATAAACTAACATCCATTCAAATTAAAGAAGTTTGGCCTTCTCAGAGAAAGAATGAAGGAGTCTTACAGCTTCTAACAGTTTGATTTATTTTAACATTAAAATATTGAGGGCATCAAATTTTAATATCAGTGCTGTCACTTTATTCATAAGGTAAGTACATACAATAGCTCAAAAATTACTTCATTTTTAGAAGGAAATTTATTGCACTCTATAGGAAGGTGTGCAATTTCTTCCTTCAGAGAACTTGTGGATCATCTTCCTTCAGAGGAGGCTGAACTTGTGATTATTATTTGCTCTGGTTTTCTGGGGTTTTTTTCCTTTTTCTTTGCATAAACAGTCTCTAATTTATTTCTCCTTTCACTTTTTAGCAGCAGGGAACTGAATGCTTCTTTACTCTCTTGCTAATGATAATTAGAAATAGAAAACTAATTCATGCAACAAAATATAAATCAGCTAGAAATTCAACCCAGACCTCATCAAAGTAAAAATGCATTTTCCTCATTATAATAATCAAAAACCATTCATTCTCTTCTGCTCACATCCCTATATTCTACCTAGGCTCTCGATATCCATTGCTAGCACTTTCATTTGTAGACAGTAGGAATTTCTGGGTTTCAGTAAGTTCCTGTGCTCCTAGTTTATAGGACTGCACAGAGCTCTTTCACACAGACCAAGCTCTCTCACTAGACAAGATCATCAAAGGATAATAAGGAGCAATATTATCATTATCTCTCAACAGCTGGGAAATTGAGATTAGATTTGAGTGTATTATTCATTGAGGCCTCTGTTGGGTCTTTTGTCATTCATACAAGAGACATTATATTGGAAAGGTAGCTACAAGTCCAAGTAACTGTACTTAAATTTACTCTGTAGGGGCTACTTATGTGTGAGTACTGATGGTCTAATTAAGATCTAACATTATCTTGAAGACAGAGCATGATTTCATTTGGAAGCAGATAAATTAATTAGAGGTATTAAGCACCTCTTGCTTTACTTACAATTTCTGCAGGCTATGTTGCAGTTAGGAAAGCTGAGGGTTTACTTCTCCTTTGTAATCTGGTTTATAGGATAACATTTAGCAGTAGTGGTCCAGTCTACTATGCTTCATCATAAAAATCATCAAAGTAGTTAAATGACACTTATAGCTTCTCAGTTAAAAACTGAAGAAGCAGCTGGGACCTTTCTTGTGACACAGGGTAAGCCTGAAGAAGAGCCTGTCTAGAGGGAAAATGCCTTAAGGAAGAAAAAGGTCAGAAAGATTGGGATGTATGCAGAGAGGAAAATGAGTCAGATTTACAGTGAAAGAAACAATGGAGTTGCCAGAACAAGGGAAGATCTCAGGATATCTGAATAAACTGAAGTGATGCAACAGATCAGTTCCTGCTCAGAGAATATGCTCAAGTAAATTTTTTACTACTGTTAAATCAGACCCACTACAAAGGTGCATACCAGACATTAAAGCTTGTCTACTTTTAGTTTCTAGGGGTGGAGGCACCAGCTGGATCCAATTCTCATTCCAGCTAATAGCTGGGACATGGAGTGTTTTGAGGCAGATCTCAAAATCCAGTAAGATAAAAATAGCTCTGCATTTTTTAGAAGGACAACATTTACATAGGAACAACTTCCATTTACATAGGAAGTTAGAAAAGCAAAATCAGAAAAGGAAATAATCCTATTAACCAGATTAACCAGGAAAGACTGAGGGGGAGTTAACAGCTGGCAGATACAGAGGATCCATTTGGCATCTGCAAAAAACCTGAGGTTGTTATTTTTCCATGGTTAAAGGGCCAAATGTGAGAAAGTTATAGGGAGAACGAGTGTCTATTTTGCACATATCCCTACTGCTAATGAACAGAAGAATTATGTGTGTTTCTGTATGCATACTGCTCAAAATTCACTGCTGTTAAATTTAAGTCTTATGAAAGGGGATTTTTTCCATTTCCATGCTCCACCATTTTCTTTAATTGCAAATGCATAAGATGGGAGAAAAGCAGAAAATTCCTTTGGAATCCTCTGAGCTGAGGTATGGTATAATACCACACAGAGGTGTTAAATATAGGAAATTTCTAAAGCAGACAACCTTTTCATTCAATTTACAGAAATTAAACAGTAGAGCAGTTATCCTTTTCCAGCCACAAAGATTAGAATGCCCATTATTTAATATTTTTTCTTTTCCAAATGCCTACTCTCCTTAAAAATGTGTTCACGTGTTTGCTTGAACAAACCCATATATTCTAGATAAATTTTTATTTAGAAATAAGTCAGGACTGCAATTAAAAAGAACTGATAATTAGTATTTACCTCTTTTCTCTCACAGTGATGGATTGAGAGGTGAATAGGAAAAGACATATTTGCATCTCTGTAAATAAAAATAAGAACACCTGGATTATAGCTAGGATAGTATTAGCAAACCACAATGTGCTTTGCAGCTATCATTCTTCAGATGCACACAGACCTCAGAAAAGAGGTCTTAACAGCACTTCAGATCTCTGTTTGTTGATGACAGCTGTGACAAAATTATAAAAGACTGATTCTGAGAATGTTGGCTGTCAACATTTTCCACTTTTTCTGGCAAGAATGTTCATGTATTGTTTCTGTTCCAGAGGCACTGCATGTTCTGAGGGGACAGGCTCACAGATTCCAGGGGAGTGCAGTGTATTGCTTTGTAGCCTCTACTCAGATGCTGTGTGCACTCATCCCTATCTTCCTTCATGTTTTCCTAGAGTTTATATTGTGCTCTTGAGCTGTAGGATTCCTGAAAATATTTCAGAGAAGCAGGAATTTCAAGAGATCCCTTTAACTCTGCAGAATACGAGTTCACCTCTTTCTTGGTGCTACATGTTGGTGTTGTACTGCTCTTGTACTGAACACTGAGAAAGGATTTGTTTGGTTTTACAGCAAGATATTTAAATAAGTAGATGCTCCACATTGGAAGGACAGTGTGGACTGTGTGTCCTTGTTTTGTACCACAAGAGTGTGGATGCACCACACAATCCTAAAACAAAATAATAGATTCTGTAGAAGTAACATACTGAAGATAAGTCACAAGTCTTGCTGCACACCTTAAGTGCTAGAAAAGGATTTTGGTTCTGCATGACAGATAGGTTTCCTCCACAGACCAAAGACCACATTCTTTGTATCTGAATGCATGGAAATGAAAATCTATTCACACAGAGAGACTAAAATTTGGAAAAAAAGAAAAAAGAATATGTCCTGGGCAACATAGGAAGGAAGAATTATCAAGGTGTTATGGCTGACACATTGCTCCAAATTAACTTTAGATAACTTCATGATTCAAACATATCTATAATATATTAAACCCAGTTTGGTTTAAAATTATTAGAAAAATGTGATGAAGTTTGGTAATAAGTCAGTTTAAACTCCATTATAATCCACTTGTTCTGTGTTTTAACTTTTCAAAGTCTGAGAAGTTTTTAGGGAGAAATATGGCATTTTATAAGAATATGAGTTCACTGACACCCAAAATTATGATGCAGTAGTTGTGTGGAGTATTTCTGAATTTATGTGAGAAGGTTTTGTTGTGAACAATGTTTGATGGGTTACATCCAGCTGCTATCTGAGGGCTGAAGCAATCAGAGAATGGAGGCAAGTACAGAAATTCACAAAGATTTGAGTTACAGACAGTCCTGCAGACTTACACTGGCGAGTGCTGTTTTAACCTTATCTACTTTGCAAGTCTTCATTTAGACAGTATTTGGTACACTAAAAAGTATTTTCTTAACCTGCAGAAACCATCAGAAATGCAGTTATTACTAACAATAGAAGAATTTATATTACACAGAATTTAGGCTTTGAATGATGCATCTAGTAAAAGCAAAATAAAGCATACACTTATTTTAAGAAAAATGTTTGCTGTTT
This sequence comes from Melozone crissalis, assembly GCF_028551555.1. Classification (NCBI taxonomy): domain Eukaryota; kingdom Metazoa; phylum Chordata; class Aves; order Passeriformes; family Passerellidae; genus Melozone; species Melozone crissalis. The sequence continues at coordinate 38,949,572 of NW_026535796.1, read as the reverse complement.
CCCCTGGAAGAATTTATATGGCATCCAATGTCCTGCTGTGCAGAATCACAGGTAACTGTGATCCATTGTGACCGAGTCTATATTCAAGCACTTTCATTTTAAAATTCTTTTTTCACAGGTTCCTGGAGATCCCAGTTGGTTAAGGTTTTCTAGATGACACTTAATTCACCATGGAACTACTGTGTTTATCATAAAAAAACCCAGTCAAGTAAATTTATAGTATGTCTGTGAGAGGAAATAATCATGGTAGAAGTGCCTTTTGGTTAGAAAACATGTGCAGGAAATTCAAATTCACCTCAGCTGCAGGCAATTTGAATCTGTTCTTTTATTTTATCATATGATGTCTTTATCATTAATCTTCTTCCTCTTTCATATCTTCTGTTGAATCTGGACCACCAGATGCAAGAAAAAGTGGGGCATATCTAGTCACTAAATCTGATATTGTTTATTGTGTTTCCTCTCTAAATTAAATATTTGCTGCACCAAGATCACAGACTAGAAAAAAGAAGCAAACCAAAACCCAAACCAAACAAAATTCCTACTGTAACTTGAGATCTCTGGGTTACATAGTTCTTGTTCCTGAGTTTCCTATTTCTCTGCTCCCATACCCTTGTCCTCAGTAGTAAGTAGATTACTGACTACTCTTTTCTGATAGTTTAAGCCTTCACTTGGCAATCTTTGACTCTGGGTGATGTACTTTGATCTTCTGTTCCCTTTTTCTTTTCCCCTTTGCCTTTCCCTTCCCTTTTTCCAATGTGGGACCATACAAGAGCCCAGAGAGGCACACAGCTGCAAAGGCAGGCAGTAGGAGAGGAGAAATAGAAATGGTAACCTCCAGGGTGAGAGTAGCTGGGCTGTGTAATACAAGAGGCCAGGACAGCTTGGTCGTGACATCCATGTAACCTTGAGCAGCAGCTGCTGAGGTATTCACCTCCTTGTGTCCCAGGAAGGCAAATGGTCTTCATTTAGCAAGATGACCAAGGACTGTTAACATCCACTTACCAAGACTTCCTTGCTCACTCTTAGTTTATTGCTTATGTAATGCTTTCTGCTAAATCTTTGAAAGATGAGACTCTGGCATATGCTTCACTGAAGAGTTAAATGGAGTATAGATGGACAAAGGAGGATTCCATAATATGGGCTATAGAATCTCCATGCACCATTACTTTGCAACCCAGGCACAGGACTTACAGGATATATATCTAATTTGAGAGGCTGCCCTGTTAGCCTCTTATGCGTTTGCTCGCTGTGGAGTGAAGGTGTGCTACTCTATTCTACCTGAAAAATTTAGACTAAACCCAACCTTTGAGCACCTTAAAAGTTCTATCTAGCCAGAAAAAAGGGCATTTACCAAGCTATTTACACCTTCTGTATCAGAGTGATCATAAAACCCTTTGAGGCCATCACTACATATCTTGACATTTCTAAGTTCTGCCACAATAAATAAAAGGACAAGGGTAGAAGTCTTCATTGGTGAAGTGCTTAAAGCCTGACAACCTTACAAGAACTTGAGCAGAGCCAGCTTCTTTGTTTTGACAAGGTTTTCCTCCAGGATGATCAATGAGAAAGCCACATTAAATGATGACTCTTCCTTTCCACTTTCATGTGTTTCCTCTGTGAACCTGAGAGCACTGGAAAACTCTCTCCTCAACTTGCCATTTTGTAAGTAACCTGGCAGTCAGGCCTAGGCTCTCTGCCAAAGATGGTCCTTGGCTTTACTTTACTATTTGTTCCAATAAAACTTGTCTTTCACAAAGTGAACCCAGTCTGTAGAATAAAAACTTCCAAAAATTTAGAATTCAGTCTTGCATTCCCAGGTGTGAAGAAAGTTTGATGAGTTAGAAGACACCTGAGCAGCCTTCCCATGTGTAGAAAGGTATTAAAGAGGCAGGTCATAAATCCTTTTGTTCTTTTTCACAAACACATATTAAACAAGTTTCCAAAACTAATGGTGCAGTTGTGCAGTGTTTGACATACTTCTCATATCTCATGAACTAGAAGTCAGCCAGCTGACTTCTGAAGCTTTCAAAACCATTCATCTATCATTCTAGGTATTGATTTTTGTGTATTGTAGGGAGGTTTCCATCATGGAAATATGGCATAAAACATTATTTCAATTACTTGCCCTAAGCTACACCAACCTTTTGGTTTGTTGTTAGATTTCAAGGGCTGATGTATTGGTCAATCAATTAAGATGGATTACCAGCATTTCCCTTTGCAGTTCATTTCAGTTTTACCAGTGTTTGAGGATACAAACCAGAGTGAACACTGGTATGATATACTTTATTTTACAGGCTGCAAACAGAAAACAATATTGCTATCTTCATTCAATTCCTCTGGAAAGAAATGGAAAACAAATGTTGCAATAAGTCTCTCATGTGTTGTGTGTTCCTTTGCTGGTGACTGAAGGACATTTCACATTTTGCACTTTTGCACTGACTCTGGCTACCAGCTATCCTATAATCTTTCAGTTTCAAGATGCTGTTGTCACATTGTCAGAATCAGTGAGTCTTCAGTGATGGCAAATTACTGTTTGTAGCCGTGCCTGTAGGTATCACAGTCTTCATAAGGATCTGGATAGGAACTAAAACTAAGCTAAATGGGAAACTTCACATTAGAATTTTTAGTGCCAGTGGAAAAAGGAGTCAGTGTCCCCCTCCTGCTGTTCACTCTTGCCATTGGAATGCCCCACTGGGCTGGTTTGGCAGAAATGTTTGTGCTAGCTGCTATGTGGTGGGCTGAACTGGGGAAGGAAGATGGTGGCAGAAGGCCAAAAAACAAAAATGTCTGGGAAGCTGGTGGTGTCAGTTACACGGGGTAGTTCAAGCAGTTCCACTGCTGAAGTTTTAGCCACAGCCTTAGAGTTCCAGGTTTTCTGGCAGATCAGGTTTCAGGTTTTCCTTCAAGACACAATCAGATACATCTGGGTCAGAGCCTGGAAACTGTTCCTGTCTGGGTCGGGTTTGACTTGGCCATAACTAAAACCACAGGAGCTCTTTCACAGAACCAAGTGACTGGAAAGGAATCAGACTGAGGTTCAAATCTTGGCTTATCTTAAAGTGATGTTATCTCTAGTATAAGCTTATTTTTTGTGTTGCATTTTGCATGTGCCCCTCTGATTATGGGGTTATACAAGAGGTAGAGTTAAAAGCAAAAATGTTCTCCTGCTATTTGCAAGATACAAAAAACAATTCCAAAACCAAATCAGTTTCACTTGCAGTGCTAGTAGAAAAGGCAATCTGTGCAGCAGCATGCACAAGATAACTTACTGTCACTCTGTATAAGCTTGGCAATTTACTTAAAACAATGTAATTCAAACTTTTCATTTAGTAAATACCACAGATTTCCATTGAATATTAGCGAGTTGATGAGCCCGATTTAGTTAGACATTATAATTAATTGTTCCAAAAATGCTAAGCAAAGGGCAATAATCAAATAATCAATTATCCAGTGGCTTTTAATTGAGCTAGCTACTTTTATTTTTTATTGTCAGCCTTTCAGAAGTTTAGGAATCCATTTTGATGATCAGAAAATTGTATCCACATTCATGGAGATTTAGATACTTTAAAACAAGAACAAAATTCATGCCTGGTTCAAATGCATGTCATAGACTGACACATATAAGAAAAATACTACATTTACTCTACTTTTTAAAGTTAATGATGTGTGTATATAATAACTTAAAATCTAATATCTCCAAGTGCTAGCTATGGATTTTGCAGAACAGCTGGATACAAGATGCATGCTAATTCAGAGAGCAGCTGGACTTTCCTCCGCTGTTGTGAATAGACAGGATTTAAATGGAAGGTTGCTACCTGCTGCCAAGCATAATTTTCAAGTGTTGTGCTCTCCTGGGATGTTTTGATTGAATTAGGAGGTTTCAGCTAGTTCAGTGAGTGAGATGCAATGAGTAGCAAAAGGTTCTGTTCTCCATACATTATTGGACACAATATGTAGGTCTTTTGCTCATTTTTAAGTCTGCAAGTGTAAATTCCTAAAGTACTATAAGGATTGTCTGAGCTTTTAAAGCCATATTAGATATTTCCTTATATTAAAATGACATCCAAATATTGGACTGTCCCCATATACTACATTATGTATTTTTTCTAACCCCAAACTAGATTGTTTTTTCAAGAAAAAAAATTCTGTATTACAAAAACCAAGAAAAATATGTTACATATAATGACTGCAAGTGGCTAGAAGAAAACATCCTGTACTTTTAAATTCTTTTATTTTGCCTCCCATCTGTGCTGCAGGAATTTACTATCTTTATTCTTGCCAGATTGCTTTATCCCCAGAGCAAGTATGACTTTATTGTTCCAATTTTTACAAGTTTGAGTTCATGTCATTTTTTGGACCAAAGTCTTTACCATTTCTGCTTCTGTTTACTCAGCATGAATATCTAGTATGTGCAGTAATTCAGTTTAGCCTTATCAGACATGGAGTCCCATAGTAACAGTGGGGAATATCTTCATTATTAATAATATTATGGGTACAGAATATGACTTATGGAAGCTGTGTCTGTGTATTTGTGGAGTTTCTCTAGTGTTATCTGTCCTCTGCTAATTAGAATTTAGCTGACAGATACACAGAATAAAAAGGAGGAAGGATATTTTTGTTTTGACTGTTAATTACATCAGCTCTTGTAATGTGTCTATACTGGGCATTGCAGCATAGAAGAGATAGATTTAAAACTGAGCTTGTATGCATGTGCTAAGATAATAAAAGGAATTTAACCAATGAAATATATAACTTCAAGTAAGATTCCCAAAGATGAAGAGCTGAGAAAGCTAAGAAAAGTGAAAAATTAATCTTACTGAAATTGGGTAGATTCTGTGGGCTATACTGGCTGATTTGCTGTCACACAGTGTTACTGTTGCTCTGTCTGCTCCATACCATCACAGCCTGGAGGAGAATAATATCAATCTTCCATGAATTCAATTGAACTTCTTTCCTATGGTACCAATCTACAAGAAGCTTGGAAATGGATTTAGCGCAACGCATTGAAATTTTGCTCACACCTTCCACATAACAGAAATCACTGGGAGTTTTGAGAGCTCAGCTGCTCCTGGGCCAGTATCAAGAAGGAGCTGAACTTTCAGCTCAGATAGGCTTGAACACACAGCACACATATTCAGTGGTGAGCTGCATATGTTCCTGCCATGTGTTTTGCATGTAGCAATGTCTACGAGGGAGTGGAAAGTATTTTGTCAGCATTTTTGTTTTATTTGACTGCACTTTTGACTGTTATATTACAGGAGAGAGAAATTAGATGTAACACATCTTCAGCCATGGGTAACATATCTCCAGACATGAAGGAATTCCTTCATCTCAATGCTGCATTTAGACCAGGCACATTGTGTTCTTCTGTCCCATGGAGTGGAATATGTTTCACTTGTGTGCTGGGAATCTGGCAGCACTTGATGGAAAAATGGCCACATGTCAAGGCTGCAGGTGGAAAAGGATGCTTTAACAGCTCCTCTTGGAGGGGGAGCCTCTTGGGAGAGTCTTCTTCATATGTTCCTTGTTGGGGAGCTTCACTGCTGGGCTGGGACCTTGCTGCAGTTCCACAATTCAAGGCAGCCATGGAGTGGAGAAGCTGTGTGATCCATTTTGATACATGGGTGATGCTAGTGATGAGCAAATGTGAGGCAGAAGTAAGCTGAGGGGTTTGTTTCAATGAAAGAGGCTTTCTAGACTTGAAATAGTAAACATAAAGAGTTTCCACCAACAGCCTAAGTCACTGGAGATTTTTTTAAGATCTGTATAATTTTTAAAGAAAATTTGAGACAGTCTGAGCGATTGTTTTTCACCGGTGTCTTTTTCTGAACAGACAGTTCTAAGTTCTGTTACACATTTTTTCCATTGAGGTACTTAATATTTGCCTGGAAGAAGCTTCTACATCTGAAGTAAGCAGAGAAAGGGTATTTGCACTATTTATTTACCTCTATCCTGAAGAAACAGCCACAGAGGCACACGAAAATATATTCACAGCCTGAATCTGGTATGAAGTTTGAAAAGTACACCTTACAGACAAACTCTGAGCCACAACATGTGCTGCTGGCTTTTATAAAAAATGTCTATGTCAACTAATAAATGAATCCAGCAAAACAGAAAAAACAGTCTGGAAGAAGACATTAAGAAAAGATACAGCACAACATGTTAATATCATCAATTTGTAGAGATGTTCCCACTATCATGCTCTGAGGCTGCCCAGGGAAACTGTTTCTTTTCCAGTATCCAGAGGATCTCAATAGGGAATGAAAACAGTTGTTTCTCATCTATTTCTGGTAAAAATTCAGAATGTTTAGGGCCCTTGGTTAAATGATTCCTAGAGCTCATGCTTATAATTTCTCCCCCTTCTTTTAAACGAAATCTTTTCAGTATTGCTCAGGCTAGAATGAATTTATGCTCAGCATGAATATTATTCCCTGCCCCTTACATCAGTGGGAGCAGGAGCAGAGCTTGTTTTAGAACCAGTGGAAATATTGGCAGGGACATTAGAATTTGTGCATAGCTTTGAATCCTACAGGCAAACAATAGCATGCAGCAGAAACTCCTACTGAACTGGTGTAGTGGATTGACATTGGCCCAATTCCTGGCACCCACCAAAACTGCTCACTCACTCCCCTCTGCAAACTGGACAGAGGAGAGGAAATTTAAGTAAGGGTTCATGGATTGAGATAGGGACAGGGAGAGATCACACATCAAATACCATTATGGGCAAAACAGGCTCCTAATTAGAAATATGAAGTGAATTTATTACTAACAGCATCAGAGCAGGGTAATGAGAAATAAAATTAGCCCATAAAATCATGTTCCCCCTCTCCTCCCTACTTGCCAGCTCTACTGCGCCCCTCAGCAGTGCAGAGACACAGGGAATGGGGATTATGGTCAGCTCATCACCTGCGGTTTCTCCTGCTGCTCAGGGAGAGAAGTCATTCCCCTGCTGCACCATGGGGTCCCTCCCATGGAGACAGTTGTTGTTATCATATTGCTGTTATCATATTTCTAGAGTTCCATACTACCACAATCATATTTCTAAAGTCCCATACCTTCTTGGTGATATTTCTTGGGGGCAGTTCTTCACAGCACAGACAACTTCTTCTGCTTGTTACTACTTCTTAGTTAGGGCTCCTTCCAGGTTCTCCCTGACCAACCAGCCCACCCCCCTTTTATCCCAGCTATCTTCACTAGCCACAGCTGCAGCCCATGTAGAATAACTAGGATTGGGGCAAGGCCACTTAAACAATACATATTTTACTGCGACTCATACTATAGACAGTTTTCCATGAACTTCTGCAACCTGGCTCCACCCCACAAGCAGCAGCTGCCTGCAACCCGCTGAATGTGATTCCATCCCATGGGCCACAGTACTCCCCAGACTGCTGCAGCATGGGTCATGATCCCACAGGGTGCAATCCTTCAAGGACAGGCTGCTCCAGCCTGGGCTCCTCTCCACAGGGCTCCCACGGGCTCACAGCCTCCTCTCAGGCACCCACCTGCTCCAGCCTGGGCTCCTCCCCGGGCTGCAGGTGATCTCTGCATCCCCATGGACCCCAGGGCTGTGGGGCACAGCTGGCTCACCGTGGTCTGCACCATGGGCTGCAGGGGAATCCCAGCTCCTGGAGCACCTCCTGCCCCTCCTGGACTGGCCTTGGTGTCTGCAGAATTGTTCTTCTCACATGTTCTCACCCCACTCTTCTCTGGCCACAACTAAAACTGTACAAGCCCTTTTTGTTTTCCTTTTTTCCTAAATCTGTTATCACAGAGGCTCTAGCACTATTTCTAATTTGCCCAGCCTTGGCCAGTGGCACATCTGTGTTTGGACCTTCCAGGGATTGACTCCACTGGACCTGAAGGAAGCTTTTAGCAGCTTCTCACAGAAGCAGGGCCTGTAGGCATCCCCACTATCAAAAACCAGGCCATGCAAACCTAATACACTTGGATATCTAGTGATTTCTTTTTTAAAAGGGCAAACATGACGTAAAATTAGCAGTCAGGAGATAGAAACTAAGGAAAGAGAGCATGATGGAATTTGGAATTTCCTCTGGTTCATTTGGCAAGTTTCAGTCATTAAGTTAAAATAGGTGCAGTTAATTTCAGGTAACTGAAGGACGTGGACATTTCATAATGTTCATTCTTCCCTGTGATCTGCTTCCTTACTTCTGAGATAATTAATCTCTCATTGGTTAGGAAAAAGATGAAAACCTTGTAGTTCAGGTACACATTTTTGACATTTTCTATCCACTTTGCCACATCCCTTACATTAAGGCCAAAATGAGGGATTTTAATGTCAAAATAAGGACAAAAAAGGGGAAGACCAAATAGAGCAAAATTAACTAATTCAAATTCTAGGAAAAAAACCCACTATGATGCTGATTATTTCTTAACGGTTCAACTACAGTCACTGAATGTAATATAAATAGAAGCAAGATTCATGGGTCTGTAAACAGTTTTGGAAATATAACTAATACCAGTGAATTGCCATTCACTGGTATTAGTGAATTTGAATATGAATTGCCATTACCAAGTGGTTAATGGTTGGAAAGGACTAGAAAGAAAATGGTGAGACACCCCTTCACTGGAATAAAGGGGCAAGGACCCTCCCTCTCCAAAGCTATTAGGTGGCTGTGTCTGCCAGCTCCAGGTGTGCTGGAGAAGCCCTCAAGGGGGTGCAGACATGACACTTGTGACCCTCAGGCCAAGTCACAGCTGCCCATAAAGCAGAGGTCTTTGTTATCCCAAATGCAAGTCCAGATCTTTTCTGATGCAACACAGTGCATTACTGTGCCTCAGATGTCTTTTGCCTGAATCCTGAACAAACAAACTCCTTATTAGGGAAAGAGGTATTGCACAGACATATCCATGTGATGTATTGTAAAAATGGTTGCCAGAGCTTTTGGAATAAATGTGAAGGGAAACAGCTGACAGTTCAAAACTGAATTGCAAATCTTGTAGCCCTGCAAAGTTACAAATATACAAATCTTATTACACATCTCCTGAGTGACTACATTAAGGAGATTCATGAAGATACAGAAAATTCGTCCCTGTCAGCTGGGGCCAAGAAGGACAAATTGCCCAGAAACAGCCTATTATGCTTGTCCTTAGTACTTTTAAAATGACAGCTGACATTTATTTCTAAGATGGTATAACGCACAAGGGAAGACAACATTCTCTGCTACTACTGAGCTGTGAACACCTGCATTCAATTTGCATATCTCCTCTTTAATTCAAGGATTTAGATTCCCTTTATAAATATTTACCAATTAAGCAGCTCAACAAACTAAGCAGTGGGAACATATTGTTATATTTTACAGTTGTGCAAAGAGTACTGGTAAATGAAAGGATTTATCCATAGTTTTATCAAAGGTCAAAGGAAAGTGAAGTGTCAGGACTCAGGTGTATATAGGCTTCTGAAGCTATATATAGGCTTCAGTCATTCCATTTTGTACATGTATATTTCTCCGTGAGTGATACACTCATCCAAACTGAGAAGTCATTTTTCAGGTCAAGCCTTACATGCTCATAGATTTTTTTAATAGAGAGATGTGGCTATTTTGAGCCTCTAGTCTGACCTCTTATGGAATACAGAGGGTTTCCATGAGTAGTTCTTGCTTCACCAGAGTCTGTTATGAACGACAATATTTCAGGATGAAAATAAAAACAACAATAAAAAATTACAACTCCCTCAAAACTCAGTGATCCCTTGAAGGTTCTGTCAATGGAGAATCCACTACACCCTTGCTAGAGTGGTGGCACTGTTTAGGAGCCTTACTGTTAAAGCATTTGCCTTGTTTTCATTTAACTTCAATTTCTAAACATTATCTGTTTCTTTACCAACAGAATTAATTTCACAGGTTCAAAGTTCCTGAATGTTGTAACTGATACTGAACTTGCCTGCAAATTTTTTCCCCAGAATACTGATAAGTATTTATTTTTATATCTGTGGATATTTTTATTATATTTACAAATATCTGATCTCCTTATTAAATCATATTAAATTCTGACACAGATCTGTTGGTTAAGATATGTTAGGGTTACACAGGGTAGATATTTCCTTTGAGATTTGCTTATATAATTTATTGTCCTTCGTTAATGAATCTTGAGACAAAGATTACAGATGTTGATTCTCTTTCTCAGAGTTAGTCATTGATCTGGATATTTTGTCAAATCCTTTTATAGTTCTCTCACCTCAGATAAACATTGCCAGGATTGAGGTTTTTTTCCAGTGAAGACATTTGAGCAGTTAATTCTCATTTTTAAAATTGAAATGTCTTCTTGTTTGTGTCTTGTTATTATTTTTCCCATGAGGATCTTAACTAGGACTCAGTGAACAGTGAAAAAAAAAAGCATCGATTGCAAATTATTCTGTCCTGCAACGTCTTGTGTTTCCTTCTGAGAATGTTAGAATGCAAATACTTGAGGAAAAGAGATGGTGAGAGGGGTGATACAGGACAAGCAAAATTTCAGTTGTGAATCTTGGAATTTACCATTGTTATGATGGTAAGCTGCATAAGCATTGTGCTTTGAACAGCACCATGAACTAGAAATAATACCAGTGAACAAATTTGGATGTTGTTAAAAGATGTTCATGATTCGCAACTGACAGCTAAGTGAAATACACATTATAGTGAAATTTTGCATTCAGTAGTGCTACTTAATCTGATTCAAATTTAAAGCCCAAGCGCTGATATAGCTCCATGTATGAAATATATTTGTGACATTGCTCTGTTTGTTGCTAAGAACAACAGTAAAGTAGTCAAAAGTCATAGAAGAAATACTAAATTACAGATCATCTTCTGCCTGATTGTCTGTGCTTACTTGCTGCAGTTGCGTCTGGGTATTGCCATGAGTATGTTAAAATACAGAGAATGTAGAGCTCACCTGTGGAGGGAATAACAGATTTAGGTTACATGCTCTTAGTGGATCCTCTAATGTCCATAAGAGTCTGGTTCATTATTATTGTTCTTTTGTATTTTAATAATCATGATCACTGGGACATATATTAGAGACCACAGCCTATCTTTTTCTGTGCTATTATCAGGGATGAGGATTGGCACTTAACTCTCTCGTTTGAGAAATTCAAAACAGTTGGGGGATAGAATATAAGTAAATAAAGGTAGTACAGAAAGTAATTGTACACCCTAAAGTGTTGCAGCTGGGTTAATTAGTATAGATTAGGAGCAGGCCTGATGTTAACAGGCCACAGCTGTAGCCAATGAGAAGAGTGTTATAAAAGAGTGGATTGGTTGGCTGGGGAGGGAGAGGAGTCAGTTGGCTGGTGGGATGATGAGGGAGAGTCAGTGCCTGGAGGAACTGCCTACAAGAAACATCAAGGTGGTATGAAATTCTAGCAATATGGAACCCTTGTAATATAATTATAGTAGAACCCTTGCAATATAATAACAACACAAAGTTAAGAGGATTAATTTGTTTTTACAACACAGCTGTTTCATAGGATGTGATAATTCCTTGCATTTTTTTTGAGAAAGGAAATGTATTTGGTTAGATAGCTATTGATGTAGTACAGTACGTGTAGCCTCATCCACACTTTTCTCTGTCCAAACTCCAAGATCAAACATTTTCTCTTACGCTGCTTATAAAATAAAGTGGCGCAGGACAAATTATTACGTTAGCTGTTGTTTTGTTAGATCATAAGATTAATGATCTTAAAAGAGCTGTGATCCTAAAATAAATGTCATCCAAAACAGCAACAGTGTCACGGACACTTCTGCTTAGGTATTCCTAAATGAAGCTATTGCTTCTCTGAATAGAAGAAATTGCTTGGAAGTGTACACACTCTTCTTCTTTCAATCTTGTCCTTTGAGCTTTAATGTATTTTTAATATGCAGTGGTTGTGTGTGTGGTTTCTGTGGCTGCACAAGGGTTTTGCCAAGAAACTGGCTGAGTTCTATGTGACTGATTTATGGATGAATGTTGAACTACATCTGATTTTTCATTTTATCCACCTGTTTGAGTTTGAAGTCAGCTTTTTCAGCCAGGGGATACAGAAGGACAGAGGTCAAGCTTCTTATGCAGCATGCTGCAAAGGTTAGAAGACAGACAGCCCCTCCGAGGTACATTTCACTCTCTGAATAACCTGGCAGTGTTCTGCAGTCACAGCATCCAGCATAAAAGCCCAGGTAGACATATAGATGAGTAATGGTAGAAGACCCAAATTTATTTTTTTAATGGAGAATTCAGGTATTTTTCTGCAGCATCTCCTCTAAGAGCGACAAGAAACAGCCTGAAAAAACTCATTTAAGGTCTGTAAAGACATCTGGAGATGTAAAAGTTAATTTTATGAAGGCTGTGGCTATGTTTGACAGATAGGCCACGTAAACAGGTCCAAAAGTCGAGAATGGAATTGCAAGACCGGTAACAACAGCTCTAAGTGCACAGTGCGTTTATCTAGGACATACAGAGACATCTATTACAGAGATAGGTCCCCATCTCCTTTTCCTAGGGTGTTTTTAACGAAGGTTAATATCTCCAACCAAGACATTCTGGGATTCAAAGAATGGAGTTACTCCATTAATTAGCTGATACATAAGAGAGGAGAGAAAACATTTACCAAAAGGATGGAGTAACATGTAGTGGAAGTGATGAGCTAGAATGATAGGCATTTTGGATGAAGTAAACTTAAATGGAATGTGGAAAGGGACAAGATAAATATTACCTTCCAGGGAATTTTAATCTTGACTGGTTAAAAACACCATTTTTTTTCTGTAGTATTGGACAAACTATTGAGCTTTTATTTCTGTGTCGTCATTGATGAACTGGCCAAAATGAGCAGTCAAATGCCTGTAATTCCCTCTCTAAGGAAGGTAACAGTATCTCTTAAGTGTTTGGAGCAGACACTCCAAACTTTGGGATTGCAGTAGGTGCAGCTGTGGGTCCAAGGCAATGTCCTCATGGCAAGCAGCCTCTGTCGCTTACCATGGTGTCTGCAGGGTTAAGTGCAGAAGAGGAACTTGGTGCTGACCCTTGAGTCAAAGCCAGCACTGCTCACAGCAGGACTGGGTGCATGCACCCTGGGGGACATGATGGCCTTTCCAAGATGCCTCAGAGATTTCAGCAGAGTATTGTGGGTCAAGATGGCCCAAAATATTTCAAGAATAACCTTTGCTGATGGATTTCTATTTAAACACATCTTCTGGTGAAATGCAGAGAGGGAAAGCCAGCCACATTCTGCTAGGGAGCCCAATAAAAACCTCTCTGGTGCTAGCTTGTTTGGTCTATCACCCAAACCTCCCTGTGAGCCTGTCCTTCCCTGCTGAGGGAACATCACCCACAAGCCCCGCTGCAGCTCTAGGAATGGCAGGCAACAGAGCCAGGGATTGCAGCACATGTTTAGAGCTTCCAGTCCATCAGTGCCTTGTGCCTGACTCTGTTCCCACTGGAGCCTCCCAGCAAATGGGGCTGCTCCAGGACAAGGCTCCTGCCCAGTCCCGAGCCCACCCCAAGGGCTGTGCACAAAGGGGAGCCCTGTTGCAGATGGCAGGGTTTGGATCTGCCAGGACCATGCTGAGCCCCCAGAGCCCTCAGCAGAATGTGGCTGGGCACTCAGGAACAGCCTCTGCAATGAGCAGGAGGTGCCCGATGGCTGGCAGACAGCACCAGATAGGAGGGGATGGGCTCTTTTAAGGAAAAATATCTTGGGCAGAGGTGAGCATAGTGCCTAGCCTTGCTCCTTCTCCTGCAGTGTGTGATTTTGGCTCCTGCTGGTGTGTGTGAGAGTAGCTGTGTACCAGGAGGTGGATGGAGCCAGTCAGGCACAGCAAATCTGGTGCTCAGTCTGTGACAGCTGGAGCTCTTTGGCTGCAAAGGGTGCTTCAAGATCCCTTTGGCAGTGAAAGTGGGACCTTCCTTGCTGGCAGAGTGATCAGCATCTCGGGGCTTTTTTTTTAACACAATAGGTGCGCATTTGTGTGGATAACTTGTTTGGATCCAGACCTTCAGACTGCACTTGAAAAGCAGGACTGCATCTGCTATGCTGTGACCTCTCACACTGCTCTTGTAAAATGGACACACTGTGGGGCTCATCATCAGGGCACAGCAGATCCCCCTGGGCATGGATACAGGCTCATGCTGGAAGCAGAAGGGGTGACAGTATTTTGAAGCAAACTTTTAAAGAGAGTTGTGAGCTTTTTTACAGCTCAATAACCATATTGAGAGGCTTATTAAAATAATAACAGCACATTTGTTAATAATTAATCACTGGCATTAACAGAGGCCTCTTCAGCCAACGATGCTGAAGTTCTTTCCAAATTTCACTGACCAAAATTGCCAACAGTAAGGATTGCCAAAATTGCCTAATCCATCATCATGCATTGCCAGCCCTGACAGCTATTCAATTGTTCACTACATAGCAACTACTAAGTAGCTATCAGATTGGTGCAGAAAGAAAGGAGTTTGCTGTATGTCCAAGAAAAGGTTGAAAAGAAGTTGGTGAAGGGGTGTGGGTACTGCTCCAAGATTGACTTCATCATGTAATAGCAACCCCAACTTTTAGTTGTGTTCACTTATGAATCTCGGTTCACAAGCTGTGATTTTGCATGCCACCTGAGTTAGATGGTCCCTGATAGCACAGTGGTGCAGAAAGATGTGATGTGTCCAGAACTGCCATTGTCATAATTTCCTGCTGAAGGTTGGCATTCTCACTAATCCTGAGAATCCTTTGGATTCCTTCTGGTGTTTAAAGGCATTGATCACAATGATAAAACAAAGCCTTGACTACACCCTGAATATTTAATTTCAGCTCTGTTCTCTGGTTTTATTGCCTACTTCTCATAGCCTAAATTGTTTTATACTGATCTCTGTTGACTGTGGAACAAGGCCAGATGTCCAATTTATGTGCTTCAGTTAAATTCCTAAGAGGTATTTGATAAAAATCCAGCCAAAATGCTTGTGAGTTTTTATTGCATCTGTCTGCCTTAGTGATGTTACACCTGTTTGTATCTGAATATATCTGCAGCCTCTCCATATTTAATACAGGAAATTTTTCCTCATTATGAACTATCTCTTGAGAGTCCATTGCTAATGAAATTGCTTCATATTTATTTTTGAAGTTGTATATAAACAACTAGCATTATTAGGATACAATTACCAGAGAGTAATCACAGAATTACTGTAAACATAGTCTTCAAAACATACTGCAAATTAATATTCATGCATTTCTTAATCTGCCATTTGGAGCAAAAGCATAAATCCAATCTAGACTTCATCACAAAGGAATAATATCACCAGGGGAAACTAGGCTGTTTTGCACTTTAGAGTAATTAAAAGGAAAAGTCCTATGACTCTTTTCACTGTTCTGGAGGTGCAACTGCTGTGGCTGCTGATGCTCAATTGGGCAACACATTGTGCCAGTGATAAGGGAGAAAAGAAAGGCAGCATTTAGACATTCCTCTATGCAGAGATATTGCAGCATTCAATCAAATGTGTGCAGCTGACTCCAACAATGTTGTTTGGCAGCCTGGTATTTGCAGGAAGTCTAAGGTTAAGGATAGCTAAAGGAATATGTTTGAATTCTGCCATTAACAAACAACCATAGGTCTTTTGTTGTCTAAAGCAGAAAGAAATAAGTGAACTAGTAAAACTAGTGTCTCAGAAATCAGTTTGTGCAGCTCATTTATGTTTGTTCTGCTTAGATAATGTTTTAACACATTCTTCACACAACTGGAAATAGAATAATAATGTAAAATAATGGGAATGATTAAAGAGTGGTGAAGTGCTTTCTATTTCATGAATATGATGCTTGGGGGTAATTTTTAATTACTTATTTTTAGATGTCCAGAAATCAGTTTTGCAAGGGCTACAGGACCATAAGTATACAGAAGTATATATTAGAAGATGTAAAAATGTAATTCTTCCATAACTGAGAAGAAGAAAACTGAAAATTTAGAATTCAAATTGAGATGAGTGAAACTAGGAGTCACTTTTGAAAACTCAACTTATTCACAGTCAAATAGAAAGAGTGGCAAAACAGATTTTTGTGACTCTACTAAAAGTTTTGAGAGTTTAGAACAAACAGGAGGAGAAAACACTGATCATTCTTCTGCTTTTTAAAATGATGTTGCCTTAAATGTTGTCATCACTCTTATGTGCCCATTTCTGCAGAGGTTTAAGTATTTAAGGAAAGACACAGTGGATGACAAGCTATTCAGACCAAAGATATTTCAGGACAAAAGTCTGGTTTCCACAAGACTACAATTGTAAGGACTCGCTTTCTGATGAGGCCTGAGGGTGCAGTTATGTGGTGACAGGACCACAAGATGTGCTGACACAAGTGACCATGAGGTACCATGTTCCCAAACTCCCTGGGCATTGCAGGTTGCAAACACTCTTGTACTTCCAACTCCCACATTTATTTCTCTTACAGACGAGAAAAAAATTGTTGTTGAACAGATGGTAAGAAGCTGTGCATATGCTGTTTTGTTTCTCTTTTACTTTCTCATTATATTGCGTCTCATACTACACTGGACCCAGGACAGTATGTTGCATTGTGGTCAGGGAATGTATTTGAAAGAATGCCTCATTTTTACAGAAATGCTAACAAAATTCAATGCAGTCATGACAAAGCCCTTTTTTCTTCCTGCCTACAAAACACAGCATTCTTTCATTTCTTATTACTTCTGTCTGTCTCTTAATCTATGCCCAACAAATGAGGCAGAACATTCCCTCAGAATAATGTCTCCTTACACAGATAAGGCTTCTAGTTAGGAACATTTTAATGGACTTCAGATTTAAGAGAAAAAGAATAGAGATTAAGCAAGTAAGACTAATACATATTTTCCAAACACATTTTAAATGAGAATGCTACAGTGAAGCAGAATGATGCTGCATTTAAGGTAGTAAGAAGTCAAAGGCATTTTCAGGTACCAAGAGCTGTACAAGGGGTGGGTTCTTGCTGCAGTAATTGTGAAGGGGCAGAAAACCAAGGACATCTCATCAAAAAACTATTTTAGTTACCAAGGTTGCAGAAACCATCATGGACCACATTTCTGAAATTTCCAGTGAAAGGGTGAAATTGGTTAACAGGGAGTCTGGGGCATTAAGGAGAAGAAGGGCACAATATGGGTTTATAATACTAATAAAAATGTGATATGTGGCTTTTCATTAACTTGTGTTTCTTTATGCATATCCTTTGGGGATACTTTATGCTTGATGATATAGAATTATATCCTTTTTATCTCTAAAGGTGTGGTCAAAAAGGTTCTATAGCTTTTGTGGCAGAGATAGTTTAAATGTGAATTATGAAAAACAGATAATACAGGAAAGATAAAAACTCACAAGTAATGAAATACAACAACCAGCTGACAAAGTTTAATGAGAAATGTTTCTTTTGAAGCACAGCATGGTCACAAGAAAGGATACAGTAAAGAGAGGGGAGAACTTTATGAAAGGACATTATTTTTATAAAGCTTGTCATTGTGCAATAGTTGAGGAGAGTGGATATGTTTAGAAAGTCCCTGAAATCTGTCATGGAATCTCTGCACTGCATGTGTCAACAATCAAGGTTTTTCCTCTAGGACATAGATTGAAATTTGTATATTAACTTCTTTATGGACTAAAGACTTAGTTTAATACTTATGTCCTGTCTGCATCTGAAAGAAAAATGCAGTTCTGGGTACTTGATGAAGGATAAAAATGATAACTGAGATTTAAATTTTAGTCCCCTGATGGGAAAGGTATACATCTATATGTAGAAGATCAAGAAGAGAACTAAAAATCTAGGGGTAACATTCAGAAAAGAAATCAAAGGAAAATGCCTAACAGATTCTTGACTGTTCTGTTATTCTTGCTATGTTTATGTTCTATGTGTTTATTCCATTGAGCAAGGAGGAGTGTTATAAAAGTATTTGTCCTTTTTTACCCTTCAGAAAAGCATGTGATAATGTATTATCTACACCCAAAAGTCACAAAACTTTAGCATCTTTAATGAAACTGTTAGGAAGATACAGCTATCTGATAGCTCTGATACTGTTTCTTGGTAAGGCTATTAGAAAAGTTGACCAGTTGATGCAAATCCATGTTGTATATGCTGATGATTTCATTGCAGAAGATGTAGTGCAATGCAGAAGATGTAGTGCAATAGATGACTGAGATTTGTTGGGAAGAGGAAACAAATGAGATTTAGTGAAGTGAGTGAAGAAAAATTGTTTATGGTTGTAAGGCAGCAGAAATGGTCTGGATGGGTATACACAGAAGCTGACAATCACAAATAACAAAAGACCATAGAAAAGAGTGGCAATGAGGGAGGGGATAAGGACTTAAGCACAAAACACATATAAAAGGTAAAAGTAAAGGTAGTTTAGCTAACCCATATTCAGAAGATATGTTAAGAATTTAGGGCAGTGGGAAGCAAGCAAGCTCCATGTCTCAGAGGAAATTGTTCTCATGGTGTTTGACCTGACACCAAACATTGAGAAAATGAGGGAATTATAAACATGTCTGAGGAAATTGCTACTGGAGGGGGGAAATACTCTATTGTTCAAAGACTGCCCCAACACCTATATTGTTTCAAAAACTGGATTGAGTGGATAGTGTCCCATTAAAATAATCTGAAGTACTTACAAAAAAAAGGAATATCTACCCTGTGACAAAGGGCAGCAGTCTCTGGCTCTAAGGAAGCGCTAGAAGGAGGAAGCTTTTGTGGAGAATATAAAACTTATTATGAGAGATATCAGAGTCCCAGTGAGATGGGAGCACATATCACAATGAATAATTCTGTGCTATAAAGGTGATTGAGTGGGATTCAGAAACATTTTCTTCCCAAATTTCTGTGACTGTGTGACAGAGCTTTGATTCTTGATTTACAGCATTTCATTTGTAACACTTAATTTCAGAAAGCATGAGATTTCAATGTTTCTGTCCCTTGTGCACTGGTTGCATGGAAAGAAGCAGCAGAAGATGGCAGCAGAGATTGCTGACTCCATCTCATTTCTTTATCTGTGCAGCAGAGTAAGGGTGCTTAGTGAAAGAACACAGGGTGAACTTTCCTTTAAAAATATACTGATTTAGTTCTGGGAAGATAAATTCCTTAACTCTGAGAACACATTCATCAGTTCATTTTTTTTTATGGAAATGATGTGGGAGTTATGAAAGAAAAAAAACATACTCCTTGTATCTTTCCATATGTCTTAATGGCAACACTTACAAGCAGTTGAAATAGTCCTTGCAAAAGATCAGGGACACATTCCCTTTACATGGTCCTCCTGCCTTAGCAATAACTCACCAAAGGCAGGTGCCCTACATTCTGTGTGAAAATAAAATAAATTCAGAATTATAAAGAAGTGCTGAAAAATTTCATATAAAGTTGCTTAGATTTCAACAGGTGACTCAAAGAACAAATAAGGCCAAAACTATTATTTGTCTAAAGCAAGTCAAAGATTTGCCTGTAGGTTATCCTGACCCTGTGATCACAGGCAGTGCATGTAGGTGTGAGCTTAAGCATGTAGGGAGAGTGAGGTACTTCAGTAGATCAACTGATACAGTTGTCAACCAAAGACTTGAGCATCCAAAAGTCTTTTTGGTTGACAACTGTAAACCAAAGACTTGAGCATCCAAAAGTCTTTTTGGTTGACAACTGTAAACCAAAGACTTGAGCATCCAAAAGTCTTTGGTTGACAACTGTAAACCAAAGACTTGAGCATCCAAAAGTCTTTGGTTGACAACTGTATCAGTTGATCTACTGAAGTATCTCACTCTCCCTACATGCTTAAGCTCACACCTACATGCACTGACTGTGATCACAGGGTCAGGATATAACCTACAGGCAAATCTTTGGCTTGCAATTAGACAAATAATATTCCTTCTCATATCACAGAGAGCCACACACCCACAGACTCTGTCTGTGCTATCAGGCTAATCCTGCACCAGGAAAAGCCAGAGGATCATTCCTCAGAGGTGGGGGAATACCAGGATGGATATATTTATAAAGGATGGAGAAGCAGTGCCACTGCTGCCTTGCTGCCTAAAGTGAATTTGAAGCAGCTGTCTTGGCTGTTGTAAATTAATGTTTTTGTATTTTATCCTGGGCATAAGGAAGCTCACTTGAAATCTGTCTGTGCTTCTGCTGCTTTTCTAATAGCTATGGGAGAGTCAAGATGCTCTTGTTTTTTAGTTCGGTTTTTTTTCCTTTTTTTTTTTTCCAGCCAGCATCTCTACTTCTGTGCTGAATATTAACTGTTTGTAGAACTGTGTAACTGAGGCTGATAGACAACTTAATTTCTTAAGTAAAGAGAGAAGCATGACTCAGGTCTGCATATTTGAGCCCTCATTAGTCTTCAGAACCTTTCAAATCAAAGGAAAAAAGAAAATCAGTGGGTGCATAATGTTCTCCCTGGAGGTGACGTTTTTAGAGCATCCTTTAATTCTGACAGAAATTTTCCATGATGTCTGTTGAAGCACGTCTGCTGTCTTTCTTCCCAGTTGTTAATGACTGCCACTTGTCAAATGGGAGTCCTGGAATAAAGAGAGTTTAGCTAATAGCTCCACAGTATTAAATTTTCTGTCTCTCATACATGCATCTACTTATCTTTCTGGTGAGTGTAAATCAGCTGCTTTACCCTGGTATTTTCTTTATAATCATACTGGAGGTCAAAGTATGCATGACTACTATATTAACCAGAATAAACTTCTGAAGGAATAAATTCACATTTGGACATATCTTACCTCAATATTGCTTTATTATTTAGGCTGAAGTCAGAACACTTATTACTCCTCATAATATACATATTTATTCCTGGCTTTTTCCTCCTCAATAATGAAAAATGGAAAAAAAAATTGAAATGTACTCCAGAATGCAATCTGTAAAACTCTGATGGCTTGCAGTGTGTGAGGAATTATCCTTCCTGCCACAGAATGCAGAGTATTGCAGCACAAGGAAGCCATAATTGGTTGCATCTTTCTCATTTTATTTCAACATTTGTGAGTTTATATTTCTAGTGATTATTTCTGAGAGATTGGTACTTTAGGTTCAGGTTGTATTGATGTTTTGAAATGATGGATGGGCTTTTCAGAACTTACAAAAATATTTTTTATGGCTGTTGCTACATTCAGAAGGTAGAGGTGGGAATACTGGTCCTACCCTGAAACTGAGAATAGCTGTGATGTTTTTTCCATTTCCTGGAGCTTCTCTTCATGCTTAATTTGGCTTTTTTTTTTACCACTCTTTTGGAAATAAAATGCATAAAAGTTCTGATGAGCTCCTATATTGTTTTTATACAAATTTTGTTTCCTGTGGCTGTAGGTACCACTGGTCCTTGTCTAGGTGCAAAGGCCTTTCAAGATCGATGTTTAAATATGAAGGTACCATATTTAACTTTTAAGAGTGTAACCAGCCACAGGGAGAGCCTTTTTAATATCCTAATATATCCCCATCTCAGCTAGCTCTGTCATGTCATCTTAACTTTTCATTGGTAAAAAAATTTAATCCGGTAGTAGCAGCTTCTTTTGAAGATGCAGACCTCAAGAATTTGGCCTGCATAAATATTCTTGGGAGGATAAAACTAGCTGGACTTAGACCAAAAGAAACTGATGTATTTAAAATCTAAAAAAAAGAGAATTAAAAATAATAAAGAAGCCTAGCCCAAACCACAGGATTGTTAGATTAGACTGGGAAAACCATTATTCCTGTTGGGAAGCTATTACCTAGTGTCTTAGAGGCTGTTTAAATGACTGTAGTAGATTTGAGCTTCAGACCCACAATTGTATAAAAAAATAAATATATACTGTGATTTTTTTCCCTTTCATTTTTTTCTCCAAAGGTTTAAAATATTTATTGGGCTCCACTGATGGAAATTATACAGGCATCACTGAAGTGAATAGAAAGAATGGCCTAGTATTCAGCTGAAACATAAATATTGTTTTTCTTTTATTTTCTCTTTTGTTGGTTCCAATTTTACCAATCAACTGGTTTTAATTTGGTGTTAAACAAAAATATGGAAAACACAAATGTCGAATAGAATATTTTAAACTTCTTTAAAAATTAATGTTTTTTGGTTTTGGAGCATTCAAGATATTGTTACTATAATATCTATTATTTCACAGAAGGATTTGATTCAATAATCTGCCATCATCTTTGTATTATATCTTGTACTTTTTTGGGGAGAATTCCAAGTTAGACTTCTTTTTTCATGACTTTAAAAATTCTTATATTCTTCATGATTATAAGTTCTTTTATGACATTGAGAGACAGTCTTTCAAAAATGTATCTTAATTTTTAAAGTATTCCACTAAAAGCTGGGCTAGAACGAATTGAAATCTGGGAGGGGAGTTTCCCTGGTGACCTTGATTGTCTATACTTCACTTTTTGAGGTAGAGAGAAAGGGAAAATGACACCTGCATAGATCTCTCTGTAGTGAGTCATAGTAAAATGCTCAGTATGATGAATTGGTTACTTGGGTTTTTAACTAACTGAGAAATAAAAGAATCATTAAGTGACTTTCATAAAGAAGTAGACAAGAAAAGTATTTAAATATAAGTATGAGTAGGTTATATCCCTTTCTTTGCATCTATGCATATAGCACCTAACATAACTATATGTTGAAATGCTGTGCTAAATAATATATATATATCATCTCCTTTTTCTTGATGTAAAACTGAAGCAGGTATTCAGTTTGTCTGAAATCACTCAAAGAAGTAATATTAGAATTATGACAGTCTGGGAGTTGCCAATCCCAAAATTACTTCATATATCACACTACAAATGTGATGCAGTTCAGAAATTTAATGCTGATATGACTTTGTCAGAGCAAGTACAGAAAAAAGAAAATTTCTGAAATTTAAAATACCTGTAGTATCTCAGAAATTGGCAGGTAACGATGTGAGAAAAACACTAAGCATATGGTAAATTCAAAATAAAGATAAAAATGAAAATGTTATGATGTTTGTAAGAGGTAAATAAAAAGCTTTCTTAGGGTAAATGGATCATAATTCAGAAAAAATGTGGTTAGAAAACTCCAGAAAAGTGGGTGGAATTGAAAAAAGGTATGTGAACAACTATGCGGCTAGATAGAGGGCTCCTATTGATTCCCTTTTTTATGTGGAAATCTATGTACATCACCAATATGGGGTTGTAGTCACAGAGAAATGGAGTTGATGACATCTGATTTCTCCTTCTCATTCTTGTTCTGAGTCTGGTTTTCTAGCTCTGAGAAAACCCCTCAGCTTATCTTTGAGAGTTGTGATCCCCTCTGACGCATCTTCAAACCCTTTTTGGGAGAAGGAGAATCTTCATGTAAATGGTCCCATTCCATGCAGAATGGGGGAAAAGAAAAGACAAGATTCTGTGTTCACTTTTTGCCTGTTTTTCCTGAGGCAGAGGACCTTGGCAGCAGCCTTGAGTCTCTGTTAGCCGTGGCCCCAACCTCTGGGGTTGGCAGCGTGGCCTCCTGGCACTGGGCAGCGTGACAGAATTTACACACGTGAATGGAGGATCAGGCGCCAGCACATGTAGGGGGATCTGCTGGGTTCTGACACTAAGAAAGCAAATGGCTCCTACAGGACTCCTTTATGTGTTTTTCTTCTAAATTTGCATTTGTTTCAGGTTAAAAATGAGGTATTCCTTTTATGTATCTTGGTATATAATGATAAATACCAGTCTTGTGATTCTTGGTGATACTCAGTCTGAACATGATACGTAATCTCCTTTGGAAAATTCAATACTAACAGCTCCTCTGGTCACTTAATAATTTCTGTCTATGGAAATAAGAGTTTTCAGTGTCCTGCAGGGAAGGGAGAAGGAAGGAACTGGAAGCATCTAGGCATCCTGATTATTTGCATCACTTGGGTGAATAAACTCATGTAACAGCAAGTACAAAGTAAAGGCTATAGATATGATGGAAAAAGAATTCTTTGACAGTCCATCTGTTCTGAATTTCCTGTGTGTTTTCGAAGTAAGATAATCCCTTGAATATTGTTAATGAATTTTTTAAACTAATAGTGAAATATGTCATCCACATTCTACAGGTCTATATTCACATTAATTTTTATGTATATAATTTCAGGTTGCATAGTGTGATTATATGCTATGTGAGACTTGC
Organism: Melozone crissalis; assembly: GCF_028551555.1. NCBI lineage: Eukaryota > Metazoa > Chordata > Aves > Passeriformes > Passerellidae > Melozone > Melozone crissalis. The sequence continues at coordinate 38,925,519 of NW_026535796.1, read as the reverse complement.
AGCAGAGAAGCATCTTTATATTCTCATGTACTCTGCAAGTATGTAGAATATATTTATCTATTCTTTTTCCTCAGTTTTTTTTTTTTCTAAAAATCAGGAATTCAATATTCAGTGGAATTACTGTAGTGGACAGAATGCCCTTCAAGCTCCTAAGGTGTAAGAAAAAATTTCTGTGAAAAACACTAGATTATTCCTAAAACCAATCATCAGCTTTGCATTTAAGTGTTGTTGTCTTAATTAATTTGGTGAGAGCTGGTTCCTTTCTGGGACATGTGGATTTCTTGTGCAGTACATCTCAATACATCTTTCTATGAATTGTAATTAGATGGACTATAAGGAAACTGAGACACTGTTATTAGGTATCCCTTGCAATAAAAAAATTCAGCCCATCTGCCTGGCATTGACATTTGAGGTTGAAGAGGCAGTATAAGTGTTTAAAGATTAATCTCCCTAATGGTTCAGTTAATCTTCCTAAGACCTTAAGGGATTTGACTGACAGCTCCATGAATTTCCTCCTCAAGTGTGCATTTATAAGAACAAAGGGATAACTCGAAAAAAAAATCTATATCCTAAACCCACAGGTGCTTCAACAGGCTCAGAAATATTAGACACTTTGTCATTCACTTCTTGTAGATTCTCAGCCTACTCTGTACTACTCAGGTTCCTCTACACCCTACATGACATTCCTCATTTTGTGGGCTCAAAAAGTCAAGTTTTTATTCTTCAATAATGGTAGCAAAGAGGATTTATTAAGAGGCTTCCCATTGTAGCACAATATATGTAAGACATTTAAGACAACTCATAGAGAATCAGTGATTAATTTTATTTCTAAGGTCAAACTGTTGTTCACTGCCATGCAAATATAAATCTGGAAATTAATAGTTTCTATGAAGCACATCCCTGGCAAGGGATATCAGGGAATTCAGAAAAAGAAAGGAAGAGATAACAGATTTTATTCAATCTAAACTAGCATAATTTAAACTTGACCAGTCATCTCAAGAAAATAGTTTTTTTTTGTGATATTGATGAACTCTTGGAGATAGAGCATGTTTTTTCAATCTTTTTAATCTGAGTGCTTCTTCCTTTGCATGTCTGGCAAAACATCAAAAGCTTGAAGTAAAAAGAAGCAGACCAAACATGTATAGAAAAACTATGTCAGATTGTAAGGAATTTCATAAATTTTGCTTTATCTGGTTCTAACAATTAACAAAGAGTGTCAAATATTACAATGAAATTGTTGTAATTGCTTTTTTCTTCCTTTTTATGGCTCAGGGTTCTGAGCTGCTAGAAAGTCTATGGAGATGCCCCCTCAATTGGACTACTAAGTAGCTAAATCACCTATCTCTTGTGCTTTGGTGTTCTCATGATTTAAAAATTAATTTTCTCACTTCTAAATGCTCCTTCAAGATGCACAAACAGAATACAGAGAAAAGAAAAAGAAATTACATGCTATTTCTTTACATGAATGCCACTGCGATTGATTTCAGAAGAAAGGAAATTGTTTCCCTTGAGAAGTAAATTATAATTTTCTTGTATTTCATGCCTTCCTACCTGCATGTGAAGAACAGAGATCTCCTCCTGGGGTTTAACACTGAAAAAGTTAAAGATAGGTCTGGATAAACTGTTCTGTGACCCAAGAGATTTGAGCTGGGTCAGATAGATTATACTCAAACTGACATTTATAAATGATGTTATCTGTTGACTCCAGCTGTAGAGCATATCCAAAACAGAAATATATCGGGACAGGGGAAGAATTCTTTGCTGCACTGAAGGTTTAAACTCCTCAGAGGCTGATTAAGTGTAAGGCAACCAGACAGTTGGTCAGAATTATTCAGTATTATGACAAGATTATAATTACGTACTTTAAGGGAAATCATCATCTCAATATAGGAGAAATGGCTTGGTTTATTTAAAACTGGTGAGAAACAGAGGTGTCTGCAATCTCAGGAGAACAAATGTTGTCAGCAGTTATGCATTAAAGGCCCAGAGTACTTGGATTCATTTCTAGCTAGCCATTGTTCCATATATGATGATGTTACACTTTGAAAGGACAGAAAAGAATGGAAGTTAAGCAAGCCTGGCTTGCCTGAGCAGAGCAGAATGGAGAAAGAAAGAAAATAAAACTCTACCATCTCAATGCTGGACAAATGCCAAGCAATTGGTACAGAATATTCTGATGTTACTGAAGAGCCTTGATCAGGCCAGTTGAAAAAGGAAAGCTCAGAAGGTTGATAGCCTTCTAAAGCACAAACTCCAGTTTGCTTAGTGTGGTCTGAATGATAGAAGGAAAATTATTAAATAAATATCTACAGATTACATACAAGGTACAGGATATAGATATAGAAATGAGATGGATGAATGATAGAAATAATCAGACATGGCTGGTCCTGCCTGGGGCAGAGCTGTAAGGTGTGTTCTGGAGGACCACTTTCTATGACCACCTTTCCTCTTTTGACTATGTTCCCCTTTCTCTGGCAAAAGATTTGAAAGTCAAACCAGCTGTGGCAGGAGTTTTGACAGGACCAGAGCCAAAGAGGCAGCTGAGACACATCCCTATTCTTTTCCAGGGACAGGAACTTCTGGATCTTAGCATGGGTGAGAGGAGCAAGAACCCATGGGATCAATGGAGAATGGCCACTTTCAAAACTTTCCTGCTGCTCTGGGCACTCTTGTCCTGTGATGGGGCAGTGGGTGAGGAATGGGCTGAAGACCAAAGAGCACCTATTAGCTTATATCCAGGAAAACCAGGGATGGAAATCGAGTGACTTTTAAAGTTTCTGATCTGGTATGATCTCCACACTGAATCCCTCCTCAAAAGGCCTTTTGAGAACTGCAAATGAATCCATATTTAGAGTTAGAAAATTCTAGCATAGTCATGCTGTTGCAACACTGATAGACATAAATTGTCAGATATTGCCCTTCTTTACTGAACTAGAATGAGTGCAGATTGCTGCTTTATAATAAACATGGAATAATTGCAGGAGTAATTGGCATTCTCTGTTAAAACTAGTAAAACTAGTCACAAAGAGAATTATTGCAGTTTACACAAAGCAAAATAGGTCAACAGCAGGTGGCCTCAACAAGGTTCCCACCTCCCTTAATTTTTTTTGTGGATTTTGTGACACTTGCACAACATCACAGTATTGGTTTGAGAATTTCTGCCATTTGTTCAGAACAAATAAGCTTCCATCTTCTGGGGACAAGCAAACAGTTTCAAACATGTTGTTATGGGAATGTAGAAGATAGCCTCAAGGGCTCTTTGAATTTACTGAAGGCAGTTGCTGCTTTGTTATCTTTCATTTTAAAGCATTTTGATTCCCTCTCCTCACCCCCATTGCTATGTTGCCAAGTGATTGTTAAAGATTAAGAGATCAGGAAGAAACTACCTTCTCCATATTTTTTTTTCCTTTCTGGAAATATGATTTTCAGTATTTTTATGATCTGGCTCATAACCTCTAAATCCTACTTCATTTTACATTTTATTTAAAGAACAGTCTCTCCATTAGATCATAAAATTTCAGCATTTTCAGAAGGTGGTTCAATATTGATTTAAAGGTGGAATCAGTCTGCAGAGATGCCAATTTTTTTTCCTCCTTGAATGTCTTGTAATAATGCCACAATAACCTGCTTCCTTTAAAAATTTTGGAAAATTTAAAAGCAGTTGAGTCTGGTACAGGTGAACTTTTGAACATCACCCAAAGAGACATGTAAAAATGTCTGTCTTCTATTTATCGTGTTTATTTTCTTTTTTTTTTTTTTTTTGGAGAAAGACTTGAGGACAAGCATATGAGAAAAACCCTAATTTGTTGAATTTTTTTGCTGCTCTCTCAAAAATCACAGAATCATAGAACTGTTTGGGTTGGAAGGGACTTTAAAGATCACCTGGTTCCAACCCTGCTGTCATGGGCAGGGATGCCTTCCACTGGACCAGGTTGCTCAAAGCCTTATCCAGCCTGGCCTGGGACACTCTCAGGGATGGAGCATCCACAAAGTCTCAAGGCAATTTGTTTCAGCGCCTCAGCATGGCCAAAGTAAAGAATTTCTTCTGTATATCTGATCTAAACCTTCTCTCTTTCAGCTTGGATCCATTCTCCTTGTCCTATCACTATATGATCTTGTAAATAGTCTCTCTCCATCCTGCTTTACAGATTCTTCATCAAAAGATACATGAAACAGTTGGTTCCTAATTTTTGCAGGTAGATATACCATTGAAATTCCACTAAGGAAAAGAGAAATCAGTTAAGCATGACAGAATGGAATATGTGACAATTGGAATATCCAGTGACAATTTTCCTGTTTTTTTGAGAATTGCAGTTACCTGTAATTAAGTTTTCTATATGGTAGCTAGGTAATCTCTTCGTAAAGACGAAATGATGCTTTTGAAGTAAAGATCAGAGAAAAGAAAGGATACTCATGGTAGTTCTAGAGACAGGGGGCTATTTATGTAGCTTGTGAAGAGAAGCAGCTGAAAAGTATTGTTAAGAATTGTGCAGTGGAATAATCTGAAAGACTTCTGCAAATGCTTCAAATTGTTGTCCTTTCATTATAGTGCTGTGGATGGAAAGGTAATATGACTGATAACAGTGGAGTGGTTTAGGATCAATGTGCAGAAGCATGTCTGTACTGCATGTTTCTTTGGTTTTTTGCAATTTAAGAGGTCCACTTTTCATTTCTGAACACAATTGGTTTTGTTAGAGCCTGTCTAGAATATGAGATAAATTTTTAATGAAATTTTTTTTCTATTATGGTTGCAAGACAAGAATCTAATAAGAAAAATATTCTAGAATATTTTTGCCTGGCTGAAATGAGTACTTTTTGCCTGCTTTTGTAAACGATGTGCGTAGATCCCAAAGAAACCAAGGGTTATATCTCAGTGAGCTGGTCCATGCATAGCATTGTTTCCTAGTGCCAACAGACTTACCAGTAATGTTCTATTCCTCTCTCAGGAGGGATCTATGCTAAAGAAGACATTTAGCTGCCACAGGTTCTTTCATCTAAAGGAAGTTTAATCTTTAAAGTTGGAGCTGTGGTATTTGCTTTTATTTTGGTGCAGCTTTCTAAGCGGTGCAGTGGCCAAAATATTTCAATGCTAAAAGCTAAGGCTTGGCTTGTGGGTAGTTACTGCTGACCTTTAAACTTCTCTCTGTCTTTGATAATGGTCAATGATAAACAAGGAAGCAAAAATGAGTTGGTGTTGGCTGGGGAAGCGTGGCCAGCTGCGGCTGAGCTGGCTGGTCTTCATCTCTGGGAACACATAAGAGGCTCTGCAGTTGGATAAGAGCCCTGCATGGCTTTCTTTATATAGGTGCATTTGTGAGCTTTTGAGCTTTATGTCTGTCTCATATTTAAATATCTAATGCTCATATCATGCTTGAATGGAGGAAAGAAAAACAGATTCAAGCAGTCTTTTTGTATTTGTATCAGAAGTGAGTGTGTCTTTCTGCAACACTGCTGCAGGATTTTTACAAGAATGTGTGTTGTGACATATTACTCATATTGGGGTTAAAAGATTTTAATGTCACATGTAACTAGGAAAACTTTCCTGTCTGATCTAGAAAAGATAAAAGATAGTAGTTCTCTGACTCTGATGGAACTGAAAAGATGTAAAAGATCCCCTTGTCCAACAAAGTGCATGATCATATGCATTGCTAAAAAACATACTTAAGCACAGGTTTATAAAGCATATGTCTAATATTTGTTTAGAAAAAAAAAAATTCAAAGGTTCCAATTGTTTGGTTGAACCATTGCCTGAAAATCTATAGAGATTTTTATTTACATGCTTATGTGTGTGTAAGAGACACATGTATATATTGACAATATACATAATATAGAAGTGATTATATAATTAAAATAAAGAGGAAGTGGTGGAGGTATAACTAGAGAAACACAGCTGTAGCCACAAAGCCTGCATAAGTTATTTCTATATGCATGTAACTATGATTTGAGAGGCTTTCAAGCTTACCCTGAGCTCTCAAATGTTTGTCCCTTCATTTTCAGGTGCTCTGGATCTGTAAATAGCACTGCTTACGAATAACAGGTCTCTGCAAGTTATCTATGCATCTGGGATAAGCAAAGCTGCTTCATAGAAATGTAGTTATGATATTGGCACAGTGCTATGAGTGCTGTAGACAAGGAAAAAATACAAGCTGCTACAAAGAGGCCTTCTCCCCAGTGACATAGTTATCTGACACCATGGAATAATTTTTCTTCTTCTAAAAGAAAAACAAGACCAAGAGAAAGAATGAGTTTTCATTCTACTAACACAGTGCAGTGAAATGTTTTATTTCTAGAGTCTCTTTTGGCAAAGGATATTGTGACAGAATAACTGAGTGAACTGAATGAGTGCTTAAATCCCCAGAATAATAACATATCTTTAATGAGAAATTCTGACTGCAGAAATGTTCACTCACTACATTAAGCTGAGAATGTGATTGAACAAAGGGCTAGATGACATGAAAACATGCATGCACTTTGTGTTAACCTTTTGTGAAGGACAGATGATAAGCCCTTTACCCTACTGCCAGACTGAAGAGGGATTCAGTGTCTCCACTGGTTCCACTCTAATTAAATGTGGATATTATGCAAACCTCAACCCAAACTGTTTTATGAATTCAGAAAATGCTAGATTGATTCTTCTTGTCAGGCTACAAAACTAGACCATGACAGATGACTTTGAGCACTTGCTGATCATTCATCTACAAAACACAGTAGTTTGATTCTTTTACTTACGGCTGTTTCCAGAATCAGAAGTTAATTAATTGAAGCATCGGTGCTCAGCAAATTATTTTCTCTTTTTCCCCTTTAGCCAGATTTCATTGTATCCTAAGCAAAATCTTTAATAACATGATACAAATGAAAGATCACAGACACCATTTCTTATCAAAAGGGTGCATTTATTTAGCCTTTTTATAAGAATAATTACACTGGCTACATCTAACCACAGAAATAAAATGTAACTCAATCAAGATGCAATCAACTGGTCTGGTGCTATTCATGTGACACCTAAATAATTCAAATTAATCATATTCCCTAGAATCAAATGTAGGAGTCAGAGCTTGCAGAGCTAGTGCAAAATTCAATTTGTACTAATCTGCCTTTGCAAGCAAAAGCACAAAATATAGTAGAATGTTGGCATCACTTGTCTGCTGTGCAGTTCATCTCTCTCTTTTTTCCTTCTCTTAATTTCTCTGTATCTTATAGATATGAAAAATTTAAGGTAATGTGTTTTTAAATTTATTGTTTACATTCCAGAAGAGTAAAAATGTTCTTACTTAAAATAGTTTTTTCTTTTCACTATTCCATTAAGGGGTAACTCTGTTACAGGAATATAAGAAAAAGGAAATTATTTAATAATGAGAAATAAAATTAAGAAGCCTTTCTTTACCTTCTTATGAGAATGAAATCCAAAAATCAAATAAATAAACAGCAAAGTTTTAATAACTGTTTTCTTGAGTGATCCAAAATCAAGGCAAATATACGTGTCAATCTGAGGAATAAATTGAGCACTAGGTTACTTTATTTCTCATGTTTCTGTTCCCTGAGATGGGAAGTGAATATACCCACAGCATTTCAATAAGCATACTGATCCTCATGTGATATTGAAGGCACAGTATCAGTTAGAAGAAGCAGATTGATGCCCCTTTTGTACATGTTCAAATATGTATGCAAATTTTACATGAATGCAAATTTTACATGAATGCTCAGTTCAAGGATGACTGGCTAGCAGTCACTGCGAATTCTTTTCCTTTAATAAGTAAGGATTCTCTCTTAAGAGCAATTTTTCCTTTTCAGCTTATAGGTGAAGCCATTACATTTTTAACAGACTGAAATGTAGTAATTCACACTGTTATTCCCATGAGAAGCAAGGGCCTGCACAGCTTAGCTTAGGCACAAAGGATGGACAGGAAAAGAGAAGAGTTGTTCCTGGAGCAGCAGTGGGGCCATCATGGTCTGTTTGACATTCTCCAGCCAGGAGCTGCTGCTGGTTTCCCTGCAGAGCCCTTTCCTCACAGCCTGGTGCTCCAAAGGGCCCTTTGTGATAGAAAATCGAGTCAGTGTAAGCACTGCCTGGCACGAGTGCCCACGTGGCTTTGCTTACCACTAGGACCAAACTGAAGGAGGACTGTGATCCAAAGGATCACAGTAAGCAATAGGGAAAGGCTCACTCAGAGAGCTACACTGTAAGAGCTGCCTGACACTGGAAGCCTACTTGGCCTTATGTGTGAAATAAAACTCTGTTTCTGTGTAGTCTGTGGTAATCACAGGAGGAAAACAAACAGAAATCTGATGTTGAATTGATTTATTTGAAATGGCATGAGTGATATTCTCTACTGAATAACAGCAGTTGGCTGGCAAATATATTGCCTCCCTTGTGGTGAGGGAAGGGTTTAAGAACAGTCCTCTGCAAACGTGGGTGATTTCTGCTTTACCTGTGAGGAGCAGTGAGGAAGAGGGGAAACAAGGCACAAATGTGGATGGTTATAAGTATAACATAGCAAGAAATGAGTCTGGGATTAGGGGCTGATATATAACAAGCTCTAGAAATTAAAGAAGAAATGGGCTGGGAGATGCCATGTCTGCAAAGAGATAGAAAAAGGGGGAGTCAGTAGAGAAGTAACCAAATTACAAAGCTGATGTGACACTTTGCAGTACTATTCCAAGTGCCTGTAAGGGAGGAAAGATTGTCTTTGACAAGACAAGAAATAATATTTCTTGAGGAGAATTTGTACAGAATCTTAACATATGTGGAGAGAATAAATAGAAAAGTCTGGATAATAGAAACATTACTTAGAACATAAATGTAGGATTTGTAGTGTGTTAATGGTGGCTTTGAAAGGTTCTGGCATGAAATGAAAGATTGTGATGTGAATTATAGCCACCATCTACTTGTACAAGTTTTACAAGAAAGTGTTGATTCATCCTAAGCCACAATGACACCTTTTTTGTGTGTGTGTAATTGCAGTGGTCTTCCCACCTGCAGCCTCAGGGACATAAAACCACAAGAACACACTTAGTCATCTAGACTATTTGGGCCTTTAAGTTTTGCTTGAACAAGTAAGTTTGTTGATTTATTTCTCATTTCTCTTTTGCATATTAATAGTTACCAAAGGCAATTACAGGATATTTGAAAAGAAAGATTCTCAAATACCAGTGTGTCACGAGAGAATGGAAGCAGAGTCTGAAAGCATTGATTTTTTTTCTTGTACTAAAAATACACAAGTCAAACTGCCAGCTGCTATATATCAGCTTAGGCCCCTGGCAGCAGCTTTACACCAAAGGAGAGTCTGGCTCTTCTTCCCTGAATTTTGCTTAATTCCATCCTATTTTCATTCAAGTATGTGCTTCTGAGAGGATAAGCACCATAGTTCTTAAGGGCTCCAATCTCTTAAAATATAGAGTAAATAAATGGCTTTGGGATGATAAATATTTTTTCTCTGCTAGTAGCATAATGTTTGGGCTTGAAATGTTATCATCAAAGAAAGTTTTATCTTGAAAAACTCTGCTCTCTGGCTCTGAATATCAATCCAAGTAAGATTCTGAAAGTACTGAATTATCTAAAATAAAAAACTAACTAAAAAACCCCCCACAACAAGAACCTGAAAAGTAGCAAGGATTCAAACCTTTCCCTAAACCCTGCTTTGAGCAAAGGCAGTGTAAGGTCTTCCGTGTCTGTAATTTGAATGGGCTAATCTGAGACATTCCTGCAGCTGAGACCTGGCTGTGTGCTCTGCCTGGTTCCATTTTAATATTACAAATCTTTACAAGCAGAAATAATTCAGGATTTTCTGTGTTATCATTAGAATCCTCATTATGGGAACAGAAGTGACCACTACAGGTAATGCTGCAAAACTGTTTCTACTCTAACATTTCAAATTTACTTGCTAAGCCGTGGGAAAATTTAGTTCCTTCTAGGCCAAAGTTTTCAGGCTTTAGCACAGCTGGACAGCCATTTATTTATTTTATTTTACTTGGAAAGAAAGATCAGTGGTTTTGAAGAGGAGTAGAAGAAGGTGTATTTGGTGCACATTGTGGTGGGCTGCGTGCCAGGTGCCCACCAAGGCCAGGCTAGGCCTCCCTTCCTCAGCAGCGCCTCTACTCAGCCCTGGTGAGGCCACGCCTGCAATCCTGTGCTCAGTTTTGGTCCCCTCGCCTCAAGACTGACCCTGTGGTTCTGGGGCATGTCCTGAGGAAGGCAGCAAAGCTGGTGCATGGTCTGGAGCAGGTCTTGTGAAGGACAGCTGAGAGCTGGGGTGTCCAGCCTGGACAAAAGGAAGCTCATGGGAGACCTCATCATTGTGTACAACCACCTGAAAGGAGGCTGTAGCCAGGCTCTTCACTCAGGTAACAAGGGACAAGAGGAAACAACCTCAAGTTGCACCAGGGAAGACTTAAGTTGCATAGTAGGAAAAATTTTTTCAGTTAAATGGTTTTCAGGCAATGGAACTTCCCAGATAAGTGGAAGTGGAACCAAGATCCTTGGAAGTGTTCAAAAATCATGTGGCTGTGGCACTTGGGAAGAGAGTTAGGTGGTGAGCTCAGTGGCACTATGATAACATTTGGACCTGATGATCTCTTCTAACCTTAACATTTCAAATGCCTCTATGGTTTTGCTTCGGTGCAACCATATCTGTGCAACCATTTAAACCATTTAGTTACCCTGAAATTCAGACACTTGATCACTTAAATCACATCAGGAATTTGCAATGAATGTTCACACTGGATAAAACAAATCAAAAATTACAAACAAAAAAAGATTTGCTTTGGACTATGGCAAGCACAGTTTTATCTCTAGCACTGCCAATGAAATGCTTTCTGTCAAAGGAAGAAAGGATAAAAGCAACCCAAATCTGTGTTACTCTGAGCTTTTGAGGTATTTTTAGCAATTTTATCTCTGTAAAATAATAAGGATGCATTTTATTTTAGTGGCTTTGCTAACATAAAATAATGGTTCAAAATTAGTGTCCTAATTATGGAATTAAAAGGAAGAGGATTGTAATTTAATTTCTCATTTAATTCTAAGTTATTTAATAAGAATAAACAGAGTTTAGCTGTGTATACTGCATGGTTGTTGCATATGCAAGACCCTTTGTGGTTATACACCAAGTGCTTTGCTTGCACCCAGAAAAGTACAAATTCTCCCTCATATTATACAAGCACTTATAGCTGATTTTAGGGACTGAAAATTGTCAAAGGTACCTTGTTATGTATCTTATGACAGATTCTATCAAAGTCTGTAGTCCTTATATCACTATGGTACCTGAGCATCTTCCAGCACTGCATTAATGACTTGTTGAACGTTTGCAGTGTGTAGTCCTCACCACTATCCCTGCCGTTGTTCCGCTGGGAAGGAAATAGTAAGTCTTATGTTTTAGTTTTTTGCCGATTCTCATAACACTGCAATCACTAGGGTAGCCAAAAGATTTAGAAGCTGGAGTTAGAGGATAGTGATTGATATTTTAGGCTGATCTCTGGGGGTTTCTCTGTGCTTTCCCTGTGGTGCAAGCTGTGTGGTGGCTCCAGATGTGCCCTCACTGTGGGGAGCAGGGGGGTCACTGGGAGCTGAGTCTTGGTGCTTCAGGCTGGCAGTGGGCAGGCAGGCTAGGCTGTACATTGAGGACATAGCTGCTTTTAGTGGTTTGAGTCAGTTTTTAATGTTGCTTTGTATCTATGGATGTAAAAATTTGTTCTAATACCATATTTGTTTCATTATAATTTATGTTTCGCAGTTTCAGAATCTGAAGAGATTTTAATGGAGGACGTTAAATTTTCTGTCTAAGAGATGGGAAGGAACAAATTTTCTTTACATTTCTTTATCTTTATTGGTGAGATTGACTCCTGGTATGAACTAGATTGCCTTAAAGACAGCTTGCATTTATAACCATAATACCTAACCCTATAAGATCTTTGTCAGGTGCAGTTTCCCCCTGTGCCAGGCAATGTTACAACTGTGTGAAGGACAATGACAGCACATCTGTCCAGGTAGTCCTGCTCAGAGCCAGGGGTGGAATCTCTTGGGCTGGGGGAGCCCTTATTATCTAATTAGGAGAGCTCAAGGAGGGAAATTGTAAGGGTGGGCTAGCTTCCAGGACCTAGATTTTCTGTGCATAGTCAAGAGAGATGAAGGAAAATTTGGTCTCCAAGAAGACCAGGCTTTCCTCAGAATAATAACTTCCAGGTATGAGCTTTTTCCACTGCCTGTGGTTATCCTTTCTAGAGGAGATTTAAATTAGTAACTATATAATCCAAATGATAGCTATCAATTTTTGCTATCTGTGCTACTCTCTGGGAATGTAATTACAGGCTATGCTTCATTTGATCCATGTGTTAAAAATAAAGAAACCACTTCAGTCTGGTTTCTTTATTTTATTCTTTGTGCAGCTGTGACATTTGCAATCCTGAACTGCTACTTCTTATATTTCTGCCATTAAAGGTACTTTTGAAACTTACCCAGAAGATGGCATGAAGGATTCTTAAAGCACATTTGTGACTGAATGTTTCAGAGCATAGGTCAATATTTTCTCTTTCTGGTGTTTGCCTTTCAAAATGCCTTTATTTTTTGCATATTGAAAGTAACTTAGCAAACTGTCAGTAGGATAAATTTGTTTAATGGCTTCTCTGAAAAATTGTATCTGATGGAATAAAAGTGATATTTGTCTAAAATACAAGTGATGATCTTAATAGGATCACAAAATAATTCAGGTGGTGAGGTACTCAGGAGACCTGCAGTCCAACCTGGTGCTCAAAGCAGGGCCAGCTATATTGTCAGATCAGGTGACTGACTTGGTTTGAATACCTTAATGGAAATAACTTGAATAGAATTTAATATTATTTTTTAAACTTTTTAGAAATGTTGAATTTCTGCAAAAAGGGGGAATATTTAACAAGATTTCATGGATATCTGTGACCTACCTTTTTAATGAGCATTTGTGTGTCTGACATTTATCCAGCGCTGGGAATGAAGCATGTACTTTAGTAATTAATCTCTCATGCATTGGAAAGAATTTAACACTTAATATTGGCAGATTTTTGACGTCTGAAATAAAATTATTGCTTTGAAATGGTAAGACTGGAAGCAGATCAGAAAGGGTATATATGATGCTTATAAAAATTCTGGTGACAAGCTTCATGTCATGTGTACATTATTAAATTAGAAAAAAAATTGCAAAACTGAGATTTGGTCTGTTGAAAGTTGCAAAATAATTTCAGAATCATTCTAGCTGCAGAGCATCATACAACATTTCTAATTTCTGAAATATTTTTGCCCTCCATACAGCTGTGTGAAAAATCCCATCTCAGATCACAGATGTTATCACCTAACAGTGGTCTGAAGCATTCCTGCAGGATATGAGTTAAAGAAAACAGAGAGCAGTTCAAACTGTTAACTGTCCTGGGGTGCTGGACACAGCATCCTCAGGCACTTAATGGAGAGAGGTGAGATGTCACTAAAGTTCACTGGAATTGAGTGCTTTATCTACAAAAGATGAAGTGAACTCAGTTCCAATTTTCTATCTTTCTTTCAGGTTTTTTTCCCCAGTGCAAGCCACTGCCCAGCAGTCCTGATGGTGGGAAGCTCAAATTGCTGTTGTGCTCTTAAGTCAGCCCTGAACTGCATGATGGCAAAACTGCAAGTGGGTTTCTGTGCCAGATGGGACCTAACTGAACATATAATTGAAACAGTGAGACCACCTGGACACATGGGGCTGTCAGCTATAAAAAAGGCAAACTCCTAATAGTTACTGGTATAAACAGACCGAACCACCTTTACAGGCAGCATGGTGAGTACTAAGGAGAGCTTTGTTCCTTTATGGCCTGTGCAAATTCCAGTTGTGGCTGTAGGTTATTGCTTCCTCCGGACAGATGATTCTGTGGGCTCCTGGCAGAGCTTCTGGTTCTCCATTTGTCCAAACACCACCCAGCCATCATGACATGGCTTCCATTTTCTCTTGGGATTTGAAGAAGTTAAGCATAATCCACCCCTTATTAATAATCCAATCCTCTCAGGTATCATTTCCCATTCATTTCTTATTTTACAGGGTCCTAAAAGTTGATGTAAAGGAAATACATTTTGGAACACCTATGTAGGTATTATAATCTCTTTTTTTTAAAAAAAAGTAGATAAATCGGGCCCGTAAGGCTTATTGTGATTAAAAGCTTCACTGCTTATGGTGAAATTCTAGAGCTACACATATTGCTGCTATTAGCATATAAATGCTCTTATCTGCCAGAGTTGGACATTATCATGAAATATGCCATCATTCCAGGATGAGGCTGGGAGCTGCCTGGGGTCCCATAACATTATGGGAATGAAGTAGCAATACTATTGTCATGGTTGAAGAAGCACATACATTTCCACCCCCTCTTTTTTGAAACTGGCAATTTTGCAGGAAAAATGGCTTACATTTTAGGTAAAATTTCTGAGGTTTATTTTAATGTCAAAGGTGACTCCTTTTTTCTTTTTCCCCTAGATTAGTGATATTAATATTGATGTTTTTTGAGGTTTTATTTTTTTGAGTAACAGAAAAATCCATTAAAACTTTAATTATTTTAGGTACTTTGCATGTACATGGAAGACAAATAGCTTAATAATGGTCAAATTTTCAGGGATTTAATCTAAATGTAAAATAACACCTCTGGAAAACATTAAGAAATTTATACCATATTTTAGCTGTGTGCTGAGTTTTTCTCTGGAAGATTTTAGGATCCACTTTGTTCTTATTTGTTCCTTATTTGTGTGGTTTTGACTACTGTTGCACAAGGATGTCTGGCTGGGACCATCTGCAGGGCTTCGCAGGGAGGCAGCATCTGAAATGGTCTTTCAGCCTGCCTCTCTCTTTGTCTGTAAATATGTGAAACATAAATATGAGATCACCCTTTCTGTGGGCTGAGAGAAAGGTAAAATAGGAGAAGCATCCTCCCACTCAGCTTTATTTTCCAGAATCTCTGTGTGGGTACATTCTGCCCGTAGTATTTCAATACTTATAGAGAAGTATAAACTGCACTAATGTGCATAAAGATTAATTAAAAATATCCACATGAACTAAAATAAACTGCTCTTAAACTCCAAGTTTCTTTCATTTTCTTATGGTTAGAATAAAACCTTTTGCTGTGTATGTTTTTGTTGTCACCAAAGGCTTATAATGTGATGACAGAGGCTATTTTTCTAAGACATGTGTACTGTGTGAAATTTCAATAGAAATCTTAGAAGAGAGTCTGATCATGAAAGGCTTTCACTCAGTTTGCAGATAAAACTGGCTATAAAACAGATAAGCATTCAACCTTTGAATCCTTATCTAAGAAGAAGTTTTTGAGGTTCTGACCTCACCATTTTTCTAAAGGGAACAGATAATATCAGTTCCATCACTTGCCAGTCCCAGATCAGTCAATGTCAAGCTTGGATTTATTTTCATCAAGTTATGGGGAACCTCTTGATAGTCTGCATCCTGTTCATTATTTTTGACCCATGCTGTTGAGATAGAATCCATATGTCTATTAATTCCACAAGAAATCTGACTGAAACATAGGGTAAGTAATTTATGAGCTCTGGCTATATTATAGGAACATTTCTGTAAGAAAATACAGTATTCTAAAAAAAAATTGCTCACTTATCTTCATAATCATAAATTATCTCATACCTAATTGCAAACAGACAGAATGAATAATTGTCTTCATTGAGAACTGTTTGACACTGAGAATATACTGCTTATTTTATAAACTTCTTAATGCACAGCCCATAAATATGTCACAGCTAAGGAGTAGTGCATCTTTAAGTATATTAAATGCAGTCTTGTGTAACCAAACATAATAGGATTTTTAAAAGAATTATAACTGAAGAATTTAGCAAACAACTTTTTAAACTTTCTACATGTGTGAAGCTTCTGTAAACTGACCAATTTGACTTACACATCCAAAAAGAAAATTTGACTGCATTGAAAAACATTACTATTTTTCTTGTTTCATGTGTATTTAGAAGCAATATGAGGTCCAGTGAAAATTGCTTTTATTTAATAATTTAAAAAGGACCTGTTAATGGGTTTTAGAGAAATACCAAAGTCAAAGAAATGTCAGCAATGAGAATGAATATGATTTGTTTCAGTGAAGGCCATGCTGACACCTATACAGATACTTCAGGTCTGAACCTGATATGCATTGTATTAATTTGCAGTAGGCTTTGTTTTTTATCAATCATTTTCATATTTTATATTGAAAATCTTCTAATTCAAACCTTTGTCTTGGGTCAATATATATTCAGTAATAATGCCCCTTTTTGAAGGGATGGAATTTCATATAAAAGTTATGGTGACATAAACTGTGTAGGATACGTCAAACATACTAATCCAAACACCTGGACAACTGTGGATGGAGCAAGGGAATAGAAAGAAAAGTAATAAAAGAAAGAAGTGTTAAATTCACTGGGATAAAACAAAAGGAATCCTGTACTTCAAGTAGTAACAATTCAGACTAAATGATGTATTCAAATATATTCTGCTTTAAGAACTCAGGCAAGACTTGATTTCTAGTCTTTTCTTTTTTGGAAGACAACCAGTCTTCATCAATGTTGCATTCTTCCAGTAATTAATTTTCACTTACTTCTAATCTAAATTTGCCAAGTTTCTCTCTTTGGCTGCCCCCAGCTATAAACCAGCAGTTTTGGGAGCAAAATCCATTCTTTTCTGTTTCATATGCATGTAAAACACTGTGAAAAAAATTTCACAACTGGCATTAGGTTTTCTTTGTGGTTTCAAACCATACGTGAAGCAGATGTGTGCAGTTGTGAAACCCAATAAGTAGAGAAATGATGTATAAGCAAAATATATTTCTTACCCAGACCAATACAATTCCACACAAAATAGTGGTATAATATGTTAAAATAATCAATTTACATGCTTACAGTTGTGTCTTTTCTAAATAATTATGTAGTCAGGTTTGGATTACTTTTCAGATACCAACCGCAAATTTCAATTTAATCAAAAATGTATTTGAAGATTTCAGCTACCTTTGATTGACAATTGGGAGGATAAAAAGGAAATTCCTGAAAACATTGAAGCATTTAAATTTTTTATACTTGAAAGGATAATTTACTTTGGAGATGCAAGCTGTTTTTATTTTTTTTTTACATTTTTCTACCACAAAATTCCTTAATGTCTCATTTTGAAGTTGAAACAACATTTCATTTAAAAATGTGATCTGATTGAAAAAGAAGGTAAAATAAAAGTATCAAATGAAACATCTCTAGGAGTGTAGCAGACATGAAATAGAATGGTGGAGTTAAACAGATATTGCATCGAATGGTTTCTGTGGTTGTTTTTATTTTTTTCAACATTGTTAAAAACTCTAAGTCCTGTTTCAATTGACTTGACAGAAAATGCTGGTAAGGTTGTTCTAAAAGAACCAAAGCCAAAAATCAAATCCAAATAATCAATGTACACAGTCTTTGCAGTGACTATATCGTAGTTCTGTTTTTTGTTTTATGATCTGAAAATTTAGGCTCCCATTCATTGGTCATCTTAAAACTATATGAGGCTTAGTAAGATATTTGCTTTAAGGAAGTGCTGAAGTCTAGTGTGGTGTGACTTTAATCTGCACCCAGAACTTTAGGCTCCATTTTGAAGACTTTCAGAAGGAGGGAAGTAAATTATAGTGCTGAACTCAAGTGTAGGTATGTAAGAATCCAGCTGATTGTGGCAAATGTGTTGAGCACCTGGTAGCTCCTGTGAACTATGAGCTATGTTTCTAAAAACACTGTCAGTAGTGAAAGTTGAGATGGCCCTATTTAAAAAAAATAAACCAAATAAATTAAAATTAGATTTTCTTTTGTGCTTTTGTGACACAGCCTACCATGCATCAGGCATTACAGGAGAGATTATTATAATGATTAAATACAAAAAATAACATACTGAAGGAAAAAAGTATACATTCATCTTACTTCTGAGTCCTGCAATTCTGTTATTGTAAGTGTTGATAGATTATGGCAAAATAGGTGTGGTGTTGATTCACCAACAGTGTTTCCATTTTTCCGCCAAAATACCAAACCCAGAGAGGCAACATTTTGTCTTCTTGCATCTCACTTTCCAGCCTGTGAGATTTCTCAGTTAGATATATGGAAAATGAGAAAGTCTGGTGGTGACACACAGCTGGACTCCATGGCTGTGACAAAAGACAGTTCTGATTCAAAATTCTTTATCCCTGGCTGAAGCTGAAAGAGAATGGTGCTGGCTAATGTCTGGTGCCAGATGGCTTTCTGCCTGTTTCAAGTGAGAGCTCAGATGCTAGACCACATTTTAA
Source organism: Melozone crissalis (assembly GCF_028551555.1). NCBI lineage: Eukaryota > Metazoa > Chordata > Aves > Passeriformes > Passerellidae > Melozone > Melozone crissalis. The sequence continues at coordinate 38,907,237 of NW_026535796.1, read as the reverse complement.
AATGGTACTTCTGGTTATGATCAGTTTTGGGTTCATATGGTAGTGTTCCTTAATGCATCTCAATCATTTTATATTTAATTTCCGTGAAAACCTGTTTCACTTTAGTTACAAAAGGGTCACATCCAGTAAGACATCATAGCATTTAAATTCTATTGCTGTCATGGGGTGTTTTAAATTATTTCTCATTTCATAACTTCTTGAAACATGTATCTGCAAAACAACCTCCCTTTTAAAATGTTTGAACTGGAAAGATCAGAGATAAAGCCTAACCCTCCTCAGCATGATTTAAGCAGTGCGATCCATGAGCTCCACTGGATTCAATTGACTGTGGTGGTGCTCTACCTGGAACTAATTGTGTATGGAAATGCTGGGTAAAGAGGGAAATATGCAACTTCCCTTGTGTCTCCAAAGGGCTGTGGAATTCAGCCAGGCAGTTGCCTGACTTGTTTATCTGTCTGCCTGCCTCCTTTGAAGTCATAGAAGCAACAAGAGTGGCGCTCTTTGTAGGTTATAGTCAGAATTTCCCATTGGCCTATTTTTATTTGAGAAAAGATATGATATCCATGAACACCACATTCTAACAAATATTAATTCTCTCATCAGGCCACTATGTATCTCTCATATCTGTACTGAAAGGTTCACAGTATTATTGCCCTGATATTTCTATGTCAGCTTTAAGCATCGGAGATGTTGTCAAGGCAAAATAAACCATATGTTATATGCTGTACAAGAAACAAATCAAACAAATGCTCAAGATAAGGTTTGTTGAGAGAGAGTATTGACTGTGTTCTGAACTTGATAAAAATTCTACTTTAGCATTGAGTATGTTGTTTTCTCAGAGACAACAGGTGTTCTCCTCTAACAATAAATATCAATGAAATTTTTCTTCTGCAAATCTGGTGTCTAATTTTATATTATAGCAACTCTTTATTTCCTAAAACATCAGGCCTATTTAGGTAATTGGATGCTCACAAACAAAGGTAGCATTTGTGGTGTGTGTTCCAAAGGTTTGCGATCACCAGTTTTATGTTTGCCTCTGAAAACAAGAGTGAACTCCATTTTCATGGCTGATGGTGTCTTTGGCACATAAATGTATTGACTGATCTGAGATCAACTGCAGTAGAAATTGAGCAATAAAGCTGTACAATTTGGGTAAAACAGAGATGGATAAAAGAAATAAGGGGTAAAGGGAGACATCCTTTTAGATGTCTCTTTCTTAGAATTCTGTTTGCATTTGTACAAAGAACAGCACGTGGCTGATAAGCTCCATCTTCTAAAACAGAGACCATGTTCTTCTTTAGCCCCTGATGAGAATGACACATGAAGTGGGCACAGCACACACTGACAAGGAGCAAATTTCTAGAAACAGAACAGGCAAGGGTGTGAGAATTGCAGGGAATGAATTCTCCTTAGAGGGCAGTGAATACAAATCTAGCACTTTTGGTAATACTGCAGATGGCAAATTAGGCTGAGAGAAAATACGTGAAAGATCTACCCATTCTCTAGAAAGTGTTTTACTCTTTGACAAGGGACTTAGGCACAGTTTTTCTGGAGCAGAGAAAACACAAAAACCTGTGTCCTGAGACTTGCTCATTCACTGGCATAGGTTTAAATTCCTCCCAGCTCTGCTCATGCATTTTATTAAATGAAAAATATTCATATACACCAGTTCTATAAATGATGGGAGAGCTAGGATGTGAGCCATATGAATGTCTTCTGTGGATGCCTTCTGGCACTTTTTGGGCTGCTGGCCCAAGGTGGCTCAGTGTCCCTGTATACCAAATGTCACAGGTGCAGCAGTCACCTACAAAACCTCCTTTGTAGTAGTTACACAGCATCTTATGATCTTTACCAATTCCTGCTCTATATGTACGATACCCCTGTGCATTTTTAGACATGCAGGTCATGGAATTCAAATATGTGCAAGTATGATGTGTCTGTGTGGGCAGAAAGGTTGGCAATTATTTTATGGTGAAAGAGAATATTAGAGAAGTTCTGTAAAAGTCTTTGGTCGGGGTTGGTGAACTTGTCTTTATTTTGATTACTTTGAAGCCTCAGCTGGAAATAAAACAGAGAAATATACTTTTTGCTTGTAAGCTGCCACCCAAATAGATCTGGAGACAAAGGTAAAGAGCTGGTGGATATAGGCAAGCTATGTTCATTCTAAACATAAAATTAACTTTAATTTATACATAAATGGGTCTATAAATTAACACTGCTATATACTGCACTTTCTCATATACATCTCAGGTGATCTCAGGCAGCAATTTAAACAATTGAGGGCCTAACAGAAGAGGAAATCAAAGGATATTGGTTGATTTCTCGTTGCATGCCAAAACAAGTATCTCTGTTCATACAGCTTTTTGAGTAGAAATGGACACTGTAATGCAATGAAAAGAAAATTAAAATGTATTGGGTTGTACAAATTTTTAATAAAAAATTGTACTAATTTGTGCCAACTTCTTAATACAAAACTATACCATACTATTATAGTTCTCTAAAAATAGGAAAAGAATTACCTTCTAGAAGTGCCACGTATTTTAGCAATAGTTGATACATTTTTGTTTTAATGAATATTGTTTCATGTGTATCCTGTAAAATTTGCCTGCAAAATAACAACATATCCAGCAAAGAATCCTGCAGAGCTTTTACTGTTCCAAAAAGCAAAACGGAACAAAAGCCATCTGTGCTGAGGGACGTCCAGGTGGAAAGCAGCTCTTTCAAAGGCAAAGATTTCAGCAACATAGATTTAGAATCTACTTCATAGTCTCTGAGAATTTTCATGTGTTTACAGCTGGAAATAAATCTACTGGAAGGAATCTGGGCTTCCATATGTTTGAGCACAATGCACATCTTAAATTGTTAAGTTTTCCAAAATCATCTATGCATGATGCATCTGCTATAGAAAGTCTTAGTGACTTCTTAATGGCTGATTTAAATGGAAATAATTTTAAAATTGAGTTCATGATGGAGGTGCATTTAGAGAGAGAAACAGGAGCAAAGAGCATAGCAGATGCTGGAAGTTAAGGTAGGTGACAGCATGGCTAAAGGAGCTGTAGGCTACTGATTGTTTCTTTGTTTGGAAAACCTTATGACCATTATTATGATAAAAAAGTGCTTCCTTTAGTTTAGGAGAATGGGAGGTGTGGAAACAGAATTATTCCATGAATCATAAGCATAATTAAGGTGTTTTGCAACCTATTTGGATCCCTAAATACCCAAAGTCTTTCCACACTGCCCTTCTTGGCTTTGTATGGTCATTTAAAACCACCCCATGCTGAGACCCAAATAACATGGTAAGGGAAATTTGATGAGACCAAGTGTTTACTGAGCCTTCAGTAAGTGTAGGTAGTGACTAATAGTGTTGATTAAAGCTGGTTCACTTTCCTTGGGCTGAAGCAGAAATGCCTTTAAAAGCCTGATTAGAAGCATTTGGATTTCACCTCTAGGGAAACTACTGGAAGATTAAAAAATCTAAGAGACACATGGGGTTTGTGTTTTGTTGTGGAATAAGCAAAACCATTTGTGTCTAATATATTGTGCTTCTCTGCACTAGAGAGATCACATTTATAGCTGTCAAAGGATCCACCAGTACCAAATCCTTCCTTAAAACTGAAGAAGCTGAAATCCTTTTCAGATTAGGCTACTTATTTGTTATCTCTGGAATTATTTGAACTACTACTTTTATAAGTATTAACTCTCTGGTATTAATGTATTTCTTGACTGAAAAATTTTATTAAGTGCTTTGGATGATTATTTAGCTGAGTGGGAGCATGGATCTGAGGATCAGGACAATTTGCTCCTCTATTCATCCCCCTGTGTACTTTGTGTGTTATTTTATCATGTTATCTATATGTACCTATGTTCACCCAGTGCAGACCAGGCATAATGTATGTCAGGGATTTGGTGAGAATAATTTATGCTGAACATTCCTTTCAAATGAAGGGCTGTTCAAAAGAACTGCAGCCAATTTTATCAAGCAGCTTTCATTGGCTGTGACGTGGCTGCTTGGTTTCACAGCTCCCCCTGCATGGAATTTGAAGCACTCTTGGGACGGGCTCTGTTGTATTGTCATTACTGCTCTATGGTATGCTTTGCAAAGTCTGAAAAATATCTGCAAATGATCATCTGAGAGATGGCTGTTTGTGAAAAGGTGCTTAAGTATGACATCCAGATTATATTAATTTTTCCATCAGTGTCAAAAATGCAGGATGAAGAGTTTTTAAAGCATTGATCTAGTGTTAAGTTTACCAAGCCTATGAAAAAATCTCAGCTAATCTTTTCTCTTCAAACTCCAGTGATGCCTATCAGATTTGGTTCCAAGATCTTTAGTTTCATTGTCGTCTGAAGTAGGGATGTATTTTATCCTTAGCAAGTAAACATTGAGATCTAGATGGAAGAGCATGGGCTGCAGGAGAGAGGTGTCCAGAGGAGGCCCTGGACAGCAAAATTCTTGGCTGGGAAGTCTGCAACATCCTTAGAAAAAAATCCTTCTGTTAGGGAGACTAGGGAATTTATCATAACTCCTCAGGTTTCACTGCAGTGCAACCTGCAATCCAGTTTGCATTGCAGGTGTTGGTAACAAGGAGACAACAACATGCTGATAGAAAAATGATCTCTTATTGCCACAGTCCTGTACTGGCAAATCTCCTTGAATAAGATTTCTGTTTGGTTTTGAGACATTGCTAAGATCATGACTCATGAGGGCTTATCTCCACTCTCATGTCTGGGAACATTGCTGGCTTATGTTTTGTTGGTAACTGTGTGCTAGTGTTTTGTTACCAGCAAGCAGCATGAAAGGAAATTAAAATTGAAAGAGGCATGCCATACTGATATTTCATTTAGACCTAGCTAAAGACTGTTGCAACTACATCTCAAAATCCTAAATTACATAAAGAACTCACAACCTCATGTGATGCTCTCTTTTTTCTTTTCTGTGGCCTAATACCCTTTCTAATAAAGTTAATGCCAAAATGTCCATTTGCATTGTTGGTGGAGGAGAAAATTTTGTTTTCATTTGCACTGATATTATAAAAGAAAGGAAGTTTGAGGAGGATCAAAATGTGCATAACACAGAAGTTTAACTGTAACAATTCCATTGCTTATTCTGAAAGTGCTGCACACCTTGCAGGAGTGGGTCTTAAAGAAGGACCTTTGTTTTTAGTCTTGGCAGAAGTAATAGAAACAGACTAGGCAATTTTTATTTTTAAACAAGTACAGCTTCTAAGAGGGGGAACCAAGGGAACCTTGACATGCCACTCAGAGAAGGGAACTATTGTTCTCAGGGCATAAACCAGCCTTGCAGTCCTGCAAAGAGCAGTCACTTTTCAGGAGAATACTTGACTAACTTTAGTGCATACCATGCTATTCTTTTAGCTCAGTGAAGGGTTGAAGAGATTTTCTGGACATCTTAATAAGACTCAGTTCAATGATGTAAGACATTTGCTGAAAGGTACATCAATTCCACTCCACTTTAGTAGATATGGGCTGAGAACAACATAAGTAAAGAAACAGTTCAAAAAATGTAAAAAAGGAGTATATCTTTACAGGGGCATATGAAATGTGTGCTTTATAATGTCATTTTATATTGTCTTATATATGGACTTCTGATAAAGAGTGGAGTGCCTGGGGACATGCTTCAGGCCAAGCTGAGACACAGAAAGCCACTCTTGCACCCGGGCACTTACTTTCTTTAGATTAATTTTTGTCCCTGATGTGTCTGACTAAACATACATAATTTTTCATTAGATGAAAAATTATATTAACCTGCTGTTCACTCTCTCTCTCCAATGAGCTGAAGTTCAGTGATAATGCCTTATTCTTATCTCATATTAAAAAGCTTCAAGTATGGTGTCATAGCAGACATATTCCTAAAATTCTTTTCCTGATAAAGCACTGCTCTTCTTGCTTGAGAAAGGACAAGAACTGAGCAATTTTCCTTAGGAAGAGAGATGCCTGTGAAGTTGTGTTTTTGTTAAAACACTAGAAGAGTCTGTGGAAAGATTTGAGAGTTCCCCTCCAACCAGGAAAACATTTTTTAGACATATCCTTCATGCCATGAGTATAGCTTGTCAGTCACTCTTGGTTGGATGATGGTGATGGAGATTATTTTTCTCAAAGCCAGATGCTTATTTGATCTTTGTTACAAAGAGCTCTCCTGTAATTGTTAAGCAGGGATGACAAGACTCGATCCTCTGAGAGATGAGGTGCCAGAGAAAGCTCTCTGTGGGGGAGAAAAAACCAACAGCTTCCAGGAACCAAAAGCCTCTGACCCAGCCAGACTTCTTTTGGAGGAAAAGGTCTCTCCTAGAGTGTTTTGGAAAGATCTGTGTCCTCTGCCTGCCAGAACATGGAAGTGCAAAGCTCACATTTGAGCCATTGTTTTTCAGTTTTTCAGAGACTGAGAAAGCTTTGATTAGAATTTGGAAAATACTTCAGTTTTGTTTCTTTACATCAAGCACAATTTACCCTGGGGCTGTGTTAGCTGGTGAAAAATGCTTAATGCAGGAAGATGATGGGGGATATTAAGGGTATCTCTCTTCTTCCTCCTATGTATGTAAACTAGAAGGATGCTAAAATCTTTACAGTTGTTACTGCAACACAATGAAAGAAGAAACAGCTTCCTCAGGAGATACTTGTAACCCTGATATGGGTAAAAATTTGAAATTGAAAGTTGGAAGTATCCCTGTAAAACAATCAAAACTTCAGCAGATGAAGCAAGTTTAAGGCAAAAAGGCTGAAGGCTCTGTCAAAGCAGCAATCACAATTGAAGGGTGGTGTCTGCAAAGCATTCTGCTCTCTGGCACCAAAAGAAGAGAGAGTTTTCCAGTCACTTCAATGGCAATGACATTGGCTCCCAGATGTGATCACTGCACCCTGTGCTTGTCACTGGTCTCTGCAATTCACCTCAGCTGATTTGCTGCTGCCTTTTGTGCTTGACAGACATTGTTCATATAAACCTTGGTTTTACAGAATAGCTAGCTTTTCTTGCAAGACCTCTTTTGCAAAAATGACTGTAACCTTCTCTGTTAACTAAATTTTATCTCTACACAGTGATGAAATAGTCATAGCTGTTGCGAATTTTTTTTTCTAATTGCAAGTGGAATTCTGAAACTCCTTCCACTTCATTTCATCTGGACATTACCTGTATACCTGCACAAAACCTCTTGTATGTTATGATTAAGTGGTGAGTCCAGTTATTCCTGTTCAAGAGAAATAAATTTAGGGGTCACACTGAATTTGTGTTTCAAATCTTTTTGGGGATCATGTATGACATTGGTTGCCTTACTAAAGTATGGCCAGGATTTCAGGGGGAAAGCACCTGCAGAGACAGCCTACATATATATCTATATCATCTATATATCTATACCTATATCTGGATGGACATTTGTCTCATTTTTTTAATTACAACTGCAGAAGACCTAAATGCTCTTAGTTTTAGTTACATGTCATTCCAGATAAGAATAACCACCTAGAGATATGGTATAATCAAGCAACTTAAATTAAGAGTCAATCCATTAGAATCAATAATTATGTTCAATAATAAAGATTTCAGTGTCCTATCAATTATCCTCCAAGGACTCAACAACATAATATATAGAGCTCTTTCTGCTTCCTTGCAGTATGTCCCACATGTGTATGTATTTAAATGAATAACCCAAGTACTTTATTCTGAATTAATATATGTGAATAGTGTCACTTGAATGCATATTTAATGACAAAATATGAGATTGTTTTTCAAAATCAGCCCATTGCAGAGATTTTTATTGCAATGACTAATAGATAAGTAATCCATTTAATAGGCTGCATAACACTAATGAAACTACTGTGGAAGTGTTTTTCCCTTGTGTTGAAACAACATCTTGCACAACTGAGTCTATGTTGTAGGTGTCATATTCATTCAGTTAGCAAGTATGTGGAATAAAAGTGTTTTGAATCAATTTTATGTAAATTTGACATAACTGCCCATTGTTGCAGCCTCTAGGAGATCTCATGGTAACTTACTGTTACCAATAAAAATCAGCAATGACGACTTTTTGAAAATTATGCTTAAATCTATGCTGTTAAAGCTGTTGTGAAAATTCAACGTGAATTTTCAAAGTTCTGTACTTTGAAACACTCTAGAACTCTCACTAGTGTTAAACCAGCACTTTTTAAAAAAGCAAGCATTTGATTTTAGGGAATAAATCTTAAAAAACTTTGACTGTTTCAAAGTTAACTATTCCTAATCCTGTACTCATATATATATATATAATGGAAGACTATATATAAGACCAAATTAAATAAACTGAAAAGAGTTTCTGTATGTATAGATTGCATACAGAGTGTACGTATATGTATAGTCCTTTATTTTGACTTAATCTCTGAGGAAAAAATTGTAGGGAATAGCTGTTGCAAATTCCACCCCAGTCAAAAGACCTGGGCAGAAAACAAACTGCTTAAGTGATTTAAAGGAAGAAAGAATAAGCAAAAAAATAAACAAACAAACCCAACCCAACCAACCAAAAACCCCACAACACTACTGTAGCCAGATATCTTCCTTAGCTTTATTTTAAAGACTTTATTACTTCATGTGAAAGTGAATTTTGTAGAACATTAGCAATTACCTATTATGCATATATGGGGCAAGATGACAATTATAAACTTCTTTGGGTGGCCCTGAATATATGCCCTATATTACCTCAAGTGGCAAAGCTGCACCATCATCTTAATTTACGTGTAAGTTCACAGCATGTGTGGAGCTCTTCTAGTGATTGTGTTGCGCAGAGCCATTTGAAGATTGGTGTCCCTTCTCAGGGAAGTCTCATGACACTCAAGTAAACTGATACCAGAAGGGTGTGGAGGGAGCAAAGGAAGATAATAACTCATGCAAGTTACTTGAAAAGAGCAGGTCTGCTCATAAAGAGAAATTCTTTGGGGAAAAAACCAACTACATTTCAACAATCTCAGAATGTTCTGTGAGCACACAGTGCTATGGAGACATAATTACATGTGTTCATGTGCATGTGTTTAGCCACTGAGTACACATGCACTAAATGGAGCACAGTTACTTCTGCTGCTTTAATAATGTTTTAATATGGGAAATGTTATAACCATACAACCTCTACTATAAGGTAGTCAGTGAAATGCACTGTGTGTCTGTCATCAGATTCTGAAAACCAAACTTTCTTATTTTGTGAGATGCACAGCAAATATCTGTGCAATTTAGACATTTCAAAGTTCCAGCTGCTGACTGGAAGCTTTAAATTTTCATGTAGTGTTACTATAAACAAAATACAATATTAAGTAACAGGTACATTCTGCACTGATTTATGTTCTGTGCAGCCTTGCTGCAGTTAATATGCCAAATTCATTTCTGGTGTCATTCCAATAGAGCTAGAATGCTAATGCCAGTACAGATACACTAGGGATGAAGCAAGATTACATTAGATGCATAAGATTACTGAAACAAATACTCACTTATGCATTACATAATAATTTTAAAATAATCAAGTCAAGACTTGATTCTGCAGTTTTTCTCCCTACAAGAACAGCCAAAGATACCTATCAGGTGAATGAGGACAGCAGTGTGGACCCTGATGTTAGGAAAAATAATAATTTGTGCTGTGCCCCAGATTCAGAAATGTTATAGCAGTCTATACTTGACAGAGGAGAGAAAAAAATTACATGGTCCTACTGGCTCTAAGAAGACTAAGATTTGACTCAGAAGATATTAATAAATAATAATATTCATATGGGTCTTGCATGCCCATATCTTCAGAATATTTACTAAAAAACAAATGAAGAAAAATTGTTATTGGCAACTTAAGGAGCGAGGATGCCATTCTAGATCTACGTGCCACATTATGTGGACATGAGAAGTTTGTGTTTAGAAACATAGAATAGCCTGGCTTGGAAGGTACCACTAAAGGACATCTAGTACAACCCCCCTGCAATAAGCAGGGGCAAGTTCAACTAAAACAGGCTGCTCAGAGCTCTGTCCAAATTGTCCTTGGATGTTCCCAGGGATGAGACATCTGCCATCTCTCTGGGAAACCTGTGCCAATGTTTTAACACTCTCATTGTGAAAATTTTCTTTCCTATATCTAATTTGAGTCTACACTCTTTTGTATGAAACCATTGACTGTTATGCATTTGCAACAGGCCCTGCTAAAAAAATGTATGCCCATCTTACTTTTAAGTATTGGAAGATGCTCTAAGGTCTTGTGGAGCCTTCCCTTCTCCAGACTGAACAAGCTCAACATTCTCATCATGTCTTCACTGGAGAGTACTCCAGCCTTCGGATGATCTTTGTGATTTCTGTAGATACTGCTGCATAGCCCTTTCTGCTGAGGAGTTTAGTCTGTTTGGATTCAGAGCCTGTTAGTAGCTTTACAACCCAGTTCATTCTCTTTGTTTCCTTACAGCTAGACATTAAACAAACCATTGACACAGTATACAATCCAGCATGTTGCAGTAATTCCAAAACAGGAAAATCCTTTCTTGTAGTGTGACAACTTTCCTCATTTTTGTGTCTGGCTGTAAATGAAACCAACCAGATGGTCCTCACTGATCTGTATTGTGTGTGAGACATCTCAGTGCTTTTATGTCAGGGCACAAATTTGTTTCATCTAACATTGGAGAAAAGCAGCTCTTTTGTGTGTTTATTTGATGTTTGTGGTTCAGATGGCTGGCAGCATGCACAGTCCAAGAATGGCAGTCCTCCAGATTTAATATGATGCTGGGGATGACTACTAGAGGGAACTGAGATGAACTGAGGATGAAACATGAAAGTTGTGTTGTGATATTTTGTTAAAATGTTATTTTCACCCAGAGCCTTGCCAGAGTTAGGAAAGAAAATAAATGATCTGTCAACTGTTTTGTCAAGATCTCAAGCTAGGAAAAGACTGCAAACTGGAAAAGGCTGTATGCCTCGTGACCAAGTGTTCTCCAGCATGGCCATTCCTGGCCAAAATAAAGTGGGCTTGAAAGACTTTCAAAGGAGTGTAGAGCAGATTCACTTTGTCAAACAAATTACACATTAAGACCTCTAAAATATCCATATAGGTCGAGTAACTTTTATTCAGGCACATTGTCAAAAGAATTAAGCTTATATTTTAGAAATACATAACCAAAGAAATAATAAATAGTTAAATTTATTATAATTTTTTAACAACAGGTTTCCAGGTTTATAAAATAAGTTGGTTGTCATTGTCCCTATTTTACAAATGAGGAAACCGAATTATCAGATAGTATTGTTCTTCCCAACAGCCTATTTGAAATAGAACATAAATCATTAAATTCATATGACTTGGTTTAACAATATCATTTATATTAAGATCAGAAAACAGAGCTTTCCTTTTATAGTTAGCAATAGATATTTTAAAAATAATGTTTCTTTATGTGACTTGGAACACTAACAGCTTCATCCCAAACTCAACTAATTCTAACAAAGTCATCTACTGGTCAGAACATCTATCATAGAATATCATGAGCTGGAAGGAAATCACAAGGACCATGCCTTGCACAGGAAGGTCCTGTGCAATAACCACAAGAAGTCACAACTGTAACTGTTTGCATTGTTCATCTGTAATTGCTGTCAATTGTCAGTAAAAAAAAAAAAAAAAAAGCAGTTCACTGAGTTACACAGACTTCCTGTGGTAGATCTCTTCACAGTAAGATGAAATGGCTTGTCTTGGTAGACAAGAAGAAAAGAGAAAGATTCAGAGATTCAGCTTTAAACTGATTTCTGAAACCAATAGGCGTTTTTCCTCCGACCCATTTCATGTTTGGAGTATGGCTAACTGGTTGCAAATAGCACTTGAGAAAGTGTGTTCACTTGAGAAAATGTGTGTGAAACTCGTGCTCACGTCCCTCAGCAAGAACAGAAAGCAGAAAGGCTTTGTGTGGGCCAGGCTGGGGTAATGAAGGTGAGAGATGAGCCTGAGCAGAGCAGAAAACTCCCAAAACCTCTCATGTCATGAACTTTCTTCCCCACGCTTGTTTAAATGAATAAATGAAACAAATTCCTATGTCTTCATTAGAAATCCAGCTGATGTATTTTTCCTGCATCTTTGTTGCATATTTGTGCCTTGATTTCTGCCTTTTACATTCAAAAATAGACTATTGTACTGCTGGCCAGCTGTTCCTTTAGTAAGTAAATGTTCTAGAAAGAATTAATAGAAAACAACTTCTGATTTTTTCAATACTTTCCCACACAACCTGAGCTTCTTTTTTTCTTCTGCATTCTTCACAAATATCAGTTAATATCTGCACATTTAATCACTTAACTGTGTCATTTATGTATGCAAGTGGAATTTGCTACTTAATTCCCTGTTTATTGCAGAGATACTTGAGAAGATTCAGGGCAAATAGCTTATTTCGTGTTCAGCATAGAGTTCTTCCAATTCTGACCTGGATCCTCATAAAGAAGAAAGGAAGGATGCCTTGATTCTTTTCTTAGTAGTCTATCAAAATGACAGATTTTTCATGTGTTTGCTGGCATACAAAGTTCACAGGCGTTTTCAAGTTCCAGTCAGTGAATTATCAAGCCTAACTGAGGAAGCAGACAAAGGGGATAGATGCCATTTTTCTAACAATTGAAATTCTTTTTGCCTTGACTTGAGTCACCTTCAGCTGTCCAGCCAGTGTAATCCTGAGACACAGAGGCTGTGCCTCCTGCTGCACCACATCAGCTGGAGATCCATGCAGTAGAGTGGTTTTACTTCAATGCATCAGCAAGAGTAAAGACTTTGCCAGGATTCTGGTGCAAATGTCAGGATAATAAGGGAGTTACATTGGGGAAATGATCTCTTTTCAGTGCCTAGAGACTTTAGGGGCCTTACTGTGTTTTAGGGTTAATGCCAATGTTAGCAATAACCCCACAGTCCATAGAGAGGAAGGAGGTTGTGAACTATGAACTATTCATGACTGCAGTCTGTGCAAGGGTATTTCTGGAAAATGGTACTTTTTGTTTTGCACTCCACAATGGGAAGGTGAGGAAAATCTCAATGATTTTAATTTCTAGGGGAAATGCTATAAATGACACATAAAAGTTTAGATCCTTTAATAAAGGGTGAAAATGAAGTTATGAGAATGTCTTGCAAGAGAGTGGAAGACATTTTTACAGGAGGGATGGAGAGATTTTCACCTAATAAAAGAAATCCCTTTTAGTTTTCACACTCCCTGAGCATTCTCCAAATTTGCATTGGCATTTCTTTCACAGGCACTAATGTGCCAGTTGAGAGAATATTCTTGGTAATGAATGACATTGAACTGATGACAAAGCAGAAAGTGAGTACTGAAAGGGAAGAAAATAAAAAGGCTAGTACAGTTGTTAAGATGAAACACCTGCTGTGAGTGCCATGAAAGGCTCCTGGGGAGCAGGCAGCTTCTGAACAAATAATTTCTGAGGAAAGATAAAATATCCTTGTCTGCTGACAAGGCCACCTTTCCTTCCTCTCCTCAGTCTCTTTCTTATGGATTACTGTTTTCATGTCCATGTTTTTTTGGCACATTATTAACAGCTTGAAATACCGAGGTTGCACAGAAATGGGTTTTGTTTCAAACTGCTACCTAACTAGTATTTCTTATTTTTTGTGTCTCATTGCTTTTCAACATATTCTGTCTGAACACATCATATAAAATTCCAGCAAGCCGTTTTGTAAATCTCTAAGATATGTTAAGAGTCTAACCACAGTTTCAAGACATTACTCCAAAGGTCATTGCTGCACTGTCTCACCAGTATCACAAAACATCTTTTCCTAGAAAGGAAAAAGCTGAAGCTTGTCTTTAGCAATCCATTGTATCTCAGCTTATAATTTCCCCCTTTTAAAAGAAATAGGATTCTTTCCTTTTCAAATGCATAAAAATTTTGACAAAAGATATCCTCTGAAACCTGTCCCTACAAAACTTATCCTTGGCTGGCACTTTAAGCCCAGATGCTCTGGCACAGCCTTTCTTAAGTGGGTGTGATGACACCAGCCTAACAGATGGGCCTATGGAGAACAACCATGTACCTCAATATTGAGTATTTCAGGCACAGAGTTCCACCAAGAAGGGTTTGGATGGCAGTGTGCTCAGAAAAACATTGGCAAAAATCAAGGAGACATGCAACCTCTGGTACTCTGGTTATCAGCAGAGTTATTTGGCTTCTGGTATAATGTAAAGCATGCATTGGCTCTCACCACTGATAACTAGTATTTTGCCTACAAATGAAAGAGTGAGAAGGAACATTTTGACTGCTCTGTTGTTGATTTGAAGATCATGCCCATGGAACTTGGCCTAAGGGCCACTGGAGGTTTGCTGGAGTGACTTCCCATTGATCTGAGCCATTGTTTTTCCCAAAGACTTGAACGCTATCAGGATCTCAGAACACTTTACCTATGAGTGCTGCTCTCTCTTCAGTAAGTTCACCAGCCAGACTGAACCACTTTTTAGTCATAACCAGGGCAAGAGTACATAGGGGGATAGAATATAAGTAAATAAAGGCAGAATAGAAAGTAATCTTATCCCCTAAAGAGTTGCAGCTGGGTTAAAGATTAGGAGCAGGCCTGAGTTTAACAGGCCCCAGCTGTAGCCAATAAGATGAAGAGTGTTATAAAAGAGTGGATTGGTTGGCTGGGGGGAACTGGAGTCAGTTGGCTGCTGTGAGGATGAGGAAGAGTCAGTGCCTAGAGGAGATGCCTACAAGAAACATCAAGGATGTATGAAACTCTAGCAATATGGAACCCTTGTGATGTAATGACAACAAGAGTAGGTGTCACCTAGGCAGAATATCCAGTAACTTTTTGACCTGATTTATTTTGGCTAGTATATTTAAGTACTGTGGGAAATATTTTATTAGTAACAATGACATGTAGATTTATGTTTTCAAAAGAACATGAAAGAATCATTGTGACTCTTCCATGGAGTTAATTAGAAATGCTGCTTTAATATGGTAATAAAGGCTTTATGCTGTAACAACGGGTGTCTCCCTCAGGGGTCTGTGTTCGGATCAGTGCTGTTTAATATCTTCTTCAGTGACACAGGCAGTGAGATTGTGCCATGAGCAAACTTGTGGAGAAAACCAAGCTGAGGGGTGATGGACGTATCTGAGGAACAGGATGTCATCCAAAAGGACCCTGACAAGAATTGGTCCCATGAGGTTCAACAATGCCAAAAACAAAATCCTGTGCCTGTGTCAGGTGTCAATTTATGCTGAGAAAAGAGTGGACTGAGAGAAGATGTGTGAGAAGGACTTGGAGATACAGGTGGATTTAATACTGGCCACGAAATGACAATGTGTGCTTGCACAGCCATGCCCTGGACTGCGTCAAAAGAAGAGGGAGGAGATTCTGCCCTTCTCCTCTGCTCTGGTGAGGCCCCACCTGCAGTGCTGCATCCAGCTCTGGGGTCCTCTCAGTAGAAGACAGATGTGGTCCTTTTGGGGTGGGTCCAGACAAGGGCCATAAAGATGATTTGAGGGCTGAAGCACTTCTCCTATGAACACAGGCTCAGAGAGCTGGGTTTGCTCAGCCTGGACAAGACAAGGCTGCAGGGGACCTTATTGTGGCTGTTCAGTACTTAGAGGAGTCTTGTAAGAAAGATTGGGACAGGCTTTTCACTACAGCTTATTGCAGTAGGACAAGAGGTAATGGTTTTAAACTAGAAGAGGGTGAATTCAAATTAGATATAAGGAAGATAGGAATATTTTACAACAAAGGTGATGAAATATTGATACAAGTTTCCCAGAGATGTAGTAGATGCCCCATCCCTGGAAATATTCTGGGCTCTGAGCAACCTGTTCTAGTTGAAGATGATCTGATCATTGCAGGGGGGTTGGATGAGGCGACGTTTAGAGGTTCCTTTCCACCCAAAGCATTCTATGATTCTATGACTCATTGAAATACCTCTCACATAAGTAGATCTGGTGATTTTAGTAGATTTTTTTCATTAAAATTTATGCATAAATTTTGCACAACATTCTTGACAATTTTCTAAAAAAAGTGGATGCACATTCATTGCAGGTGTAATTCCAGCAAAGTTGCATTATGGATTACTTTATTCTAAAAATATTTTCAGCACATTCAGAGTTGACCTATTTTGACTAGATAATTTCATAGTTATCATATCAGTTATTTAATTCCTCGTTCTTAGCTCCTGAGCTGGAAAAGATTTGTATCCTGGTATTGTCCTTATTTGCAACACATAAGTAAGATGGTTTCTCTGTGGTTTTTTTTTTTTCCCCACTGCAATTCACTAAATATTTCATTTTATGAAAATTTTGGCTTTTACTTGCATCAACTATTCTATCCTGCCACCTGAGGTCATTTCAATTACATCTGGCAAATGAATTACAATAACCAAATGAATTGCATTCTTTTCATAAGTAATTACAATGCAAATTTTGAGTATTATATCCAGTTTTTTGGAAATAAATTGGACAGACATCTCTCTTTTCTTGAAATACTTGTTGAATACTTGTTGAAGGAAAGATACAAATGATTATATAGCAACTGAAAGTAAATTGATGACAGCAAATTGCAGTTGAAGAGCATGTTTGTTCCGTGCAGCACTGAGCTTTAGAAGTGACTATGCATGTTTTCAGCAGCCCAAAAAGACAAAAAAAGATCTTTCAAAGAACATTTTATCAAAACCAGAAGTCTTGATTTCGATCAGATACACCCAACTACCCACTTGCAGAAAAAAAATTCATTTATTGCTCTTATGTTCATGACAGTGACCTAGAAGAATAATTTTTCCTTCCTCTATTTAGATCTGTATAAAAAAGCTGTCATCCCATGCTTAGGCCTTGGCAAGTTGGGAATATGGGTGTGGTACTCGAGTTTAATATTTATTGCTTGTCCAAATTTCACCTATGAAAACAAAACTAATTTCTGAGAGAGAAATAAATCTCACACACTCCAAAATAATTTCACCAGCCAACACCTTCCTCTGCCTCCAAAGCCACAGGTATCATTTCCTCTGTTTTACCCAACTTTGTAGGAAGATTGGAGTAAGACGCTATCTGTAAAATTGTACAAATTTCTCTATTACCATGATGACAATCCAGAGAAACAGGCTTCACTCAGTACAATATTTAGAAATGTAGCATTTTAAAACTTTATCTTTTGCAATACACTTATTAAAAATTATTGTATCTAATAGATTAATAATTGCAATCAAAGACAATAAGGTCACAAAGATCATCTGGTGAGCTAGAATGAGACTTTAGGGATTTTCAGTTCTGGGAAATCACTTAATCACCAAATCATTGTTTCTAACACTGTTAGCTTCCACATAAGTGTGTGGTTTAGCATCAGTCTCTGGCATATTGGCACTCTAAAACATTTATTATGATCCTAAATAGTAAGAAGCTTCCTGAAATGAATCTGCTAACAAATAGGATTGTACAATCAAATTAAGTACTGTAAGGCAATTTTTTATCTGCTTTTGTGTAATGAAGATAACAGCTCTTCTCTAGCCCTAGATGGGATCCTAAAATTCATATAATCCATTTAGTTGAAAAAACACCCTGCCTTTTTCTTTCCTGTGGGATCTCAATGTAAGTGGTCACTTCACCAGCATAGCATGTGCCTCTTCGACAGGACCACTGCAACCTTGCTCAAAGCAAACTTGAAAGGTTGCTATAACATGAAGTTTTATCATGTCATAAACGGTCTATGGCAACAGGAAAATAATCCTTAATATCAGGATGACTCAGAAGCCTGTCACCCTAAATTGACTACAGAATAAGAGGCAACCTCCTCCCATGGGTGTCTGCATGTGAATAGACTTCCCAAGTGTCCAAGGTACTTTTGTAAAACAGAACTGAATATGTAAACACTCCCACATTGCCATTGTTAGTAAAGTACTTGGAACATTTATTCTGAGGAACTTCAGACTTTTAATGTTAATAGGTAGAAAATAAAAGATGTCACCTTTTAGTAGCCAAATTCACCAATCAAAACCTGAATATAATTTCAGGTGTAGGGGTATATTGCCACAGTTCCAGTGAAAGCTTATTTTGAAGCGTCAATTTAGTATGTACTTTTTCTCTAGAGGACTGTTCTTGACCTCTAAAACAGCAAATAGGTTAAAACTCTGAGCAGTATGGTTCTGCATAATGTCAGCATTATGTAACTTTTCAAATATTGGAAGGATAAAAATATCACATGTATGGGACTTAATTTCAACAGAAAACATAATAAAAAGTTTATGAAATGATTTTTGAGTGTTTTTATAAAACTGAGCTTCCTAAGAATATGTTGGTTTTCCTTTATCACACTCATTCTTGGATATGGATAATGTGTATGAAAGAATTAATTTTTCTAATATATACATGTTCATGCAGGTATTTACTAAAATAGTGGGTTTGCATTTGCATTTTTGTTTCCTAGCAGGAGGGAAACTGTAAAATGTTTTCCTTCATACCAACCATTACAAGTTAAAATTAGAACTAAAGAAAATACCCAGTTCAGGAAATTAGTTTAAGCTAATGTTTGTTTTTCAGTAGCACACAATTTTCCTCTTAAAAATACTGAATAAAAAGTTAATGTATTAATTAGAATAGCATATGATCTTCTAATTTCCAGTTGAACAATTTGTCTTTCACGCTTTGGGTTGTATCAGTTGATCACAATTGCTTATGCCACTGTTTGAACCCATCTTGCCAAGGCCTGTGACAACATTTTGCTCTTTAGAGCTTTTAATGTTCAGCTTACAGTTCCTGGGTGACATCCAAAACCATAAAGTGACAGTTGTTTTCCAAGTTGTATTTACAGCTTTGAATCCATTGACTCCTCTGCTGTTTCTTCTGTGACTTCAGCTGTTGTATGACAGAAAGAAGCAGGCAGAGTTCCTCTGCTCCTCAAGAATGTAATATGCCACGGCTCATTTCAAGCAGCATCTCCACAAAGTAAACCTTTATAGCAGGAACCAAGTGTAGCATCCACGAGTGGCATCTGGCAGCCTGTGATACGGAGAAAATAAGGTTGGAGATTGTTATTCCCCAGAGCATTCTATGCAAAGGGGATTAGACTATGCAAGAATGACTTAAAGTACCACAGGTTTTGTGCTGCAGAAGCCTGGCTTTAAATGCTGTATATCTGCAGCCAAGTTAAAATGCATAAGGTTTTTTAATCTCTTCCTCTTGATATAAGAAGAAGAAATCAGCAATGAAAATAATTTTACATTTGGTCAAACAGTACAAAGTACTGCTGGAAACCCTACAAAAGTGGAATGAGACCCAGTCTCTGGAGACCAGTAATACTGCATTTCTGTAAGTCTCTTGATCAGGTCTCTCAGATGGTGAGAAACGTGTCCATCTTCTATTTTATAAAAGCAGAACAAATAGAATTACGTAGAAAAGCTGTCAGTGACATGTGGAACTGGATGACTATGAGTAAGCAGAGAAAATAAACTCAGAACTATAAAATTAGTCAAAGAATCATGGAATTACACTCAAACTTAACCCTAAAAAAATTTTGTTACCCAAGTTTCTCTAAAACATTTCCTTTTCTGAAAGACATTGATGGAATTCCCATAGTGAAGACATTGAAAAACAGGTTAAATAAGTCAGGTAAAGATCCATTGTTGGTAATAATTCTGTTTTGAGAAAGGAAAGTCAATAAAATATTATTATTTTCTACTTTGATAAGTGAAATAAAATAGCATGTATTGCATAGTACAAATATATTAGTTATTGTCCAAATAGTCAAACTGGAGTCAGAAATAATTTCTTTCTTCCTTTGTAATGAGCAAATAAAAACAATAGCTAACCCAGAAATTTATATTGATAGCCCCTACAAGTAAAATTAACCCAGATAGCATTAGTACTTGCTCCCAACTTTTTGACATTAGTAATTTTAAGTTCTAAAACTGAGTTAACATGAACCTGTCCATCTGCTTTTTCTTCCCTGCTGCAAAGGGGTATTGGTGTCTGGCTGGGACAGAGTTAATTTTCATTGGAGAAGACCATATGTGGCTGTGTTTTAGATTTATGACTAAACCAGTATTGATAATTACACAACGTTTTGACTGTTACAGGTGCTAACACAGCATCAACACCTTCTCTGTTTCTCACTCTGCTTGTGCCCCACAAGTAGAAATGCAGAGGAAACGTATTGTGAGGGAGCCCAGCTGGGCCAGGTGACCCCACATGGCCAAAGGAAAATTCCAGACTGTATAATGTCGTGCTTTGCAATACAAACTGAGGCTGTAGTTTTAACCAACTAGTCTTTGCTCAGAGACTAGCTGGGCATCAGACTGTTTGTGGGAGGAGCTGAGTGATCAGGACTTGTGGGGGCTTTTTTCCCCCCTCTTTCCTTCACTTATTAAATTATTTTTAACTGGACCCACAAGTTTTTCTCACTTCTGTTCATCATATTCAGTTCCCTATCCTACAGTGAGGAGGGGAGAAAGTAAGTGGCTGTGCTGAATTATAGTATTTACTCTCTTTCAGTTAAAAAAATCTCAAAAATTATTGCCTGCAAAAATAATAATAGCTTTCTGAAAATAATTGCATGATTTTGTGGATATCTGCAGTGTACCACTTTTACTCTGCCCAGGAAATATTCTCTTTTGCATAAGAATCTCATTAAGTCCGTGCAATAGTATGCAGGTGGTCTGGAAAAAATGAGAATCCGAAGTAAAACATTGCTTTTTTTACAGAGACATAAAGCCTTTTCCTCTAAAAGGAAATAATGAGTTAAAGGGGAAAGTCAAATGCAAACTAGTAGAAAACTAATCCTTGCTCTGCCTGTAAAAATAGACTTAGCCGGGGTCATTGTTTAGTGTAAGTATTGTTATATAAGTATTGTTATGTTAAGTTTAAGTATTGTTACCCAAGGAAACTACTTAAGCATTCTCTTTCTACAAAAACCCCAAACCCGCACAAAGACAAACAAACAAACAAACCCCAACACCTCCTAAGCAAAACAAATGGAAAAAAGACCTAAATGTTCCAGAATTAACTCATAATTTTTTGTTTTCATACCTAAGAACCTGATGGCAACAGAATTTGAGAAAGATTAATGCTTTGTAAAACAAACATATAGAGAAACCAAGAATCGACAAGCATTTCTCCAGGTTCACAGTTTATCTGAAGAACCATCTTTTCTATAGCACAATACTGAAGAAAAACCTATTTATATTTACCCAAATACTGTACAGAGCCCTTTTAATGTGTTACTTAATGATTGTGCACCATTTTGAATTAGTATGATTTCTCCTGAAACAGAAAACAAAGTCTATGAAAATGGTGCTTTTCTCCAGAGGAATAAATGCAGGAGTGAAGCAAGGATTTCTGCTCAACACTAAGAATATAATCTGAATATAATTTTTTTTGGTGAGATGGAGGAAGAAATTGTATGACAGAGTGGATCATCTGCATTTACTAAAAATAGCCATTTCTCCAAAATAGTGCCTTTAGTATTTCTAAAAGCTGTTTAGAATTACTCCACAGAATGGATACTGTTACTGTTTCAGTCAAGTTATGCTTTTCCAAGGTATATTTCAGTAGAATTGTTTGATTGGGTAGTATAATCTTATGAATTTTTTTCAATAATGTAGTTGCAATTTTGTTCAGCATCTCTATTTTATTACTGCATTGATGGAGCACTCTGCATAATTGTTGACTATTTTCACAAAGAGAGGAATTTTGACTGTGTGCTGTTAGAATAATTGTAAAGCATGGGTCTAATAATTACTTTTTTGTCACCTGTGTGGAAATTGTATTTCATTCACCTGCAGTGTGGTGTCGGACACAGACAATGGTATAGTACATTAACAGCTTATGGAAACTGATTATTTGCAGCATCTGAGTGAACCTTGTAAGTCACTCAAGGGTCAAAACAAATCTTAGAAGCCTGGACTTTGTGTTGAAGACTATGTGTTGGTATAAAATCAGGTTGAAAATATGTAACCTGGTTTGATATTCAAGGGCCTCACAGCCTAGATGATGCTGAGATCCCTTCTTATTCCTTCTAGGTCACTGTCATGCTAGGCTAGGTGGAAAAATAGGCACCACTCTTTATTTGTGCTTTGACACCTGGTATCTCTGAATTGCTGTTATTACTAAAAATGAGTATATTTTATTACTTCATAAGAAGAGAAATTCTCTCCCTCATTAGGCCTGTGGTGAAAAAAAGGTTCAAAATGCTTCTGATTTTGAACAACTGCAATTTGCTACCTTGCACAGTAGAGTGCTTGAATTTAACTTATTTAGTTTCATGGTAAGAAACAAAGGAATGATTCATAGTGTTGCAGAGATTGTCTCTGGGTTTTCAAAAGGGAAAAAGAAGCATAAATTATTAATACAGCTGTCATATTCCTTGACAATACTTCATCTCTTGTAGCTCTTAAATAAAACAGCCATTTTCTCACATTGAATAATTTCTCTACTTTGTACCAGTAAACAAACAACATTCTGCGAGATATAAGAATTTTTAAAAGATTGAAGTTTACTTACTGCAAGCATGTTGACAAAAACAGTCTTTGCTATTTTTATGAAGACAAATATAGGTAAAATCAAGAGTATGATCCTCCACAGAAACAAAACTGTTAGAGAATTATTTCACAGCTAGCTGTACCTAGCTAAGCTTTGCACCTTGCAAAAAGAGTATCTTTGGAGAAATAAATCTCATAAAACATTAAGATGATGATTGTCTTAAAATGCTATTTCACTTCAGCCAGGCAAAACCTATCAAATTGGGTTGGGTTTTATTTCAGCTCGAAGAACAGAGTTACAAAGGTATTTGGATGCCAAAAGATGCACCAAGGATGAAAATCCATGGATTTTTTCCAAATCTAATGGTTATATTGCCCAGCTCAATGAAATTACTTCTGGCTTCAGAACTGCATTCATTAAATATGATGGTGAAAGTACACCAGCAACACTTTCTTTTGCCATCTGTGATCTCTTTGGTTGCTGTCAGAGCTGGATGTTTTGATACCAGCAGGATCACAAACTCAGTGATTTTGGATCTAGATCTGTGGTTTGCTTTCTTTCTTAAGAATAATAAGCAGCAGTGAATGCTAAAATCTACTCAGGGTCTCTGAACTGTTTAGGAAACATGGTTGAAATAGACTGACAAAGGAGAAAATTGTCAGTCCTGACTGCTTAAACAGGTACTGTAATTCTGTATAGACAAGGTGAACAACTGCAGTTAGAATGAGTGAAAAAGTTCTACAGGCACTGGGCATTACTCAGGACAGTAAGAAACTCTTGAATCAGAAACATGGATATTGCACAAACCAACTGTGTGATTTTTATAATGGTGGCACTACTGTAAAATGTCATTTGCTCACATCTCCAAAATGACCTCTTATTATTAACTTTATTTATTCAATTATATCAAAACATCTCTACTTAAATACAGATGCAACAAGTGCATAGTTTCCACTCTGCACTTTTTTTCAGAGTTAAACCTATGAAGAGAGGAAACATTTTAATGAAATTTAGGTTTAAATAACGGGAAAAATACAATACCCTAAATACACTGCACTTCCTTCAGAGATTTGTCTTGGACAGTTGATGATAGGAAAAAAACCTGACAAGTAAAATGAATAACTAATTACTCTTCATCTTTTATAAAAGCTCATTGGACATGTTTTTTTTCCCAAACTTAATTCATGTTTAATCATGATAAACTTTTGTTTGTTGGTACCTTAGCTAACAGCCAAGGGCAATTTAACAGCTTTCTTTATTGAATAATTTAGAAGACCCAAAAAGTATTGTTTTATGTTGAATGAGGTATTATCTTCATTCCCCAGAGAGAGCTGTCATTTGGATTTCAGCACATTTTTTCTGGTATAGATTTCCTTGTGGGTTTTCTTGATTACTGAGTTGAAAGAAATGTTAGAAGTGTAGCTCAAACTGAAACATAGAAAGTACTCAACATTCCAGGACATTTTGTTGTCTTAATTTTGTTTTCTCTCTTTCAGGTATTTGACAAAATTTAGGAAGAATGAGCAAAACGTGTTGATGGTTCTGAGGTTTTTTGATAAAAGAACTTATTTGAACCACAAACTTCCACTCAGGGTCTCTGTTACTTCTCAAGCAAATGTGCCTTTGAATAGTGGTTTTCTTTTACTTTTCCTTTGTGCTATTTAACAAAATTGAGTTGTGGGTCATCATGTTTTTTGTTTAACTTTTGTGTAACTACTTTGAGGCCAAGAAATGGACCCTTGGGCAGAAGAGACTGCAGTATCTGTGGGAGGAAGGCAGAGGTAAAGACACTCTTTTTGAAAATCAGGAAGTATATTAAATTAGTTGTTGCTTCAACTCAGTTTTGCTTCCTTGCTCCTTGCTTTGGTTGGGAAGGCTGGAAGAGGAGAGAGGAAGGAAGAGTCAAGCATTTATGAATATTATTTCCTGTTAATAGTTCAGCCTAAATAATACATAGCAAAGGCTGATGAACTTATAAACATGAAGGCTTAAGTGTGAAAAAACCCAAAAAATACAGCATCAGTGGTTGCCACTTATGACAAACTTGGAAATGTCTAATAAGCTGCTATCAAAAAGTCAAAGCAAGCAATTGTCTGTGCACAAAAATGATCTGTGAAAGGCAAGAGGGTTAGTGAGGGTGTTTCAGAGATAACAAAAAAAAAAAAAACAAATCAGAGGAAAATAAAACATTCCCTTTGAAAAAGAGGAAGAATAGCCACCTTTAAAGAGGAAGATATATGAGAAACACTCTTTGCCTTCACCTCTCATCTGTCCTTACACCCCTACCATAACCAACCTGGTGGATGTTTGCAGTACAGATCCTTCACAAAGCTGATTAGTTTTTTCAAAAGCTTCTTGAGTTGTGTAATTCATGTTTGCAGTGATGTCCTGCCCAGCTTTTCTGAGGGCTGTGCAGATGAGACAACCAGAAAGCTGAGGCAAAGCTTCCTGACATCAAATGGAGGTTTTTTGTTGTCTTTAGATTAACTATCTAATAAGCTCCTGGGGAGGTAAATCCAATACAGGCTTTAAGAAGTTTGGCTGTAAAGTGATTTGTTTGCCTAATTTGCTTAAACATCTTTGTGGCTCAATTCAGATGGCTCTTGCTTCAGGAAAATTTGGCTTTGGCTGATCTTGGAGGTTTTCCTTGAGCTCCATCCACAGCACACAAGTTCCTGACTTCCTGTGCGGCCTGTTCCTGTTCCTGTGCAGCCCACATGAAGGAGAACTGTACTTTCACCTGTTGAAAACAATGTAGAAAATGATAATGGGTAATATTGCCAATCACAGAGTGGCTGAGATTGGAAGGGACCTCTGGATGTTGTCCTGGTTCAAGATATTACTGCTAACAGGGCCTCCTAGACTCCATTGCTGGGGAAAATGCCCAGGTGGCTTTTAAACAAGAGCTAGACTCCACATCTCTAGGTGACCTGTGCTGTGTTTGGTCATCTGCCTGGTATAAAATGTGACATTTTTTCCATGGAGAAGACCTGCTGCAAGGGATTGTGTGTAGCATTGGAAGCATTGTAATGTGAAGAGGAATCCACGATAAAATACCAGCTGTTTACTGAGAAAAAGGCTTAGGTATTACTAATGCTGAAAAAGAACATCTGCTTTTGAAAGTGTGAGGACTGCAAAGCCCAGTTTGATTCTGGTCACTGGCAGTAACTGAACACGTGCTGCAGCTGCTGATGTGCCTCTGTTTTGGGGCTTTTATCATGTTGTGTTTTATATCAGGTGTTTTTTATCGTGTTTTCAGTAAGCTGAGTGACCAGTAAATGTCCTCACATTTGAAAGCATCACTAAGAGTGAAAAAATGAATAAAGCACTTACTCTGCCTGGAAGTTTGTATCTGTATAAAAGCAAAGGCATGAATCAAAACACTCATTTGCCAGCAAAATTACTTCCTGCAAAAAATGGTAGATGGGTGACAGTAAAGACAGTAAAAAACATTATTTTTCTTCAGAAAGTTCAGAATTTAATGAGACCAGGCAAAAAAAGGATTCATGTGGTGGGAACAGTTTAATGCTGACATTTCTGGTAGGATTAAAATAGATGCTGAAAATCTACTAATTTTCTGTGATGTAGTATGGTGCAAGTATCTAAATGGAGCAGGATTGTCAGGCTTATGTAGGCCCTAGTCTCCCTGATTTTTGGGCTATTTGGAGATAAATGATAGCCCAATTGTTTTTAAAGATTATCAGAGCATAAAAGAATCAAGACTTTTAAGGCAAAAAAAGAGAAATATTTTGATGGATTCAAATACACTAAATTGAAATTCCATCATAAGGAAATAAAAAAATAATCTCTATTGTTCTCATATTGTTGAATGGAAATTACTTTTTAATAAGATTATTAACAAAAGGCTATCTCTAATCTTGAAATATCTATTTTTAATAAATAGTTTGTGGTAATAGGTAATACTTATTTTTTGGTATTTAATAAAGACCTTCAACTACTTACAGCTTTCAATAAGAAATTGTTTTAAGTCAAGGAAACTAGAATTACAAAAGAAGCCATCGAATCATCTTCATACAAAAAGAGCCTCTGGAAGGTACTGTGGTCATGTTTTATGACCCTAATCTTTCAATTACATCTGCATGGATTGGGGTCTAGGCCTACTAGATTAAATTCTTAATGTGTGCAGGCAGTTCTATCTGCAGTCATTTTTATCCACCAAAAAGCTGATTTTCATTAAAAGAAAGATGATTGATAGCTAGATATGTGTGAAGAGAGCTTTGTTCACAGGGAAGTACGATTCATGGTTCACCTCGCATGCTTGAAGAGACCTTGAATGAAATTCTCAGTATGTATAAAGTTGAGAGCAATGTAGGAACCACATCAGTGTGTGGAATTTGAATAGCCTGTGGTGGTTTGGTTCTTATATACTCCTTTTTGGGACAGTGGCAGATGAGATACAGGCAGCAAAAACCAACCCCCCATTGTAGCTTGTCATTATGCTTAAATTGTGGAAGAAACCGCTTACAAATCATTACCTCCACACACTTTCTTTATTATCTCTATTATCTTTATAACAGAGAAAAAAGGGCTTCCAGACTGAATTGTCTCTGAAAAAGTCTCTCCCTCACTAAAGCCAACAGCTGCTTTTACTCCCTGATCTGTGTATGTATGTGTGTATGTATGTGTGTATGTATGTGTCTGTCTATCTATCTATCTATCTATCTATCTATCTATCTATCATCTATCTATCCATTTGTCCATGATTTAGAGTTTTTAGTGGTGATTTCTCCTATTTGATGTTATTCATGAAATGGCAAGTCTACAGTTCTGGGTTGACTCACAGCCACAAGGGTTTTGCTGTTGCACAAAGATAGATGCATGCTTAGACCTCAGGGTTTGACAGCTACAAATGCATGTC
The DNA here is from genome assembly GCF_028551555.1 of Melozone crissalis. Classification (NCBI taxonomy): domain Eukaryota; kingdom Metazoa; phylum Chordata; class Aves; order Passeriformes; family Passerellidae; genus Melozone; species Melozone crissalis. The sequence continues at coordinate 38,879,950 of NW_026535796.1, read as the reverse complement.
TGCCCTGGTTTCAGCTGGGATAGAGTTCATTTTTTCCTTAGCAGCAGGTTCAGAGCTGTGTTTTGAATGTGTTATGAGAATAATGTTGATAACATACTGATGTTTTGGTTGTGGCTAAGTAGGGCCACCACCAAAGTCCTTACCTTAAGTCAAGAACTTTTCAGGTTCTGCCAGTGAAGAGGTGCACAAGAAGCTGGGGGGGACAAGGTGACCTGAACTGGCCAAGGGATATTCAATACCAGAGATTGTCATGTTCAGTATATAAGGTGGAGGGAACTGGCTGGGAGGGTCCAATTGCTTCTGTGGGACAGCTTGGGTGTTGGTCAGGGGTAGTGAGCAATGGTATTTTCAGATGATATTCTGGGGGGAATTCTTTCATCTCTCCTGCCACTGTCCACAGAGTACAAATAGCAACATAGCATGACGGCACAGAGGCAGCAAGGACAGTGCTGTCACACGTGCCCCTCTCAGGAGCCCAGTCCCTTCCTTTCATATTTCTAAACAAACATCTGAAGTAAATGCCAAATCTTGTTGATTGTTCCTTTATCCAGGGCTGGTCTGCCTCAGGCAATTCAAACCACTCTCACAAGTGTGTCCTTGAAATGTCTAGTTGCCTACTACAAATAAAGTGAGGACAAATATCTCAAAAATTTCTGTTCAAACATTTATATTTGTTCAGGTGAACCTCATCTCAAAATGAAGCCACAGTAATGATAATAGGTAATAACCATATTTTTCCATAAACATAAAAGAATGGACATTTTCTCTTATCTAATGATGCACTTTGAGCCATTCCAGAAATTGTATGACTTCATTGGCATTTAGTTTCCAAGAGAACATGGAAATGTTAAACATTTATACAGATAAGTCCATGGCCAATGTAGTTCTCATTCAAACATTGCATATTGTATGATCTTGGAAAAGTATATACTCAAACCCACAAAGAACTTGAGAACAGGATAAAATTTGAAAATAATTTCACATTTTTAATGTGATTCTTTCCTTAACTGGCTGCAATGAACAACTTACTTTGTCTCTATGCTAACAAAACCCAGTCTGGTTTACTGCTGAATTTAGTGGTCAAGTTTCATTTCTTGCCTCACAACCTCAAATACATGCAGTTTTGTCCAAGTGTCTAAACCTTAAAATGTGCTAAATTTCCATGTAGACAAAGAAGAGATTTGGGATACTCATATAATGTCTGCTGCCTGCCTGAAATATTTCTGATCTAGAAGCTTCTGGTAATGACTCTGTAGTTCCATAACTATTGTTCAATTCTTGCAATGTAAGATTTAATGTAATATGTTATCTCTCTCTTATTCACAAGAGAAAGAAAAAACACAACCAAATTACCCCCCAAAACAGGGGAAAAATGTAGTTTGTGTCAGACCGGAAAGGAACTTATTAACTTCTCGCAGTTTAAATTCCTGAGTCATTAAAGCTTCTGAATCAGAATACCTCATCATTTTTTAGAAATTTAAGAAAATATCTTTTCCATGCTAAAATGTCTTGCTGGGGGAAAAAGCATAATTCTCTGTGTCTGTTGCCTCCCTGGGAGTAAGAAAGCATTTAGTGTGAGTTATTACAACTCTACATCAGGAAATGGCTCCCCAGCTGCATTCTTAGGCAAGAGACTCTTCTTAAAATGAAATAATTTGGGATTCATGAACTGCTTCAACCCTATCACAGCAGCCACAGAGCAACTCAAGCTTCTTTTTTCCCACTCTATCTAATTCTCACAATGGTCAAAACTCCATGAGATGATGCCTGTGTGTGTAGGCAGCTCTGAAGAGCTGGGCCATACCTTTACTGCCAGATTAAGGATGTATCATGGTCCCTGGCTGTAGAAGACATAAAAGACATCTGTTTAAAATTATCCTGGTCGTACTATTGGGAAAATGTGAGCTCAGGATGTCTGCTGTAGGCAGGATTTCACCACGGTTGGTTTTGCTCATGCATGGTATGTCCCAGGCCTGACCCTGTCGAGGTGCCAAGTGTGAATGGGCCTTTTCTTTCTGACAGAATTTCAGAATCTAATTAAAAACACTTCTCAAACACACAGGTGTCTTGTAGGCAGTCTAAGCAGTCTGCCTGTACAATAACTTGGGGGTTGGATTCAAGAACGGGGGTTTATTTTGATTCTTCAGGGCACATTTCTGCTATTTTTCCCTTCACTTACCTTCCCCGGCAGGGGCCTTATCACTGCTCTTAGCAGGCAACCCTTTGTGACAGGATGGAGAAAGAGGGAGGTTTGTGGTTTTGGGGAGGCAGGGAGGAAACTGGCTATAGGGAAGAGATCCTCAACACACAGAGACAGACTTTTAAAAATAGATTCCCAAATTCTTGTTTGGGCTGCTGATAAATAAGGCCACAGCTCATGGGCTGCAGCGTGTGTGTTTTGCAGTAAGGATTGCTTTCAGTCATTTACTTTGCAGTTAAAGACACATGACAGACCACAGGAGTGGTGAAGTCTGACAGGAGTCTTTTTTAGCAAAAGTAAAAAAGAACAAACGCACCACATAATTCACTGACATTGGTCTAGATAGAGTGCAAATATCTCTCCAGAGAAATGCTTTTGTTTATAGCAGGATCTGATTTTGGCTTCCACAGAATATAAAGCTGGTGTGGATTGCATGTGTTTTGCACACCCAATAAATGTCAAGGTACTAGATATTATACTGCTTTGTAGCCACTTGTAGCCACTTATCAATTTATTAATTTTCAGACCACCCTGTGCTGCATATATTCCTGAGTTTTCTCACCCCTATGATGGGAACAAATCCTTACTAACCTACTGTACCTCACAATGTGTTTCAATTCATTCATTAATGTTTGGAAAGACCACTGAGACCATTTAATAAGTGCATAACAGAAGGAAAGAGCCTTAATTATTGTTAGATGGATGCAGGTTTAATTATCCTCACTCTGCTACCTGAGAGGTCTAGAGTTAAACTTTAGAGGCTCCAATAATTATGGTGAGGTTATGCCATTTATAGATCAGTATGGTATAATTTTTCATGCAACGATCTTCACTTTCAAATTCAAATCTAGCTTTCTTTAATTTAAATTTTGCTGAAAAGAGGCATATTGCTACAAGCATAAATTATGGTAGGTGAACATTAATGATGTCTGTTCACAGCTGTTCTTAGCTTAAATAATTACCACTCACTCCGTATGATCAATATTTTAAATGCCTGAACTATTCAATTAGGAGCACAAAATACTTCCTTCTGTTATCACTATTTAAATCAAGTCTTAACTGACATACCTGTAACATTCAAGTTATAGAAAAATATGTTTGAGCAGTTGATTTATTAAGCAAATTGGTTTGTGTTTGATGAGAGATCTGAATATGTGTGGCGTTGCAAATGCACTTAAAAACCCATTGAAATTAATGCTACATTAATTACTGATTCCATGAACACTCTAGCATATGCTGGTATTAATTGCATCCATTATCACAAAATAAACATCTCTTTATAAAAACAAATGATGCTTCATCTTAATATTCTTGATTTTGATATCCTCCTTCACAGCTGTTGCTGCTTCTGTTTTAGTGTTTTTGCTATAAAGAGCCACCTGTTAATTATAACAGATATTTTTGTTATTTATATCCTTTGCAGAAAAAAAACCATCTAAAGCAAAAAAACCCCCAGAATTTTAGCCCTCTGAATTATTTAATAAAATTTTATTAAGTTTCTTGTAAGAGTCGGCCCACCTAAAAACATGGATTTTTTTCTCCTTTTCTTTGTAAAATAAATAAATAATAATATGCAGAACACACTTTTTAATGTTTTTTCCTACAATATTAACATCTGCATTCAAGAAACTGTTTAGACAGCTACTAAGAGAAACATTTGCTTAAACTAAGATTGCTGTTTCTATTCTGTGCACAAGAATACCCTTGATAGGAAGCCCCAAAAACTTGTTTCAAATGGGCTATATAAAAATCTGAGAAAGTAATTTTGGATTAAGTTTTGCTTTCACCTAATGAGCAATTTCTGCCTACCCTGTAAATCTGCCATTTCTTAGCCAGACATTTTCATGGTGAAAACCTTCAATCAGAGAGAACAGCCTGGCTTTTAAAGTGCCAGTTTCCTTTGAAAAGTGCCTCATTATAAATCTCACTATAAGTTATATTGATTTTGTTTCAGATTTATTATCTTGCAGTTTAGATCTTCTCAAATACAAGCAGAAAGTTTCTGCTGGGGGAGAGGGTGATTTTTTTAATTTTCATCTTTTCAAACTGAATCTGGGTTGTACAATTCTTTCTTTCTGTCCTGACTTTTATCTATCTGTATCAAACCCGGTCATGAGTCCCTGTGTTATTATTAACTCCTCTCCACAAACGTTTTAATTAATTGTATTGGAGGGCAGGATTCCTGGTAATGAGAATGTAATTACAAATTACTGTAGTGCAGCAAGAGAGACTATCTCCTTGTCATTTGGCCATACCTAGGGTGAGATTTCAGCATTAGTTGCAGTAAAGACCTTGGAATTAAGGCAGAAAGAATTGTTGCATGTGATGTTTGATGCTTTACTTTTAGCTGCTTCTCAGAGTGGCACCCAGAGGTCTGAGCTGATTGTCTGAATGGTGAAGTTTATGGGCTAGGGCAGGCCCTTCAGATGGGATCCATAAAAGTTTACAGCTTTGGGTGAGCCACCCATGATGTGCATCTTGAAATGGGCAGTACAAGCTTAGCTCTCTGATGAGACTCCATGGCCTGAGATGGGGATTAAGCTCAAAGGGACATCAAGACTTCCTCTCCTGGGTAGGACCAAACTGGAGTGAGCTCTCGCTGGATTTTCGAAGCAGGATGACCTGCTCTGCCTGTACTGAATCCTTTGACATTGACTAAGGACAATGTATGTATTTCTTGCAGTAATCTTAACATCTAGACCTTTACATTGGCAGGTTTTGGTAGTTTTTTTGTTTTGGAGATAGAGTCTTTTACTTCAGAAATTACAGTAAAATTGATTGGCAAAAAAACCAATAAAATTTATTGACATTCCCAAAAAAAGAAAATCACAGCTATTGTTATACAACCTAGTTTTCCTACCACCCTATGTATTAATACCTAAAGATTATAAATGAAACAAGTAAATAAATAAAACCCATAGATATTATTATAAAATAATATTTTAGGTTAGTTCAGTTAATCAGCATTTGAAAAAATATTTCGCTTAAAAATATTTGCTAAGCTTTGCAGAAAAGCAATGAAAGTATCATTATTGGAGAAATTTAAAACTGAGCTAGATGAAAATTTCAAAATGTATCTTGAGATAAATTATGCATTAGTAGATGGATGTACTAAATGAAATAATGGCTTTTTCTTTCTCTCATGTATGAGATTCTGTGATTCAAGTCTTTTCTGCACCAAGCTGACTAATTTAATCAGAAAGTACTATTATTATTATGGGCTAGTGCATGTATCAAATGCTTTTAATGTAGGTCTAATAAGTCCTTCTGCTACATTATTAACTACATATTGGTTGCTGTGAGAACCACTAAGTGTTTGTTCACAATAGGAGTGGACAAAAAAAAGTGAGATGTTAAGTAATTAATTCAAAATTAGAGACCCCTAAAAGTGCAGACATTTTTGGTGTCTGCCAACATGTTTTAGTGTAATGGAAGAACATATAAATTTAATCAAGTATCAGTTACTTATGATAGTATGGTGTTGCTTTTTCACTATATTAATGTCTAACTTTATACATCCAATTTGTTATATATAAATTAAGAGGTGAGTAGTCTCTTTTAGTGAAACCAGATTTCCTTTATAGTAGAATGACCTTTGAATTATTGTGCTTCTGGTTTTTTTTTCATTTGTTGTAATTTTATATAGAATATTGTATTTAAACATGGTATTTCTTGGATTGCTGTCATGATTTGGGTCCTGCCATCACCTATTCATACCAGGGTTACCATGAGGAAGTGAGTGCTTAACCTGAATGTCTATTTGCCAGATCTGAGATAATTTTATATCCTATTCTGTTCAGGGTTGGAAAGTGAAAATAATTGGTGGCAGAAAACATCATCCAAGACAGCTAAAAGGACTAGTAATAGCTTTCAAATACAGATTATGTATGAATAGAATCTGGTGTTCCAACTAGCCATTCAATGTCCAATCTTGTGTTCATTATTTCTCAATTTAATAGCTGTATATATACACAATATATATGTGTATACATATATCTTGCAGATATAGATTTAAAACTATTGCTTTAATTCATGTACTGACAATGTTGATGGTGATTTAGTATTTCCTTTAAGAAATTTTTAGATTTCTTTTGCCCTATTTCTGCTGCATTCATGTTTAGTACTGCCTTTGTGTTTGGCTAAAAACTCAAAATCATTTAATCCTAACTCAACAAACAGGTGAAAGAAAGAATTTTGTTTTCAGTGTTTTTCAGTGCTTCAGATGTGTTTTCCTTTGCTTTTAATAGACAAGCTCTTATTCCTGGTCAGGCGAACATATTAATTCTGACTTCACTCTTCAATAATAGTATCCAAGTTGTTCTTGAGATGTGCAATTATTTTTCATTATATTGACTTTCAGTTGTGCTTCAACATTATGTTACATATACACAACTCTGAGCACTTCAGAAAGAATAGAGTGACACCTAATTTTTTAAAATTTATGTCCCTCTAAACTGATTATGAGCCAAAGTTTTATATAGTCAACATTTAATTGAACATTTAGGAGTAATATATACACATCTTCTGTCAGGGCTTGGATTTCCTGCAATGCAGCTGTTAAAAGATGAGGTGGTGATAAGGGGGAATGTTAATACTATAGTTTCCAGAATAAAATAAAGAGAAATTAGCAACACTTATTTTTCAATATTCCCATTCATTCATGAAGAGAGGGTGCAGGGACAGAGAGACAGTTGCCTGATGTCAGCCAAGGAGTCAGATGTGAGTCTGAGTTTGGTCACTGGAGACTGTGCACTCCCCATGGATCCTGACACTTTACTGAGCTCATGCTGTGGGACAGCATGAGAGCATTATGTGCTGGGACATGACTGTACCTCACAGTGACCAGAAGAACCTTGAGCATCCAGAACGGATGCTGGAATGATTAATAAACATGCAACATTTATTATTGATTTGTCTATTACATCTTAAAAGATAGCTTTATTGAAGATACTTTTTTCAACAAAGAGTGTTATATTGATTCCTTTTTGCATTTTATTTTGTTTTCACAGTCTCAAGGGGTGATCTCGCACCATTTGTGTTACTCTAAAAACTCTGCTTGTTCACCTTCTGTTAGACAGTTTCATCTGATACATTTTAGAATTTAAAATGTATTTGCTAATCCGTGTTTGACTCTGTCACTTAAAGCTCTCACCAAGATTTTTGTGAAGTTGAAATACTTGGTATTTGTTTATTCAAGGACAGGCAAAGTCTGTGGAAGGAGATAATGTCTATTACACAACAGGTGCAGCTGTAAAAAGAGCCCTTCCGCTCTGAAACAAAAGCAGCAACATTTAAGGCAGTATGAATTCAAAATCAGAAAAGTGCTTTCAGCATGGGTGGAACTTCTTTCTCAGGCTGCCAGACAGAGTGTCAGAGCAGGCTGCAGAATAGCTGCCTAGAGAAAGGCTGATGATAAGCCTGCTGGTGTACCAATGAATAAAAGCATGGTTTTTTCCTTAAAACAGGGTTCTAGCACTGGTGCCTAGGTTGATAGGATGAGTTTCCTGTTAGCAGTCTGAGCTGTTGGTGATTGATGGTCTGGGGAAACCAGAAGGCACTGCTCTAAGATGGGAGCACACTAGGAGGCCTTGCTGAGAAGAGATGGCACAGGTAGAGTCTGGGATGGGAAGGAAAAAGCACAACAGTAAACAACTCCAGCTGGGAGATGGAAACTGTAATGTTAGTCTTCTCCAGGACACTGAGTAAGTCACAGGAGTAGCTACCTCAGATGCTACCTCACAGCATATGTTTACCATTTTTGTGGTGTGTTATCAGAGGGTTGTACTTAATATGCTGATGAAAATTAAATATAGAGATGTAGCTTCTTTGTGTGAGGCATTACAGTTTCTACAGATAAAAGCAGTTCCAAAACATTCAGTGAAGAATATGAATATGCATGCCTTTTAAAGTATGAAAGAGACTATTGAATCACGTAGTCTGAGCTTTCAAGTTTTGAGCTCCTTACCTTAAATTTCAGAACTGTGGCACCTAGGAAATTAAACTTAATGTTAAAGTTTTTAAGTCCTTTTAATGGTAGGAAGAATAAGAGTGAAATATGTCTAGATAACTCTGGCAGTTACTCTGTTGAAGAAGAAGGTATTTTCTCCCACTCCTTCTCTAGCCTTGGTGGGGTACATATTGTGTAGATGGGAAAACGTGAAAACTTTGCAAAGCTTGACCATGTGAGTAAGGCAAACCAGACAGACTCCTAGAGAAAATGGTGACTTCCTTCTCAGTAACACATCAGAGTGACAGTTTGCTAGCATATTAGTGTGTCATCCCCCACTTTGGACAACTAAACTGTGGGCATGAGAAGAGCAGTCTCCCAGCATTCCTAGACTGCACCTGCCTTATCTGTGCAGAGGCAGCCGTGTATTTATTTGGCAAGAGTGCAGGAAAAGGGCTGTGGGCTGAGTGAGGGGGTGCTGTGGTGGTGTTTGAACACAGTCCTGGGCCATGGCAGCTGCCATGGATCAGCCCATGCTTTGGTACTCCTGCCCTCAGCCCCTGCCAGCCTTTCCAGGCAGCACATGCAGCATCAGCCAGCTCTGGAGTCTCACTCCTGACTGGATCTTTAAGAAGGTAGGATTTCCTAGTATCAGCTGTTACGCATATTGCCCATGAGAAATGAACTATCTTTATGTACTAGTATCTGTATTTTCTAAAGTTTAAATATAGTGGAGGAGAGTCACAATCCAGCCCTTTGTGTGGTACTTTTCTAAACGCAATTTGTGGTGCAGTTCTACAGAGTCATTCTTCTGTATCTGGCACTGTGGACTAAGTCAGAGGTACTGACCGTTTTGGTGTGTTTCTTCTGTAAGTTTCTAGAAACTTCTGAGAAATAGAGGTCATTGTAGGATTCACTTAGAAAACCATGCAAACTCCTAAATGACTGAAATCCCAGGCTTCTCTGGTTAATTTACTCTGCTTCTTTACCAACAGCTAAAGAGGTGTTTCAGTTCATCCTGATCCTGACGTTAGCCAAGCTGCATTTAAATGAGCTAATTCAGCTTTAGGAAGAAAGGTAATTTTATGGATGGTGAAGTGTGAACTCCATGCTTCTGTAATTAGACTGCTACCAGTAACTGAGTTAGCTCAAGAAGTTATACAAAACATGGAAGTCTGCATGCTAGTGTGTATAATGAGTTCCTCAAAGGGCACAGAGGTCTGGACTTTCAATAAAGCTGAGTTTTCCCCTAGTGCACCATGCTGAACACCTAGATAGATGTTTTCAATTCCTTCATTCTTTGCTGCTTTTTAAGTTCATTCTTCTATGGATATGTGACTTTAAACAATCAGGCTATCTGTGTATGTGAATTCGAACAGGCAAATCTCTTTCTCTTAGTTTGCCAATTTTAAAATTTCTAAAGTTACTGAATTTACTGAATAATCTCAGCACATGTTGGTAGAAGTTCATATCTCCTAAAAAAACCCTTCAAATCTGAGTGTGCAGTAAAGGCTTGTGAAAATAGGCAGTCAGGTAAAAAAGGAAAATTCTAAAAATGTGCCAATAGATATTACAAAATGTCAAACAATCTCTCCATGCAGCTTCCTTTTATGTCCTGTGCTAGGAACAGATTCATTTGGAAATTGTGGTTTTTTAAATGCCAAAATCTATGAAAGACAAGGCTTCAGGAAATCCCACATAGTTAATTTTGTTGTGTATTGCAAAATGTGGGAGGTTTGTAATACCTTTGAGATCTGTGGGATTTAAAATCCTTTATTGGTATATTTATTTGTTATTTCAGCATTTAAAAGCAAAATTTTACGAAACACTAAATGCATTAGTGTCCCAATAGGACACGAAATAAAATGACATGGACGCTGGAACTGCAAAGTAAGAAGAAGGGAAGTTTATTTCCTGACTCCAACATTTATAGAGTTTTGAAAGTGATAGTGAATTGGGGGATGAAAGTGACACCTCTCCAACGACACTGGACAAACCAACAGTCCTTCAAATTTTTCCTCCTCCAGAAAGGAATGTAAAAACAATAATTATTTACATGGAAGTGCGTGAGAGAGTCCATTACAATAATGTAAACATCAGAAGACTTGGAAGAACTTAGAAGAACAGGGCGACTCATTAGTTTCAAGTTTTAAACTTGTGGTAATTATATTAATGTACAAAGGCTAGAACATCTTCTGTTCACCACTAACTGGATAATGGCCTGGTTAAAGAGATAAACTGGTGCCAATATATGGTGGTAGATGAAGCTATGGTCAAGTTTATGGTTGTATGGCCAGATAGTTAGGAATACCTGGAAGAATTATGTAAGGATATAGACATTTGAAAAATGTCTACATGCTCTCTTTTTAAAGATGAATGATGCCGTAGATATGCTTCTGGGAAATAATATTTTGTTGCTGCATCTGAAGATTGGAAACATTCCTATAAACTATTTTAAAGCTCGTTCCATACAATTTGTGCATTGATATGAGGTCAAGCTCTAGTGAATATAAGTATTTGAAAAAACATAATTGCCAAGAAAGCAGAAATATAAGTCTGAAAATACAAACCTGTGGCTGAAATCCCAGTAGGGAGAGGGCAGATGTGCTATTATGAAGACAAGAGTTGTAGTAGACAATGGTATGTCTGTCAAAAGGAATGGTAAGTGGCTCAGTTTCCATCTGTGTTGCCTGAAGTGCTTACTAACACAAACCAGGGACCAAACTGGACCTGTTCTGTGTTAGGAGTTAATGTGGTTCCTTATGGAAAGAGCATCAAATAAAGTCTATGACAAGACCAAGTTATATTTGCCTAATTTGTTTATATATAATAAAGTAGATCTTCAGACATGCTAAGGGAAAACAAAGAAAAAAATCCCAAACCAACAACAGGCAAGCTATTGCCTCTGCTACTGTGATTAGCAGGTTTGGAGTGGGAAAGGCTTGGCACCTCTAAATACTGAAATGAGTTAATGATTACTTGGGGTATTCTACTAAAGAAAGAGAAAAGTTCTGTTCTTTTTAGAGACAAATATACTTCTGGCAATGAATGGAGATAATTTCATAAGTTTTGGCTTTCTGTAGCCTAGCTTAGTTATAGAGTGTGATTTTACTTTTCCTAATGTTCCACAGGAAGGTGAAATCTCTCAGTTGTTTCTGTCTGTCCATAGTGCTAAAAAAAATCTAGATTGTCTTCTCATAAGGGGGCATGGAAACTGGAATGATATCTGAAAGGATGTCTTTAAATAGCAAAGCCTTGTTTTACTATCAAGCTTGTTTTAGGATTTTTTAGGCTTGCGATTATATGATCAGTAATAGATCCATCCCTTCTTACTATTGCTCAAAATTATTCATAATTTAAGAGCAATTGGAAGCTGCACTTCTTTTCGACAATTAGAATTTAAGATTTTCTGCTACTTTAAATTCCTAAATACCTTTTAAAATATTTTAGTGTTATTCAAAATTAAGTATTAAGTAATATTTGAGTGTTACTCAAAAGGTGAAACCAGTTATTTCATTCCTCTGATTGATGATAGTATTGCACATAGGTAGGAAACTTGGTTGTTAGGAACAGCAGCTGAAGTTTTGATTGGTAAGATTCCATGTATAAACGTCTTTTAAATCAAGCTTTGAAACATTTTACAAGTTAAACTAATTTTAGACAACACCTCTACTAAATTAGAAATAGTCAAAACAAATCAATCTATTGACTCTACTGTCAAACCCACAAATTTAAATAATTTTACTTAAAAAGTAGTAGCAGAACTGTCAAGGAGGCATGCTTCTGAGTGTGTGTTTGCGTATGCATATATGCATTTAATCTGAAATAATATGAAAGCAATATTCTTCCTCTGAAATCACCATTTTGTGCATCTAGGGATTTTCATACAATTTCCATAGAATCAGGTGTTTTAAAATAAATCCTTTTCTCATATCCTCTCAATGTTTTAGGTTTTATTGAGTTTCAGGTCTAGTATTACAGTAGAACTTCATTGCCTATGCCACATTTAATGAGAGTTTCCCAATAAAGTGAAATGTTTTTTTTTCTTGACAACTTTTTGATGTACCTAGATGAAGATAAATATATTATGTTTGCCTGCAAAACCAAGTTTCATAGTGTCTTCTGATTAAATACATTTATCATCCTAGAATAGGTTTTTGTTGGTCTGGCTTCTCTTCTGCCCTGTATGATACAGATTCCCACTGCTGCAAGCTTCAGAAAATCAACATTTTAAAGAAAAGATCCTATTTGTACTTTCCTAACCTCCTCTTTATTTTGTTTAGTTTGTTACATTTTGAGACTTTTAGGTGGCCAGAATTTTCCTTTGTTTTCTAAACGTGACATGAAGGTATCTGCAAATGCCATGTGAAGTAGGCAGGCAAAAGACACAATGATTGCGGTAACAAAAGTTTGATTTAAGGTAGAAGGATCAGATTTACTGGGGGAAGAGTATGAGTAAGGAAAAGAGATGTGGCTAAATTATACCTATAGTACCTGTCAGAGGCAATAATGTCTCAGAACTTGCCCATGACGGGGGTCTGTTTTAACAATAATTCTGCAAGAGGAAGGCATGCTAAGCACTGGCCCAGAGGTCGCTGCTGTATTGTACCTGTGTGTAGTTATAGATGGCAGCTTAGTAAAGCTACCTCTCTGTCAGGTTCCTAAAACTTTGGTTTCTGTAAATGGCAAGGTCTAACTGGATTTAAAATGAAAATACTGTTTCTTCACTGGGCTTGAAACTGCCTAGGGACCAGAAAAATGTGAACAAAAATAAAAGCTTGGCTGCTTGCTTACCTTCTTTATTGTGCTTTTCTATTCTGTATGTCCCAATATAGTGTGTGATGTCTCACCTGAATTATGGTGATTGACTTCCATCTGAATTTGTGCAGATGGGCCATCCTGCCAACCCTGAAATCTTTGAATTTATGAAATTGCAGATGATGATTTTCCACAATCAGTGTTGAATCTTGCTGTAACAGAATAAATCAAGTTATTTCTTAACTCAAAGCGTTATGCAAAGTTTGAGGCTTACCCTTTGCTGTATCATAGAATTCATCAGACTCTTAGAATCTCTTGGTAGTTTGGTCCAAATGGATGTTGCTTTGGACTGGATGTTAAATGCCTGTGTCTTCATGCCCTGGAAGGAACAGTTGCAGAAAATAGAAAACACTGACGACTGAAAATAGCAATGGCAATTGGTAAATGTTCACTTTACTAAATGTCCAAAAATCCATAGCAGAATATGAGTCACACTGATTAGAAAGTGACTCTGTGGGGATGCAAATGGTATTATAAATAATAAGTGTATGTAAAAAATAGATGAAAGAAGACTTAAATAATGTAAATCAAAACGTGGAAATTGCACAGAACTGATAAGGGAAGGACAGAAGATGATCTTTATAGTCAGCAGAAATAAGAAAAATAAGTGGGTTAGATATATGGAGAACAAAATAAATCCTGAAAATTTTATCAGTACGTTTCTGGATGGCAGTAGTGGAATTGATCATGTGAATGCAGGAATGGCAGAGGTGTTCAATAAATATTGAATATTGAAATACATTGAATAAGTACTTGGTGAAGAGAGGGAAGGAGCTCAGTGATGTAATATGCTTTGTTTTCCTGCAGTTATTAAGGAGATTAGGTAACCGCTACTAAACTAGAAATCCTTCAATCAGCAGTTCCCAATAACTTCCTTATTACAACATGGCAGAACTGCTCTCTCTGGCAGTTTCACAGTTGAGCCTTTTTTCCAGTCACTTCATGGTTTTTCATCTTTTCGTGCGCTGTTGCAGATACTGAGTAAGCTCTCAGCAGCTCTCTAGACATTGTATATAACCTGTTTAAATCTCCTGTTAGGGGTACAACATAATTCCTTCCTATATTGTTTACCACATCTCATACTGAGCTGTAAAATTCATGTTTCTCCTCATCTATCACATTTTCTTTGAGCATGACATGACAGTACTTTTTGCGTATGATGTAGAAAAATGTGCAACTTTTCTTTTTCTATTCACCCCGTTTAATTGTACTATGGTTTTCACTGAGACCTTTACTAAGAATAATGATATCTGCTTTTATCTCAAAGGGAAATTAGGTAGTTATCTTGTCCATCTGGCTCTATGATCTACTAACACTCCCAGTAAGATGAGAATTTGTAGTAACTGTGCTAGCCCTATTCATGCTTCAAGGTAAAAGACAAGATCTATTGGAAAGAGAATAAAGTTTTGTGTATCAGTACCATTGCCACTGCGATTTTTATCCTTCATGCTCTCTACACACAATTTTGAGCACTGCTATTTTTTCCTCCCTAACATGTTACTAGTAGTGTGCAATGATGATATAAAGACATTTAGAATAATATTTGAAATTACTATGCTGCCTGTTTGGGACTCTTCTTGGTAAGTATCAGCCACTGAAGACTGCTCTTCAGATAAGGTTTCTTTAACATAGTCTATTAAACCAAGCATAGCATATCATATTTACCTATCAAAATCAGAAGGAAAAATGCTTGGTTGTCAGATCCTGGAAAATTTTGAGGTTACAAAACCTCAAAGAAACAGCATTTGGTGTTTACTAATATTAGAAACTATTCTTAACACAAGTCTGTCTTGGATATTGAAAATAGCTGGCAAGAAAATTTTTACCAAATTTATGGAAACAGGTGAGTGTAAGTGGAAATAAAAATCAAAATAATACCTCAAACCAAATATGGCCAAGATCAAAAGCTCTAAGAGGATCATAGCAAAATTATTTGTGCAGGTCTTGTACAATTTTATTTCTGTATGCTGGACTCACTGAAAACTGAATTCAGCAGTTTCTGCTTTTACTCTTAGAAATATTTCACATGAAAAAGGTTGTTCTTCCTTATTTCTTTTTCCATTTCCCTAGCCCTCTCTCATCCCCTGCTGTCCCATTTTCTTAATCCTTTATTCCTCCAAAAGGAATTTTTAATCTTTTTTCTACCAGACCTCTGACTGCTCGCTGCTGTTTAAATATCCATGGAACTTGTACATGATCTCTCTCCTGCTGGGGTGATAAATCAGAATCTGAAGATGACTTCTGTATGACTGGAGCCCAAACTGTACACTTGTAGTCATTGAGAGGCAGAGTGCTTTTTTGAGCTGGGATGAAAAATATGAAATCATAGTCACATATATGATATTAATTTCTACTGCACATCACTAAGTGCTGCTGAGTTTAGATATCATGGCACTTGTTTTAGAGAAGAAAGGTAAATTATCCACAAGCTCTATCTTACATCACTTTAGACAACCCTTATTTACCCTGCTTCTCTAGCTTTGAATATCTTGAAAGATATATAATTTTTTGATAGTGTTTAATCACTGGCTTCTTCTCTCACCCATTCATTTGCTCTAGTTTATGGCTGTCACCAAGAGGAAGATGATACTCTGACAGAATTAATAAAGAGAAAATCAATAACAAATTATAGAGGTGTAAAGCAGAAGCACCAGAGCTAGAAATTGGATAAACTCATTTGGGAAATAATGTAGAGGGTAGCTTAGTTAGATACATACTAAAACAATATATTTTCATCATAAAAAAAAAAAAGTTAAAAGTAGTCTTTTAATTTAGAGAGAAATTAACTCTGGTCAGTATTTGAGTGGAGGTCAGAGTAGAGGATATTTACATTAAGCCTTATCTAGGAAGACACTTCAGGATGTCTATTTCCTGTATATTATGGGTGATGCTAATTACTATACTGTTTACATGAGCAGTTTCCTCCTGCTTGCAAGAGGCACAAGTGTCTCTCTTGTTTTCTGCATCCCACAAGAACCTGATAACGCTCAACAAGTCCAAGGGCAGGGTGCTGCACCTGGGTCAGGGCAATCCCAGGCACAGACTGGGAGAAGAACTCACTGAAAGCAGCCCTGAGGAGAAGGGCTTGGGGGTTCTGGTGAATGAAAAGCTGGCTGTGACCTGGCAATGCATGGCCACAGGCCAGAACACTGCCTCTGTGCTGGGCTGCACTAAAGAAGCATGGCTGGTGGGTGGAGGGAAGTGATCCTGCCCCTTAATCTGCTCTCAAAAATTCAGGGTCCATGCCTGGGATCCTCAAAGCAGGAAAAACCTGTAGCTGTTGGAACGGGTACCAAGGAGGGCTGTGAGCCTGCACCCTCAAGGAGCTCAGGCTGAGAGAGATGGGACTGTTCAGCCAGGAGGAGAGAAGGCTGAAGGCTCCAGACTTTAAAGCTGCCTTCCAGTACCTACCAGTGGTTTATGGAAAAGAGGGAGAGCAACTTTTTACACTTGTAGTGATAGAGCAAGGGGGAATGGTTTTAAACTAAAAGAGAAGGCATTTAGATGAGATACTAGGAGGAAATGTTTCAATGTGAGGGTAGTGAGGCACCACTAGAGATTGCCTAGAGAGGTGCTGGATGCCCCATGTGGAGGGAAGTGCTCAAGGCCAGGTGAAATGGGACTTTGAGCAACCTGATCTTGTAGGTGGCATCTCTGCCTGTGGCAGAACTAGATGATCTTTAAGGCCCTTCCAACCCAAGCCTTTCTAAGATTCTATGTGCTATTCCCCTTATCTTTTAAAATTATTTTTATTTACCTCACCTAAATATTAGTGTGTAAGTATTGCCTCCAAATGATGTATACATTTTCTATTATGCTGCCTACTTGTGGGTGATGGACCTTCAGTTAGAAAAAAATTCAAATAAAAGTAATATCTTGTTTTGTGTCTAATGAAATACCTGTTTGATTCATCTTTGTGTAGAATACTTTTACCTCTCCCTGTCATGTTTTTTTTCTTCCAGTCACATGAAAATGTTTCTCAAAATAGTCTTTATTGTCTCCTGGATACTAGGCTTGTATTCTTGGTGGTATGCAGATGAAGAGATTTGCATTGGTCCCTTTTTAAATAGTATCACTACAATGAGATCAGGAATTCTGCAAGTGTTTGGCAATAGAATGAGAAAATACATGGGTAAATATATCCAGTGTTTGTTAATGCAAAACCTCTCCAGTATTTATTCATCTAGTGAATCCTTCTTCCTTTATAGAATGAATAGAGAAGGATTTTTGGCTTTTGTTTGCACTGCAGATCTGTTGTGCAAATGAGATCTGTCATGCACTCTGCATTAGTTCTGTGCTCAGGATACCCACTCTTCCAGAAAGCTTATAACCAGGGAAGGCAAAAGAAATGATCACTGGAATATCAACCATGCTTTAAATTGAAAGTTTGGAGTGAGTTGCACAAGAATGAAGTTTTATCCATGTTGTAAGCTTTATTTTAAAAATTTGCTGTCTTCCAAAGGTAATACAGAACCCTTTTTTTGTCATTAAATTCTAGGGATGATGTTAAAGAGATCTAATACATCACAGTCCACTTGATGTGAAGCAGTATGACAACTGCTTGAAAGATGGATTCAGTGGCACAATTTAGACTTAGACAGCTCTAGGCTGGAATATTTTAGATTTCTGCATTGGTGATATCTTGAATAGAATTCAGTGTCTTATATCAGGTAATATTTAGTAAAAGTGTGTTAAGTATAGCTGACACTTAACTGTATGATTGTTCTTGTATTTTTGCTGGTTTAGAGAGAAGGAGTGGCCTACAGGTCTTGTTGCCATCTGTGGTGCTAAGGATGGGTTTTAAATCCCTATTATGTTTGGGATTTCCATATAGCTTGTTTTGTAGACATGGATATTTTTACTTAACCTGTAATATGTTGTAGTTTTATAGCCAGAAGGGGGTTGAAGTAATAATCAAACAGTGACCTGTCTTTTTCTATGAGTATGATTGAAGTGGTGAAAGCTATTTCTACCAGACTTCAGAGCAGGAGAGCTTACTATTAGTGGGGATTTAAAGTGACTCATTATAGACATATGATTTTAACCAAAGGACTTTGAGCTGTTAGTGCCCTCCCAAAGGCTTTCTTCTGCTCCCTAAGGTTGTCTCTGTCTTGCTTGGTTTCATCTATTCATTTATTAATTCATTCCATGTGGGCACTGGAGCTGTGTGGGTTGTTGAACCTGTGTTGGTGAATACGTGGTGCTGTGCCTCAACACTTGCACTTGAACCTTCAATGTCTAACAGATTCACTCTCTTTAACTTAAATTGCCTGGTCAGAGAATGGGTTCAAAGTTAGTGTGCGCCCTCATCCATCTTTTCATGTCCATATTGCTCTTAATAGTCTGCCTACAATTTATCTGCTGCCATCCACAGTGAACTTGGAACACCTACACATCCCTTTTGTTCTTGCAGTGGATTACATTGAGCCATTTACAGTAGACTCATGCAGTAAGGGATGATTCTGTGGGGCAGATGGCCAGCAAATAAAGCGCTGCACACCTGGGCACATACTAATCCTTCTTCTAAGGTCATCTCAAGTTGGAGCTTGAACGCAGGATCACATCTGTAAACTGGGCATTTGAGCCAAATTTAACTTTGTTTGCAAAGGCTAAAACTGATCTTCATCCTTTCTGAGAGGGACTGTAACAAAAAAAAAATACATTCAGTGAGCTTTTAGAGAGGTGATTAGGGTATGAAGACATACTCTTGGACACAGAGGAACTAACTCTGAGTGATTAAATGTTATCAGATCCCATTTATATGAAGTGCAATATAGCCAGATTTTTCAGCTGGACTCATCTTTGTAAAAATGAGGATGCTTCTTTCCCCTTTCCCCATATATCTCTGCTTTACTCTCTCTTCAGTCTGACCTTCCTGTGTCTCAACAATGAATCTGATTGTGACACCAGTTGATTCAGGCTATAAGAGGGTTACAATTTTGGAGGAGGAGCAGCATTTGAAAGTACTGTCCAAATGCACTCTTGCAATTTTTCACCATTTTTACAGCTTTGGCTGCTTATGTGCATGTAGGCAACCAAAAAGATTCATGCTAGTGGATTAACCTGGTATTATTATTTTTGCCTTATTTTTTAAATTTTAGAAATAATTCAATGAGAAGAATAGAAATATATGGAAATATGGAAAATTGGTTTAAAAAAAAAAAAAGTAAGTTGTGTTTTTTGAATAACCTGAATAGGAGATGCTATAGTATTATTGTAGTTCAGCATTTTTGTCCTCTAGGACACAAAAGTATCTCTTATGGAGAAAGAACACTCTGCACTCAATATACTTAGTAAGTATTTTTCTGAAGTGAACATTTGGAGCTTTATTTGAGTAAAATCTATACAAACTCTATGTGGATAGAACCCAACATACACATATTAATTTTGTCCCTGCAGAGTGTAAATTAGTTGGGCACTCTTTTACAGTATTAAGATTTCAATTTCTGAAAAGTCTGTGCTGAAGCAGCCTTCAGCCTGTGAGAGAGAATCTAGCTCTGGAGCAGGTTTGCTGGCAGGACCTGTGACCTCATGGGGAACCCCAGCAGAGCCCCTGCTCCTGAAGGACTGCATCCTGGGGAACGACACATGCTGGGGCAGTTCCTGAAGGGTGGCCTATGGGAAGGAGTCACACTGGAGAAGTTCATGGAGGACTTTGCCTGTGGGAGAGAGCCCTGATTAAGTAGGGGCAGGACTCCTGCCCCTGATGAAGAAATGGCAGAGACAACATGTGAGGAACTGACTGTAAGTCCAATTTCCTGTACCCTTGAGGCTTGAGGGGAGGAGGTAGAGAATCAAGAATAAAGTCTGGGAAGAATGGGGGGAAAAGTGCTTTAAGATTTGGGGTTTATTTATCATTATCCTATCCTGATCTGATTGGTAATAAATTATACTCATTTCCCCAAGTCAAGTCTTTTTTACCTGTGCCAGTAATTGGTGAGTGATCTCTCACTGACGCACACATGGGTCCCTATCTTGACCCATGAGTCATTTGTTATATTTTCTCTCCCAGACCAGTGTAATGGGGAGAGATACAAAGGCGTTGCTGTGTATCCAGCAAGGGTCAACACGACCACTCTGGGAGCCGAATTCTGTGCTAGGGTGGACTCACATCATTGGGTAGTGTCAAAAGACAAAGAGCATCTGGAGAGTCAAACAGATAGCGCTGCAGACCTGATGTCTCCATGAAATGTTTCAGTGGTTTTGTGTTGGATTATTCCTATCTAGGCGCAGGGTAGTGAAACACCTTTAGCAGTTGGAGTGCATCAGGTAACCTGCAGGAAAGTGTTCTCTGGGTTTCCTTTCATCTCAAACAAGTGTGTGTAGTTTGAACATCAAGTCCACTTCATGATGTAAATAAAGGCACTAACTATAGAGTGTTAATTTCAAAAAGATAACTATGGATTTGAACCAAAAAGCTAATGCTTGTACACCCTAGGACTACATCTACATTCCAGAAGGAATTCCCCAAAGCAATACCCTTTCCCTAACAATATTCTTTAACAGCTGAAGCACATTAAAGCAAATCTAAAATTAAAACAAAATAGCCCAAATTAAAGAGAAGGCATAGGAAATACTCTATCCAAACAATTTTGAGAAGTTATAAACAGCTGCAAGAAAAGGATTAAAACTGATTAAAATTGAGAGAATTAGACATGCTTCTCTGTTTTGCTAACAGTGCCCACATATCATGATGTCTGCTTTCATATTAAAAGTACTTGTGGGTGTCTGGTACAATGGTTGGGTTGTTTTATCTGTTAAGCTCCTATTAAATGTGAGGAGTTGTGAAAAATCCTGATTTATAGTGTAAAGCCAGTGAATACCCGTTGCTCCTACTTGATACAGTATTCACTGCCACTCAAGAGCAGGCTGTCAGGTAGACAAATTTTTGCTGTGCTATTGGACATGGAACCCGTCTTTGTTTAGAACACTTTCAGCTCTGCCCAAGAGTGACAGACTATGAATGGATAATTCTTGACAATTAAGATTTTAGTGCCTTTTCTACTGCCACAAAGTAATTTTTCAGGAAGCAATTGTTTGGACACCTGGTTCTTTATCTGAAGCACTAAAACCATGTTTCCTCTCCCATTATTACATCAAGTATTTATAAGTTTATTAGAAAATACACAGTACGTCACTTAATTGTTATGCTACATATTTGTTACATAAAATTTGAATTTTAACGAAAATCCTTTATGGATCTGAATAGAATTTATAATTTTAATATTTTTAAAATGAAATTAGTATTTTAAATTTGACCTTCCTAGTCCCTACACCTAATTTGCCACTTACCCTGAAACTTTCACTTAGGTCAAAACAGGCAGGTTCTGATTTATGTCTGACAGGGATCTGGCCCACTTCCCATATTTTTACCTTTGTACTGCAGCAAACCAGTGATACTCCTCAGGAGTGCCAAGCTGATCCCAGCAGCTGCTTCATGCTTTCTCAAACTACTTATTTATGTATCTTTCTTCAGACCTGAAGTCTCATACTGCAGTGGAGAACAAAGGACAGATGTTGCTGAATTTTACCCAGCCTCAAAGTTCTTCCCCCTCACAGAGGTCCCCTGCTTCTCTCTGCTCTGCTGTTCAAACCAGGAGTGTTCAGCAGCACAATGACCAAGGTAAGGTAAATGTATGACTTAATTTTGTAAAAGAAAGAGATTTTCATCTTCTATTGACTTTGAACTAGGCAAACTGCAGTGTTCAGAAACTAGCAAACAGGAAAATCCTGTGTAGAGGTGTTTTTTGAAAAGCGGTCATCCACAGCATCACTCTGTGCCATTTAGATATGGAAATGGTAGCTCCTAATTCCTTTAAAAGCATGGAGAATGCCCCTGCCCAAAGGCAGCAGCACTAATGCCTTGCTGTAGATGTTGGATGCTGCCTCCAGCCCTGGAAGGTATTTGCAATTTTTTTGAGCACAATTTACTTCATGATTTATGTTTCCAGGCAGTGTGTGTTACCAAAACCAGAGATACCTGAACTACTGGGCTGTATTTATACGGTTGTATTTATCTGCTGGCTAATAGTAACTACAGGTCTTAAGAAAATATCTTATCATGTTACAGAAAGCATAGTCCAGACCTCAGTCTGGGCAGTTTCCCATATGAGTCATATGAAAGATTTGTTTCAGAAAAAGAAAACACCTTATAGGGAACAGACCTCAATAAGACTAGAAAAGGAGCTGGATCATCTTTTTCATATTGAGTTGCAACGTCAAGTTATCAATTTTTTAGTGTTTTTTGACTGCTGCCCTTGTGATGTGACATTTTCTTTTTTCCCTACAGAATTGCTACTAGACATATTGACACTTTTGAAGTGAAAATCAGGTATATATGAGTCATCTTAAATTATAACTTGTATCTAGTAAATTATATTTTTGAAAATATTTCTGGTTTGTGGTTTGTGATTAAGAAAAAAAAGTAGTTACTCTAAGGCTTGACTAAGAACCTGCTCATGCTAAGATTTTAATATTCCTTTTGGAACCCCCTACTCAGTTGATACTGGGGACAGCTAATTTTCCCTCATCAATATAAAATTTTCCTGGATGCCTAATGCTCTGCTGCTGAGCATACTCAGAGTTGTTGGTCCTGGATCCTACTAAACCCTGGCTGGGATTCAGAGAACAGATATTCTGCCTATTTTCTGGAGTGCTTGGGTTCTCCATGTACTCTATAATAAATACTGGTATCAGCCCTAAAATTCTCACTTCTTTAGGTTAGTCACCAGTACTTAAACATTTCTTATTTCTTGCTCATTTTTTAGACAGTGATGGAACACACTAAAATGCTCCATCAAAAAAGGGAAATAATTACTATTTGCCTCTAATTATGCTTCTGAATTCTGAAGGGAACAAAAGAAAAAAAACCCAAATAAAAAACCCCAAACCCTAAGAAAATGATTGTTAGTAGGAAAGTTATTAAAAAACTCTTAATTAGTTTGCCTTCAGAATTTCTTGCTGTGTTGTCTTGTGTGTTTCATCAGCTTTTCATAAGCCAGAGCCAGCTCTCTCTCCATGTGAGTATTAAAGAAGTTTTAATGGTCCGGATAATTTTCAGAAGAAAATTAATTAAAGCAACCATTTTCCTGGTGGCTATCAATCTCATGGCTCTCCAAGCCCACGCTATACTTTCTCCCTTCCAGCATACTAATATGCTACCAATTTACAAGAGAGTAATTGCATTTTCATGCCCATGGCTTTTCATGCATTCCGTTTTAAAAAGCTGAATGGCTATTGTTATTGATAAGGCAACAAGTTAGAGACATCTTAAGAATCCCCCTTGCGCGAGGGTGTAAACGGCCCTAAGTCCGGCTAGCTGAAGGGGTAGAGCGGCCGACGCCCCTGCGCATCGGAAGCCAGCCCCCCTTGGCATCCTTGCCTCGGGCTGGGCTGGATTGCGGACTTGGGTTCGCGCTGGATGAGACGAGAGAGGAGGCGACCACTTGCTGGGGGTAAAACGTCGGTTTATTGAAGAGCCCACATGCAGCACATGGCAAACCAACAGGTGGAAAAACCCACAGCAAAATGGCTCCGAACACGGGAGGAGACAGAGTTTTACAGGGAAGGGGTGGAGACGGGAGGGGAAGCCCAGCTAACCAATAGGGGAATATGTGGGGAGGTACATAAGAAAACTGACACAAGAACAATAAACATAGAACAAAGGAGGGGTCCTGGGACACCAGCCAACCACAACCCCCAGAGAGAAGAATGTTCTAGAAGGCAGGGAGGAGTGGGGGGTGATTGACTGGGCTCAGGGAGGAGGAAAACTTTACTTATATGGTGGGATAAGGGAGGAGCAGTTATGTAACTTGGGAGATTGACAATTAACGGTGGCAGGGGTAACCGTGGTAACATAACTGCCAAAGGCTCTGTGGCGGGAAAACTGGAGGGGGAAGAACCATCTTACAAAGAACAGGGGGAAACAGTACATAAAATGGGGGAGCAAAACCAAGAAACTTAAAAACACACTACAACACCCCCTGTTGACCTTTTATCTTCCATCCTTCTCCTAAAGTGTTGAACTGAAGAGTCACTAGAAGTGTGTTTCCTAACAAATTAAGTGTGGTGACATTGCTAGGCCTTTGAGTTTAATGTCCCTGGGTTTTAATTAAATGTCAAGCAAACACCATTGAATTTTGACAAAAACCAGAGTGCTATTTGCAGAAAACCTTGGCATGTCACCTCTTTACCTTGCTTGCTTTTCTCTCTGCAAAACCAGCACACTGCTGCTATGCAGTCATGTGCCACAGAATAATCCTGTTGAGAGAATTAAAAGCAAAACAATTACTTTTATCAGGATGTTGTGCATCCTGATACCTCTTGGGCACCATAAGTGAGTTAGAAGCTGTTTATCTTTGTATTACTTGGTTAAAACTGATTTTTTTTTCTTTATTTATGGTATCAAGCATCATAAATCTTTGCTGTTGTGCAATCGATCTCCTTTCAGGGAAATTTGAAGTACAGTTTCCACGCTGAATGACACAGAGAATCTCCTGAATAAAATCATGGAAGTGACTCCTAGATTATCATGCTTTGAGCACTGTGTAAGATAGTTGCCTCCACCTGACTTTTTCTTTCTTTGCGTTCACTTGGGTGATGAGTTTTTTTTCTAATGTGGAATGATACTGCACTGCTTTCGGCATCATCTGGGGATGCCAACCTTTACCTGTCTGCCTCAACAGAATTGCATTGGAATCATGACCAAATGGAAAGCACATAAGCTTAGTAAAGCTTAAAAATTGCTTAGGGTCAGTTATGTCTCATATGATCAATTATGCTAATTTCTGAAGGCTAGTTAATGGATATATTTGATTCCTGTATTTCACTGCTTGGCTAATCTGTACAAAATGAGATGCAGAGAAGGCAATTTTGGCAGTAATTATTGAAGATATGCTTCAGTTTTCAGTTGCTCTGGTGTAGTGATATTAATTTTAGTGCATTTACTTCCAAATCATGCCAGTTTAATTAGGATTTATTTAATAATCTAATGGTATCTGAATTTCAAGTATCCTATCTCATTTGTATGTCTCTAAGCACATTAAAACAGATGAGCTTCCACATTCTCTTAATATATGTTGAAATGTCTAGCTTTCCAGGGCTTTTGCTATTAGTGAGTTATCTGGGATCCTTCTCTCACAGATAAAGGGTACCATATTCACGTATATAAATTCTGGATATATTCCCTGCAGATAATTCTCTGAGTAGACAACAATGATTTTGAAGGCTAAAATATTGGTTGCAGCAGGTAAGTAAATAAATCCTAAATAATAAATAGTTCAAAGGGAGAAAAAGGATATTTATGGATAATGGGAAGAATTACAGAGTTGTACCTTCAGGGACTAGCAAAGACAATAACAAGTTTAATCTTCTGGGTTGAGTTTCTATGCCCTTAGAAACTGCCCTTAGAAACAGCACTGTGAGAAGGATCTTGGAGATTCTTGAGTTCCACCAATTTAGTTCAGTCACATTTCTTGAAGAGATAGGGACCTTATCACCATGAACTTCCAAACTTGTTATATCAGCAGATGGCTGAACAAAGGAGGAAGGTCATACTCACACATTCATTTTGCAGCCTTTCCTATTTTCTTCTCCTTCTCTTGGAGATGTTCCTCCTTTGACATCCACACAGTAGAGGTTGTACAGGCTGGTTGGCTGGTTCACTTTCTTGTTCATCCAAAGTCCTTCATGCAGTGATGTAGGCACACAGTTTGTGGTGATTGGGATGGGGCTGGGCTGAGCCTCATCCCCAGTGGGCACAGCTGTGAGCAGCAGGTGAGCAGCACTGACAGCAATGAGCCATGGAGGGCCCAGGGGCACTGACCAACCACAGAGGGAACAGAGGCACACAGGGGCAGGGCATCGACATGAGGGTTGATGCATTATAAAAGGTTGGGCTAAAGAACAAGAAGGGCAGATATTTGCAGTTGTCTGAGGTGGTATGATACTCTGTACGAGCAGATGCTTGAAGCTTTCTGACGTGGTATGGTGTTACTCTGGATGGGTTGAAGCCTTCTAAGATTTTATGGTGATGCTCTGTGTATCATAGACATCTCAACTGCAACTTTGTCTGTGATGCAGTAATTCCCTTGGCTTCATTTGGAGTTTGCTTTTTTTCTTTTTTTTTTTTTTTTTCTATCTCCCTTTTTTTGTCTGGAAATCTTCTAAAAAGACAGAGGTTTTTGCTTGTTTCTTCTTGTGATGGTCCTCAGAGACTGAAATGGGAGAATGGGTAAATGAAGATCATAACCTTGTTTCTACAAATGGGGAAGAGGCGTCCCAGTAGAAGGAAGGCTGAGATACAGATCTGAGCTACGAAACCTTTCCCCAAGAACTCTTTTGGCCATAACCATTGTCCAAAAGGAGTGTTGTACACTACTAGAAGGCTTCATTTTCTGCCCTATATGTGCAACCAACAACTGTGCAGTGCAAGATATGTGCTACAGGATAGGAAGGGTAGTAACTTCTCCACTTGTTTTAATTTCTGTCAACATGGCCTATCTTGTGACTGAAAAGTTGTATCTGAATTAGCTTTGAACAAGCAGAATCTAATTAACTTTGCAAAGAAGGGCTAATAAGCTGAATAAATGTGTGCATTACCTGCTTTGCTCTAGGGCAGAAAACAAGTACCCTTAATGTCAGATTACTATTGAAAAAAACACCACCTTACTAAAACAATCCTCTGTCAAGTTTGAAGTACTGTTTCATTATTTTGGGTACTTTGAAGTGGAAAATGACCAAAAAAGTAATTGTTTTGAAGGCCCAGAGGAGAATTGGATGGAGCATTATGCAGTTGCTGTACTTCAGAGCCCATGAGTGCTGGGGAGTGGGACATGAGCCAGCTCACACCAGCTGGCCTCCAGCCAGCCTGTGCTGCTGCTGCTGCTCAAACAGTGTCAGCAGGCATGGACTGCCTCTCCCCTGCATGGATCAGTCCCAGAGGAGCACAGAGTACTGATTAGGTGTGAATTTACTAACTTTGCTTGGGAGAGTGTTGACTACCATGCTCGCAAATATGAGTGTGTGTAGGCACGTAGAGGATTCAGAGGGAGGCTTAGGTGGCTGTGCAGAGCGCTTTCCCCAGTGGCTACTCTTTCCTTTAATAGGGGGAACAAGCTTAAAAGGTAGCTCACATTTTCAACAAGCTTTTCAAAGGCTTGGTGTCTTCTTGATTCCCATTATAATTCACTTATTGCAGATGGACTGAATTGGATAACTCATAACAAAACATATTGACATTTCAAGCCTTTTTCACCCGTCATTTGCAGTTTCTTGCCTTACTGAGTTTTATTGAAACTCTTATTTTGCTCTTTTGTTGAGTATCTGAAAATTAGTGGACTGAAAAATACACTATCTCTGCTGTCTGTAATTATCTCATAAATTATTCCAATTCCCAATGAAATGTTTTTTACATGTGGGACATACATTTATTAAAAATTTAATAGAAGCTATGTAAGTACATTCCCCTTTGAAAAATCAGGAAGGGAATTATGGCATAAAAGGTTTGAAATATAATTTTCCCTTTTAAAATGAAGCCTAAACCTTATATAAAAAGTAACTACAGTCTGATCTTTGGCCACAGTTTTCAACAGCTAATACAATTAAAAGTTAGAAATATTGGAAAATAAATGTGTAATGAAGGGTTGGAAAGAATGGTTCATTTGGTGAACTGGATATATATATTTTTTTTACTACATTCCACTTCAATTTAACTCAGTCTGAGTTAATACAATATTGAATCCTGTTCCCATTTCAGGCCCATGGTTACAGTCTGGTTTAGTATCTAATGGCCAGCTTTGTGTTTACAAAATCACCATGGCGTTTTGCACTATTGTTAATAATGTTGGTAGAAAAGCAGAAAGATTAAAGAGACTGTAAATAGTCCTTTAAGCCTGATATTTCTTCTGATTTAGGCCTGACAATGGCTCTGAAATGTTGGCACTGTCAGTAGTAAATATGGGGGGATTAATTGAAGCTTTTTCTCTTGGAAAACCAACATTAATTAACTGTGGGAGTAATACTAGTATGGGGATAAAATTTTTTGACTAAATAGAAGGAGCCAAACAATTCTGTGTAACATCTCTTAGATTAATCCTGAGGCAAATCAAAATAATACATTGTATTAAAATAAACCCAAACTCCTAAACTACTGATGTGGCTGAGGGCAAAATAACTTTTAAATTAAGAATACTTGCTATAGAAACAAAATTTTAACCGAATTGTGTGCCTGAAATAGTAATCAGTATTTTGTTTTAGTACCATCTTTTTTTCTTACATGTCCGTGTTTACTCTTTTTTTGTCCCAAGATGTTATCTGAAAAACATCACAGTGAATAGAGATAAATGATAAGAAAGTCTTTAGAGAGATTTACAGCATTTTTATAGTGCCAGTAATCATAAATTGCACTGAAGTAAACAGCTCGCACTTGTCTGGACTGCTGTTAATACAAACTTGGAGACTGTGCTATTTTATGTAAATGTCTGCTTTGAAACGTTTTGGGAAGGCACTAGGTGTGAGAAAGGGTCCTGTTGACTAATGGTGCTTGGGCTGTGGTGCGGTGTTGCTTGGCTTTGGTTGGGACGTGATGCTCACTGGTGTGAGTGTTGAGCTGGTTGCAAGGTTACTGATTCCCAGGCCGATATGGTCCTTAAGCAGGATCCTGAGTGCTGAGCAGAATCTGGATCCTGACTTATACCAGGGCTGACGTTCTGTTCTGGAAATAATTTATTATTGGTGTCAGAGTAGCACCTGTAACATTGCGAACTTAATGTTAGACCCAATCTGGCTTGTCAGTGTACATGCAGGAAAACAAACGGATGCATGCCCATGAAAGGTTTAAAAAAGTCCCTTGCACCTGGAGTTGCAAATTAAAGGTTACATATGCAGAGGAATATTGCACTTGCATTTGAGTGGTAGCTGACTGAAGCTGTAAGTGAAAGACTGCCCTCAAACAAAGCTTTGTAAGTCTTGCCTTTGGCTTTCCAAGGCCTGTGGCTTTTCTGCAGCCTATTTCCAGGGTTATGATGCTAAATATAGGGTTTTTATCTTGAGATGGATTTTGGAGTTTTTCTTTGTTTTTTCTTAGAGGGTTCTATTCAGGGGGTTGTTTAAATGATGAAAAATGTTGGGAATAAAATAGAAGATTTTACAGTTGTAAATATTTCATGACCTATCAGCAGCAGGTGTTCAACTGCTTTCTGTGAGCTAGTCTCTATGAAGTTATAACTGCCCAATTAATATCTCTCTTTGAGGGTGTTTTCATCTTTATGTTGAATATTAATTTGCCCTTCTGTAACTGTCACAAAGCACTTAATACTTGAGTGAGTTTGTATTTTTCGAAATACAAATCGAAATTTTTTGAATCTGAAAAAAATTTGGCATATTTTTGTTGCCTATTGTAGGAAAGGCATTTTGTGCTGCTCTTGTGAGCCAGCAAAGACTTCCTGAAGATAAGGAAAGCCCCATATCTCTCTTGAGGAAGACACCAAGGCTATCACTATGACAATGTGATGGAAGAGAGAAGGTGAAAAGATAAGGACTTTAGCTGGCTCACAGAATGATGTGGCTCCTTGTTCACCTATTGAGAAATTTGTTTCTTTCTTATGACCAATGGGCAGTGAATGTGTCTGTTAAGTAAATGTAAATATCTTGAAAAACTATAAAAGCAATGTGTTGCTATTATAAAT
Organism: Melozone crissalis; assembly: GCF_028551555.1. Taxonomy (NCBI): domain Eukaryota; kingdom Metazoa; phylum Chordata; class Aves; order Passeriformes; family Passerellidae; genus Melozone; species Melozone crissalis. Next base: position 38,850,300 of record NW_026535796.1, on the reverse strand, counting down.
CGCTCCTATACATCCTTCTGATGGAGTCCTGGTGCTTTGTGCTGTGTCATGCTCTAGAGCAAAATCCTCTCACTGTATTTCATAATCCCTTTTGTAACAATAGTAAGATAAAGTCCCCAAATGACAATAAGCAGCAAGTCACTTGCAGAACTGTATGGATTACAAATTGTTTTGAATGTTAACCATTGACCAGCCTTTTAAGTCATCTATGTATTTTGTCACTGGCAGCCATTTTGACTTCAGCACAGAAATTGTATAATTTCTTATCTGGATAATCTGCCAGGTTTTTAATTATTACCACGTTGTCCAGATAGGATGGTGACCTGGTTAAGCTACTAGTTTGGTCCAAAGAAGGTTGAAGTTCAATCCTAAATTTGCGACAGACCTGGACACAATATGACCTGGGCAGACCATTTAATTTTGATGCCTGTTAGTTTTCTTTCCTCTGAAAGTTCTCAAAGCACAAGTCTATTGCTGCTATGTGCATGAACTTCCAGAGCCAAAAGGAATCCTTACCAAAGGTTTAGAGTGCAAGGGTGTGAATTCTGGCTCTGCTAATTTTAACTTTGTCATAGGCTCTTTTGTGCTCTGCACTTACATCTAAGAGCTGATTATTTTTTTAATTTATACACACTGGTGCTAAAAGAAAAGAATTTTAGTCTAAAAACGTTAGCTCAAACTTCGGAACTTTTTGAGAAAGGAATAAAAGATTTGTACCAGTCTTCAGTCTTCTGGTGTTTTCAGAAGTGTTGATTCATTAAACTCTTTGAAGAAAAAAGAAATAAAGTTATGCAAAGAGGAAATAAGAATTATCAGAGAGGTTAAATAATTTCTGTTTGAAGATTAATTAAATAAACTAGTGTGTCTCCGGCTCAGAAAGTATTGAGTGGATATGAAGGCTTATAAAATCTGGAGCAGTTGGCAATAATTGTTCTCTGTCTCTTTCAGTACAAATCCCCACTACTATCCATTGGAACTAGTAGCTGCTAAGGTTAAAAAAAAAAGACAAAAAAGAATAAGTAGTATGCAGATTCTACTGCATGGATAGGTAATTATTTTCCAGTGGTGACTGTGGGTGCTATAATGTGACTCACATCTGAAAGTGATTGGGCAGACTTGAGGAGGAAAAAGCTTTGGGGAATTGTGCTACAGATCTTTAGAATTGAAAATTATTCTGAAAAATAATTATATCATGCCTGCTGTGTTGCCTCTGTGTCTATTACTGGTCAACTTCTTCTTTTAGGGACGTTTGTCCAAATTTTCTGTTTTTTAAATCATGCTTTCTTTCCATGTTGAAGCATGGAAGAAAGGAACAAAAATTACATCTGTACATGTGGGAGGGGGAAAAAAAGATTATAGAAGTACATTTGCTTCTTTTAATTACTGGCAAAATGTATGTATATATGTACATTTATATATATATTCCAGAATAATTTCAAAAGATGACCACATCTATTTTTGACTTACACTTTTCTAACAGGTATTGATAATTTTAGGTGTGTAAAATAGAGATTATTAGGCTTTCTTTCACAGCAGGTGTTAAAGAGCAATACTGATGTTCAGTATGAGCACAGAATATATGCTGACATTCAACAAGAGATACTTTCACTATGGATTGTGAATTTACTTCATGGCATATCAGATTTAGATGGATATTCAATTTGGCATCAGTCAGTCACTCTGGGAATGCTCACCAACATATTAATGCAGTAGTATATTATTACTGTGTTAACATATTATTATGAGGAAAATATAAAGTGGCTTTTTGCAGCAGCTGTCATCGTGAACTTTTATAAAATCAAAATAAACAATTTTAATTTAAGGAGAAAGTACAAGCTACCAAAGCTCTGACAGGTTTCACAAATATCTTTTGATTTATGTTGCTATCTGATCAGCAGGGTGAATTGGGGGGACAAAAAAAACCCATTACATGTTAGGGTTAAGGCAGCCAAAATGCCAGAAAATTAAAACAAGGGGGAATGCTAATGGAGATCAATCAGACTGCAGGTGATGCTCAGTGCAGCTGACAGAGCCTTGTGTTTGATGGGCAAAATTATTATTGTGGAGTGGCCTTTCTGGCTGTGAGGGTTTGGCTCCCTTCATCAAGTGCTCCTTCATAAAGGGAAGGACCTTCTGGGCTAGGAAGTGCAATTTATCAGAATCACAATAATGATGGCTTTTGTACCTGCAGCATGATATTAGGCAGGAAATGGAGTAATCTATGCTGCTCGTTTCCTTATGATTTACTTTTAAAAAAAGGAAAAAAATAATTTGTCTTCCTTTATGATCTACCTAGTCATTCCAGTCAGCTTGAGATATAAAGTTTGGGTACTGGCTATGCATAAAGAAAAGGAAATTTCGGTGAGGAAAAGTCTCTTTTACCAGTATAAACCCAATATTTTATATACCTATTGTGGATGCCTGCAGTTTTTTAATGTTATGGTAAATCATAGCATTTGCAAGGTTTTACCCTTTGAACTGTGGATACTGAGAAATAAAAGCTGAGTGTTTGTTTCAATATGTGTACAATATAGGTTAGAAAATTTTTACTTTTGCCATGCTTTTATCTTCAACCATTGCAAAGAGAATACTTAAAGTAACAATTAGAAATATATATCTGGTAATAAATCAATAGAAAGATAATAAGAATCTACTGAATCACATAAAAATCAGTAGATATATCTTAAATAGGCCTGGGTCACTTTAGAAGGAGGCTTTTAATCTTTGTATTAATAAGAATTTTTGTTCCCAGTTGTAATTTTTTCATATATTCCTTCCTCATTTATTATTTTCTGGCAGAATAGCCCATGAGCCCATATTCTGATGTTTTTGTAAGGCTTGACACACAAAAGTGACCTCTCTTGAGTTTAGTTGCTTACAGGGCAATACAAAATGAATGAAGAAAGCCTGAATTTGTTTCTGAGAGTTCCTTGGATTTCATGTATCAGAGAGAGATGCAGGGTCCCTGAAATGACCCAGGGACTATTGGAGTTAGGATTTCTGGCAGTAGTACCGGTTCAAACTGAGCCTGAATATTGGTAATGGCTTTCTTCTAATCAAGCTTTTACTGTAATAGAATGATATTTCAAGATTAAAATGATAGAAAAATACCCTTAATGTTGAACATGGTTGAGTCTGGCAGAAAAAAAAAATCTTGAATCCAAAGACAGGTGTCTGTCATCTGCAGACTTGAGGAGAATCTAATTCTCCCAAGGGATCTCCAGTTTTCCTGTATATCTGCACATTTGCACAGTCTTTCCTGGGATGTGACATGATGGCACCCTGTGCTTCTGAGGGCTGAGAACTGTCTCACACAAATGGGTTATTATGTCTGCTAGTATAGAAAACAGTCAAAGGAGAAACTTCTGCAACTCATGATTCATTTCATTTTATACCCTGGAGGATGCCTTGTAGCAAAAATGCTCCCAGTGGGAGAAGGGTATCAGATTGTAGGATATGTTTTGAAAGGTATATTCCTTATTCTGAGACCTCTCACTGTTCTTATATCTAGCAAATAAAATGTCTCATCTGTAGCTTCCAAGCAACTTCCTCTGGAACAATACTCACCTAAAAGAAAATTTGCTGGATGTTGTGTTGGCTGCTGCAGCAGCTGAAGCCTAGTTTGATTTCCATGGCATTCAGGATGGCTGTGATTTCCTCCATTATTGAAGATGGATTTTTTGTTGCTCAGAGCACTTGTTTCTAGCTTATCTAGTCCTTTCCCTGGGGTGCATATGGCCAAAAGAAGTTCCTCACTGAACTCAGTAGCAACAGCAGAACTTAGCATGGCCTGGAACAGGTCTGCAAGAAGGGTCTGGGGGTGAGGTACAGAGGTATGTGAGATAGCTGGTGTGATGGAGCATGCTCCTGCAAAGGAAAAGGTGCTGAGGAAAGAAGGTGGACAAATGTGCGCACTTTGTGATACACACAGTTGAGTAGAAACACAGGTACTCATATAGTAGATACAACCTCTGAGGCTATGCTTGAAATTTTTTTTACATCAATATCTTCCTATTAAAAGTGTCTCAAATTCTGTCAGTGATTTGGTATTCCAACCATTTTAATAGCTGTTCTGTAAATTCCATGCAGGTTTTTAAAATCAAGATTCATGTGATAATGAGTCAAATGGCTTGTGGAAATCTGCTATAACCAAAGAAGTTATGAGCAATCAAATCCCTTTCAGGACCCAAAGGGAGCTTACAAGAAAGCTGTGGAGAGACTCTTCACAAGGACATGTAGTGATAGGATGAGGGGGAATGGCTTGACACTGAAAGAGAGTAGATTTACATTAGAGAGTAAAATGAAATTCTTTACTGTGAGGGTGGTGAGGTGCTGCAACAGATCTGCAACAGAGGGATTGTGGGCTCCCCATTCCTGGAGTTATTTAAGGCCAGGTGTGATAGAGCTCTGAGTAACCTGGTTTAGTGAAGGGTGCCCCTGCATATGACAGGGGGGGTTGGAAAACAGATGATCTTTAAGGTCCCTTCCCACCTGTAGCTTTCTATAATTCTGTGATTGTAAATAACGAATCGGTAACCTTTTGAAAAGCCATCAATGTTTGATTGAATTTATTTCTTTGAGACAACATTAACTGATATTCATTGCTACCTAATACTCCTACACCTTTTGAGAATGGTGCTCCTGCAATTTTCTGGACCTGTCCCCATTTTCCAGGATTACTTTAAAGAAATACTAGTGATATAAAAAGTTCCTAGCTATAAAAATTATATCAATTTATGAGAAAATATCCAACACAGTTGTATTTTTCATTCTTGCTGTGAAATATGTTTAAAATGCTTCCTACCAAGTACACTTACAGACAGTAATCTGTTTGTCCTGTCATTGACAGCAAATGAGCTCGATACAGGCTCCTATTTTGTTCCAAGAACAAAAAAAATCTAGTTAATGAGCACACTTTGGTTGTTCCTTAATTATTGAAGCTGTTACTATTTACTCCAAGGAGCTAACCTACACATAACCAATACAGAATTTTTGGTTCTCAATCATTTAAAATTGCCTTTTGATATTTTAGATTTATTTAGCACTGACATTTCAATGATTTCATTATGCTCCTTTATTAGTCTCCTCGGTTTATTTTTGTCTGTTTTGTTCACCATTATCTTTTTGGTTTTTTTCCTCTCTGAAGTATTTTTTTTTAATTCTTTGTTACTGCTGCATCTGTTTCTGCTGAGCAAAACTGCTTGGCTGCAGTAAATTTTTCTGTTGGTTGGGAAGACATGATTTTATAGTTTTTCCTAGGATGGCTTCAGATAGTCTTTAGATTTTTTTTTAACATTTCCCTTTATAGGTTCCCTGACAGTTATGCTGACAGTAGGTTTGAGCTAATAGGGACAAAATCAAATTGCGAAATACCAAGTTCCTCCATAAAATTGATTTATCTTTCTCAACCAAGCTGTAGTGTGAAACCAAAATTTTATTACAAAATAGATGCATCATAATCTTAGACACAGTTCTGGACATAAGGTAAGGAGTAGTGGAGCTGCTGTAGTTAATCCATAGTTCAGCCACTTATGATGATGCTGTGTCATCTGCTGGCTGGTTTTAGTTGGAAGGTACAATTCTCTGATTTCTGCTTTGCTGTACAAAGCTATCTTAGCATGCTGGTTGCTTTGCAGTATATGGTAGCATGTCAGTGCTAACCTAAAAATAGAGCAAGTAAACAAAACTAAAATCTTCTCATCATCTTTTCTGAATGGCAACATTATGCTTGCTTTTTCACAAATAATGAACTGGAATTTTCACTGGGAAGGGAAATTCAAAACTTGCTATCATTCTATGATTATCAAATGAGATACCACTCAGAAAATATGAAAACTTTAATAATTTCTTACATAATAAATCACTCTTGCCCTATACCACTGCAGTGTACTGCATAGCATTTTCTTTATCTTTGTGATGATAGGCAGCTTGATAGAAGAGAAATCCAGAAAGGGGTGAGAAAAACACCTGGAGAATCCTGCCTGCTTCGCTGTTTATTCTTACTTAGCATAAGAATTGTTTGCAGCCTGGGGCTTTGGCACCCAGACTGTTACAGCTGGTAATCCTAAACAAATTCTCAGGAAAACCAATCAGCCACTAAAGTTCCTTTGTGGCTTTAGTTCACAGCCCTGGACATCTGCTAGAAAGTTGGAGGGAGAACATAGAGAGGCTGGGACGGGACTTAAAATTTCAGGAATTCATAGACAGAAATGTCATAGATTAGGCCAAATAGAGGTGTTTTCTCATAAAATCTCTTATCAAGACTAGAGGAATTCATAGGGGATGGGATGGCTGTGGGACTTTTTGCTCAAAATATGAATATTTATCATTACTCCAGGGACAAACTGTAGAAGAGGAAGTCCTTCCAGTGGTCAGCTTGTACTTCTGGCTGAGGTGGTTTGTCACCCCATGAGACCGGAAATTTAACGTTTTGAGGCTTTTTCTGAGCAACCAGGCAAAAGAACTCAGCTAACAGACAATTCTATTCACTTTCTGCTTCTCCCATCACAGAATAAAAAAATCTGGATTATATGAAGGTGTGTAACTGAGAAGTCATTCTCTGTAATAAATCTTGAATGGGTTTCTAGCCCTTTGCTGAGAATGATCAGTTTCCTGCCCAAGAAAGTCCTGACTGCAAGAATGTCCCATAAACAAATGAACTCATGTTACACAGAAATAGACATCTGGTACAGCCTGGGTTTATTTTTAAAGCTGAAAGAGTAACATAGTGTAAAAAGTCTTTATCCTTTTTAAGTCCCATCTTCCTTGTTCAAAATGAAACAATTGGCATTAAGCTGGAATGTACCTAGTCAGGAAAAAGCAGATAAGAACTCAGATATCATTGTTTTTCTATGAGGTGACAGAAAACCAAGCTTCTGTGATCCCTGCAGAGCAAGCTAAATCACAAGGCTGTTACAGTACACAGTAGTGAAGATAAATTAACTAATTGCCACTTGACTACTTTATTTATAGGGACATAATATCTGTTATCTATGTCTTTTGTTCTTCTTGCAAAGAAATGAATATTTTGTTCTAGTTAGGTGTTTAATTCAAGAAAGAAACCAAAACATAAATCTGTAGTGGGCTAAAGGAGAAGACTTCATCAGTTTCTACTTTATTTGCATGACATTTTTTTCATTGTATTGTATTTCTGAGTAAGGGTTTTTACTGGATCAGAAGTCCCACTACAATGTCTGTGACATGATCTGATCCTTCCTACTTTTATCAGATTTTGTTTTAAGATAAGGCATGGAGGTATTTTTCAGCAAAATTTAATGTCTGAAGCAGACACATCAGTAGTATTACTAAATTGTGGAAAAATTAAAGAAACCTCTAAATTTTAAATGTCTCAATTACCTTAAAGTGAGTAACCCTAATGACTGTTCACATATTCCTATATTTAAGAAAGGTCATTAATCTGTGCAGGACCAGGGCCTGCTTTTTTTCCTGTATTCAGTTTATTTAATGTTTAATTGCATTATGAAATAAATGAATGTTTTAGCCATCAGTTAGGTTTTTGTCCCTTACCTGAGGTCATTGCTGCTACGTAGACTTGACAATTTTTTAAAAAACGGGAAAAAAATCTCTTAAGCAAGTTTAAGGAAAGAGAAATTCTGAAATATTTTCTGAACATTAGGACATTCTGAACGTTTTCTGAAAAGTTTCACCCAAACAAATTGGTTATGTAGGTTGATATTTACCATAGTGTTATACTCTTCCATACATGCACCTGTATGTTGTCATGCAACAGATGATTCAGATAGCGTTGTGGGTTTTTTAGTGCCCATCTGTGTCTCAGTTTCATCTTTTCAGCTTGCTTACAGTCTAACGTGGTGCTGCATAAACATGAAAGAGTTTTGCTGTTAATTTTAACTCACTTTGCACGTTTGAGAGATGTTTGAGGAAATGATAAATGAAATGGTGTGGGAGGACTTGGGGGTTCGCACAGATGGAAAGCTGGGCATGGCCTGGCAGTGTGCAGTGAGAGCCCAAGGCCAAGCCCATCCAAAGCAGGGTGGGCAGCAGGTGAGAGAGCTCATTCTGCCCCCAGCTCTGTCCTTGTGGGACACAGCTGCAGTGTGCATCCAGCTCGGGGATCCTGAGCACAGCCAAGATTGGGAACTGTTGGTGCAAGTCCAGAGGAGACCTGGAAGAAGAGGATGGGCCTGGAACACTTCTCCAACAAAGACAGGATGAGCATCAGGGCTCAGTCTGCAGAAGAGAATGTTCTGGGGAGACCTCACTGAGGCCTTCCAGTGCTGAGAGAGGACTTATCAAACCATGGGGGAACTTTTTCTATGGGCCCATGGTGATACACAAGGGGAATAGTTTTTAACAGGAAGAGGGCAGATTTGGATTAGCTATTAGGAAGAAAGGATTTTCACAGATGGTGGTGACACACTGGAACAGGTTGTACAGTAAAGTGGTGGATGCCCCATACCTGGAACCAAACCAAGGCCAGGTTTGATGAGGATTTGAGCACCCTGGTCTAGTGGAAAGTGTTCCTGTTCACAGCAGAGGATTTGAACTAGATGATCTTTGAGACATTTCCAACTCAGCCCATTCCATGATTCTGTGAGACTCACTATCTATAATAAAATCTTTTCTGCAGACTGAACTGCACATGCAAAACCACTGAATTTTAAAATTTTACATGGTCAGAATCATTCATTGTGTCTGAGTATTTTCCAAATCTCTGTAACCAATAACAGATTTTAGTGTCTGTGCTGCAAAGGCTGCAAATAGGGAATACAGGGGATTGAAAAATATGCCAGATTCAGGTGTGAAGTCAAGTAATTATTTTTGAAAAAAATCAAAGTCTTTGAGAGACCAAATATCATGTGCAAGACACGTAAGCAATTTAACATGATGGTTCAGTAGTCATTGGAAAGAGTTTTAAAATGTAAAAAAGAAATTGTGAGTGTGAAATGTAAGAAATAGTTTTGTAGAGACAAAGAATAAGTTTTGTACATTTGCATAATAGGCAACATGACTTTACCAAAAAACAGAATTAAAGTAAAAGAGCAATACCACCCTCAGGCCCCAAATCATTAGCTGAAGCTGATACTACAAATTTGATTTACTGAATGGCAGGCAGAAAGATCTACCTTTCAATCTAATTGATGAGGGAATTGCATTCTCCTGGTATGATATTAGAGATGTACAATTTTGGGACACATCATACCAAATAAATTCTTAATAGAATAAGGCAGATAAGGCACAACATTATATCCCCTATTCTTGGGAAAGAAGTGAAAGAAAGAGATAAATGGAAATGTTATAAAGGGGTAATTGCACATAATTTTAATTTGGACCTTATATTTATTTAAAATTAATTTCTCATATGGTCTCATGTTATGAGCTTATAATGCAGCTTTTATCTCTCAAGATTAAAAAAAAAAAGTAAGTTGTATGATTCATACCTTATTTTATGAATATAAGATTTCCTCAAATAATTTTGCTGATTGATATGTCAGCATGAGATGTACAGGTTGCTGCAGCATTAATGATGAGTGACTGGCTGGTTTAGAGTGGCTGTGTTGGAAATATCTAGGCTGCTTCTAGATACTCCTACTCTCTCTGCAAGCTTCAGAGATCAAAAGTCCTGTAAGCTCCTTGACATATTACTAGTTTTTGATATGAAAAAGACCATGTCATATGTTCAGATATGGTTTCAAATTCCAGATTTTAAGAGAAGATAAAATTCAGATGTTATTAAAGTGTGTCTACAGATACTGAAAAGTTTATCTACTAAAGTAATTAAGGGTTTCTTTCTCTAACTGGCTCTAATTAAGGATGACATGCTTCAGACTTCAGTAAGTCACAACGGAAGGTTTAAAATCATCTTTTTCACTTGCTTATGTCTGCAGAATTTCTAATTAGTTGACTCACTTGTAAAGACAAGGTAAAATGGGATAAGATTTCTTTTTGTCATTAAAAAAATAGATATTTGAGTTTATTAGATTAGAACGGGCAAGTCATTCCGCTATCCAATACTTTTTATTTTGTGTTTAGAAATATCTTCCTGCTTTGAAAGTGCTTTCCAGTATGTTACTGGAAGAGAACCAATTACCTTGTCCAACTTTGTTTGCATCAAAACGTCTGGTTCAATTTGATTCATGGGGTCAGTCTGGCATTCTGGCTCAAGCATGTGGTCACCCAAAGGAATGCAGCACTGGATTGGTCTTTAAGGTGGAGCAGTTTGAATGCAGATGCTGTTGGCAGCATGGAAGTATTATTCTTTTGTGGCACTGAGAACTCCACAAATATTGACAGAATTTTGGCTGCCTCAGCCATACTCCAAATTCTTATGCAGTGTCCTTATAGTTTCTTATACAGGCTTCTGCAACTTCTTAGGAAACATAAAGGTCTTTCATTTCCAGCAGGTTACTTCTGACAAAAAATTGGAGAGCTATTTAAGATGTGCAAGGCACTAATTTGCTTGTTTCACTAAGAAATTACATGCCTTGAAGTACTTTTTGGTAAGTCAATTCAGCCAGAGCTCTAAAATCATGAGACTCATATTTCTCTTCCACAGAGGCTTTCAGCATGTTCTTCATTGGCAAGGCACAAGAGAACATCCCTTCTCTTGACTGAGTTATGCATGTTTTCATATTTAACTGTCAATCCCATTTTTGTGAAAGTATTCATATTTTATGAAAATGAGAATTATTGGAGTTGACCAGTTTGACTTTGAACATCTAAAGTACTTGTATTCTTGAAGGTCCATGTTGCCTCCCAAATAATTAGATGTTTTGATATGGTGGGTGTCAAGTCTGTATATATCTACAAGCAAAATCTCATGGAATGACTGGCATGCTGAATTCACCCTGACAAAAGTGCCGTGCAGGCACAACTGCAATGAGCTGTTGCCAGCATAGCTCTGAGTACTTAGACACCACATATTGACTTATTCTGAAGTAAAATATTTGATATCTGCCTCAAATCCTGAATTTCATTATGTTTGCTATCACATCCTCATTAGGACTTATAACCAGCCATCTCTTTGCAGCTATTTATGAAATCCCAGTAGTATTTTTTGTATTGATTTAATTTAGCTGATTTAAAGATGAGCTTTTATTTCAGTTGTTGAAATTTCATCTTATTTTGAAAGCTGTGTTGCTTCTTTTAAGTAAAATATTTAAATACAATTCAGATTTGAAGTTTTCTTTATCTCTTTGCACATTAAAATAATTTTCATAAAATTGATAAATAGGATGCAGTATTTCAGTAATTTGGAAGAATGGAATGAATATTTATTAGCTATTCAAAATGCCTAACCAGCTTTTTATAATTGCCTTTGGTTTTGAAAACATAAGCTTTTTAGTATAATAAAAAGTTTGTCTTTGTGAATATTAAACAGTGGTGCATGAGCTTATTTAACTTAATTATGTTCTTCAAGTTTGTATTTAAATTGAATGTTAAATATGTGGATCATTCTGAATGTAGTGTAAGGTTACCCAGCATTTGGGAATAGATCTGTGAATTTCTGTCTTCCTTCCTGGTTGTCACCAAGTTTTCCTGCATTATTTCCTTTTATACTGATCAAGCACAGTGGGAACATTTAGGTGAGGTATCAAGAAGGGAGTAAATTTCTGTCATGGAAAATTCTTGCTTCCACCATGAAATTCTCTTTGATTGATCTTACATTGATATGTTTCTGATTCATTAATTTCCTTTTCTAAATTATAAAGTGATTTAGTAAAGCCTTTTGACTTCATAGAATTGTATCAAAGACTTAATTAATGTTGTAATACCTGCCCATTAACAGTCTTTAAACCAAATGTATCATCTTGAGGTTGCAAGAATATATGCAGGCTGCTATTAAAAGGTCCAAAAATAAATCAATAGAACTAGGAGTAAGTGTAGTACCTTCTTAAAACCTGTCTTGCTTATTAATGAATTATTCCTACCAAAAAGGAAAAGACAGCAAAGGTAAGTAATGTAATTAGTCACAACAACATTCCCCATGCCACAGTTCCTCAGAAGACATTGGTCATTTTCCAACCATATAAAATCATCATCAATGAGACAAACTGGGAATTCTTAATATTGCTATGAAGAAAAGAAGGTAGTGTTCTGCATTAAGCAACTGGCCTTCTGAATTACTTTGCTAAATTCACCCAATTTGATTTTCTAAAAAGATATATTGTTTTGCATTTTTTTAAGGACAACTCAGAACAATGGTGCCAGAAAATGTTTATTTTTTTCTTCTGTTTTATAAGCCCATGTGAATTATTAGGTGGAAATTTTATACTCCTAATATTCTTTCAAACAAGATCTTCTGAAGTTTCATTGCATAGACTACTCAGGGAGTTAAGATGAAGATGGTAGTCTTAAACATTTCTGAACTACTGCTCTTTTTTTTTTAAACAATTATTATAATTGAAATGAATGCATTCTAAGAAAAAATTTATACTCATAAAATAACAATGGGAAATTTTGAAACACTGTATTATATCAAATAGACCAATATACATCTCTGCTCAATGAATTTAAGGATATGAATAGCAGTGAATGATACCTCTGATGATAAAAGCACTGTACAATCTGCTTAAAAAAATCTGGCAACGCAATAGGTAATATAATATAATATGGCAAACAGTGATGTTAGTTCTCCCTTTTTGACATTTGCATACATTACATTTACAGTCAACTATCTCTCCAAAATAATTACCTGCTTAATTGTGGATAAATCTCCCTGAGGGGTGGTTTAGTTTTTTCATTTATTTTTAACATGTAAGGTTGTTTAGTGTTGGAAATTAACGCAAAAATGTTTTTTTCTTCCTAAATGTACCCATATAGCTTGTATAAAGCATTTTATAAAAACATCACGACAGACTTCTCTTTACGCACTTCTAAAGGTTGGCTTTAAGGGAGCAGGAATTGTAGCAACAGGTAGCAAGTCGTCAGTAAAATTTTCCTTTCCTTCCATTCAGACTGAGTTTCCACCTGAAGATGGATATTGCCTTGACTCTGTACAAAGTTAGCTACACCCACCATGGGGTCTGGGGAAGCTGCTGAGCTGCTTTCTTGGCTGCATTGCTCCCAGGCTTTCTCTTTCTCCACTTCTCCATGTTGCTAGAACTGTTGAGAATTTGGGGGTCTATGCAGGTTCCTTAATGCATAGGTCACCAACAAAAATACTGAGGCAGTCTCAGTCTATGATGTTTTTCCAGTTAAGTTCATACTAGTACAGCCAAATCATAACTTACTAAAGCCTTCACTGGGTCTTATAATTTTGACTTCAGCATTTTTCTTTTGCCTTCAAGCAATCCATTATCCATGGACATTATCTGTGTGGATCTCATACCCTTAATATCTAGTGAAGTAAAAAAGAACAGCATTGATTTGTGCTTGGCAGGTCTCTTCTGTGTTTCTGTCCAGAGGGTACAAGCTAGCACAGTAATTCCAGTTTAATTTTTATTAAAAAAAATATTCATTCTCAGACCTTAACATAGTTATTGTTGACTGACAAAGCATGAGGTTAGTAAACTTTACTCCTTTGAAGATTTTAGATTTCTTATACTGGAATAATTATGTTTTAGCAGACCTTGTGAGTTGGTTACCACAAGCACTATGCCAGAAAAATTCTGTGAAACCTGTTCCCTGTGAAAATGATGGCAACACTTACTGTGGGGTATAGTGTGTGGGCATCTCTTTAAACAGACCGCAATGAAGTGTGGCTTTTGGGAGCTGCCCATGCTTTATGGGGATGATCTTGGCCTGTGAGACCACTAGTCACATCAAAATTTCATGAGAGAAATCTCTAAGTTGTATGAGATTCTTATCTTGGATGAGTGCAAAATTTGAAAAAGGTCATGATTCATTCTGATGCCAAGGGAACGGGAAAAGGGACATCAATCTTTGCTTTTTGCAATGTTTTTTATGGCAAGATAAAACAAGGCCAAAATATCCAGTGCACAGTGAGAAGTAAGAGATTTATTCATTACTTGATAATCATGGGTTTTGGCAGTGTATTACGGTAGCCTCATGCTTCTGGGCTTCTGCTGATCATTCAGAGAAGTATGAAAATAATTACTTTTTCTTCCTTGAAGCTTAGAAAAATGTTGCCAAACTGGTTTTCAAAACTCCCATAAATTTTGGGAGAGAAAGCTAGGACATTTGGAAGACTGCCTGCAAATTAAATAAGAGCACAAATTCCTGGTACACAAACCACATAATCAAAGATTGATTTATAGTGCTGCAGCTTTTCCAAACATGCTTGCACATCCTTAAGACTTAGTTGCTGACAATTTTAGGTGGCATTGAGCTAAAAAACACAGAGCTTAAAATCTCATCTAAGAACTATTTGGAGATGTAACCTTGTTCTTTTTCCTTCCAGTGAATGGAAGGAAAATACAGGTGAAATCAACAGGACATGTTGGATGTTGTAAATTCAGACCCACGTATCATGTCCTGGCTCTAGGAGCTGATAAGGAGTCTTGACATTCAGCAGTGATCTTCATATTTGGCATAGCTGAAAATCAATCCTTACTGCTCTAAAAAAAAAAAAAAAAAAACAAACCAAAAAGGAGCAGGCTTCAAGTGAACAATTTAAAATATTTTGGAATTATCTCAAAGGATTCATAAAATGTACAAATCTGGCTGTGCATTCCAGTAGCCACTCCTGGGATCCTTCACCTCCCCATGGTCCCCCTGGGTGAAAGCCTCTGTCTGAAGGGATGCTGTGCACGAGCAGTCTCTCCCACTCCAGACAGCTGTGTTTTTAGAAAGTCCCACATGTAATTTCTCTTTCAAAAATAGAGCCTTCTCTGATCAAGAGATGAAGTGAACTCCTAAGCACTGTCTAAGATTCTGCATGTTGTATTACATCTGCCTGTCATTATTGACACTTTTTGGCATTTTAATTAGTATCTCACACAGCTGTTTAATTGACTTTGTCTCTGAGGAAGATAGAAGACTGTGCATAGGATAATTCTGAGCTCATTTAAACACTTGGATGTAAGAAAGCCTTTGTTTCTTGGTTTTCTGCAAATAATAGCCTTAGGAAAAATATTCTTTCCACCATCTTTCATATGTCAAATGTAGTTTTCCATACCAGAGACTGTTCACTACATGTGTTTAGTATAGATAAAACAATATGTTTTGAAAAATTTGACAAACTTATTTTTGTGAAGGTGATGGCATTGGAAATCATCTTCCTATTTGGTGATGTAGTCTTGCTTCAGTTTGTCTTTGGATAAATGCATAAGTACTTTATTGATCTTTAGAACAGCTTTACATATTTTATGAAGTGTTGTTTGTTGGTTTGTTTTGTTTATAATAAAATTCCTTTAGAAACACCATACTAAGTTTACACTGAGGGAGAATAGTACAAGACAGACAGGTAAGGAGATGAGCAGGCATGAAGATCAAATATAAACTAGCAAATACACAGTGCTTCCAAATGAATTCACATAGTGAGGATGAAAGATGCTTGTATTCTGCTTTAGCAGAAGTTGAAACAATTAAGGCTGGCTAATGATTTATGAATAGGGATGAAAGAGGAAAATTAAAGAAAAATAATAAATTTAGCAATCTATACTAAATTAGAAAGTTTGCTTTTTAGGCAGTCAACTAACACAAGTAGCTGCAATCTGAAGCCTGAAGGGAAGAGGGGAACCCTCAACTGTAGCACTCTGCCACACTACAAGCTAAATCAATCAGTCCGCTTCATTCACTTCCAGTCTTTTTCTAATAGACTCACACATTTCTTTCCCTCTTTTCTCAATTGAGCCTGGATAGTGAAGCTGATCTGGCAGTGAACCTGTTCTTCCTCCTATGCCCAAGGTTTAGAGATTTTAAAAGTCCTTATAATTTTGTGAATTCATTGTTTTACAACCCTAGGGGATTTAGTTATAGCCCAGAGGGCTTCCTTTCCCTTCCTGGAACCCTTCTAGTCCTGGAAAAAAATGCAGAACTTTGTGAAAGTGGCAAGTACTCAAGTTAACAAAGTCCCCTTGATTACAAGTTTCTTTCAATGGTGATTAAAGTCCCTGAAATAGCACCCCACTATCACAAGCACTAAATAAAGGTCTAAATATGCCTATTCTGTTCTTGTGTTGCTTCCCTTCTTCCACAGTCTTATGACTATGGAGGCTGATATTTGCCTTTGCTTTGGTGTTTTGTTTTGCACAGCAGTGTGTTCATCTACCTGCTGTTCACTTGGTTATACCATCCAGCTGAATCCTGTGTTGTTTGCCTCCTGGTGTGCTGCTTGCTCTCAGGCCAAAGAGCACAGAGTCTTTGAAAGTGGACATTCTCCATTTGGCAGGTGCATCCAAACAGATGGAGTTCCCTTTGATTTCTTGTGGTAGTGCAAGACTCTAGTGCATCAATTTTTTCTTTGGATCATTTTGGTTTTGATGGGGTCTTGGAAGCTAACCTTAACTGCTGGTAGCAACTGACTGTGTTTTTCTGCCTTTCTGATGGTCCAGCAGGACTTAGAACTCTAAAGAATTCTCTGGCAAAATATTCAGTGGATCATAGCGTGCAACCACATTTGAATTTAGGAATTTCTCTGCACTTGGTTATTCAGTGCAATAGGCACAATCTGTTTTTGCCTTGATGTTTATTTGAGATCTGGACTCCATCTGTATTAGAATATTACCACAACATAGGCTCAAGCTTTTGTACCAGAGGGAATACATGCATTGCATAAGAAAGGGAAAAAAACAGAAGTTCAGTGACTTGCTCAAAGTATGTAGTAATCACAGAACCATAAAATCCTACCTTAACTGTAGCTAAGGTAAGTAAGTTCTGCTATTGATTCATTGGGGTTGGACATTGACTCCACGTACTCACAACTTAGTTCAGCAGCCCTCAATGCCATACAGCCAGATCCATCAATGGCAACCTGCCTGGAATGAAATGCAGCAGCTGCTTAACGCTACTCAGTTTAACTCTGCATGTGGTTCATATTAGAAAGAAAGAAAATTCCCAGCCAACTGAAACTGGAGGGAGAAATTTAGCTAAAAAAATGTAATTATCTAAATTAGAGCTCTGGCCAGGATTACTATACAAAGGCTGTCAGGGAAAGCGTGACAAACAGAACCAGTCACAGCCTTGGCTTCACATTTTCACTGTGCCATTGCTTCTGATCTCACCCAAATCCTTTCTACTTTTATTTTCTTTAAACCTTGCAAAAGGTTCTAATTTTACAAAGACTGAGGTAATTGAAAGCTTCCATTGCAAATTGCTTCCTCAAACTGGGCAGGCATCCTCTGGTGTTACCATAACATCCTGTGAAACAGAATGAGTACTGAAAACTGATTTTCTGGGGGATAAATATCCTTGTGCTGTGGAGAAGCACAAGAGCTTGTGCTGTCTTCTCAATAAGTCATTACTCTTGGATGATGGGTTCATTGCTCCAGGCTATCTTTTTTTGATATTTATGTTCCCTTTCTGTGGGTTTTTTTCCCTGTAAGACACATGTTTGAAAAAATCACCATCTTGCTTCTAAAGTTGGTGGGAATGAAATTAAAAATTCTTCTCAAGAAGTGATGTTTAAGAGAGTACAGGTTCTAGAAAGCTTTATTTTTTCAATGACCAATGGGGGACCATGGCCATGGAGCTTCATCTTTTCATGCCTTGTTCCCCTGCCTTTAGAATGGCCATAAAGATAAGAGTCTTTGTAACATCCTTTGAGAAAATACTCATAGTTAAAGCACTTTAAAAGAAAAATTTATTATAGTAGAAGCCTAAATTTGTTATTAGCAGAAGCAATACAATATTTTGTAAAGAGCAACCCATGTGAAAGTCGGGATTTCTCCTGCAGGGATTACACATCTATTAAAAAAAAAAATCCTCCGTTTCCTATTTTAAGAAGGATTGACTGGTGAGTACAATGATAGTACACTCATTTTTAGCATTAGCAATTTCACTGCATCTGTTCACCAAATACTGTTTTGCTTTTCTGTTACAGAAGTCAGTATATACTGTCATGATATCTATTTCTTACTCTAACTGTTAAAGAATGCACTTTCAACATCCTGCATTGACCTTTCCAGACAAATGCCTCTTGAATGATATCTTGATTGGTACTCCTGAAACTTATTTGTCTCAGAAAACTCATGTGGTCATCTCCAGTCATCTCAGTTTTTGTTGCTGTCTTGGCTTTGTGTGTGTGTGTGTGGGGGGATTAATAATTTTTTTTCACTGATTCTGTACTTTTAAAAGAGATGAGGTTAAGGCTGCTTCTACTCTGCTTTCAAACAGCAGTGTACAGTAAGAGTGTGCTATTGCTGTGTGTATGGGAAACAAAGACAATATAACAAAAGTGTTACAGAACAAATATATTTGAATTTCAGTGTTATGATATTTTGCAGGGAAGATAGTTACCTGAAAATTCAGGAGCAAAACTGAATTTTTGAAAAATTATCATGCAAATAAATGTGTAAGTAAAAACAGATTTGAGAACAGGCTTTCTGGATTCTTCCTCTCCCCAAGCTTGATATGTGTTCTTATGCAGAGTGCTCTCCTCTTGTGATTCTGCCTGACAGCATTTGTCTACCTGTAATTACCTGCCCAACTTTATCTCACATTCTCTTTAAAGACCTCTTCTGTATGTCCCAAGGACTTTGGTATTAACTGAATGTTGTCATGGTGTTGCCTTGTGTTGCAATGAGATCTTGTTTTCACTTTTTCTAAAAATTAGTACAAAAGACTTCAAAGATTTCAGACCTCCAGCTGTTGTAAATAATTTTTTTATATATTAAAAAAATACAAGACAGATGATACTGGTTTAATCACCCACATACTGCCTGAATGTCCCTCATCCTATTTGAAAATTTAATTTCCTGTTTCCATTTAGCAAGACCCTTCCATTGTGAAAATACAATTAGCTCTGTCTATGTGGCTAGTTTTTATTCAGCTGATATTGATATGATTAGAAATTCCATTCAGATTTTCAGCAAGAGGTCTGACTGAGCAGAACACTTTTGATCTGCACTGAATTATTCCTCCATCATCTTTGTGAACACCTGAAATCACCGATTGTTATGCAGAGGCCAGTCTTCAGTCATTGGTGACCTATAATAGACATGACCCAGCAACCAAGCAGTGAAAGTTTTATCCAATTAAAATTCCCCTGAGTCATCCAGTCTCTTTAAAATGAAGAATCTAAATAATAGATTGCATGAAGATAGATAACATTCTCAGCATCCACTTTGTTTCAGTCTTCCACACAAAGGGAGAAGAGAAAGAATATGGGAGTCAGCTAAGTGAGATAAATGGGAATGAGGGTCTGGAAATATGAGGAAATAGACTTAATAAGCAGCAAGTAAAAGAATGCTTCAATAATTTAAAGTATCTATAAATCAGTGAGGAGCCAGTGGCATTTAACCAACAGTTCATGAGGAACAGCAGCAAGAACTGTCATGATCTGTCAGCTGTATTGGTGGATGGAAAGAGTATGAGTAAGTCACCAAGGAGGAAGGAAGTAAAAAGCAACTATAATGTAAAGATATTTTGAAGTGCATGAGGCAGAAGGATCCCCAAACTATAAGCAATTTCATTTGCATTAAGAAATAATATATTTTGCTTATTTATGAAACTGCAGTTACTACACCAATTATAGAAACTATCTCTAAACATCTCTTGGTACACAGCCAAAAATATTCCTTATGTATACCCTTAAGCTTTTGTTGTAATTGTTGGTATGGTTTTTCCTGAAGTGACAAATATGCTCATGTAGCTTTTTAGTGTCACTTCAGTGTGTACCAAATTGCATGATTGGTCTTAATCTCCCTCTACTTTTCTTCTAGAAAGTACATATCTGCATTCAGATACATCATCCCCTGCTCCTTATCAGGAAAATCTTTAGACAAGTTCTTATTTGTTTTGTTGAATTATGAGGAAGAATGATTCCCTTATCTGGGGAAGATATCCATTGCTGACTGAGTTTGCTTCTCTCTGAAGAAGCAGACTTTGAAGACAGGAAAACTGAAAACTGGGGAGAGAATTTCAGAAAGACAGGCTGTTGACTTAAATGCAGGTTAGTGGCTGGATATATATGATAGAGAGTGTTTTTGCACTGTTCACCTATAAAGAACTTCATATCCCAGAATTAGTTGTTCTATTTAGAAGAAAACACAGCATTTCTGATGTAGTGGGGAGTGACATATGATTCTAAGAAAAATATATGAAGTACTGAAGTAGCTGACCAATAGTTTAAGTGGGTAAGACTGTAAATGTGGTAGTGATTTTCTTTTCACAATCCTAGCACATTGTGCATGGCACAGATGGACTGAATGGACTAGTAGGAGTTGGACTTCTCCCTGCTTATGAAAAAATAAAGTAGAACCAAATGCATATGGGGCCTGCTGTTTCTGGAAGTCTTTCCTCTTTTAACTGGAAACAGCCTCAATGTGATGACCCTAAAGTCATACTGCAGAAACTTAACTGCATTCTGCTGCAGCACTACAGCATAAGGTTCTAGGAAGAGTTTACTAGAATAGCATCTTAAGTCTGTGAATATATTCTAAAATAAGAAAGTGAAACAAGTTTGTGATGTTAGATAAATATATATAAAATACTTATTTCATAACAGGATTAAAAGGATTGTTCAGGAATTATGTGGAAATCTGCAGTGCTATTTGAGAGATTTCTTAAAGAAGCATTAAACATTAAAAATTTCATAAGATTAGGGCTATATGTCACTAGGTTTTACTAATTGTGATAATGATACTTATACATTCATGATATTGCTATTCTGAATTATGTAGTTATGGCTGGACTATAATAGAAAGAAAGGTGAGTATACTTAATTTCCAAATGATCTAGTATGCTTTAATTCAAATGGCTTGGGCCTTAATTAGCTAAGTCTCCTTTTAAAAAATTATATCTTTGAACCTGAAAGGAAAAATTTATTTTAGAATTTAACCACTCTGTGAAGACATAGAGGACAAAATGGACTTAGACTGGAATCAGACAAAGAAACAGAAGACATAATGGAGTTAGTTCTGCGCTCCACTGATTTGGGAGATACTGGTGTGCATATTCAAAATTAAGGTGGGTTCCATTGCTTTGCTGAATTTGACCTTGATGTATGGCCTGAGGTGCTGAACTGTGTATAAAGTGCTATTAGCATGAAACACTTGTCCAGTGTTTGGGACAATGCCTGCTGACCCCTGACTGTGACCAATAAACTTGTGGTTTCATGGTGGCAATGATCAACAGGTAGGAGTAGATTCCTTGATGTCACTTTTAGGAAAACATTTTAAAGGTAATTATGTTTTTCAAAATAAAATATCCTCTTGCAGATAAATGCATCAATTTCTAATGCATAAATCTTAGCTGAATTTCTCTAAAGAAACAAAGTCTCAGTCAATTTCTTTCTTTTCTCAAAGTGCATTAAAATTCTCATTTCAACCTTTCAGCACATGATTCATAATTACTTCAGTTTCAGGAGTATTCATTCTTTACCTTGCCTAGAATTACAACAAAACCTTTGGAATTTTTTAATATTAAGGAGAAATTAATTTTTTCCTGTGGATCAATGCATTAGATTTCATATCATTTATTGCAGTTTCTTTTACAAATTAAGGCACAGCTTCCATAATTCAATTCCTTAGACAAGGCAAATGATTGTAGTATTAATTCATTCTACATATATTATTTGCCCTAATAAATTTCTCCTGTTTGGTCTTTTGATCACAAGTGACAAATTAGAGAGGGATAAATTTGTCTTTATTTCTTTATTCATATTTGCAATAGGACAAAAGAACATTTAAACCCTGTATATTTGTGATTCACAATTAATAGGGCAATGAACTGTATAATGGTTAAAATTCCTGTTTTCCTTATGCCATCAATATGTAATAATGAGCACTGAATTACAAGTGCAAACCTCTACCTAGTAGGTGACTTCTTTTTTTACTTAAAGATGCAAAAAAAGATGAAAAGAAATGTGAGTGTGGAGGAGGGGGGGGAGGAAATTTTTACAGATTGTTAGTATTCCAAATTTTACTCCTCATCTACTTTCACATGGAATTTTCAACACAGCTGTGGCTTCTGCCTGTGTCTTCTTGCTGCCTGAACAGTAACAGTTTAAAGTATCCACAGAGGTGGCTTTGATGTTGTTCTTAGTTTCCCAGTCTTGGACTGCCCTTCCTAAAATTTCTATATCCTGGAAAGTATTTTCTCCAACACTGGAACAATTTGGTCCTTACCAAATAAAGCATATTTGTATCCTTGAATTAATCATTAATTGAAGCTTCTACTGAGACAGGAAAATGTTGTTCCATGCTGAAACTCTTGTGGAATGCAACTGACAGCAAAACTATTTTGCCCAAGTGTGGGCTGCAGCTATCTAGGTGAATTTAAGAGCATGTCAAAGACAGACCCTTATTGGGCTGGACCGAATCTCACCAGTGTTACATTTAAGTCAGATTACCCTGCACTCTTCACGTCACTTCTTGCCATAGGAACATTTTATTTCCAGGAAGAATATGCTTAAAAAGAAATCTCACAGATGTATCTGCAATACTGGTATCGGTAGAAACACTGCTTAACATCAAATAAGTTTTAGGAGGTTTTTTAAATTTGGTTTTAAAATCTGCAGGTCTGATGATATAAAATTTTATTGCACATTATTCTGCTTCTATTTCCCTGTTCTTTACTGGGAGAGTCTGCTTTAGTTCCTCTGTTTTCTTAATTGCCTTCCTTGCTATGATTTAGGCTCACTGGAATAGAAATTTGCATGCTGTGGGCCTAATAACTATACTGAGTCCTGTCTATGCACATTCCAGGACTGGAATGCTCTCTCTCTACCCGGTGACCCACCACACTTAGTGTTGACTTGTGCTTGGCTCTGCTCTCAGAGCTGCCCAGCTCTCCACTCTGGGATAATGCAGGAGGGAGCGCCCTCGCTCAGACTCAACATTTCCCTACAAGGCAATACAAATGCATCAGGGCTGGTTCTTGGGGCTCAAGCCTCAAGTCAAGCCTCAAGTCAAGCCTGGCTAGGCAGGAGACAGGTTAAATATAGCCTTATAATTCCTTTTTCAACCTGGACACAAATAGCCAAAGGAAGGATTAGAGAACCTACATGTGATCTTTTCAGAAGTGCAGTTACACAGAAAAGAGCTGATGGTGGAATAATGATTTTGAGTATTTGTAAACAGAGTGCACTCACTTTCACCCTGGCTGTCACCTCACTACTGGACAGAATAAGGGCATTACTTCATGATGGTAAAGACTTATTATTTGAATCTTTGAATTCACCTTGGGTTTGGCTTTGAGTCTCCTCTGAAAAGCACCCTTCAGCAAGTCTGGTATATTTTTGTTCTCCCAAATCTTTAATTTTTAAGAATGATTTTTCCAGGTGGATATACTTCACTCATCATGTTAATTATTTATTGCTCTTTAAGAACCAAGAGTATGCTTGAAGCTGGTGTCTATGCAGAGAACAGCAAAGGGAAGGACTTGAAAGTCTTCTGCAGCTCACAGTGTGAGTCCAGCTTGGTGAATATTTGATTTACTGAGGGAAACAGAAGTGCTCTCTTAGGATTTTTAATGAGAGTCAGTATAGACAGACACATCTGCATTTAAAGTTGCCCAGTAGATAAACCCACATTTACAAAATCTTATTAATTCTTTTAACATTAATGGAAGATGTAGTGTTTTGTTGCTCTTTCTGAATTTGTGACAAATTAGCTTCCAAGAGGATAGGAATTTATGTACTCTTCATGTGTTTTAAAGGGTATCTTTCTTTCAGATACCTTGGTCAGGTTGTCTCAGGTGGCCATTTACATTGAGCTAGATACAAGACCTTGCACTCCCTAGTGACAGTAGTTACTTCTCATCTAGCAAAGTGGCAGGGCTAAAAGAATACATGTTTCTATGTCATTTGCAAATTTGGTTCCCAGATCTGTAAGTACAGTGGAAACTCATATATAAAATGTAAAAAGCACACAAGGATTTTAAACTCCTACAAGACTTCTTGTTCAGGTAGAAAACTGTATATAAAATTCACATGGACAATTAAGACATCCCCACATCTCAGAATAAGATGCTGCACAAGGCACTTGAATGCATTAGAAATCCCTGAGAGGGCATTTGCTACAAGATTTAGGCCATTGCAGTGATAAGGAGCCCAATGCACCCTAAGAACATTGTTATATATGATGAGTATATAGTATTTAATCACATGACTGATTGAGACTGGAAGGGACCTCTGGGGTTCATGGGCTCCAATCCTCCTGCTCAAGCTGGGCCATGTAGAGCTGATTGCCCAGGACTACATCCAGATATTTTTTTAGTATCTGTAAGGAGGAAGACTTCAAAATCTCTCTTGGCAACCTGTGCCAATGCTTAGTCACCATCACAGTAAAGGAGTGTTACCTGATGTTCAGATGGGACCACCTGTTTTCCAGGTTTTGCTCATTGTTTCTGGTCATCTGGCCTCCTGGACACCACTGGAAAGAGCCTGGCTCTGTCCTCTTCGCAGGTTCCATTTGGGTATTTGTACACATTGCTGAAATCCCACCATGATCCTTCTTTTCTCCAGACTGAGCTCTGCCAGCTCTCTCAGTCTTTCCTTGCAGGAGATAAGCCCCAGTCCCCTCCCCATCTTTGCCATCCTTTGCTGGGTCCTCTCTGGCATCACAAGACCAAAGAAACCTCAAGTTGGATGGCATCA
Organism: Melozone crissalis; assembly: GCF_028551555.1. Classification (NCBI taxonomy): domain Eukaryota; kingdom Metazoa; phylum Chordata; class Aves; order Passeriformes; family Passerellidae; genus Melozone; species Melozone crissalis. The sequence continues at coordinate 38,825,657 of NW_026535796.1, read as the reverse complement.
TCAAGTCCAAATCCCCAGAGATCCATCTTTCTCTTGTACTGGGGACTCCAGAATTGGACACAGCACTCCAGGCAAGGCCTTGCCAGTAAATGGGAAGGATCCACCCCCTAGGCCTGATGGCAGTGCTCCTCCTAATGCAGCCCAGGATAATGTTAGCTGTCTCAGTCACAGGGGTACATTGCTGGTTTCTGTAAAACCTGGTATCCACTGGGAGCTCTGGGTCATTTTCTGCCAAGTTCCTTTCCCAAGCATTTGCCTGGGATTGTTCTTTCCCAGGTGCAAGGCTTGGTACTTTTCCTTGTTGGATTTCCTAAAGTAATTTCATTTCTCCAGTCTGTCAGGGTCCCCCTGAAGTGTATGAGCCAGTCCTCCCAGTTTTGTATCATCAGCCAACATTCTGAGGGTATATATATATTTAGGAGGGTGTTAAAAGGATCAGACTCAGCATTGACCCCTGGGTTATACTGCTAGTTAGTGGCCTCTAACTAGAATTCATGCCACTGATCACCCTTTGGGGCCAGCCATTCAACCAGTTTTCTGAGCCTCACTCAGTACAGGCTCATCTAACTCATACTACATCAGCTTCTGTGTGAGGATACAATGGGAAACAGTATCAAAAGCCTTGCTGAAGCTGATGGGGACAATACCCACACTTCCATTATTTACCAAACCAGCCACTGCAGTGAAAGGTTGTTGGGTTGGTAAAACATGAATGGGTGCTATTGCATAGACAATTGTATTTCAGCAAGCAGAATTATCAGCAGCATGTATGAAAATAGATTTAAGGAACTGTGGCAGTAGGCTGAGACAAGATGTGACCTGGGGCCTTCTGTTTCTTAAGAAACAAGTGCCATTTCCACTATTAAGTAGTTTTTGTCTCTATCTGAAACATCTACTTCTGTTGTAGGATACCATAATTTTTAACATTTTTGACCATATTATAACAAAGGGATTAAGCATCTATTTTCTTAAACCATTGTAGCTTTGGAGCCATGAGGGCTTTAGGATTAGGCTCATTCAGCCCCTCTTGAAGGGAATATTCTGCTTTGGGTAAGCAGTCAGCTACTTACTGGCCTGAAGAGATAATACTGCTGCAGCTGGTGATAAGCACAGTTGAGATACTTGGATACTCATCCCAATTCAAATAATATTTAAGGATTTTATACAAAGTAGACAAGACTCAACAAGAGAGAAAAGATCCTGAAATATTTATCAGAATAGGGATAAGGGGTTGAGTCTCTCTGGTGAATGCCTTAGCAACCAGTCTACAGAATTTTCCTTTTGCTTTCTCTCTTGCTTCCTGAGTAGCCACGTGTTTCCTACAAAACAGAGCAACTTCAGAGGCAGACCATGAGAGAGCTTTTCTTCAAAGCACTGACACAGACCTAGTACAGACTTCTGTCACAGATCAAGCAGAAAATGGAATTAGCATGTTGGCCCCCTGTGTGCCAAGCAAATGCTCAAATAACAAGATTTCTGGATGTTAAAGGAGGCATCGCCTTCTCTGGTGCTTTGTTTGGGGTTATATGTGACTTAACAGTACTCTGCAGCCAAATTGCACCAGAAGCCTAGAAATATCTAGGGTGTGCATCCCACAGGCCTGAGGAATTACTAAATCCTAGGTACTACTCAGACAATGAAGCACTGATAATATTGGGAAATTAAAACGGAAAGAAACAATAGATACTCAAAAGGGAAGACTTAAAGAGGGTTTTGGGGCTTGATGCCCTGGCAAATTGTTCCTAACATGCCTAGTCTCTTTAATGGAAGATGTTCTTAAGAGTGTTAGAACAGTTTAATTTTTTGTGGGGAGAAAAAAAATAAAAAGAAAGGACATAAAGAGGGTTTTTTTCCCGTTAGTGACAGGTTATAATATTTCTAAAGAGCTTTTTTGTCAATTGCTCATTAAAAACTCTGCCTAGCATACAGAGCCTTTCCTGCAGTTGCAATGTTTCTCTTTTTTTTTTCAGGTTTCTATCTAATCCTTATTATTTCTGAAAAAGTGATAATCAGGAAGTGTCTGGATAGTGAGATTTTTGAAGGAGTGGTAACAGAGTAGAAAATGAAATGTCAAATTGACCCAGCTCTTTTTTTCTTTTTTTTTTTTTCATTAAGTCTTCTTACAGTCATATTAGTCAAGATAACATTGATTACAAGAATCCTTATTAAAATTTGTTAAAAGCTCACGCTAGCAGACAATTTTGTTGAAGGCTGCTGGCATGAAAGCACAAATCCTTCTCACTATAAGCAAGAAAACTTATAAAGAGATTTTGTATAAACAAAAAAATAAAAAGAAAGAAAAAGTAACAGAAAATAGAAACATATTAATTGCTATGCTATGCATAGCTATTCCTAGCAGAGGGGCAGAAATCAGCGGCTTTAAGTCATTCATACAGCACACTCTTATATCTGTAGCTTGATTTCTCTCTCTTCATATGATTTTGAAGGATTTATCTTTATTCATATTGTCTTTTAAGATTGCAAACTGTGTGGATCAGAGGCTATGTCCCATATGTGTCTGTGGAAGTGTAGTAATAGCAGCAGAATATGGCTATTATGTAAATTGACTTCTCATAACCTTCAGTGTTGACATGGCAGAGTGGGTCAATGAGAGCTGTTGATGATGTCTACCTGGACTTTTGACATTGTCTCCCACAACATCCTCACAGGTCAGGTCAGGAAACATGGGCTAGAAGAACGGATGGTGAGGTGGATCAAGAACTGAATGGCAGAGCTCAAAGGGTCATGATCAGTGCAGTAGAATTCATTTGGAGGCCTGTTGTCATTGGCCTTCCCCAGGGAGTAACACTGCATCTGGTCTTACTCAACTTGCTCACCAAAAACCTGGAGGAAGGCATAGAGAGCATCCTCAGCAAGTTTTCTGCTGATATGAAAGGGGTAAGTGGCTGATCCACCTGAAGGCTCTGCTGCTATTCAGTGGGACCTTGATCAGCTGGAGACTTGGGTGAGGAGAAACCTGATGAGGTTCAGTGAGGAAAAGTGCAGAGTCCTGCACCTGGGGAGGTAGAACCTCAAACACCAGCACAGTCTGGGGGCTGTCATGCTAGAGAGCAGCTCTGCTGGGAAGGACCTGGGAGTCCTGAGGGATGACAAGCTGGCCATGAGCCAGCAGTGCCCTTGCAGCCAGCATGGCCAATGATATCCAGGAGTGCATGGGGAAGAACATGGCCAGCAGGTGAAGGGAGCTGATCCTCCCCTCCTTCTCAGGCTTGGTGAGGCCACATCTGCAGTGCTGTGTCCATTCTGAGCTCCTCAGTACAGCAGACAAGGAACTGCTGGAGAGGCTCCAGCAGGGGCTAAAAAGATGATGAAGGGTCTGGAGCATCACTCTAATGAGAAGAGGCAGAGGGAGCTGGGCCTGCTTGGTCTGGAGAAGAAAAGACAGAGAGGGGGTCTCATTAATGCATGCAAATATCTCAAAGGCTGGTGCCAAGAGGTTGGTGCCAGACTCTTTTCAGTGGTGCCCAGTGACAGGATGAGCAACAATGGCCAGAAAATAAAACAGGAAGTTCCACCTCAATATGAGGAGAAACTTTTATACACTGCATGTGTCAGATTACTGGAACAGGTTGAAGGGAGGCTGTGGAGTTTCCCTCTCTGGTGACATTCAAAACCCTCCTGGATGAGTTCCTGTGTCGCCTGCTTTAGGTGACCCTGCCTTGGCAGGGGAGTTGGACTTGATCTCCAAAAGGTCCCTTCCAACCCTAACAATTCTATGATTCTGTGGCTTGAATTATATGGCACATAGGTAATGCTGTTCATCCAAGACAAAATATCGAAACCAGTCCTTGGCTTTGAGGCAGACTGGTTAGGAAAAATTTCTCATATTATTGAATTATTTGCAAGAGTAAAGGTGAAATGAGAATGTGATTAATAAAATTCTTCTTTTTCTGTGTTCTGGAGCTACATCCATTTCCTTCTTATACCCTTGTGTCCTGGAAGATATAATGAAAGCAGCGGTAAAATTAAGTGCTCCTTGTATTACTGTAGCAAATCCCACTCGTTCCTATGTTTGTGTTTGAGGGAAAAGAAAAAGGTCCTTCAAGTAGTGCTACCTTTGTGTGTCTGATTTTTTTCAGTTGTTAGAAAAAGGCTATTGTACAGGGAAATTTATAAAAATGGTATTTGGCAAAGCAAAAAAAAACAGTGGAAAATTTATTATATACTTTCATAGTGAGCATCTGTATTCTCATGCTCAAAAGAAGAGAGCTTAACACTGTTCTTTTTTGTGTAATTTATTTTTTAATCTGAGCATACGCCATTTGAATGATAAGGCAGTATCTGGATTACTAAAAAACCCCAACAGTCTATGTACTGGTGCATCTTTTGAAAATTGTGGTTGTAATGAGTCAAAATGGTAAAAGAAGGGCACAGGAAAAATACTTTTCTGTGTGAATTTTGAAGTGCTTTCCTGTCCTTTGAAAAATTTGCATTACATTGGCCCTTGGCATACCTATTTTTGTACGTTGCTTAGGTTCACAGCTATATTTTTGCTGCAAGTCTCCTGATTGCTCCTGTTTACTCTGCCTTGGTAATCACTGAAGAGTGTCCTTGGACTCCTGCTCTCTGTCCCTCCTTGTCCATCCTATCTGTCAGTGCAGGGGCTGCATTCACAGCCAGGAAAATGTAGCCAGGACATCATTGTGTCCTGAAACCCTGAGCTTAACTGAAACCTTTGAATGTGGAATACATTACAGCTCTCTGCCTTCTCATCAGAGAGCCCAGAGGATTTAGAACTATTTTAGGACTTGTACATAACTAAGCAGTACTATTGCACCCAGCATCTGGGTGAAATCTGGTTTAAAGACCAAAATACCAAAGAGATTTTCCACAGTTTCACAGTTACTGCTCACTATCTGTTGACTGTTTTCAATATCATGTGTTACTAATCCATTGGTTCCCCTGGAACAGAGAAAAATCCCAAAAGTTTTACCTATGGCAATTTGTTTGCATAAAATATGAGGAAATGGAATTGACTTTTCTTTGCTTAGACGTCTTGTTTTTCAAAATATTTCTTCACCCTTGTCAATATATCAACAAAATAATTTTTAGAAATCTGCTGAAAATAATAATAAACCCCTCATTTAATTGTTAAAATATAAACAAATCTAACACATTATGGACTCTCTTGTTATGGTTCTAAAATCATTTGGGCTTGAAATAAGGATTGGCAGGCCGTGACTGCATTTAATAAAGAGAAAATGAAGTATTAATTGTTCTATTTTTCAGTATCCAGTCTGCAATTTGAATATCTAACCAGTTTCTCTGTAACCTCTAGGTGATATAAGACTTTACTGCCTTGACATTGTTCAAATGGACGTCCAAACATGCCCTAGTTCTGATTTTTTTTTTTCTTGTTTTTTGTGGTTCCTTTTTTTTTTTTTTTTTTTTTCAATTGGCATTGAATATTCCAGCTTCTTTATTCAGCTTTGCTGCTCCTGCCATGGACAGAGAACTAATATCAGTAATCTGAAACTTTCAGTATTTCACTTCCTTTGAAGTTCTAAATAACTGATGTTTCAAGAGAAGCTGCTATTCAGGGACTTTTTAAAATGAACTCTGATAGGATGTAAATAAGACTTTGGGTTTAGTGGCCTACTTCTGAGATCTAGGGTTTGATTCTGCTCTTTGTGTGAGCAGTAGGAGAGATAAATGTAAAGGTATTCCACTGATAGAAACTTAGAGTATTCCTTCAGATAAAGTATCTTCTGCCTTGCTTAAAGCTTTATTTACTACTTGTCAAATTATGAATGTTACTTTAAAAAGTCTATCGAGGCTTGTAACTACACCTTTGTTCCATATGCCTGTGTTTAACCAGATGTCTCACACTTCTTCAGTCTGAATGGAAATAAATTAAAAGCAATAAAATCAACCCTGATTTGTTTTGTGCCTACAGAGTGGCTTTCCTAGTGAAATTCACTAGGCAAAAAGGCAAAATGTAGGCTTTCCTCATTAATAGATTCAGGCATCTGCATCACTGAGTACTTAAATATAAACCTATTATCTGTAGTGATTCATTAATTAATAATCTGCCCAAGCAGACACAAGGGAGAAGAAAACATGGGTAGAACTCTTGGAAATGGAATTAATATTCAAATACTACAGACAGTTTTCAAGAGGGCAGCCAAGTGACTCAAATGAATAATGAAGTGTATCTTAAAATTGCATATAAACTGATGAACCTGTGGATAAGTGCATCAGGTCAGTTTCATTTCATGGAAATGAAAGAATGTCTCTGTGGAAGGGAGGGGAAAGGAAACATTCATCTTGTTGTATTTGCTACATGTTATTGCCTTTTCCCTCTATTTTTGTAGCCTTACATCTACAGGATTTGTAAGACACAACATGATGACAATTAATCTAGTGAAAAAGTGTTTTGAGACACACTCTGCTGAAAATGTGGGGTGACCCAAGTGTAATAAATGACAGCCTGGAACATTAATGGAGAGAAGGGATATTCTTGATGCTAAAGGGCCAGCAAAGGGGTTTTTGGAGGTCTGGTTTCACCTCTCAAGGCTACTGAGTGCTGTATGTGATGTTGAGCAAGTCACTCAAGCATGGGCTCTTTCCTCAGCATCTGGAGATGTTTAACCCTTAGCAGCTTTTGAAAATGACTTTCCATAAACTGCAAGCAGTACCTTTGTGTTTGTCATAGTTTCTACTTATACTTTTAAGTTTCATCTCCATCACAACAGAGATAGATGTCTCCTGGTTGCATTGTAGAACTCCTAGTGAATGGAAGTCCTTCATATGAGTTTCTAGGCACTCTGTAATGGTGAATGTGTATTTGCACATTCTGGAAGACCAAATTATTACATAATGACAACGTGAACTTGAAGTGTGCTGTGGCTTCTTACATTAGAAAAAGCAATTCCTATAGTTATACTACTAATTTAAGATTATTTGTTCTTATTACACTCTTCCTTGAGTGAGCACTGAGGATTGTGTTGAGGCTTCAGACTTGAACGTCAGTACTCTGGTCAATCAGGAGAGCACAGTATATTTTTTGGAATGCTGTCCAATTTTTTTGGAGAGCTGTCAAGTTTTCCTGTCTTGTATTGCACTAGCTCAATGTTTTATGGGCACCTCTTGGTGGAAATTATACCTGAAACCCATAGGAAACTCTTCTGAGACTTGAATTTATAACTATGTGTAATATTAATTTAGATGTTTCTTTCTTCAGGAGCACAGATGTTCTGTAAGTGGTAGAGATTGCATTCTCAAGACTACTACTATTATTACTATTATATTGTATTGTCAGAAGCAAAACCTGGAGACCATTAGAAGTGAAGAAATTGTTCTTCTAAGGCAACAGAAATATTTCAATTCTTTGGGCTTGTGTAAAGGCAGTGTGAGAATTCTGAAAAAGAGTAGAAAATAAAATATGTTATAAAAACCAAAATAATTTGACTAATGGGTGCCTAATGGGATCAAAATCTTGACTCTGGGTCTTGCTCCCTACAGGATGCTTGGAGAGAAGCACCAAAGGTTAGAATCAGTGTAATACCCATTTCGCTGTAGGCATTTTGAACATGCTTCAGTTATGTGCTACAATGGGAATGGGCTGATGCAGGAGGGCTTATCTGGTTGACAGAGATCAAGAGAAGGTATTCCTTTTACATATCTGATAAAATGCAGGTCTGTGCACCTGTGTGAGGGTGCGTCCTACAACATTTTGAAACCTTATAGGTGTCTCATTTTCTTAAGGGTTTCCACAGCTGTAGGGATTACATATTTCTGCATTGGTTACCCTGAAATTGGGGGGTTTGTTTATGAAACTTAGAAGTAGGCAAGAATGTTAGACCTCTGCCAGAAAAGACATACACACCCTATTTCAGAAGAGCTCTTTCTGTTCTGTTAGTCTCTGAGAAGCATGTTCTTGGTACTCAGGATGCATTTCCACAAGATGTGCTTTCATTGGGAGAGGTATATTGGCTCAAATCATAACATGAGTATAAGTGGGTTTCATACAGACTCAAGCCTTAGTTTGAAGTTCCAGAAAGGTAATTTCTGTTGATATTTTACCTTGGCCTTTGACAAATCATTGTGACTCACTCTTTCAGTTTTGAGTATGCTTTCAACAAATTGCTGTCCACTCTGTAAGACAGATTTCTTTCCTTCCCCGGTAAGTCATTCACAAGTTGTGATGTATTGATATAATTGACTTATACAAGTACTTGTAAATGTTGACACAAAGCTTTTTCCTGAGATCAGATATGCTGTATGTGACAGTACACTGTGTAGAAAGGGCCAACAGAATACTTAATACAAATTATTTTAAGTAGTATGTCAGTAAAAATAAGTCTGTGCAATAAATCAGTAAGTTCTGCTAATATAATATATATATATATGGAAGAAATTCTTTACTGTGAGGGTGGTGAGGCACTGGAAAAGATTGATTGGAGAAGTTGTGGGTGCCCCATCTCTGCAAGTGTTCAAGGTCAGGTTGGAGGAGGCTTTGAGCACCCTTGTCTGGTGTCTCTGCTCATGGCCAGGTGATTGGAATTAGATATTCCTTCCAATCCAAACCATGTTTTTATTCTATGAAATAGTCTTGCCACACTTTGAAGCTCTTATTTTTAAATCTGCCTGTAAAGAAATACATGTTTTTGCGTGGAAGTATGAAATTATTGTCACCAGAGCATGGCCTGAATGTTTTGAGGCAAAGTTTTCATGTGAGATTTTCGTGCAAAGTTTTCTGTGCAGCTGGTTTCATGTGACGTGATGACTCAAGCTAAAGAGTTACTTCATGTGCCTGCACCTGATTTGGCAAAACATTTCATAGAGCCTAGCTTTCTACAGGAACCTGCTCTGTTTAATAATAAACCACCCTTAGAGACCAAGGTCTATAGATGGCTTAGCTGTTGAATGTTAAGACTTTACGTAATATACCAGTGCTGCTTCTAGACATATTGCACTATGCAGGCTGGCAATACAAGATTGAAAGTTCTATACAGGAATTAACATGGGTTTTCTTTGCACTCTAATTTTATAAACTGGATGTTGTTATGGCTTACAGCTTTTTCTAGAGAATGGTCTACAATTTTTTCATGTTACTTCTTGAATCTCATCCCTCCCAATCAGAAAAAGATAATTTTTTCTATATATAGAATACTAAGAACAATCCATAAGGACTGTCTATATGACTTCATTTTATGTAGTCCATATAATTCAAATACAAATTTGATGCTGGAATACTAAAGTTGTGTTTCACTGCCATCCAATAGCAGAGGAATGATTATGTTGTCAAAAAGCTGGCATTATGTTTCTGATGATCAAATACTGAGAGTAAAGACTGAACTAAATATGTGAAAAATAAGTAAACATTTTTAAACATGCACTTGTATAATAGGACTATAAAATCTTTATTGTAAATAAATGTAATTTATTTCTTATCAGAAGTTGGCATATAAAATGAAAAGAATTTTTGATTTGAATCGTTTGGCTGGATTGGTTTAGTATTCAGTCTTGCCCAATCATTTTTGTCGAATTGTCTTTATTTTTTTAACAGAATATGATAGCATATCACTTCTCTTATGTTCTGCCTCTTTTAATCCATAGGATGAAAAATAAGAGAAACAAATTGTTTTTGCAATATCACTGACTATTATTCTGGATTTCTTTATGAAGAAATGGAGAGCCAATATGATTCTTTTCACATTTTCTTGCCTCTTTTCCCAGCAGAGTAAAATACAAAATCATGTCTTGAAAGTCTAACACTTTCATGAAAAAGTTAAATTGCTAAATTATATCTATTTTTGCTCTGTGGGGAAAAAAGCTAAGATGACTTCTCAGCAAATTGTATCTTTCTAGAGCTGATTTTCTTACTAAACTTTTTGTCAGTTCAATATTAAAAAAAAAGAAGAGGAAGACCACAATCTATACTCTTAAAATTTAATGCAGGAAAGAGTTATGATTATTCATAATTATAGAATAATTTCAGCTGCTGACTTGTGAATGTCACTGCAGTTACCCATGTTCACCCTACCACCTGTACTGGGCACTTTTTTGAATGTGTGGTAACTCAAGAAAATACTGACTTTGCTGCTTAGTTTTATGGTTTACTTGACAGAGTGGTGATTGGTCAAAGGCTGATGATTGTGAAGGTTTATTCCAACTTGTATGATTCTGTGGTTCAAGAATTGGCTACAAAAGATGAACATACAGTCTGGCATCATTTGCAAACACAGTGGCTTTAATGTCTGTAAGGGGAGGATTTTCCTTCTGTCTTGGGTAGCTGGCTGTGGAGATGCTCCTGAGCAGGTTCAGATTGGAGCCCAATTTAACCTATTCACAAGTGACAGAACTTCTAAAGTTCCTCAAAACTCATGGTTATACAGAAATATCTTAAATCAGTTCACCTCAGTTCACCACAAAGCAAAGGAAATTGTATTTAGACACCCTCCACCCACCACTCCCGTATTTTTGGTGGGTATTTGGGAACTGTGAAGAAGTAAGGGTGTGTGCACTGCTTTAAAAAACTGTATTTTGGTAAGACGCTATTAGTGAAAGGGATATGGATCTGTTAGAGGTATCACAAGTCTGAAGGAAACCAACGGTTTCCTTCCAAAAAAACTGTTTTGCCAGAGTTTTTCTACTTTCTGCCCTTGCATCACCCATCTTTTGAGAGCCGTTTTACCAAAGATTGGAAATTCTCTTTCACTTTAGAATGTACAGTGCCTTATCTAGGATATGACCTGATGGCCAGATCTCTGTAATGTCTTTCCACATTACACAACATACAGGAACTTTTTTCTTGCAGCAACTTTTGTGAGTTAGGATGAGGAGGTATCCCTTGCACAGCTACATGTCAGTGCAGCCAATGTCACTGACTCTGCACCTTTCTTACTCCCTGGAGAGGTGAGGAAACCCCTGCCTTTTCTGGAGTCAAGGACAAATATTATCCAGGTTATCTTGCTCTTTGAGGATAACTTTTAAAGATTTAATTAAACAGCTCTGAAGTGGAAAGGGGAAAAGGAATTTCTGAAAAATCAGTAGGTTTGTGAAATCCAAGGCAATTTAACATAAGAGTGAGCAATGAGTTAGGATAATGAAAGTCATAGAATCTCACTGAACCATACTGTGACTACTTGCACCTTTTAAGAGAAACCATATTACAAATCCTTGATATTCCACTGTGGTCTGTAGTACTAATAAAAAAATACTTGCCTGATTCTATTTCTAATTCACAAAGATTAGTCTCTAGAACATGCAAAAAATGTGTAAACCTAGGCAAGTATAATTTCACATTTGGAACAGAAAGAAATGTGTTTGAGAGGTAAGATGTGTTATTGCAGATTGCTTTTTCTGCAACTTTCTAATAATTTAAGATGCCTTAAGGGAAACAGAGAAGTAACATATTTATCTAAACCTACTGTTAAGTAGGTTAAGAAATACAGTAATTAGTTTTCAAAGCAATTTTAAGTGAGACTGACTTTCCTTTTTTCCCAACAGAATCGTGCTGTGATCCATGATCCTTGTATAACCCCTGTTTATGTTTCACTGCATCCAGGCATTAAATATGGGCTTAATAGAGCTGGTGGTAGGCAGAATGACTAATTGCTTCAGCTTATGACCCTGATCTGCTCTGGAAAGATTTACTATCTATTGACATGGGTGCACTCACCCCTGTGTTTTGACTATTGATCATCCTCTGACGGATGCAAGCACTACTGTAATTGTAAAAATTATGCAATTTTGTGTTCTGAAATTATGCGTCAGGAAAGAGCTGAGCTAAATGCATATATTTCAAAGAGTCTTGGGAGGCAAGTTTGTCCTGCATTTGGGCTACAATTCTCTATATCCTAATGTTACCCAAGGCAATCTCCCCCATTTATCACACAACCAGGACAGGTGCACTCCCCTTCTCCCATCCTGCCCCCTTCGGATTTCTCTTCTCTATTAATGGTGGGTTTGGAGGGGTTTGTCTTTTATCATGAGTCTCATTCATCTGCGATGTCAGGAAACAGAGTGAAATGAATCCTGTCTTATCTCAATTCTTAAAAAAAAAAAAAAAAAAAAAGAGCCCTACCTAGTTAAAAATTAAAACTTTCTATATGTTTTAAAAAAAAGGAGATGTCTTTATTTCTTTTTATTGCTACATTACTGTAGACATCAAACTGGCCATGCTAGGTTGTTGCTGTAGGGTTGTCTATGATTAGCGGATTATGTGGAATGGTATATCACAGGAATTTTTGAAATTTCTGGTAAGTTTGCAAAAAGGCATTTAATCATTTCAATGCTAAAAATGTTCAAGGGGATTAATAATTTTACTCCTGTGTCTGTCTCCTTGACTCATGATCTTGGGGGGTTTTTGGTCACAAAAAGGTCTATTGGAAAAGAGGAAAACGTCATGTAAGACATATCTGTTTTTCAGGAAAGTATGCTGTGTCTCTTACAGTACATGAAGGATTATCTTTGATATTATTTTCATTAAGGGATTGTTACCACTCCCCAAGGAGGTACTGAACATACTGTGCATGCTTCCAGAAAATTACTAGACCCTTAAAAACAAACAGAAACAAAGCAGGGGGCAAAAGTTTTGGAAATCCTCTTCTAATGAAGTCAGAGACAAATGGAGCAATATTTTGTCCCTTTGTGAGCTTTGAAGGAGCATTCTGTGAAATAAATGGATCATTGGCAACATGTGTCATTCTTTCCTTTTTCTTTGTGTTTCTTTTTTTTCCCCTAATTGACATGCTTTCACACATTTTGGGTAGCACTTGCATGATAAATCCTGACTAACTGCTACCAGTGATTGTATTCTATATTCTAGAGGTCAGATCAGCCATTTGTATAGAGCCAGACAGGCTGGAAGAATGAGCTGTCAGGACCCTGTGAAATTCATCAAGGTTGGGGATAAAGTCCTATATCTGAGAAGAAATAATCACTTTCACCAATGCAGGTTAAAGACTGGCTGTCTCAGGAGCAGCTGTAAAGGACCTGGGAATCTGGGTAGACAGTGAGCTGCTCAGCTTGGTAGGTGATGAGAGACACCACACCATGGGAGGATAAGATTTCAGTGCATACATTGGGAGATTATGTCTGGATATAAAGAAAATCATTTACAATATGAAGAAAGTGACACATTGAAAGAAGCTACCCAGAGACACTGTATTCTCTCCACCCCTGGAGGTTTTCAAGGCCAAACTGGATAAAACCTTAAATCCTAAAATCTCTAATGAGTAAAAAAATCTCTTAACTTTTTCCAAGAAGTTAAATTTGCTAAGTCTACCAGTAAACATTATGACGTCTGGCACTCATTCACAGACTGGTAGAAAATGAAAAAATATGCAGATCAGTAGTAATGCAGAGATCAAACAGTCATTTAAAGAAGTAAATGTGCCTTTTTGTTCTTCCAGAGACATTATAGGAAGATTGAGGTATGGGATTAATTCAAAGTGTAATTTTTAGTGATAGCAGTTATTGGTTGAATGGTCTGTTTTTACTGTTTACATAATATCATAAACCCAGAAATTTCTACCACAGACTTGACTTATGTTTCTTGAGCAATTTCTTTGCTCTCACAGTTCAATGTTGGAAAGATTCACTTCTCCTTAGAGTAAATTGGGGTTTGCCTCTTGCTAAAAGCAAGTGACTAGTATCTGCATTACAAGGGTGTTTATTTAGGAGGGACTTAGCATGGGAGTTGAATTGCTGAGAAATACTTGTGTGTTAACAACCCACCCTTTCCCTCAATATGAGGTTTTTGCTAATGCTTCTGATTTTGGTCTTGGTTCCAGCCTGTGTCTCACATTTATCCTTCCTCTCTCTTTTGAGTTTTCCAAGCTTTGTGTCCCTTTTTCTACTGCACTTTTATTTTCATTGGGCCTCAGCTGTTTCTTGGTGCTGTCAGTTCTGAAATGTACACCCACCTTTATCTGATGCTGCTCTTTATAGATGTTTTCAGCCTTATCATCTGTGCCTGATAGGGCAGTGAACAATAACTAATTCTTCTTCCCGTGTAAGCTCTCTTGCAGGTATTATTTCTGGCATCTTCAGACATATTACGGAAGGGAAAATTACACCTGGCTCTCCCTTTCATATTTAATAATATATTTCAAATATTCATTGTTCAAGTGAATGTAAAATTTTGACTGCACTAATGAAAAAGATATAGCACTTACTAAGAAAGAGTGCTCCCAGTGAACAACAGAACCTAAGGTCCTCTGAGTCTTTACCAAGTAAAGACTTGACTTTCCATCAAAGTTAAATTTTTAAGACATGAAGGGTGTTCCATATACTTGTTATTATTAAGATAGGATATTTTATATTGTAGGTTACTAAACCACTGTAAGCACACACATTTATCATCATTAAAGATATTGTAGTTTGCTTGGGTTTGCTACACTTAATTTAATTAAAGTAGCCCTGTTTTTCTCTTTACCTCAGAGGCATTAATAACCTGTATAACTTTGCTCTTTAGCGAAACATTTTTAGGAACTCAGGAGTTGGGAGTATCAGCATTTGGCTTTACATGTGTAAAAACCTTTGGAATCAAAGAGGGGTGAAAAGTCCTTGACAAACCAAACATATGTGGTATGTTTGGTGGTGATCTCCTTGTGAAAACCAGGCTGTGAGTAGCCAAAGAGATAGAAACTATTTTTTTTCCTTTTTTTTTAATCTTGAGAGTTGGGTCAAACTGGAAAGTGTTAATGATACATTTTTGGAAGGCTCTGTTACCACCTTCTCGTCCTTGCTGGGCCAGGGTTCCAGGAGCTGTCAGATTAGCCACTTTCATAAGCAGCAAAACTAATACATACCACTATAAATATTATATGAAGTATAGCAACACTCCTCTCAGACAGTGTGCATCAACAGTTTAAATACAGAGGCTTTCATATATACAAAAGGTTCAACAAACTTCTGTAAAGAACTTTTTTTTCTGAAGTGCTGTTTGTAGAAAGCAGTCATACAAAAATTCTAACTAAAGGGCAAAGGACTTTAAGGCATTGGTAAAAAGATAGATTTAGGAACATAAATTAATATCTGACAGAACTCAATAGTGCTGAGGCAGAAATTATTTCACCTCAACGTGGATATTTGGCCTTGGTCCTGTAATTCCAAAGAAGGGCTTTTAAGTCTTCATTATGGTTATTGAGGAAAAGGGGTGCCAGAAGATGTGGTTTCAAATCTTGTTGCCTTTGGCAGAGGCCAGTCCAGAGGCTCCTTCCCCTGTGCTTGCTTCCATCACAGCTCCATGAAGGGCTTTGAGGACCACCTTGGGTTACAGCGTCACTGGAGCACCAAGCAGGCCCTTGAGGTGGGAGCTTAATCAGCTAACTGTGCCACCAAAAACCCAAACTCTTGCTGAGTGGAGTTAATGCCTCCATATTGAAAGAGTTTTGAAAGACAAAAAGGAGTCCAAGGTGAACTATTTCAGTTACTAGTCTGGAAATACTATTGATGTTAATATTAAATCCCACCATGTTCCAAGCCTGAAGAGTTTGTGTTGACCTCAGGGCAGAGGGACCTTTCACTCAGCTTGGTGTCTTGGGTGAGGGCAGTGCACACGAGTGGACAGGCAAGGTCTGAGCCAAGCACACTGTCAGACTTGCCTTAGAAACCAAAGAAAAGCTTTTCAATCAAACTGGTGCTGAAACTTAGGACACCCTGGTGATCTCATTGGAAGTTTGAATCAATCTCTGACTGAAAAGAGAAAGTGTTCACAGATGTTTTACTGTGGTAGCCTGAATATTTGGTAAAGTGCTGGTGATGAGTTGCTCCTTCCTTCAAATATATTCACAAAACCTGGGCAGCTGTGACATCACTGTCTGCTCTGCTTAGGGAACAGAGTTTAACTTCATCTTTTTCTGTCTAGAATTTTTTTTATTAAGTATTTTAGTGTGATTCATTCTTTTTTTTTTTCTGCGAGGGTGTCCTGGGGTCCAGGGACGTGGTCACTTTTATAGATATTCAATGTACCTTCCATCTGGACTAGCAAACAAGATATTTCAGCTACTTCTGGAGAAAAAAAGAGTGATATAAAATAGAGAGTTTGGACTGATAATTTTTTTTTCACATCCATTGTACAAAATGCACAAAACTAAAGAAAACTCAGAAGTATTTGTCAAGTAAATGCATTTTTTTTAGAATTGCTCTTCCTATCTTTTATAATTTAAATTTAATCCAGTATGATAATGTTTCTATTAAGGCAGCCAGGCCTGTGCACAAAGATTTGTTGTCACAGGGGATTTCCCTGCCTTGTGTAAAGCTGAGCCTTCACTTAGCTATTTCTTTCCCCCCTGTCACTTGATGTGGAATTAATTAGAAACTCATCTCTATTAGTTTCAAAATCTATTTCTTTCCACTTCCCTGAATTTTCTTCTGATTGTATTCAATCATTTGATGTACATTTTACTAATGTACAGAAATATGCCATGACTCAAAAACCAGTATTTCTTCAAGTCACTCATCCTCTTGTGTAACATCTCTATTGATAGTTTCTCTGAATGCTTTTGTGTTTTTCAGAGAGTGTTTTGTGGGCTTAAATGCCAATGATTTCTCAAAAACATCACATCTCTGAATTTTATATATTCCTCAAAACTTTATTGTGGTTCCTGATAGGAAAGAGACTGCAAAAATAACACCTGTTTATAACTCTGTTTTGCCAAAACTGTATGGCTTGGATTTGTGTAATTTTTCTCTAGTGGCAGAAACAACTTGAATCATAGTAAAACATGAGAATTTTTATTAACTAACAATTAATAAGTACACAAGTAAATTTGTGTAAAAGCATTCAGACTTTTTGTGGTCAGACTTATTTACAATTTTTCAGAATTCAATCAATCATATTGAGTTTTCTTTCTTACATGCTCTGATTTTTTCCATTTTGCTCACATTCTTTATTAAGAACTAATTATTAAAGTGTTTTGTCCCACCACAAAATTTCTGAGTTGCTTTTTTGAAACAAGAAAGAAAGAAAAAAATCCTTTAACTGATCTCAGAGAGCTTTTCAGCACCTTTGCTGTATGTATGTCTTGACAGAATGTTGCAACTGTGTAATAAATTTGATGGTCATGAACATTTTTTTTACTTGTCTGTACTGTAATTCCTAATTAACCTGTGACAGGGTTTCTTCACAAATGCACAACCAAAGTGCTGTAAAAATATTGTCTCTCTTCTGAATGAGAAGTAAACTTGTAAGAACATAGAAGTCATTCAGCCATGTGCATCTCTGGAGGTCAAAAGTAGCAAAATTAGAAATAAATCACATATTTGCTTATTTGAATGGTTGAGCTCTGCTTCTTTGAATCATGAATTAATGAACTATTTTCCATAATATGTCAAGAGACCTTGCTTTGCTTAGATAAGCAATTAGATAAACACTTCAAGCACCAGAATAATGAAGTTACCTGTCATGAACACAGATAGATGCATGTGGTTCTTTAAATATACATTATGCCTCCTTAACTAATTTCAATTTAGGTATGTACCTGCCCTTAGGATTTATTGAAGGCAAGTTACTGTACCATAGGACTTGCAGGCCAAGTTCTAATGTATACAGGAGGAAAACAAAGAGTTCTGTGGGTGACTGTAGGGAGGTCAGTCTGGATTTCACTGACAGAACAAGGTAATGAGATTTCCACAGCATGGGAGACCTTTTCTGCTGGTCTTCATCCTACTGTAATTAGACACATTGTTCAGGTGAGCAAACCCTAGGTACTTTCTCTGTGAACAATACTAAACTTGACTCCCTTCCTTCTGACTGATCTGAACACAAAGCAGGTGAGTTTTTAATTTACTGCTCCATTGATGATGCATCAGCTGCTTTCCTTTTTTTTTCCTATTAACTTTAGTGAGGCTTTCACTAAGCTTTCAGGGCATTCAAGGGGTTGTGGGTTTTTTGTTGTTTTTTTTATTTATTATAAGGACTTTTTCTTTTATAAAGTTTTTTGCTTTTCTTGGGTGATATTTTTTTTTGGTGGGGGGTTTGTTTATTCGGGTTTTTTTTAGCTTTTACAGCTCTTCATGTAACACCTTAAGTAATTGCTGTACTCTATTTAATTGCAATGACAAACAATAGAAAGTTAATTAACAAAAAAAAAAAAAAAAAGCACCTTAGGGCAAGTTAGTAGAATGGTAAAGAAGCCATGATTTACAGTATTTGCACAACTTTCTTTAGAAAGCAATTGCTCTTCATTATAATAATGCCAGGAGAGCAGGAGAACAAATAGAAAAAAAAAATGTGTTGCATTAGCAAACAATTAATGAGCATTTGTAGCTGAATGGAACCCACTTTTATGTATTATTTCATTAAAAGTTTACAGGATCCATGAAACCAGAGAATAAGTAAAGGTAATGTTTTCAAGGTAATGGTCTCCTAGGGGGCATGAATACTGAACAAATATGTTAGTCTTGACTACTTATTTAAGCCTTAAAACCAGGGGCTTTTTATACCTTAATTTTTCTACTCTTTCATTGAAAGATCAAAGTGTGCTATTAGATAAAAGAGAAATGGGTACAGGTATTTCAAATTTATCATTAGTGCTATATTTTTTATTGAGGCTTAACAAGAGCTCAGTTTTTCTGTTAAATCTGCCACAATTTAAATCCTTTTTTCCATTGTGAAGGATAGCTCTTTTTGTCCTTGAAGAAAGTAGCAAATCTTTTGTAGAAGTTGGCAGCTTCTGGAAGACTGATCAGCATTTTCTTGGCTGTGTATCAAACTACACTTTTATTTGGCAGTTTTCCATCAAGGCTGCACTTCCAGTCTTGGTGCTTGCATTCACACTTAGGTGACAGGAAGGCTTTTCACCCTCTTCATCATTGTTCCACATACTTTGCATCCTTAGGCAGACCTAGTTAGCAGCTTCTTAATTTCAGCTGCCAGAAAGGTTTGGTAATTTTGATAGTTTCAACACAATGCTGCTTTTTTTTTCCTTACGTCATGAAAATGTCACATAACTAATGGGTACAGAGACTGTCTGAAAGGACAGTTGGAGTTTGTGTAAAGAAAAGTTCATATGAGAATCTTTGCAATTTCAGGGTGCTCCTTTAATTCAACATTCTACATATGTACAGAAGCAGCCACTGATGCTCATTTTCTTGTTGTGTCCTTTTATTCCTGGTTGTCTGCCTCTGTTCATCTGTTGGTTCCTGTGTCATATTTAGATTCTAGAAGTTTTGGGAATAAAACTGCCTCGGTTGTATTTTGCTGTGGGGTCTAGTGCAAAGGTGTGCCATTCTTGGCTGACCTTCTTAGAAACAAGAACCATGAGAAAATAATTTTCAGGTTTCTAGTAAACTTCTGCTACTGCTTTCCCATTGCCATTTCTAAGTACATCCAACACAGTCTAAGTTTTTGGTTTTTGGTTTGTTTTTTTTATAAGCTAAAAACTGTCAAACAATTGCTTTATCACTTTTTTCAAAGTTTCATTAGAATTTGATAAAAATTGTTTTTTCACTGTAAGTGTGGTCAAGACAAGGTTTCAGCTAGAGTACTCTGAACACATGAGTGTTGTGCCCTTACCACGCAGGTAAGATGCCTTGCACATCTGTGAAATGAGCACATACACAAGTGAACAGAGGGGTGCTACTTAAGGACATTCTAAGCTGACCAAACATCTGAAAGGAAGTTTGAACAAGGGATATAGATGTAGAAGACAATCCTTTAAATACTCAGAATGGAAATGTCAGTGATGATTGAAAGTTAATACAAATCTAAACCAAACTTGGGGGTTAATTAAATTGAGCTGGAGGCTTTGTGTGGATTTTTTTTTTATCAAGACAAATCCTTCTGAAGAAGATTTAATACATTAAAACATAAAAGGAAACTAACAGGAAGGTAATGAACTTCCCAAAACCACAAAGACTGCCTTTAATATTATTTTGAAATGAGGAATCACCTTAAACATATTGATTCATTCTATATGATGTGGTTTGCACTTTAGTAGTTGGATGAATTTAGTTCAGTAGTTGGATGAATGTGAATGGGCAGCTCTTTACCAACTCTCTGATACATCTATGTTTGTATCCAAGGAAAATAAATGAAAATAGTTTCTGTTTCTATGAAAAAAGTAGCTCTTGAGAGGACCTGTTGACAAATGTTGTTCATCTGTAATGTTGGAGATTTACCAAAGCATAGCTTTAATTTTACAGAGTTAAGGAGATTTTTTGTTTGTGTTTAGGCAGAAGGATGGACTTATGAAGAGGCAGTATTCCTTTGCACACTTGTCTATCTGATTACTTTTCCCTATTGGAAATGTGACTAGCTTGCTACCTGGAAGAAAGAGTAATGGAATTGGAAATGCATGAACATGTTAAAAAGCATCTGTGTTTTATCTGAAGTTGAAGCCCCCTGACATTTCCTGATGAAGCACGTGAAAGTATAAAGTAAATTCAAACAGAGACCAACATGGACATGTTGGTCAATCATTTGGTGGTTCTTCTTATTAAGAAGTGTCAGTTTTTTCTTCTCTTTCTTTTATCCAATTCATCAAGCCCACAGATCTTTGCAGAAACATGCAAAACAATTTCTAACCCCACAGACTGTGTCAATTCAAACAGCATTTTTACAAGCACAGTGGCAATCTATTGCACTTCTTTAGAGAGTTCATTTTTTGTGTCAGTTATAGCATCATAATGTGCAGTGTATTATTGTTCTACTTAGTGAATTGCTGATGTGTATAATGATGCACCTGTTAGTCAAGAAATCCCTCAGAAGCCAAACGATGCTATTAAATTGACATACTCACACAGAGCCAGAACTGTCAGGATGTTTCCTCTGCATTCTGCAATATTTTCTGCTTTATGGCCATTAAAGACAATAATAAAACAGCTGTCACTGAGTGTATGTTGTCAAATATCAGTAAAAAGCTCAGAGATGATGATAGCAATGTGAGGCACAGTGCAATAGATAAGGATGGGTCAGTGTTTTTATTATCAATGCTGGGTTTTTTCCTGTGTGTATATGTCTTTACCCTAGGCAGGAACTTTCCAGTCAGCAGATAAGTCCTGGAGCAATGACCAACTTTTGCACTTGCAAAGTTTTCAATAGCTATAACCATAAAAATTGATTTATTTTCTGGAAAAAAGTTTAATGACAAACTGCCAATGAATTTTGCAGCTTTGTGGGTCTACCACTGGTGTGAGAAATGTTCTGACTTTTGTCTCTCTAACTGCTCAACTGGACTGCCTTTATTACCATGGAGAAAAGGTGAGGAGAGAGGGTAGACAGATATACTGAATATCTTGAGTTGCAACATCATAAAGAAATTACTTAATACATATTTTTACATGAACACTCAAATACTAGGGAACCTTGGAGCTTCTGCCCAAACTCCTGCATATCTCTTGGCTACTGAAGTTTGGGATGAGGCTGCCTGCCATTCTAAGGAAGATATCAGATATCTCCAAGCTATCTCGCTCTGTTTGGAAACTTTTCCACTGATAGAGCAAAGGGAATAGATGATCATCTGAGACCTGTTCACTGCAGAGGTCCCAGAATGCTGAAAAGTGTGCTTCAAGCACCAGAGGTGTGTAAGCCTGGTCTCCACAGATGGCCCAGGAACACTCCTATGGAGAAGAAATGTCAGTAGGAAATATGATCTTGAAAGAAAGCCATTTTATGGAGCTATGTGGTGTTTATCACCAGCATAATCTCAGGATTACAAGTATTATTTTAAGATAATACAAAGAGACATAAATATCTAATTTCTTTACATGAATAATGGTAGTAACATTTTTTCTTGTGTAGCAAATGCATAAAAAAATACTGCTCTTCAGAAATGCTTTAGTACTTTCTCCTGCCCTTACAGATATGTCATACAGATAGATAGTGTACTACAGAAGATTGATGGAAATCAATTCTGCTAAGTTCCACTTCAAGGCTCTAGAGCAGGACCATGACTCTTCTTTAGATCATGAGTCAGCATCCTAATTGGTTTAATGACCACTTCTTAAGATAAAGAACAAGTTATAACTGGAATAAAACCAGACAACAGAGAAGAACAAAGGATTAAATATTTTTGACATATTATGACTTCCACTTGTTTTTTAAAAAAACAAACAGAGATGGAAAAACAAGATTGACATGAAAGTCCTTGGAGAGATTTCCTAGCTAAAAAACTCCAACGTCTATTACCATAACTGTTTCATCTGACTTTAAATTGGAAAAGAAGAGATTTCTGAAGTACACAAGACCCTGCATATGTTCTCATTTGCACCTTGATTTAGCCAGAAGCATCTCTTGTCATCAGACCATAATAGAGATGTAATAGAAAACATGGCTAATTCACCTGACCAATGGTATCTGTGACAAACTAATCCATGACAGATAATCCAGATGATATTTTAATATTTACAAGGAAGAAAGGGGAAGAGCACAACATGAGTTACATTAAGTATCAGAAAACATGGTGGTAATGGGAGATGTGCTGTGTGTGCTTTGTGAAGTTGGCTGAGATGATTGGTGAAGCTGAGAAGCCACTGTGATGAGCTCCTCTCTTGAACTATATGTCACAGCTCAGCTGTATAAAACACAGTTTGAAATTAGATTTAATGTTTCAGGCCAAATATTAGAAAGATACCATTTCAGTGATTGCACTGAACATACTGTAAAATAAGGAAAGGGGGCTTAACTTCCAGGGAAAAGAGATTCAGTGTAAATTATTTCAGTTCAACTATACTTTGCATAATGAATCAGCCAGTTTTATATTATGCTGAATCTTCTCCTTACTTCCATCTCCAAAATAGGTTAGGCTTTCACTGGAGATATGAGTTAACATTTGTTTAAATATTGGTGTTGGCCCCTAAATGAGTTCTCAGTGGTGAATAATCTGATTAAATGGATAGAAAAGGTTTTTTCAGGGATTTAGTGTTAGACTATATATATTAGACTGTCTTTTCTGATTACTGCAATTTTGCAGGTTTAGATTTCTGAAAATTTCAAGCAGATAATCTAACATTTTCCAGCTCTAATCTCTGCCTGAAGGAGAATAGATAAAATTTATTGGTAAGTGTGTATTCCTAGCTACAAAAAAAAAAAAAAAAAAACAAAACCAAAACAACCCTAAAGTTATCTTATAAACCTTTAGCCAGGGATTTATTGACAGGAGCTGGTATTATTTGAGAAAACTGTCTTGAGCGCCGCAAACTCAAGAAAATCCTAAAGGCAGAATAAGATGCAAGGAGATAGTGTTTGAAGTAAACAGTGATTCAAGAGATGATGCCCTGAGCAGCGTCAGCTGGGCATTTGTAGAAGTCAAATGTCATAATGACAGGAAATTTATTTAGTCATCTCCAACCCACGTTTTGTATTTGTCCAGTAAATTAGAATTTATCTTTCATGTGCATGTTTTGCAATATTTGGTGCAGAGGTGATATTCTTCAATTACAGAGAATTCCTCTTCTATTTTTGCTTTCATTCCAACACTTGTAAATGAATGAAGTTGCTGAATGCACCTTTCTTGCTGTCAACCTGTAATTAAGTGTGAAATCGTCATCCTAGAGAGTGAGCTTTCTTTGCCCTTAGAGGCTTGCTTCCTTTCACTTTGAAGCACCTCTAGCAAGACATGTCCCTTTCAATAGCTTCTGTTCTCATCTGACTCTCTCAAAATGCCTCAAAATGAAATTTTTTTATCCTCACAGCATGATATTGCCTTTGTAGTTCTTTTCAACCAGCAGTGAAAAAATTTGTTACTCAATAAACTGCTTTCTGAATTTGTAGATACTGTTCAATTCCATGTATTGTGTTCACTTAGAATTAAATTCTTGCTTGGAAATGTAATTAATAGCCTATGATTTCTGGGAATAAAAACGGAAAAAATAAATAAAATAGTGAGTGATTTAACTGGTTTTTATAACTTGTTAAGCTACACTCATCACATACCATTACAACAACTGCAGTGATGCCAGGACAGCAACAACTGAGGTGATGCCAGAGATGTGGACAAAACCAAACCTCCACTTCCTTTCGTTCCTGCAGTGTAGACCTGGCTTCGGGCTGGGATGACATCCAGTCCATCTCCCAGCCTCCCTAAGTTCACCACCTGAAAGCTATAGGGACCATAAATATTTACCTCCAGAAGCTCTATTTTTTAGTGAAAAGGGTGTCAATGACTCATATACAATATAAAATGCTTAACCTGTAGGCAGCTCCAGAGTTACTAGTTAAGAGCAGGATTTGCTTTATTCAATAATGCCATTAAAACAAACAGTGAGCAAGATATATGGAACAGTATGTGTTGGCCTTCCAAAAAATGAGCTAATGAAAAGAAGATGTGTCCATTGGGGACAAAGGTAGACAAGCAGAAGGGTGTGCAGTGGCCTTGTGCTCCAAATACTGAGCTCCAGAGGGTCTAATGTAACATATTTCTGCATGACATCTGTAAAATGTTGCTGTTCTATTTGACTTAAATATTTCTGAACAGAGATAGTATGGGATGTTCCAAAAAGTGTTTGATGAAACTGAGCCCAGGCTCTGATCCTGATTGTGCCTTGGGTGGTTTTTTTGTTGTTTTTTGGTTTTTTTTTTTTTTTTTGTTGGGTTTTTTTTTTTTTGTGTGTGTAGCCAGCCATCTTCCAATTGGAAGTTTCACCATGGAAGAGCTCAGAAAGAGGCTAGGAATAAAGGACAAAGTCCCAAATGTCTCTGTGTGTCATGGTGATATATTGTATTTAGCTCCTGTTTAATTCTGGGGACTACGAATTTGATGTGAGTGTGAGTGAGCTAGATTTTTCAAGATGTAGTCTGGAAATCATGAAAAATTAGGAATTAGGAAATTGTATCAGAAAGAAGAATGGGAGTCTGAAATACTTTCATTATTTTTTGGTGATTACATCAATCACAAGCCTGAGATAATTTTTGTCTACTCTGATTAGCACTGAAATTGGGAGAGAGTCTAAACTTTTCCCCTTGGTGCTCATGTTGAAATGCTGCCTAAACATGCAGCTCCATATTTGGGTTTTTAAAAGCAGAGATTAGATATAAAGATTTTTGAGAAAAATATGTTAGGCTCTGGTTATTAAAACTACTCATAAGCCAAACTTCCTGAGCTTGAATTCCATTCAGGTGGTATTTAAAAATGGACTAAAACCATCAGATATAGTAAAGATATAGCTTATTATTTTTACAAGAAAATGTGAGAAAATATTGAGCAGAACATGCAGGAATAAACCTTGCAAGTTAAAGTACTGACAAAACACACCTATAGCTACTTTGATAATTGTCTGTTTATCATGTTGTAAAGACAATGACTAGCTGACCTCATAACTTGTGCTTTCCTGGTCACAATGTTTGCTGCCAAAATCATTTAGCCATTTACTATAAGCCTTTTCAGGCTATTTACCAAATGCAAAATTAAAATCTTAATCTCCATATGGGTAATTTATAATTTTTCCTGCTTCATAATGAAAGGTGTGTTTTCAAGAAAGATATTTACTTGGAACAAGTCAGAAATTGTGAAATACTTCAGTTTTAACCTTCTTTGCATCTAGAATTACACGCTTAGCAGGTAAATTCATAGACCTCTAAGGTACATGAAGAGCTGATCCATATGTATGAAATATATGATCCATCCATATAAAATATACCCTAGTAATTTATATGCCTAACATGGGCTTATATATTACTTTAGAAATAGTGAATCTTTGTAAAATGCTTGACCACTCTTTCCAAATTTCCCTTTTTTTTCCCCACATATACTACTTCAGAAATGGTTATAAAGTCATGTTATTTTTGTGGCTCCTAAGTACAAACATGACTTCCATAATTTAAAGTTACCCAGTATTGAAACTTCCTGTCTTTGAAAATAAGTAATTTTAATTATTTTGAGCGAGAACCCATTTCAAAAGTCTGTAAAACCAATTAGAAAGAATTTTGGTCAGAAAGGATTTAGCAGTGGAGTGCCAAAGCCTGTTCTTGTGAGGTTGCTCTGAAGGGCTGTCTGATGCTTTCAGTACAGAAAGCAGAACTCTTACAAGTCTGAGGCTTGGAGCTCAGGAGTCTGAGGCAGCTCCTTGTCTCCTATTGGGGGAAAATGTGCCTGGTCCTGATCCATGTATCATGGGCATGTCCCAGTCAAAGTCATGTGACACAAGTCCATAAGTAGGGACAATCCTTCCCCATATGCTCAGTAGCCTGGAAGCCAAACTTTGGCTGTTGAATCTGTCCCACAGAGGAAAGAATTGGAAAAGAGCCTGAGATGTGGAAAATTTGGCTTCCAGCACAATTTCAGGGATATGGAAAGGCTGAGAAGGAAGGAGTAGTAAAAAGAAATTTAAGAGAAGTTTTTCCCTTAAAGTAGAGCGTATTAAACCTGTGCAGGACACACCTGCCTATATATATACTTATATATAACTATATATATACATATATAGTTAAATATATATTGAATACAAAATTTTTAACAGCTGTCTTTATAAATGCAATGTATATACTGAGTACTCACTGCACTTTATTCCATTCCTGAGACCATCTCCTTCTTGCTAACTGACAGCTTCAGGACTCTGATTGCTTTATAGCAGTTGCACACCCCTTTTACTACACTGACAAAAGTAAAGTTTTTATAATTTCCTCTTAGCAGGATCAGATTCAGATATGTCTGTATGCAAGATTAGAGGTATGCCTGTATTAAGTGGTAAATCTTACCCTTCCTTGTGCTAATAACAAATGTATTAGCCTTTAATAAATGGAAATTATTCCTATTGTTAACCTTAAATATTAAGAAAAGCATAAATTAGAAAATAAATTTATTGGGCTATCTTAAATAAAAGTACAAATGTTAGTTCTGGTACATTTTTTTTAAGAGAAAAGGTCAAGAGCTCTTTTTGAGGTCTTATAATGCACAGAATTACATTTTTAACACATTAGTGAATGCTCAGCATTAAATTTTGTTCCTTAAAAATGATGTCAGAAAGATTCAGATAAAGCGTTGCCACAGAAAAAGTTAGAAATGTCTTTATTTTGCAGGGAAGTTTGCATGAATTAATAAATTTGCCTGTTCTTTTGCAATTTCCTACCCAGTTCTTTGTCAAGTTACAGCATGGGGTAAGAAATGAATAACTGGCAGATTTGTTTATCAAGAGTATTTTGTTTGGAATGTATGAATGTTAAAATATCTGATCAAATAAATTGGACAGTGGTACGGTTAGAGAGGATGTCCACACATCAGATCAATTTGCTCTATAGCTCTACTTTATATATCTGCAGATGACTGAAATTTGGAGAACTTAGTGAATACAAGGAGTTCTGGAAGGATAAAAGCAGGAATGGGGAAAAGGAGAAATATTGTAGTGCTAAAATATATAGAAACTTAGGTGAACTGGGGACCTTGAAGAAAAACAATGGTTTTCCTTGTGCACAGAGATTGTTTTCCAAAAGCTTGGTTAAAAAAGATAACGTAGTGGAACATCAAATTCAAGATTCATTTAAGTGATTGATGTATTTTCTACTAACATTCTGTTTTAAAAATATATTAAGAAACTTGGCAAAGCCTTCTTCTAGCCTGTCAGTTGTGAGACGTGTGAACCAGAAGATGATACACACGAGGAGAGCCCTGCCTTCCGCTCGTGCTGTTTCCCTCAGTGCTGGTGGTCCAGTGCCAGGGTTTCCTAGAGCAGCCTGGTTAGGGGATCTGTCTTGTTCTGCTCCACTAATACATCTCAAGATTAACGATAAAACTGTAAGCGTTGACAGGCGTATAGTTTTATCTTTCTGGTGCTTCGTGCAATTTGATAAAGAAACTTGGCAAGTCACTCCTCATTCTTCTTAGCTTGGCTTACTGACTCTTATCTGTGTCAGGCAACCACAGCAGGTCTCTGTTTCTGAGAGTGGAAAGGATTGGATATTGGTTATTTTAATAGTTGTTTGCTTGTTTTGTTTTTATGCAAATCTTTTATTCTCAGTAACGCTTACAAAACCTAGAGAAGATTTATTCCTGCTTTGGAGTTCACTGGTCACATCTGATCACATCTGCACAAGGTATGGGTGACCACTTTCACAACTTTTAAAATGTACTTCTGTGAAGTACATCAGTAATATTTTTACCTTCTTTAGGTTTTGGTACTAGCAGCAAGTTAGATCAGAGTTGCTACTGCTAAGGAGCCAACTATTGAGTGAATTTTTCATTTCAATATAATCTTTTTCATGGTTTGTCTGCACAAGTAAACATGGCTAGTTTTGCTCACAGGCAACTGAAAACATTCATAAGGTCAAATCTAGTGTAAACAAAACCCTGTATCCTGGAGCACAGAAAACACAATATTTTTTCAAAATGTTTTGACTTCTGATTTTTTTTTCACAGCTTTATGCAGTCTATATAGGAAAGCCTCACACTGCTGTTGCTATTCCTGCTGTCAAGTGCAGTTTTAAACTCCTTTTCCTCACAGGGCTTGCTATTTAGGAGAAAAGCTTGGTGCAATGGAGTTCAATAGTTGCCCTTTCCTACAGACAACTGAGCTTTCTCTGTTGACTGTGCTGGGAGCTCTTTGACCTCATCTTTCACATTCCCTGTTGCACAAATAATACTGAGTTGTGACTTCAGCACATAAGACAGTGGCTGACTTCACCAGTTGCTGAGGCTTCCATTATGCCTTTGAAGCAAAACCAAAAAGCAATGTTACTTGGAATCCTGGAAATTGCAAATTTGATTTTCAGCTGTAAAGGCTGGCACAGTCTTTGCTAAGACTTTTGCTAGTTTACAGTAATTGAGGTGCTCAACCTACAAGGGAAGAAAGGAATTTAGAGCTTTAAAATCCATCTTAGACATTAAAATATAATTAAGGATAACATAATCTAGTTTGTCTTAGAGAGGGACTCTGACAGGATTTAAATCCTATCTTGATGAGAAAAATTTTAAAAAATTCTATGTGTTTTTCCTTCTTTTTCTGCACTTGGGCCATAGCACAACTGTAGTGTTTGTGCTATGGAACAGATAGAAAGACTTGCAACAGATCTAGTTTTAATTTGAGCTATACTTTGGGGAAGGATTTTTTTTTATTGATCTGCACCAGTTGCATCTTCATTTTGAAAGTAATTATATTTCCAGATGGAAAATATTTTAGCCTTGTAGCTAGAGTATTGTAGTGTTGTAGCTTTTCAGCTGCTCCTGAGCTAAGTGTTATTGAAGTTATATAAAATAGCAGGCTTTGCATTCTAGTGAAAATTAGATCGTGGAATTCCTGTTTTCCCCCATAATTCTACAGAAAAGGAACCTTGAAATAGCTAGTAGCCTTTTGAGATGGGCACTAGTCTGATGTATAAGAAACTACTCTCCAAATATTTAGATGCAGATCATAATTACCTCCTTTTAATAGTGCAAAGCATCTAAAGGGCCTTGAGCCAGAAGGCAGGAGCCTTGGTCTGTAGATTGCCCAAATTCTACCACAGGGGCTCAGCAGAATCTAATCAAATCTCTAATTCTGCAGCTTTATAGTGGCATTCCAATTCCATAGTGAATACATGAGTTTGTTTAATTCTTTTCACCCGAAAAGTGACGTCTTTCTATATCCATGTTCTATTTCACAACTTCTGCAAAGTTTCTTTAAGTGTGGGTCTTGTGTGGCTATCAATACCACTGTAATGACTGTCTGATTTTCTCATAAGTTAGAGCATAAAAAATGATGCAGCTGTGAGAAGATTAATAGGACAGCTAACCCTAAGCTGCTTCCTGTACAAGGTGAAAGGATGTTGCTGTGTATACTTTGGATGGTGCATTGAAACTGAAAAAATGCTGTGCTACAACTGGCTTATGTGTGATGGATGTTAACAGAGGTAACGATGAAACCTTGGATTACCATGGAGTCAGGTTGCTGTCACTAGCAACCTTGGAGGCACCTGGAGTAAGGAATTTGATGAATGTGCTCTTCTAATGCAAAAGTAACAGGAAAAAGAAGTTAACTGTAGCATACTTCAACAACAGCCCTTTAGAAACTCTTCCCTGCTGCATTCAGCAACTGCCATTGCCCAAATGTGTCATTAGACAATGAAGCTTCACACAGCTGGGTTACTTCCTGCTGAAAGCAAGACTAAAATGAACAGAAAATAGAGAGGGGATGAGAGACACTGTCAGAGACAACAGCTAGAGCCCTTGTTCAGTTACATTGCTGCTATGATGGTTGTCTATGAGACTTGGCGACTCCTAATTTACAGTCTGCTTTTTGCTTGCAACACCTTTAAAGTTAGCCTGCAACAAATTGCTTGGGAGCAGGGAAGGGGAAAAAAAAATAATTGCCTAAAGAAAACCAGTGCTGTACCGAGTTAATGAAGACCATTCTGACCACAGAGTGAAAATTATTCTAATTGAAAGAAGAAATAAAACTATTCATGTCATTTTGAAAGACTGGGATCTAGAATAACAGTAAAAATGAAGAGGCTGAGCACACCACCAGCTAAAAAGGTGAGTAGTAAGCAGAAGCTGAAGATACTAATGTCTGAAAAGGTAAGGCATAACCTCCAATAAGCTGAATTCCTTATGATGCTTCTAATGTTCTGCTGCAGTTCCCAATAATCACTAGGATTATTGGTGTATGATTTCTGCAAATCTTAGGACAGTGTGTCTGTTAAGAGTTTATTCTCCTCTGCATGGCTTTTATGTAAGCATGTAAACTGGTTTGAAAACCAGAATATTGGCCAAAATGCAAGAGGAAATAAAAAAAAGAAAAGACATAAAGGCTAAAAAGGCTGAAAACAGCAGAGATCTATGTTGAAAGTACAGACTGCATCTCACTGGAGAGGTTCAGTTGGGTTATTTCCAAAGGCTCTCTCTGCAAAGAAGCAGGTTGTGGTAATTTGCTTACAGCCTGCCACTGGCTTTGATGGCATTCAGGTGCTTCAGTCCCACAGCTGGCAAATTTCCTGTGGACTTAAATTAGGGCTGGCCAGCAAAGAGGGGAAGAATAACTTTGTCAGAAGGCAAATTGTGTTACTTAGTTCATCATTGTAATTACCTTCATTTGTTTCAGTGTTACACAGCTGTCTGAACCAAGCATATGGGAGCTGCCCTTCAGCTAGATACTACATGAGCAAGTCTATTCTGCAAATATGTGATGTGCAATTATGTAACATTTTAGAACTAACATAAGAAAGCTTTGGACAGTTCGATGCTTTGGAAACCACTAGGGGTCCCAATCTGTGTTTTGACTAGGACCTAGAAATAAATGAAAGTTTTTCACATGTATTCACTGATGTTCAAAATGTCAAAGCGAGTGGGCATTAGGAGCTTGAGGTCTCTGCCATTTGATGGGTTTGATCAATTGTTCTGCTGCTTTGAATTAATTTTATCTTTCTGATAATGAGCAGCTGTCTCACAACTGTCACTCCTAGGGGCATTATCCACATTTGCATATAGGTTTCTAACGTTTGTCTTATGTCTGAGATTTGGACACCTTTTATCTCAGGAATGAAATATCCATTTAACTTTGAAAATAACCCTCAACCCTTCCAGATTGTGATTGATATTTCTGCATGCTTATGATCTCAGTATGTGAAATGCTATTCCTACTGGACTGTTTTGGCTTTTTTCTCAATTTCTCATTGTTTCAAGTTGAGGGGTTCCATGTTTATTGATTTTTTAAAATATAAATTATTACCATGGGGTTTTCCATGATTTCCAGCACACTGCTTTGCAGGCTTAGCCACCAAAGGCTTGACCCATCTAAAACAATCTTCTGACTTTGTGATGTCATGGACTATTTATTTACTTGAGTAGTAGCTCTCAGTCTTTGCTTTCAGTTTTATGAGTGCTTGGATATATGTAGACAAGGGAACAAAATGAGGTCTAAGGCTTGCAGTAAAAAGAAGGCAAGCCAAGAATATGGGCCTGTGGTTTATGAGAAGAACCTTTTTCTACATACATAAACTTTTAGTTAAAACTAACTATTTAGAGAGGAATATTTTTTTCTCTGATTTTTGAATGTTTAATTACAGAAACCCTGGGATTTGGACAACTGTTTTCTCATCAGGATCTTGGCTTTGCTGCACATTACTGACATTTATTTTAAACCTTAGTACATGAGTATTTCATTTTTTTGGCAAAGCAGCAGGTGGAATATTTGAACATCTGCCCATCAGCCATGGAATCACACCTCATTTATTGAGAGAACTCGCCCCATTAATTTGGGCTTGTCCTTTTATACACTGTGCTGGGACTTGATTTAAGTCTTCTATTTATCAAAATTTGCACCATTGAACACTTTTACAGTGCAGCTTTCACTAACCTGGTTTCATAAATGTCATTCTGCTAGGAAATTCATTCATTGCCTTGACTTGGAAAATTAGTTTTGAACACCAGGTGCATATAATGTGTACCAAATGGAGTGCTGTTATGCAACTTAATTGATTAACTGCTATTGTTACTGAGCAACTAAAAGTATAAAAGTGATGCTGAGTGTGACTAACTAATATGACTAATGACTTTTTGAGTTTTATGAAACCAGCAAACATGAAGTATAGAAGCTAGGATGAGTAGAAAGGGTGAAGAACTGGTTCTCTTTCAACAAGAAACAATTATGTATACTGCATTGAATAGCTCTGGCTGACTCCTGAATCCCAAATATGCTCTAGAAACAAGATCTCCGGATTAAAGCTGTGTCTTCTGATCTTTTGTGAGCCTACATCTTTGGGGAAGAGTGTTTGTTGAAGGCCAAATTACTGTGCTATTCTGAAGGAGAGAGTTCTGTGGAGAAGAAGAGCAAGGTGAAGGCGAGCATTGCAAGCTTCCAAGATTTTTGTGACAGTGTATTTGTGTTAAAATGATCAAATAATCTGTTGAAAAAGTTCTGCTTTTCACCACAGATGTTCAAGGGTTTTCCTGTTTTACTCAAAATTTTTACTGAACCTGAAACTTTTTGTATAAAAATTATTTCAGTGTAGGCCATCTCTGCAGGTATGGTGAAAGCCAGATATATGGGAGCACTGACAGTGAGGTACTGAGGGTGACAAAAGAGACCATGGAACTGTTATAGACTGGCTGTTGCAGCTGTGGGCTAAGGAACCAGATTAGTTTCCCTATGCAATTCATCTGACATTACTGAAAAGGTGTGTACATATGAGTTGATTACGGGACCCTTGGTTTCTGTAACCTAAAGGGATCTTGAGTGCACACAAAGACCTAGGTTCCCCATTCCTTGAGTGTTGGAGGTAATAAAAATAGATTACAAAGATATGCACAGTGTAGGTATCCTGTTCCAGGTCCACAAAACAGAATGAAGGCCCAGCTCAGCCCTGAACCGGGTACAGTTTTTGGATGAATTTACCTACCACTGTCTGTAAGTCAGCAAGCTCTGATTACCCAGTTCTGGGCCAGACTTCTTAGCTGAGAAAGCATCCCATGATTTCTCACAGAGCTGTGATGGCTTGTGTCCCTCTGGCACAGGTGTCTCTGCTCCTTTCTTGCCCACACTCCTTGGTCTGGGGTTAGAGCTGGCAGAGCCAGATAAGGTCTCACTCATGTTTGGCAGCAGTCAAAACACCTTGTCCTTTGCCTCCCCTTCTTTCTTCACTGTGTTGTGCCAGGACTGGTTCCCAAAGGATCTCTCATTACTGTCCTGTTTTGGTCCCTGGTGTAGATTCTGTGGATAAAAGAGTACAGTGAAAAGCTTCAGCAGAAGCTTGCTAGTTTTGCTGTACAGAAGAATCCTTCCAGACCCTTAGCCAAGACTCTGGCTTCACAGCAAATAAAATGACCTGCGGTAGAGGCAGCAAAGTGATTGTGCTTTAACATGCTTTCAGAAATGTGAAGGTCTAAAAAAAGTAACGCCTCTGCAAATCTTAAGAAATTTTGAAGGAACATTAACAATATTCACAAAATCTGCTTGTTTGGTTTTATACATGTATGTCTTCTTTTAATATTTTAAAGGGTAGTGAGGAATGTATTTACAATGTAACTATGGATTCTTTGCTTGTGAATAATGCTGCACATACTTGTCATTAAAGATGAAGTTGTGCTGTATGCTGAATGTTTTTCTTTGCTCAGTGGCATCTCTAAAATAGGGAGGGCTAAAATGCTCAGTATAGAAAATACCAATGCTGTTTACTTGCAGACATAAACCAAGATTATATTACAGGCTTCAAATATAGGATTTTAATAGAAATGTAGGAACTCAGGTAAATAAACATTTTAAATTCTAGCTAAATTCCAAGTTTGGAAAGCAAGCAGACTATTCCTATGTAGATACAAATGAAATAGAGTACAATTAGGTGGTAATAGTAAATTGAGCACACTGTGTAAAAATCTTTAATATTTTCCTTAGTAATAATAAAATGCTGTGAAGTAAATCCATTTAAAAAGAAGTTAAAAAAAAAAGTAAAAAACTGTTGCATCAGTATATTTTCAAATCTTGCTGGGTCTCAAAAATTTTTCCAGTTTTAGGGTATCTTACTTGCCCCAGTCCTTTCAAAATTGCTTTTTCTATTTCCTTTGGATCTTCACACCAGTAGATCAGTTTACAAGGCAATTCACACATTCATCCTCATCTTATGCAGCAGAGTTCAGGGAAGGAGTAAAAGATCTCTTCTGCATGTAGATTGTGAAGGTGATTCAAATGCAAAAGGGAAAGTGTGGCATCTTGTCTTTTGCTGAGTCTGGTTAAGATCTGACTTTTTTCCAGCCTCAATTAGTGCCCTTGAGTATCATTTAAGGATCATTCCCTATGAAAAGAGCTGGATAGAAACACCTGGATTTTGCAACCTCTGCAAAACAGAAGGTTCTGGACTTGATTATATGCCATCCCTTTGAGTGTTGGAGCAACACCTCAGACCCTGTAACCCTGCTGTTTCATGGACACTCGCAGCACAATTGATGCAAAATCAGTGCCAGTGATAGCCCCACACCATTTTTGTAGTCAGGGTTAGTAGGGAGGAGCAGGTGCACAGAGGGATGTATGCTCCCTCCTCATAAGTGCAAATGTGGATGTGATTTTCCTGGCTCCCCAGCGTGTGCCCATTTGAGATGCAGCAGCTGGAAGCCCAGGGCTTAATTGAGAGGCCCAAGCCATAAGCAGGGATCATTGTTCCTCCTCCTTTGTGAGCCCTGCATGAATTTGCATGATTGCAAGTACCCTTGCTGTGGGGTTGGCATGCTGTGAGATTTTAATGCTTCACTAAAAATAGAACGTTAACTCTAATACTGTTATGATGCTTTAAAATTATTCTCTTCTGAACTGATAACATTTAACTCTGTCAATCTGTAATTTGAAACTATTTTAAATCAAATAGTATCCAATTTGCTTTAAATTTTGAAGTAAAAATTTGGTTTTCAAAACTTTTCTGTTTCCTATATTTTAGGGCCAAAAATCGACATTAGATTACAGAGCTTGTAGTATCTCTGCTCTTACCTTTTAAAGAGTTCAGAAGTGATTTGTCCTTTTATACACTGTGCCTGATTGAATCATCTTTTTCTAAAGAGTATCTGATCTTAATTACAACAAAGAAGATGGAGAATCCATACCCGCACTTGGTAGTCTGTTACAGTGATCATTCATTTTTGCTGGTAAAAAATACAAATCCAGTTTAAACTGAGAAATTGTTTGGCTTCAGCTCCTATCTTTTGATTTTTATCCTGTATTTCTCCAATAAATTACTAAGATCACTATATCACTGTTTATATTTGTGAAGGAAAAACGTGTACTTCCATATTATGAAAAAAGTTCTCTTTTATACCAAGACTCTGGTAACCTGTTGCATGTAATGTCAGAGTTGTAACACTTAACTGGCAAACAAAATCTCTGTCTTGGTGGAGGGGCAGTGAAAAAAAAAACCCCAGCAGATTTTCCAAATTCAACATCAATAACTTGGACATCTCCTTTGACATCTCTTAAAAGTTCTTTGGTTCAAGTTTATTGAACCTGCTTGATTTGTAAAGATGATTGTTTTTATACTGAAAACTTTTCACCCAAACCTGTGAGAGCAGAACAACCTCAAACATCTTTCCAAACAGAGCAGCACTTGTGAAAAAACCTGACTTCACATTAGCAGTTACAATCTCCATCTTTTTCTGAGGCTGTATGGCTGCCTTTAGTACTTTGTTTTTCATATTATTTTTAGAACATTTTTATTCTTAATTATGCTATCCATAAGTCCTCTAATTCCCTCAGGTTTCTCTGTCTAGCTGATTGATTACTGACATCTTTTTCCCAATGTGCATTTTTGTTGCATTTTTCACCTTCCCTCCCCACTTTTTTTTATTTTTCTTTTATGCTATTTACTTTGCCACAAAACCAAGATGGGATTTTTTTCCACAAATTTTTTCTTTTTCAGTGTTGTTGAAAGTAAATGTTGTTTTAGCTTTCAAATGAATTCTTTTGGTACAACTTCTCTTAAAAATGTCACATTTTCCTGCCTAATCTTTTCAGTCAAAGAATTTTGGTTGAAGTTTTACTTTGCTTTGGGGAAATTTAAGTAATACAGTAAAAAACTTTTCTTACATCTTCTATATCTTCAAAATATTCTTTAATATATATAAGATTTTAAAAAGAGAAACTTCTGTCAGTTCCCACTCATTAGCAACATAACTGATTGTATTTTCTAAGATTTTATCTGTTTTTTCTCTTGACTTAAGGGATCCTCATTCAAAGATGCAATTTTTAACTAAATAATGAACAATAATCTGCATTTTAAAGTGTAGGCATATATATTTATATATCTACACATAAGCATAGAAGACAATAAGAAATATGTAATACAATACAGAGTTTGCAAATGGAAGTAATTCTCTGATTTGAAACACAAAATTCTCTGCAGCTGCAGATTTGATTGTCAGCTGCAAGAGCAACCACAATGGAAATTTACTGCCATTATGGAATCTGAAACAAAAGCACTAAAAATAAACTAACTTTAAATTTTATTCAAAGAAGCCAAGGGGAATGTTGCAATAATTTAAACAATCCATGTTCTGTGGGGTTCAATCATGCCTGCTGCTGATTGTTAAACTGGAATAGACCAGCTACAGTGCACGACCTGGGCCAGCTCTTTCTCCATTTAGGGTTGCCCTTGCAGTTGATTGACTAACACTTTGGCTAATTAATTTTCAAGTAAATCTCTGCTGGGACTTTGGTATATTCTTCTGGGAACCTAAAACTTACCATCTTTAACATCCTTCCTTTGCTGAAGTTATTCTGTCTACTCCATTTCTCTTGCTTCCCCCCAACTTACAAAATTTATTCCTTCCTTAAATATTCATGTCCTAAAGGTCTACATGCAGTGTCTTCATCACAGATTCATTGACAGCAACTTTCTCAGAAAAAAATGAGATTTTTTTAAATTGAAATTTCTGGCTCTGTAGATATGTGTTGGGCAATATTGATAGCATTTACACCCAGCCTTTATTTATTTATTTTTAAACTCAGTTTTGAAGAACTCAGTATTTATTCATTTGCTTCTGTTTCTCACATTTATGTCAAGTTATAATCTCCAACAAGCAGCACTGATCCCTCTCATTATTTATTGTTTTGATGCAGAGAGCAATTAAATATAATTAACTGGCTGATTATCATTTGCTGGTAGAATTTGCTAAGAATGCATATGCTCCTGCAGGGAGTTGCCTGCTATTTCCTGCACCACTGATCTGATGCTGTTTGGAGAGAACCTCTTTTTCCCCTCTCTATTTACTGCTTCACTGATCTGGGGAAGGAAGAAAGTAAGAATATGAAAATAAGTATGCCCTAGCTTGTGAATTGCTACCTCATGGAGAGCAAAGGGATAGAGTTTCACACTGGCTTTGTTGCAGTGCTGAGATGCAGAAGCACTAAAATATTCATAATTGGACCATGAAAAAAGGTAATGATGCAAGCTTTTTCACTGCCATGTGATGCTGGGGAGCTCACTTAAGCCAAAAGGTTTTGGGTTATTTTTGATTTATTTTCCAAGATTTCTTTTCAGATATGAGATTCTATGTCAGTAAAATGTTCTTTGTGTATAGAACTGTTAAATTCCCCGCATTCAGAAAGAAAGATATTGTTTTTCACATAGCCAGACTGGTTAGCACACCAGTAAACCTTTACTTAAGCATTAAGAAATTCTATATATGAATTTAAGTGAAGGCTAGCTGGCAAATAAGTATTCTCCACTGTGGTTTTGTAATTGCCACTATTAAACTGAGCTCTGAAAACTGAGGTTAATATATTGTTGTTTGCTATCATACAAGGTGGTAATTTGAGCTGCTGATCTTGAGATATTCAGCAGCTCATATCATCTGAAGTTAAAATTCCTTTCATTAACTTGCCACTTGGTCCTCCCTGCTGGAATTCACACCTGGGTTCCATTTAACAGTTAATGCTTTGCCTTATTATTAAAGTGTTATAAAGCTTTTTCTGTTCAGGTAAACTGTGGCCTGATACAAAAAGAAGTGTTTTTTAATAGAATTTTGTTTAGATAAGTAATCAATTAAAGATCCTTTTTACTGTATTACAGAAATGCTTTCAATAATTTTTGTTTACCTTTAGGACTTTGAAGAACTATTGTCCTACCAAGTTTTTGCTTGTTAGATTGGCATTTCCAGTAGACAACTAACCTTTTTTCTCTCCACGTGTTAGAAGCCCATCCATTTCTCTTAGTACTTTGCTTCAGTGAGATTTCTCTGGTTGATTGTCATACTTATGTAATGAAACCTTACCTGTAAAATATTTTTCCACCTTCCACCTTTGATTTTGAGAATGTCTGATCCTTTTCTTACAATTTTTCAGGAATTTTTAAACTTCCATTTCACCTCTTTTATATTGAACAATGTTATTTAAAAATCCCTTTGGACATGCTGGCAAACACCACACTTAGAACTTTGAGATGACTCTGCAAATGTTAACTAATTATGTCTGCTGTCATTCTGTGGGATAGGCTAGTTTTATCATCTGCTTTTCCACAGATGGGAAATTCAAATTGAGATTTTCAAGTCATTTGCCCTCAACCAAGCCAGATGAAACAGTCCCAGAGCTGAAAATGGAGCCTTGGAGTTGTTGCCTCCTACAACCCATAGCAGTTCACCTCGGTTTTGGACACCAACTGGCTCTGAATAAATATATCTGTTGGAAGTGCAGCACCTTCATAGAAATTATTCTGTGTTTCTGGCAGCAGTAACAGCTATCATGGAAAGAACTTGAAGTGCAGTTATCTTCGTGCCATAAGGGACTGCTATGATAATCCAAATTGCTGTGTAATGTAGTTTATGCATTTCGCCAAAATTTTGGTGAAATGCATAAAATTATGCATGGTCGCCAAACATGGAAGATGATTCATAGTGCAAAATGAACTTTTTTTGGCATGGAGGTTTTATGGGGTTATTTACAATCCTCTCTGTCTTATTTATGTTAATATGCAAATAAAAACACACTAATTTTTCTAAGGAAAAGTTACTGAAAGGCATTTTCTCACTAATTTTCTGATGTTTTAGTAATGTACACAACATTATATCAATATATATATTATATCAACATTATATCTATATATATATCTATATCTATCTATCTATCTATCTATCTATCTATCTAGTCAATGTGTATATGTAAAGAATTGTAATAGTCATTAATTCATGTTGCAGATATAAAAGAGCAGGGAGCACCATGTCACTGTAAGAAGGGAAGGCTCAGGACCTCATTTCAGGATTCCAGTACTTAAAGGGTGGCTTCAAAGAGGATGGAAGCCCTCTCTCCTCAAGGAGACAGACAGAGGACAGGTGGCAGTGGGTACCAGTTATACTGGGAGAGGTTTCATCTTGATATAAGAAAAATATTTTTAGAGTGAAAGCAACCATTGACTGGAACAACCTCCCCAGAGATATGAGGCTCCATCAGTAGAGGTTTTCAGAATGCCATTAGAGAGGGTGCTAGATCATCTTATCTAGACTTCCATGAATGGGATCTTTAGAGGTCTCTTCAAACCTGGATTATTCTGGATAAAGAATCAGAATTTCATGGGCAAGTGTACCAATGCAGAAATTTGTTGCCTAGACGCAATATATAATGGCCAGATGTGCTGGTCAGCTCTTGTGAAGTTCCTACAGAGACATTTTCAGCAGCATTTTACAGAAAGTTGCTTAAAGATTTTTAGTCATCAAAAAGTTAACATTTAGAACTAAGTTTTTACATATGCTAAAACCTTTATACCAAAATATTAACTAGCATTTAGATATATTTTGCCCAGAGAAATTGTGGATGCCCCATCTTGGGCAGTGTTTAAAGGCCAGGTTTGATGGGGCCTTGAGTACCTTGGTTTGGTGGAAGGTGTCCCTGCTCATGGCAGAGGGGTTGAAACTAGACAATCCTTAAAGTCAATTCCAAACCAAACTAGCCTATAATTCTATAACTTCTAGTGGTTCACTCTATTTCTCAAGATTAATTAGGATCAGATAATAATCAAAATCAAGACTAGGATATGAAATTTTTGAATTAACACGCCAGGAGCAAAATTACATCAGAAAAATACCAAGAGAGACATGATATGCATAGAGTGTATATCTTGGAAGGTAACCAGTTTTTCATCTTTGTTTTATTTTGTGGGGTTTTCTAGATCTGAATTCCTGGATCTCTCTGACAGGCTGCAGGGAGCCAGATCTGATCTGGGTGGTTTCATACAGAACTTGAAGGTTACTTGTTCACCAGTTTCATGAAACTGCTCAATTATTGTCTTCATAGCCAACCTACACAAAGTATCTGCCAATGCAACTGCTATTTTAGAAATATAGCCAGCTAAAACAAATGCTTTTCTCTATTTATTTTTTTTCAGCTGACATCTCTGTTATTCTTTTATCACTTTTTGCTGCTTCACATTGCCCATTGTTCTGACCATATCTTACACCCTGTAAGTCCCTCATATAAGTAGTGTAGCAAACGACATAGGCAGAAGTACATGTATTATCTGTAAGATGATAAGCCAACTGTCCCCTTGCTGACCTCAAAAATATTTAATTTGCCATTTTTTCCTGATATCATCCTGATATTTATCTTGGGAGGTGTATTCACGCTTTGTAATGAAAAATACTCTTTCAGTTCAAGCAATTGAAGGAAGCAGATTGTTCTCATTACTTGAGGGGATTAATCAAATTCAAGTTTGAGATATCCCTGTCAATGCCTTTATGAGGGATCTGCTATTCTAAGGGGAAGTATTTGGTAAACCTGTAATTGAGTCCACTAGTTTTTTAGAGTTACACTTATAAAAGATACACAAAGGCTATGTTTCATACATTTAAACACTCCTAATCTGCTTATAAATGTGATGTTGGACATCTTTAAATGGACTAGCTCCATGGGCAACAATTTCATAAAATTTTACCTGTTTATTGTGGTTTAACCCCAGCCAGCAGCCAAGCCCCACACAGCTGCTCACTCACTCCCCCAACAGGACCGGGGAGGGAATCCGAAGGACAAAAGCTGGAAAACTCGTGAGTTGAGGTAAAGACAGTTTAACAGGGAAAGCAAAAGCCATGCACACAAGCTGAGCAAAATAAGGAATTAATTCACAGTTTCTCATGGACAGGCAGGTGTTCACCCATCTCCAGGAGAGCAGGGTCCCATCCCATGTAATGGCTATTTGGAAAGACAAACTCCATCACTCCAAATGTGTCCTCACTT
Organism: Melozone crissalis; assembly: GCF_028551555.1. Lineage (NCBI taxonomy): Eukaryota > Metazoa > Chordata > Aves > Passeriformes > Passerellidae > Melozone > Melozone crissalis. Next base: position 38,784,140 of record NW_026535796.1, on the reverse strand, counting down.
CCTCATCCTTCTCTCCACTCTGTCTGCCGAGCATGATGTCACATGCTCTGGAATATCCCTTTGGTCAGTGTGGGTTATCTGTCCCAGCTGTGTCTCCTCCCAGCCTCCCATGCAACCCCAGCTTCCTTGTCAGTGTGTAAATTAGAGAAGCAGAAAAGGCCTTGGCTCTGTGTAAGCCCTGCTGTGCAATAACAAAAACATCTCTTTATTATCAATCCTGTGCTCAGCACAAATCCAAAATACAGCCCCATACCAGCCACTGTGACGAAAGTTTACCTCACCAAAATCTACATTTGAATCTTATTTTGACTGTGAGAATTATTCCTTCTTTCTCTCCTGTTACCTTTCTTGGCCCTTTCCTGCTTTGAAGATAAGTTGTGAAATCTTAGAGACAGTCTCTGAAAGGGACCTACTGGAAGCCTGGCTCCTGCAGGAGGTATTCAGAGCAGACATATAGCTTAACCTGAGAAAAATTTTTCTTCAAAGATTACATGTTGAGATAGGAATGGTGCACATTCTCAGTCCATCAAAATAAGTTTTGAAAAACATTCCTATGCTGAATTACAATGAAATGTTGTCATTTATTAATAAAAAGAATAGTACGCCTATACAGGATAATATTTTTGTTCAGAGAAGTCTACAGATTTTATTAAAAATTAAAATTAGAGCTTTCTTGTTTGAAAGTGTCAGGTAAAGTCTTGACAAGCACTTTGAGAGTGTACTCCAAAAGATGATTAATTAAATTTGAACTTCAAAGAACCTACAAAACTTAAAATGGTGGTTTTGAATGAAAAACACATTTTCATGAAACTTTTCCAGACCAGTTAAGTTCCATACAGTATTCAACTCTCTGTTTACTTATGCAGTATAGAGTAGTGTGGTAGTCTAATTTTATAATAATGCCTGTTAAAGAACAGTAAGAACAAAAAATTGAGAGAAAAAGTGAAAAAGAAAGTGAGAGGATAGTAGTATAGTGATGTTGATCATGCTTATCTTGGGAGGAGCTCCCAGGTAGCATTTATGCTGCTATAACTATGAAAAAATATTTTATTTCTACATTATCAAGCATACATTTTTAAGGCCTCCATTATGCAGAGTATCTGTCAGCTCTGGTGAAATATATTACCATTATCTTTATAACTTACTTTTCACTTATATGTGTGTCGGAGAATGACTTAAAGAAAAGGCCATGAGACATACAATTGAGAGAAAGGTATAAGGGAAAAGTAAAGCAGTTTCTAACAGTTCTCAGCCTTCTGATTTGTATAAACAATTAGACTCTCTCAGGTATCACTTGATAAACAATAGAGTTCTCAGACTGTCTTCCCATAACAAGAAGAACACCGTCTCTGGGAAAAGCTGGCACCCTGAGAACTGATGAAGAAGTTTTGGGAACACTGGTTTCTGTTTTGGTTTCTGTTTTTGATAAACAATTGTAGGTATTCTAAAACAAGAGGAGTGGTTAGAAGCTTCTCTGTTAGCCTATCATGAAATTGGATTACAGAATATGCATGAAGTTCGTTAACTTTGTTATTTAAGGTGATTGATTGATCAATAAAGTTGGAGTTCGATGCATTAAAGGATGGTCGTCTCCACTTCAATATATGTGCACAGTCTTTGATCTAGAACAACTACATTTTTGCAAGAGAATATTCTAACTATACATTTCAATTTTCACATTTATAATCCAATCTAAATATAAAGACAGAATATATAATCCATATGTGACTCCAAATCTTTCCAGAAAGTATTGGACTTGGAAAAATAACAGCTTGTCAGATCTCAGGTACATTTCATTAGCAGTATTTGAAAGTTTCAATTACTCTTAAGTGTTTTTCATGTCTGTCAGACCTGCAACAATTTCTATATATCTCATTTCCAATTGCTGCTCTGTCATTTTTGATAATGGGCTTTGAACTTTCAGACATAATCAATCAGGGAATTATTTCAAACCCCTGCATTATCTGCTTTAGTGAAAGGAGTCAGATGTGGATCTGAATACCATCCACTGGCTTAAAGGATGATGTTTTGAATTAGCCTCCTTCATTGGCCACAGTTGCAATGGAGAATTTTCAGTATCAAAACTGAAACCTAAAAAGCTGCAGGGGTCAAAATACCAAGTGTGGGATAGCTATTTTTAAGTGTTGTTTTACTCACAACCATTACACACCTATCCCTTTTTTTTTTTTTTTTTTTTTCATTCATAGATGTTTTTATATCTTCCAGTGGTTTTTAGTACTGCGTAGACTGTGATGCCGGCCAGGCAACATTAAATTCCCCAGCTGACAATGACGCTGCAGCCATTTTTCATTCTATGCAGCAAGGTGTTACCTGACTACTGAATGCACTTTTCTTTGTTCTGTGAATGCATTTCTGTCTACTTCTTTTACAGCTCTGCACTTCTGTATGCTTTTACTTCTCTGTATGTTTTCTGTAGACATAAATTCTTTCTGTGCTTTTCCAATATATTTATGTCAGCACATACTTATTTCTTAAGGTGATATCTTTGTGAAAAAATAAAGTATTTCCTCTCTCCCATCTGTGAACACTTACCAAAATGCACAGTGAATTGCTTACTGCTGTTTTAAAGACAAAATCTTACTTGACTCCACTGTTCCCTTTTTAGCTCTCTGTTCTCTGTGTTTTCTCCCCATGTTTACTATGCGGTTTTTAGGGTATTTTTTAGTGTATTATGACTCAGTTAGAGTCATAAATGTCAGAATAATCACAGTTAAACACTGAAAAGAAATAAAAATTTACTGATTTTTTGTCAGATTGGTCACAAAAATATTACTGAGTTCTCTTCATTGCTTGTCAAATCTTAATGCCTGTCCAAAGGGGAACGCTTATCAAATCAAAGCATGTCCAAGGTTAAGTAACAAACTTAGAAAAGTTGCAGCCCAGAAGCAGGAAAGAGCATAATTATAAATGTGCTTCATAAAACTAGTGGGAGGCCTTGCTATTCCAACATTATTTATGACCTCTAAACCAACTTACCAAAAGGATTGAAAATGATGGAGAATGACCTTTTAGCAAAGACTGTGCTTCTTGCCTTTAGCCTGTCTGATGATGACACCGTCTTGATTGGGATAGTTTGCAAGGTTGAAATAAGCAGAAGGTAATCACTGAGTTGAAGGTCACCTGTGCGTAATGAACATGATAAAGCTTCTGATTGCACATGATAAATGAGTTCTGCATAGAACCAAATAGTTTAGAAAGACTTTCTGGAAAGGGAGAGAAGAAGGAAATAGGGAAAAAAGGGTGCCTATCAAACAGGGTCAAGGAGCAACTTGTATTGAGTATGTGGCCTCTCCTTCTGTTACGAACAGGTTATACAAACCTCAGGTCATACAACTTGTACTAGTGTGTGGCCTCTCCTGCTGTTGCATATAGGTTATACAAACCTCACCTAGCAGGAACTTAACTGGTTTCCAGCAGACATGCAGTTAATACAATGTGTTCTGCAGTGGTTTAGATGGAGTTTCACCTGAGGTGACATAGTGTGTCACTGTGCTCTGAAGGCATATATTAAGCTGGCAGAGCGATTTTAAGTTCCAGCTAGTAACTAAAACCAGACTCTTGAGTAGCAGAGCAAGCCAGCTTTTTGCATGCCTGGGTTCAGCCAGGGCCCCTGCTTGCCCAGAGCACTGATGGCAGGTGCCTCCAGGGCTTTTCTGGACTGGTGTGCAGTCTTTGCTGTTGGATGGACACTGTGCAGCCCACACTTGTGAATAGTGGAGCAACCACTAACCTACCTTTGTTTCCTTACTCAGGAAACAAAAATCGGTGAGAAAATAAAGAAATCCTGTGTAGTGCCTTGTTAGTTTACCTTCCCTTCCCCTCTTGCACAGTGATATCCCACTGATGCTTGGAGTCCCTTTATGTTTGTACCATTTAGAGCAGGAGTTACATCTCTCTAAGCATAATGAACTCCCAAGTGGAAAATATATGCTCACTTCTCAAACCATCTGTACTCATGTATGTGAACAGAGATAGATTCAAGAGATTTGTAGCACATTCATGCATAAAAATGGAGAACAGCTAATTCTGATATGCTAGAGGAAACTGCTGGAGGATTGTTACATTTATAAGAAAAATTATCACATTTGTGCAGTCTGTATTCAATATTTGCAGAGATAATGGAGATGGAACATTTGTTTATCTGGCAGTGGACCAAAAACACTCCTCCCAGACCTGTGAGGTAGGATATCTTGAAGACAATAAAAAGAAGTCAGAAGCTTGCAGGAGGGATTACAGTTAATGAAATGTTATGGACACATGAAGTCAGTTCTGTCTACAAATACATTAATAAAAGTCACAAGAAAATGTAACAATCAGGGAAAACTGACTGGTTTTTTTTTGGTTTTTTTTTCAGCCAGTCCAGTTGAAATGGAATCATAAGACTGTTGGTTAAATAATAAAGATACAGATGAAGAAAAACCTCTTGACATGTTTTAGTAGCTAGGCAAGTTTTGCAAGTAACCATGAATCTGTTTGGAGAAGAATAACAAAAGGTGGTCTGTTTGATGGGTGGGGAACTGGCTGGCAGGCAGCACCCACAGAGAAGGGAAAAGTGGCTGCTTTTCAAACTGGCAGCCTGTCAGGTTGGGGGTCCCTAGTTATTGATAGGGATATTGGGCCCAATGCTGTTCAATATCTTAATAAGCAATTTGGATGGCATGGTCAGGTGTATGCTGACCAAGTTTGTCCATGGGCCCAAATTGGGTGAGGAAATGGAGACTTCAGAACTGAGCGCCACCCTGCGGGATGACCCGGAGAGACTAAAAGAGTGGGCTAACAAGAATCTTAACCTTAAATTCAACAATGACAAGCATAAGGTCATGTACCTGGGAAAACATAATAAGTAAAGGATTATTTATTCAGCAGGTCCTGCTGGGCAAGCAGCTCAGTATGAGAGAGCACCAGGCTGCTGTGGCACAGAGAACCAAGAAAACGCTGGGCTGCATCAACAACAGCATCACCAGCAGATGATGGTCATCAAAGATGTCATCATCACTCCCTACTCCATGCTTGTCAGGCCACACCTGGAATAGTGTTTTCAGTGTTGGTTCAGACTATACAAAAATGTGCACAGGCTGGAAAGAGTCCAGAGAAGGGCCATAAGATGGATCTGATGACTGGAAATCTGGAGGAAAGTTTGAGAAAACTGGATTTGTTCAGCCTTGAGAAAAGAAAGCTTAGATAAGACATTATCACCATGCTTCTGTATTTAAAGGGTGACTACAAAGAAGATGCAGATTCCCTTTTCACAAGGAGTCACATGGAAAAGGTAAGGTGTAATGAGCTCCTATTAGTCTTGGGGAGATTCCAATTGGACACAAAGGGAAACATTTTCTCAATGAGAGCAATCGGCCATTAGAATAATCTTCCCATTGATCAATTCCCCAGTGTTGGACACCTTTAAAATCCAGAAAGACAGGGTACTAGCCCATCTTGTCAAGACCAAAAAAGGTTGGATCAGATGATCCTTGAGGTCCCTTTCAACCTGGTATTCTAAGATTCTGTGAAAATAAAAAAGATCACAGAATTAAAAGTCAAGGACATGCAAAAAGTGTCAGATAGCAATGCAAAAAACCCTCTGTGGAATGATAGATATGCAGAAGGCACTGTGTTTATATATAAAAAATGAATAAGTGAAATAAAGTTTTAAATTGGGATTCAATTGATTCAGCCTGATTTATATGGTAAGATGTGTTTGATACAGCAAGGAAAAAATATGTGTACAGTTGTTCATAAAGAAACCTTTACACAGGGTTTGTTCCAAGATATATTTGACAATTAATTTTGCATGACGTTTTCAGTTTTAATTATTGTTTTTCCTTATATTCTGACTGTAGCATAATGACTTGTGGGCTAATGAAAACTGCCAGGAAGAACAAAAATAAAACCTACAAAGGAGCTTGCTGCATGTCTTTATCTCCAGCAGCTCTGACAACATTTGCATATAATTGTACTTCTGGATAATACAGAGACTCTGTGATGGCAGTTTGAAGAGCTGCCTGAAAGATGGTTAATCACTAGTTGTTTTAGAATGGTGGGATTAACAGAAAAGAGTTTCAGTGATAGCCAAACCTACCTTTTGTCCAGCTCTTCCAGCATACCAGTGTTTTTTCCCTTTTCCATTTTATGATGGCATTTGGGGTCTTTGATTGGCTGGCTCAAAATGAACACAGAAGAGTGGAAAAGGCAGTATGGAAGGTGAATTCTGAGAAAGAGACCAAGAAAACAGCCAGGCATTCATGCATGCCTATGGCTAGCACTGAGGACTGGACACTTAACCATTCCAGCAGTTCACAATTGAATTTGCCAGAGGTATTCTCTCTTCTGTGTCAGACTTCCCTCTACCTGTTACGTTAGGGTCTAAAAGAGGAAAAAAAAAAAAAAAAGAAAGGATTCAGCAATTCAGCAATTGCTTTGTCCTGCTGAGGTTTAGGTAGGATTTTAAAAATTGACAAAGTGTATTATTAGTCATAATAAAGTCCTATTTGAGAAATAGCATATGCCAAAGCAATTAAAGTCATTAAAAGCACTCAAGACATTTTCCAACTCGGCCTTTGACATGCACCTCACTCAAGGTCGACAAGGTCAATTGGTCCTGTGCTGGCAGCACTTAGAGCTTCACTCTCTTCTGTCCTCTGCAGCTCTTGCTTTGTTTTTAAGCCACTTTCCAGAAATTAATTCATGCACTGGAGTAGAAGAGAATGGTCTGACATGCCTTTTCACTTCTAAGGCTAACTGTGCTTGATTTGTTCTTTAATGTTTTCTGAATCGCATTTGTTAATTTGCCTTTGGATGAAATAGATTGGGGATCTAAACAGATCAACTCTGTCCATAATAAATTTAGAGTATCTCAAAAGAATTAATGACTGGAAATTGATATCAATGGCATATTTTTCTATTAAGAATATTGCTTTAATGATAAGAGTCACAAAATTTCAAAGGCCGAGCAAACTGCAACCTATAAATCTGCGTGTTATAAATATGTGTATCATATGCAAGTGCTTTGTGCTTCAGATTCCAAGATTAAAATTAAAAGTTCCATCCTTTATGGCATTTATCCTTTTGTAAACCACAGATTTATTTAATCTTTACAACCCTTTGTACAGGACGACGCAGCAATACCATTTAATATATGACATGAAAACTTATGACTGAAAATTACAGTGCTTAAATATTTCTGATCAAGACATGAAAAATTCTAGCACAGTACATGGTACATAGTACAAAAATATAGATGGATAAGTAAAACTGCAAATTAAACAGTTATGGTGGACTAACTTTGTCTTTTCTTGTGAATGACAATTTGAACTGAAAGCCAAATATCACACATCAGCCAAGCTGATGAATTTAACAGACTGAAAAAAAAGATAGGAAGGGCAATGTTTACATAGATATGTCAATGCATGATCCAGCTGAACATAACATGACTTTGTAAAGCATTTATAATTTCACCAAAATCCTTCTGCGTTGCTTTGAATGTGGAGGGGAAAAAATGTTTCTGGGATATTTGTTTAAAAAGAAAATGTTCTGTGTGTCTGTAACAGGAGATGTTATGAATTTGGTCTAGGATCAAGGCATACCTGTCTTTAGTCTCTTTGCTTTGTGTTCTGCCTGTGTAGTCCGGCCATACACCCCTGGGGAGGCCTAGGGGATGCCCTACCCCTTGTGAAATAAAGTCCCAGCTTGTTGCATGTGGATCAGGCTGAGCTCATGTAGATGGTGTAGAGGGAAAGATACAGCTGAATGACTTCTTTATTTTATTTGAGACATGCTTGTGGTACCTTCTGGGTGAAAAATATCTTTTCTGACTTCACAATTTCCTTTCTCCCATTAATTTGCTTTTTTGGTAATCACTTGCGGCCCCCTCAAAAGAGCCTTTTTAACAGTCAAGACAGGGCTACCCTGACAGTTACAGTAAAACAGAAGGAGGGAGAACTTAAACACATTTCTGATACTACTTCATCTCACTATTTTCTGTTTATGCAGCCAGATATCCACATATCAAACCTTGATTCATTATGGTCATATCAGATGAAATTAAATGACAATTAATATTTATAGGGAAATCTAAAACTTCATGATTTATCATCACAAAAAAGTATTATGGCAACTCTATGATTTCATGCAATAAAGCAACATCTGTCTTTTTACTTGGTTTAAACCAAGAAGTTTGTTCTGTCTGTGCTGTTGACCAGCTCACATGAAGTTGGCTTTTAATCAGCAGAACACACGTACAGCCAACAAGGCACATTGGGATTAAACAACAATTTAATAATGTTTCTTGAGACTGACTTACTTGTTTAATCAAAATTCAAACTAAAATGCGTAAGATCCAGTGAATGAAAACAATCAAATAACTAATTTCTGACACCATGACCTGCTTGCCAAAAACTGGGAGACTAAAACCGCAAAAAGTCAGATAAATTTTTAATAGATTTGCAAAGGCATAACATGGGCTCCTTGTCACCTCTGGACCTTGTGGTAGCGTGGCTGTACCTTCCCAAACCTGATGGTGTCCAAGTGCAAGGTGCAGCAGCTGGGTCGGGGCAATCCCTAACAAGGATACAGACTGGGAGAAGAACTCATTGAGAGCAGTCCTTATTGGAGAAGTATTTTGGGGCTCTGGTGGATGAAAAGCTGAGTGTGCACTTGCAGCCCATGAAGTCACTTGAATGCTGGACTGTATCAAAAGCTGTGTGACCAGCACTGGGTGAGGGAGGTCCCTCTCCCACCTCTTCCCTGCTCTCTGGTGAGACCCCAGTGGGAATGCTGCATCCAGACATGGAGTCCCCAGCATAAGAAGGATATGGACCTGTTGGGGAGAGTCCAGAGAGAGAAACAAAGATGATCAGGGGGCTGAAGCACCTCTCCTGTGTAGATAGGCTGAGAGACCCGAGGTTGTTGGAGAAGACTCCAGAGAAAGATCTTTGCATCATTCCAGTGCTAAAATGGGGCTTATAAAAAGAGGCACAGTGACTTTTATCATGAGCAAATAGTGGTAGGACAAAGAGGAATACTTTTAAAGTAAGATATGAGAGGTTTAGATTAGATGTTAGGATGATATTCTTTACTGTGAGGCTGGTGAGGCACTAGAATAGGTTGCCCAGAGAATTGGTGGATGCCCCATCTCTGGAAGTCTCCAGACCAGGCTGGATTTGGTGGGTGGCAGCCCTCCCATGGCAGAGGAGTTGGAAGTAAATGATCTTTAAGGTCCCTTCCAACCCAAAACATTCCATGATTCTATGATTCTATGATAATAAGTTCATCATTAATTCAATGAAAATGGGGCTTCCAGAGTTATGAAATGTGTAAATTGTTTAAAAAGCACACTTGAGTTGCTAAAGCTAATTTATATTAAAACAAGACTGACAAATTTGATCAGATGCCTCCATATTTTTACTTCACTTTCCACTGGTACCAGGTAGAGTCATAAATAACACATAATTATTAAAATATGCTGTCGAGAGCTTTCAGGAGCGTAGACCACCAAAGATTTATATATTCACATCTGCCAGTTTATTTTGGTTTGTGGTGCATAAATAAAGGTGTATAAATGTGCAAGGCATATAACATGAGTAAATGAAAAGAAGGATTCTCATAAGTAAAGCCTCCTCCTTTGATCCTGCAGTGTTCTGTGCATCTCCTCTGGGCTGTATATATCAGTCTTACATAGGCATCTCATGTGAAATCACACCAAATGAGGCCTTCAGAGGGAAAAGTTTTATCCAGAGAAGAAAATTCCACAACAAATTGTTATTCTGTTATGAATAGTTTTCAGCTACCTCCATTGCTGAATGTGCACACTTTATTTGGGATATTAAAATATTAATATATATGAAAACCAACACCTAACAAACTGGAAACTTCTCTTTATGGGTATCTCACAATTTTCATCTAAGGGAATATGCAGGATTGCATCATGCTGGTAACTAAATCTAATAAGGGTGGTAGCAGAGACTGACTTCTGGGTAGGCAAATGTCAAAGCTTGTGGAAGCTGCAGACTGAGTTACTTGTTTCTTGTGTGATATTTGGTAAGACAACTAAAATAGCAAAATATTTATTACAAATCAGAGAAAAGTATTTTCACTTGTGCACATTCAACAATGGACTTATAAATGGACTGGTAAAATACAGTTCTCACAATGCTAATTTTGCTGCAAGTATGAGTAATGAGTAAAACTCAAATGCAGTTGTTAGGTTTGGTTTGCTTTGCCTTTACAATGAAATGTAAGTTCTGATATTTGGCTCATTAAATTTTCAGATTTTCTATGGAAAAGGGAGATGGAGCACTATACAGTTCAAATTTTGAAGCTGTTATTATCCTGTTGTACATTTTTAGCCTCTTCCTTGGTTCATCCTTCTCCTTCCATAGCTATCAGGAGTTGAGACAAACCTGGGTAAATACTTGTAGCTGAGTAGAGATGATTCAAGGTCAGATTAGCTTGGGGGGAGCTGTTTTAATCACATATCCTCTGAACACATAGAGAGAGACACATAGCTCTCCCAGGATTTTCCTGGGAAGCTGTGAGAAGCTGTGAGAAAGCTCAGAGAAAGAACTAAAACAAGTATTATCTCTCTTTCTGTAACTGTAGTTTATAGATATGATTTTGCAGAGGGTGCTATTCATAGTTCACCAATAGTGTGAGAAAAGATTCCTAAAGGCCAATCAGGTCTTAGGTCCACCATTGTTTCTATAAGAACTGTAGATTTCTAATGATAAAGTGTTTTTTCGTGCCTTCTGATGATAGAGTCTCTGTATCACCTTTATCTTTCCCCATTACCCCTTTGGTGGTAATTGGTGACCCTGGCAGTGATGGGGAGCAGGGAGAAATACAGTAACTGAATAAACACCTTCTGTTAAATATTTTTTCTTATTTTATTTTTAATGTTTTCAATACTAAATAAAAGTTTCCCAATTAAATTAGTAAATTGGCTTGGTAGAAAACAATATCTGCTTCTATGAGCTGCATCTATGCTGTTGTCTAGAGCTTTATGAGGAAAGTTATTTTTATTCTGGATGCTGCAGTATGGTGGGAAATTCTTAAAATTGCTTGGGTCTAGTTAGGGTGAGGTTAGAAGTCAGCTAAGCACAGCAACCCACAGCTCAGTGAAAGGGGTTTTAAATTGCACAGATCTGACTGTATAAATGTTTCCCAGGTCTTGATCAGAGTATATCTTTACATTGTAAGAAAAGAATTTGAAAATACTGCAGATATTGCAAGGGTGGTTGGAAACTAAATTCATCAGAAACCTAGGTTGATTGATGCTAGCTAGGGCCAGATTTTGAGGACACACAGTAACCTCTGGTAAAGCAAAGGTCTCAGACAGTCAGAAATGGCAAAAGATTTGAGGTAACAAAGGAAATCTTTAAAGGCTTTCATTTTAAAAATATCACTTACCCATCTTCTGTAGCTGCCAAAATTTTTACTAGGAATCCTCTCCTTTGTCCTTTACCATTTCAAGGTATTTTAATGATTGCAATGGCTGTCCTTTTTGGAGGAAAACAAAGATTCCTTTTAGAGTTCTAGAAGTTAGTTATATTTGTTAGTGCTAGTTATATTTGACTAACTTTAACTTTGACTAACTTTAACAGGACTCCATTTTCCCAAAGAAGGAAGGCAAGTGTGAAAGCAATTTTAGAAGGCAGCTGAAAAGATGAAAAGCAGCTTCTGCCTTTCTCAGTGACTTTTTTTCAAATTTTACTGTTAAGATGTCACAGGTATAAAACATTGCTTTTTCATTCAGGCTGAAATGAGGAAAACCTGTGCTCAGCAAAGTTATTTAAGCTGTTTTCATTTGGCACATGTTTTTGAGAGGAAAGCTGCTAGATGTACAATACTGGCCAGTTCAATCAAGTCTTTAATAAAAGTTCTGGGGAAAAGCAGACAGAGATAAGGAGGTATGGCAAGCAAGTCAGAAAGTCATTTTTGGGGAGAAAAGGGTCCAGATTTACTTGCTTAGAAGGAGATTTAGTCAAATCCTGGACTGATGGTGAGATCATTTGAGCCTGACTCCTTTGTCTTGTCTGCCCAGGCCATCGTGAGGGTGATAAAAGTTCACCAATGTTACAGTGGCTTGTGAGCTCTCAGAGGAAGTTTCCTCTCAGAGGAACGAGTTCCTTTCAGCTCCCTTCTGGTGACAGTGTACAGCTATTATATCTCCTTCTTGCTGCCTGGTTAAACTAGGGAGCCTACCAAGCAGTTGTGGGTGGAAGCATACATTTTCTTTGTGTTTTTTTTTCCGTGATGTTAAAGTGACATCCCTTTGTACTTGTTGCTCATGTGTTTAACTGGAAAATATCTTGCAAAATTTCTTCTCAATATAGTTATGAGATTTTAGAGCATACTTAATGTTTTCCAAACACTGAACGAATATAAAGATCTGGTTAGCAAGAGAAAAGTGGTTGCACCTTGGCACATACAATGAAACATTCTATTAATATTCCTTGAAGTTAGGATAGGACATTTTATAATTTTTTTTCTAAATAACAATGAACTTAGCAAAACTCAAATGAAGAGAGAATAACATACTAAATAGATTACAAATGGAGAGCTAAATCAGAACCTTAAATTAATTTAACAAAACTCAGTAAGGTGGATTAAGAGGACTATCAATATCAAATCAACGTGAAAAGAAAGTAGTTTTACAATGCCTTTCATGGTATACTGTTTAATATGTGATAACCATATTGAAAATTCATTAGTATGCAGAAAACCAAGAGAAGCATATGGAAATATATCCTTCAAAGGACTAGCACACAATAAATTTTACAAAAGGCATAAAATATCTTTAGGATGAATGATCACTATGAAAGTAATGTGCACTAAAATTGTAGGAGTGGTATTCACTCATTAGTTGTATGAAGCCATTAACTGCACAAAATCATTCTATTTTGCATAACCATTTGTCATATAAAATCATTAGCTCTCTCCTAAAATTGTTGGAAATGTGAAATGATTTTTCAAAAAAACCCATTAGTTACAGGGTATTACACTATAAAAATCAGTGGCATATTACTTCATCATTTTCTGCATAAAAATGTCTCGTTTATGCAAAACCATTTATGTTGATAAATAACTTTTTAAGTAGCCTTATTGTTCGATAGCCGGGCTGTTAGCTGTTCAGTTTCAATAATAATTTTTATGGCAAAGACATTTATTAGTTATGAAAAACTCTGAAATGAACTAGAACAAACATTACTTTCTACCCTGCTAAAATTGACAGTTTTAAAAAGCAATCTTGTTTGCCATAAATGTGTTCTTAGAGTTTTAAATAGTGGCAGCTGTTTCCATTTATTTACCATTATTTTTTTCACTATTTGAATTCTATTCACTGCATCTTTCAGGTTCTCATTCTCACATTCTAAGCTAAAATCAGGGTAAAGCTTTCATAGCAGTGTTTTTGATCATATCACAGAGAGTTTTATATACTTGTACTAGGACAAGTAATTTACACATCAAAATGGAACACATTGTCCTGCTCTCTCGCACAATAATCAGAAAACTTTTTACCACATCAGGATCAGTTAATTTCTGGGAGTGAAATACTTGAAAATTCAAACTTGTGCTCTAGCACAAAGGAGTCTCTGTGAGAAACACATGAAGATGTCTAGTCCTGCGGAGGAATAGCCATGGATTTCTAACTCATAAGACCTCTGTTGAGGAAAGGAGCCCTCTTGAGCAATGTTTGTTAAAGGCAATGTTTATTTGTTATTTTTGCTATTGTATTATCCAGTTATATCTTCAAGCATTGTTGTGTACAGTTCTATAGAAGCAAGAAAACTGTTTTTCTGTCAAGGAATAAAGAAAAGGCTAAGCCTTGCCTACTGTTGCCATCCTATGTAAAAGGGACAAGAGAGAAATAGAGATGACATCTCTGTTACAGAAGTAATCCATGTCTTGTCAAAACCAACAACATTCCTTGAATATCACTTGTGGTGTGTTTACACTGGTCAGAAACTTGCAGCCACCCAGCTGCTTGCTCACTCCCTTCTCCAGTGGGGTGGGGAAGAAAATCAGATGACTGAAAGTGAGAAACAACTCACAGGTTGAGATAAAGACAGTGAAATTAATGAAAGAAAGAGAGGAGAAAACTGATAAAGAGGCAGTTGTCTATCACGGCACACAAGCAAGACCAATGCCCAGATGGTATCTGAGGAATGATACTTTGGACAAGCTACATCCACAGCTTCTGTTGCTGTGCATAACATGGCATGGTAGGGAAAATCCCTTTGGTCAGTTTGGGTCAGGTGTTCTGGCTTCTGGTCTTCCCTTCCCAAACTCTTACCCACTTCCTGCCTACCCACTGAGGGGTTAGAGAAACAAACTTGGTCAGAGAGAGACTTGTCCTTGTCCAAGCACTGTTCAGCAATTGTCGCAGACATCTTTTCACTAAAAATCCTTTCTTAGGATTTTTTTCCCTTCTGAGGAGCTGAGGCCTCAGAAACAAACTGTAAACAATGGTTATCTGCTGCTGTGGAATGCAACAAGTAGATCTGTGATTAATCTCCTGTAGATGTTTAGATTTAGTGACTAGCCTGGCAGAGCTGGCTCTCACTCTCTGTCCGAGCCAGCTGCCTTTGTTATTCATTCTTTTCTATTCTTAGCTAGCCTTCTGAAGAAACCTTTCCTTCTTTTTCTTTTTAGATAGTTATAATGTAAAATATATATATATATATAATAAAATAATAAGTCAAGCCTTCTGAACATAGAGTCAACATTTTCGTCTTTTCCCTCGTCCAAGAACCCCTGTGAACACAGTCACAAGCAATAGCTAAAATATTTGTATGTCATCAACACTTTCATTCACAAGTCCAAAACACACTAATATATGGGCTGTTATGAAATAAGCTAACTCCAATCCAGCCAGCCAGAGTACATCACTACATCAGCTGTCTAGGAATACTGTGTATAAAGAGACAGCACATAAACCAGCAAAGAAATAAAACACTCATCAAACCCAGGAAAACCTGCCCCAAATCCCCACCCCCAAAGCTGGGTTGCAGTATTTTCAGAAGGCGTGGCCATTGACTCAGTAATATGTTCTATTAATGGTAAAAATGAAGAGCTTAAGACAGTGGTTTGTTCCATATAATTTGGTGTGGCTTTAAAATAGAAGATAGTAATGTCATCTAAAAGTCTGTCTTCCAGAAATGCTTAAAGTGAACACAGAAATACTGGTAGTTTTAGGTGGGTAATTTCTGATTAAGGCCTAGGATGTGGATTTGCTTTAGTTTCTAAGGCTAAGAAAACAGGAATTTAATTGAAGTGAAAAACTAAAGTGATTATTAAGCTGATCAGAAGAACATTTTCTTTTAAACTCTAGTATATCCCAGTTTTCGCCAACAAATTTGTTCTCTTTAGGTCTTGATGCTGCCTCCATTTTCTAGGATTTGTGAACTGTTGAAATTAGACTCAAAAGCCAAAATGGTGGTAGAATATCACTTCATTGAGACCATTGATCTACACAAAAGAGGAGCTGAGATGGCCTTTAACCCTTCATACCTGTCTGTTTCAGTGTCTTTTCACTTCTGCATGCTCTTTTATGAGTTACTTTGTCCTAATTCCCCCAGCCCTGAAATGCAGGTCCTGTGGACAATCCACCCATGTATTGTGAAGGCACTGAGTTACTTGTCACAGCAGGGCTGTGGTCTATCCAGCTGTGCAAATCCTTGGTAACAAAAATGTCTGACCCTGAAGAGCAATCCCAAGGCAAAGCTTTCTTCTTATGATGGCAACTAACTGGAACTTAAGTTTTCTTTCTATTGCTACAGTTATTTCTGCTGTAAGAAGAATTTCAGTCACATACAGATATGTGCAACCCTGCTTAAACAATTGCTTCAGAAAGTGGAGAGGAAAAGATGTGGGAGAGAGCAAGAGAGTCAGAGAGAAGGAGACAGAAAGCATGAGAGAGGCAGGCTGTTCCTCAGAGGCCCTCAACAATTCATCCTGAACAGGTAAATGACTCTGGTGTGCAGAGCAGCTGAGCAACTCAAAGTAGAAAGCATAAAAATCAATATGCCTTCCCTAAGCTATTATAAGCACTGTAGTTGTCTCCCTCTATGTAGCAAACAGGAATCACATTTTTCAATAAGAAACCTGTAGTACCAAACAAACACGTTCCCTTATTGCAGTGCTTGGAAAAATCTCTTACTTTTTAAATTTTTGTGGTATGTCTAGCCAAACTCCTGGCTCTTGGAATAAACAGACATGTTACTACATTCTCCAGATGAACTCACTTTTTCACCTTGGCATTGGTCTTGGTGATATATTTTATAATTTCTATTGTCTCTTTCAGCCTCATTCCAGAGGTCTTCATCTTTAAAGTCTTTCAAGTGACACTAATAATTGCAGTTTTTCTCCTCCAAGTGTCATCTATACTGCCTACAGTCTACTCCTAATTAAATTATTTTCCTCACTAAAACCTAAAGCTAATATTATAAATGTGATTTGATTAGTTCTTCAGCCTTCCCAAATTTTTGCAACCTGTAACTTTACCAGTTTATAACTTACACAGTTTCTGAGAGACCCTAATTACATCCATGAGGACAGAAAACACTTTGAAAGAATACCTGAAATATGCTCCTCAGAAATACCAAATTATAAATAGTACAGAATAATCTCAGTTGTGATTTCATAAAGAAAATAAGGTTACAAAAGATCTAGAAAGGACATTGGAATACATTCACTGCATTGCTGATAAATGGTTGTCTACATTTTTCCTAACACAAAAATTTTCTTCACAGGAAGTGTTGCAAAGCGTTGGAATAGGATGACCAGGGAAGTGCTTCAGTTATAATCCCGGGAGGTAATTGAAGGAGGTACAGATATGGCAATTAATTTTCTAATGCTTATCACAAGGTAATTGCAACTCAACTAGATAAGGCTGCTTGCAGTGGAGTGGCTAAGTTGGTCCTCCTTTGAAGGAGAGATTGAAGTTCATGACCTTTGGAAGTGCCATCCAAAATTATTATTTATTTTTTATGGAGCAGCACATCCCTGACGCATATGGAACCCATGAATCAAATTCCAAGATCTTGCTTCAAAACGCAAGTTCTGAAGTTTTTTAAAGTATTTATGTCTTTGTGCCATGAACAAACCATTATCTGTGGCGTTTTGCCCTTGAAGCACTCTCTCTAAACAAATAAATGTGTATTGTTTAAAAAAAAAACCTAGAAAACAAAACAATATAATTTCAATCATTCTCAGCATGACAATTTCAGTTCAAATTCTCACAGGCTGGGAGAATTTCAGGCAGCTAAATTTGGGTGCCTATAAAGAGAAACTGATGTACAACTTAAGTAATAAATAACAAGTCTCCACCACTATTTTGAACATGGTATTTTAAAGAAGAAAGTTTTTCCAAATCAAAAGAAAACCAAATATCTGTTCTCCCCTTCCAACCAATAAAATAATCAAGACATGTAACATTATATTTTAAATGCATTCTTCCATGTCCTATGCAGGTTATCCACTGAGCCCTGCATTATTCCCAGTAGCTTAGGTTGAACATAATGATTGTCTAATTTTGCTATGCTTGAATACCCTGGGGTCATATCTATGTGTGTGGTAGAAGCTGTGATGAACAAGTTATATTTTTATTGTCCCATGTGTCAGTGTTCTCTGTGCATTTTTTATGGCTGAAGAGGGTTCTGCAATGAGTCTAGAGTGTAAAACCTGGCTCTGCCAGGCTTCTCATCCTGCCCAGAGGAGAGGCCCATCAATCACATCTGATAGCATTCAGTGTCAATAGCTCATGGCTTATATATTGGTAGTATCCTAAGAGATGTATTTAAAAATAAATGCCAAGACTTTTCAGTCACTTTTTTTTGGGGAATTGGTCTGTTTTTATAATCAGTATGCACCATGACCTTCATTTAAAATGCTCTGACATCCTGCAGGGATGCACTGATTGATGATTGATTTAGGTAAAATGCAAATCCCCCCCCACCCCGCCAAATGGAGGTTGTTTTGGTAAATTAACTGTGTTTTCATGGGAAAGCCAGACATAGACCTGTGGGCCAAGATCAGTACACCATTCTGCAGTACACTCAGATTTTCTCTAATGCATAGGGTGTAGATATGGTCACATGCATTACAGGGGTTTTAAGGAATCTTTAGAACCTGGCTATATTCATGTTCTACACATTTTTTTCTACAGCTTTTCTCTGGTTAAACTTTAGCTTTTAATTCCAGCAATCTTGGATCTATAATGCTCAAACCCAGAAAACTGAAGTATTCTTTTATGCATCCTAGTGCGTTTGATCCACAAAGTACAGAGGCATGAATAGCATCTTTATAATGAAGAAATTTTATCCTTATGAACTTTAAAGCGATTTCAACCCTTGCTTTGGTAGTCTAACATTTGTTTCTGAATGTTACTAGAGCTAGGTTAATACTACTTAGCTAGGGATTTGGTTATTAGTGTGCATGAGTGGAATAAAAATTTTTTGCCATACCTTAGGCATCCATATCAAAGAATAAATCCAATGGCTGTTCTCATAAGCTGTAATTCTTGTAATTCTTTCCTCTTGCTGAAGTAGATGATGATGAAATCACTGTGAAAAGACATGAGAAGCTCCCTGCCTGTAAAATCAAGTTTCCTGGGGCAATACTTTTGGTTATAGGTCCTCAGTTGCATGTCTCATGCAAGTTTCTTGTGTTTATGCAATGATGCTGTGTACATTTAGATTCTAGGGGTCGGTGTCCCAGGTTCTTGAGATATTTACTGACATCAGATGAAAAACATTAAAATAGATTTCCATTCAGTCAAAGTTCAGTCTCATCTCAAGGCAGCTTGACAGTTTTTGGGTAATGTGGTTTGAAGGCAGTGAAGGTCAATCTGGCACAGAGCAGAAATGGCATGTTTGAGAAAGATAAGCAGTACTATTCGTGAGACAGTCAGTTGAAATGTTAAGAAAGGGAAGGTCAATGAAGGTTCAATGAGACTCGAAGTTTTGCTTCTTCAGTATGGGAGAGATGTGAATATTTACATTTATTAGCCCAGTTGCTCACAGATAGCAATTTAGAAATTTTTTTTCAGAATGTGTAGTCCTTCAGTGAACAGCTTAGACATCATTGTGGTTATACAGGCAGCATTGAAAAGTTTGGAATTCTTAGCAAATGATGGTGTGCTTAAAAAAAATAGTGTTTTAGAGCTCCGTGTTATATATTCAAGTTCTAATCCAGCCTGTAGTCTGATGGGAGGCTGTGATGTCAGTCATGTTAATTGGATCCTGGTACCTGCTTGTTTACTTTTAAATTCAAGTGGGTTCAAGATAGTCAGTAAAAGGCAAAGGCCATGAATATCTCTTCCATATATTTCAGTTACTTATCTCTGCTGGCTTCTAAAGCAGATCTGTATTTCCCTGACATCTGATTAAGCTTCTTAACTTGCAGACCATGTCCTGCAAGAGCTGGCCATTTATCTATAGACAATTCCAGTGTGGCCAAATGCAGATGCTGATATTTGGTTTGGAGATGTGAGCACATTCAATGGCTAGTAGTGTCAACATGCAGTCATGGATAATAGCTTTGTTGTCATGTAAATCAAGGGTTGCCAAATGCCCCACTTTGGCCTGTGTGAGTTGGCTGCCAGAAAGATCTGGAAATTATATTAGCAAAGGCTCTTCGGGCTTAATAAGAAGTGATTTTAGACATTTATTACATTTACATTCATCCAGGGTCCCTGCTCAGCTATTATGTTTACTTTTGTTCCTAGTGTAAAGCAGGAAGCCCATAGGTAACATCTTTAAATAAGTTTTTTGAAAATACTTCTGCTGCCAGAGATGAAGATTTAGGGAAATATTAGCTCCTGTCAGCCCACCTCAAAATTTGCAAAATAAATATCCTTGTTTCAGGGCAGTAAGGTTTAACAGTGTGAACAATATGTTTCACATTTGAAGCATATACTTGCTTTATATGTGCCTTTACCATACTGTAAATATACATGAAGTCACTATATGTAATTGCAGAAATAATCTGTAAAAGTTGTCTGTACAAGCCTAGAGGATTTCAAGTATGAATATTGATTGCTGTGTTTTGTTTACAAGTGCATAGTGTCAGCAATTAGTTTAATACTCTTGATGTTTAGCCTTTCTCTGTCATGGGATTCCTGACTCATACAGTAAAAACCTGCCAATTCAAAATCTATGAGCTCCATTTGGGACCAGAATGCTGGATAATGATATTTGTTCTTAGTGCTTGTCACTGTTTGTGAGCCTGCTTGAGCAATTTCTCCGGGAATACAAATTATATTGGTTTTGCACTTTGCCAGCAGCATCCTGTGCATGGTAATGATTTGCAAAAAAGTTAGCAGAAGCAGAAACCAAAGATGTACATGGCCTGTGTTATATGACTCCTGTCTGCAAAACACTTTCTCTGTATCAGAGCACTAGCAGTCCTATGTGCACCAATTAAGGCATGCATTTTCTAGCCTTCTCTGTGCAGTGCAGAACACACTATTTTATTCATAAAAAAAAAAAATCTTTTGGGTAAAACAGTGCTTTCTTAAAGAAAAACTTCACAAAGTTTGGGTACAAATACATAATTACATAGAAAGCAATGTATTAACACATTGTCAAATGGCTGGTGGGAGGACAATGATTTCTTGGTGATATTAACAAAGAGAAGAACCAGTACCTAAAAATAAAAAAGAACAATTTAAACATTACTGGTTTGTGAGCTTTAATGACACTAAACATTGGTAATGGAATATTCATTCTAATAATGGATATATACAGTGACAAGCCAAGGGCTCTGTATATTGGTGGTGATTCCAGCTTCTTCCAGGTCTTTCTTACATTATGTTACGCCATCTTTCACAGAAGAAGTGTTAAAAAACTGCTGAACAGCCTCAGCAGGACTAAAAAGGATAGAAAGGTTTAGAGAACAGTCAAAAACATAACAGGATATTGCAATTATAGTAATTATTATTTTCTTCCTTTAAAAGATTAATTGAATTCTGTTACTCCTATTCATAACAACAAATGCTGACTGTTTAGCTCAGCCCTACTTTTCAAGTCCATATTAATGGCATTTCATGTAGCTGGTTTAGACAATTGGCAGAGGTTAACTTGGTTAAGTGACACACTCTCTGCAATTAATAATGGTGATCAAAGTGTTTTCATCTGCAGTTTGGTCTATGAAGTTCATTAGCAGAACTATTTTTCTAGTTTACTTAGATGCTGTAGCTATGGATAAGAATTTGGCTGTAGTTTATGTCCTCCCCCCATAAACAGATTTATCCTGTGACTGTGCGCTCTGTCCATGTTTTATTCCACCTGGCATGGGAAATTGCAAGAATCGAGGGACTGGTGATGAAAATTATTAGAGACTGGAAATACTTCTGCATGAGGAAATTGAAAATTGTGGCACTCTTCCTTAAGAAAATAAACGAGAGAGTATAGAAAGCAATAAATTAAAAGGTGCATTGCTGCTCCTCATGGGGAATTCCCATTATGTCACCAGATAAGCCCACCACACTGTTGGCTGTGGAGGTTAGAGTCTATAGAGGTGATTACAACCTGTATTTCTATGAATTAAATTAGTGCATGTACAGATCTCCAGAATAATTTCCAGGGAACTGCCTGGTTTTATCCCTGTGTACTTCGATACTCTTTCACTGTAAGGAGTGTGTATAGCTAATATGCACAATAATAATTGTTTGCATGTACAATTTTATACTTGTGTACCTACTGTACTGAATCAGAACTGCCATCAGCTGGATTCATAATGACCTGAATCTGACATAATCAGGCAGTGGTAATTTTTGCCTATATATTTTACAACATTCAATTGATTGCCTTGCACAAAGGAAAGAGTTGTAAGGTTCTGCTATTCACACAGAAATGTAATGCAGTCTTTTCATTGCTTCCTGAACCCTGCTTTTCATGCTTTTCCCTACTATTCTTTCCCTTACATTGATCAAACTTGGAATGCACTGATGTTTCCTGCCTGCCTTAATCATCTTTTCTAGCTCAGTGCAAAAAACTCCAATGGAGATCTTTGCTACTAGTGGTTGATAAAAAGAAGGTTTGGTCATGCCCATACCTAGGAACAGTGACATGCAGGTCAGGCAGTACATCTCTATGCAAGATTAAATTTCATATTATGCTTTGTGGCAGCACAAAATGGGCTGGAGGCAAGTGAGCTCAAAACATATATAATTTCAGATAGAATATATTTGAGTATAATAGTTAAATTCAATTAATCATAGAGAATTTTCCAGTTCTTTTTCTATCTTAAATTTTCTATTGAAATTTTTCAGAAGGAATTAGTGTGCTATCAAATACATTAAATACTTATTAAATAAAATGTGATCAGATCTTCCTGTAACACATTTCTGCTGCCAGTATAGATCCAACTTACCTGTTCCCAACCTGCTGAATGTTCTTGCAGTGTTACTGTCTTCTCTACCTATTATCTGAATGACTAAGCCTAAAGTTTTCCCAGTGTGTGAATGGACCCTTGCTATGATACCTGTACAGTGTCTGGAACCACCTGAGGGGGAAGGCAGGGAAGCACAAGGGGCTGGACAGGGGCTGTCAGAAGACAAAGGAGCCCCAGCCAGCTTTCCGCTGTCCCTGTTGAGTCCCCCCAGAATTAAGCAGCATATGAGCCAGCTCCTGGCAGGGTGGATGACTGAAATTCAACCCCCAGATAAATGCGTATAACCCTCAGTGCTCATTTTTCATATTTTTTAGTCTGTTAGTGAAAAATTTCTTTTAATTTTGGTTAAAAAAAAAGGAAGGAGGCTACCGTGTCTGTTTTAAAAAGAAAAATATTTACTTACTAGCTTGGAAACAAAAATATAGTAAATGTTAAGTTGAAGTTCTGTTTCTCTTTTCAGATGAGATGTTAAAGATTATTTCTTTCCTTTGTTGCTATGTCTCTTGGAATCTCCTGTCTTTTTCTCATTTTCCTCTTCTGCTCTTCAATTTTTCTTGCCTCTTTCTCTCATCTTTCTCTGAATCATGTTCTTTCAGCAGATTAGGGTCAGTTTTTTCTGTCTCTGAGGCATTGCTTTTGTAGGTATAATACAGGTATGGAGTCTGCAGCTGTTCTTCATTCTCTTTTTAACTCAGCCATATTAATCTTCAGTCTCAGACTCAAACATGCCTAGGGAAAGTAAAAAATCCTAAAATAAACAAACTTTTATATGACAAACCCAAACAAATTTGCATTAGTTGCAAACAACTTGTGCCCCAGAATAAAAAACCAGCCAACTAAGAAAAGGAAATACTAATAACAAACAAGTTCATCAAACAGAACAAGAAAGGGAAAAATACCTGGAAATAATGATCAGTTTTTGAAGAGCTTTGATCCCTCTGTCTCCATCTTCAGCTTGCAACATAAACAGTCTTCATGTTTATAAACATGATGCATCAAAGGCAAAACTCTCACCTAGATGTATTGACTTGCTTTTCCAGTGGTCCAAAATGCCAAGATACTCTCTCATCCACATAGGTCACAACATTTGTGGACCTCATAAGGTTTTTAAAATTTCTTTTAAATTTTGTAGTGTCTAGATGTTTGATTTTTTTAAGCTTTTCCTAGGGATTAAAGCAGCTGTTTGACAGTTTTTTATGTTTCTTTTGGAATTTACTAGATTGCATTTAAAAAACTAAGTTAAAAGCTTTAGAGCTGTTCTTAATCACATTTCTTAATACTCCAAGAAAAAAGATCAGTGATTTTGAAACATTTTGCATTATAGATTCCTGCATTATTTACAGCAAACTCATGCCTTACAGCAGAAATATATGAGAAAAATTATATTAAATATTTTTATGAAAATAAGCTGAACTCAGAGATCCTGACAGGAATCTCAAATGTAGGATGGATAATAACAGAACAGATATTTATGAATTCATTCCATATTTAAACATAAATATTGTGTAAGAAGCCATTTATTTTAGGCACTTACCAGCCTGGGATATTTGTATGGATGAATGAATCTGCATAAATCTTAACCCTATCTGTGTTATATTGCCTCAGTAGCCTAAAGATTTTCTTTGGTTGCCTTACCAAGCAGGGGAGCATCTCTTAACACCCCATATTCTGTTTCCCTGGTGGAAACATAGACAAAATGAACAGTTCTAAGGTCTGGGTTGAACCTGAAAATTTTGGATCTGGAACTTTATTTTTGATTGTCATGGAGACCGTGGGTAAACCAGCCCTAATTAGCTGAGCTCTCTCCAAACCCTGCAGAGCAGCAGGATAGCTGCATGAAAAGCTTCTGTTTGGAAGAAAAAATTTAAATTAATCTCTAAAAGAGGAACAATTTATTAATAACATGATTTTTTTTTATTTTTTAATACAATTTACTCATACAATCAGTGTGGAAGCAGTAAGTCTAATTTAAAAGAAAGACCAGTAACCTGTTATCTTAGGCATTCAGTTTAAGGTATAATGACTGCTATTAGTGGCTTGCAAGCTAAATGAATAGAACAGAATAAGGGAGGCTGAAAGGACCCAAGTATA
The DNA here is from genome assembly GCF_028551555.1 of Melozone crissalis. Lineage (NCBI taxonomy): Eukaryota > Metazoa > Chordata > Aves > Passeriformes > Passerellidae > Melozone > Melozone crissalis. The sequence continues at coordinate 38,759,639 of NW_026535796.1, read as the reverse complement.
CTGAGTTTTATTGATGGGAAGTGTACAGACATTAAAGTATTTGCCTAAGGACATATTAGGAAAGGACGATTGTTAGTTTAATGAGTGCTTTTGCTTTTGTGTAACTCAGTCTCTTTATACTTCAGTCTGCTTTGATCAGTTGATATCAACATTGTTTTTAAAGTCATTTGAAAATAACTCATACAGGAAATTTTCTGAGAACATCAGGCAGGTCTGATGGAGGTGCACAAAAGTCCTGGCTTAAAGTGTGTCAGAGTACACAGTGCTAAGAATAACATCTTCAGCTTCTTTCCTTTTGCCTTAAACCATTGCAATCATTACTGTGATACCCAGGAAGAAGGGTGTATTTTGTATTTATGTATTTTGGCTCCTGGTCTATCTAAACAATAGCTCCTAACAGATATTTCCTATAGAACTTGGTCTGTTAAGCCTGGAGAAAGGGGGACTGAGGGGAGACCTCACTGCACATAGAACATCCTCATGAGCACAAGAGGAGCACTAGACACTGATCTCTCCTCTTTGGTGGCCAGTGACAGGACCTGAGGGAATGGCCTGAAGTTGTGTTAGAGGGGTGGGTTGGGTATTAGGAAAAGTCTCTTCAGCTAGAGGGTGGTTGGGCACTGGAACAAACTCCCCAGGGAAGCGGTCACAGCACCAGCCTGCCAGAATTTAAGAAGTGTCTGGACTCTGGTGTGACTCTTGGGGCTGTTCTGTGCAGAACAGAGAGTGAGAATCAATGATTCTGATGGGTCTCTTCCACCTCACCCTGTGATTCTGTGATTCTATAATTTTTTGTTCAAGAAGAACTGAGATTAAGTCCTCAGGTATTTCTTTCATATTGTTTTGGCATAGGAGAAATGGCAGGGAAAAGAAGCCAGACCTGCAGCAGCCAGGGGTAAGGCAGAGGTGGTTACTTTGACGTTTGGCTTCATAAGATGTAAACACATCATGAGGGCATATACTGGCCTGTCCCAGCGAGGAGCTCATGAATTTACCTTCTCCCTGGGAACCTGTGCCTGCCTCTCACTCCCTTCATGCTGCCCATGCTGCCTATGAAATATGGTTTTTTTTCTTTTACAGATTCTACTAAAGCTGATCTTCTTTTCCTCTCACCACCTCTTCTCCATTACTGCAACAGCTAAAGAGTGGCTTTTGAAGGGAAGAAAAAAATGGTCTTAATTTTCAAATAGCCAATTGTTCACGCATGGGAAATAGTCAGGGATAATTCAGATGCTGCACATGTACAGAACTGTTGCAGTGATAACTGTACAAAGCTCAGTGACAAATATATGTCATCTTACAAAAGATTCTGTTGACTGTCAGCTGCAAATGACTTTTTCCAGCCTTAAAATTTTCCATCCATACTTTTGGAATCTTGTGATTTGACAGGACTGCAATGGCCAGGTATTTCAGGTGCTCAGGGATAGTGAGTAGTGATTTGAAGAATGTTAGACTTGTGGAAGAGGCAGATGTAGACAGTCCTATCCTAACCAGGAGCCTGCTTGACTCATGAGCCTTCTGTATTATCCATACACATTTTTACATAGAAAAATTTTCCTTGAAATGTGTTGTTTCTTGAAAGAAAAGGAGTAAATGCAAACCAGAAGGGTCATCAGTGGCCACAATAAATTAATTGTAGCTGATGTAGAATAAGCTGCTTTTTAGTCCTGAAGGAAAATTCAAAATTTCTGAAATATTCTTTTCCCATCTGTAGGAGTAGAAAAAAATAGTAGTTCAAAATTCTTGTTAAAATATACTCATCTTTGCACATTTCACAAGGAGACATGCCTGCTGAAAGGAATTGCAGTTATCTGCTTTGTCATAGGTTGTGGGAAGAAAGATTGCAGTGAAGGGACTTCATGTTTTCACTGGATTTCAGGACACCAAGAAGCCAATAAATCTGGGCTTTTTTGGGGGCTAGAGTAAGCTATTACAGAGATAGTAGTTCTACAAACCCAAAATAATTTTTCCAGCCTACTGTAGAAGTTATTTGAAGAGCTTACATCTGCAAGCTGGAAATATTCAGCCTTTAGTAGATACTGGGAATATATTTTTATTTTGCACCAGAAATATCTACTTTTGGAAATGCCTCACTAAGAGGAATTTGTGAATAATTTGCCTATATTGATACTGATTTCTGCAGTCAAACACAGGAAAAAGATTTTTCAAGGAGTTGTCCAAACCTTAAAAATTCCCTTCCATTTTAGAAGCAAAAGCCTAGCAGAGAGTTGCAGAGAAGAAACATCTCAAAAAGGCTTACCAGACCTCTGAGAGCCTCAGGCAGTTCAACACCAGCAGCTTGTGAAGTTGTCTTATTACTCAGTGGCAAATGATGACATTTCTGCTCTAGGTCTGGTGTCAAACTGTCAGCAGGCTGACATCTTAACTTCACGACAAAAATAAAGGTAAAAAAATCATTCTAACTTTTTCCTGTAGATTTTAGAGACTCAAAGGTTACAAAACTGATTAACGATAAAATGAAGCAAAAAAATACAAAACTCCAGTATTCAATCAATTTGATATAAAATCAACTTGATAACAAAATAAGTGATAGAAATTATTTTAGATGAGAGGTTTTTGTAAGGCTACCAGAGACTTCACCTGTGTAAGAAAAATTTACAGTGAATAAGACAGATGAATTTTCTGCATTTCAGTTTGTTATACAAGTGTTTTTGACTAAGAATGCTGATGAGAAAGCAAAGCAGTCTGATCTACATTTGGAGATAATTAACAGACAAATACCAGAGATGGAGAGCTATTGTCTAACTGGAAAAAGTGATACAATAAGCACAGTTTGTTGAATTTGACAGATAAAAGTGAAACCTGGGTTGCAATAGTAGTCAGTGAGGTAAGGCTGTGAAAGAGAATGGCTTTTGTTTGTTTGTTTGGGGTTTTTTTTGATGGACATCAGATACCCATTTCCATCTCTTAAGCAAATTTGCTTGGAAAAGGACTAAATTTTGTCAGGATATAGTTTTCTTTCTGTATTGGGCTATTGCACTTATCTCTTCACCACAAAAGCAATCTTTTGCAATGCATGCCTCCGAAGAACCCATAAACTCCCTTTTCCTTATCCTGCTGTTTTTATTTATCTTGAAACAGAAGTAATAATAAGCACTGTGCCAAAACTCTGTTTTTGAGAAAGTTCTAGGAAGTGTCATTGTTTGGTCTGTGAAAATTAGCTCTTAACACCAAGACAGAGTAAGAAATAATTACCTCCTCTTGTCTTTTATGTAATTCCCTGAGCTTTAGACTCTCAAATTTTAGACTTTCTCTTCTGAATTTTAGCAGGTGGGTCACTTTTTTATCTGTCACACTGAATGACCTATTGCTCAAAAAAATTACTGTTTTGAACAGAACAGACTGAATCAAGGACATGCACAATGTAGAGGTGAATTAAGATCTAATAAATATTCAGACATATTTAAATAGTGCACATGAGGGTCTTGTTGAAAGTCTATCAAGCCTAAATCTTAATTTGATCAAAATATCCTCTTTTGCAATATAAAGAGGAAAATGGCTTGTACCAGTAGTACTGATTCCAATCTCATTTTTAATTGTTAGGTTGATCTAAAATGCCATTAATTTTCCAGATTTATGCTAATAAAAACAGAGAAGTGAGATCAGAACTAGCCCTAGCTGGTGCTCAGTACATCCTAGCAATAGCATTTTGATTCATAAGTGCATTTGTAACTTTCACATTATTCTTTCTCTACAAAAGGAATATTTAAAATCATCTGTTTATGTTTATTCATAAATAGATTACTCCTCTCCCCCACCTTACAGAAACACAGTGGGGGAATAACAAAACCTCCCACAGAATTGCAGAAACCTACTGCAGAATTGCAGACCATGTCTCAACTGATTTTGAATATCTGCAGAGAGGGATACTCTGCAATGTCTCTTGAAAACATTTGCCAGTGCTCCCTATGTTTGACAGAGCTTTCTGTGTTTGTTTGTCCCCTTGTCCTGTCACTGGAAATTGGAAAGAACCTGATCCCATCCTGCTTGCACCTTTCCTTCAGGTAGGAGTGCACGTGGATTTGATCCTGACCCCTTCTCATCTCCAGGTTGAAAAGTTCCTGCTCTCTCAGCTGCTCCTGATATAAAATATGATCCAGTGCCATAATCATCTTAGTGGCCTTTATCTTCAGATCTCTTATGAACTAACAAAATATCAATAAATTAATTCTTTAAGCACTCAGTTCAACTGTCTTCTAAGATAAATATTTGATAAACTGGAGAGAAAAAAATGGTCATAATTTGGGATATGTTTTTCAGTCTTGAAGTCTAGCATTCTGAGAAAATAACATTGCTTTTTAAAATATTCCATCCAGGGCAATAAGAGGAATCTCAGAGGAGTGTGTCAAGTTTCTTATTGTTGTTGTTGTTCTTCTTCTTTATTTTTATTATTATTCCTATTTCTCCCATTACTTTTCACCATGATTTTATTGTACTGACCATTAGTTCATAGATTTTTTTTTGATAAATCAGCATTACAAAATACAGAGACATATTTGAGTGTCTGTATCCAGATAGTACTGTGGGAAAGATGAAGAATGTGAAAGGGTAGGCATCTCAGTAGTTGGAAGGATTAAAAAGATTTCTTATACATGTGTAGTAAGAGCCCAGATTTCTAAATGACAGCCTGCTCTAAAGTCTGCTGCTTTGCTTATAATCCTGACTAGCTATTTATCCTCATGCCCTCAACAGTGGGAATAGGGAAGTCTACTCAGTGTCCACTGTCACCCAAAACTGAGAAATAAACTCTCCAGCCAATTTACTAGATCAGAAAGCCAACATTACTTTATTAGCAGCGTTAGATGCATGGACAATTCTCCTCATGCATGCCCAATATCCTAAACAGACCAGGTTATATTCCTGAAATTCATAAATACTCGTCATATTTCCTGAATACACACATATTTACTAATTATTTCCATAGATTTGTTTGGATATGGATCTAGGTCTTCTAAACAATCTTTTCTCCTTGAGAATAGTTCAAACATGCCATCAGGTCATAATGTAGTTTTCTTATCATTCTTCTGACACACAATCCTTGTTCTCAAAACAAAGATATCTGCTAACACATATTAATCACTAACATAAATAAATAAGGAGACATTATCTGGCACAACAGCTATTAATTACAGGTGTAGGGCATTAACACAAGGCCACATTAAACCCTGGTTTTGCACTGAGCACTGTAGGGTACAAAACTAAGCACCAACCATGAATATAGGGATCATACACTACTGCATCAAAATGAAAAGAGTTTTCTGACATTTTCCCCCACTTCTGCATAAATTTCTTACATAAATATAATTTTTCAGTAACCCTATCATCAGACTCTGGTTTATGTAGTAGACCATGCTCCTTCTCAGGACTGAATTGACATCAGATACTATAAAAGCATATTGAGGAAAGGAAAATCCAATGATGGAATCTTATCTTGTATTTTCTTTGGTAACAGACATGTTGCAGTTACCATTCTCTTCCATTCTGATATCTTCCGTCAGCACTGATGTTACCTGTTTTGAAAAGTGCATGGCCAGAGTATGAGCAGTAGTGTGGTTACTCTGAATTCTTTCAACGAGAAGAACTGAGAATAAAAAAACCCTTTATATACACTAAATATTTCTTCCTAAATGTGTCACAGTTGTAAAACATCATTGGATTTTAAAAACAGTCTAATCACCTTAAACACAAATGCCATATGAAGTTGTGATATTAACTGTCTCTTTATATAAATGTCAAACTGGATTTCCATTAGCAAATTGAAACTTGATTACAGAGGTAGTGAACAATCTGTCTCTCTGACTTATAAATAAAAGAGAGTAATTAATTCTTATTTTTTTTAGGAATCATTATGGAAGAATGGAAAAAATGGCTTTAAAATTAGGAAAATAGAAACTAAAAGTTGTATAAATACATAAGTGACACATTAGTATTGTTAAAGGAATACATGAATAAATCTAACAAATTCACAAGGGAGATGTGAAAGGACGACATGTTACCATTTCTTTCTGCAATGATCATTAAGAAAGATGATTGTCTTTCACAGTTCAGAGAAAGGATACCAATTCAGAGGCCAATTTAAGTTATAAATCAAATCTCTGTCCTGTAGTTTCAGTGGAAAAAAGTCAAAACACTCACTGATGAAGTACTTAAGTGTTGTAAAGTAGAATTCTGGAAGAAGAACTTAATCATATCAGAAATACATTGCTAAACAGGTTTCTTTTGCAGCCCATTACCAAAAAAGAAATTAAAAAACATGTTCAACCTGAAGCTACAAAGAAAAATCAGTCTTCACAGGAAAACAAAACAATGCCTAATGCACAATACACAACAGGGGATTCAGAAATGTTCCATGTTACATAAGCCTGCCATCTCTAAAGGAATGGGCAGTCCTTGGTTTTGAGCTTCTGGCTCAATTTGTGGAGGTTTGTTTTCTTTACAAATCCTTAAGTTTCTTTCTTTTAGAAGAGAAGGGCATGTTTAAAGCCAAGATAAAAACTATTGCCTATGGGAAGACTGAGCCATACTTTAAGATACTGCTGGAAGGGTGGATAGTTGTCTGTGAGTGCAAGGATCTTTTTTTTTTTACTTTCTGCAGTTACTCTTAAAAATCTGTGTACTCCTTAGCCATTCCTTGTGCTCATTCCATGAGACCTCACTGATACAGAAAGGCAGAAGAGAAGGACAGCTTTGGTCAAGTGTCCTAGTAAGAGTTTAGGGTTCTATAAAATCTAAAAAGAACCATACAAATCACAGGCAGCATCTATTGGAAGCCTTGTAGCAAGGGACAGTCCCTTTCTTTTAAAAGGACTTTGTGTTGTATTTTTATTGAAGAATTCAAATTAAAGTTTGTCTTTAGAAGGAGATGAAAACTTCACTTGACATCAATCAATCCTATGGCTTTTGAGGCTGTTAATTCAGGCAAGTGTACTGCATCAGCTTCAGGCACAAAAAAAATAAATTGTGAGGGGTTGTGTTTTTGCCATTTGGTTGGGTTTTTTCTTAAGGTGTTTGTTTGGTTGGTTGGTTGGTTTTTTTCGGTTTTGGGGTTTTTTTTTCCTCCTTGTATTTTGCCTTTTGAATAGCAGTTAGAGGTTGAGGGCTACAGCAAGGCTTCTCTGAACTTCTTTAAGTGTTCACCAGTAACAGGACCCATTATCACAAATGGCAGATAAGAACATGCTCCAATTTTATCACTCAGGATTTTATGTTTTATTCTATTGTTTATTTATGGAAACTTGTCAACCTTAGAACAACCTCAGAGTGCTGTGACAACATCTATATTTTATGTTATTTGGTAAATTTAATGTTGAGTTACCTGTTTCTAGAGAATAAACACAGTTGTAGGAGAAAGTGCTTTGTTTGTTCAACATTGCTAGTCTGAAATTTAGTCAAAGTTTAAGATTTAGGCTACAATTCTGGGCCAGTATTTCTGTCTTGTATAACATACTGATTTGTTTTTTCATTAGTGAATTGCTGCTTTCTCTGGTGTCCTGAGCAGCAGATGTCTCATTAGCACCTGAGCTATGCCAGCTTCTGTGGAAGGCTACAAACTGATTAAACACATGCTCCATTTTTATCTCTTTATGAGTCATTACTTAAAGGTTTTATCACCAGATTGCCACACTTAATTACATGTAGCCATAATTAAATATGAATATCTGCAGATCAGGATTGTTATTTTTGCTATAAGTTCAATAAAATATTTTCCTCTTTTCTAATTAAATGCTATAGAGAAGGAGAGAAATAAAAAGGGAAAGAAGAACCCAGCCAGAATTATCAAGTGTATTTAAAATATCTATCAAATATCCTTGTGTACTACTTAGAAAAAGCACTTTTCTAAACAAGGGTGAAATCATGTGATAAGGATATAAGACAAAAAGCATTGTTTTGATATTTAAAAGTGTCATCTGTTATCCACCCGATACAATCATTCAGAAATCACTCCATTCCTTACAAAATTCACAGGCTGAGTTCTTTTGCAACATGGTTTTGGGTACATAAAGAAGAAGTCTTTGGGAACTGTCAGGATGTATTGATCAACTATAAACGATGTCTAACCAACGTCTTTATCTTTGATGAGAAAATGACTCGGTGGATGGTTAGAGAGCAATTTACCTTGACTTCTGCAAGACTTTTGATGCTGTCTTCCCCAGTGTTTTCATATTAGAGCTGAGATGCTGTGGTTTGGCTGAGTAGAAAACTCACTGAGTAGAAAAATTACTGAGAAAAAATTAAATTATTTGCGTTAGAGGTTTAATTGGTCATCCTGAGCCTGGCTGTGTGTGACAGATGCAGTACCAGAATCTGGGGACTGTCCTGGGACCTGCTCATTCCACAGCTTAATCAGTGACATGGGGGAAGTAAGGGAATGTTGGTTCATAAAGTTTTCAAATGACACCACACTGGGGATAGTCAGTACATCCAAGAATGGGACTGCCATCCAGAGATATGTGTCTGGGTTGCATGAAAGGGGTCAGCAGGAATTAAGGACATGTACAAGACTTGTGTACAAAGTCACTTGTGCAGTTTAGATGGAGGAAATCCTCGAAGCCATGTAGGCTGGGAAAGACCTTTCCTGAAAAGATCCTTGATTCATGGCTATGAGCCATGAATGGTCCTTGATTCATGGCTCATGAACCATGTCTTGGTTCACAGTGAGCTAGCAGGTAGCCACCAGTGTGCACAGGCAATGAAGAAAGATCCTGGGCTGTGTTAACAGGATGCTGGCGGTAGGTAAAGAGAAGTGATTATCTGCCTCTGCTCAGCACTCATCAGACTCCTTGGAGATATTGAGTGCAGTTTATGCCCTCCTGAAACAGGTACACATGATAAAGTGGATAGTGTTGAGCAGAGAGCTACAAAAATGGACATGAGCAGGAGCACTTGACTTGTGAGGTGAAGGGACTGAGTTCCCTCAGCCTGGGGAAGACTCCTGGGAGCAGCCCTGCACCCAGTACCTTGGAAGAGTTTGCTGTGAAGATGAAACCTATGAAGATGGAGGGAGGACAAGAGAAAAAAACATACAGTGCAACAGAAGACTTGCACATTGTGTATCGGGAAAAATATTTTGACTATGAATAGAGCTGAGCTGTTGCACAGCTTGTCCAGGGAGTTTCCATTCTTGTAGGTTTTCAAGACAGGAGGGGATAAAGTCCTGAACAGCCTCGTCTGATCCTATAGCTGACCCTTTTAGAAACAAGAAATTGAGCTACAGACTTCCTGAAGTTCCTTTCAACGTGAACTTTATTATGATCCTAAACTTCCACCATTTTGGAACCTGCCAGGATCTGTACTGATACAAGATTTTGCCTATAGAAAGCTATGAAACTATTTGTTGCCTTCAAAATGTTAGTCACAGTGGTCTGTGAGGTAAAAACAAGAAATTCAGGTTAGATTTTGGGGTATGAAAAATGATTCAATTCAAATGAGTTGACTTAGGTACATTATGGGCACATAATAATTCCTAACTATTTTAAAAATTGTTTCTTTAAAGTATTATGAAGACAGGAAGGCATAAGAAGGATGTTTCCAGTTTTCATAAGTTCCACAGGTAAATAGGTTCCACCTAAAAACAATTTTTGAATTTTTAAAGTAAGAGCACATTATTTTGTTGAGTTTATTTAATGAAAATCATTCATAAGGCAAGAGTGCTACTGTTTTATGAATGCTTATAGGCTCAGAAGGCACAACCTGAGCTGAGTATTATGCAGGTCATTAAATGTGCTCTGCTGTCTTTTCTAGCAGGGCTGACTCCTGGGTAGTTCCCAAACATACTGATAACGTTGCTATTTTTTCCAAATCAGGCTCTTTTTCTAGCTGATAGCACCTCTTTTGGTAATATAATATGCCTATTGTAAGTCATTTGTTGAGTGTGCCCTTATTCCTTATTTTTTATGTAGGCCAAGGTCTGAGAAACTTTCCCTCTGAGTTTCAGATCAACTTCTGCTCCTTAAAGCTGAAGTAAGTTTATAGATAAAACAGCTTCTTCTTTTTCAAATTCTACTCCTAGTCCATGAAAGCTGTCATTCTAATCACAGTGCACTCCTTTTCCCATCTCCTCTTGTTATGTGGGTTAAAATAAATCATCAGTCTCAGAATTGTGTATTAGCTTTGAATTGCCTCATTATAGCAATGCTAAAACGGAATATTCAAAAAAGAAGAAGAGAAAAAAACCCTGAAAACCTTTCCATCACTGTTCAGTCATGATTTAGACAGACCTTTAATCTAAAGCCTCTAGAGAAACTCTAAACTACAGGAGAGTTCTGCAGTGGATGGAATAATATGATAATGCATGATGGAATGTCATAGTCTAAAAAAGCTGGAGTTTGGAGCTAGCAAGAAAGTTAAAATTTCACTAAATCTCTGCCTGTTGAAAGCAACAGGGAAATTGTCCTCTGAGGTTTCATTCACTGTGGGTTAATATTTTTTTACCCTTTTCAGTTAGTTAGTGGTTTTGACTTGATATTTTGGTGCAGGAATGTATCCAGGTCCCCATGGCCTGGGAAGGCTGCAGTGTGATGGTAGGTGCAGTGCTGGGTTAGGAGTGCTGGGAAACTGGAGTGTGTCAGGAGAGGGGACCAGAGTATCAGGCACACTGACTCGGAGCTCATGTCCACACTGAAGCATGAAAATGTTTGTTTCTTGGCTCTCATAAGCAACAGGGATGCTCACTGGTGTGGCTTTGAATGTAGGAAACTTACCCTGGAAAGCACAAATTGCTGAAACCAGTGCTAGAACTTTCCATTAATATATTTAAGAAAAAAAGCAAAATATCCTTTCCACTGCTTCACAAGATATCTGAGACCTGATGCTGATTAATGCATGTTAATTTTGTGGAAGATAACAAGCATATGATAAACCTGTCATAATCTTCCAAATAATTGCAGTACTATATAAATAAAAATAATTCTTGTGCAGTAGGCAGATGAAGATACTGTTAAGAATGAAATGGTTTAACATAGTCTCATTTTTAAATTCTAGCAAAAATAGAAAATAGGATTTATTTTTAGTGTAATAATTTTCATGATACACTTTTCCACACAATGGTTTTGAGTTCACAAATGGAGAATTGCATCTTTTAAATGATAGTGGTAATTAATGTGGGCGAATTAATGTATAAACTAGTGTTTTCTAGGGAGCTCTTAAATAAATATCTTTGACATCTTTGCAAGCTCTTTAAACTTTCCCTGGAAAACATCAGTATTTCAGATGACATTGACAGAGGCTGTTGAAGACAGGCTGAGTATAATTAAAGACACCTGACAGCATTTCCTTTTTAAGTGTTTGAAGTGGGGAAGGAAAGAGCTGATTCAAAACATCTGGGAAAAAGGAAGGGCAAGAAGAAAAAACAGAGAAAATGAAAAGCAAGCCACATCACACCATCACTCTTTCTAGACACTGGCTATTGGAAAGGTAGCATGTCCTCCCATGGAGCCTGGGAATTGCAGGCTTCCCCTGCTCCCTGTGGGGAATTCAGATTTCAGAAGATGAGGGGACTTGTGTTTGTTTCCTGGATCTTTGCCTTTCTCTGCATGTAAAGCATTTTTCTTCTCTAAACCACCAAATCAAGAGGGATGTCCCCAAAAGGAGGGTTAAGAGTTTTCCCCATTTTTATTACACTGGGACTTCTTAGCACGGTGCATTGATTTTATGTAGCACCTTTGTGGGCACAGATAGTGGCCTTATGCTGAAACTCTTGGAACTTCATAGCTCTGCCTCTGTGTCTAAGTAACTTCTATTGGCACTAACACCATGGCAGTTATGCAAGTGAGATGAGTAGAGCATAAAGTACATAATGAAACTAATGAATAAATGGTGGATAATAATTTAAAGCATTTATAAAACTGCAAGGCTTGACAGCATAGATATATAAATGCTAGAATTCCAGATATAATTTCTGAGATTGCTTTCTCACCCCTGTGGGCGAGAAGTGATTCTGAATCTGAATCCTGTAGTTCAAATTATAGAGAGAAAAGCCTTGCAGCTTTGAAAATATGTGGTTATCGTATTGAGTTAAGTGAAAATATCCATTAAAAATCAGAGAAAATACACTTCAAGAGATATACAAAATTAAGAAAAAAAATTTAGGAGGTTGGAGAACATAAATTCCATGTTTTCATACCTGGGACTAAATCAAGACTTTTCAGAGGTCACATAAATAGATATTTTAGACACATTTAACCACATCCTAGGTGACTGCAGTAACAACTTCATATGCTCATGGAGAACTACTCTCTCATCATGCGGTTCTAAGCTGGTCTAGGTAGACTCAACATCACATTTAACTTGGCAGGATCTCCAGCCTTCCCTAGACAGACTGCTTCTAGTACCTGAAGTAGATTAAGCAGAACTACAGCAGCTTTGATGGATTTCAGGCTCTCTGCCTCTGGGTAAGACTATGCAGCATTTATGAGGTTATGATGGTGATCAATTGGTTATGTGACCATTGAACAACAAGGAAAACTTTGGTGCATGAAATACAGAAATCGTGTTCAAGAGATGCCTCAAAGGCCTTTTCCCTCTAGCACTGAAAGTCCAAGAAAGTGAATTGTCACTCTCCTATCAAAGTACAGTATTCCTGCTTTTTGAAATCCATTAATGTGAACATATTTTACAGATATGTTTCTAAATGAATGCTTGTGTTGCAGACAAATTTCCTTCCAAGAACTGAGGAAATTTAATGGTGTTCTGTAGTTAAAACAATCCCTTTTCTGATGGTGTTATCAGTGTTATCACTTCAGAAAAATGCCCAGCATTTAAAAAAACTGTTTTCTTTGAGGGGATAATTGATTTACAAATATGCAATAAATACAGATTTCCCTAATAGAAAAAAATGGAGATTTAAAAAACATTTGAAAAAAATAATGCTCTGCTTTTAAAGCTGTGCTATCAGCTTTAGGCTGATAGGGTGTCTTTATTTATGTATGTTTCATAAAATATTGGTGTTCAGGATGGCTTGGTTTTGGGGAAAAGCTTTTATTGTCTTGTCATATTTGTTCTTGTCCCACAGTTTTCATTTTGAATAATTTTGAAGCAGTCTTTCACAGAACGCTCAGGTATGCTGAAATGAAGGGGAAAATGATAGTCATGCTCACCCATTCTTCCTGGTATAAATATTAATAGTGTTGAGGTTGTCCCACTGGAGCACAAAGGACACCTTTAATAGTGACATTTACGAAGCAGATCAAGTGTCAGCTAGGGTGAGCTGGTACAGAGTTGTACAAAGGAAAAGTGGAAGAGTAAACTCAGTGTTAACCAGGAGCAGAGGCACACTGAGGTTACATTCCCAGATGTAGGCAGTGTGACTCTTTTTTTGCTACTTACACCAGTGTTTTGAGGTTAATTTTCCTTTTCATGGAAATTCAGTGTTGTACAGAGGAAATAAGCATATTATAACTCCTCCATCAGTCAGAGAGAACTGGGATTTCACTTCTGTGACTTGGTATCAGTTAGAACCATCAAAGTAAATGGATCAAGCCCTATTCTGTGGTTGCACACCACACTTTGCACTAGATCACATCCTCTTTTTCATGGATGATTCTGGAATCAACGTACTGGGGAAAAGTCCCTTTCCTTCAGTTTGTGTCAGTTCTGTTGATAGGAAACTGTTCCTTCATAAGGGAGCTATCAGAATGCAATTCTGTCCAGTGTTGCTGTTTTAGGTTATAAATTATGATGGAAAAACTGATGATAACTGAACCCTCCACAAGACAGGGTAACTGCTGGGGTTTACTGATGTTGGTCCCAACCAGAACCAGTGGGGGCACAGAAACAACATAATGAAGTGCTAGTAATTAAGAATATCTAGCTAACATATGTAGAAAGAACTGAGCGAGAGATGATTATAACTCATAGATCAAAATCTGTAACTCCACAGCTGAAATGTGCAGACAAATGTGTATCCTTTGAAGGCCTTTTAATAAATACTTACTTTATTCCTTAAACACTCTCTACCCTCTGTCCTAGGTAGCCTCTCAAGGCATCAATACAATTTATGAATTACCCTAATGAGGCTTAAGAAAAAACCTAATGAAAGATTAAAAAGATTGGAAGTCATGGCTAGCAAAGTAAAGGATTAAATTATTTGCTAAATATCTCTGAGTCAGAAGAGAACACTGTGATCCAGAAGTATAACATCCAGTAACTGCTCCTTGTCCAGTCAAAGGCAAAATTTTACAGGAATATTCCCGTAGCTGGTTTCTTCAAGGCAATGACAAATATGCAAGTGAACATGCAGTATTGCACTTTTGCACAAAATTATTTCATGGTTGTAGGAAAGCTTAAAGAAAAATGCTGTGGCATAATTATTTGATTTTGTAGGAAGCATCCACAAAGATTTCTGCAAAAAGAAGAAACTGAGTCATTATGATAAGAATGGGAGAAGAAGCTTCAAACAAACTGTGTTAATACCAAGCATCTCAGTGTCCAAAGCTATTCAATAAAAATAAAAACACTGCCTTCCTTTGTGAATACAGTGAGATCTACTGATTAGAAGAATATATTAAGCTAATAGTAAGGATATCAGTACTATGAGTTCTGAACCTGTAGTCATGGCAGTAATGGATGCAAAGAGCTACATTCATGCATCTTCGGATACTGTGGTAAATAGTGCTTTACATATTGTTATAGATTGGCAAATGCACTAGTAATTTTTATGGAAGTGGTTTTGTTTCATTATTTGTTCAAAAACTATTCCAGGTGATTAACTGACCATTCACAATCAAACTTGATTCTGTTCATTAAAAAAACCCCAAATATAAAGACACTTTTCATATTGATTCAAATACCCAACGCGTTCAATAACAATTTGTTGTGCCTCCGGCTGTTTGGCAACACAGTACGGGAATAAACAGATTATTCATTGTATTATTCAATGAGCATTTTTCAGCTCTAAGGAAAATTTATTGAAAAAGTTACAACTGTATAAATTTGAAGCAAGAATGATATTGAAATACGTAGGAAAAAAATACATTATTTGTTTATGAAGCAGAAAGGAAAAATATACTTTCAGTAGTTTGCAAATTAGGCCCAAGATTGACCACTTATTTACCCAACTGTAGGGCATGGGGGCAAAACCTGTGTAAGGGATGTCTTCCTACTCTATCACAATTAGTGATAAAAAGGCAAAAATAATAGCAAGGTTGCCAATTTACTTCTTTACTTTGGTCACTCAGGCTTTTTTGATTGTAAGGAAAAGAAACTGAATGATTTTGGAACATGGATTCCTGCTATTCATTTACTTTTTCTTTTTCTGTATTTAACTTCAGTGAAGCACAGAATGAAAAAAAAAAAAAAAAAAAAAACAACAAAAAACCCCCAAAACAATAAAAATGTTAGAATATCTAAAATGAATACTTAGAAATATAAATGTTTTGGGACCAATGTGGTAAGGATCCAGACATAATGGTTTAGAGTTTTACAAAAATTGTTAAATGTTATTGTTATAAAAATTGTCATAAAAATTAAGCCTTTTCTTAAAATCACAGTGCTCAGTGCACTGTGATTATGTGAGGATCCTAGCTTTTCTTGTTTTGATGTTGTATTTACCAGGTAAAAATCTTAATACATATACATGTTATACACCCGATGAGTAAGCATTCAAAAACCAAGAAAATAAACAAACAGATCTAGATTTTTAAAGCTTATCTTTAAAAAAAATCTGATAATTAATTGAAAACTGTGCTTCCACAACATTTATTTAAATCCTAACTGAAATTTTTCTATTTTATAAACATTAAGACTTCATTTTATGTGGCCCAAGGATACAGAATTTCTGAGTGCATCACATTAACTAATTCCAAAGTGTATGGGGGGGTAACATGCAATGGAATAGGTGAAAATGTTTTTTTAAATTGACTACGTTTAACAATGTCTTAAGTAGCCTCTTAATTCTCTTGTTATGAAGTTTCATTTTTCTCTGAAAAACCTTTATGTAAACAACTGGAGTTAATTTGACTCAAAACAATAGTTCTTTTGTACACTGAAGAAGACTCTAAGGAAGCAGAAGCAGTAAAACAAAGTTCTCCTCACACACATTTTTAACAATCTCCACATCTGCATAACTATAGAAGGAGAATTTCAGACCTTTTGGGGACTTAAATTTTCATAACAGATGGTCCTATAACAAGCAGCAATTCACAGCAATACCTTGATTTTTTTCTTCTTTTTGTACTCTGATATCATTTGGGATTGAGTTAATATCTTCCTAGTAGCTGGTACAGATCTGTATTTTGAAATTAGGATGAGAATAATGTTGATAACACGCTGATAGTTAAGTTGTGCTGTGCAGTGTTTACCCTTAAGGGTTTTTCATCTTCTCATGCTGCCCTGACAGTAAGGAGGGTGGCAGGGCCCAAGAGATGGGGAGGGGACACGGCCAGGATAGTTGACCCCAATTGATTTAAGGGATGTTTCATACAGTACAGCACCATGCTGAACAATGAAAGTGTGAGGAGTTAGCTGTAGGGGCTGGGTACTGGTCAGGGGATGGTGAGCAGTTGCACTGTGCATCGTTTGTTTTGTAGTTGCTTTTATCATAATTACTACTTTTCTTTATTTTCTGTACTATTGTTTTTAACTCTACCCACAAATTCTACCTTTTTTCCAGCTCTCTCCCATATCCCTCTGTTTGCTGGGGAGTGGACAAACAGCTGTGTGGTGTTTAGCTGCCTAGCAGGTTAAACCACAACACCTGGAACATGATTTCCTCAAACATAATCATTGTTTCAAAGAGCTGGCATTTTTATATTTCAAGAAGACAAAGTTCATGAACATTGCATTGCTGGATTCCTGTCTGAACTGTGCTCTTTTGCTATTGACTGAACCAAGCCACACAGCACCTCTTTTTGGATTTGAATGAGCACACCTATTTTTACTGTTGTGGATGGATAGAGTAAGTATCTTAGATATCTGTTCTCTGAATTTGAATGCACTAAAACTTCCTCCCTTCTGTATGCAGAGGACAGATTTATAACTTTCCAGAAGTCATAGGAAAAAGAAAACAAGACAAAATAAACAAAATCATAACACACTGTCCTAAATCCTTTTAATTTACTTTGTTTATGGTTTTGAAGCCTTATGTCTGGGTGCAGTATTTTTTAGTGTTCTTAGCAGAGAAGCAGACATAAAGCAGATCTAGAATGTGATGGTACTCAACACATGATTCATCAAGAATAGACAGGGGCAGATGGAAGCTTGTACACAAACTCCCATTGCCTATAAGCTGCCTGGTCTCACATATCCACTGGGAGTCATGCAGGAAGGTCACGGGGAGTTCAAATTCCCAAAGATGTACACATCCATGAGAAAAGATAGAGACTCTGCTCTGGCCAAGGCTAGCAACTGGTGCTTTCTGTAGGATTGTACAGTGAATCTCACATATCTATGACATTTTTGTAATAGGGCTCCATTGTTTTAACAGGATTCCTTCATTCTTGGGTTGATTAACCTGATCCTAAGATTGTGTGGGTTATAAGAAAATGCTCCTTGACATTTTGGTACTGCTCTAATTATGCCATGATGAAAGATCTTGCAAGACTGATTTCTGTCCCTTTGCATGACTCTGGTACTCTGGTACTGAGCAGGTGAGCTCAGAGCAGCCTCCAGGGCAGCTGCTTGGCTCTTGGAGCAGCTGTGCAAGATAAACCATTTTGTGTCTCTAAAGGCTTTTAGATTCCAGACAACAGGAATCCCCCTCTGGATCAGGTCCAATATCCAAATCCTGCAGTTCCCATTCAGGCTAATGTCATAAATGGAATGACACACCTAAGTAAAAGTGGCAGGCTCAGAGCCCCAAACTGTGTAATTTAAACTGTGCCAAAACCTCCCCTCATGAAACAATGAAAAGAAACCTCCAAATAACCAAACCAGATGCTGCAGCTTGTCTTTGGATTCATTTATTATCCTGCTTTTCTGTAGGAGGATTTGGATTCACCCTTTTTAATGTCATTTAATACAGCAGAGATTGTATTTAGTCAGTAAATTTAATCATAATCTACACATGTTTATGACAAGTTGAGATCCAATCTTATAAGATATAAAAAATTCATTACATTCAAATATTCATTGTTAGAAGAAGCTGTATTTCTATCTGTGATAACAGAAGTCAGTATGAGCAGGCAGACAAAATATATCAGGAAGCTAATTCAGATGAAAAAAGATAAACAATGCAAAGTCTTTACATGTATCGCATTTACTAAAAAATGCATAAGGACAAGGATATGAATCTGGCTTTCAGAAAATGTGTTAGTTCACTGTAGAAGTCAGTCATACCTAATTAGAAACACCTCCCTTCCAAGCACAAAGGTCACCAGCTTGTAAATGGATCCTTGGTGGTGTTTCCTTGAGGAGCCCACACCTGCCAGTTACCTCTGCAGTGCTCCTCAAAGGCTGCAGCCATGCTCTGGGGCAGCTGCACTCCCTGCAGCATCCCATGTTCCTGGTTCCCCACTGCTGAGGCACAGATCCCTTCTCTTCAGACACCTGAGTTTCTTTTCATGGAAAATCAGGGCAAATGGGGGATGGCGAATGTTCCTATTTCTTCCCGTTATGCAGGTGGGTGGGACATAGGTAAGAGGCACATCTGGGTGCCAGAAGCACTGAGAAAACAGAGCCCGCAGTACTGACAAGCTGTAATCATTAATTAGGAAGCAGCATTAACATTCTCTAATATTATCTTAAGAAAGAAGTCAGGTTAAAATGCCTGGAAACAAGACAATAAAGATATCATTTATCTCATGAAGGAAGGTTGAAATCCAGAGGCTCAGGTTGTGAGAATGAAACATAAAGACTTTCACCATTCCGCACTCAAATTTATGCTTGTTGAGAAAGCCAAACCTCTTAGTAACTGATGGTTATGGAGCGACCTCAGTTCAGACTCCAGCAGAAGCACCAGAATATCCTCTAGCCTTCTCATGGTTCAGAGCCTGGGGTAGCCTCAAAAGAGAGAATTACAGGATGGAGAGAGGCATGAAAAATAAGATGCATTTCTAATGATGAGCCTCCAGAGCAATACTAAGCTGTATTTGGAGGACAATGTGAGAAATTGTGTTCAGTTCCAATTTTTATAATTTGTAGATAGAACCACAGCACTTGTTTGGCATTTTTCAGCAGCGCTGGTGATAATAAATAATAAACATTTTACCTACTTTTACTCTGTCTCACAATCTTTCTTTCACCAGCTTAAGCTCCACAACTGCTCTCTCCCTTGGATAACATGGACATGGGCTTATGGAAGATATGGCACGAGTCACTACACATCTGCTGAGCATTAGTCCTTGAGAACACCACCAGTGTGGACTAATTATGCTTGGTGGAGTCCACTTTCACTGTGAGATAAACTAATTTTAATCATAGTTGCCTTTTGGGTTAAAATCACCATTGTTCAGGCAGTATTGCCTACAGATTCAAGCAGGCTGATCACTTTTCCAAGTGTACTGGTGCCTTTTAGTATGCAGATTAAGTTTAATGTAATGTCTGCCTTTTAATTTTGGATTTCTGATGAGACTTTGCTATTTGTATTTCAACCACTGTAAATACCATATTTTAATGAACACTCTTGATGCACAATGGATGCTGTTTCAGAATATAGTCTAAACTGAACCAAAATATGACTGGACAGACAAATGTGTTTCTTTGAATGTAAATGAAACAAGGAATTATTTGCCCCTCCTTCTTAAAGGAATTCATGCACAAGTGCTGAGCCATCATTATCTTTTAGCCTAGAAGTTTAATGGACAAAAAAGGAAGGAAAAATTTAGTCTATGACTATAGGAGGGACACAGAATTAACCAGTGAAATGCTGCTATATTGCAACTGTAATGAAAAATCAGTGCCACTAATCAATGACAGCATGTAAAAGAATTCTCTCTGCCAAGAAAATCCCATCATCTCACTTGGCTAACATTCGTCCTTTTATCTTTTGACAAAACTAATTCCTAGGCAGTAGATGAAAATGTTGATGGACTTCTTTTAACCCCAGAAAAAAGAAAGAAAAGATTGCCAGCTGAAATATAAACAAAATTTTATTTTTCTTATTTTTTGTCAATGAGGCAATTTTTTCTTAGAACATCTGAATATCAAAACCATTTGTTTGTATACTGGTAATTTGAAAGATTTGTCACCATGCTGAGACACCAGAAAAGGCTGCACAGAGAAGCTGTGGGTACCCAATCCCTAGAAGTGTAAAAGACCATGCTAGGTGAGGTTTGAGGAAACTGGTCTAGCAGAAGGTGTCTCTGTCCACCATGGGGGGTTTGGATCTAGGTGTTTTTAGGGTCTCTTCCAACTCCTTAACATTCTGTGATTCTATAATGATGCATAGCACGATGTTATGATATGATCTTGGTATTGAGAAGCAGTATAAAGGTCTCAAGGCAAGAAGAAGGAGTTTGTTACACTGAAGACACAGAGGTGTGTGTTAGAGGTATAGAACATAGGTTAGAGCTGTCTGAAGGAGAAGGGCTGAAGGTCTAGGCAAATACCTAAGGCAAAAGAGCAAATTTTAATTCACTGGAATTGTGTCTTTCAGCAAATCTCCACAGTTGGTGTTTAGAGGTATCTCTGTGTTTAATGGTTCTCTTGTGTGAGGGCTTTCCAGTTTTGTTTGTTTGTTTGTTTTTCCTGTTTCATATTTTTTTAAATTAACTTTACATAGATCTCAGTCTTATGGAAGTTTTGGGACGGTGTTTTTGTTTGTTTGGGTTGGTTGTTTGGTTGGTTGGTTGGGGTTTTTTGTTTCGTTTTATTCTGCTGAGTTTTTTCCCAAGCAACACAAGTATCATTTCTTCCCGTGTTGAATGAAAGCAGGTGGAACATCATCCATATGTGCAGAACCCATACTGATGGGTGAAGTTACTGGTGCAACACAGCAAAGCCACTCGTGAGTGCATATGGAACCCAAGGCCATGCCACGGAGCCCAGCTGCTCTCAAGGTCACATATGGCAGCAGCAGAGATGGCAACACTTGGGTTTTTGATGTATGCAGGTTATCATCACTAACATGACCAATACCTGCTTTCTAAAGCAGCTACTTCATGAATAATCAATGAGAGAGCTGTGAATCAGCAGATGGATTGTAGCTGATCAGTTCCCTCTGGGCAGGCAAAACACAGCTAGCAAGCAACATATAATACAGGAATCCCACACCACAGACAGCACTAAAAAAAAGGACATGGCCAAGGGCAGCTCTGCATGGGTTAGCATATCAAAAAGAAGGGTGACTCAGAAATGTGAAATCCAGATGTGACTTTATGTGTGTACTTCTGTATGTGTATTTTAAAGAAATAATGCACCATGCATAGGAAGGGGATAAATCCCTCCCTTGCCCCATCCTTCCCCTACCCCAGAAGGAATCACAAAACACATTGTAATACATTTATAAAGAAACAGGCAATTGCTAGTTTGCTGCAAGGATTGCAGGTATTAACATGACTAATATCTATTTTTTGGACAAGCTTTTCAAATTAAAAAGGCAAAATGAAAAAAACAGTGGTGAGTAGTTTCATTCATTTTATCTTCATCAGACAATATGTATATATATAACATTTTAATCATTTTTGTACCACAGTAGCCAGAATAGCCCTACAAATTTTAATGAACTACTTAATTAGTCTTTTCTAACAGTGATACAATCAACAAGATAAATGTATAAGTAGAAATACTTCCAGGATCTAAAAAAGTTCATTGGAATTGATTTACTCTCCTCATCTTTGGCTGAAGTAGATGGAGAATGTATCAGACCAAATAAAAATGGCTGCTGAAGAGTCATGGCTTGAGAATAAGGCAGAAATGGTTTGAGAACATTTATTATAAATTACTTCAGGAATAAAAAGTCAAGGCTAGTTCACCCAAATTGAAAGAGAAAGAAATTCTACACAGACAATAATTAAATAAGGTGGACTTTAGCAAAGATCAACTTTTAAAGAAAAGCACCGCAAAACTTATAATAATTAGAACTGATTAAGAAGGGAAGTTTAGAATTGATGGAGTACCTCTTGAGAGAATGGCATTCCTTGATGCAGAGAGCTGATCAAGAGCTAGCTTTCTAGTTATGGGAAATTTCATTTTTCAAAAATGCTGTAAAAAAATTATGAACAGTATCCTCTAGTGAACAATATTTTCTGTGACATGATTTTATTCATCATGGCTTTCTCAGTGACCAGATCCAATTTTATAAAATACAAAATGCCTCCCAAGATACAGTGTGTTCTGTAGTCATCATGTACTTCACAGGTAGTATGGCATATTTTTCATCTTGTAATAGTAAGAAATCATGACACTACTATATCACAATGATGACACTACTATGTCACAAATATAATCTCCTTACATGTCTTTGGTGGCGTGGAAGAGAAATGTTTTTTGCAATGGGTTAGACATCATAAGAGTAAGAATGAGACTACAAATAATTATGAAATTCTAGAGTCATGCCAAGGATTATGTACTTAAAAATCCCCCAATTCTTATACAATTACCATCTTCTGTAAACTCATGCTGGATTTTATTATTTATATCTAACATTGGTTTTAGTTAACATTTTTGATTTCTGCATCATCATTGGAAATATATAATACCAGATGACCCAGCCTGGCTACTCACTACCCCTATCTCTTCTATATAAAGCAGATATATTAAATGCTATCCCTGAAGGCGACTCAAAAATCTTGCCAGTAAAAAGTGCTATACAGCCTAAATGTGCCTTAACGTGACCATCTCAAGTGAAGGCACATTTAAATTTTTTTTCCAGCACTGCTGCTGGCTTAAGTGCTCTATTCCTCTCATGCTATGTGTGCAGGAGTAGAAAGAGAGTCCATCCTTCCTGAACAGAGGCCACAGATGAAAAATGCTTTCATCTTCCTTTCTGATTCCCTTCATCCTACAGCACAAGGCAAATGTAGGTTTTAGAAAACTCTGTAGATTGGATGCAGTAAGGTACTGTATGTCATCTTCACTGAAAAAAATAAAGAGAAATTTAAATCCATTTGTTATTGCTCAGATGAGTGGGAAATTATCTGGGTCAGAAGCCATTGTGTGTTTAGAGTCCTTACTTACCCTTAAACAAAGAATTCCAGCAAGGAAATTGCAGCTGAATGCAGCAAAAGGGAAGAATGAATATGCAGTGAAGAACCCTGGAAATAAGTGCCCATAAATGGAACTTCTGAACAAGTTAATAATCACTCTGACTTTTACCTTTAAACATAGAGTTCTTTTATTTATTGGAGGAAATGCTACCTGGGAGATAGTGTGATAATAAGAATTATCCAAATATTTCCAGGAGATGGTATAGATACTATCTGACGTGCTAAAAATTGATACAAAGTGCTGCAGTCACAATTTTAATTTTTAAGTTACTGCCTCGCTGACCCTTCCCTGCTCCTCATTCCATTTTCTCATACATTTTGAATAGTTTATAAATACAAGAACAACACTGAGGTCTCTGTGGAAAATGTAATTGCTGGTAAATAGCTGTCTCTGTCACTGTCTCTATAAATAAAGCACATACCCAGATACACAGAAGAATGAATGAATTTTTTTACACAAACACAAGTTTGGGCTTCAAGAGACGTCACCTCTGCACTTTTTGCTGTACCATTTTTCACATTTTGTCAAAAATTTGTTCTCTAGCCACGAGGCTGATTTGTTACTACTAAATTGTTGTAACAAATGGAGCAAAGAGGCTTTAAGGCTAGCTTCAGAAACCTTTCTCATCCTCTTCACATTTTAACATAGTGCAATTAAAGGTCACACGCTTGAACTAGAATGCAGGTATTATGAATCAGATACAGTCCTGAGTGACATTAATCAGAGACTTTTTTGCCCACCTTATATGCAGAATAAGCCATTGTTCACTGTATTGTCTTAAAAAGCTGGTTTTTTTGTAGCCTGAGTTAATTGTGAAAAATGGAAAAATAAACTTAGTTTGCCAGGCCTTTATTTTTAACTTCTGTTTCTCAATACCTTTGATCTGTGATAGCTTAAAACTCATTTCATTTGCAGCTAACATATCATTTGCATGAGGTTTGACACAGGAAATTTAATCCTTAAAATGTGAAATTCTTTCCTTCAAGTATGACACACTGCTCTAATACTTTAAGAAATTCTTTATTGAACTGTTGTTGCATACATTGAGAATTTTACTTTTTTGATGTGATAGACATGCAAATGACACAGATGGTGACGTGTTTCAGTTTTGAAGATGAGTTTAAAATGCACCTTGACTTCAAAATCATTATCAGTTGCTGAACATATTAAATGTTTCAAAGTATGAACATTCCTCTTTGTTCACCTAAGGCATATGAGCAAGTCTTGCTAATCATAGAATGGGAATTTTTTGAGTCAGTGTTTCTCTTTACATTGATGAAGTTTCTTTTGCCACTGAAAGCTTTCCATAATGATTTATAATATCTGGATTTAAAATCATATTTACTCCTAAGTACAGCTGATAAGATACACAGTGATAAATGAGACAGTCCTTTCCCACAGCAGAGCCCATCCCTCACCCTGGCAGCCCTGACACGGGTATGGCACCACCACTGTCCACAGTGGGACATCTGGGTTTGTGCCTCTGCTGGGATTGGCCTTTGCACACGCCCAGGTGCTGAGGAAATCATCACCACCCATGGGAACCCTCCCAGTGCCCTGCCCTCCCAGCCCAGCACCATTGCAAAAGAGGAAAACTGTCTTTGTGCCTTCCCACCTAAAACAGATGAGGCAAATTTAGCCCTAAATGCTGACAGGGAAAGAGTGGCAATTAGCCTTTTTAATGGATTTTAAAAATTGACTATTTATTTTAGTTGTAAAAGGCTACCTTTTATAGGATTTAGAGAGCAGCAACAAAGTAAACAGACAATCCATTAGAGGCCAATCATTCCTGTGTCTGAAGTAGATGTGTTAATCTCACAGCTTTCAGGGAGCAATGCATCACTTTTAAGCATCCCTGCACAAGCTCTGCTGACCACTTGTCATTTCTTTGGGCAACTATTCATGGGAGTGACATTACAGATTATGAGAAATCAAATTACAAGACAGTGAGGAAATTAATACGTCAGCACTTCATTATAGGAGAAAACAGCCTACACATTTTTAAATTAGTTATTCACCTGGATCTATTTCATCTCTCAGAACAGTGTGTGATGTTACTGATAATTTTATTTGAAACAAACCAAAATAGAGGAATTTCCCTGAAAAAAAAATTGTTGAACAGCACTAAAAATGTTTAATGGCTGACTTTTAGAAGTAGAAACACTGTAAAAGCTCAGATAGAAGATATTGTATTGGATTTACTAGATGTTTAACAGAGCAGCAGATTCACTGCTTGAGCAGAAGAGGTCATTAAAATATTATAAATGCCTTCACTGGAAGTTAAGGAGGGGCAGGGCAGTGCAGCCAGGTTCATGTGCAGGAGGCAAAGCAGCAGTTTAACACAGATGAAAGTGATTGCCTTTGGTGTGCTCAGATGTTTGAGGCTTGTTGGAAGAGGGAACTTGTGCTCAGAGCAGAAGGGCAGCTGCTGATGAGCCTGAGGGAGGAGGATTGGAGAAGGCATGATGGGCGGGTTTGGGGAATTTAAAATTGTATCTGAGCTATAATGAGGCCTGAAGTTGCCGCAACACTGATGAATTGAATATTGTTTTCATGTTACCTGCCTTAAATCAGAATGAAATTATAGTAGTATCAGAAGAGATATAAACAGATAACACAAAGAAAGAGAATGGTTGAGTTCTTTTCCCAAAGAAGAAAATATATCAGCTAAGAATAACCTTTCCATAAAGAACTGGACATTTACTTTTGAATGCAAAATAAGACAGGGCATTGAGCTGTTTCATTTGAAAAGAGAACAGTGTGTCACTACCTGTTCTGTTTAAATATGTGAGAAGAGAGATGCAAATTGGACATGGCAATATAATACTATTTAGGGAAGATTGCAGAATGTACAAGGAAGCTAGATTTTATTAGGTTTCTTCAACTTCACTTTGCAGGTAATGGCCTTCCTCATTGCAGCCATCAGGATGATTATACTGATATCACATCATTTAGTCATGCTCAGCTTCTCTTATATGGACATGACCAGAAGTTACGCCTGTGTCCTTTTGTGGCATTTTTCTTCCACCCCAAAGGTTGACATATGTTTCTATACATATTACTTTGCTTTTAGCATATGTTTTTGGTTTTTTGGGGTTTTCTTTCTGATGGTAAGCAGAATTTTACAGTTATAATTTATTGTTTGTCTAACAGAAAATACTTATACCAGCCCTATTTTCATCACCAGAACCATCATCATTGTTTCTTGCCATCAAATAATCTGTCTAAGGAAGAGTCATGATCAGGTGCTTAAAATGAGCTCCCTACTGTGTGAAAGGATACTTTATTTAAAGATAACTCTGAACATTTGTCTCCAAGATATGACATTGATGCGACTTAAAGAGAATATACAACAAAACCAGAACAAAATATCTACTGTGTGGTTCTGGAAACCTTCCAACTCAATTCATGGAGGCATTTTTGCTATGGTTGCTGCTATCAGGTAAATATTTCATTATTCTTACAGAGTATCTGGTAGAAAATCATCAAAAATATATATCTATACATATGTATGTGTATATATCAGCTAAATATTTATTATTTACAAGAACTTATATGAGGGCTTTATAGCTTTGTCATGTTTTTATTTCACTTAGAAACATTTTCAGTCCTGACGATCCAAAATCCATAATGATATTTCTTTTTACGGTGTCAAGAGAGCTGAGGTCCCACTGTTAGATGTAGTGTGGTATAGAGGGATTCTTTCTGTTGGTAGGGGTAGACTTTGGAGCTCCAGCTGAGCAATGTGGTTCCTCAAGAAACACAACATTTCTTCCTGAACCTTAGTGTTAAAAATAATAAACCAAAAGAATGATCATGTTTCAGACAAAAAGTGTCACCTCTTTTATATAGATGGGGATCTACAACCTGAATTGCTGAGTGTAATTCTAAAATAAATGGAAAGAACTCGAATTTCTTCAAAACCTGTTGCAAAGTCATATTCAAAGCTGATCTAAGGAAAGGCATTGAATTTCCTGATTTCTTCATAAGCTGCTTTAGCTTGAGTCTATTTTTAATTCATACTGATCAGGAGTCCATAGTGTATCCCCACTTAGAAATGAGCTTTAATGAATAGGATGAAGAGACCCAATATACATCCAGTCGTGTCATCATGTAAAATTTTTTAAATTTAGAATGAAGTGATTACTTTATTCATTTATCTAGAAACTTTTCAGTAAGTATCATCTATAAAGAAGGTTATCAACTATTATTTTTTATGAAAATCTCAAAGACATTTCTAATACTGTACTTTGGAGATGTTATAAGCAACTGTGTTTTCAGTAAGGAAATTAAAGCTTATGCAGTTTTTTTGTTCTTTCCAAAAATTTTGTATTCTTCTTCTGCTCTGTTCTTTAAATATTTTTCCCATTTAGACAGCTTTGGGAACACAGCCCTTTCCTTGCAGTGCTAATTAAGTTCACTCATTCATTGTAACAATAGCAGCATAGAAAGATGAAAAAGCTGAAATAAATTGTCCCCTGGCAGAGAAACTAAAGTGTCGCTATGCTTAAAAATAACTCTTCTCCTCATCT
This sequence comes from Melozone crissalis, assembly GCF_028551555.1. Lineage (NCBI taxonomy): Eukaryota > Metazoa > Chordata > Aves > Passeriformes > Passerellidae > Melozone > Melozone crissalis. Next base: position 38,732,007 of record NW_026535796.1, on the reverse strand, counting down.
CTCCCATTCTTTCTTATTGTAAGAATCTAAATTTACTTTCTGAAAGAAATACAATTCTATCAATACTACAATCTGGACAGCATGTAGACCATTAATATCATTGTGTCATATATTCTAATGTTAAATTCAGATTCACAAAAGCTTTCCCTGAGTTAATAATTAGATTAAAATTATACCAGCAAAGCCCCTCTTTTTACCTATTAATACATGAAATTTAATTTTTCTGCTGGAAATCCATCAGTTCCAGGACATAGCCCTTATACACCTTTTGACAGTAAAATTAAAGACATGGAAAATTGCTGCAACTTTACTTCTTGCTACTTGAAAGACTACCATAATTCATAAAAACGTCAGTTTTGCAATCCATTTATGGTGAGTTGCATGGTTAATGGATTATTGTCTCAGGAACTAGGGGTAGTTTGAAAAAATAGCACTCCCCAATTCCATTTTATGTACCAATGGAGACAGGAGAATGAATTTATTCTGAAATAATAAAACTTATTTTTCTCCCTATTTCTATATAAATTACTTGGTTTGAAATTGGAAAATAAGCATGCTGGCTTATCTTATCACTAGAAAATTGTTACTCTCTTAAGACCATATTTTCTACCAGAGACAGTATTTTAGGTAAGTTTGAAGGTTTTTTTCATTCTGCATATAAAGTAATATAAGAATAATATTTTGAGATTGACCAGCAGATGACCATACAAGTCATACTCCAGATTTTTCTGTAACATGTCACAAGGTAATAATCTGACATTTTAAAGTCAGACTTGACTTTCACCAGTTCATCCTGCTAATACACAACTATCATTAGTACATTTTCTTTACTCCAGATGCTTTTACAAGTCTTGTAGCATAAGTGCAGATATTTAATAGGATTCCACTCCTCTGCTCATGCAGCACTCTTTAGGTGTTGTGTACTCCTAGATGTTGGGTAATCCATATCAATGTTGGGTTTGATTTTCCATGGAGATTCCTTATTGGTTTCCCTGAACAACTTTGTGTCATGAAGAACTCTGTCTGCTTAAATGCTTCTCCCTTATCTAAGTGCAAGTAAAATAACATGAATTGATGCGGATGTACAAATTTTTCAAATTTCATTTTCCAAGCTATATAAAGATTGTTCTGCTCCACTGGTATCTGTACTTTCCTGTGATCATTCCAGTAGTGAGGGAACAAAATAGCTTGAATGGAATCTGAGTGGGTATCACTGATAAAAATCACAGGTACACAAAATACTCCAAGGGACACTCCAATACTGGTTTTCTTGCAATGACAGTCTCTCCAAATGACTGAAGTGAGTCTAGTTTTGCAGTGAAAATTTTACCTGAGTCCTGAATATATGGCTAGGATATTTTCCATCAACTATGGAAGACACAAACAGTAAAAAAAAAAAAAACAAAAAAAACCAAACCTGATTAGTTTGCCTTAAAAATAGCTTTCTTTTTTCTAAAGGGAAAAAATACAACAATATTGTTTTTCTCAGAACTTTGACTTAAACCAGATGTCTTGGAGGTGGCGATGGCTAATAGTGTCTCCAGCTGAAAACATACCAAAGAAGGGTTAAGAGAGAGAACAGACAAAAGGGACACAAAAATTCCGACAATTTAAAGATTCGAAAATCAGCCTACTATGTAGTTGTCTGTGTTCAGACACAGTATCATAGTGAACCTGAGTGAACTAACACCCTGCAATGTGATACCTGTAAAGCCATCTGTAGAATTAAAATATATACCAGCCTTTTGGTTTAAAAACTCCTTGAAAGGAGGAGGTAGGAAAGTCTTTCCTGTGCCCTCCTTTCAAAGAGTTACAGTATAATTGACACTCAGCTGTGAATTGTCCTTCACTTACTCCACATAGTGATTTACATTATAAAGGTGGCTCAAGGCGTTTGCATCAGAACTGTTCCTGTAGAGGTATATTTGAGATAGATGTAAGCTAGAAATTTAGACCTAGCAGTCCAAGGGCAGCTTTCAATTGGTGATGACAGGTATTTAGGATAAGCAATGTGAGACTGATTTGCTATTGATATCTGAACAAAAGCAGGCCAGAGTCAAATAACACATCCAGTTTGTGTCCATTAGCTGTGTGCTTTGCTGATCAGAGGCTTCAAGCAGAAATAAAGAAGCAGAAAGATGGAGCATGTATGCTAATACTAATTTTTGTAGCAAAATTGATGTTTCAAATCCCATAAGAAGCTCAGCACAAATAGACTTTTGCATACATGGAAACATCTACCAAAGTGAATGAAATAGCCAGGGGAACCTTCCTCTCAGGATCAGGGCCAGAATGAGCTGCTGGTAAGAACAGGTGGCATAAAAACAAGCATGCGGAATATGGAAAATAGGAGAATCAATGATGCCAATTTATCATACAGAAGGTACTATCAAATTTGTGACTGCAATTAATACTATCAGTGTGCCAGCTACAGCATCTTTGCAGTTTAATTCAGACTTGTTATTTAAATAGAAGAAAAAAATCTTTGAGTTATGACCGGTGGCAGTGTTGGAGAATTTGTGAGCATGAGTCAGATATGGAAGCGGAGAGGAATATTATGTGCTGAAGGGAAAGATGCTCTTGGGGCTAGATGTATGCAGACTGTTTTTGTGGGTTTTTTCACTCAATTCTGCCAAATGCAGAGTGCATTACAAGAACTGCAGTTGGGAATCTTCTGTGTTATTGCTGTCTGTTTTTTGTCACAGTAGAAAGCAGTGGCTTTGGCAAGCCCACAGCACTCATCAGTGAAGGATGGCCATGCTGTATGCTCCTCATCTATCCAGAACTCAGGAAAAGCATTGCTTCTGCTTTTCTTTCAGCACAATAAACCACTGCAGTCATGCCTCTGTGGTATTGAATTTATAGCCCTCCTGTGACATAGGCTATATTTTATGTAGCAAGGTGACCACTGTCAGGCACAGTTTCCAAAAGAGGTACATTTCTGCTATTTCAGTGCTCCTCTCTCTGCTTACAGGCAACACCTCTGCAATAAAGCTCAACCAGCTGGGAACCCTGCTGAGCCACACTGACACCTACACTTGCTTCTTTAGAAGGGGCACATTTCTTCTCACATTATTATTTTATCTGTGTCTAGAAGGACTGTCTTGAGTCCCCATGACAGGGGGGCACTGAAGGCACAGCCTGCCCCTCACCTGCTGCTGAGAGGGAGCAGGGTCAGAGGAGGCAGAGATCAAACTCAAACAGACTCTAACACTATCCTGAGAGGATTTGATGCTCCTCTGAGAAATGTCTGTGTCTGAGGCACAGTTCTTTGAGATGCTTTGGCATGTGCTGCATCAGAGTCTGGTCTAAATGCTCCTTCTCCAGTGCAGTTCAGCCCTCTGAGCAGTGAATTTCCAGCTCTGGCTACAGGAAAATAGGAGGAAGAGGAGGAAAAGCACGGAAGAAATCAACAGGCTCTCTCTCATTCCCTCATTTTCTACCAGTAGATGAAAGGGCCAGAAGGAGATGGATACAGCCAAGCTGATTTCAGCATGGAGCACGATGTTCAGTTGGGGTAATTGAAGCAGACCAGTAACCACTTGGTTTTCTGACACCAACACTGCTAGGTGTGCATGTGAGACAGGTGAAAGAGGAGAAAAAGAGTAGGATATAGCTTTTCAGCTTTACTGCTTTCCAGTGAGGGAAAAGAAAGAGCAACAGGCAAGTAGAGTACAGGGTATCCTCATTGATGCTGATTCCTTCCTATTACGGGATACAGAATGATATCTCTACAAAAGGATAACTATCATTTTAAAATAAAATAGGATGCAGAGTATTACATTCTTGCAAGGATTCTTTGCAAGAGAAGACAAAGCAAGAGAAAATGCCATTCAGGCCTTTTTGATGAGTTTATTTACACAGAAACCCCTTTATTTAAACTCAAGGCAATTCTATTTATGTGATTAGTTTATACAGTGTGCCAGCATCAGGACAGGAGTAACATTTGTGGTTAGAGGGTGTGTACAGCTGGAAGGTGGTGATATTTGCTGAAACTCCCAGGATACTGGGCTTATTTTTTTAAATGGAAGAGAAGAAAAATATGAACAAGCAGAAAACAATGGTAAAAGGAATGATTTCACACAAAATGTTGTCTACTACTTTTTCTAGAAACACTAATCACTTCACTGGAGTCACATGTTCTGGAACAGGTTATGCAACTCAGTGAAGTGAAGTTTCAAGATGCCTATTGCTAGTGGGTTGACAGCTTGTAATTATTATCACAGAAGAGAAATTAAATAAATTTCAAAGACCAGAGAAAGTCAGTGGCAGTCAGGAGCAGTCCAAAGTTCAACAAGCAGCCAAGGATTGTGCCTCCCAGGATTTTGGTCCAAGTATGAGATGCTGCTTTTCCTCAGATGTATTTTCTGTTTGCTTACACAGTGTATCTCTGCAGCAAAAATAACCAATACTTTGTGTTCTAACTTACAAATAAGGTAGTTTTCCAAAATATATGAAGACTTCCAAGGCCTATCTGCCTTATCAATAATGTCTGGATTCCTTGGTGTATGAATGGTGTCAAAATGAGGTCCCCAAACAGTCTCTATGTAGCAGATATTTGGCCTTTTTTAAAATTAATTTTCAAGGGATAGAAACCATTGATTATGTATAAAGTCCATGATGTCCTATCTGAAATGCATGGCTGCAATAATCTTCTGTAAGATATTTTAAGGTTCACTAACGTCTAATAGATTCATTTGGAATATAAGGGGAAAATAAGTAAAAAGTACTAATAAATGAGTTTGGTTGTCATGGGAACCAATTGTCTCAGGTGCTCTGTTCCAATCCAGCTATTAACCCCTAGTCCATATTTATTATTCAAGGGAAATAACTGACTTGAAAAAGGAAGATTGGTTGTCACAAAAAAGAGAAGCCAGTGTGCTAAAGTTGAGTCATTTGCATGCAATAAAAATGAATTAAAGAGGATGAATCTTCTTCAGCCCTAAAATGATTTGCATTTGGGTTATTGCTCTATTTTTCTCAGTTCTCAATATTATAGGATGTCAAAAAGAACTAGGAACAGCAGATCTGGAATGAAATACAGTACCCTACAGCTACTGTGTTCTGACTTAGATCTTTATCATGGTCTTTAATACTTTCATCCTACCATTACAGCTTGTTCTAGTACATATCTGGTGGCAAAATTCATAGGAAGTGCTCACATTATTAATAATCTGATTACCTTTTTTTTTTTTTTTGTTTCTAGCAGCCACTATTATTCAAGTTTGTAATTGTGATCATACCCCACTTAACTGGACTGAACAGACTGACAGGGATTGCTCAATGGGCATTTAAATAGAATTTGCACTAAGGCAATTTCTTGATGCACTAACATATTTCCAAGGAATCTACACATACAATTCTGATATTTTTAAAATATCAGAAATCCAAGACTGAGAAGCATTTTTTAAAAATCATTCTAGCTACCATTTGTTGAAATTTGTCATGTATTATCTCAGGTATGTACTATAAGAATTATTTTCTGGAAAGTGTTTGCCTTCCTTTGCTTTTCTGTTTTGCAGTACCCAATATGTTCTAACACCAAATCCCACATCTACAGTTACCAGTTTTGTTCCCTTACTGAATCCACATCTATTCAGACTGGCATGGGATTTATGTTTTACTCTGCTGCCTTTTTTTCTTCAAAATACTAATAATAAAAAGGAACTTCAGGAACTGTTAATGAAAAGGAAAAAAAAAAAACCAAAAACCAAAACCTTCAAAAAGTCTCTGTGTTGTTTTTTTTCTCTAACCTTAGACTAAAGATCTTTCACTTGCCAGTTTCATTTTGATGTTTTACCGATCACAAAATAGCCATAAAGAATGCTTTTATTTAGGTTATCAGAAGCTGGGATGAAATGATCTCCTGGTAGCATGAAGTAGAGGATTTTGAAGTAATTAGTCAGAAGCCTCATTTTTTTGGTTTTAATTCTTGCTAATGGGATTCTTTAGTGGATTAAAAGTAAGATTTGATTATAAATCATGTTTATAAATATTGATAACTCTGAGTATTGTGATTATTTTTAAGATGTTTTTAAACTTGTCATGTCAGAAACTTTCTAATCAGAAAATAACTACAATACATAATGAATAAGACCTAAGGATCCTTATTTTTCAAAGTCCTCTGATGCACTTGAAGTCTTGGGATGATAACTAAAAATGCAGGCTAAAGGAAGATGAAGAAGAATTTGGCACATAGCTTTTCTTATCACATTCCCTATTCTGTCCTGTTCTCTTTTGCTGTCCCCAGTTAATAATGTATGTATGTTGGATAACCTTTAATGTGAACTTGCTGTTTCTGAGAGAGAAAACAAAAATCACATCCCTAAAACATGACCTCCTCTCTTTTTTCTGTTTTCACTTACTCTTTGCCTGTTGCACATTATCACTCCTACTCCCTAGTGGTTCCTACCACTGACATGGCAGGCAGATTCATTTATCACCCTGAGAACTGATAACACTTTGTACAGTGTTCCCACTTGTGCAGTCAGCCACTAATTTTTCTGCCACAGAAGGTCCCTATAGCTGCAGTACTGCTCCCCTGGCAATCTTTTTCAAATGCTACATCATATCTGCTTGCAAAAATTATGATTTATCTATAGGTGGCAGCAGACTTACACTGTAAGGCAGAGCAAGACCTGTCAAGGCAGAGCAAGACCTGTCAATTACTTTCAATTATTTGTGCATAATCATTTTATCTCTGTAAAGACAGTGTACAGGACTTAAGTCCTGTAAAGACAAATACATGGGGGGATTAGGCCATAATTTTAGCAGCTGAGAAAAATATAGAAAAAGAGTAAGATGGAAAAATATTTGAAAGGAGGAAGAATGTTCATTCAATAATAAAGTTTACTTTGCATATGACAATAATTTACTGTCTCCTTTGTACGAAGCTCTCATTTTGGAATTAACCTACATTCTTGAATACATCCCTTTCAGCAGGACTCAACAAGACTTTCAGCAGGGTTCTGATGTTGATAATCTATACTGTTTTTTCATTGTATTGTAATTGTGGTAAAGCTTTTCTTAATCCTACAACTAGGAAGCCACCTGAGAATATTTATGATGGAATATCTTGTGTGTATATCATAGGTAGGTGAGCTTGCTTCAAGGGACCAGTTAGCCTCTGTATTAGGTTTCACTGTCTGAAAATGATCAGTGACTGTTCTATTCTCATGGTCTTATTATCTTCTGGTCCTTCCTAAGAATCATAAAGGACATTAAATTCAATTGTTCAAAAGGCAGACCATTAAACCCTTGATATGTGCTGCGTTGCATGCATCAGATATCACAGTGGAAAATGGATTTCTTATGGGAGATAATAGAAGCTAATGAAGGTAAAAAGAATTAGAAAAAGTAGGACCCAGTGATTATCAGCACCATCAATATTTGCATATTAGGTCCTAAGGACTAATTCACAGCACATCTGGTTTATTAGTGAAATTAGATGAGCCAAAGAGTTTTGCTATGCATTTGTCATTGTTTTTAAAAACCTATGTGAAAGAAGAAAAGTGCATCTTGAAATTTTTAGGCTTCTTGCAATTCAATCAAAACTCATACTAAATGTCTGGCAGGGTGAAAAAGACCAATATACCATAAAATGATCTGAGACAGAAACAGCATAAGAATAACATATTCACCTTTATTTCTCAGGTGATTTATTGACAGTGAAATTGACACCAAAGAATTGGAAAGCCTTGGTTTTCTAGCCACGTGTGCATGCATAAGGAAAAGGTCAGAGGCATAATCAGCCTAATTTGCATTTTCAAAACAGTTTACACCCATTTTGCTCTGCCAAAGTAAGACTCACCTTTCAAAATCTCAGTCACCTTAGTACTCATTTCTCCTGAAAATTGCCATCTCCTTTTTCTCATGGTTCACGTGGAGAAGCCCAGTTTGCAGGAACAAACACACCCAGTGGTGGGTTCATTCTGCGCTCCTGAGGTGCTCTTGTTTTCTGTTCTCCTGCTTGTACCAGCAGGTCAGGCCTGTCCTCCATGGAACCACAGGGACAGGGAACAATAGGATAAGAGCATGTGAGAATTATTACCTCTCTGATAACTGACATACCCCATGGGCACACAGAAGCAAAATCTCAAGGTGCTGAGAGTCCCGAGGTTCACAACCAAAAGGCGACAGCTGAGGGTCATGACTCCATGTGTAATCAACAAAAATCCCAATTTAGGGCCCAAATTTGTGTTTGTGATCCTAGGTTACAAAACTGACACTAGATTTGCTAGAATTGAGTCTTCTGTTTGATCTAAGTGAAGAATTCTTTTACCAGATTGAAAGTTTTTGTTTGGACATTTAAGTATTTATGTGGAGCAGGTATAAAATATTATATAACCTATCAAATATGTTGTGCTCTAACAATAGCAACAGCAGACTTTTTAGGCTATGACTCTGCCATTAAATAAAAGTGTGTAGAGGTACACAGGTATTTTTGTTCCTTTTTTGAACAAGTTTTCCTCTTGAATTTCATAACCAGAGCAGGAGTAAGGTAGCTTGTAGGTTAATACAAAGAATTGAAGATCGAAAGGGGGTAGGTCAGATCAGCTAACAAGATCCACAGGTCTTGGTGGACTCCTGTTTCAACTCTTTACCCTCTGCTGTATTTCTGTGTCGTTCTGTGTGCTAGTTCTTAACTTGCCCCCAAAAAAAAAAAAAAAAAAAAAAAAAAAAAAAAAAAAAAAAAAAAAATCTACTTCCAATGCCACTTTTTCCATTATTTGTTATGACATTCACCCAATTTAAACTACAGTGATAGGACAGATACACTTTTCACATCCTCCACTGGAAAGAAATTTTTTGAGAAAGCTAAGAAATGTCATGGTCTGCAGAGATTAAACTTCTTAGAGTAATGCACTTCATTTCATTTTATGTCTGTTATGTAAGAAAAATTGTATGAAGCTTCATCCGAGAGCATGAGTCCATTGAAAACTTCTGCTTTACCCTGAGAAGTGTCTTGGTTCGATGGCTGAAACCCCTGCAGAAAACCAGTGAATAAATCATTGTCATTGAGATGGTAATGGAATTTTAATAGTTTGATATTTAGAAAACCTCCACCTTTGTGGCATAGGCAAAATGCCTGTAGTGGTTAGAGGGGGGTTCTGAGTAGTCATTAACACTGGGAAATGCTGTCTGTAGCCAGTAGGATGTAGCTTCTTTAGATGAAGTTATGTGTTTACCACATAGCATATGTCTTCCAGACATAACATATGCTTGCAAGATTGTGCCCTTTCTCTTCTGATATCTTTCTCTCTCCATTTCATTTCTCTTTGGGAATATCCAGAAACTTCAGAGGAATAAAAAATTAGGGATTAAAAAAACAAATACAGTAAAGATATTAAGCTCCTAGAATTTAGCTGCTGGGGTACCTTACCTGTAGGTGTTTTGAGCTCAAGGTCCTGTGAAGAATCACGAGCCTAGTTATGCATTTTCTTTACTATATAAAAGTGATCCAGCTTCCCTGCTGTCTATGAGTCCCAGAAGACTATTAGAGAGGGAAAAATCAAGTTCAGTTCTCTGCTTAGGCTGAAAATTTTTAACTCACTACTGTCACTTCTAAAAGAGTGTTTTAACTACCATACTAGGTTTTCAGTGGTCTTCTTCACAAGCCATGCACAAAGCCCTGGCCCTGCTGGGAATAAGCTTCTACTTAAAGCCAGAAGATAGAGATGACATCTTCTGCATCCCCATTGCAATGCTGAAAATTCCTCCAGAATTTCCTTGCTTCTTTCCAGCTGGATGTCAGCTCAGCAAGTTCATTTAAAGCATCAATTCAAATGAACAATCTACCACAGCTTATTTTAATTGAAGACGCTCGTGAAAATTTGCTTGCAACAAGCTCTGTGGGGGATAACAGGAAATACAACAAATTAGTGGCAGACTGTAATGCCATAAAGTTGCACAGCTGTTTACTAGGTGAATGTCTAGTTTAAACCTTAATCTTCCTCTCCTAACACAGAGAGGACTTCAGCAGATTCGTAGGCAGATTCAGCTTCCTTGCACTGCTGTGCTCCAATTAGACTGACAAATATCACCTGCCATCCTCAAGGCAATCAGCTTCTCCTTGTAAAATCTGATAGTTCTGGTTGATTGATCTAAACTCGAATACCAGAACTAGATGATGGTGTCTAAAAAGAAAAAGGTGAAAAAAATTGCTCAGCAGCAGGGAAAAAAACCTAACATTGGAATAGAGCGGATAAAATGAAAGACAATGCGCATTACTGTAACTATTTGTAAATGGAGGTTTATCAGGTGATTTGTTGGGCAATTTTGAAATTTGTGATACTCACATATTTTAAAAAAATATTTCTTTTAGGGAGTTTATCCATTTCAAAATAATAAAATAAAGAGTACTTTACAGGCAGAAATGATTTAGCACGTTAAGTGACAAAATGTTCCTCAGTCATCTCTCCCTGTGTGAAATCCACGGGATATGTTTCTTTCATTGCTGACTTTGTTACTTCAGAACAGCTAGTAGCATGTAAGGCAAAATCTTAAAAAAGACACAGTATTTTTTTTAATACTTTCGCCTTAATAAAAATCCTTTAGTAATATTTTCATATTTCATTGAAACTGACTTTTTGGTAACTCCTCATCTCCAAAGAAAAACAGAAGAAAGTTTGTCCAGAGACAGAGATAAGGAAATTTTTTGTACTTACAGGGAGATTAAAAAGAAAGTTAAGTCCTTCTTTCTTCTGTCAGACTTTAAATTCCATACCATTTGAGGGAGAAAAAAACCCCAAAACTATGGTAAGATAATCTGTAGTCTTGGAGAAGAAGAATTATAAGATTTGATTTTTATATTCAAAAGACACTTCTTTTTTTAAATATTCAAACAAGCTTTGGAAAGCTGTTACCAGGGTGAAAAGTAAAAACTATAAAACATCAGGAAAAAATTGGGTGAAATAAGGTAAATGTATTAAATCAGACCATAATTTTTAATGTTACCTCAGATAATCAGTTCCTTCTTTCTCCAAGTACAGGATGGAAGGAGATTCCAGTGAAACAGAAAAGCTGCATTTCATATGCAGATCAGGCAGCTCAGGTGTTATAGGGGATTCAGAGATTCCAGACCCCACTCTAATCATCACAGCCTCTTGCCTAGTGGGGCTGTCCCACCGCCTGTCAGTGTACTGGTTGGAGTTTATCTCCACAATTTAACAAAGTGCTCTTTTTGTCTGCTGCAGCACACTGATGAAAAAGAAATTGTAAAGGCAGGGAGCTGTAGAATCATAAGTACTCACTTTTCTTAAAGAGTGCATGTTGGATAATTGCAATAACTCTGTAAGGAGCATAAAAGTGAGAAGAGAGACACTCTGATTAGCAAAGTCTCTCCTATGGCCAACTCAGTGTTTCTGTAACATGCACAGAATTTCATAAGCATTGGGGTTTTTTTATCAGAAGCAATGCAGAAATTTGAGGTCCAGGCTGTAAAGAAGTGGTGAACAATCCCAGAGAAATTAGTGCAGCTAAGCCTTCCCCCAGACCTTCTGGATTAGGCTGATAATAGCAAAAAATGTGTTTCTTATAATCCATGGAGGCTCTTAAAATCAGAAATATTTTTGAAACTTTTATGAGATCTAAACTCCATTTGTAAGATGCCATCTAGATTTCATCTAACAGGGAAATCTTGTTTTTATCGATTAAATCACATTTTTTGCTGTCAAACAGTTACTATTAAAATTCATTAGCTTTGATAGAGTGCATGCTAAAAAGATTTTCTGATTTTTTAAAAACATGTTAAAGTAAAAAATCCTCTAGATAAGCAATTAATGGAATCAAACTTGCAACATATTCTGAACCAGCCATAATTACACGATAGAAGCTGAAATCTTACTGAGCATTTCTTCCAGTTGTTGTTGGAATCTTAAACAATTTTTGAAATGCTCTAAATATTTTCATACTTGAAATGAGACACACAGACTACTGGACTTTGAGCTAGGCTCATTGCCCTTCTCCTCTGTCTTAATTTCATCATGTCAAGGACTATAATAATTGCCAGAGTAACTGTGAAAGACAGATATCCTACATAGGATTTTAATCTCTTAGAATTTGAACTCTATCCACAAAATACTGTTCTCTATCCTCTTATGTATCTCCTTATAAAACCTTTCTTAACTATCAAATTTGTTCTCTCTCTAAAAAGCTGCTTCTAATTCATCTATATCACACAGAATCCCTGATCTTTCCACGTCCCAAGCCACAGTCTTGTAAAAAATATCCCTTAGTTTTGTTTCATTAGGAAAATGAACTTTTATTCTTTGATATGCCTGGAGTGATCTATTTTGGAAAACTAATTTTAAAGCAGTAGATAGAAATCCTCTACCTCACTGATAATCTAAAGTATGAATTACCCTTATGCCAAAAATACAGAATGTTGCTTAAACCAATTGTACTCCTCTTTAAAAAAGACTGAGAAAGTCCGGGTCCTGTAAAATGACCAGAATGTTTTTTGAGAGATTTGTTTGAAGATACAGTATTTTAGTTTTCCTTTGAAAACTTTTTGAGAGCTCTCTAAAATGAATCATATGTAACTGGGAATTGGAGCTCTAAATTACATACTTGTTAGAGGAAGACACAAAAACTCAAATAATAATGGGTTTCACCCTCTTCCTTTTCATTAAAAAAAAAGAATGAAAACATAAAAACTGGAAGAATAGTCCATATATCCTGTATCAGACAAAAAAAACAATCAGAAAAACTATTCCAAAGCCACCACAAAAAAGGATCCAGTTTAGTTATCCTGAAAAACAACTAAAGTAAATGGCTAGAGAAAAGTACAAACCCAGCACTCAGAGATGCTCCATCCATTTAATATTTTCCAGACTCCAGGTAATTTCAGTTCTGGGGCTCTCTGACCTCTAGCATGGCTATTGTGCTCAAAACCCTTTAACAAAGGAGATATGCTTGCTATGGTTGCCAAAACAGACCTTTAGCTCCCAACACATTTTTTTTGGAAAGGAGATAGATAGCTCAATGACCTGCTATATCAGGAATCATTTCTATTGGAAATTGCCTTCCATCAGCTTCATCCAATGTTCCATTGCTCCAAATTTGCAAGAGAGTACAAAGAGTTGATGACCATCTATTGTGTCATTCATGGTTTTGAAGACCTACACAATTTCCCTTTCCATTATTTAGTTTTAGAAATGGAATCTTTACTTTTTCATAGTGAACATTTTTTTTACTGTCACTACTGTTCTGCTTCAACCTTTTTCAATGCTACTCTCCTCTTTGTGAGGAAAGTATTCAACGTGCTGTGAATTGACGCATTAGTGAAGTAAAGGCACAAGCAAACATTGTTAGATATGCCAGAAGTTATTAGAAAGTTTTTATTATCTCAGCACTATATCTTTATGCCTTTCTCATATGTGGGTGTATCTCTTCAGTGTCCAAAAACCAAAACATTTGGATTAGTTTCTCTGTCAGTCAAGTTGCTAAACCAAGCTTTTGAACTTTTTTTTTTTTTTTTAATTATTTTATTCATTAACAGGACTGAGATTGTTTTCTCTGCCTCAGAGGTCGTACAAAATTGCTTCCTTTGCATGCCATCTGGGGAGGTGTGATTTCTGGAGTAGTCACGCATGTAACAAGCTGTACCTCCCTCCCACTGGCCATTTCCTCAATGCCTCCACCTGCATGGCCTGCTGAGAGGTCACTTAGGTGTGCTCAGCTACACAAATGATATGTGTAAACAGAGACAAAGCATTTTAAAATGCAGTGGTTTCAGTACTAATGGCCAAGAAAATGTGTATGACTTTGTGTCAAAAAGAAATAACAGTATCAGTTGGTGGTGTGTGTGCCTCACATCTAAAGATTAACTGGATTTTTTTTTCTCACTGAAAATATTCCTGAAAGATGAACTGAATAAAGATAAATATGCCTGTTCTTTCTTCTGCAGTTTCTCTGTATGGGAAAACATTTGCCTAGTGTCTTACCATTGGCATCTTTGCTGGTTTAGACATATATCCGCTTGTAGGCTTGATGAATAGAAATGTCTGAAAGTGGTGTCATATGGCCTAAAAGCAGAGTAACATCAGGCTGTAAACAATAGCATAAAGTGCTATTAAGTTGAGTAAAAGCACTCAACATGACAAAATGAGCCAACTGATGAAATTTCACGGATTTATGCTCGCTGAAGTGAACTGATCCTTCTCCAAACTCATTCAATCACAGTTCTCTTCAGAGCACTTTATAACATTACTAAGTTCTAGACAAATGTAGATAAAAGTCTGATTTATATTTTCAAGTAGATAGTGTCTTTAAAATGAAACTGAAATATAGTAACTAGCATATAGTTTCAAAACAAAACTTATAATGAGCTTTGAAAGTAAACTTTCCGTTATAATATGTAATTTTATGGTGATTGTAGGTCTATTCCTATTGTGTCAAAAATAATGACAAAATATATTATAGGAGCTTTTAATTGTAAAACACTTATTAGCAAGGTGAAGGTATTTACATATAGTCATGGTCATGGAAATGCTTTATAATCTTTACAGCATACAGTCTGATAAATTCCTGTTATAGTAAATTATAAACATGCGATATATTTTTAGTATTTGTCATCCTATTATTTGATTACAAGAAACGTGTTTTATATGAAAGAAAAATGCAGTAATCCTTAGAGAAAAATCTACATGAAGGAAGAAGTGATTGTGATTTTTTCTTTTAGAGAGAATTGGGTCATTATGATCATTTTATGGAGAAACTAGGCCATAACTCGCTAAACCAAGGAACTGTGCCTTACTTATTAGTGTGATTTGCTTTTCTAAAAACTTCCTGAAGTGTAAATGTTCATGAATGTGCAGAAGTATAAATTGAACAATTTTTGCTTCAATGACTATAAATATGGACTGGCTATTATGATAACTGGGGCAGAGAATTTAATCTAAAAGTCACTTATTAATATAACTTGATCTCAGAGTGAAGTATTTGAATTCATATTTGAATTCATCCTTTTGAAGAAAAGTTTTTGCTACTGCCTAAGATAACAACCACATTGGTCCTTGTTTGGTGTAAATGTGTAGGACCTCCTAATATTCAGATGATAAAATGATTCATCTCAATAAGATGAGAAAGAAAAAAAAAGTGGGCTGTTAAATACATTTTTGTTTATTTTCCATTCTTAAGCAGACTGAGGAAACATACAAAAACCAGAAGATACTTTAAAAAATTAAATGCTATAGTGGTCTAATAGTGTATATATTAATAAAATGTTTACCCACATGAAACATTTTCGTTGAAGGAAACAGATCGTCCTGCCAACTGGTAATGATAAAAGCTCAGCTTGTCCTGAAAGCAATGTTGGATTGCAGGAAGAATTTACGTTCACTCTGTTAAATGCAGTAGTATTTTCCAGCATATTCTAAAGCATTGTCACCTTAAATACAGTTTGAAATGATCTTTACTTCATTAAAGAATATTAAAGCATTAAAGACTGGTGGAACTCTGAGACCAACCTTTTCCCAGTAGAATGCTGTGAGACTTCAAATTTTGGCACAGTAAAATTAGGCATTTACTGTTCTCATTCTATTTTCTTGGCTCTCTTTTTAATTATGTGACCTCTGAACATACCATTAATGATGGATTAATGACTCTGCCAAATCTGCTTAGAAGTGAAAGATGGGGGGGTGGAGCTACTAGAATTTACTTTTCCTTTTTTTACCTTTTTGACAAAAAACTTAGGTTTTCATTAAAATATTGACATGCAGGCTTATTTTTTTTCATACTTTTATTTCTAAAAATCAATATTGTTTTACAATTTCTCTACAGAGAAAGACAAAAACTAGTTTAAAAAATAGTTTTCATTATTATTCGTCACCATTCTTCTTCTGTTAATCCACCTATTTCCATGGGACAAGATCTGAATGTCTTCTTGCTATCTCATCTACAAAAACTTAACATTGTTTCTATCAGCTGCTGATAAGTGCTGTCATAATATAATATTTTTTCTCATGCACAGAGTAGTTTTTTCATCCTTAAGGATGGCGGGACTTAATTTAATTTACTTTACTTTAATTTAATGTAATTAATTTAATTTCTACTGTGGTGTCTTCTGCTTTGTTTTGGGGTTTATAGATAAGTCCCAACTCAGAATACCAGTCAGTAGACTTGAAATCTTTTAAGCTTATATATATATATATATATATATATATATATATATATATATATATAAAATGTGATTCAAATCCTATGGGGGAGTAAATTGCCCTTTGTAGGTATCTGTGTGATTTCAGTATAAAGATAAAAGTGAGGGCAAGTAAGTTCTGAATTCATACATTGCTTTACATCAAATTAGACTCAATTTTTATAAGCTAGCTTTAGGCTGCTGATGTCATCACATGATTGAAGAAATTTACTTCTGATGCAAGTTAAATTTTAAGCACTTAATGGTATTGGATTTGGTCTTAGGTCACCTATGTGAAAACTACTTCTAAGGTATTCTGGAAAATTGGGTAATTTGTTTTTTCAGTAAATATTTATGAGTGTCTGAGCCAAATGTTTCACTGTGGCAGTCAGTTCAGTGTGGGATGAATGGCAATCAGCTCTGTTTCTTCCCTAGTCACTGGCACCTCAAGCCAAGCACACTTGACTTTCATATCTCATGTCTTCAGCACCTGGCTCTGTTAATGCAAACACATTTCACATACCAAGAAATGCACGATTATCACATTACACTACCATGTTTTGTCGCTTCCCTTTTTCTGTTTCTTTCTTTGGAAGTTCATCCTGTATTTTTAAGACATTTATTAAGATCCTTAAAAGATGAGACATGGGAGGCATTGGGATAAGTACTGTAGACTTCATGGTCAGAAATGCAATGAGGCTCTTGAGAGTATTTCAGGGCATTACTTTATTCATGAGTTAAAGACAGTGACTGCTGAGTGAACAGTGATCATCACAGTATACCCAATGGGTTTGAAGCTTCTTACAAGGATATGCTAAAAGCTTTTAATATTCTCTCGGCTTGTAGCAAATCCCTCCATTATTTTGTGTGTTAAAGGAATGCAAAGTGCACTCATCTAAAAATCTGTCTATCTAAAAATAACATTTTTTGCACAAGCTACTTGGAGAATAGAAAAGAGGAAGAAAAAAGACTTCTCATGCTTTGACAGAAAGTTATTTTATTTTATGTGCATTAACAAAACTGGAGTCAGCATAGGGTTTGGGGCTTTTTTCTTTCTTTTTTTTTAGCATAAGGGAATAGTGTTGAAGTTAGAGATGCTGCCAGACAATATGGTGAAAGAGAAGTAGAAGAGCAGTTACCATAGTACAACATCTTTGAATGAAAGGAAACTGATGAAAATGATGTCCTGCAGTAACCCTTGTCTGGTGTGGGCTGCCAACACAAAGGTGGATACCATCTGAAAATTTATACAATTAAATTACATTTATGCAAGAAGTCCCTTCAGCTGATCTCAGAGGACTTTACTACATCACTGTAATGCAGACAAAATGAAAAGTAAACTGAAGAGAAGAATGGTTCCTTTGCTTTCGAAAGATCATTAAATGGCAATCAGGTTAGTGGAGTAAATCTAGATATGTGGTCTGATTTTCAAAATCAGCCAGGAGACCTAAGCTGTAGTTTACTTTTTCTGGATGCAAAGGACATTTGTTGCGATTAATCTGTGCAGCGGATTTGCAGAGTGAAGAGCTGCAGATGCAGGTCCCTTTGCCCTGCTGAGCCCCTTCAGTGGGTCAGCATGTGAGGCAAAGTGAAAATTTTCCAGGATAGAAATTCATTTTAATTTAGTGCAATGTACATTTTTGAGTTGAGTCTGTGGTTAGAAACCATAGTTATTTAGCCAGAGTGCAAGGCCTAAGCTCAGTGAAGTTACTTCAGCGAAGGACAGAGATGAAGGGGGGGAGACAGAAGATGATAGAGAGAGACAGGGACTGCTGTAAGGGCGAGTCAGCCTGACCTCGGAATTCTTTCTGATAAAAAGGGACTAGTGGTAAAAGTCACACGAAACCCATAAAAATGAATACGTATGAACCTATTGTGAAACTGTATGCATATATATTTGAGAGAGAGATAAAAACAGACCTGAAGTTCTCAGAGGTACGCATGCCTTTTTTAGGAGAGCAATATCTGCATGCGTCCAGCCCTGTAATAAACATACCAAGCTTTACAACTTTTACAAAGTTTTGGGGTACTTTTTCTTTTCTCCCCAAAACAGTGCTGAGCACTGCCCTGCAGTGTGTCTGTGTGCTGAGCACTGCCCTGCAGTGTGTCTGTGCTGAGCACTGCTCTGCAGTGTGTCACTGTGCTGAGCACTGCCCTGCAGTGTGTCAGTGTGCTGAGCACTGCCCTGCAGTGTGTCTGTGCTGAGCACTGCCCTGCAGTGTGTCACTGTGCTGAGCACTGCCCTGCAGTGTGTCAGTGTGCTGAGCACTGCCCTGCAGTGTGTCACTGAGCTGAGCACTGCCCTGCAGTGTGTCACTGTGCTGAGCACTGCTCTGCAGTGTGTCAGTGTGCTGAGCACTGCTCTGCAGTGTGTCACTGTGCTGAGCACTGCCCTGCAGTGTGTCACTGTGCTGAGCACTGCTCTGCAGTGTGTCACTGTGCTGAGCACTGCCCTGCAGTGTGTCACTGTGCTGAGCACTGCTCTGCAGTGGGTCAGTGTGCTGAGCACTGCTCTGCAGTGTGTCTGTGCTGAGCACTGCCCTGCAGTGTGTCACTGTGCTGAGCACTGCCCTGCAGTGTGTCAGTGTGCTGAGCACTGCCCTGCAGTGTGTCAGTTTGCTGAGCACTGCCCTGCAGTGTGTCACTGAGCTGAGCACTGCCCTGCAGTGTGTCACTGTGCTGAGCACTGCCCTGCAGTGTGTCTGTGCTGAGCACTGCCCTGCAGTGTGTCAGTGTGCTGAGCACTGCTCTGCAGTGTGTCACTGTGCTGAGCACTGCCCTGCAGTGTGTCTGTGCTGAGCACTGCTCTGCAGTGTGTCACTGTGCTGAGCACTGCCCTGCAGTGTGTCACTGTGCTGAGCACTGCTCTGCAGTGGGTCAGTGTGCTGAGCACTGCCCTGCAGTGTGTCACTGTGCTGAGCACTGCTCTGCAGTGTGTCACTGTGCTGAGCACTGCCCTGCAGTGTGTCAGTGTGCTGAGCACTGCCCTGCAGTGTGTCTGTGCTGAGCACTGCCCTGCAGTGTGTCACTGTGCTGAGCACTGCCCTGCAGTGTGTCAGTGTGCTGAGCACTGCCCTGCAGTGTGTCTGTGCTGAGCACTGCCCTGCAGTGTGTCACTGTGCTGAGCACTGCCCTGCAGTGTGTCTGTGCTGAGCACTGCCCTGCAGTGTGTCACTGTGCTGAGCACTGCCCTGCAGTGTGTCTGTGCTGAGCACTGCTCTGCAGTGTGTCACTCTGCTGAGCACTGCCCTGCAGTGTGTCACTGTGCTGAGCACTGCTCTGCAGTGGGTCAGTGTGCTGAGCACTGCTCTGCAGTGTGTCTGTGCTGAGCACTGCCCTGCAGTGTGTCACTGTGCTGAGCACTGCTCTGCAGTGTGTCTGTGCTGAGCACTGCCCTGCAGTGTGTCACTGTGCTGAGCACTGCCCTGCAGTGTGTCTGTGCTGAGCACTGCTCTGCAGTGTGTCTGTGCTGAGCACTGCTCTGCAGTGTATCACTGAGCTGAGCACTGCCCTGCAGTGTGTCACTGTGCTGAGCACTGCCCTGCAGTGTGTCAGTGTGCTGAGCACTGCCCTGCAGTGTGTCACTGTGCTGAGCACTTCTCTGCAGTGTGTCACTGTGCTGAGCACTGCCCTGCAGTGTGTCACTGTGCTGAGCACTGCTCTGCAGTGTGTCTGTGCTGAGCACTGCTCTGCAGTGTGTCACTGTGCTGAGCACTGCCCTGCAGTGTGTCAGTGTGCTGAGCACTGCTCTGCAGTGTGTCTGTGCTGAGCACTGCCCTGCAGTGTGTCACTGTGCTGAGCACTGCCCTGCAGTGTGTCTGTGCTGAGCACTGCTCTGCAGTGTGTCTGTGCTGAGCACTGCTCTGCAGTGTATCACTGAGCTGAGCACTGCCCTGCAGTGTGTCACTGTGCTGAGCACTGCCCTGCAGTGTGTCAGTGTGCTGAGCACTGCCCTGCAGTGTGTCACTGTGCTGAGCACTGCTCTGCAGTGTGTCTGTGCTGAGCACTGCTCTGCAGTGTATCACTGAGCTGAGCACTGCCCTGCAGTGTGTCACTGTGCTGAGCACTGCCCTGCAGTGTGTCAGTGTGCTGAGCACTGCCCTGCAGTGTGTCACTGTGCTGAGCACTTCTCTGCAGTGTGTCTGTGCAGCCTCTCTGCAGCTGGGACAGTGCCCAGGCAGAGCAGGGGCAGCCAGGCTCATGCATGGAACATGATTCTGACTTCTAGGTGATGTGCATTGCCCACTCTGATGCTAAACTTATTTCAGACTTGACAGCTGGGCTGTACACCAAGATACAAGACCTCACAATAACTTGCTACCAATCTCAGAAATTACACGGGGAAAGAGTGGTGCAAAAAGTTAGATTTCAGTCCAAGAAAAGAAGGAAGTATTAAGTCCTGTATCTATACATGGAAGGGGTTGTGGTTTTGTTCCAGAGTGCTTTGTGCCATCTGTAACACAGCTGTTGTCCTGGATGTTCCAGCATGTTCATTCATGTAGCCACATTACTAGGGTATAAGAAGTCCTTCAAAATCAGCACATGTGTATGAATTTAGAACCAGACATCAAAAATATTCAAGTGGCTAATTCTGACTAATTCCCACCAAAATATTCTTTAGCTGGGTACCTCAGTGCCATTCCTACCTTTGATGCCCCTATGAGTTTCATTAAGAAGAGCATTTAAATATAACATTGATTTTCAATTTACGTTGCTTACAGGATAGGTCTTAATACACCAGAAAATTAATAATGGCAGCTCTAGATAGGCAATGTAAAGGACACTTATCTACAATGTCTTTATTCATCTGTTGTTACAAAGAATGAAAGTTGTGGATGCTGTGAATTTTAGCTTGACTACATAATATATTTGTGCTGACTTCCAAGCCAAACAACTAGAAAACTGGAGAGAAAGTCTGATATGCTTGTTTGAGGTCACTGAGAAATACAATTCCTTTCTATCAAGAAATTCTATAATTTACAAAAATTTGGTTTGAACTCATCCCAAAACCAAACCTTTACATTTCAGTAGCAGCAAAAATTGATTATTTCTGAGTCTAGAGGTCCTTTTGAACCTTTTAGATTTGTTATTGAGAAATACGTTGTAAAGTTAAACCATTGTCATCAAAAAGAAAGAATTTTTAATATTGATAAAATGGAGTATTTTTAGACTGCATTACTGAAACTCAGGAAGAATTTGAATTTCATGTGGGACAATTATTAGGATCATGATTAGGACTAAAATATTTTTCATCTCTGATGTTGTAATCGAACCCCACAGATTGAAAAAGAGATATCTTCAACTAGTTAAATAGACCTCTTCAGTCAGTCATCCTGTATCCCTTCAGGCCTGCATCCCTCAAGAATTTGATAGTGTTGGTTTGGGTTTTTTTAAAGCATGGTAGATTTAATTTAAAGTAAGCCTTTAAAGGGAAGACAAACCTTTCAGTGACTTACACCCCTAAGCAGTTTTTAAATTGGAGTTTTCTGAGATGACAATTGCCTCTAGAAATGTCAACTCGTTCCAATAATGTTGGACCATTACAAACTATTACAAATACAGACATACCAATGTTAGATAAGACTTGAACATTTGTTATTGGCCAAAACATAAATGAAGACTTGGCCAAAAAAAATGTTGCTTCATGAGTGACAAACATAAATCCAGATATTATTGACTTCCTCATAATAGCAGAAGTCAAGGAATATGGAAATGAGAATTTTAAATATATGAAGTCAGCAGCGCATCTTTGAAGAAGCCACTTGATTTTTCATTTTCTCTTGTAATTACCTAGTGTGCATCTAGGAGAAACCATCTCTTCTTTCTAAAACTTCCAGAGGACATCCATATTTTATTATAACAGATTTGTCACTGGTTAAACAAACTAGCCTAAAGCAAGTCTCTGTGTTCTTAGCCTCTACTAATATGAGGGGAGTATAAAATATTAAATGCACCCCACTATTAATCTGCAAGTGAACGAGTATTTTCAACTGATGTTAAAATGTTAAAAACATGCATTAAACAAACTGTCATTAGTTATGAAAATTTCAATGCATTCTTTACTTAGTAAAATACTTTTCATTGTCAGTCAATGTTTTCAAAATGTCTCTTAAATAAGTAATAACAATACCCAGTTTGATGAACTTAAAGGATAACTTTCAAGAGCAGTGTTCCCATTAGCCACCAACATTTGCTTTAGGCTTAGGAGTAAGCTGTGTTGGTCGAGATATTGTATATAAGGAAACAAGAATAAATGTTTTTATAAGCTTACTGAAAAGTAAAGAAAGGTCTCTTGGCATTACAGGCAAAAATATAAATGCAATAAATATTAAAACAAATATTAAAGACCAAGCTAAATTTATTTATACCAGTTTGGATGTAAACTTGATATTTGCAAAAATGGAGGTTTTAGAAGACTGATGGGATTCAAAGAAATTCTAAAACCTTTATGCTGCAGAAGCCTTGGAGAAACATAAGGGTTTCTGTGCCCTAGCTGAAGAATGGAGGTAACCACCAAAATTTTTATTGGTTCTTTCACAAGCAAGTATCTTGTGAGTCAAAATTCCACAATGAGCTTCAGGTTAATATCAGAATATTGTGGAAAATACAGAACTGCTTCTGATTCTTAAGAAAACTCTTACAGACTTCTATGTTGCCATATCAGAATCTGAATCTGTGTACCTACAAGCCATCAGCTCTTGCTCCTTGATATCGAGTGGAAAATTCTGGGCAGGAACATACTATTTCTACAATACTTAAATTACTGTATTATTGCCCTCATGCCTCAGTTATTCTTATAAATGGATATTTTTACCTCTTTCTGTCCTGAAAATTATCCCTACAGGCTTGTTAACTGAGAGTGGATGGAAGATTTCCATTACAATATATTTGATGTACCTACCCCAGAAATATGGCAATTTAAAGTAGCACTTGTGCAGGTGTCAGCTGAATTGAATATTGCAATATACTAAAGAGCTTGAATTTGTGAATATCCAAAGAATGTTAGGAAAATGAAAAAAAGCTTTTGCTGCCAACCTTGTGTTGCTGCTGCCTGCCTGTACAGCAGAAATATTTCCTCTTACACTGTTCATTTTTCAAATGATCAGGTTTCTAGGAATAAAAATAGAAAAAGTGTGAGAGTGAGAGGGTGCAAGTAGAGATCAATTGAAAGTATTTAGAATTCACCTTAACTTACTTTGGGTCTGCAAAGGGAAGCAATTATATTAAGAAGATACTTTGCTTAGAAGCATGTTAGACAAAGATGGCGGGATTTAACTGCTGAAACGAGGGAGTGCACATGTGAGTAACCACATTTAAAGTTTGATTCATCCTTCATTATATGCCTGCTTTCGATAAAGGAGTAATTCCTTAAACTCCTCTGACTGTGTTAACTGGATCTTCTTGACTCTAATGTAGCCAGTGTAGCTGTGGATAGATATAGCATTTTAGAGAACTTTAATGGGATTAATTACTTTAGATCACAAAAATTTACACTGTCTAAACACTGTCTAGAGTGCAAATGTAGAGACTGGGGAATATACTAAAGATCTAACTGAAAACTCTTGTCCAAATGGGGGTTCATAATCAAAAGAGATTAAAAAACTAACTACTTTTAAAACTGGAGCTGGTACATATATATACACACACACATAAAAGGAATTGCAGAACATACTGCAGTGAGAGAAAAGAACAGGATTTGACTGAAAATATCCTTTCCTGTCCTATATTGTATTAAGTAAACCTGGAGAAATTGGTTCAGTATTTCTGTATAAATATTCATATAAGCATAAGTTAAAGCCCTCTCCCACAGTTACACAAAACTTGCTATTTACACTGAAAAAAAAATCCCACAAATAAATTTAGAACAAGAATACGTTAATAATGTAAATATAATGCTACAATGAAAACAGTGAATGCTATATTTTATCCTAGCTAATATGCATGGTAAAATATTTTTAAAGATATTAATGGTTATTTTAGGTGTGCATTAACTGGCTACCCTTATAATTTTAAACCTAACTGTTGCTTTTCGTTTCTTGTCAGAGCTTTTCTGATAGCACAAAAATCCCTCATGAATATTTTAATGAATAAATAGAGTTGCTGTGCTGTTACTCTGTATACCTTCTGGTATATTATTTTACAGTATTCTGAAAACAGACACTTCTTTCATGAAAATGAGTGCAAATCCCACAATTGCAAACCAGCATTGTTCATCCGAAAGCCCATACCAATAATATATTCTATGGCTTTCTCTAACTGCCCCCTGTTACGTGCCTATTTAAAAAAGAATTACATATCCACTGGGCTCCAAAAAGAATACTATAAGACTTAAGCAAAAGATTAAATATGATGAAGGAGTACCCCTCCTTCATCATATTTAATGATGAAGGTGGGGCACTCCTTCATCATATTTAATGAACTGCAATGTGGAAGGCTACAATTTATTTAAATAATCTGATCAATGATTAGGTATTTACAGAAAAAATCATTAAAGACATAAAAGATTTTGCATGGTTAGAGAGAAGCACACTTTTAAACTCTTTGCTGGTTTGTAATAAAACGTGGTGTTGGTTGTCAAGATGCTAGAATTAACAAACAAGGGAGAGGGAAGAGGAGAGAAGCTGACAATTGTTTTGTTTTGCTCTGGTTTAACATAGATGGCACCTCTACTGATTGTACTGGGCCACGATGGGAGTAAACTCTCAACTAAATGTAATAACCACAACCACACAAAAATCAGAAAATCCAAGTATTTGAACAAACACATAAAGACTGGATGAAAATATATGCTGGTAAGACCTAGCCTTCTATTTTACCTCCTGCCTCTGCTTGTGGTGATTTTCCTTCACCTTGAAACCATATCTCTAGCTTTTCCCTTTGACTAACAGTTTTTGTTCCAGCTTCCATTTTCTGATTGATAGAGCTCATAGTTGTGATAGTTCCTTGCTTTAAATATTTCAGGTTTATTTGCCTTTGAGAAATGAAATTTCTAAAGTTTCTTTGTTCTCTAATTCCTTAATTTTTGAGAGAACAATCTCTTTAATATCTGTTTATTAATCTTTAAATTTTAGGGCTGGGCTTTTATTTGATTTAAGCTCTGGATAGCTTTGATGTTCCTTTGCATCCAGTGAATATACATTCAGCCTTTTCAGTCTTGTTCATAATACAAGTTGTTGTAGCTTAACATAATTTTTTGTTTGTTTCAGTAGGATGTACTCAATCAGCAGCAATTATGCTGGTACCAAGATGTAGTGTCAAGGCAGGGTGAATACACATCTAACTAATTCCAATCCCTAATGCCAAGGAACATTTTTGCTTTTTTTAAAGACTGAAACAAACAAATAAAGTTGCTAAAAAGATTAAACAATTTACTATTATTTTTAGTAACTAGAGGTTAACTAGGCTTTTGATTATTTATTTGAGATAAATATATCTTTAAAAAAAAGTATGTATATATATATATATCTCATGAGTCATTGGAACAACTGATCTTGAGAAGAGTTAAATTTGGTCATACTCACGATCTGCTTTTACACCTTCACTAAGTTTAGGCTTCCTTCTAAGGATTATCGTATAAAGAGAAAGTGTCACATGCAAACTGAAACGTTCCTGCAGGATCCTATTTTCTCTCCATTGCTAGGCTGCTTAGTGATCTTTCCTACCAACTTCTCCTTTTCATGTTTAAGTTAGGTGCTGGAAATTGATCGAGGAGCATGAAAGCAGGGTTGTATACCAAGAAAGTGACAAAATTATGCCAAATTATACCATCTGAGGATTTTTCTTTTTGTTTATATGAAATATTCCTTTTCTATATTAGTTAATAATGGTGTTAAAAATACATGGGCATATAAGAGAAATCTTTAACAGCTGTACCTCATGCCCAACTGTTCTGAATATTAACAGAATTTAACCCTATTGTCAGTATGAAATTTTCATGATCATGAATATTCATTTTATCAGGATGGGAGTGAAGACTAGTCCCATCAACTTCTACTCTAGGAATCCCTGGAGCATCATGAGATACATGATGAATTTAAATCTGATCATGGCCTTAATCTGTCTCCTAAATATGATGGTGTCTCTTCTTAAGAGTTTACACTGATAAAGCAAAAATTGCTTTACATATTAGAAAAAACAACACATCCTGTCTCTTAAGTTTATAAAAAATTTACAGAATTAAAGAATGAAAAATGTATATTCTGTAATTTTTCAATACTTCTCCCAGCTTCGGAAAAAATGCAGACTCCAGGTGCACAAATCCACTAGTCAAAAGAAACAGTGAAATATAAATAAAATATGTTTTTGATTGATTAAGAGGAAAATTAAAATCACTGAAAATATTATTTTTCATTAAAAAGAAACAAACAAAAAAACTCCCCACCATTAATTATTAATAATAAAAATACAGTATTTTCCCTTTACAGTATTAATAGCAGAAGCAGAAAAGGAGAAGATTCAGGGGAAAAACTATTGGAGTAATTGTTGATTGGAGATGTTCTAATTGACTGAAGTTTCTCCTGAGTATTTACAAATTTGGTGGGCAGCTACCAGACAAAACTACAGTCTCCAACCTCCAGGTTCTCCCACGAGAGAGAAAACACAGAAGGCAGCTGCAGATTAAGTCCCAGTTCTGCAAATGCAAAGAAAAAAATTGCTGCACATGGTGCCTTCTGTACCTGCCTGTGCATACCTCTGGCCTTGGGCATAAATGCAGGTTTAAGGACATTAAAATATATGACAGTATGTAGACCTTTTTTAACATAGTAATGCTACCAATACCATAGAAGCAGCAATAAACATTTTTAAACACAGCTAAATATGGAGGTGGTATATAACTGCAGGCAAACAAATGGAGATATGTGGTATACTTCCTCCAACATGGTGTTTTAAGGAAGTTGCAAAATCTACAAGATAAGAACAAAGAAAGTACAGTGAGAGATGTCTGCTAGGGTAACTGCGCTGAGCGAGCAGGGAAGATGTTTGGTGAAAACAGAACATGTCCTGTCCATCCCCAAAGAGAAAAACTGTGTCAAAAGCAGGTGAGATCATCCCCATTATTTTGTAGAAATCATTGAGCAGAACAAAAAATGAGTAAGGAAAATGAAGGGGAAAAAACCATCCACACTTGGGCCACAGTTTTCTCCATCAAAATGCTCTGAACCCTGGCCACCTCCATCTCGGTGACTGGGCACCTTGGTCATCAGCCCCAACTTGCCTTAACTGGAGGTGTGTGGGATTGTTCACCTGCAGCTGATTTACCATAAAAGTGTTAAGGATAACTGTTTTCATAGATACTACTAATGATTATACTGCCCATGTGAACTGTCAATGAATGCCAGTCCAGCAAATTGTAGGATTGTAACAGAATTCTCAGTTTTTTAAGCACTTCTATCTGAATGTTTTTAACAAAATGCAATATAGAAATATATTCAGTCTGTGACACAGGTAGTTTGTCTTGTCAGTTTACTCTGTAGTGGGAAAATTGTTTCTTGATGTCCATTCATAGCGTGGAAAAAGCTTTTCTCTGCTCATGCTTTTCAGTGCTACTGTAGTATTATTAAATAAAAGTCATTTATTATTGTATTAAGAAAATACTGGAATCTCACCCAAGGAAATTACTTTGTAGATTTGAATTTTATTATAAAAGCAAATAAATAGCTCCTGTAAAACCCACCTACAATGACCTAAATAGTTCATTAAAAGAAGTCTTGAAGATGGGGCTTTATTCCTCTTCTGGCTTTTTTTTTCCCTTTCTCTTTTCATTATATATTTTGTTCTGTCAACAGCAATAAAGTACATGGATGTGTTTTAACTGTGCTGCAGATACCAGCATATGGGTATATTTAGCAAATCCAATAACACTTCACCACTCATTCTCAGAACATTTAAAAGTGTACAAAAGTGTGAAGATAAACCCACTTAGAGAGCCTCTTGTCTCTAGTGGCACATAGTAGCAGTTCTTTATGAGTCACAGGAAGAATGGTCCTGGTAGTTCTCAGATCAATTTGTCCCATAAAATCCAGAAAATTATAGATTTTAAAAAAGTGAAGTGTAAAAGAGTGAAAAGCTCAAGATAATTTTCATTTTTTTAATCATAATTTTATATATGTATTGTAATGATTTAATCACCGTTATACATATGTACAGAAAGTGAAATCAGTGCTAAACCCTTTTAAATCCATTGTTTTCAAGTAGGAGAGAGCTTCATCTATATGTTTCCCATAGGAAAGAGCAGTCAGCAGGTCAGGTGTTGATGGAGGTTGTGTGTGGAAGAGCCTGGCATCTCTGTAGATGTGTCTTCTGAGATTACAGAGTGGGTGAAAGGAGGTATAAAAAAGGGACTGGTGACTCTCCAGTGCAATCCCACCTCCTCCTTAGCCCTTGCTTGCCAGTGCTGGCAGCACAGTGCTGTTGAAAGAGCATTAACTGAACACAGATGGTCTCTGAGAAGGCTGTCCAGCCCTCTCTGATCTGAGGAAACTTGGAAAGGAGAAGGCTGTCCAGCCCTCTCTGATCTGAGTGGAAGATGCATGATGTTCATTGGACCTTCCAGAATCAGTCAAATTTCTGATGTGACTGGTTTTTTAACCAGTCTCTGGTTATATAATGTCACAGATTTTTGATTCAGACATACAGGGACTAAGTTATAGACAGCCAAGTAACACCTAAAGGTCCCATTCAAGGAAAATGCATAGGTACAGCTTTAAATAAAACACATAGTTGGGATGAAACTCCTTAACATGAAACTTCTTATGTCTGTGTCTAAAACAAACAAGTGCTTAAATATTTTGCCAATAGATGGATTATTTGCATTGGCATGATGAAGAGCTTTGCTGCAAAAGCACTTGTAGTAAGAAAAGACAAAGATATTATTTCCCACACAGCTAATGTGCCATGATTTGCTTTTGAGAATATTTGTCCTGAAGGTAGGAAAAGCCTTTTTAGGTCTACTGATAAATGAAACAAATATCTCTGTTCTAGTAAGGATTAGAGTTTATCATTATGAAAGACCATAGGAATTAGAGAATTGCCTAGAGACCACATGCTTGACTAGAGATTTCTATATGCTGAATTCAGTTAGGCCCCTTCTGTTTCCTCTGGCAGTTCTTGTCTTACCCTATGTCCTTTTCCTTCTATTTCTTCATTTTTATCTGTGTAAGCCCCCTTATTATGTCCTTTCCAGTCTTACAATTGGTAGCTACTTTTTCCTTAATTTCTTTCCCTCACCTTTCACTGCAATTTTTCTCTGACTCTGTGCCAAATTACTTACACTCTCCACTCCATAATTCATTTGTCTCCTTGTCATTTACAACCAATGTCTGACCTAATTTTGCTCCAGCAATTCTGCCTGCCCTTACTAACAAACCAAAAAAACCCCACATGTTGTGAGCCTAAACACTGATCCACAATCCTCAGAACTGCTTAACAGCCACCAAGCTCCCAAAATGAGGTTTTTTGCTCATCCCTGCTCATTCTGTTGAGGGCAGTATGCAGTAGTGGTTCAACACAACAAATGTCAAGGATATTCTCCACATGTAAAAAACCAAGGTCAGACAAGTTTGATTCTCATGTCCTATATGAAAGTGTGAACAGGAATTCAAGACTGTGACTTTTACCCCTCAAACGCCTCCATGCATCCTCACAACAGAGATTGGGGAATGCTCATTGGTTACTGTACAGACCATACACGATTTCAGGTCTGAACTGTGTAAAACATGTATTTTTATTTCACAATACCTCAGGGTTTTGGCAGTACATGGGTCTGAGAGAAGGCCCAGGAGCCAGCTGTTTGTAATGTATATTTGAATCCTCTGCTTTAGAAAGTTCATTGCTGTGTGAGCTTGGCTATGCCACTCGGTCTCACAGAAGAAATCGTCCTCAATTTATTTTTTATACTGCTGTATATCTATCCAAAGGAAAGACAAGGACTGGTTTTGGAAATACCTCTAGTTTCCTCAGCTGCATTCCTTATTCTGGCATCCTTGGCAGGAGGGATTTGCAAAGACTTTCCAGAGGAGAAAGTGGCCTGGAGCAAGCTGCCTCACTGGTGCCTTGAACTAGAAGTTCCTCACAGTGGTCATAACTAGTCACCCTGATGTTAAACTTCACAAATTTAGGTAGATCTTCCACTGACCAGGCCTTGACATGTGAATGTGGGGTTTCAACCAGACCTACCAGAGCACACTCTGCAATAGGCACAGAAAAACAACAGTGACACTGCAGTGATGCTTATTTATGGGTGTGAAGATGATTGTTGGTGGAAACTTCATCTATGTATAGAATGCCTTTTTTTTTGTGTCCAAAGAAGACCCAATCTTCCACTGAAGATTTTATTATTTCAATTATTTTAAAATTATATCAAATTTTATTATTTTTGTTTCAGTACGGACTACCTGAAATAGCAGAATTGGTTAACAAGGAGTCTTTATTTACTACATTTTAAGATAGAAGTTATTTAGCCTAATAAGAATATCTGTCATTAGCAGTCACCACACACACACACACACATGCACACACTGGGAATTTTGAAGCCCTTTAAGTCCCTGCTGAAGCTTTACTGTGTCACTGTCATGACAGTCTCTAACTTGCTGTTATTTTAGCAGTTTACTTATTATTGTTATGAGTTTTCACAGGTGAAGCATGGTTGCCCCATTGTCCTAATTTTTCACCTTAAATCTGCAATCACAAAGGCAAAATTCACCAGTTTAGTTTGAATGAACAGCCCTATAGATTCACTACTCCTTCATCTTGTTCCCAAATGCCCTGAAGTTGTACCAAGAGGTATAAAAAGCACCAGTAGATGGCTCTGTAGTTCCTGAATTACAAGCGAGGAAACAAGGGAGGCTTTGATAGCTTTGACTTTTGCGAGTAAATTTGATTTGGTGACACCAATGACAGGAATAAACTCCATGCCGACTTGCTGAAATGGGACACTTCCATTTGTTATGCCACAGCGTTTCAAAACGGGTCTGTCCCCGGCTCACATCGACCTTGAAGGCTTCTGAGGGAGCAGCAGGAGCTGCTGTCCTGTGCAGGCAATGGCTCCAAATAAATCAGCAGCAGCATGACAGCCGGCTTTTGGGAGCGGGCAGAATTGCTGAGCATTGCCGTGTGCTGCTCGGGGCAGAGCGATGGACGGGAAGGGGTGGAGGCTGCTACAGATGCCTGAGCCCAGTGGTGATGTCCCCTGGTAAATGGGATTAAAAATGAGCATGCTGAACATATGCTTGCGCTGAAATTAACTACCAAGCACTCAGAAAAGGTTGTTTCTGTTTTACTTCAAAATAAAACTCACTGAGAAAGGGAAAGATAAAAGCAGGAAAGAAATAAACTATATATATATATATATAAAAAGTGCTTGTATAAATCAAGGAATTCAATAATTTCTTAGAGGCAATTTAGAGGAAGTAGTAGGATTTCCTCTCTGCACAACGCTCATTCTTGAGCACAGGGCCTGGGTGGGCTTTCAGAGGCAAGGGAGATTTTAAGCACGCCTGAGTGCTCTGGCGCAGGTCAGCAGGGTCCCCTTGGTGTATTCCTCCACAGCCTAAACTCCTTTGAATATGTGCAGAAATTACTGCAGGAAAAGGGGATTTTGAAAATTTATATGGAGGCCTCTGCACCAAGTATAAATGTTGTCTGTATCCAAATGTGAATTTATCTAAATTAAAAGCATGGGAATAGTGTAACACTCTCTAGAGTTTGAAAATTAGCAGGGAGCAATACAATTCCTAACATAGCAAAGCAGTTGCATCAGTACCAACTGAGATGACTGTCTGTGTGCTTTAACTAAATCCAAACCCATATGAGAACAATATAAGAAGTTTGGGTGACAGGACACACAAAAGTGGCATGTTGAGACTCAATAAACCAAAATAAATGAAATTTACATATGTTAGTTTTCCCCCTAAAGTAGATTTTCTACCTGAATAATATTTAATTTCATACTTCATAATGAAAAATATTATTAGTAAACTTCCAGAAAAATTGTCCTAACTGTTCTTCTGAAAGAAATGCATTTTACAGACATTTTCCAGATAGTCTTAGTATGTTTCAATGGCACATTGATAATGTCTCTGCTACTTAACTGCTTTAAAAACAGATGCAAGCTGTTTTAAAAAGATACATCCATTTTATATAAATGGCAAAAATTTGCAAGGATGTTGATATTCAAGCATTAAAATGAAAAATAAAAATTAAACATTATGTGTTTATGTTAATAAATCACCCTCCAACCCAAAGTATTCTATGATTCTGTAAGCAAAATAATGATCTGCTTTTTTATAAATACAAGACACACTCTAAGCACCTTAATAGCTTCTCTTGCCATTGGCAATGATTTTCAGAGTAAGGAAAGTAAAATTACAATGGAGAAAATTCAGCTAGCACTATTCTTTATGTCACTGCAGAGAAGCTGCATATGGAGAGATCATTGCATTTGTATAATGCAGTAAATTTTGGTGACCTTTCCCTTCCTTAGAAACGGCTAAAACATCTCACAGAATTCAGCATGAAGCACTGGTATTTTCTTGGAAACAATGCTCTTTAAGTATTCTGAGAAATTAATATTAATATATTTTTTAATGTACAAATGCAGTCATATTTGCCTGGGTAAAAGACAAATCTGGGTTTAAGGCAGCCCATACCTACTAAATTTATAAAACCAAAAACATATTTTAAATTTCCCTTATTAATGACAATTAAATAAATTTTGCTTCTATTGAGAATAATAATGTTAGGGTAAAGTAGCTTGAGTTACATTACATTCACTGGCTAAATGAGACAAGGCAGTGCTAACAGAATACCTGTTATGCGGCAAAGTGCTTCCCTGATAGCTATATTCAACTTCTACCCTATGGTGAGTCTGAGATAATTCAATTGCAGTATGTGAATACAATATGACCCTTGGATTCAAATGCCTAAAGAACTGTGAAGGGAAAGTCCTCTCAGGTTCAATTAAATACAATATATGTACCTGTTTTGCTGCCTGTGGTGGTGATCTTATTATTCGGTAATACCAACTTATTAGCAAAATTTGATTTCACCAACCTTTGACGTTTTTGTCCTTGTTTTGTCACATGCCAGATTGGGATCTCTCTGAACCAGACTGCTCTGAACTCCCAGCTTTAACTGGCATCACAGAACTGACAGACTGACAGAGGCTGATGGGGAAATGCTCCTTCATTTCAGATTTACAGAATTATCCTTATCCCCTTTCCTCTCTGGGATCAGAAGCATGTTTGAACACTGCAGACATCTTATACTTCAAAATCAGAATTCAAAGTTTTATCTAAAAACTGTTAAAACTCAGGATGCTACAGGGAGAGAGCAGAAAAAGCTATTTATATATAGTACAGAAAAAAAAAAAATTACTCTAGACTCACTCTATGGTTTGCTTTGGTTTTTCCCCCTGTCTATCTATTGTTGGGAAGTGCCTGGATATATTCAGTCTTCATCTTAACCACTGGCAGATTACCACAACGTGAACTATACAATTCACATTATGTGGGATAAATGCAATAATTTTACAGGAGCAGAGAGAAAAACTCCAGCATACTGAATTTGCAGTAAGTGGTTGAAAATAGCATCCATTCTTCTCTGCAAGATACAGTATTAAGACCAGATTTTTTAGGGTTCTGAATGATTACACTTAAAGCCACTTAACCATGTTGATAAAATAACTGCTAGAGAAGCCAAAGCATGGATGCTTTTAACTTTATATGGTGTATTCTTCATAAAAAATATGTGTAGTATATATCTGATTATAACTAATATATAATTTCCAATATGGATATAGAAAAATAAGAAAAAAATTATATGGTCTCAATAGAGACTTTCCAAAAGATTTTGGAAGTGTTTATGGATACAAAAAAGAACATTGGTAAGAACTGTTGTCAAAAAAACCCCAAGCCCCATGTGCATGGAGGCACTCATGCACAAGCTATCTGCAATACATTAGGGGACGGCTTGCCCTCACTGGTCTGGGGTTTTGGTGTGGGTTTTTTTTTAACACAGGAAAGATTTGGGGGTTGACATTTTCCTTCTTCCAAAAGTGGCTATACCCTTGTCCTCTATCAAACAAGATTGGAAAGAAGTGAAAGCAGATGGTATAATGTAACCAGAGTGAGAGATGAAGCAAATACTTCAGAAAGAATAGTGAGAAAGCCGTTCTATCTGCATCATGCCAGGACACTTCTCAGCCCACGTCCACACTATAATTAGCGAGCACATGGGATCCATGGCTAGTAATGCCTTCACACAACAAGCTCAGAATGATTTAGTACAAAATTTAGAAATGTGCATGTTGAAAATGACAGCTTTAATTTTTGACACATTAGGGAGTTTTTATTTGAAAAATGTTTTGATATATATTTTTAAAAGCTCTTAAATATATAAACATAAAATAGCATAAACTTATACATATCTAGTAATTTTCCTTAAAATGTATCTATTTTTCACTGCTATGTCCATGTGCTCCACTTTAAATAAAAGCAAGTTCATGTGATATACATCTCTTAAGACCATTCTTGATGGCAATATGGGGGAAGACATCAGCCTTTTCCATACAAATTCTCTGTAGAAATTCTTCAGGGAACACACCTATTTATGTAAGTGAAAGCTAAGTTTCTCTAGGGAACTGGTTGTGCCACTGACTGAATGAAGAAAGCCACAGAATCCACAAACCCTGCTAATGACAACATATCCCTTTATGAGCCAGGAGGAATTATATTCTCTATCCAGAGCTCTCCAATGAGGATTATTTTATTGATTTCAGAAAGCTCAGTGAATTGAATGTCACAAATAAATACGTTCTTAACATGCAGCAGCCTCAAAAAAATATAGGCTTAGATCAGGTCTCCAATATTTGCTCAGCTGAAGGATGCATTGGCACCTTACCAAGAGCCTGGAGGTCACATTTAATTTCCATAAAGGAGATCAGATCTCCTTCCCTCTCATCTGTTTAAAGGCAGGATGAGATTCACAGATTCATTTATTCAAGCAGATGTTGGTTAGACAAATATATACAGAGAAGTCCTTGGGTGATTGATAATGGACTACTCTAACAATTCAAAATAATGTGACCTTGAAATACAGGGATTTTGCCTTTCCTCAGAAACAGGTATCTGAACAGGGATTAGATGTATTGCTTTCATTTAATTTCCTATTGCCTATTTAAAATGCTGTTATCTTTCTTTCTCTATGGAAAAAATCAATGAATCTAGAACCTCTCTATTAGGAATGGAAAACCTCTCATACATTAATTAAGCCCTCCAATTCTCCAGTGGACATCTTTACTAGAGACTCTTCCTCTTGTCCAGCTGGGCTTGGGTGGAGAAACATGATTATGAAGAGTATCAATCCATCTGACAGCAACAAGGGTATTGAAACTCACCATAAATTGTCACCAGTGTGAATAAAGGAAACACATTTAAGGAAAGCAATTCAGAAATTCATTACCAGTATAAAAGGAGTTAAAAATAATAAGTGCAATTTTTCTATGAACTTCTGATGAATGGTAACTGATTTGGAAGTTTAACTGATAACTTTTAATAACTGATAATTTTGAAAAGGGATGTGAAAAGAAGTGATATTGTAGAAAATAGTTATTTTAAAAATGTTTGGTTTGATTTTTCCTAACTCCTAATATAAACAACACAGTTACTTGAAAACACATTATTTTATATTTATTAATGGATTAAATACTCAAAATGTAAGAAAGATTGCATTCCTTGTACTAAACTAAATTATTGAATTCTTGCTATAAGTAAACTGCTGAACACAACATTAATTATTAATTAGGAATCAGCTGAACCTAGGATTAATTATAGAACAGCTGCTGTTGCAGACCCATGATCAAGTGTCTGCTCTTGAGTGAGCAAGGATACTTGCTTTGGGAATTCAGGGTGAGAAATTCTTCTGTGTTACTGAGGTGAATCATCCGAAGATCTCCCCAGAAAATACTTTAGAAAATGTCAAATGACAGCTCTAGTAGGAGCCCATTGCTGCTAACCCAGGTTTAATGAAGGGATTGAGAGGCAGATGAGGAGCTGGTGTAACAGTATGAGCACGAATCTTCGCAAGGACAAAACCAGCCCTTGACTGCTCTAGTGCAATTTATCCAGCCATGCTGAAAGAGATAAGGAATGCTTCCTAGTAGCAGATAACAGTTATTTGAAGTAATTGCATGTCCAGAACAACTTCTCTCCAAAACCACACGAGCACTATGGGCTTTTTTTTGCATCTTAAGGTTTACCAAAGCGGTGTCGAATAACCAACCACAATTCACTACAGGAGAATGTCAACAGCTTGTAAAGCTCCACAGGAGGAAATCACAGACTCATAGACAGCTACCCTATCTTAAAAGCAGCAGAGACAGCTCTTAAAAATAAATGCAATCTTTAGGAAGAAAAAAAAAAACCTCCATGTCTATGCCTGCTAAACATTGCACAATATAAAAGTGTGCTTAAAGTTCCTACAACTGGTGGTTTTATTAAGGATTTTGTTTCTTAAATCTGTCTTCCTTCTTCATTATGTTTTTGATGAGGAGATTATAAAACCAATTTGGTAAAGTTCATGCTAAAATTCAAAAATTGAAATTATTGGAAAAAGAGAATCACGCCAGCCTCTGCTTTGATATCTGTAAAGGCTTGTGTTTAAAACTCACAAAATATGCATCTTTTATTTTACTCTCAGAAGAGGAATGCAAACCCAGAACAGTTAAAAATCAAATGTAATTAAGAATTGTTTTCTTACTGTAGAATTGAGAGCTTTGACTACCACAGAACCAACTAGGGCCACACCAGAAACAAACAGATTTGGCCATCGTATGGGTTTCAGTGTACATTTCAAACAAACAGCAGTGCTCAGCTGAAACCTGCTACATGAGTGACAACTGAAACAAAATAAGATGCGTATTCCAAAGTGGCTGCAAGTGCAATGCAGGTAGTATGTAGCTAAATTTAGTGAGTGAAGGTTAGAAAAAATACCTGCAAAGAAGGGGGCAAAATGAATTGTGAGCTCCTCCTTATATGTTTACAACATCCAGGGTTCTTTCCTTACTGTCTTTGCAGAAATCTATTCAATTTATCACCTTGGTGCTCTGCATAGAAAATAATCCTAAAATTCAAGACAAGATTTATTACACTCATGATCTCTGCATAAAAGAGTATCAGTTTTGAGTGAGGTGATATCATCCCCTACTCTCTGTATAGCTGCTCCCTGTTAAAACCAGATCCTGTTTTAAGAGCAGATCAAAGCATTCCAACTATATCTAGCATATCTCTTGGGAATGAAGAAAAATTTTGGAGACTAGGAAAGCAATCAGATAAGTGAATACTACTCTAAACTTCACAGGAGGACACATACTGCTAATCCAAGATTGGAAAACTTCATGAAAATATATTCTTGGTGCCACAAAATCCCTTTATAGGCTTATTTGTTTGTTTGCAATGGTAGCTACTATATAGTACTTCATAAAATTACATCTGTTGTATGATTTCTCACCTCAATAGCTTACTTTTATCAGTAGTGGGACTGCTGCTGTGCATCTAAATAAGAATTTCTTTTCTCAGCCCTGTTGGCTTAAATATTCCTACTCTAAGAAGAAAGACATTCAAAGGCTCTTTCAGTTCCTTTCCAAAGAACAATCTGAGCAGCACTGAGGTGATGGATCATTGAAAAGTCTCTTACAGCTCTGGGACCCAGAGCCTCTTCTGTCATGAAGTACCATAGCCCTGTGAGGAGCTTCTCTCTGGAATTCAGGGGAGTCAAGATTTCACTCATGGAGACCATTGACATAAAGTCCCAATGGAAAATGATCTTGCCTGACATATTACAGTTCATTTCAGCATTTTGCAAAAATTGTTATTCAGACTGCTAGCATAATTTATAGGTTTAGATTATTCAGTATAGCAAATGGTTTGGTGTTATGCAGTACATTTATCACTGCATTTATTTCTGTGTGCTTTAGTACTTTCTCATATAATCCATGCATTGTGTCAATAATTTAGAGTATAATATGTCTGTCTTTGAAGAAAGAGAGAGTGTATATGAAAGTTTGCACTAAAATGTGTGCATTTATACAAGGTATCTGTGGTAATTTTGAACTGTAAAATCATATATAATATTGGATGAAAAAGATTTTATCATTTCAATTTGAAACCTACACTGTCTCCAAACATTTGCTGACTTATCTTTCATTAATTTACATATCTCAATCTAATTCCAGAATGAAAACCACTTCCTTAGGATAAACCTGTTAGAGATTAATAAATACATCAGCTCTAAGCAGTTTCAAAATAAAGTTTCATTTGCTGTGATTTCAAAGCAAGAAAGAATGTGGTAAAAAAAAAAAAATGTAGCAATAGTAACATAGAAATGTTAATAACCCAAATAAGTATCAGGATGGAAATATTTACTTTCACTCCAGTAGAAGATATGCATTCCAATAAGAACTCATGAAGTACTGAATTAGACAGTATTTGAATACAGCAGGACAATATCTCAACACAATTAGATAAGATTAAATTTCTCAAGTGTCCATAGCTAACAGCAGCCAAAAACTGGACACTTGCACATAATAGGGCTGAAACGGTGTTTAAGGGTCAAAGCCCTCTGCATACTTGCTGTCTATTGCTGGAGGACTCTAAGTTTCCTATACCTGCTATTTTTCAATCAGGAAGTAAAAGAGAGACCTATTTTCATTTCCTTTGCTTTCATACACAGAAGCACATCAACTGTGGCAGCAGAGACAGGTGGTGTAGCTTGTGCTTCAAAGTGAAATAGACATGCATTTGTCTTTATAGGAACTTGATATTATAGGTACTTTATGAACAAATTTTTGATCAGTTTCTGAATTTACAGACAAAACTCTGTAAGGAGAAACCTTG
The DNA here is from genome assembly GCF_028551555.1 of Melozone crissalis. Lineage (NCBI taxonomy): Eukaryota > Metazoa > Chordata > Aves > Passeriformes > Passerellidae > Melozone > Melozone crissalis. The sequence continues at coordinate 38,692,980 of NW_026535796.1, read as the reverse complement.
AACTTGTTAGTAGCTTTTGCTTTAAACTGGTATTAATACTGATACGTCTTTCAGAATTGATTCTAGAAATTTGCACAGGCTCCAGAGTAGCAGAGTTCAGTTTTCCCATCAAAATTTAGAAGACTGAAAGTTGTCTTTCTTCAGCTTCCACAATAATGCTGTAAAAAAACAATAAATGGATTAGTTAGTGTTCTCTGTCATAAATGAACCAAGAATTATTCTTTTGAAGCTACCCCAGCACACAGACTCACCTCTGCCCCAACAGTGAAAACTGAACATCAGAAATAGAGAATAAAATGTTCTTGGCTTGTGTTTAGGGCACACACCAAGGAGAAGGAGAATCTGAATTCTGTTTTCTGTGAGGATGGCTTATGCATTTTCAAAGAACACACACTTTTGGCAAATAAATGCCCTAAACTCGGAGAAGGGCACAAATATCTGCTTCCAAGTACACACAGCAGCACATAGAAACATCATCTCAACTGATCATACTGCTTTGTGTTTTCAGACCTAAAATCTTGATTTAATTTCTTCACTGTGATACACCTTTGGCTGAAATGGGGGATGACTTGATTATGTTCCCTGAGCCAACGATGAAAGCACACACTTACTGTTGCTCTTTACACCTGTGGCCTTCCTAATTGGATACAAGCATTTGAGTCTCTGGCTTCCAGATCTTGAAAAGGCTTTAAACCCCAGATGACTGGGATAGGAATTGAGTCTCTGAATTATAAATTCTTCTAAGAACTAAATAATATTCCTAATTTGTAGATTTGCATTTAAATATCTCATTTCCATGCAAAGTACTAAAAACCGTGCAAAGAAATATTGTGTTTCCTTCCCCATTTCGTCCAAAAATTTAGTAAAAGGAAAAAGAGACCAATGCACATTCAATGCACAATGAACTAATAAGCTTAGCAGATAAAAAATTAGTAGGCATGAAATTGGGAATAAAGTGGAACTTTAAAAATTAATTTCTTTATCAGAAATATTTTGTTTTATTTTTTCTTTCTGTTTCAGACTTATCTGGCTGTAAAACTGAAGATTTTTGATTCCTTCTGTAAGTGAATAAATTACTGCTGAGCTCTCAAGGAGCTGTGGCTTCTGAAAGGGTGGAAATCTGGTGGACCAGCTGCCAGAAAGCAGTCTCAACAAAGGTGAACTGGCAAGTAATCAGAGAAATTTTGAGAATTTAATCAAAAGTGACTTATCTCTATGAAAATCCCCTAATTTGATGAATAAGCAGAGTCTAGTGACCCTCAAACCCAGCTACTTCCTTTCTCCATGGCACTTTCCTTGTACAAGTGATTCGGTGACAAGTAGCTGCTAAGAGCACTCATTCCAAATGCTTGCCAGGTATGTGAGAAAGTATGTTGCTCTGCTGCATGGGGGATATTGGAAACAGAAATTCTCTCACCCTCCTGGCCAGAATCAGGCTCTAACCACAGCTTTCACAACATGAACCACACACTTACTTGCTTTGTGAGAATGTGTCAAGAAAAAAAAAGAATGTTAAATATCTCCGACAACCAGTACATCTGGCTTTTATCCTGCTCACTGCCTCACTCAGGAAGGAGTATGGTTATTTTTAAATCTAAGGTCCATGTGTTGAGCCAAAGGAACATAATTCTCCAGCTGATTCAAAGATGATAGGAAAAGATTTTAAATGCTTTAAATTCTACTGGCTCATTTATCATCTGCTAAATCCTCTCCCACTCTCAAAAAATCAAAGGCTTCATTTTTTCTTTAAGAACTCATTACAGCTTTGGTCTCCATATAAATCTTCAAAAGAACCCCCCCAAAACATGTACTGTAATACAAATAGCAAATTTAAAAAATCTTCATTAGTAGCTCATCAACCCTTTATGAAAACTAATTTATTAATTGATTGGGACTTTACAAGGAGCTGTCACATTCAAACCATTGAATACAATTCCCACCACAATGGTGTTACTAAATCACAACCAAAATTCCCAAACCTGCAGTTTATCAGTTGTCCAGCAGCTCTGTGTCCATAGTTTCATTCACTTTTTATCTCTTCTACTCAAATATTTTGGGTGTGAGTTTTTTTCAAGCTACAGTTACTATTGAAAATTATTTCTTAAACTGCATAGGTTAATTGATAGAATAATTCCAGAGTATTTTAGTGGATACTCTGGAACCACAATTGGCCGGGTTTTTTCATACGTGTGGCAACCAAGTCACTCCTAACCCCACGTCCTTCAGCTTCTATAAATACTACCTCCCCATGAATTGACTGTGAATGACTAATTTTCAGCCAATTACAAGTGATTCACTTGGATATATGTTAATATACTTTTATGTTTATGCACTCCTTTGCCAGTCTATGTAGTGATTGACACTAAACGAATAAATGACATTTACAATCCTCTTCTTTAAACACATAAAAGAGTTTATCTAGGAATATTTTGTACTTTTACAAAATAAGGCTCGGTCAGTACTTTGAATAGCTAAAACAATTTTGACTATTTTAAATATGTCCACTTTAGAGGAAATCAGTATGTAAGTATAGAAAACTGTAGTGATTCAATTGTTCCTTCTTATTTCTTGACAATTTTGGTTAGTGTTCTGTTTTTTATCTAGCCTCAACAGCATTATTAACTGTAGCAGATATAACAGAGAGACCTCATAGCAGACTAAGTAAAGATATTCTTTAAACATAATTTTAGCAAAATAAACCCAGACAATTATATTCATACTCTTTAAATGGTTGTAACATTTAATGTGTTTAACAATTCTTTCCGGATCTGCCCAGATGAGATTTTCAAGTTTAAAAAACAGATCAAATCAAAATGCAATATAAGAATGGGAGGCTAATGGTAAAGTCAACACTCAAAAATAGGGGCTCTATTTATACATTTTATTGTACAGAAAGTATGTTCCTGCTAACTTTATCACTGTTTGAAAACTCCACATTGGGGAAAGAGTTTTCATTTTTGTTTTATTTTTCCTTTTTTTTTTTTTTCCCCTGTGAAATTATAAATAGGGTCAAAGGCATGTAAAATGCTTTGACCTCTATTAATCTGAGATGGAATCTGTTGCAGTTTGCCTGCTCAATGGTATAGAGATTTACAGTATATTTGTAAATCCCATTAACTTGTCATTAAATAGCTAGCCACATCTGCATCAGACATATCTGATGCTGGTTATCAAAATTTTTTGCTTAAATTCAGACTTTTTATTCCCCTCTTCACTTTCTGCTCCTTGTTGAATTATTGAGTATGTCTTTGCCATGTTATTCTTTCCATGTACATCAGAAGGCTAGGACATATATTCTCATGCTGCATATTATTCCTTCTGGCTTTCAACAGTGGTTCCAGTTATTTAAGTGAAAGCAGGTGAACCCTTTCCTGGGAAAGAAGAGGAAAAAACAGTGAGGTAAACAGCTAAGGAACATTTTTTTCTTTGTTTGAATATGTTATTTATTTCTGAGATCCTAATGATCAGATTTTCAGCTCAAGTCAAATCCCCTTCTGCTACTCTAGTTGTACACAGGGTGTACAAGCCCCACCTGAAGGAGCAATTGGAGTTTTTTCTTCTCATCCCAGTCCCCTTTCCACCTGACATTAACACAGAGTGCCTACTGTCCCATAATATGGGACAGTTTTGGCTCTAGGCCAGGATGAACCTTTTTGTCCCCTTCACTTCTGTTCCTCCCCTTCACTCTGTTCCTCCTTGCTGCCTCTCCTGTTTGGAGCACAAGCCCTGCAGTGCTGTGTGCTGGGCTCTCACAGCTCAGTAATGGGAGGGATACCCTTGTCCTGTGGAGAACAAGCTTTTTTGTACATGTACTGGTTTCTCATGTGCATCTATATTTGAAGTATCTTCACAAAAATAGTTAAAGTCACCTACCATGCTCACACGCTGCTACAAGGCAAAGATTTTCATTGATAACACCTAGGTGAGCCCTAATTATTTAATGAATGAATAATAATAATAATAGTAGTAAATGCAGAATGTGCAGAAGAATGGGGTTGCTTCTGAGTCTGTGAATGCTGCATAGCAAGCTCAGAAGGGATTCATATGCTTAAGTTTTTGGAGATTGTTAGTATTTTACATGGGAAATAAAATGAATTAGAGACTACAGTCTACTACATGAGACACCTGCTTTAGTTAATGGGATTATTTTTATATATCAAGAAAGCAGTAACCACTACATTAAAAAGCCTTATAAAAGTCCTGAGATAGTCTAGGTAAAAGACATTAGACAAATAAAGAAATAAAAAAATATCCTCAAACTTTGTGAATCTAAGCTCTAGAGAGCTGAATGTTCTCATTGCAAGGAAATCCCAGGCTCTAGTCCAGAAGAAACTGGATTTTTCTATAGATTCCTGGCAAAAATTAAGCATATTTTTCTGTGGTGTTTTTCAGTGAAGATCTGCTTTTGGAATGTGAAAGGAAGTGATGGAGGTAAAAGTGGATTATCAGAATCTGCATGAAATACTGAGAAAGTCATAATGCAATTCATCATGTGCATCTCTGACATATGATCTTTATTTATACATGAGTATCTATCATACCACATCATTTCCAAATCTCAGTACTCTTTGTAGACACAGATTTTACACAGATGCTTCTTGTGCTCATTGCCCTTTCACAAAGCATGAGTGCCTTGCTCTTTTAAACACTCATCTCTTTTTTACAGCTGTAGTCAGTACTACAGTTTAAAGGACTGGACTATGTCAAATGAGAAACCACGTACTCTAAAAGAATTAGTAGAACCCTCTTCCACTGCCTTCCTCAAACACATACTAGTCTATGGTCAGTGGTAACTTAAAATATTTGCACTGTTTCTCTGCTTGTACAGCATGATATAAACTACATAACAATAATACTTGTAACAATATTTTCCTGTTACTGATGAGGAATAGAATCCCAGCCCTAAGTCTCTGGTAGGGTTCCCATTTGCTTTATGATGGGTCCAGATGTAGCTAAAGAAGGCTACAATCTGGTAGACTTTGAAAATAAAGTCTGAACCGCATTCTTCTGCTGTCAGGGCAGGCTTTTCCATGCAGCAGCCTACACAGTGATGAAGGGAGGCTTTGTCAAGCCAGCTGGCTCTGCCTGAAAACTTGGTTGTGGTGCTGAGAGAAAGCTTGTCTCCACGTCTCAAAGGGATAGTAGTCTTCTCACTTTTAAACAGCCTTTTTTCTTCATGGATTTAAGTGTGTTTACATTTCTTTGTCCAAGTGCTGATTCTGTTTCATTGCTGGGTTTCCTATCTCTGGCTCATAGATGTTGTGCATACTTATAACTTGTGGACAACAACTTCATCAAGCCTCGTACTATGAGCATTCCTTGGCAGAGCTTTCTGACAGGTGATTTTTCCATTAGGGTATTTTTCTTCATTTTGGCTTTGCTGCTAAACCCTCCACTCAGTCTATCTGGATGCTGGGAGCCCAGGTCAGACTGACTGCAACAAAATCCTCAGATTTGTGTTCGCCTCTCCTCAGTGGGATACTCACAAATAGAGTAATGTTTTCTAATGTAGACTCATAGTAAACTTCACACATTTCTTCAGTAAGATTGAAGGGAGGTGTAAAGCAAAACTTAGTGTGAATGTATGCATGAGATATTAGAAAGGAGCTAAATCTTGCTGTGAAATTGTGTTTTTACATTACAGGGAGGCTCAAAAATTGGGGTCTCCTCAGTTCCAAAATTTGTGCTTTATTTCTTTTCAAAAAAACCAATGTGTGGCAAAATGAAAGATTTGGATTTTTGTTTTCTGCCTGATTTTTGTGACTAATCTGAAAATCATCTCAATTTTTTTTTTTACTGCCTGAGGATTCAAGGATTTGGATTTTATTTTTACCTAACCAAATGCATTGTTGAAATCAATTTTGTCTTAGGATAATAAACAAATCCTCAGACAGTGAAATGAAGTGTTTTAAATACTTTTACTAATTCACAGAAATAAATTGGGCTGTAAACAGAACTCTAATGTCACTTGAGTACAAAAGCAACATGGTTTTGATTCATTTTCTTCTGGAGGAAGACCAAAACCTGCTTTTGAGCATTAGTTAGGGCACTAATCCAGAGTGACATAAATAATGTCTTCTCCCAGGGCTTGAACACCTAGTTCTTATGTTTAATGCTCTTATTCTAATCCCTGGGATAGGTGCCTTGTCAGATGCCAGGCAAGGGTAAGAAGTGATTGTTTTTCTACTTTCAATCTAAAATTGCATTCCAGACCAAAGTATTTCAGAAACTGATATATCTGAGAAGACAGAAGAATGAATTTTTGATGTATCATCACTTTCTGAGAGAAAAAAAATGAAACTTTGATTTTAAATTCTTCACTACAGAATGTTCCAAAATTCAATAGTAATTACAAATTACCAAAAGAATTGGTGCCCAGAGAATGAGTTGTAAGACAGACAAAAAGTCTGAAATATAGTATGAGAACAGCTTCATGTTCACTGTGTTATCTTCCATGAAAACAATTCAGCTTCATTAATCATTCTCAATATGACTATGTCTGTTCCATAATAATTTATGAACACAATATCTAGTTATTGAGATACTTGTTATATGAAAATGGTTGAATTTCATGGAGGGTAAGTGAAACGTGAAGACAAGCTTTGTCTTGACTTTGTGAATGCTTTTGGACTGGAATGAGACGATGTCTGAGTTACTAAAATGAAGGTTTTGCTCTTTGCCTTCTGCCACCTAATAAACTTCTTTCCCCACTTAAAATCAAGCAGCAGGGAACCAGCAGAACTAAAGAACTATAGCACTTACAAGAGAGGATACTTCAAAAAAATCTAATCTTATAGATAAACCCAATTTTTCTCATATAAGAAGTTTCCAGACCTGCTTGGTCTGTATAGACGAGTAGAGTATGTGTGTTTTATCCTTTAAAGTGAAACAATATGTTTAGAAACTTATGTTGACAAGTAATTCACCTCTGGTCACAGACTACTTAAGGGAAGAACTACCAAATAACATTGCTTTTGTTGGTAAACAATAAAATCACACAGAGTACTGTGGACAAGAGCCTATTCTAAAAGTGAGAAAATCATGTAATTGTTCCCCAGGACAGGTGAAAGTATTTTTGGATAAAAACCAGATGAAGGAGAATGATACAATTTTCCTTTTAATCCTGAGGGAAGCATTACCTCATTTTTTGAAAAAAGTAATGCCAGACAGAGCAATTTAAATCAAATAACCCTTGCTCCGCTGAAAACCTGAAGCAAACCTCAATTAAATTGTCAAAATACCCCAGATATTCTGTTTTCAGTATCTCCAGTCTGACTCATCTAGAACTGTGGAAAAAGGTTAATGATTTTTTCCAACCCACCTGTGTAGAGTCAAAAAGCTTCATTTGCCTCTTTTACCTTAATCAAATGGAAGCCACATTGCAACCATTGAAATCTTGTTCAAAGGGTTGAAACAATTTCAGGCTCCTTCTGCTTCTTAATTCCAGTGAAACACGCTGTGTGTCCTACTTAGGAAGAGAAAATTGCACCTTAGCACTCCACATAGCTACTGCTAATTGTCACAGGTTTGTTATCTGTTACATACTGCTTTAGATAGATTTTCGTGCTTAAAACTCTACTGCTACTTCATAAAGAGTGTATCTATTATTTTCAAGATCTCTGGATGCTGCTTCTAAATCATTTGAGTGAAACTGAAGTCATTTACACTTGAAGTGGAATATGACATGTCAGATGTCAGATTAAAGCCCTCCATCTAAACATTATTTATTTTTAGTAAACCACTACTTCAGCTCATAAGCTAATTATTACTTGTAATGATAGAAGTACTGCAGGAATTCTCTGCCAAAGTTCATTTAATTTGCATTTTAATATACTAAATCTTCTTTTCATTAATAGTGCTGATACAGGAGTTTAAGAGACACAATAAAAATTTGGGTGTGTTTGTGGATAACTCTGAAATCCACAGTGGCATATAAAAGAAAATGAGAGTCCTCTCTTTGGCACCATTACTGAAATTCTTCACCTCTTTTTTGTGTGAGCTGAAAGCTGTGCAGATGGTTTGGCATAATTCACTCAACAAAATGGTTCAGAGGCAGGGAGGTAAAGCCCATGTTACCTGAAACTTCATCTCTTTTTTTTTTTTTTTTTTTTTTTTTTTGCAGTGTAGTGCAGAAATTTACTACCTGGAAGATTTCTCTTTGTTATAAATTTAACAACTTAGTCTAATAAGATGCCATATTTTTCCAGCAAGCATATAGATTTGCTTCTTCAAACGCCTTTCAGAGAACACTGTAGCATAGTTATCATACTTGCATTTTGAGAGAGTTGCAATACAAGTCTTAAAATGTCATTGACAGCAGCACATTTGTAAAATTTTGTATGTGTCACTTTAGTATTAAAGCCATCTAATGAAAGCACAAATGAAAGTAGAGTTACCAGAAGGCAATGGCTACCTCCATTAGGTGGCTTGTTTGAATCCTTTGTGAGAGATATATTTCCTAAAAAGTCATAATTGGAGATGAAAATCAATTTGTCACAAAGTCCACTTTTTCACTCTTTTCACTTTTTCCTTAAGTGCTATCCCTTTATCTGTCTTGCCTGATAAAGGCAGCTTACCCAGCTGTTTTCTTGTGTATCGTAGATAAAATGACCATATCTTCAAACAGCCGCCAAACAGAACAATTTTCTGATGGCATTTTTATAGAGTTACAAAGGATCTTCACAAAATGTATGGTGCTGTGCTTTTAAAGTTTACCTTAGCCTCAGTATTATCAGCTTATGTTTCAGTAGTGACTTATGTGCATCTCTCACAGGAACTGAGGAACTGAGCAGTAGGAGATTTTTTTATTAGAAACTTTGGATTTTGAGCAGTAATCTCACATTTTACAGAAAGCTTTGAGATCCACCCTGAGCAAAAGAACAACTTTCATAATGAGTCTCTTTTCTTACAAGCCAGTGTTCTGCCTCATTTATTTCTTTGAATTGTTTTACTCTGCAAGTAGTGCCGTTAAAAACAATGTTAGGGACAATCTGAATCTTGAAAAGAGAAGGGAAAATATATTGTAGTGTTTAGGAAACAAAGCAGAGAATTCAGACAAAAAACCCAAACGCTTGAGAGCTCAAAATCTGCCATCAGTCCTTTGTATAATGTATTATATAGCTCGGGACATAGAATTTTGTTTAGATCATACACTTCCTCCAGCTATCTTTATATATTCCTTGATCCCACCCAGATGTGTCTACCTGATGATTTTTACTGTTTCTATTGTTTTTGAAGGTACTGTTTTAAACCCAGATAGTTTAAAGTTAGGTCTCAGATGGAGAACTGAGGAACAGAGAAAGTTATGACCTAGGGGAACTATAACAAGCACATTCACAGCCTCTAAGTAATGTTACCTAATATTGCATGTGTTGATTTAATTTTTTTCCCTCACATTGGTATGCATCAACACCTGAGTTGTCCTTGGGTACTGTACTTAACCTCCTTTTGTCACTCCTTTGAAGGGGACTAGCTCTTCTATAGGTTCCATAACTGTTCTGTCATAGAGACCCCAAGAATATGTCCTAGATACTTCAGGAGGTGTCAAGTGGCCCTGGACACCAAGCTGTACACAGGTGGATCAAGCCCTAGAAGTTTAAGTTTGGTCACAGCATCAGACCTTCCAGGATCTATTGATAGCTAATCAGCATCAAGATGGCAATTTGTCTTCCCAAATGTTCAGCCTACAAATCTGCTTTAAGATGAGGCATATGGCAGTGCAAACCACAATGAATTCATTGACTTTGCATTCCTTTACTGAGATGAAATCTTGGGTCACAATGGAGACATAGATGAGGTGAATGATGACATGAAGACCTTGATTGCTGATCTTTGTATCTTGACTGGCTTGCACTTAGAAATTTATTCCTTTTTATTTTTTCAGTATGCTTCATAAAAATATGTGTAGTCTGCTGTAATCAGTGGAATTTAATGTTGTTTCCATTAGCATTTTGAACACAAAAACTCATCTGCTTTTTAACGAGATAAAAAAAATCTAAGCCTGACCATTACAGGCAGACATTATCAGTGAATTAAGTGTTGAATGTTGTGGTTACTGAAGGCAAGTTTCCCCTCCATTATCTCACAAAGTCTTTTTTCAGTTTATATTATCACTGATAAATGTGTGGCTGTGTTACAGTCAGGATGTGCTATGGACCAGTGGGGAGCTGCCTTATCATCCCTTGGCCAAACTGAGAAAGGGAAACATGATTCTAAAGCACTACTATGGAGTTGGAGTTAGGAGGAGAAAAAGTGAGAGAGGTGTTTCAAAGGATATATGTGTCCACAGTACATGATCAAGGGAAAACATTAAATGTTCCTGTTTGTCAGAAAGGGAATGGGAAGTCTGAAGGGCCAAGTCACTGAGCCAAGCAAGACATCTCATTTTGTTCCCTAATATTTTTACTTGTCTTTTGTGAGCTTCCCCCAAATGACTCACTTTTCCAATCAGGATCAGTTACTAATGATTCAAAGTCCCTCAAAACTATGCTAGTTATTTCAGATGAATCTTCATATACATGACCATGCAAATTCTTCTTGTTGTTCTTGTGAAAAATTGCCTCATAAATAGTTCTGGTAAGCGAGGCAGCAGACAACTTAAGTGAAACATATCATGACAAGTATGCAAATAATGTCATCAGGCCCAGCCAATATAGTGTCAGATTATGAACCAGATCCAGCATCTTTGCTGCCACATGGTGATTCAATGTTTCTGGACTTTGTCAGCAAAATATAAATCATGGGTCTGAAAAACTTGATGCTATTTTTCAGACATGGCAAGCAGATATGTACAAAAATGTCTTCAGATCTGATTTATTAAGATCACCTTTTTGTCTCCAGAGAATAACTGGAACACATGCATTTTTATTTTTTCCTCCAAAATGCTCATTTATGGAAGAGCATGTTTCAGCCCCTCAATGATTATTCTATGCTTGTCAGTTTTAGATTGCAGCACCAGGTCTGTTAATGGTTTCTGAGGTGATGCTGATGCCTCCGAGGCTGCCTGGCAGAATTGCTAGCATAAAACTAATGAGTATCCTGGCACGACCCTGCACTGCTAGGACATGAAGGCAAAGGGGGAAATAAATTAGAAAACTGGGTGTGTAGAAAGAATATCTGTAAAGGCACTTAATGGGGTCTAGAATAGAAAATTATTCAACCATAATAATTAGGGTTTGTGAGACTATTTAATTTAATTCCATTTACACATATTTCCTACCCAATGATTAATGAACTCTGGGATAGCTTGTAAGCAAAATCTGAACCTGATATAAGCCTCAGAAGTGTGCAGAGTAGAGCGTTATTAGACCACAACAGCTTTAATCTGCTGTTTTCATTCTATATCTAACAGGTTTCACATAATCTTTGGGTACAAAATGATGTGGCACCAGTTTTAAGTGCTTTTGGAATGTACATAACCTGAAAGTGCTTGACATAATCAAAGTGAAAAATGGTAAATTGAACAACATCAGTGTAAAGCAGACTATTATTAAACTATTAAAAGCTGAAGTCAGTAGAGTTTATTGTTTCTAATTCCTCAGCCTCTAAATTTTTATTTAGCATTTTGCTTTTTCCAGGTCAGTAATATGTTCATTTTTTTTAATACAGTCATTAACTTCCAGGTCTTTTTGTGAGGATAATTTACCATACCTTAAAACCCTGGAAATGTTTGTGTTAAAAGCTACTGTCACACAAACAACAAAAAAGAGGCATTGAAGATTTTGTCTGCTTTGTCTTCTGAGTGCACAAGTTATTGACAAGTCATTTTTGTAATTTGAAATTTCTGAAATTCAGTGTAGTAGGGTATGCAGTCAGTGGAACTTCATGGTCATACTCATTCCTTCTGGCATTCATGCCAGTGAGTGTGTGAAATGGTTTCAGAAGAAAGATGACAGCATTGTTCCAAATATGGAAATAAATTCCTAATAATATAAATAGGATAAACTCAAACATCTTGGGTAGCATTTCAGAGTTGGACCTCAGGCTGAAAAAAGGGGCTGCAAAAAGCCTCATGAAGCTCCACATAAGAAATTGTCAAATTTTACATCAGAGGAGGAGGAACCCCATGCACCAGCACATGTTGGGAGCCACCTTGATGGAAACAGCCCTGGCAGAAAAGGCCCAGGGTGCTGGTGGACACCAAACTGAACATGAGGAAGCATTAGGGTGAGTGTTTTAAAACATGAAACTATTTTGAAAATTTCATCAGTTTTCTATCCAGTACCAAAACTGGATTAAGCTCTGCTGTTTCCACCAGCTACTGAAGAGTTAGTTACCAATGCACACACATTTAGATATGTGATGATTTACTTACGATTTTTCACACTCTGCCAACTGATAACTTTACCTTGCAGTTCTTATCCAGCCCTGTCACAGTTCAATGCAGCCATCTGTAAGCTTATGTGGAGGAAAGAGTCTTAGCAGAATAAAGAAAGGGAGCTCAAACACAGTCCCACCTAAAAGCGATTGGAAAAGTAAAGCTGGTAATGCTCTGAATGGATAAAGGGAGCTTACCTTGAATTTCAGTTACTTCAACCCTTCCTTATATAATGATAAAATCAGTGTTTATGCTTTGGCTTGACAGCTGAGTGAAAGTGTGTCAGATATGGCAAATACATAAAAAGTTTTCTGCAACAGAGAAAGTTTTCTGTCTTGCAAGTAACAGAGTCTTTTGAAATACAATCCTGACAGGAATGCATGTAAATATTCCTGTACAAAACATATTGTATCTGTGAATTCTCTTCAGGTGAAAGTAATTCTGCTAAGTAAATCCATAGGACTCTATTTGCATTTATTAAGTAGACTAGAAGCTTACAATTTTTTTTCAGCTATATTTTAAAATTCAAATAGTGGGGACAGAACCTTTCACAGATTGTCAAAAGGTGCTTGCAACATCCTGTTGAAAGTTATCAAAATAGAATTGTGCTGTGAGGGGTCACTTTCCAGTGTCTAATCTTGATTTATTGTTTTTGAAATGTAATTGTTTATTAATAATTACTAGGAATAATGCACTTTTGAAAAGCAAAAGTTCTTGTATATTACATCTTAGAACCCTTGCTGAGCTAGAAATTATCACTGACGCAGATAGCATTTGAGAGCATTGGCTAAGTCAGATATTAAATAATGTCAAGAACCAAGAATCTGTGTCCAACAAGGTATGCTAAAATTATTAACAAATAAAATGAAAATTCCTCAGAGAAAAAATATAATCCTAATGATTTATAATTTTAAAAGTTAGTTGCTTCAGAGGAATGTTTTGGTTTATTTAACACACATGTAAGAATCACTCTGGCTTCTTTAAATATATATATATGTGTGTGTGTGTGTGTGTGTGTGTGTGTGTGTGTGTCCTAGTCTAGTAAAGAATGTAAATATTGGTTCTGCCCTAATTCAGCAAAGTTATGTCCTAATTTCCTAAGACATTGGAAACTCCACAGTAAGTCATGTTATCAAAAACAGGCATCACCTTGTCAGAAAACAAACCTGTGAACTTTTGCTTAATAAAGAAAGAGGAATGTAGAGCTACTGAAAAAAAGATATGCTAATCTACAACTGAAACTGTATGATAGCAGAATGGTAGCTAGAGTCAATCTAAGACAAATTTCAGTACCAGTAAATGTGGCACTGAATGGTAATGTGTTTGATCTAGGTCATATTTTCCTTTTCATTAACAGAGAGCACAGTAGAAGTAATTAAAAACTAGTTTTATGCAAATATACTTATTCTCTTCTTTAAAAATGCTCCCTAAAATGTTGATTTGTGGTTATAGAGTTAATTTTCTTCAGGGTAGCTAGTGCCATTCTATGTTGTGAATTTGTGCAGTAAACGGTTGAAAATTCATGAATGTTTTAGCTGTCAGTGAGCAGAACTTGCAGAGTTAAGGCTTTTCTCCACACCCCTCCGCCAGTAAGCAGGCTGGGGGCTCACAGTGTGTCAGGAGGGAGCACAGCCAAGGCAGCTGACCCCAACTGACCCAAGAGATATTCCATACCATTGTAAGTGGTGGAATCCTGCTACCCTGGGGATGGTTGAACATCTGCCTGCCCATGGGAAGTATTCAATGAATTCCTTTGTTTTGCTTTGCTTGTGTGCCCAGATTTTGCTTTGGTTATTAATCTGTCTTTATCTCAACCCATGATTTTTCCCACTTTTATCTTCTGATTCTTTCCCCCATCCCACCCAGGGATAATGAGTGAGCAGCTGTGGGATTTGGTTGCTGGCTGGGGTTAAACCACCTAGGAAGAAAGTGGGCATAGGAATTATTCAATGTTCATACTGTCCTGCTGTCTTTCCAGCAATTTTCCTTGTACCTTTAAATTTTTCCCACAGCTGTGAATCACTAAATTCTTTTTTGTTGTTGTTCTACTGCTTTTGCATATACTGGAGGGTTACATATGCAATGTGATTTTGGAATTCAGAACTGAAGAGTATAGTGATGTGAATGTCTCCATTTTCATACACACTGTTATCTAAATTTTCTGAGAGTTAAGTCCTTTGTTTTCAAACAATAATAATTGTGTGATAAATGAATGGTTGAAGATGAGAGAGCACCATGAAGGACGAGAAGAATGTGTAAAAAATCCTATGCAATAATTCTCTCAAAGCAAAAACCAGGAAAATAAAATTCACTGGAAAGTATAAAACAAGGACAAACACACAATTGATTGGATAGCTGAGGAGTGAAACTCACTTTTTAAATATAATGAATCCAAGAAGTCACTAAAACCTAAAAAAATAGGATGCATTTAAATGATGTATAATATCCAGCACTTTATAGGTTAAAAAATAAGCAGCAAATTCTTCTTTAACTGTCAGCAAAAGATTTCTTCAGAATCCTCTAAAGCATCTTTACTCAACTGTGGTCAGAAAATATGAGAGTAAATGGACCATGTTGCCTATTCTAAGTGCTTCAGTGAAATTATAGTTTGTTATTTGGGATTTCTGGTTTTGGAAATTACCTAGCACAGCATATTTCTTCTGCAGCTTCCTTGTCTTTCAAAACTGCATACAAAAAGGCCATCAACTATGCTTTCTAAATTTAAAATAATGACAGTCACCTTACATTAGGTGTTAGAGAAAACACTGTGATTTGAAAAAAAGAAAAATTGCAGTGTCTTATATCCCATTATTTCAGTATGTTTTTGCTTAAGCAGCAATCTGATATGCCCAAGGGTAACTTTTTCTGACCTCAGTGAAATATCTTCCCAGACTGGTACCTTTTAGCAAACATGCATTACAGACATGCATCAACACAAGAGTTTCAATCTAAAGCCCACAAAAATAGCTGGAAAAGCATCTAATTCACCATAAAGTTTCAAATCAGTTCGCATATCTCAATTTCCTCCTAATCAAAGTGAAGGATTTTTTTCTTATTCATTCTTTAATGTGTCAGAAAATACCTACTAGCAAGAAGTAGTCTTTTTTTATTCACTAATCCAAAGTATTAGCAACTTTAAAACTTCATTGGAAAGACAGTGCATATTTTTTTTCAAAAGCCTGGCCATGAGTAGTCAAATACTCTGAGTTTTGTACTAGCCTCTAGGAGGATAAGATCACTGGATTAGTTACTGGATCACCAGCTCAGCTACCTGTCCTAAAAATCTTTCTTTACCTACTCTGCCTGGTCACATTGGCTTTGCCATGGCCCAAGACCATATTTGTCCTTAGAATTTCTATAAGGAAGAAAGGAATTACTCATAGAAGACTCCCTGAGTATATTCAACTCTGAAAAATGGGAGCAGAGAAGGAGTCATCCTTGCAATTATGCACAGATTTTCTTTTACTTCAGTCTGTAATGCCTGACTTGGATTTCATCTGTATGGAATAGTGGCTTAGAACATATATCTAGAAATGCCTAGAGCATTCTGTATGACCTCATAGTTATAAGCAAAACATAAGAGGGTCATATAATGGATAAAAGGATTTCTCATTCCAAAATAATTCCAATAATTTTCAGTCTCATAATTTCACCCATGCTGGTCAGTTGATGCAAACATATGTGGATACATATTGATGTGCATACACAAAATTTTATCTTTCATCTCAACAAACTCCTGCCATGCACGTTGCTCTATGTTATGCTAAAGGAGCAGAGGACAGAAGGGGAGAGATGGTTGAGCGTCCAGCAAGTGGCAGGTACTGCCCATGAGAGCTCTCTGTAACTCTGTCAGGCTTTGCAGGTGTAAGCCCATGAAAGCAACAATATGAGGAAAAAAGCATGAGAACAGTAATGAAAAATTACAGCCAAAGTGGAAAACACTGCCTCAGTGACCAGCCTGGGAGGGTGCCAGTGCTGTAAATAGCAAGTCCTTAGCCATGTGAAGGCATGCTGAGGCACTGGGGCACGCGGGATGCTGTGAAATGACTTCCACGAATAAAGCGGCAACAAAAGCTTTGCTCCACTGTAGTTGAAACCTCGCAGCAAAGATTTTATCAGGGATAGTAGGGAATTAGAATTTTTTAAACTTATTAGCTCTATTTCAGACAAACCACACAGACCCCCAGAGATTTACAGGTCTGTAGCTTTTCCGCTTCCATCAAAAGTCTCATGGAATGTCAATAATGGCCCATGAGCCGACAAAGTACTTGTGTTTCTGTCCACTGAGGGAACTTGTTTTCTTAGTGAAATTCCAGATAATCAATTCCTGTGTATCCCAGAGGAGAAAAAAGCTCTCATTGCTAGGATTGCAACAAATCAACCATGGAACAAATGTATTATATTGTGAAGGAAAGCCCTTGCACTTGCTGACCAGCACTGGAAAAAAAGAGATTATATGCAATATGGTAAAAATCTTTAATAGCTGAGATACTGCTATTATGTTAAGGACTTTCTTAAAAATCTTTTTACTCTGGTGCCTTGTCTCTGTCCCAGAACCATCCCAAAAGCAAATAAATTCAAGAATACTTTTTTTTTCTTGAAAGGCCCTAAAAACGGAAGTCAAGCAAAACAAACACAAAGATTCTCTTTCATATATTATGCATAAAATTTAGAGGAATATTAAAAAATAGAAAACACGTACCTTCATTCTTGCTTCTATAAAAAGACCATATTCCCCCATGAATTTATTTTCTTTTGTTATCCTTACAGTCTGACAACTAGTGCCGCTGTTTGCCAAGTTAATCTATTTCTAAAATGCCAAACAATTGGCAATAGAAAAAAAAATCATATAGAGAGTGACAAAACCACAAAAGAGACAGTTACTCCTGATTAATTTTCCCCTAGATTTTTCCAAAGGTAGTCTTTGAGAAAAGAGGAAAAAGGTTCAAGGTCTTTCTATCATTCCTATAGAAACTAAAAGAGTTAATAAGTGGGTAAATAGAAATCAATAAATTTAATTATTTCTTGTATTGGTTTGCAAAATATGCTATAGTTTTCACTACCTGATTATCATCGATCTGTTAGGGAATAGCGGAAGGGAAAGAAGTAATCAACCAAGACCATTCCAGGCACAGTTTCTTTTCTTTTTCCAATCTGGCATTGCAGTTTCTGTGTGTCAAAAGATCATGCTTAGGAATTATATATTAGCAGTCTGACCTTGAAAATCTTAAATAAATATTATAGAAGAGAATATTTTGTGCTCAAATAAGGTTTGTTTTCCTTTGCAGCATGCCTGGAGTCATTAGCAGCCTGCAGTATTAATCTTACAGATCGCATCTGAGACCCTAATGCTATTCTCAGAGAAATTGCTTTCTGAATGCTATTTGGAACAAACTTCAGCTCCTAATTGTTTAGGAGGAGCTCTCAATCCAAGTATCCATTCATTTGCATGTCCCAAATGATAAATATGCTAATGAAAAACAAAGAGAGAATTCAGCATAACTTGTCCTTACACAGATTCCATGCCATCTTCACAAGCCTGTGCAGTGATAGAATAATGCTGATGTTTAGAAGTAGCTAGCCTGTTTTGGTTTTTTAATTCTCCCCTTTTACTATTTTAGCATTTCTTGGATTCTTCACAAAGCAAGCAGTCTTGTCCCTGAATTTACCTGCAGCAGTTTATATTTAAATAGTCACATTTTGAAAGAAGAAAGATAAAAATTTATATTGCTACAAAGAACTGAGACTTAAAACTTTCTTTAAATTTCTAGAAAAGCATTCCAGAAATTCTACTACTTCCTGGTTATGGTGGCCCACTACATGTTCTAGGTTGCCTGACCTGTTAGCACATATTCAGTACATGTAAATGGGGGCAAGGAACTTAATATCTCATATAAATTAGTCATCTGTGTTTCCAACACTATTGAAGGCACTGTTAAGTCACCTCTGATGGTGTTTATTTGGGTATGTTGTGCTGTGATAAGAGGTGCACTGTCATTCTGATATGACCAAAGAGGGTGGATAAAGGTACAAAACAAAATATATTTGCTTTCATTCACAAGCTCCACATTGATAGAGTTTGTCATGCAATCTGACTAAACTGCCAGGAACTGGACTACCTCAACACTCACTTCTTCCCCAGAAAATATTCTGAGGAGAACAAGGCAGGTTTCTATACAAATTCTGAGCTATTTCCAATCTGATATATCAAGTCAGCTTAGCAAATCTCTCAGGTCAAAGCCCTTTTGAAGTCCTAAACATACTTACCATTTTGTGTGTCTTCCCTAAGAAATGCAGTTCACTGAGTTAAAGGAACAGAAGTACTTGACATTTCTCCAAAGAGCTGTAGATACATAGTTAGAGATACTAATTTGAGTTCTCCTACACAGGGGAGTGTTCACACTCCTGCTACAAAAATCAGTTTTCAACTATAATCACTAAAATTAAGGAGCTGTTCATGAAGTATGTTTAGAAACAAAAGAAATCAGGAATCAAAAAATAACATTAAGTCCTAGAGGGAGATGTGCTAACAAAAAACTTCAGGAATTAAAGAAAAACAGTATATAGTGGGAATGAAATCTTCACCTTCATTAAAAGACTCCCTGTAGTGTGGCAAAATTTGTTTGATCTTGATAACAGGAGTAAAAAAAAGATTTTAAAAAATATAAAATGAAGTTATATCTAGAACTACAATAGACATCAGGAGAAATGAGTGATCATTTCACTCAAAATTGTTCAGAAAAAACCTGAATAATTCTACTGTAGTTCTTCACTTTTTTTAAAAAAAGTGGAATTTAGACTATTACTAAATATATGTACTTTACTAAGGAAATTGCATCTGTTGGTGAGGACCTCAAATAATGTTAAAAATGCAGGATGTGCAACAGAAATTGAGTTGAGTTTCTAAATTTAGCAAGCTATTTAAAGTCTTATCAAGTAATCCTGTCTTCTTAATTCATTTCATACATTCCTGTCACAAAATGGTGTTTTTTCCCAGATGATCTTGTCAGTACAGAGTAAAATTTACTAAGAGTACTAAAATGATGAATGTTTTGAATACTGATCATCGCTTAATACTGAATTGCTTTCTGTTATGATAATGATTTAACAAGAGTCACGAAATCTTGTTAAGGGTCTCAGTGGTTTGCAAAGGAAAAAGACTTAGAAGGTCACTGGAAACACTTTAATTATACATGGACATCTTCATTCCACTTAGACTTGAAGATAATATCTTCAGAAACTAAATAGAGCCTTAGGATCATATTGAGTTTAATATTAAAAACTCTGCTTTAAAAGCCCTATTCTAAATTTAACTTTCACACTAATCAAATAGTACACCTTAATGCAACTTTTAAGCTTTTTCTTTTGAATTATATTCAGTAGTCGCCATACAATTAAAACAATAATTCAAACTCTTTTTACACAGTAGAGGTAATATCAATTCTCAGAGTCACAGACTGGAAGAGATGGGAACTCAGGTCTGAAGGTCATCTTTTCTCACCCTCGTGCTCAAGCAGGGCGCTCAGAACAGGCTGCCCAGGAGCACATTTGGATGGCTTTTGAAAAATGTAATTACCTCTCTAGGGAAAATAATTTCAGTGTTTGACCATCCTTGGAGTTAAAAGGCTGTTTCCTGATGTTCAGATGGAACATCCTGTGTTTCATTTTGTGCCCATTGGCTCTCATTTTATCACCAGGCATTAATGGAAAGAGCCTGGCTCATTTTCTGCAGTATATTTTCAGGCATTTATATAGAATGAAAAAAACATCCTGAGCCTGTCCTTCTTTGGGAAGAAGTCTCAGCTCTCTTTAACTTTTCCTCATGTGCTGTTGGTACTTAACCATCTTCATGACCCTGTGCTGGACTCTCTTGAATATCTTCATGTGCTGCTCAGGAGTGCCTGGAAGTGGACCTGGTGCTGCAGGTGTGGCATCCCCAGTGCTGAGGCAGGAAAAGGATCACCTCCTTCAACCTGTTGGCAGCACTGCTAATACAGCCTCCCAACACAATAGCTGCAGACTGCTCTGGCAGGGGCACATTATGGATCCCCTTCAGTTTCTATGTTACCTCTGAGCATCTGCCTAAAATCTTTAGCACTTAATTACAGGTGAATATATAAAGATATTAATAAAATTATTTTGACATAGTATCCACGTTGAATAAACATTAGAATTGTGATCAAGTTATTATTAGAAGTAACATTTTAAAACAGAGATAAAATCTGTAGTTTGCAGGAAGTGCAGTTTCCTATGCTGCTGAGGTTTTTTAATCAGAGTAAATGTGTGAGAAATGTTTTAAGCTATTGCTTTGCTTACCTTTTAATTTTCAAACTTTTTAATTTGACATGATGTTATTATTTTACCCTTTACTTTATTGCAGTGACATTCTTTTGTTTTCTGTGGTGGCTTACTGATAATTTAGAAATGCTTTTCAATGAATTTTTTTTTAAAAAATTCAACATCAAAGCAAACAGCTCTCTAGTCTACTACTCTACTTCATAACAACTTTTAGTACATTTAGTGGCACCTTCCTTCTTGAATATAAACAATGTTATTTTTTGTTTTTTTCCTCTTTTTACTGAGTATGCAGATTTACTAATTGTTACTGTCTCTCTCAAACTTTTGTTTCATCTAACTTGTATTTGAACAGGGTAAAGATTTCCTATTAAGAGTATTTTTACAAGTATTTTTCTTTGTACAGAGAAAACAAATTAAGGTAAATTCTCTTGATCATGAATTTAACAAGCAGAATTCATCTAAAACCTTTTCTTCCCATTCCTCCTTTTTATAGACAAGCTCAAGTTACTCATTACTAGAAAGTGGGATTAAAAAAAAGACAACTGGAGAAAAATGGAAATTAAATTTTAAAAAAAGGGTTTACAAAAAAAATAATCAGATTTTCCAATATTTAATTGAATATTTTAACTTTGAACACTAAACAGGAACTTGGGACTACTTACAGAATAATCTGTAGTGGAAAAAATAATGTTTCCAGATACATTACTTTTTTTTCCTTAAAAGCCCTTTGGGGATTAAAAAATATTTTTTTAAAGTTGTTGATATGTTGTCCACAATGAAAACACTGCAGTCAATTTTTAAATCTCCTTTTATTATGTGTATCACTGTCTGTGATATCAAGTAAAAAAGCTGTTGCAAAAGCAAAACCTGTTGGCCATGCTTGTGTTAAGCTTTCATGTTTAAAGGGACTTTTGTAGCATTTTTGTGTCAAAGGCAAGTGAATTGATACAGATCACCCAACACAATAGGATCTTTCTACTTCCATACTAAACTTGGGGAAAATATGAAAAAATTGCTACCTGATGGTTGATGCATCAAATGAAGGCACATTAAATTGTGTCTAATATTTGGCAGTGACTTGCTTGGGAACCACAGTGCTCTACAGCCTGGTTTATCTGCCTGTCAAAAAGGATTATTATTTAGTTCATCAAAGGCTCTCTAAGGCTTAATGAATACATATAATGAGTCCTAGGAACTCCTAGGAGATCTGAACATCCTTTTATAGAAGAGAGAAGTGTTATTGTGGATGAGACTTTGTGAAGTGTGAGAAGGCCGTGTGCCAGAGCAAGGGAGCTGCACCAGGAACAGACAAAGCAGACTGAAAGCCAAAATTAGCTGTCACTTGATATTTTGGACTTCACTCTCAGATACCTGCTTCCCTGCTTTACAAGGATTACAGCTGTCTACCTTCCCCCCTCAGTCTCAGACCTCCTCCATCCTTCAGGTGTAGTCCCCACACTAAATGACAGCAGACAGCAGCTGATGACGTTCTCCCTCTGGGTTAAAACCCTTATCATATTCTGTTAGGCAGAAAATATTCTCTCAAGAAAAATTTTAATCTGATTTCCATAAAAGAATTTCAGTGATATTTTGTCTAAATCTGTTGTTCCCAGGTCAAGTTGTTCCTGTTCCACTCCTTCTCCCACTGCATGGAATAAAGCTTATTTGCCAAGGACCTATTGTGCCTTCTGCCCTTTGTGAGAGATTTAAGCTTGTGCTCCAATTGCAATAAAAAGGGCTGTGTAGGAGCAGAAAGGGCCATCTTTGAAGAAGGATGAGCTATTTCTGCAGTCAGTGAGGGATATTAAAGGATTTCTGTGTAGGGATCTTCACATAATTTTTTTCTTTTTCACCCGCAGACATGCTCATTTCCAGTGAGTTAGCATTTCATTGTTGTGCAGTTGTTTAATGTTGCTTTCCTTTGACAAATGGTACCTTTTCAACTAAATAAAACAAGCTAAAAATGAACTGTGCAATTCATTAGCTAATATCCATGCAAAATCTACAAACCTGTGTATATTAATAAATCTAAAGTAATAGAAAATAACACATGCAAGTTAAATAAATGAAGCTTAAATTTACAGCAAGAGTTGTTTTGAAGGTGTCAGTTTATCATTACTGATATTCTATATAAGTGTGTTTATTTAAATTGCTTCTGCTCTATAATTATTTGACGCGAGAGTTAAATCTTTGGGAGAACAAAGGTCAAATCCTGTCTTCAGAAAGGCATGTTCAGTTCTTGCTTGTTTAATGAGAGCTGAACTCTCAGGGCAGTGCTCCTTCCCAAGTGTTGTCAATGCAGCTGAAGTCGAGAAGTAACAGAGTCTCAGTGGAAGCTTTATTCTTCTGAAAATTTCACATAAAATTCAGCTGGGGTGATTCAGAAGCTAATCAAGCTTATAAAAGATATATATTTTATATATAAAATGATAATAAAATATGTATCTACATAAAAATACATATTTTAAAGCTGACAGGCTTACTCTTATCTTTTTGGTTGTTTTGAATAGTGGGCCACAGGGATATTTTCAATATTGCTGAACTGTGTGGCTATTTTAGATTTTATAAATATAAGGAAAGGGGTCAGGCCTCAAACTAGAAAAAAAATCATAATAGGTTGAGCTATAAAAAATCAAGATAGTAAGATATCATATTTTTCATCATAACCTTCCTTTTTGTTTTTAAATGTTGAACTTAGGACTGAAAATGTTACTGTCAGAACAGGTAGAACTGTATTTGAGTGGGAAAAAGTACTTTTAAGATTTTTGGGAAACTCTTTCGTTCACCATGGGTAGTAGTGTCCGAAGTATCATTTGATAGACATGTAATGCTGGGGGATTTTCTCCTGTATAAATTGTACGACTGGAAGAAACCTTTAAATGTGAAGTTAGCAATCACTCAGTGAGACCACATGAGTATTGAAGATTATTACTCTGTTCAGAGACACCCTCACGTCCTGCACAGCTCCTTTGTGACAACCTGCCAGCAGGACTTTGCATTCTGTATCCCAAGGCAGCAAGCAGGAGGCTTGGATCTCCTTCACTGTCTCATTCTGCCAGAATGGTCAGGGGGCAAGAAGTTTCTTCCACACTCTGAGTAACCTACTGCTGACAGTAGATCTTAAGAGAGGAAACTTCGTTTTGGCATGAGAGACAGAAAGGTGAGGATGGGGGAGACAAGAATGTGTTGAGATGGACAGAACTAGGCTTGGGCATTGAGGCTGGAGTGTTGGGAAGCAATGGATAGCTAGCAAGGTCTGCAGAGGTAAAAGATGAGAGCAGAAAAGGGAGAAACACTGGAACAAATGGGATATTCTTTATCTTCTCAGAAATAATTGTAAAACATACAGATTTCATCAAATTGTTATGGCTATGGTCTTAAAAAACCAGGAAGTGGCACAGATCTTTCCTGATTGAGTGATCATGAAACAAGCATTCCTTGGAGGAAAAATTATGTAGTAGTCTTAGAGTCTTGTTTTACTATGATTTCAGGTGAATTTTCAAGGTTAATACATTCTTCTAATGAGAGATTGAGACTCTAAAATTGGTAAAACCTTTTTTTCCTTTTTCCGTTTTTTTAAAGGACAGGCATCTCCCAAATCCCTTTATAATTATAAAGAAGTTGTATGTCAAAGGCTGAGAATTTCACCATGAAGAGCATCTACTTTAAATCCTCTCACATCACTCTTGGAGGATGTTTCAAAAACAATTCCTTAATCTCTAAGAGCTCTTTTCAAATCAAAACATCATTTCTTGCACATTTATAACTGTGCAGATCCTTGTAAGATGAAGATCTTCTGCCACCTTATTCACTAGTGCATCCTCATGACTTTTTGTACCAGGCAGAAAACCATAATTTTGCCAACTTAAGTGTTGTGAACATGGAAAGAGTTTGACATCTGGAGAAGTGTTTCAGCTGTTTATAGATTTACTCAGATAAGGAAAAAATATTTCTACTCTGCCAATTGCTCAGAAATTGTTGAATAAAGAGAAAAAAACAAAACCCAGGCAGGCATTTACCGACTAAATAATAACATGCTGAACCAGTTACTTTGGATAATTTATTTTTCATTTGACCTTTCAGTCTATTTTTTGTGTGTGTAATAGGGAGGCTAAAACTAGTAATAACTAGTGTAAACCTTTTAAAAGGTTTACACTTCAATATTTTTTATTGAACCTGAAACTTGGATTTTTCAGCAATTTCAGGACTCTAGCCAGCTGTAAATTGCAATAATAAAGTAAGAACATAGATTTTTAAAAGGTTGCATTATTTCAAATTGAACCTCATATTCAAATCCATTTTCACTAAAAAAGGAATTATTTGTCCATTTTGATGCTCAAACATATTCCTCTCTTATCCTTATTCATGGTAATTCCCTGCCTGACTAAAGCAATTTAGATAAATGCAGATTTGAGTTAGAATTTATTGAGTTTTTAAAGAAATTATTTGACAAGTTAATATTTGAGGGGCTTTTTAATCACAATTCTATTGTGAATAAAAAAATAAAACAAATATGTTTTATTTTTTTTAGGTTTGCTATTAGTCTCAGACTAGCCGTAGGAATCTCAACGTATCTCCTGTGCTCATTCACAACAAGGGCACGAAAGGGTGCCAACCAAACTCCTGGAAGAAAAGGCAAGATTGTAATAAAACAGCAAATGAAAAAGAGAAATAAAAGAATAGGAAGGCATGGTGTCTAACAAGCACTTATTAATCGTTCACCACCAATACTATGTTATATTTCTTTTAGGTTTTCATTCTCCACATGGAATGAAAAGTGTGGTGCCAACCAGTAGCTTCATCACTTCAGCTCCTGAAAACCAGTCAGGCATTTAAGAAATCTTTACTCCCATAAAATATGGCCATATCCCCTTCATCAGGTGTCCCTGACCACCGAAATATTAACAGTTAATTAATTCAAGTCACTTCTCACTTCTACACATATAGATGGCATGCCATTTATAGAGGATTGTAAAAGTAGGAAGGCAGAAGAAGCCTGAAAGCTCATAAACAGCCCTTTTGGAGAACTTCATAAGTGCAATGAATGTTCTCAAATGCTGAAATTAAAAATGGCATTAGTAAGTGTCGGATTTTGGGTGCTGTTTAGATGGTCTGGGAAAAGCCCAAAGATGGCCTTGGGCCCCCGGGGTTCGAAAGGACGAGAGGAAGCTTCAGAATTGTTCTCGGTCTCGGTGTTTATTAATTGCTTATCTAAAAGATTTTCTCTTGGCCTGACAGAGTTCTGCTCAGCAGTCAGCCATGGGCACACACTGAGAGCCCCTGGGGCGGTCACCTATCTTTATACCCGGAGTTACGTATACAATATTTATCATTTTTCTCCAATACCCTCTACCCTTATTAACCAGTGTTCCTCTAGTAAGGTCCAATCCTGGAGTGCCAACTCCACCACAGAAGATGGAGGCCTAGAGGAAGAAGAAGAAGGAAAAGGGCACGCCCCAATTCCTCCATCTTACCTCTCTAGACCCCCCTGTACAGGGATCTTAAACCCTGTATCTCACACTCCAATTAACTTGTCCCTTCACCATTCACCCCAGTGAAATCCTCCCGTCCTCATACTGATGTCATCTCCCATGTGGGATCAAAGTCCAGCCACCAGACATTTCTGGCAACATTCCAGGACTCCCGAGCCCCCCAGGGGTAGTCTGGTTCACCCTGCGCCCCAGTTCTGAGAGACTGAGATCCCACAAGTAAGGAGAGAGAGAGAGGAATTTTTTAAAAAATGCATGCCCCTCTTGCTTTCCCTTGACATTTATAACATACAAAGTAATTGAAACCACAGTTGGGGTAGTTAGGGTAGCTCCATAAACAGCAGTAGTTCAGCAGGTGGTAACAGTAGTAATCTGGAAATGAACAAAACTGACCTCTTCACTTTTTCTTTTCTAAGGAGGGATTTTACTTTAATTTGTTTCAGAAAACTTCAAAGAGAAGATTGTAAAAAAAGCCTTTATATACTTTGTGAAATATAAAATTAATTCTCTTATCACTTAGATGCAGCCTTGATAAGACAGTAATGAATGCTTTAGAAATACAAAGAGAATAAAATTTCTTTATGTTTCTAATCAGAGACACTTTGTTTAGGTAGCTTACATCCATAGTTTTGGATTTGCAAAAAACAAACAGCTTATGTATTCAGAAAGATCTCATAAAAACAAAACTCAAATGAGGTTTTCTTTTGACTCAGAAATGTAGGAGGTCTCAATCTCAAACATTATATGTCTCAGCAAACACCAGCAGCTCATTTTACCTTATTTTACAGCACACACAGCTGCACTTAGGTGCATGAAGTACTTTTCAAGATATAACAGAAATATATCACCAGAAGGTAGGAGTACAGATTTTCTTCAATTCTGTAAAAATAAAGCAGATGTTTGTGAAAAAATTTATTTAACACCAAAATTCTAGTATTATTTTGAAAAGTTAAATCTGTAATTTTGAGTCTGAATCATAGTCTTGGTTTATATGACATCTTTATAGCACAAATCACTCTGAGTACCTCTCCATAAATTCAGCGTCATTCAGCAATTTGTAAGAAATTTGTTATTGCCACCATATTAGAGATTTGAGGACCAAACACAAGGAAGTCAGGAGACCCTTTGTTCACAAAGACTAAAAAAATTATGACCAGTTGAAAGATTGCTCAAAATTTTGTAATCTCTGCCTGCTTAGCTGTAAACCTAGACATAAAGCATTGTAATAAGTCTACATCCATGCAGCGTTCATACTTCAACCCCACTTACACTATCTGTATAGATTGGCAGGAAGTAACTTAATATGTGGAGGTAGTGGTCTTGCTAATAATTTCAAATAGGTTTTTTTGATTGAATGTTGCTTGGGCTTTTTTTCTTCTTTTTTTTTTCTTTTTAAATTTTTATTGTCACTACCATTAATGTGCTATCGAAGTATTTTTCTACTGTTATGATTTTTTGTTTTGTTTTGTTTTGTTTTTTGGACCTCTTTTTCTTCTGATTTTATCTATATTTACAGTGGTTTTTTTCCTCTCTTCTTCCAGAAGAGAACTATGTTTATCACTGATAAAAATAATAAATCTATGTATGGGCATATAATCACCTGGTTTTGACATTTCTGCATCTGGATGTTCATGATCTAATTGTTCTGGATTGAGATATATATCCTAAATTAATTGAACATAAAGTGAACAACAGTCTACACTTATCCCCAGTTTTGATATTTCTACTTACATGGTTAATTTGCAGCTGCAATTGTAAGCTCTTGCTGTAATGTAATTTTGTTATTGTAATTGCTTCTTCAGAAATCAATGTTTCTGCCATGATAAAGAATCAAACCCTAACAAAGGCAATAAAGTCCAGGGCATTTCCTCAGGTTACAGGTTTCTCAGGTGAATATTACCCTCTCCCTGTGTTTGCCTCAACAAATGTCATGAGTGATAGAATAAGTGAATTTCAATGAGATTTAGCTCTAGGAGTGTGAGGGAGGGGAGAATATTACCAAATGTTTTACAACAACATATGTTCGCTACTAATGGTGTTACTCAAAATCATAAATAATGAAAGAAATGGATACCATGAGTGCAGTTTGTCTAGCATGTCTCAATTATACCAGCACGGGGTATATATCAAGTTTATGGTATTGTGTAAATCTTTATTAAACACTATAAAAGGTTTACACTTCTGTAACAATATGCAAATAGACCATTTAATTTACTTACAGACCTATCAAAATAAAGTCCCCATAGGGTATCTAGGCAGCAATAAACAAAATCCTTTCAGGAGTTTGCTGCTGACCTTTTTATAACTGCTAAGCTTTCAGGTACTTCAGGGAATAAAAAACTTGCTGCTGTAGCTTCTCTACAGCAGCAGAAAAAGACAGCTGATGTTTTGGAGTACTGTGTTCTTTCTTATAGTATGGGTTAACTCATGGATGGACATATTGTAGATGGGAACATATTTTTTCTGAACTGGCAAGTGGGATAGAAGTTGTTCTAAAAAAGCATCAGACACTGAAGGTACAGATTGCTCTCCAAATCTCCCACTGCAGTGTCATAGGTTCAGTTGAAGCTGAAGTTCATAGATTATTCCCTCTTTGTTTGGTGAATCAACTGATAAAATAACTTTTTGTCCTCACAAGGAGCTTTGGGCAATTAAGCACCTACTCTGTGAGATATGCCACAGAATGTTATCTGCCTTCCTTCTGACAGGGGATTGAAAAACCAATCAAGAACTGAATTCAAGAAAAGCTAAGGCATTTCATATCAGAAAATGAATTAACGTTTGACTGAAAACAAGCTAAATTAGGACAGCATCAGAAAGACTGTGCTAATAATTTGCAATGCGTTTACATTTTATACAATGACTGTTAATAATTTTTTCTTTCAGAGAAGCATTCTAACCCAAAGTACACAGACATTACTGTTTCCTCTGTCTATATGTTAGACTGGTTCAATTAAATATTTGCACTGGTTTTAAGGGATGAAGAAGACAGACTGCAGATACCTACTACTCAGCACTGCTTGTGGCTGGTTGTAGTGAAGTTAAGTACAAAGTGAGAAGAGTGGATGGCTATGAATTTCAAATAGGAGCATCTTGGATCCTGAGAGAGTAGTTAATCTGAATCATTCATTTCTAGACTGAGAACTGTTTCCTCTAGGCAAGCTGTTGTGAAATAGAAATTGAAATGCTGAAGGCCAGGATAGTGTTTTGTGTTGGGAGTCTTGTGAAGAGTGTAACACCTTTGAGAAACTGATTCAGGTGCCTGAACCCCAAAGAAAAATGGGATTTAAAACAGTTTCCTCTTGGACTAGCTAATGTATTGGACAGCACTGTATGTTTTTTATTCCTTTCTGGAGCACCACAGAAGTACCTGTGTTTCACCTGAGTTGTCATTATTCTGTTTCTAATCCAAGTCTAGTCAAGAATGACTCAACTGAAACAAATCTCCACTGCAAGCATCATTGTTATCATGAATGAAAACTAAACAACATTATCCATGTCAGGTGTCTCAGTTTGTTACTCCAAGATGACCATCACTCTATCCCTCCTCCATCTAAAAACTAGAGATGTGTAGTAGTGCTGGACTAATGCTTTGGGTCAAATAGAGGTCCAGATTCTGAAGTGATTCCAGAATTGATTTATAAAGCACTTCAAGATGGAAGTGCTACAGAAATGGACAGAATTACATCTACTGCCATTGAACTAGTAAATTCTGTTCCATTTATTATTGTATTTATGGCTATAATTTTTAATGAAATTTCCTCAATTATCTTATTCATGTGAGAGAGATGTTTGTGGAAATAGATAGCAGACTGAAAAGTACTGCATTATGTATTAATTACCATTCATAAAGTCTACCTCCAGACTTTTAAAGAACATATAATTATAAAAAGCAATTTGTTAATGGATAACTTTGCTTTCTCCTCTAAATATATCCAGGAACTATTATACCTTTGTTATTTGCAATCCATTGGTAATACATAATTTATGCAACAACATTTCTTTTACTACTGCTCATAGCACATTGTTTCTCCTTTGCTGAACAGAGCTCCATTTTGCATTTCAGGTTCTATGTCTTAATTTTAAATAATTCATGGCCTTTTTTACTCATGTGTGCAAGCCTATGTTTGTGAGTGCATGTTTATACATACAACAACATGAAGAATTTTTTTCAGGTTTTTTTCTTCATTGGCTGTAGAAAATAAGTTTTGGTCTCTGTGCAATACAGACATTTTATTTTCTTTAAATGCTATTAAAGCAGACTTGTAAGCAACTCTGCAACAAAGGTTTATTGTGGGATAAGAATGGCAATAATGTTTTACATTTAGATGAGATTTGTCAAAGCTTATCACAAGTTAAATATTTATAAAATTAGTGATGAATCGCAGCTCCCTCTGAGCTGCGTGCTTAAGGAAGATGGTTGGCAAGCAGTAGAGACTCATGTCAAAAACATCTCATATTTATATAGTTTTGGGGTTGTTTATTTTTAATTACTTTTTGGATAGACTGTGTATTATTTTCTTTTCATTATTACTCAGATACATAGGTGCTGGACTAACACTTCTCTGTTTTCTGCCATTAAAATCTTTTCATTCTTCTTCCAGCTGGAATATCTTGAATGCAGAAGCTATAAAGAAAGTGGCTGTGGTTAATGGGTTGTAGCTGAAATTTGGACCCTTAAACCTGGATTTTAATTATTCTTCACTCCAATTCTGTCTTAATCTAGCATCTACTAACTTTCTCAAGTGTCTTCAAATTTGTCTCACCAAATGTAGGTATTTTGTCTGCATTTTGTCTAGGCTTGCTACAGAGTCTGTTGAAAAAAACCAAAACTTCTATGTCACATTTTTCTGTTGTAAGTCTGGTGTTTAAAATAGATCAGATGATTCTCACTCCAGGCAGGTCCATTTCTCTACATTGATTATAAAAGGAGCCTAAATGTCTAATGTTAGGGAAAATGGAGTCTTTGCCTCAGGTTCTTGGAGTAAAGGGTGGTGCCATGCAGACACCACTCAGCAGGCTCTGGGATATTTCCTTTGCCACCAAAGCAGATTCTAACAGTTCTGAAAACCAAAGAATCATATCATTGTAATCTCCTGACTACACTCTTTTACTTTCTGCTCTTCCCACATCCGGAGCTAGTGTTTGGCCTTGGCTTGGTCCCCACCTGTAACTGCAGTGCTGGTAGGGAAATAGCCACCAGTTTTCCCTTGCAGGTTCTCCAGCTGTTGGAAGAAATTCTGCCATTCATCCTGGACTGATTTTGGCTTCTGGTTTGCAGGTTCATATCTAGACAATCAGTGTAGGCTTTCAGGCTTCTTTCCCAGGAGCCTTAGGCACTAAAGCACTTTCCATGCCAAGTTAGATATCAGAGGGTCAGAAATCACCTGCACACCAAACTTAGGCATCAAAGACACATTGAAGTTGAAGGTAAATGTCAGAAGGACCATTTTCCAAAGCAAACAGAGATAGAAACTGCTGGCATAAATGCTCTGTAGAGCACATGCTCAGAAACCATTGCAGAATAAGCACAGCAGCACAACTGTCTCAGGATGACGAACAACTGCATGGTTAGAATGAAAGAGCTGCAGATGGAAAAGGTGAGGGAAAAGAAAAATGGATCTGTATTTACATACAGACATGACAGACTCCCTTCTCCACTGCTGGCCACAAAACACACCTAAAGAATTTATAGCAGTCCAGCACACATAAGCATGTCCTGCATCTCTCTTATGATTACATATTTGTTCCTGGAATTGATCAAATATCTCTGAATTACAAAACCTCACAAGCAAAGATATCTAGAGGCTGTGTCCCAGCTGTTGTCTCCAACTCCATAAGACTCTTTGGAACCGATAAGGACATTACTTGGAAGTGATGAAAATTTATAAAATAGAACTATTTATAATGAAATGTTTAGAATTCTATGAGTCAATATTTTCCTCTTGATGGACCTGTGGTGAAGGGTTTACTCTTCAAGCACATTAACTCATTCACCTTCACATTAATATTTGTGGAAGAAATAAAGTCTGAATTGTATTTTCCATTCTTTGAGATGCTTATTATTTTCTTCTGTATTTTGGAAGTACATGATGAAATTTGGACTGTGGCAAACTATTATCTGCAACTGCATTTCAAGGAAAATTCAAACTAGGGCAAAAAGACAAAACAATGTTTATTTTTAAATACCTTGATTTTTAATTGATTATTCGTAGGTATAAGTAGTTTCTCTTAGTACAAAACTTCAAGGCATAGTTTACTCTACTTTTTCCTGAAGGAAAATACTTTTACCCTAATTTATCAAACTGTTTATTCAAATGCTAATAGAAAAGATAGTTCCATATGAAACATTAGAGTCTAATATTAGTAGTGCATACCTGAGTAATATAGAAGGATTTAATTTTGCTTATCTAAAATTAGGTGACAATTGAACAACACGTGTTAATGTGTAACATGACTTCAACAACGTTCTCTGACTTGGCAAAAAGAATGAACATCGTACCAACATGTATCAGGAAAAAATTTAAAAACCCTCATTGCAAAAAACATCAATCAGTTGATGCAGTAACTGCAGAGACACAGAATGAGATGAAAGACAGACTCCAGGAAGTTAATAGATGCATTTTAATACAAAGCATTAGATCAGTTTCTGCTGGAAAAATTCAAGTGAGAATACAGCCATCTTTCTTTAATGCTTATGAAATAACAACTGAAAAAGTGACAGTAAAAAGTGACAGTTCCTGCAAAATGCTTTTTTGGGGTTTTTAACCACATTTGGACTTGGTAAGTTAATACTTGTCTGCTTTTTCTAATACATTTGGGTGTCTAATAATAAAATCTATGACTTCTTACATATCCTTACATATCCTTACATATCCTTACATATCCTTACATATTTTGAAGAAAATAATTTTGAGATGGAGCAACTATTCTTTTTAGAACAACTGGTTAAATCTACCTTTGGTTGTCTGAATTTTTCTGATTTAATAATCACTGCTTCTTTGCTGTCTTGCTGAGGGTACATTTTTCTTGCCTAGAAGTTCTCTTGTGTAATTATTTTTGAGAATTTATACACATGTAGTTGTTACACATTTAGTCCACAGAATAATTTTGTAACTCCTGTGTTTGCTCTTCCACTTTTAAATACCTGATAAAAGCCACCAACAGGAATATTCTTCTGAACACATTAGCTGTGATTAATTCACCATCTCCTTGCTTTTCAGTATGATAGTTTCAGATGCTTTTTGGCCATAGCACCTTTTCACTTTGAGCTGAATTTCCATTACTGCCTGCATAGTCTTTTGGCCTCAGGGCTTTCAGACCACCTTTATGCAGCACTAGAGAATGGGGCAGTGGCATGAATCCCTGGTCAGAGCTCACAGCTTTGCCATTCAAGTGACTCCAGTTCTACACCCTTCTAGTGTAAGCCTGTCCCTCACTGTTATCTGCAATTCTTCTTGCCTCTTATATACTTCTTTCAGCAGCAATTTCATATCTATTCCTAGATCCTGGATAAAGAAAAAATTATTGAGTAGTGTCAGATTGAATATCAGCTCCTCTGACAACATTCTCATTCAGTGATGAGTCTTTACTGACAGCTACTTTTGGATATCCATCAATTTTTATTCTGTTTGGCATGTGCTTTATTGTGATTGAGTCTAAAGGTAATTTTAAAAAATTTGAATGTCAGATGGTTAAATTTTTTACAGAAATCTAAATATATTCAGTTTTCAGCAATATCTTTATCTGCTAAATATTTAAGCCCATAAAAAATTGCATTTGTCTGACAAGCTTTATTTTCATAAAGCCATTTTGACTAGTATTAATTATACTTACATTCTCTCATTCTTTATTAACTGGTTAATATATTACCTCTTCTATTATTTTATCCAGATGGGCATCAAACTAAGAAGCCTGTTAATATCCTGGTTATTCTGCCTGCCCTGACTGCAGTCTGTCACATCCATATCATTACTCCTTTATTCTGGAATATTCCAAATACCAGAAGAATATTAAAAATTACCATGACTCAGATAGTTTAAAGTTGAGTCCCATGTTTATGCTTAGCAGCTGTTAAAATCT
Organism: Melozone crissalis; assembly: GCF_028551555.1. NCBI lineage: Eukaryota > Metazoa > Chordata > Aves > Passeriformes > Passerellidae > Melozone > Melozone crissalis. The sequence continues at coordinate 38,658,795 of NW_026535796.1, read as the reverse complement.
CTTCAGTTTCTAATAGGCTGGAATATATTTCATAATCCCCTTAAGGTTAAATAAAACATACTAGGTTTTTTCACGTGGTGCAGATGTTTTTATCAAATACACCTGCCAGCTCTGCATCAATTTTTTAACAAATTTACCCTTTCCATTTAGTACACCTACAGCAATACAAGATTATTCTTTATCTATTCTTCTTTAAACAGCAGCTTTAATTTGTGATTAATTATCAGCAATGTATTTAGTATTTTGAATTTTTTAATCAGCTTTCTACACTTCGTGACTTTTAAAGTTTTCTTCCTTCTACTTCTCAGTTGTTCCTTTCTATAAATTGCACTCTTTTAATTGCTTATAAATTCCTTAGCATCATCAAATTAAGTTAAAATGTACAAGAAGATGGCCCTTCTTTGTCATTGTGCTTCTGTATTTCTGGTTGTATTCAGTGTGGCTCCACAGGGACTGCTACTTGGGAAGTATCATTTAGCAAAGAGATGAGAACAGGATGAGGATGTGTCAGGACTGACTTTGTGGAAAACATGATATCACTCAGATTTTTTAACCCATCAGCTAATTAAAATAAGTATCTTTTGTCAGTCTAAGCCAATCATGTCATAACCTTTTTTATTTAAAAGACAATGTGCAAAAACTAGAAAAAGTCATTCTTGATAGAGTACTGTCAGTACTTAGTTCAGACTTGGCTTTGTAATATATATTTCCCTATGATCTGGAATCTGAGAATCTTCCATACTTCAAATGATTATGATTAAATAATTAATTTACTGAATATTATTATTATCAATATTATTATTATTGTTGTTATTGTTACTCTTATTACTATTATAATTGCTGTTAATATTACTATTATTATTTAAGCCCTTATGTTTGAAAGTCTGTAGAATCATCTCCAAAGAAAGACCCACACTTTCAACAGATTATGTGTCAATACTATTGTAGAGAACCTAGAAAAGATGATATCGAATTGATCTTCCTTATCTGCTCCGAAAAACTCAAATTCTCTGCAAACTGGGGTAATTTAAAGGAACAGTTAAACTTAATTTAAGATGAAACACCAGCTGTATTCAAATTTAAAAATCAGTTGCCATTTTACAGTGAAACAAATGCAAAAAACCCCCAAACACAGGTCATTAAAACCTCTCAGAAGGGGGACTTATAGGGGTACCAGTCCTCAGCATGTGCTCAGATATATGCACTAGAGTAATGGCTAATCTATAGAAGCAAATCCCTTTGTGATTAGCAAATGAAACTGTAAAATCTAACTGCAAAATAAATAGGTCTTTCCTGGTCAGTGTTACATCATTGATAGTTGCTAGTAATTTTATTAATTTTTCTCTAGAAGAAGGATCTATTCAATATATATTATCAAACAGGAAGCATCATTAGTCTTAGCCAAGTGAGAAACGAGAATGCATAAAACCCTTGTTCACAGTTGCAAAAGGTATTAAACACATAGGAAGGTTAACAAAATCTTTTAATGGAAAATTTATTCTTGTTAACTTGATGAAGTTCTCTCAAAAGCAATACGCAGGCTTTCTCAAGTTTATGAAAGCTAGAAGCGAGTTGCTGTGATGGAAAATAAAAGCAATTTTAAAAAAAAGTAAGTTCGAAAGAGGAGACAAGCTACAAAACAATGTTCATGTGGAACAAATAATTACCCATGCCTATAAAGCAAATTTCCTGACTGAAAGCTGTATAGCTGTCAGTTGCTAAATAAAATTTATTTAGTATATGGGCAACTGCAGCAAGTTTCTGCTTTGGATACAAGAAATCTTACCAAGACGTAGTATTTGTACCTGATAGCTTTAATGATGGTTTTAAGAGAGAAACCCTTGGTAGTGGAGACCGAAGGGACATTAATCTAGTACTGTTTCTTTTCAAACAGCATTTAAGCATTGTGGAAAAGTATAAAATTTGCATTTTCAGTTCCATCAGTAAAAGAAGACTTCATCTTTATGACAAAGATTCTTGAATTTGTCACTCCTCTAAATTTGTTAAACTTGGGAGTTCAGCCTCTTTATTCCTCATAAACACCAGAACTCCTACACAGAGACATGTGTGTATGCATACTCAGAAAGTCTAGAATGATCACAGACAAAGAACACAGCAGAAATCAGATTTTTATGAAAAAACTGATGGTACAGACAATTTTGCACAAAAAACAAGCTATGGGTGTCCTGAAGAAGTCCCGAAACAGCAAGGGTAATACAATTGATTTGGTAGGAATGTCTGCTTAATTTTTCACAAGGCGTAGAGTCCTCAGAAATCAATAACTTTCTGCTGTATCTTTTTTCTTCTGAATAAACTGTGTCTGTCTAAGAAACTTGATTCCTAAGCACAGTTAGGTTCATAAAACATTCACAGACACACACAGCAGAAAAGAAACACAAGCTTTCCCAAGCAGCGGTGAGCATTTAACCCCAAGGTAGGACAAAGTGAATTATTCTTCTTTGATAGAGTATCGTCCTTGCATATATGTGATTTCTCTTTTTCTCTTCAGTGCTATAATTTTCTTTGTTTTGTTTGCAATACATAGGCATCAACCCAGAAATTATTTTTAAATTTCCATTTTCCCTATGAATATTACATTTAGTCTATCACATTTTAAATTTTTAAAGCATTCAAAAGAAAGATGACTACTCTTACAAATGAAATAAGCATGGATGCACTCAGCATTTCTGCTACAGCAGGATAGCAAATATTCTTTGAAGAAAGGATAACACAGACAGAAGAATAACAAAACACAGAAACTCTAGAGATCAATATAAAACCAAGGAATTTTACCTAGAGGAGACTGGAGCAAACTCCACCTTGAATAACACACTGTGAAACCTAGCTGTGCTATGTTAGCAACTAACTTAATCTTTCTGCATCTGATCTATTTCAGTCCATTGATTATAGAACATCTAGGGAAATAAATCTCTTGAAATAAGTGCCTTTATTTACCTGTCTGAAACTAAACCATGAAAATATCTTTCTTCAAAAAGCTACTGACCATGACTACACAGCCATATTACTCCTGACCTCTATTACAATTTTCCAAGTATTTTAAATGTGCCTTTGCGTCATACAGTTTTCTCTGTGCTAAGCTGGTCTCCAGGAAGATTTTACATCATATCAGATGGGCATCCAAAATACTCAATACATATCCTGATCAGGAACCTCTTCAGCTTATGTGAAAGTCCATAGTCAAGAGTTGCATCCTAGGCAGGAACCTTTAAAAATGAAAATTGCGCGAGGGCGTACGCGGCCCTGAGTCCGGCTAGCTGAAGGGGTGAAGTGGCCGACGCCCCTACGCATCAGAAGCCAACCCCCCTTGGCGTCCTGGCCTCGGGCTGGGTTGGATTGCGGACTTGGGTTCACGCAGGACGAGACGAGAGAGGAGGCGACCACTTGCTGGGGGTAAAATGTCGGTTTATTGAAGAGCCCACAGGCAGCAAAAGGGCAACCAACAGGTGGAAAAACCCACAGCAAATGGCCCCGAACACGGGGAGAGACAGAGTTTTACAGGGAAGGGGTGGAGAAGGGAGGGAAGCCCAGCTAACAAATGGGAGAACATATTGGGAGGTACATAACACAACTGACAGATGAACATATCCAATAAATACAAAGCAAAGGAGGGGCCCTGGGACACCAGCCAACCACAACCCCCAGAGAGAAGAATGATCTCGAAAGCAGGGAGGAGTGGGGGGTGATTGACTGGGCTCAGGGAGGAGGAAAACTTTACTTATATGGTGGGATAAGGGAGGAGCAGTTATGTAACTTGGGAGATTGACAACTAAAGGGGGCAGGGGTAACCATAGTAACATAACTGTAAAAAGCTCTGTGGCGGGAAAACTGGAGGGGGAAGAACCATTATACAAAGAACAGGGGGGGAATAATACATAAAATAGGGGAGCAAAACAAGAAATTTAAAAGCACACTACAACAAAAATCAGTTAGGCAGCAGTCATTGCCATTCCTGTTCTTAGAGACAGTTAATTAAATGACTTTTGAACGGGCTGGATGACCTGGAAGAAAAACCATTCTGAGGCTGACTTGGAGCAACAACAGGCCCTTGAGCAGATCAAACAGGAGATAGCTCCTGCAGTGGCTCTTGAGCCTGTTCACAGGACTGGCTGCACAAAATATACCCCACACTGCAGCTAGGGAGCATTGCACCTGGAGCCTGTCCTGACAACAGCATCAGGGCTGTTCCTCTAACACTCACACCCCCATCAAGGTGCTGGGAGTGGGCAAAATCCTGGGAGGAGACACAAGCAGGCCAGCTGACCCAAATAAACCATAGGGATATTCCATACCTGGTGATGTCAGCTCAGATATAAAAGCTAAGGAAGCGAGGAGGAAGAGGGATGAGGATTATTTGTTCTTTGGTAGTGTTTGCTTTCTGAAGCCACTGTTAGTGTGCTGGGGCCCTCCTTCCTGGGAAGTGTGTGAGCATTGGTCAATGATAGAAAGTAAAGATTAATTTTCCCCCTCTGCTCCCATGCAGGCAAACTTTTGCTTTTCTTATTTTTTTCACTTTAGTAAACTGTCTTAGCCTACTAGTTGTTTTCCATCTTATTTTCTCTCCTCTGTCCCAGTGGAGAGTGATACAGTGGCTTTGTTGGCACATTGTTGGCACATTGCTGTCCAGCCCAGGTCAATCCACTACAACACCGCTCACCTCTCCCCCTCAATCCTCCTGTCCTTTCTCCTCAGAGTCTATCAATTACAGGCAGTGAGTGAAAATGCTGGCAGATGGGACAACTTCACTCAAAATAAACCCATTTTATATAATAATTTTGACATCTTCCCTCTTCAAAATTTTTATTTTAAGTGTTTTGCAGACATTCATGCATATTTGCCTACTTTTGTTATAGCAAGACTATTTAGAACGTCTGTAACCAATTTGTTTGACAATAAGTAGGGAAGGAGAATTAGTTAATTAGAACTAAAATAGCAACTACTCCTCCAGACACTGTGCAATGAAGTACATGATTGGGATGCCAGCCTGCAGTAGTGGATGTCACCTTGAGTACTATTATTTAATTATCATGTCTTCACAGGCACAAACATATCCATACAGGTAGATGCAAGTCATATTGCAGCACACATTGAAGTTTGGGTGTGGAGTCAAAGCTCTAGGCAGGTGCTGCAAACTTGGAGAATGCAAAACAATTGCAACCTTCACTGGATTAGTTTTTCTCACAGAATCAATGACCAAGAGGGTGTAAAAACCTGGATTCATCCTCTAAATTTCCTGTCATAAAATGATTTCTGATGAAACAATGCAGCAGTGAAGATAAGTAACCTTAGCAGCAGAGTTTACTCTGGTTACAGAAATTTCCATTATTGTAGGCAACTGGTCATAGTGTTGGTCAGAATAGCTTTTTTTAGAAAATAAACCTTTAGATTCTAAAATGGTGTCGTTTTATTTTTTTTCTTATTAATTCAGTGTAGTACCATTTGAGGTTCGGTGGGGTGTTTTTTGTTTGTTTTTCTTTTTTTTCAGGAAACTTATAGAAGCGTGCAGGAGAAAAAGAAAAAAAAAAAAACCATTAATTTTGCTTTGACTTATATATCGCTTTTTCCTGGATCTTGATTTTTCCAATTTTTCTTCACAGACTTTAATGACCTTTTAAAAAATTCTCTGTGTATGTGGTACAGAGAAACATAGCCTTATTGCTCATCACATCCAATACATGCAGTTATTCTTCTGAGGCAGTATCTCAAGGGCAAACTGTAATTGTTTGGGAGCAGGAGCATGCATGAGCACTGAAGTATGTCAGTATCTGACTGGAGTACATTGGTATATAAGTAGATTCTATAGGACTGCAAAGGTTGCCTGAAACCTCACAATAGGTTTTCTTATGAGTTATCTGCAATCACCTAAACATGTTACAATTTGAGTTATACTGGGAGACATCCTTTCTCAAAGTTGCACAGTGTTCCAATCCATACCCGTGCACAGGACAGTGAACTGACTTTGCATTCTGCGGCAATCGTTAGAGAAGAGCTCTTCTACAGATAAGCCATTGTGACAAATTTTTATTTCATCTTACAGGAACTAATATTCCATAACAGTTCCTAATTCTGATGCTTCAGACAAGTGTAAGATATTTTACTGATTGTGGAAAAAAAATTTGAATTCTTTCTTTTGAATAGGAGAATGATGGAAGTAGCTTGATAGTCACTCCCTGTGGAATTAAATGAATAATATCCTAGTAATTTCTCCAAGATCCCTGGCGTCCACAGATATGCAATAGGGATGAATTTGTGCTTAGGATTAGATTTGTCATAAATTTACCTTCAGTTTCTAGATGGAATGAAACCAAGGCTGGTCAATATCTACAAATTTCCCTTGGTTTAATGTCAAGTCCTTAAACTATCTCTGGTTTTCATGAGAGCACACACATTAGCCTGGGATTAGCAAAAAGTGCTCCTGCTTTTTTACCCTTTTACACTTACTGCTGCATTTTATTCTTAGAGCAAAATTCCTGTTAGGCTAAGGTTACATTGCAAGAATTTTGCAGTAATCTACTGAAAATAAACAAAGTATATACTTATATAAAAGCATAGTATGGTACTTTTATAACTATATATATTTTTTCTATGTTTTTTTCCAAGTAGCATTTGAAATTTCTTGCTGCATGAAAAACTGTCTTGGAATTTCAAATACAAGACAAGAATGTATTTTTAAATTCTAATTTGTCCATAACCATTGTCATTGAACAAAAACAAAGCTAGTTTTGAAACCATGTTCTATAATAACAAGAGGAATGATAATAACATATGCTGAATGCATAAGTAAAATGCCAACAACTGGAAGATTAAGGCTTTCTATTGACTTCATGGAACACATTTCACAGCTGGTATTTCAGCAGAAGCACACTTTGTGCGAAGACTTGTTGCCAAGGAAAATATTTCATTTTAAAAGCTTTTTTTCCTTTATTGGTTGTTTGTTTCAGAGTACTGAAGGGCTTATGGAGAATATTTTGGTTTAAAACATATAAAAAAGAAATTGATTCCTTTAACAGACTTGCTAAATTAATCCTTTTATTTCCCCAAGGAAATTGATTTTATTTTCTAAAAGCACGTTGGGTGTAGAAGCTGAAGGACATGAAAAAGTTCAACTTCTGTTGCTCATGCCCAGATTCATCCAAGTTCAGCACATCCTGGACCTGGAAATCAATAGCCCCCCCTTCTTCCTCTTCCATCTTGCCTTCCATTGTTGCTCTCCTTTTCAAGTGCTCTACAGTCCTGTAACTCTTATCTCCTATTTGCCCATAAAAGTAAATGCAAATTATTCTTTGAATCTTTCCCAACTGGAAGCTAAGTGATGCTTCAGAATGGTGGATGGGATGAGATTTTAGAAAGTTTTCACCCAAATTAACCTTTAGCCAGTGCTCCAACGTAGCAACTCCAGTTTTCAGAGCACCAAGTCTTGGCCCCATGGAGGCCAGGGTTAGAACTTTATTATGTTCTATAGGGTCAGTATTTATTCTTGAGTTTATGGTCAAATAGGTAATGTACCAAAACTCTTATTACCTACACATGCAGAGGATTTCTCAAGCTTTTTTGTAGAAAAATCAAAACAGTGTTTTTCGATGAACTCCTTCATATAGCATGCATTATTCATTTCGAGAAATGTGAAAAGTTACAGCTTCTGCAAGGGTTTGCAGTCTGGTTTTTACCTAGTTAAGGGTCCTCTGCAAGCCAAGAGGCATACAAACTCAAGATGAGACATAACAGTACTGGGAAGTTGCTATGGTTCTCCCTGTTGCCCTTTGTGATCCACCATGAATAATTTTTTGACTGATGTAAAGCACCTTGCTGGACTGCAGAGGGACATTCAGTGCTTCACTGCTGCAGTTTTGACCAGTGGAGCTTTTCTGCAACTTCCAAAAAATCATTTATTCACAGAAGGGCCAGAAAAATGAGGGAGTAACTGACAAACCAGTTACTTGTTGACAGTGTCAGTTTATACATTTTTTATTCCTTTTAGCTGAATGTAATGTTGGAGGGTCTCTCGGGCTACACAGTACCAGTGACATTCAAGGTACTAATTTGGAGGCAATTGCTTTATAAAACTCAGCCTCTGGGAATTCCTGATGTTATATTCAGGAAATGGATCAACTGATATTCATAAATGGATCAACTCTATAATTTAGGCGTTTCCAGATGAAGTGAGAGTAAATGTGACTATAAAGGACAACTACATTAATTATTATCTGAAGAACAACAGAAAAAACTCATGGGGGTGAAAAAGCTGGTACAAGGAGATTAGATTTGAGCTAAATTATGAGACAAAAAGAAAGGAGAAATAAACTCCAAACCCACTCTGTGATGCATAAAACACTGACCAAGAACATAACACTAAAAATGGGTTGGATAATTACCTCTGATAAATCAAGCTGGTCTTCATGTTTATGAGCCTCAACTCTCTACAGATTTCATAAAAAATACTGACTAAACTCTACAAGCATATTAGTTTACTATTGTTATTGCAATGTCTCTAAAATGCAACCTACTATTATTTTTATTACACCTTTAGATCAGAAAAAGTGAAAAGTTTTCACTTTTTTTATTTGCAGCACCTAGCCTTGTAAGAGAGAAGCTACTACAACTCCCAATCTTCATATATATATATTAATATAGTATAGTTAATAACTATACTGAGAAAAATTGTGTTCACAAAGCTAAGGCCTGAATATTAGCCCTATTGTGCAGAGAGAGGTCATTCAGAGTTCTCAATAGCTCCTTTCACTGCACCTTAATCCCCACTTAATCCCCTGGCTATTATGAGCCCACAGTTTTCACACATTGCTTTGCCAACATACATCAATCCTGGTCTGTGAAGTATCCCCTGTTATTCCTGTTCCACATCTTTCTTTAGGAGAAAAATATATGTCATTCTAAATGGTACAGTGAAATCTGTAATATGGATAAACTGCACCCAGGGGATCAGAATGAAGCCATTAAAATTATTTTCACTATGGGTCCTGACGCAGAATTGGAACACTAATCTCCAGAGATAAAGGGCATCTAGCTGATTTACCACTTCAGTCCCCACTTTTATCTTTGATTTTATTATTTGTTTGCTCTGTGACTTTCATCTATATTCTAGACCCTCGAGCATTCAGAAGATCTTGGAATCATAACTGTACCAAACATACTGTGTCTGACTGATAGCTCTGAAGTGTTCAGAGCATACCTTCATTACGCAAAATGGAATTAGCTGACTTTTTGTAGGTCAGATTATATTGATATGAAATAGGCTATTATACAGTAGGAATACAGCATTTTAAATATTTGTGGAAGGGACACACTGCTTACTAGCTTTGTATTGATTTGGCCAAGAAGGAATTATGATCAAAAACTAATTTCAAGCTGGGTTAGGTTTCTCTAAGATTGAATAAAACTTTCTATTAGTTCAATTACTACACACCAAAGAGTGAGATAGCATTCAAAGAATAGCAGCTTTTTCAGAGTGATTTCTAGATCACTGAGATTCTCTTAAGAACAGTTTTTAGGATTTACAACATGCATTCCAAAAAACCTCAATGCATCACTTTAAAATTATTCCTTTTCTCCTTATAGTTAGCAACCTTGATTTTAATTTCTTCTTGTTAGTGGAATACTTGGAAGAATACAAATATTTACACACTTTTCTTTGCATGTCTGTATGGTTTCTTCTACATAAAAATAAAGAGATTTTAAACATTTGGAATATCTAAATTAGAGAGGCAATTAAAAGAAAAAATGTGTCATTTTTCATATGGTTGAAGTCTGGCAATGAATTCAATGACTTCACTATATCCTAAAGGGATACTGAGTGTGAAGAACAACACTTCTGGAGACAGGTTTTGAAACATTGCATAAATCATGGTCTCCTGAAACTGTGGATGTAAACTGTTTTGATGGTTCACTGAAAAATCTTTCAGTGGCCATTTGGTATAAGAAATGCTGTTTTCCTCCCTTCCTATTTGTCTTGGATGAAACATGTAAGGACTGAGACATTGATTAGTGATTTGGGAGAACTTGCAAGAAGATAGCAAAAAGGAGAAAAGGTATAGCAAAGGAACTGCAGTTAACACCTCAAGAGACAAACTATGATCCATTTGTCATTTTCCCATCAGTTATTTTCAGATATCTGCCATAGCATGATCTTATTGTCAACAAATATCAGTACATAAAGTATTGCATGTGATTATGGGCACAAACCCCTGTAATGACTAAAAGAGTTGCTCTTGGTACAGAAATGTTTGGGACATATTCTAAAATTTTGTGCTTGCATCAAAAATGATGCACTGAATGTAAAATATTTCCTTAATACATTTTTCCTTTGGACAAAATTAATTAATTCTTCTGAGGCATACATATCATACCCAGAGTTTTGATTCCCACTGTAAACAAGGCTACTGCTAGTCAGAACATGTCAATCTTTTATCAATAGCATTTTAATTCCACAGGTTGCAACAAGTCATAGCTCTTTTCCAATCTTTGGATGAACTAAAGTTGCATCTACAGAAAGATAATTATATGCATCTAAATCCTTCATATGAAAATGCTCATGCTCTTAACTATACTTAAGATTTTGTTTTTCCCTGTTCCCTTCCCTCTACAGTTTCCTGCAGAGGAGAAGTGCAGAGGGAGGTGCAGATTACCTCTCTGGGATCCAGGGATGAGACCTAGGGGAATGGTTCAAAGTGTCACCAGTTGAAATTCCAACAGGACATAAGGAAGCATTCCTTTACCAAGAGGGTGATCAAACCCAGGATTCATAGAGGGGTGACAAGCCTATCAGTGTTCAAGACATGTGGATGATGCCCTTAACAGCACATTTAACTTTTGGTCAGCCCTGAATTAGTCAGGCAGCTTGATTAGATGATGGCTACAAGTCCCTTTCAACTGAAATAGTCTAGTCTAGGCTGTTCTAGCCTGGTTTAGCCTTTTCTATAAATCTGTTGGAGATGTTCATAATTAACCCATATTTCTTTAAGTATTAAAAACATGTAAATGTGAATTAAATTCTTTATTTATATTAGTAGAGGACTGAAGTCCTCTAGTTAACTTACATGCATAAAAGTTACAGACTCAAGAAGAATCAAAGCAATTTTTTTATATCACCTGTCAGACAACTCATTATTTCTTTCCTAGGGACATAAGATGCATCTTCAGCTGGACAATGCCTGGGTTTTGTTGTGTTTCTTTGAAGAAAACTTAATGAATGCCAGCTGAACAAGAGAAATGAAAATACTTGAAAAACCCCAGCCAGATAACCTAAAAATATCCCCAACTAATAAAAACATCAGAAAAGCTTCACCCCACAACAAGCCAAGAAACCAAGCATCAATTTATAAAAATCACTGTGATGGGGAAAAGGTATTGAGCAAGTTAACTGTGAAGGTGTTACCACAGCTCCTTGTGCTATTTCAAGTCTACTTTCTGTACAATTGCTGCTATTGAACTGATCCAAGGGAAAAGTGAGAACAGGCCAGAAGAGACCACTGCAGAATCTAATTGGACTAATTCTCCACTCAGTATGCAGTTGTGCGTTGATATTCTTTGTCACAGACCCTTGTGCATTGTTTACTGAAGTGAGAGGAAAGTAGCATTACTCCAAGGACCTGGAAATTTTAGGAGGGACTGAATTTAAGATATTTAAATACTAATTAGGAGTTGTTTGTAGTCACAAAAGAATAGGAAAGAATAGTGAGAACAAACCCCTCCCCCAAGCCATCTGCAGGCAATGTGATGTGACATTATGAATTCCATGTATAAGACATTATGAAACAATTACCTGCTTTTATGACAATTGAATTCACTGACCTTGGAGGTACTTGTGAGTCTATATTTCATGTCTGCCTTTTTGATCACAGCAGTGGGAAGGGTGGTATTGCCTTTGGCCCTTGTCTGAGACCGAAACTCGATTTATCTTCATTACACAATCATCTAACCCTATTTGATTTTTTTCTTTCTTTCTCTTTTTTTCTTCATTTTTTAAAAATTTGTGATTTAAAAAATGTTTTATAACAATTCCATGTTTTTCCACACAAGATTTTCATGTTTTTCACATCAAAGTAAAATTTAATTTTACTTGAGTCAAGTCTAAACCCATAGAACAAGGAGATTCAGAATCAGGTATAAGATATTTCTTCATCCCTGTTTTAACACAGGATTTTATGATAACATGTAGGCACTTTGCAAATGTAGAATTTTTTTTGTACAACTGTGCATTTTAACCAAGTTTGAGACACAAAAGTAAAACAGTATGACAGAAGGGTTTCCCATAATAACTTTGCTATGTCATGATGGTAGCATGGTAGCAGCTAAGTAAATATGGATGCTTAATGGAGTATACTGCTAGAGCATTGTATATCAAATTAATGGCCCTATTTATAACTTACATTAAATTTACCATCATTTTGTCTTAGGACCAGAGGCTTTTTTTTAACTTGATATGAGGTGCTCTTTTTTTCACCTTCCTCTCTCTGTACCAAGATTAAGCATCACATTCTGAGCTGGCATAAATTGCTGTCACTCTTCTGAAGGCAATGAAGCAATTCAAATTTACACTAAGTCAAGATTTTTCCAAATAAAGTTAAGATCCTGATTTCTAAAGGGAAGTAGGTGCTCAGTTTCTCTGACTACAGGTAGAGCTGGGAGTGTGAGAACAGTTTAGGATTTTGGTAAAGGCGATTTATTTGTACAACTAATTTCTGTAATTGAGAAGTTTTATTTCCTTGTAAAGGGAAACAATTCCTGTTGGATCATACACAGGTTGCTAGGCTGTAAAAGATAGGATACAAGTAATTATAAATAAGCCACTTTTGTACACTGATAGTAAAAACGAAAAGAAAGCAAAACCAAAAAATGACCAGCCAAAAAACCCACAAAAAGAACACCACAAAAAACCCAAAGCAACCAAAAAAAAAAAAAAAACACACACAAAAATTCTCAGTTTTATGTTCAAGAATAGTGTCTATTCATGTGCAGTATTCATATTATGTATCCGCTGAAATAGCCATGCCTAGGACAACTACAATTTAATAATTCATTATATCATCCTATGACATTACTATGCAATGTTCTGCATATTTCCCAACTGCAAAGCTCTAGGCCTCAGCACTGGAAATACTATGCACTGTCAATGATCAATTCTATTCCTGAAGTAACAAAAAAAGTGTATGAGAGCAGTTCTGGACCCTTACCTGACTTCGTATAGTTTCACCTTTCACAGAACAACTTTACTAAATAATCAAAATGGGTTTATAAGCCCTGAATGATGACATGAAATCCCAGAGTCATTTGTCTGCAATCAAACAATGTGACCTTTACATAAACTTGAAGTCCTGACAGTCACAGAGAGTGCAGATCAGTTTATGGCATCACTGCGCTGCAGTAGCAGATGTTTGCAATTGTACTTGTTCCACCACCTCTCTAATGATGTGCAACTGTCTTGGGGGAAAAACGAAAAGCCAACCTAATTTAAGGATCGAAAAAGTGTTTGTTTGAACAAATTAAAAGAAGATAGACAAAGCAGACAGTATGAGATCTCTAAATAAGGCAAACCTTTAGGGATGAATTAGTTTGACTATGTCGTTCATTAAGCTTACAGAAAAATAGAGCTGCCAAAAGTACATAATAATATGAATGAGTGTATCTCTTCAGGTTATGCTGTTTCATCTCAATCAATATTAACTCAATATTAACTCAACATAAATCTAGCTGTTCCTAAATGTGTTTCAGATTCACTTCCCTGCAATGAAAGATGCCTTCATTTTCTGCTTCACATAGCACAAAGGGATGCATTTGCATCATACCTTCCTCATTTCACCTCACCTTCCAACACTGCTATTATTTTGGAGACATCTTATCCTCTTTCCAGTGATTCACAAGCTCATAATTGTGTTCATGGGCCAGAAGGAAAGGAAAATACATCAAGCTAACAGCAATTTTGTTACTGACTTTTAAGAAACGAAAGAAATGAGGGCAAACGAAAAAAGAAAACCTTCTTAAAATACTTTCATTAGTATTTTTTTAAATTTAATATTTTAGAAAGGTTATTCCATCAGGAGTTAATTTGCTGTATGGTATGGTAAAACATCTCTTTATAGAGTTATATTTTGAAATAATTTAAATTTAGTGCTTTTAGGGTTGTATTTAATTTCTCCCCTTTCCTCCTTACTTCCCTCTACTCTCTGTAATATGAGGACTGTTTGGGAGGCAAATTTACATCTTAATGCATCCTCATATTTTGATCTCTTGTCAAGGTGTAACCCATCATTTATTGGTATAAATGTTAAAAAAAAAGACTTTTTAAACATAGATGTTTCTTTTCCACAAAGTCTTAGAACCACAGCAGAAACAAACTCAATTAACAAACGAGAACATTGAAAACCATCTATTTTTCAAGCCTCACAAATCCAACAGCCCTCTCTACCTTTTCTTTACTGTGGAGCATAAACCTGCAAAGTAGCAAATGCTGTAAATTGTACACAGTAGCATTTCACCAGCTTGGGTTTCTGAGGACTGGGAATTCCACATGAATCTTTCCAATACTCAGAAATATTTCCTTCTGCAATTCCTTGCATGGGAACTTTCTGTAAACTTTTGTTTTGTTTTGTTTTTTATCTATACAAAAAAGTCAAGCCAATGTTTAAGGAAGACAAGGTGTTAAGATTTTCAAATCCAAAAATTGTTGGCGCACTGTCTGAGCTTGTACCTCAAAAATAAAACATCCTTGTACCAAGTGGTCTGCATAACTCCTTCCTATCCCCACCTTCAAGAAATTTATACACTCAACAGTGTGCGTGCACACACAGACAGACACACACTCACATGCAAATCTATAATGTTTCAGTTATCATTCTTTACATCTCTTTTAGATGTTGCGTTCAAGGTAGAAAAAGCTATGAAACAGTAGTCTAGCTAGGCCCCTCTGGACACTGAATTAGCAGGCCACCAAGAAAAAACATCATCTCCTCTGTTTCACCACTGAATCAGGCCACCAAGAAAAAAACATCATCTCCTCTATTTCACTTACACATCTCTACAATAACTAAATCACTCCTTCAAAAGACTCTTTTATGCTAAATACCTTTAATAAATGAGCAAAAAATTTGAATAGCTTAACATGCCCCAGAACATAATGTTGGCAATGGAGCAGCAGACACTGACAGAAAATTCCACAGTTATACCAGGAAGTGGACTTCACAGTCTAAAATGAAGGGCAAAAATCTATAATGCCATTGCCATTCTAACCAGGGAAAGGGAAAATGGCAAGATTGGGATTTCTTCCTAACTGTAAATCTGTAAAATGGGATCCAACTCTGACATATTATTGGCTTAATAAAAGTTGACTTAACCATAGCATATTATAACATAACAAGCAAATCACACAAACCAGTCCAGCTAAAATTTTTCATTACTAAGAGATTCACAGAAGTCTCTTACCTATGGGCTGACTGGGGTCCTTGAAACACAGCACAGTGTTTAAGACTCAGGGTAAACATTTCTTGCACTTTAGCTCATTTACACAAACAGCCTTCTCCAACAATAAGTCATCAAGGACATCAATTTCTTCTTTCAGTGGCGAAACAGAGTCCATCTTTCAGTAACACATAATTCAATACATTGATAAAGCTGATCCAATGTGTTTGATTATTCACCTGTGCCAAACTTGAACAGATCATTTATAAAGCAAGCCTATGGCTGCAAGAAAGGACACCACATTCTCATTTGTCTTTACCATGTTTGAACATTTGGGTGTTGTACTGATTTCGTGAATAGCCCAGCATTTCCTCACAATCTACATTATGTGTGTTAAGGTATTAAACCACTAAAATGCATGTATGACTGAACATGTGAATTAACTCTTTGATGACATGTTAAGCAGGACTGGTCGAAGAATAAAGTTTTCTATGACATTTTGCAGCTCTAGTGTACTACCAGACATATCAATAAGAAAAGAAGGCCCCACAGCTGCATGGAATGCTGTTGTTCTTGATGGGTATTTAACTTTCTTCATATTTAAGGGCAACAAATTACTCAAAATCCATATTCTTATCGGACTGATCTAATCTCAGCAATTTAGACTTGTGGATACTGATATGCAAAAAGGGAAAAAAATCCTCATTTGGCTCAAGGTGCTCATCTACCATCTGGAACAGTTTCACCAGTCTCATCCATTATGTAAATGAGATGTAGTGTTCGCTATGTTTCATCTACTGATACTAATACATTAATGTGGATCTTACAGCTTAAACCCCTGAGAAGGAATTGGCTTCACATCACTCACTGACTTGAGATCACATCCCATTACTTTTATTGGCCCTATGGCATTTAAAGTCACTTGATTTTTAATAAAGCAGACTTCTGTGATGTCAGTAAAACGTAGCTGCCCCTTTCATTTCCTTATCTTCCTTTTTCTCTTCACAAGAGATTATAGTATTTCAGACTATTGCATATCTTATTTGTTCTATGAAAGTAGTTTCTTCATTTACCTTCATTTACCTTTTTACTGTTTTATAAAAAAATAGATGAAAAGTTTTTTTTCTCTATCCTTAGGATAAAAAAGGGAGTGAAAAGGAGGTGAAAGTGTCAGGGAAATTTTTAATAGAATTAGTAAGGAGATATAGGCAGGAGCTGGAAACCAGTTCTGCTCAACGTTTCATTCGTCTTTGATTTTTGATATGTTAAATGAGACAAATTCAATCTGGTAATGTGATATGTGTGTCAACAGCCCTTAGTCACTCAAGTGAGTAAGTTGAAATCAATGTGTAAATAAGTATTATAGCTGTGTCCTTGAAAGACACAGTATGAAATTGCTGCCAACGCAGTCAGTCATATTTATAGCTATGAAGCACCATCCAGGATAGAGCCCTGACAGACTAGAACAGCAGCCTTTGATGGAAACAGTAAGCATATTCCATTCCAGTACCATTTACCTTTTAAATGAATACTCACTACATGCCAGGGATTTAACATGCTTGCTCAATATTCCAAATCACTACAGTGTAAAAGAGGAAAGAAAAGTATGAAGTGCAATTAAAATCTGTCATTTAGCATGGATAATTTAAATATGATTCTTCTGTATTAAAAGACTGCTTGCCAAAATCAGGGTGGAAATGAACTTTAAATGCTATATGAGCTTTCACTGAGCTTTATGAAGAGAACTATCTGACGAGAAAATATAACCAAATTGGTTTCTTAAGTTATGGAAATGCATTGCAATAAGTAAAAGTAAAAGTAAAAGTAAAAGTACTAGAAGATGCAGTTGCATTGAATGAAGTAAACATATATGTTAACAATAAATAATTTCAAAACTCTATTTTTTTCTTACTCAGTCCTTCATTAGTCAAACCCAAGGTCTCCAGCAGGACTGTTTAATTGAGAAAAGACAGCCATGTGTGATTCTAGAAACTCTTCCTTGAAGACTGTGGGTTTGATAGAACAAAGCAGTTCATAATTTTTAGCATTACATGAGGATGCACCACTGCATGTATTCAATAAAAATACACAAATAGCTTTCAAAATGAAGAAATTAGTTGGATCTCAGTTTTTCCATGTTGAAGTTGGTTCATCAGATCATAAATTATAAGATGCAATAATATCCTTTTTGGTATTGAGACAGATATAACCACATTATTTTTCTCATTTGGATTATTCTTCCATTTTCTGTACTTACAATCTTGAAAGAAATCATAATGTTTTGCCTAAAAATTGAATTGAGAAAAAACCCCTTTTTTTGCATTCTCCATTTTATAATAAACAGTAGTAGCAGACATTCATTTTCATTTGAAGTTTAAAGTCAAAATGACAATGATAGATAGAAATTATGTTTCTGAAGGAATTATCTCCTTTCACATCCTAGAAGAACAAATTCTCTTCACTGATATCAGGAGCTGTAAACAAACTACATTATACTACTCTGTAGGACTACCTTTCATATGTCCTACAGCTGATTTAAGGATGATTTAATATGAAAAAATTTAATTTTTCCATATTCAACACAATCTTTTTTTTTTTTTTTTTTTTACTATAGGAAACATGCTTTAGTTTAGGAGGGATAAGGACATATCAGCAAATGATATCTTTTCCTGTTTCATAAAGGAAGGTTTTCTTAAATTATAGGTGTGCTATTCTTTATCTGCTTTTTCACATTTTTGCTGCAATTTTTTCCATGTTTTTTGAATTCAGTTACAGGAATGGTATTTAACTTCTTGGCTAAACTATCAAATACAATATTGTTCTTTACTCCACATATCCTACTTGAAAATTATTTGTGTGGTAGTATATGAAGTGCACTTTCTACCTTCAGCAGTACCTAATTATAAACACAGTTTGCCTCCAACTGAGAGCTGAAGACTTTTGAACAAATTATGATGTAACACTGTTATTAAATAAGTTTGCAAAATTATAGCAGAATTGGGTTAAGAGTTTTGCAAGGGAATAATAATGCTGGTTTTGTTGCTTCTGCTTCCTATATTGTTATTCACTGCTGCTAAATGTAAGGTACGAAAAGTTACCAGTATCAATTAACTGTTTAATTAGAATTGTAAAGATATCTTATAATTGTGCTCTTATTTCAATCAGCTGCAAAAGTCTGCTACAGATCCAAATAAAACAAAAATAAAGTTAAGCCAAACAATTTGAAATACATTCTTTGAAGCTGTCATGTTGGAGTTAAAATATACTGATTAATTTTGACTGGAACGTTTTAAAGAACAATGCAAGCATAGAAACAGATTATCAAACACCATGGCACAGCTGGAAAGAAGCAGGCTAGTAACACACTGGTTTCAAAACAGGCTAATTTGATCAGAACTAACTAATAGCTTTGAATTTCTGCAGCAAGGGCAGTTTGCAATGTCAGAATGATCTCACTGAATTCAAGCTTGTATTGTACTTCCTCACAAAGAGACACATTCACCAACTCAGATTCCACTTGTAGATTACGAACAGAATCCACATAATTGAGACCTGGGACATTATTTTAGTTTTGTAAAAGGAGTTAGATTTCCATTCTGCAACATACTGTAAAAGATTGCACCCATGGCAATAAATATAGTGAACACAGGAAATCAAACCTTCATTTTTTATATCTTAATTTTTTATATCTCCCTGTTTTCCATCTGCTCACAGTGCAGGACGGGCTATTTTGGTTTGTATTAATAGAGAACTGAGTATCAGCATGCTCCTAATCTTGAGCATTCTCCATGCCAAAAAGTAGTTTTTTCTCCAAGCACTGTGGGTACTGAACAAGTCCAGCCTTGAGAATGGGCTTAGAGTTGTGCTCAAAAGCCTGGAAGGCAATCAGAAATGAACTGCTTTGGTTCCACAGGTAAGTGAATTAGTATAAATATTTTCTAGTGCTTATCTATTATTTGTTCTGTCAGGTTATAAACATTACCCTGCAATGAGCCATGTGTGAGGCACTGCATATCTGTGCTTATCAGTGTTAACAGATTTGAATGAAGAAGGACAATTTTTCAACTGTGGTTACAGACAAGAGTTCTTTGTCTATGTAGGAAGGATTAATGAAAGATAATGTTACAGCAGGAACATGAAAGAGCTTGGCAATTCTAAAACAGGCTTAAAATTTTATAGAAATCCAGATTCTGTTTCTATATGCACAATCATGGTATGACTGTTCAATTAAATAGAAGTGCAATCAGATTATAAAAATCTCTGAATCGTTGTTCTGAATTACCGTTTCTGTCTAAAGAAAGGGAAGATAGTGAAAATGGTCTGTGAAAGAAGCAAATCCTGAAGAATGTCTTAACCTCTCTGCTTGCAAGCTGAGGAGGCAAGTTTCCAATGAAACAAGGCTGCCTGTCTGCAGAGCAACTTAGGGCCAGATTCTGAAACCCTCTCAGAGCACACACACTGAAGAAACCTCCCTGAAATCCTACTGAGGCATTACTGGATCGATGGGACAAGGCAGATTCTGTGTATGTCAGTCAGCTCAGAACAGTGCTGTACCAAAGCCCAATGTGTGATAAATGTGAAAAAGAGTCTCTGCTCTCTTAGAAGATAGGTCTCTGTCTTGTTTTGTGCCCTCATCTTGTTTTTCTATCTTAAGTACAGATCCTTAATGAGGTTGACATATGTTACATTTGCTGCACTTGCTCCTAGTAACAATTTTCAAATTTTTTTGGTCTTTATCCAACAAACAAATTTTAAAGAAATTACTGGGAAACAACTAATGGCTCATGGAGCAGAACTTTTATGTAGGGAAGGGAAGAGCTGCCTTTTCTTTCCAAAGAAAACAGCCATTCAAAGTCAGTTGTCCAAGAATCTTCTGGGACTGGTAAGTCTCTTATTACAAAAACACAGATGTTGGGGCTGGAAATTAATTTACTGGCTTTGTTTGTCACCTTCTGGAATGGAATTAAACCAGTGCCCTGAAGACTGCTCTCTGTAAAGACTAGTCTGTTTTCTATTTTGCTGGTTTGTTCTTTCCTCTTCAACATCCACACAGCGTGAAAATGAAAGACATCCTCCCTGCTTCTGTGATGCTGAAACCCACTGGTGCTCTTGCTTTCAGAGAGCAGGAGGAAGCAAAGATCTGGGTCTGTAGAAATCTTTGGCACACGAGTTTACTTGGTGCTACCTTTTGTTCAAACAAAGCTATGTACTGCATACAAAGGCAATTCCAAATGTCTGCAGTCTGTTAATCAGCATCAGTACACATCACAGCAGTTTCAGCATATTGTTTATTTCGGTACATGACTCATTGCTGCAGGTGAGCAGTGCCTGAGAATGGACTGACAGGATTGCCCCTAGACAGAGAGTTGCACAGAATGCCCCTATTTTGAAAACACTTCATTCTCATTCTCTTTCTTTGCAAACAGTTCTAAATTGAAGATTATCAACTGTGTAAAATCCAGACAGGGAATTTCAAGCTGCTGACACTGTGGCATTGAATATACAGAGCTCAGCAGCAAGACGCCAGCAGCAATCTGAAATAACCTTCACTAGACCCCCCATCTAATAACTACAGATTCAGAATGTCATTGGATGTGCAGCCTCACAAGGTTATTGAATAACAATCCTATTTCTGCTAATAGTAGATGCTCCTGGTTCTCTTATAATTAGTCACTGTGGAGGTTTTATAAAGGGTATTGAATTGAAAGTTACCACTGTGACTGAAAATACACATACACACACATAGAGCAGAGAGAATTATTCTTCTACCACTCATTAGCAATAGTCACAGCTACCTCTGGCACTTTCTGTGTACACTGAGGGCCTTTTATGCTCTGCATCCTCTGAGTGATTATTGTTCTGGGAGAGGCTGGGATCTGAATATCTGCAGCTCCCCTGCAGCCTGCTAAGTCAGTTCCCTCTGCATGACCTGCAATGGCCACCTCACTGAAACAGAACAGATATTCCTGGTTCTAGCAGGGAGAACAAGAAATCTTTCCTCCAGCAGACAACATGACTGTGCTTCCCACTCTGGATAACTGAGCCTGTTGTCTCTACAGTGTAAACTGCAAATGGCTGGAAAGCACAGAGAATCTCTTAATCAGGGATGATCTTTATAATTTATGCTGGGTAAAATAAAAGTTTCCCAACCTAGCTGGGTGATTCAACAACAATATGGTCAGCAGGCTGGCATGGCATCAGACTGGTGCCATGAACATCAGTATGTTCCAGACTTCCCCCTAAAGGTCAAAGGAATGAGACGTGAATAGATAAACAGGCGCATCAATAATAACATCTTTTATTTTCCAGACTGATGAGCCGTAAGTTAGATTGTGAGCACATTGTGATGTGTGGATGCTGGCAGGTTTTAATACCCATAAAGACAGCTGTATCTGCAACATGGGAAACTTAAATTTTAGTGTAAATATTTGAGGGATGAATACTGAAATGACAGATTCAGTAGTGCTTCCACCATAATAAGCACTGAATGCCCTAACCAAACCAGCACAAACTGGGTTTGTGTCCCAGCGGGTCCTTTATTTCACTGCTGAAGAAAAGTAAAATCTAGTTCTGGTGCTCTGCAGAAATCTGACAAAAAAGGTGTTATCTGGGGAGAGCGCTTGTGCATGTGCAGTGCTACAATAATGAGTGGTCTGCACAATCCTGGTGATATGTGCTTGCTTTGAATGCTCAGATCTATGCAAACACATCAGCATCCGACTGCCACTGCCCTTGACTTCATCAGTGACTGCATCATCTGCATTTTAACAGAGGTTCTCAGTAGAGTTTGCCTAAGCCGCACATTTGTAAAAATGAGTTATATTACTCTCTTTTCTTGGTTATTCCAAAGTCTCAGAGAGAGCCATAAAGTAAAATTTCTGGCTGAACATCAGGAAACACACAAGTTCGTTTTTTCCAGTCATGTAAGTCGCAGTACTTTCAACATTTTCTGTTTTCAGGGCTCTGTGTTGTGTGAATAACCACAAAGCTATCCAAACACAAGGGATTCATTGCTCTGTAATAATATAATTTGTTTTCTAAAACAATTAGAAAGCTAACTCAAGCTTCTTTTCCAATAGTATTTCATTTTGAACAAGATTTCTTCCCTAAACCACAGAAATTAAACTATTTGTATATTCTTCAAATTTTTCAGCTCATATTTTGCTAAAATAAACAAATATATTTATAAATCTTGTATGAAAAACCTCTTAAAGCCACTTTTACAACCTAAATATTTCTGTCACTTGAGACCCAAACTTCTTTTCTCATTTTCTCATCTACATTTTCACTTCAAAGGCTGTTGTTTTGTATTCAGCACCAGCATGCTCACCTATTGTTTCCCCTATCACTCTGCTATCAGGGGTTCTGCAGGTAGACAGCTATTACTGTGGGCCAAGAGAAAATGAAGGCAGCACAGTTACATGTGCTTTTTTTGTGACTGGCATGCATGATATCATCCTAATCAGTTATCATTCAGTGGTCTTCTCACCTCGTTTCCAGGTTTGATTTAAGACACATTTTGAAAGCACAAAATCAGCAGGTGTGACATTCTGTTCTTTATCTATTCCAGTACAGAAATAATTTTAAAAGTTACATATTGCTGAGGCTACCTGTGATTCATTAAGTTAATGTTCTGTGCTCCGGGCAAATGACCTGTGCTCTATGAAAGGATGTAAAATAAGAGGAAGTTAGACTTGAAAATTTATTTCTTTTTTAAGTAATACTGGAAAGATACAATTTGTGTATGAAATGTGAGGAAAACTTATCGCTAATATGTAACAGTACTATATTATTCATAAACATTTCTTTGTATTTCATCTCCTTAGACAAAGTCTCAAGATTTTTTCATCTTTCTTATACTCCTTTATTATTTTGGTGATTTTTTTTTCACTGATATTGATATTACAGTGTTTTGATATACCAATATGTAGACTTTTAAAATTTAAATGCAGTATTAAGTTTAAATAAAAATGGAAATCTCTTTTAAACTAGTAAAGATTTCTGAAAGGGAGCACTGAGAATTTACAATGTTGACCTAGAAACTTCAGATATTTGATTTTTTTTCCCATTTTTTTGATGAAAGAGTCAATAATTATTTCTCCAAGAAACTTTTCTTTTAGAAGGCTTTAGATTGAGTGCTACAGAACATAATTTTTTTAATTTTTCAAATAACAAAATTTTGGCTTCAACTTATGCAAGTAAAGAAAGGAAAAATAAAGCCTTTTAGAGAAAAAAAAATAAAAGATGATTAATAAACTACCCTGTACTATCAGGTTTTATTCTAATGTCACTTAATAGAGAAATATGTCAACAGGGAGTTTATCCTTCTGAAAAAATAGCAAAGAAAAACTGTACAGCTCCCTGACCTTGTGGCTAAAAAAGTAACAGATCTTCTGATGAACTGCGTTACATCTGCAGAAAATTGAACATCTTAATGAAGAAAAAAGATATATTCCTCACAGCAAGAAAAGCTGGAAAGTAAGAGGTGCTTACCCTGTTATTTATTTTACAGCTCATTTGATCTGGCTTCCAGCCCAAAGGTCAAACCCAACTTGTGGCCCATAAGGAGAATGCTCCTTTGCAATGTACCAGGAATTCCAGGGCCTAGTTTCCTCTTCTTATCACAGATCAAATCATCTTGGAAAACTCTAGCACCCCAAACATGTCTAAGAGAAGAACGATCACAACCTCACAGGTTCCCAGGCAATGTAGGCTGGAAGATGGACAAGAGAGCCTTCTCTTCATCCCTGCTGCTGCCAGGGCCCTGGGGGTACCCAGGAGGCCTGACAGGCCTGGCCAGGGACCCAGGACCCCCCAACCCCTCTGCCCCTTTCCCGGGGCTCCATTTCAGTCCTGACTGCCCTGGCCAGGGACCCAGGAGCCCCCAGCTCCTCTGCCCCTTCCCCAGGGCTCCATTTCAGCTCCAGCAGAGGATGGTCAGCAATGTCTCAAGGGAGAGCTGCCCTCAGATGGATCCTGGCTCTCAGTTTGGGTGACACTACATGAGCTGGGAAACACGAGGAAAGGGAATGGCCCAATGTGCCAGACCTTGAACTGTGAGCTTTGCCTTCAGGCCCAGTGGAGGGGCTTCAGTCTGCTCCATTTATCAGTGTAACATTGGCCTCAGGACACTCAGGGACTGTTTCTCTTGGAATATTTCTGTAGGGCACTAAAGGAAGTGAAGAGTGAATACTACTGAGTATGTGGCAGTCAGACATTATCAGAGCACAATGACTTTGAAGACAACAGTGAAACACCTCCCAAACCTCAGGTCTGAGGTGCCACTTCTGGGCCAGAGCATTAGCTTAATGAAATAAATGCCTCTTGCTGTTTAGAATTCATCAGACATGAAGTTTTCCCAATGTCATTTTTGGCACAGTGGTCAACATGCTGTTCTGTACTCCCTCATGTAGACTCCAGGTTGCTGTACTGGGCTGTATGCAAGGTGGGAACCAAAGACCACCACAGATCATTGCTTTGGCATGGAATTGGTCCACCAGAAACATTTATGAAAAGCCACAGACCTACTATGGGCAAGAGAGACTAAAAGAAGGAAAAACTGCATTTCTGGTATTTCATAGTTGCTCTTATCAAATGCCCTTCCAAATATGTACCCAAAGAAAAAACTTCTCCTATGATGCTCCCTAGAAAACACTTCAGAAACGAGCACAGTTTGCACATTTTAAAGCAAAGTACATCTTTGTAGGAGCTTGTCTACTAAACACTAAAGCGCTTGTCACCATTCTCCTACAAAACCACTTCTTATCTAATCATTGTAATATGAGAAAGCTGGTATTTTAGAATACAGTACTGCAGAGAGACAAAGGCTGCATGTACTTAACTCACCAACATGATTTATTTTACTATGATTCTGCATTTGTTGACAATTAATCCTAAACTAGGTGGTGATTGCTACAGTTCTAAACTTACAGAAATCAATGTGATATGACAGTATTTGCTTGCCTCAAAACTTCAGAGAACTTTTGCTGTTTGTTCCAAGATATGTCTGCTACATTTGGGTAAAGAGGGCATAGAGAAAATGTGTATATATGACAGATTTTTTTAATTACTTCATCTTTTCAGCCATGCAAATAAAAAATTGGTACTGGTGTAAATTACATTTTCATATATTTACCATAAATTTGGTGTCTGCTTTCCATTTTCCACTTTTCTCCTCAAACCAAGTCTCCTCAACCTTTACAAAATTTAGACCCTGTTTTATGTATTTCATCTGGCAGACAGTAACAAATAGAGAAAGGTAAAAAACATGGGGTAAAAAGTAGAGATGTACTTCAACACACTGCTACATATTCTGGGAAAAAAAAGGAGAAATTTCAATAATGGTATAAGTGGAATTTTTAAGACATCCCACAAAAAAAAAATGGCTTAAATAGTAGAAATGTTTCTGAGAGCACAGTTTCATGGCCATAAGACCCAGAATAGTCCTGACAAATACTCTCTGTTAAACTATACGTTTTTACTTAAGCAAATTACGAGATTCTTGTAAGCAATCAGAAAAAATGGCACTTCTAGAGTTTGAAATGACCTTTGGAATCACTTTGTGCAAGGCTGTTAATCCATTGTTGGCTGATGAAGGTGTGTTAAATGAGGTGCATTACTCACAGTCCTTTCTGCCAGACTAGTAGGCTACTTGGTTTAGCCTCACAGATTCCCTGCATTGGATATGGGCCTAAAAACTCCTTTTAAGCACATCTTTTCATTCTACATTTTCTAATTTCTTTGTTCAATAAAGAATTCAGAGCTGAGATTTGCTTCATTGTGATTTGTGCTTCATGTCAAATTATTTAAGCCAGCTCTCAGTTCCTTTCTTGGCTCTGAGTAAGAAATGTAGAATATGTTTACCTACAGACACAGTCTGTCATACTGAGTTCATAAAATGGTTTTCAATTCCATTCTGGGAACATATGTAGTTACTTAGTTATTTATCCTCTTTTACCAAGGTAAAAACTGATAGGAGCATGCTTAGCTGAGGACTTTCACAATGCCTGTTGTTCTTGTTTAAGACTAGTTTAACTTTTTTATGACCTCTAGCAGAAGCAAATGTTTTTGATTCTTTAAACCGCTGAACTGTTGTTTAACTACTCCATTTCTGACCTAATAAATTGAAAAGCATTTGAGACTCACACCTTACTTAGCACAGATGTTAATTCATCATAACTTTTTTACAAGGGGTCTGCAAAAATTATGTTTTGGGAAGTTTTTTCAAAGATTAAAATTCGATAACCCTATAGTGAAATCTACAGTTGGAGGCAGTAAACAACAAATTTAAAATACAGCTAAGTATGTTGAAATCTACAGTTGGAGGCAGTAAACAAGAAATTTAAAATACAGCTAAGAGAACCATATTCTCTTTTTGTCATACAGCAAATACAGAAATAAAGGTAAATACAGTAATTCAGATTATGCAGGTGAGTTGATTAAAATGAGTGTATTCTCTTTCATTCTCAGAAAACAGTCCCTGGCAGCATAAAGAGAATTAAGGAGTGCCAAGCCTTTCTGTCATTATGTAAATCACTTTGAGGGAATTAATTTCCTTGAACTTCCAGCAAACTGCATAGCTCTTAAAAGGCTAAACTAGTCATTCAAGTACCTTTAATAGGGGATAAAAATGACCATGTTCAAAGGCAATTACACATTTTCAAAGCCAGGTATGCAATGCTGTAGTTTTACAATCAGTTCAAACCAGATTAAGCTGTCAGGGTTCTGATTCTCCCTTGTGTCAGCACAAGCATTTACCTTCTGGTTAAAACTAAACAGTGGATTTTTTGCTATGTTAGTTTTAAGAAAGATCAATTCACCAACGTGGTTCACTGTACAGCCAGACAAAGCTTTCCCAGGAGGGAAAAGATGGCAGGAGGTGAAAGGAGGGTGATAGAAACATTTCTCTGGGCATCAGTGCCAGATGCTGCTTCTGCGAATTGATTATGAAGCTACAGCATTAGAGGCAAAAGGTTGCTGTCTCTATTCATTACAGATGGGGCCTCCCTGGCTGACCTGGGCTACAGGGCAGTAGAAAACACCCTAAAGATACATGTGTAGAGTAGCTGAAAATACTAACTTGAAATAATTCAATTTGTCATGTAAAATATATATTTCTTGATGAAATGGAAATGTATTTTCTTTTTTCTTTTCATCTTAGAACACTTCCAAACATTCTGTGTGCATAAAACTAAAGAGGGTAGTTTTTTACAGAACGAAACAAATTCATTTTCAGAATACTACATGAACACATATTGTACTTATATTTTAATTTAACTAGGCACAGGGGAACTAAATACACAATCCAAGTTGAATAGAAATATGGGAGAACTAGACCCACAATATATCTTGACTACAGTTTCTATCAAAGGCTGAAGTCCTTTGGGATTCATATGGATTGATAAAAAAATTAAAAAGGAAAAAAACCAATAAACTGTAATGGAAACCATGTTTCTGTTCCGTTGCCAGAAGGGGTTATAATATTCTTAGTGCTACATATCTCTCAGAATGAAAAGTGGGCACAAAAAAAAGGGGAAGATGCAGAATAAGGGGAGGAAAACTAACTTACATTCGGTTTTGTATCTTACAGTGTTAATGATTTGAAGAGGGTCATTTGATGTGACAAATAGGTCTTTCATCTTTTAGCCCACCAAAAAGTGAAAAAAAGTCAGACCAGTGGCACAAGTTTTTTAGAAGAGAGGAACAGAGTAGAAGCTTCCACATAGTTTTGAAATGGCATTTAAAGGCATTTTCCAGAGATAGAGGATGGTGTTTGTGAGACTGACTTGCTTCTCTGCCTTCTAAAGACTTGGCAGTAAATTCCCTCTGCCCATGACAAATAGTCTACCCTTAAGTGCAGCAGACCTGATCCAGACCCAGGGACAGAATTTCTCTACTGTTTAAGGGACTGATGACTAAATTCTGCAGAAGCTTTTGGCTTCAGAAGTCTTTTCTGTTGCTGAGTTTTGTTATTGTTTGTAATTTAGCTACAATTCAAGGACTAAATCTGCTATGAGAAACTCCTGCCCTACGCATGGAATTCTGGTTTCCGTGGAACATTGTCTTCCATATACCAGATCTCTAGTGAAATTCAAAGTTTGCTAGACATGTAAAACTCAAAGTTTTCTGAGCTCATATCTTAAATTTATCTCGGAGGTACAGATAAAGGCAAGCAGTTAGCTGGGCTAGCAGAAAGGCACTGAAAGATACAACAGTAGAGACAGTAGTGTTCTTTTCCTGATTAGAACCTAATTTTTAGGTTATCCTAAATCCTAAAAAATCCTAAAAAATCCTAAATGAGCTTCAGGTGGCTGTCAGATATGAGGTTCATTGAACTAGCTTGGATAAGATCTAAACTAATTTGTCTTTTTAGTCCCTTTGCTCCATGCTGAAGTTGATCCTCCTCTGGTTGTAGGTACCAACATTCTTCATGTTGTGTGGCTCTGCCCCTCTGCTCGGGTGAGACCCCACCTGCAGGGCTGCATCAGCTCTGGGGTCCCAGCGCAGCAAGGACTTGGATCTGTTGGAGCGAGTCCAGAGGAGCAAAACAAGATGATCAGAGGGATGGAGCACCTCTCCTGTGAGGACAGGCTGAGAGAATTGGGATTGTTCAGCCTGGAGCAAAGAAGGCTTTGGGGTGATCCAATTGTGGCCTTCCAATGCCTGAAGGGAACCTACAGGGAAACTGGGGCAGGACTGCCTACAAGAGCATGTAGTGACAGGACAAGAGGGAATGAGTTCAACTTGAAGGACAACATGACTGAAAAGATCACTCCTGCTGCTTTTTGCATCCCTCACTCCTGCCCTGAACAATTTTCATTAGACAGGAGAGACACTATGACTGTTTTTGATTGCAATTTTACATTATGCTCTCTACATAAATGCAAAAGCATAGAGGATATCAAGTAGCAATGAAAATTCATATTTGTTGAGCTGAATGAGAAATGGTGAAGAAATGCTGAAATACTCTCTTTTAAAAAGTAGCTGGTGCAATGACTGGAAAAAAGGGACTGTGTACATTCAAAATTTTATACTCTGATTAATTATCTTACAAGAGGAAGAAAACAACTATTATCATGTTAAAATAAGATATTATTCAGTGGGAAATTATATCAACGAAGCTTCATGAAAAAGAAAAGAAAGCTTTTGTGTGGTGTTTAGCATGAGAACAAAACAAAATCTGGATCAAGTTATAGCTGATATAAACAATAGAATCTGACATTTTTATGACATCATTTATGGAATTTTAATTAGTACAGAGACTCATGAAGTTGTCATACTACAGAGAC
Source organism: Melozone crissalis (assembly GCF_028551555.1). NCBI lineage: Eukaryota > Metazoa > Chordata > Aves > Passeriformes > Passerellidae > Melozone > Melozone crissalis. The sequence continues at coordinate 38,629,081 of NW_026535796.1, read as the reverse complement.
TGAAGCAGAAAATTAGGAGTATGGAACTGCAATGCATACAACTCTGTTTTATGCCATTTATTTTGAATGCTATGACTTTCCTTTATATGTCAAAATAATACTATAAAATAATGTTTCATTGCTTCTATTGATAATCTTTCTTTACATAGTGATGCTTTGGTTTCCTAAATGTTGATTTAGAGTGCAATGTGTCCATAAAAGATAAATATATTTAAAAAATGTTGAATTATCTAATGTTATTAGTTTTTTAAAAAATTATTATTGTAAAATGATATTGTGCAATTTGTTTTACTCTACAGAAACATTTTGCACTTTTAAGGATTTTCAATGTCTAGGAGACACTAAGATAGCCTCTGTGACTTTAAAAAGCAGGTGGAAAATAACTCAAAAAAGTCAGATCCAACTCTCATTTATGTTAATGTGAATTGAGCATACAATGAAACAATCAGGAAGGGAATAAAATCAAATACTGACATAAGGTCAAGTAACTAATGAGATCAAATACTGATTTCTTTTTTTCTTATTTTCTTTCTAAACTGAGGATGTTCAGTCTGTGTAGTATCTCAGGCCCTCAGATAGAATCAGAGCCTGACATTAAAATGTATTTTTCCTGAAGAGCAGTGCTATCTCCTTTTCAAAGGCAGGAAACTACACAGTATTGTGTCTTCTCAACTTCAAAAGTAAATTTGATGTTAAGGATGTGCCTGAATGGAAACCAAGGTCTTCTGATCTAATCCTTAGTAAAGTGTAATCTTGACAGAAAAGGTGGCCTCTCCCCCCATCAATCAAGCTGCATTGTCTTCTGGCAGCAGGGTATCTATCCTTAGTTAGGTATCTTTGGGAAATGCACACTTATTCTTGAGAAGATACTAAATTACACCAGTCGGCCTAGGAATAAGCCAAAAATACAGTTTATTTCTTGTCTTATAATTACAGTTATTCCTTTTTATGTCAGAAAAACCTAATGTACCTTATTTCTCTTTAGCTAATTCTCCAATACCAACTCAATGGTTGTGGGAAATGACAGACAAATTAATTTTATTTTCTGTCTTGTAAATCTATGAACCTAGGAAAAAAATTCCAGTTTTATAATGGCATATGCAGTCTCTAAAGTAAAAGAAGATGGGAATGTAGTTTGAATCAAAATTAGTCAACTACCATGATGAAATTAACCAGCCTGAATATTTGTCTGTAAGAAACCAGCCTAAATATTTGGTGTAAGAAAATTAAGGACAATATTAAATTCTAAAAGGTGAAAAAAAAAGAGGAAGAAATAGCTATAAATAAAAAAGTGTATGAGGATTTTCTAAAAGAAAATTAAAAGGCAGAAACACACACTAAAAGGAAAATAAGCAAAAGGCTTGAATCATGTGACATAGCACCCTGAAATTAGAGCCACATGTAAATGTGGATGGGAAAAATGGATGGGACAAATGTAAGTTAAACACTGGTAAGAGTTTGGATATATGTGAAACTTTGTCTTACAGCTAAGAAAAGGACAGAGTGGAACACAAGGACAAGAAAAGGTGAGTATAGAAATTAAAGGTCAAGAGTTCTGCTTTTGGTTGGTTAGTGTCATCACACGGTGTTAGATTGCAGCAGAATAGAACAGCACATATCACTTCATATGAGCACACCATATCAGCATATTCAAAGGCACACAGTTTGAATGCAGATATACACAAAGCCAAAAGCCAGCAACAACAGAATTATGGACAGGAAAAAAAATAAAGTTAGATATTTTTAGCATCTGTTTAATTTATTGCCAATTACAGGGATAATATTTGGAGCAGAGAGCTTCTTTTTGAAGTTAGATGATATGGCTTTTTGTAAAGAACATGCTTTCATCTTTTTCTATCCAGTAAGCAGGACAGCTGGAGCATCATTTTAAATAAGTGGCTAAAATATGAATGGAGGTGGTATTCAATGAATAGGAATTAAAATAAACAACTTTAATAATTACAAACACAGAATAGAGGACCCAGAGCAAATAAGCAAAACCTGAAACTGCAAATTACAAAAACTGTGGAACTCACCAGAGTTTTCTCAGTGATTCCAAATGTCATCCATAATTAACTCAGAAAAATCCCCTGTTCCAAAAAAAGAAAAATTTAAAGAGGAAAAAGTTTTTAGACAACTGAGCTAAATGAAAGTAATGGAAAGTGCTGTGGTAGAATAGGAACGGGAAAGCGCAAGACTGAATGCAGATTAAACACAGATATGATAACTCACATACAGAACAAATTAAAATGAGTTCTCAATTCTTTTGAAGACAGATCATGAAGGTACAGACACTTAAAAAAAAGAGATGGTGCTATTTATAATGCCACACAAATAGCATTCACAATTCACAGGGCAGAGAGCAGGAGATGCTAATACAGGCAAAGGAGCATACTGGGAATTCAGACAGACATCTTGAAATGAACCATGTCAGAAGCAATAAAAATATTTCAGGTCTGGTTTGCTTTTCTTGTCCAACACGACAATAAAATGAAAAGCTTAGATTTTCAGAGATTGGAGAGAGCAACAAGGACTGTCAAGATGATAACGTCTCTTTAAAAATCTTTACTGCATCTTCTGCTTTTGAGTATGCTCTGGGTATGTTTTAGAGGTAATATGGACATTATGTAAATGAATGCTTGAATCTGCATGTTCAAAGGATGAGGATGCCTTAGAACACAAAACACCACTCCCATTTGTCTAATTGCTTCATCTCTGCCGCAGATACTTAACATCTGTTCTTGCTAACACTTGTGAAGTTGTCTGGGAGCTTTGACTCAGCTCATTAGCAGGTTTGCTGCAGCCAAGAAGTCAATGGACCACAGAGCACACTGTCTTTTTCAGAGGCAAAAGGGAAACAGGCATGTGGAAATGGACTAATGGATGCACCACTAGAAAGGTTCACAGTGTCACTGCCCTATAACACCTGTAGTGCTTTTCAACATAGTAATGATGTATTCATGTGTTAATGAGGACCAAACACAGACAGCAGAACTCATGGGCACCATCAGAATCCCTGTATAAACTCAACCCTGGCACTGAACTAGGACGACAGAAATAATCATCCAGGTTTTAACCTATCTGTGCACTGGACCTCAGCACATATTTATTGTCTGTTTGATCTAGTAGGAAGCTGTTACATACATACAGGCTGACAGGCAATAGGATTTTTGCAGTTTACAAGGAGAAAAAAAAGTCTTGATCTTAAAATTAGTTTAATAACAAATATTTTTATTTCATGCAGAAAGAACTTGAAGCATTGCAGCTAAGCTGCTCCTGGACCTTACATTCCAGCCAGAGCTGAAGGCACATTTGCAGATAATATCATGTAAGTGACATTAAAAGCTTCCAGAAGGAAAGGACATAGCAGAGAAGATCACTTCTTGTCAGCATTTGCTGGAGACCTACATCATATTAGGTATCCTAATCAGGCTGAAGCAAATTTCATTGCAGTATGTTCCATATATTCTTACTCTTTTACACTATTGTTAGTACTATAAATATTTCTTACTCAAGTGGTCATGACCAGTTGTAAATCCTCTCTTTTGTCTTGAAACCTATGTTTTTGGTAATGAATTTTTGTAATTTAAAATCACTGGACAGCTATTTTCCTACTGGAAATAAACTTTAATTTTTGATACCATGGGAACCAGGATATTACAATATAATTTTCAATACTTTACTATTTATTTCTACAGCATTAAGCTAAAAGTATGGTCTAATATTTTACAATATATTTTTCTTTTAAGTGCTGTTTAAAGACTGCCTTGACTTTTTAGAGTAAAATCTATTGCTTACCACCCCTGTCACATTCAACCAAGCAGAAAAAAACATTGGGTAGGTTTTCTTCATCCAGAACCACAAAGAGTAGAGTCAAATAGAACATTTTCCTGGCAAAGCTGCCAGTGAGGTGCAGGGTAGAACTGAATCCATCTTGCTTTTGGACAGGTGACGTGCATGTCTGAATGCTGGCAGCAGAACACCTTTCAAGTTGAAGGTGAACTAAAGAGCTTAAAAATGGATGCAGTAGATATGAAATAGGAAGAAATTGCTCTGGAATACTTCTTTGAGAATATGCTTCAGCATTATGTGAGGCTAAATTATCCCTCCCCAGTATTTTATATTTAGAGCTCACCTGCTTCTAAGAATGGCATGAAACTCAGGTGCTTATCTTTAATTACTTTGTGCTAGAATCTGCCAAGATTAATTTCTGTGTGGTATATTTCACACAGCTATATTTAACAATAACTTTTAGAAAGAGATCCCAGACATAGATATGGGTTAAAAAATAAGCATGCTCCTAGCTCTAATAGAAAGAGTGTGGGCCATAAAACAGACAAATACATGGCTTGGGAAACAGGTGGGGCTGCTGAACACTTTCAAGCTGGGTAGCTGTTTCTGTATTTTTTTCCTGATAGTTACATCTCAGATTAGTGCATCACTTTACAAGTACAGCTCTATGTAATTCTCCAAAGCATCACTGTTTGGAGTGTGTACTGTAGGTATGGAAAGCTGAGTTTGCTCACCTTCCTTCCACAAAACCCCACCAGGCCTCTTGAATCCATGACCTAACAGGTGACTGGAATTCATGGTGAACAATTTGAGGGCCATTTTAAAATTCATCAGGAGTTGCAGGATCTAATTACTGATTATAGAAAATTTATGTGTTTGACAAGTGCACAGAAAGCAACCAAAACCCCCTCTTAAACAGTTGGTTTTTTTTTACTTTATCTGAGAGATTGTCCTCATTTTATGTCATTTCTTTATTCAGAAATGTGCTAGTATGTTAACACATTATTCAACACACTTGGATATTTTGGATATTTTCAGCATACATTATCACAGTATTCTGTGATTATTTTTTTAATCTCTGTATAGTTTGTAGTGGAAATCTGATACTGGAAATTTCTGTACTAGTGCTTTATGGCATCTGAAGATTTTTTGTAGCTATTTATAGCTATCTGCAGTTACAATGACTTGAAGCTACATAAGGTACTGCATTAAAATTGTTTCCACGGCTGAATCTCAATGACATTTCAAATCAGCAATTTTGTATGCCTAATTGAAAACTTTTTTCCCGAACTTTCTTCTTGACAACAGATATATTTATCCTTGCAGTTTCCTCTGAGAGAGATGAATACTACACTTTCCCATTTTACAGATGAGGAAATGCAGCATAAAATCAAATCACTTGTCCAAGATCAGACAGACAGTCTTTGACAAAACTACGAACTCTAAATCCCAGGATACCAGTGCAGTCATTGGACCACTCTTCAGCTTTTGGAGAACTACTCTTTCTGTCAAACATCATCTTTAAGCTTGTTGACTTTTGAAATTATTTGTCTCTTGAAAATGGCAAAGTTGTGTTAAATGCTTTACAATATTGGGGAAATTGTGTTATTCAATTTTCATCAAAGCTAAAAGAAAGCCCTGAAATATGAAAATGACAGCATTTCCCTCTAGTGGCTTTCTCAATATTTCATGGTGTCAGGAAGACAATTTTTTTCTTTAGCTTTTTTCTTTTGACATATTCCTTCCATACAGTCTTTTCTCTCTCACTGAATATCTCAGTTTTTAAATTTCTTTCAAACAAATCTTATTTGTTGAACACTTAATTTGCACCAAAAAGAAATTAAGAGAAAAAAGAAATAAAAATTTTATAAATTTTTTTTACTCAACGCTTTTGAGTAAATTCATTCTTATACCATATACAGTTTAAAAAAAATAAAATATCCTCTCCCCTCCAACTTGGTGAAGAGTAGGGTTCTAACAACCCAAGGTGTTTCCATTCCTCTTCTGATTTAATTTTTTCTCTGCTTTTTGTTAATCACTATACAAAAGCATTTGATCTTCTTTAATGCACCCTAACATTCAGGGAAAAAAAAAAATGTAATCAATTAACAGAATCAGACTTTTTCAAGAATGTAAAGTTGTAAAATAAAGAAATGAAGAATTTATATCCATATGTGTTGTTAAATCAAGTCTTCAACTTTTGTTTTATGAAATAAGAAATATACCAATGAAAATGTAAAGTTTGTTTGTTGGGGTTTTTTTCTAATACATATATACATAAAATATAGGAAAAAATATAGGGCTCCTTTATATATTTCAGGGTGCTGAAATGTAAAATTCTAAAAAAAAATTTTAAAAAGTTGATACTGTCAGTTGTTGCTGGATTTTTGGTTGGATTTGTGTGTGAGAGATTTTTTTTTCTAGTGTTACTTAAAAATGCCAAAATAATTAAAAATTGATATCTTCTCAATCAATATGAAATTGGTGAACATCAACAGTTAAAGATGATAACAACAAAATTCTTCCCAGGAACGTCATCTACCTTTACTCCTGTTAAATCCATAGATCTCTAACTCATCCTAATATTATCCTCTAAATGCATAGCACTGCTTTCTGATGCAGATCAGGCAATGCTTTTTGCCTCTTATTTTTCAGTACACAGAGGAGGGCTGGGCTTAACAATGACTGGATGCCTCCTTGGGCTCTGCATACCAGTGCATTGTAATGCATTCCTTCCTCTTGCTATTTACTCCGAATAAAGTGTGCTGTTAGAGATAAAGAGCTTTAGTATGGCACTGAGCTTGGCTAGTTTTAGGGATCAGACAGGAATATCAGTAGCTTCAGAAGCATAAGATAAACAGTCAAATGCTTTTCCAGAAGGCCTGTGAGCAATTATGGCTACTGTGTATAGTTTTTAATACCTTTTCTACAGAGACCACACATATATTTGGCACATTGCAGGGTGTGTAAGGGGAAGGGAGTTCAAGCTCTTTAGAATAAATGTAACTTCCATGTTTGGTTTTTTTGACTTATGAACTGAAGCAAGAAATTAATCAATGTCAAAAACAGAGATAGGAAATCATTCCACAGGTATCAGCCATGGCAATCATCTGATTATGACCGTCCATATTTAAATATAGATGAGTGGTGGGATGACAAACTGTCTGTATTTTCATGTTATTTCTTAACAGCACTATTCTCAGTAATATCAATGCATCTGCCACTAATTTCATGTAACATTCTAGGTGACTCTGGGAAAAGTCAGATACAGGGATCAAGTGAATTATTGATATTGGTATAGCAGAGAGAACTATTCCAATAATCAACTATTCAATAAGTAAAAGTAATTTATCTATAGCACCTTGTACATTGCAATGCAAGCTAGTAACCAAAGTTTGTTCAAACCAGGCGTGGTTGAAAAAGGAACCTGGAAATGACTGAAGTGATCTGTACTCATTACCAACCTAAGTGGCATGGACTGTTTATTGAAAACAATGTTCTAAAGATAACAAAACAGCTTTCTGTGGTTCATCATCTAAATAAAGCATTGCCTAGGATATTATGGATAATGGCAACTAAATTATTTTAATGAGTGACTCCTTGGAGTTATTTGAACATTTCTTTGCAAAAACAGCTGCAATTTTGATTAGGTATAGTTTTTATCCTAAGATGGCCCAAAACATTTAAGGTTATATAAGAGAAGAAAAAATTTGGAATCATCTTTAATTCTGACATCTCATTGCATTCCAATGTATTTCATACTTTGCAGCCTTGCATGTTTTATAATTTTGTTCTCCTATCTAAAGGGAGAATACATAATCCTTTTTTGTTGAGATTGTGTTCTTTCAATTAGCCTTTGGTGATAGTTTCAAATTTAAAAGGTATTTGCTCATTTTCTGGGAATTTGCTCCTACTGCTTAAAGAAAAATGGAGAAAGACAGGATGAGATGAAGGTGCCTGAAGCTATTGCAGACTCCTGTTGGCTTGTTTGACAAGATCTTGCTAGTGCAGATGGGAAATAGGCTATTGCAGAGATGGATATTAGTACAAGAATCAGAGAAGAAATACATTTCATACTGAGCCTGATCAAAGATCAAGAGCAAAGGTATGAAACAAGAATAGCCTTTAAAAAAATCATGCCAGCCTGGTTCTTATGAAACATACAGAGAAAAGGAGACAACTCACACTAGGACTGTTCTAAGATAAAGAATGAAAATATAAAGTAAGAATTGCCCTAAAAAATTTGTTTGTACCAGGATAGTTGGGTCCTTATAAAACTATAAAAAACTACAGAAATGGACATGAGTTTTTAAAATTTCAAATGAAAGTAAAACTTCTGTTAATGAAGTAGGTCTAGAAAGTCTTCAAGCTGCTGAAGGAGCTGGCCAAATAAATTAGAATAAAATTTCATGGTTCCTGCTACATGTCATTGAGAGGCTGGTGGTGCAATTCATATTTAACATTAAGAGGCTATGCAGAATAAAATCACTGACTGCATATCAATGGTCTACTCTTGCTAAAACTGCTTTGGGGGCAATGAACATTTACTTAAGCAAAAAAGTTGAAAGAATTTGTAATGAATTAAGCCATGCAGTCAGTAGTTAAAAAGTGAACAGCATTTTGAAGATTCCTAGGGGTAGAATGACACTATTTGCTGTCATTCTACTAAACCCTATCAGAGAAAAGGGGTTAGGCTAAGCATCAAAGCAATTTCTGACCTGAAGAACTGTCTTTTCTAATGATTCAGTTTCTTAGCAATTAAAATTTATTTTCTGACATCCTGTTTTCTGGGCAAAATGGTTGAAATTTGTAGTAATTTTAGACAAACATTTGATAGACAAATTCTATTTTTCCTGTAGTCAACTGATATATATTGGATCTTGTGAGTGGTCCTAAGCACAGGTATCAGCACCTGTACCTACATGAGGAACAAATTCCTTGTTAAACCCAGATTTCCAAAGGTAACTGTATGTACTGGAGTATTTCCAACAGCTCATGTTTTATTCTGGTATTACTTAGAAACATTTAGGTAACATCAGTTGGACCAACCATTTTTCTACTCAGATTTAAAGGACCAGTTTTTAAGAGATGCAAATAATCACAGATCTTTGCTAGACATAGGTTTAGATATCTTCTTCGTGCTCTTTTTGTCTATCTTCATGGCATGAAATACATTTTTTCTTCTTATTTTATCAAGTTGTTTTGGGTCAAGGCTTGTACTGTATCAGAAAACAGCATATTGGAAAAGGGGGAGAGAAACAGATAAAATAAAGTTTTCATGAGGAGGCTCCTTGATGCATTTATGCAAGCAAGTAAATGAAATATTTACAAACTGGGGACTCAAGAGCATATTTGGTAGTGAGAAAACTCTTTATAAAATAGTTTGTTGCACTGTATTTTCTGATTCCAAAATGTCAAGTTTCTTATGATTCGTATCTTGATCTTCATTTTCTTCTGTACTGAAGGGAAAAATATTTCTTTATATCAGCTGTTAGAGAGAAAGAAAAAGGGAGATATTGAAAATTTCAAAAGGTTCATAGGGAAAAAGAGAACCTGAAGGTCTTTTTATACTAATGAAAGTCTAGAGTTCAGGTTAGTACAGAAAGCAGTTTGGAATGGGAATTGAAATAGTTTTGAATAAAGTCCTATCCTATCCTTCTATGTTTTAAAGGAGTTATTGTTACTTCATTTGGTCTAAAACATATTAATCATGTACTTCTTAGCCCTTGGGTTGTTTGGTGAGAGACCAAAGCTCTTTCAAAGTACAAGGTTCGTCATGACACTTCATATATTAAATTACCTTTTTAACCATTCCATTTTCTGTTTTCCTGTCATTTGCTTAGTCAATATTGAAGCAGCCCTTATGATCTATCGTCTATACCTCTAACTTCTTTGCTAAAGTGAAGAGGTTTTTCTTTTACTCAACTATTTTAGTATGGAGCATTTTAGGCCTCTTTGAGAACTTCTAAGGTAGTTGAGTAGAACAATTATCTTAAAGAATTTAATAAATTCTTTTTAACCAGCTGTTTTCTCTGTGCTGAGGAAGGTTGGGTTCTGCTGAGAATTCTCAGGTATTTTCTATAGCCAATAGAACGGCCCTTTCTGTAGCAAATTTGTAAGGGATAAATCTCTAATGTGGAAGCAGTCTTCCTGTTTCTTCCATTCTTTCTGTTAATTAAAATTAGTGTTTGAGTACTTCTCACAGACAATGACAACTACAGAAGCATTGAATATCCTTAGGAAACAGCATGAGAGGGAAGTGTTTACGAGATCTACTTTTGTCATTTAGTAGCAGTGGTGAGTAAAGATGGTTTTCTCTGTGGAAACAGTACACAAAGATTCAGGGATAGCTAAGCAGTGCTGAGGATATACTTGAATTGCCTTTTTTCTATTGATGGACAGAAAATGGAACATAAAAATGGTAATTTCAAATCAGTGAAACCTGCATTTCCATTTCCTAGTGCTGATACTTGATTCTAGTTTAATGTTTATCAATAGAGTGGAGAATGTTAAAAATTTAAGGACCCTTTATTGCCCACAATTTATTTAATTTCAATTATTATTCCCCTAATGGTCTTTCAAATTTTAATTTTACAGTAATTCTGATATTTTTGATTGAGAACCAACAATGCAACTCTTCAAATTTTCAGATTTAAATGGAGATGTATTAGACAAGTATGATAAAATTGTTGTTTAATGGTAAAGGATTCAGAGCTAACATTGAATTAAGTCAGCATAGTCAACACTTCCATCTGTTATTGTAATGAAATGTGTGAGTGTTTTTCCAATATCAGGGAAAAGAAGTTTAATCTAAATATATCAGAGTTCAGGGAAGTACAGATGTCTGCACACATTGTATGTGTGACTCAGGGCAACTGTGTGTGGAAAAATGCATTAGCTTCTAGAAGGTTTTTCACCAGAAATGTTCAATATTAATTAATACTAGAAAAAGGCAGTGCTGGAGGCAATGAAAGTATAGCCATCTAACCTTTCCATTTAATTATTGTCACCATGGTCTTTCTGTGAGAGAGATCTGAAGATTCACTCTCTGGCAGAAGAGTTGTGTCAGCTCAGTAGCAATGCTGTGGAATTTTCAGAAACTGACCAAAGCTTCTGGTTTTTCCTGCATCAGAGCCCACAATAGAGACCCTGACAAAACAGAAAAAAGAATCAGTTCATTATTGCCAAAATTGTGGGCCAAAGAGCAATGACAGTAGGCAAATTCCTGTGTCTGTCTGAAATGCAGTGATAGGTTTATAACTACCACAGAAAAAAAATCTAAACAGAAACAAAGAAATGTAAGTGCTCCCACAACAGGAGGAAGAATACAATTTCCCTTGTTTGTTTACAAATAACCCTGACTCATGCTCCATATGGTCTTTGTCTGTCTGCATTTCAACACTGAATATTCACTCAGCCTCCCCATTTATAAATTGCTATTGTTTTGAAATACTTTTGTTCACTGTTTTGGTTTTTGTTAGAATTTGATTACAACTGCTGACTGAATTCATTCAACTTTTATTTTTGAAAAAAGCGATGCAGTTCTAAAACATACTCAAAATCTGCAATCAAATTGGTTTTTTCCTACTATCTAATGAACAAGCATGCAGAAAAACAAAAACACTTAGTAGGACCTAAATAATATATGAAGTCCTTTGTAATTCCTAAGAGACACAAGAGAGAAACAATAAGAGAAATAAAAGGGCAGCATCTAAGAGATAGACAGGGGGTGAATGGACAGAAATGAGAAAAAACAATTAGGACAAAAGCTAGAGATTTTGTATCTGAAAATAAATATGTGCATGTCCCAACACGTACCTGTATGTGCACAAAAAATTTGAGGGGGAAAAAAAAAGAAAGCAATTTCTTATTTATGGTTATTTCCAATGGAGGAGGGAAAGAAATGTTAGGATTAAAAAAAAACCAAAACAAAACCAAAAAAACCCAAAAAAACCAACCTAGAACCTACAATCAGTTTGTCTAAAAACATTAAAAAAAAATACAAACTGAGCCAAGGAAATAGAGGCTTGTGCCACGTTTTGCTTTGTTCAGACGAACTATATTTGTCTGCTTCAAAATAAAGTTTCATTTTTTTCTTACTCTTTGATAGAAGCAAATGTCAGAGAGGTGTGGGTTGTTTCAGCACAGTGAAGCTGAGGAGTGGTTGAAATGGCTTTTTTGTCCTGCACTTGTTCTATTTAAAAAAAAAAATAAGAACAGTAACAAATAAGAGCATCTCTGTTTTTGTTATTATTTCCAGCTGTTCAGCAAACAAACACAGTGGAGAGGTTAGTACTTGCTCTTCAGACTGAGAGTTTGTGGTTGAGCATTGCCAGTGAAGCACCAGTGGCTAAAGAGCAGCTGCACAGAGCTTTGTGTGCAGAGCACCCACGTGCAAGAGCCAGGCTGACTCCACTGCTAGCTCATTGACTTTAAATCATTTTAAAGGCCACTACATTTTGAAATGATTCATTTAAACCATGATAGATTGCATCAGTTTATATTCAGAGAAGCAATAAAGAAGAAACCTACATTCACCTCTCAACAATGCACCCTCTCCCAACGCTGGGCCTCAATGATAATAGGAATACTGTCCCTTATGGCTTTTCTGATAGTCAAAGACCATTAGAGCTCAGCAGCATGCTATGCACTGGTAAACACTGTTTGACTGATGAGTCCACTTTTCTGAGGAGTGACTGTAGTAATATGAAATCAGGCAATAAATAGTTCAGGCACTACAGGTTTGCACTTCAGTTTATTATATTCTAGGAGTGATTCAATAGTGTTGAAAAGATACAGTGTAATTCAAGTGCTCTCCTTTCAGCACACAGTCACTGCTACAAACTGCCTCTTTTTGCAGAGATAGAAAAATGGAAAGGTTTTTGGAGGTCAGGCAGTCTGACCTCCTGCTCAAAGCAGTGGTGACTTCAAATGTAGACCCAACACACTCAGATTCTTTTCTGGCCAAAGTTTTAGAAGCTCCAAGGGGAAAGATTCATGATTTCTCTGAACTATCCTTTCTAGTGCTTAACCACTCCAGTTGTGAAGATTTTATTCTTTTGTTCAAAGGAAGGTTATCTGACTCAAGGCTAATCAGATTAAACAGAAGTAGTCAGTGAGGGTCAGAGGAACAAAGGTATGGTGAAAATAACCCTTGAATCTTAAAGTCCACCAGAGCTGGCTTAAGCTGTCTGGGAAGGAGAAATCTTCTGCCTCCATATTTCCACCAAATTTAGCTGTATGTAGTTTTCCATTATTGTAACTGGTTTTATCATATCCTTTCACTATAGACCTCCAGTTCTCTCACTTCCTAGGAAAAGGTTTTTCCTTCCTTTCCATCTTCTCTGCAACCTTTCTGTAGTGTTGTCTTTTTATCCCGCTTACAAAAACCCAGTAACTCTAGCTCCTAAACATTTTACGACCCTCCACTTGATTGTCTATAGAATTCATGCAGAATTTGTTGGAAGACTAAGTAGAATTACCAGTGTGGAAGGCAAGCAGCAAGCCTATTAGGATGACAGCTTTTATTGGTAGATGACTGTTTCTAGATCCTTTAAAAGAAGATTTATCTTGATGTTATTACTTGATTTCTCCTGTGGCAATGGAATGGATTTATGAGATAGGCATTGCTCTTCCAGAGGCCTGCCCTGCCAGAGCTTGCTCTTTCACTGCTGGTGACAAAGGCCTGTATAATTTCCAACATCTATAGACATAGAAAGAGTCATCTAGTGGTCAGAACATACGATCTTTCAGCTTCCATCCCTGAGGAAATCCACCTCTGCTGACTGCAGCTTTTGTGAGTCCCTACCCTTGTGTGAGGTACAGCTTGGATTCCTTCTCTCCCTCCCCCATCTTGGAGTCTTTGCAAAACTCACTTCATCTGCCATTCATGCCTCCTTTTCTATGCAGCCTGCTCCCTCCATCTCTCACCTGGTAACTCAGTGATTTAAGCAGATCACACTCCCATCACTGATGAGGCTGTCGCTGCCACCAGCTAAAGCTTCAGGGAAGAGCTATGAAATCAAATTGCTGCTGAACAGCCACTTCTCAGCTAAGCTCTCCTCCCACTGATGTATCTTTTCAGCCCTTAAGTAGCTTTTGCTTTTTTATTCCCCCAAGTATACTAAGATGCACCACATGTAGGATATTGTTGTAGTATAAATGCACCATTAAACTAAGAGCAAGGAGATATTCTTAGCTCTGCCTCTTCATTTCTAAACACATAAACAGGGAGAGAATATTTCCCTTTTACCCATTCAGGCTTATGGTGATTTGATTTTAATGTGTCTCAGCACAGCTTCTAGCTCTCTGGCACTCCTTAGAGCTGAACTTCAATGTGTGACTGCATCAAGCACGTGTTTATGAATGCAGCTAATTGCCACCTCTTTAATACTGATACATGACATCATCATTATCCAAAAACACAGTGAGGAATAAGTAACAGCATCTGTGGATGATCACCAGCCAGTTTACTTTAACATTCAGCTGATGAGTCTTTGAGAATATTTCCCATCAGGGTAAGTCTCTAAAGGAAGGTCTGTGCAATTTCGTTATTGGTGAGAGAAAAGGCAGCACCTGCATTTCATTAAAAATTCATAGTAGCTTTAATTGTAGACAATCTCTATTTTACTTTGTTGTATCTTTTGCTCCCAAGGTTCTTGGCCAAATCTGAATTTATTAGGAAAGACAAATGCAAATGGTCCAGCACATGATGAGGATTAATTTTTTTTGTTGTTGTTGTAGAAATCTTATTCTATCATTAAAATATTTTCTTGAACAGATATATAACTGGAAAAGCTATTAATAGAAAACTGAGATTTTTTTGGCATCTGAATAGTCTATTTTGAGGAGACATGACTGTCTGTGTTCCAGCATTAATTAAAATGGGACTGAATAATGCACATTTTCCTGTAAACACATTTGTTCCTCACAAATAATCTATTCTACATTTATAAAGTTTTACTTAAACAGTAGTTGTGTTTTATGTCCAGGTATAACTTAGCTTGAAAATTGGAAGATGTAGTATGGGCTGAATAAATGCTAGTTGTTTGGGATATTGAGAACCCAAGAAATGGAAAGGTTTGATGGAAACAAACCTCATTCTTATGTGGTCACACAAAGGAAAGAAAACATTGGTCAATAAATTTCTGTTTTTAATTGAGTACTATAAAAACAGATTTTTAAACTCAATATGAGGTTAAATAAAGTAGAGAACAATCAGAAATTTTCTTTGTTAACAATATAAATGTAATCTGTAAAGAAGTATTTTATACTCCCATTCACTTCAAAGAGAGGATCCAGCACAGAATTGACTTTTCCATCTTTTTTTTTCTTTTTTGATATCTTATGGCATCACTAGATAATATTTTATCTTTACACACACTCACTCTCCCCAAGAAAATAAAGACACTTCTTTGGAAACAAGGTTATTTGATATTCACCATGATCTTTATTCTCCTTCTGTATATAGTTTACATAATCCACCATAAAAAGGTGGAAAAAATACAAGAGAAAAAAAAAAGAATTTTATGCCTTATGTTATCAGTTTATATATTTCATCCATTTTAAATCTCTTCTTCAGCATCTTATGGGTCCCTCCTTCTTGCTTTTTGCTCAATAAAATTGCAGCCTGTAAGTCTCTCTTGAATAGAATGTGCAGTAAAGATACAATAAATTCACATTAACAAACCCCAGCAAGTCTGAGCAGACAAGTCAAGGTCCAGAACTTGGAGATGAGTGTTTACTATACATACCTCTGCACAGTGTGGATGTAACACTCAGAAACACTTAAAAAAAAATCATTTCTCATTCAAAATTCATTATATTGTAACTACAGATTTAGTAACACACTGGCAGTTTCTATTGATTAACTCAGGGATATTGTGGAAACTTGAAGCATACTGAAAGTGCCTTTAAAAGGAAATACTGATTTTATCTGGGGAGGGTGGTACACAAGCTTGCTAAAAAGAGGTGAGCAGTGTTACTACTCTTCTACAGTAGTAACACCAGATGAGCTGGAAGTTTTGCCAGTGCATGTGCTCTTCTATGTGAAAACCACTTCTGTTTCAAAAACAACTTTTTCCTTTAGAACATTTTACAATTATAAAGATTTTAATTTGTATTGAGGGCGGTTGAAAAGAGAGAGATTCATATTTTTGACTGAACAACAAGAACTTGTGGAGAGCCCCATAAATCCAGAAGTTGGCCAGAGCACATTGCCAAGCATATACTTCTGAAAACCCCGCCTTGAATTTGCCTGATACTTACTATTTGCTGAGTCTTTAAAATATATGGATTAAGCAAAAACTTGGTGACCTGCTGCACTTCAAGGCACAAAAATGTTGTCAAACATATCAACTACACTTGAGATCTTGTAAAATAAATTGGTATTTTGGGACAAATTTTAATAATATTATTCCATCTAAAACAGGCTATCCAGAGATGTTTTGAATATCTCGTCATTGGAAATGTTCAAAGTCATGTTGGATGGAACTTTGTGGAAACTGATCTACAGAAAGATGTTTCTGTCCATAGCTGTTGGATTGGATCATATGAGCTTAAAATGTCCCTTCTAACTGAAACAATCCTATGATTTTGTAATTATTTTCTGCAAATTGACTTATAAATTTTTTTTTCCTATCTCATTATCTGGTTTGACTTAGTAATAGATTTTCTTGAAATGACTTAAAAGCAAGAAACTTGAGAGACATTTTACAGAATTGAGCCACCATGACTTGATGATTTATTTTCACATAATATATTGCAATATCCACCTTTGTTTTTGTTACACACCTGAAGTTTCTGTAATTTATAAGAAAAAGGTATCATTTAATTTATTGAGAATATGTACATGAAATTCAGATGGTGAAGATTTATACCAATGATGAGCACATTCAAATGAACCACAGTCATTATCATTGTAATTTCTGTCATCAGTAAAATCAATGTATGACTACAGTCTTTCCTACATAACTTTCATATATGCACAATGCTTTGGTTGCAGCCAGGAGAGAGTTAATTTTTGCAACAGCCAGGAGGGGTGTAGCCAACACCCTGTGTTTTTCTATATCACCTGAGGACATGAAGAGAGGAGGGACTGGAGTGGGGACCCTGGTGCTGTGGCTACTGATGGATTGTGTGGTCAGTCAGCATCTTGTGAATCATCTGCCTGTATTGCTCTGCTAGTATTATCTGCTTTACTTTTCTTATTTCATTGCTGTTTCTACTAAAATGTTCTTATCTCAGCCTGTGATCTTTACCTTTTGTGCCTCCATTTCTCCTCTCCATTCAACCACAGGTGAAGGAGAGTGAGGAAAAAACCACATGGTCTGGGGTGTTTCAGTGGTAATACCAGCTTGGGGAGCACCATTTTTAAACCATGACACATATATATAGAGATTTGTGTATATAAGTATACTAACAAAGGTGAAAACAAAAGCTTAAAAATGGGGTTAATCACTAGAGACAAATGACCTTATTTCATAATGATTCTTCAGTGGTTTTAATTTACAAAATGTTCACATGAATTTTCTTTTTTTAAACAAGCACAGCTTTGAAAGTTAAAGATAAGGAGTCTATTTTTTTGGCCTATCTGGTGTTATTTAACTAGATTCCTCCCTCCACCTACTGTCTTCTTAATGTGATTTGGTAATTTCGTGTCTTTGGAATGTCAGCAAGAGTAATAAAATAGCAATTTAAGAACATGTTAAAAGCCAATCTGAATGGCACTGTTCTTTTGAAGCTATTAAAATCAGGACTCACAGCAAGTTCTCATACTAGACAGCTCTGAAACTTCCATGCATAAAAAGAGTAGTTGTTTGGGCTCAGGGGATATGCTATAAAGTGAGGTGCCAAATCAGAATTTACAGATTAATGTCATCTCAATGCAGATTATGTATTTCACCTTTTTGCACTCCTCTAAAAAGTGTCCTCCCTGTTACTAGTCTTGATCTCACCTTGATTTTTTATAGCACAACTCATATTTTGTGATTCAAAAGTAAATATTAGTGAAGAAGGAGAAAGCTTGCACAGTTCAGAGTTCTGGCATAACATCCAAAGACACACGTGCTGATTTTAGGTTTTGGATCTGCTTAAGTGGTTTCCAAGTCTTGAAAGACTGATATCTCTTGTTTTGGTTTTTTTTTTTTTTTCCTTTAGTATCCAGAAGGGAAATGATGGAACAGGAAAAAAAATGGGAGAAGGAAGGCTATAATTAGGATCTTTCATCGCTGAAAATCAGGTGAGGGGAAAAAAATAAGGCAAGAAATTAAGTTTGTTAATGTGTGTCACTCCTTCCCCCAGTTTGGAATTGTCAGCTGAGTACGATTACTGAGAAATATGCATTTTCTATATAATTTGGTGAAATATTATTTCTCTGGATAAAAAAGGTGTCCCTGAAAATAGATACTCTGTAAGAACTTTATTGTGATTTGTTTTTTTGTGGTTGCACCTATAAAATAATTGACATTTGAACTTTAGTCTGCTGAAAGAACTCCTGACCAAAGGCTGTAGCTTTAACCTGGGGAGAATTTTACATCACAGACATACTGCACTCCAGGAAAAGAACATAACATTTTTTTTGTCTTGCCACCATCAGTTCATCAATCACCCACAGCCCCTGTCTTGTACACCCATTATAGCCAGTGCAGCATTGCTTGTCCAGGGCTCAGTGTCTCTATCCTTGTTTCATAAACACATGGCCCTGGGCCAGCATCTGGATCAAAGAGTTAGAAGCCAAGGCACAGACATGATATTAATGCAAGTGTTTTGTGCCTGAGGTGAGGATTTAGGGAGGCTCCCAGTTTAAATGAAGCTTAAAAGCATGGGAGAAGAGAGTCCCATCTTCCATCAGTTTTCTCACGTGGCTCTTCCCACCAGCTCTTCTCGTGTAGTTAGTTATACTTCTAAAGGAAGGAGAAAGGGCACCTCATGCCCTGACAATAGTTGTTTGAGCTGTATTGGGCTATTTATGAATTATATCCCCATCAGATCCTCTTTCCAGCAGGCCACACACCACCAGGGGAAAGGAGAATACATGACTCCCCATCATCTGACAGCCACTAGCGAGCCAAGTACCAAATCTATCCTCTTCAAATGGGTAGCTTGTCCCCCTCTTCTAAAAAGAATGATGTCCTATTCCTTTATTTCTTTTCCTTTTTGGATGACCAACTCCTCATTAAAACTACTTTCTGCTATGCCAAATCTTTTCTAAAGAGAGCATTATATTAAACAAGGAATGACCTTACAACGCAGTTGAAATTTTGAATAGATTTTCAAGGGTTTGAAAAGATGGGACAATGTAGATGAAAAAGGGGAAAGAGTAGGATCAGTAAAGCCATTGTAGGCATTGGTTTGCTTGTACTTTGTAAGCAAATCTTCTGCTGGAAAGGTTAGCATTAAACTCTAAACAACAATTCCAACAAAGTAATTGTTTGTTTCCACAAAGATCCATTGTGTTGCATTCACAGTATGTGTAGCAGTTCTGAAATTTCTGCTACAGCAGTTGGTCTAATTAAGTAGCAGCTATGCTTGTGGCTGGGTATGGATGGGAAAGGTTGGGTTTGGGTTAGGAAATGTCTTCACTCCAGGAGAGGCAAATACAAATACTCAGATTGCTTTTTCTGGTTTTGATGGTCACACAGAATCTACAGGTCTGTATCAAGTACAGAATAAATTTAACTTTTCCTGCTGGCCACTGCTACTGCCCAACAGCGTGGGACCTACCCTGCGTGCAACTCAGAGATCAGATCACAGGCTGTTCTGCTTTTGAAATTTGTTTCTTGTTCCAAAGTCTACATCTGGTGATGTTCTCTACTGCCAAAGACAGCATACATGGCACAAGTATGCATAAAACACCTGGTACTTTTTACAGTCCCTTGGAGACTGATGGGGTCCAATTTATCTTCTCTTGTCTCAGTGGCCAAGACACTGAAATCTCACCCTGACTGAGAAATCTGAAATATTTGCACTGACCTTAAAAGCCAGTAAACCACTAAAGTTTGGTAATTGCTTTCCATCTATATGTTGTATCTATGATATTTATAATCGCGATATATGCAACAAGCAACCCTTGAACCACGTCTTTTCTCCATGGTATAGACATAGGAAGATTTTAGTCCAAGTTTAAGTTGGCACTGACTGCTGCTATAGCCTTTTGGAAATGTATAAAGCCCCAAATTTTCAACAGTACCTTATTAATCCCCTCTGAGTTCCTGCCAGGGTGGCAAGCACAGTGCTCAAATGTTTGGCATTTTCTCATATGAAGTTTTATGTACAGAGATGAAGGTAAGTGAAATGTCTCTGTGTTGATTTGTAGCTGACAGAAAGTTATGAAGAAAAGATATAGGAAAAGTGAGTTGGAATTAGAGCTGGCAGCATTTTGTCTGCATTGCATGGAAGGGGAGGATCCAAATAAGCAGTGGTTTTAACAGTTATGTCACAGGGTGGCAACACCAGACTGAGCTAAGAGGGCAGACCAGTATGTAAACCGGTGTAATAGGATGTCATGACACACCTACAATAGTATTTATGTCTTCAGTATGTCATGAAATAAGAAAATGTAAAATGACTTTTCAACCTGCTATTTCTGGACAGCATTTCCAGAGTAGGTTCC
Source organism: Melozone crissalis (assembly GCF_028551555.1). Classification (NCBI taxonomy): domain Eukaryota; kingdom Metazoa; phylum Chordata; class Aves; order Passeriformes; family Passerellidae; genus Melozone; species Melozone crissalis. The sequence continues at coordinate 38,608,677 of NW_026535796.1, read as the reverse complement.
AAGTTATAATCCATATTCTGAAGAGAAAAATCTTCAGAACTCAAATTTGATGAAGACATGCAACTGAGAAGTCTGCAGGATTATTTTTGCAGGTACTTTCTACAATGAATGAGTTGCAATAATATCCGTATATGGGACTGTCAGTATTCAAAAACAATTTAATTTTTTTTAACATATATTTATTTATTTCTTAAATTTCATTTTAAAAAAAGTAAATACTTAAACTTCTGCACTTCCTTCTATTTATTGACACATTTCGTCCAGCAGTTTCAATAAACTTTACATATTCAAACATTGGAAATGCATATACACAAGATGACCAATTAAACCAACTAACAGGAGTATTAAAATGGACAATAGATATGTTTGTAAGAATGTTTTATTAAATAGATCCCCACTAATAGAGGCAATTTTGCTTTCTTAATTTAATTGGTTTTGTGAAGCTTTGAAATGTATGAGTTTAAATAAATCTTACTTTTTTCAAGTAATGTAATTTTAATGAAGCTAAATATAAATGAAGTTATATAAAATAAATATAAATTCTTTTAGGACAGCTCTGAAAAGAAGGTCTTATTTGATTATGTAAAAAAAAAGTCTTTCTTTGAGTTCAATTTACAATTGCATTTCCTTTTTCTTGTTCTCTTTTTTTTTTTTTTACTTTTCTGCTGTCCCTGTCTGCAGATGGATTTTTAGAAAAGTTTCACCTGACATACAAAGTCAATAAGCTACTCTTTATATAAACCAAAACTCTCCATTCTCTAGCCCAGGTGTTTAGAAATAAATGACAGTGTACATTTTGAACTGCAACTCATAATTTTGTATAAATGCTGGTTGATACTAAGAGCATATTCAACTTTCTCCTACAACCTCTCTTATTTTCCCCAGATCAATAGGGAAACCTACATATCTGTAGCAACATGAGCTTTGTCCTGTCCCAAAGATACTACTTCCTTTAGTGCCAAATCTTGTGAACTGTATGCAGAGATAATGCCTGAGGAGGGTGGAAAAGGAGAAGAAAAGGAAAATGTATCAAGTCTACCTTATGGCTTAGTACCTTGACTATGCTAGAGCATAGAAAGGGTGAATCAATTGAATTCAAACATTCTATACCCAAAGGTTTCTTCCTTCTTTTATAAGTTATCACCTCTCTCATTTTAGTGGTGAGAGCAGGAACATTATGTCACAGAGAGGTGGTGTCCATGGAAACATTAAGGTCATCCCTCTCCATGAAAATATTCAAGGTCAGGCTGGACAGGGCTCTGAACAACCTGTGCCAGGTGAAGATGTCCCTGCTCATTGTAACAGGCTTTGGCTAGATGACCTCTAAAAGGTGACATACAACTCAAACTATTCTATGCTTCTGTTTATTCAGCAGAAATACAGTTTCTGGACCTTTTTCATATTTTGATTTTTCCACAGTCACTTCTTTATGCAGAAGAATATCGATTTTAGTAAACAAGGGTAACTCCTTTAAATCTGTGTGTGTTACAGATTCAAGAGTTAAAAAATGTGAGGCAACTCCATATCCAGAGAGAGATTTCAACAAGCAGAATTTGCTAGATGGGAAAGTCTTAACAGCCCTCACATGCCACAACTACAATCCCCAAGCCCAGTCACAGGAACTGCCTCCGTGAATATTTGCACTGCTTAAGGTCTGCCGCTTATTCCTTTGCACCACACACTGGTTGCCTGCCTGGGATCACATCAGACTCAGCTAAGCAGAACACACAAAGTGACCCTGAAAGGTCCCTTTCAAGTGCCCCTCCCTCCTCTGCCTCATTTTAATCTGGCTGCCATATGGTTCAGGGGCCATTATAAACCCTGTGTTTATCTAGTCCTGCTGTAAATGTTTCATTTCTCCCAGGAAGATAAAAGGGCTGTTCCCTTATATTAAATGCAAAATTACATTTTTTGATCATAAATACCCAGCCCAAAGAATTGTGCTGGTTTCAGCTGGGCTACAGTTAATTTTCTTCACAGTGGCTGGTATGGGGATATGTTTTGGATTTGTGCTGAACACAGGGTTGATAATATAGAGGTGTTTTTGTTATTGTTGAGCAGGGCTTGCAGAGGGTCAAAGCTTTTCCTGTATTGTCAGGTTGGCAAGGATGTTGGGGATGCATGGGAGTTTGGGAGGAGACAGAGCCAGGACATACCTGCATCCAGGGACATTCCAGACCATATGATGTCATACCCAGTGCACCAAGTGGGAGGGAGGAGGAAGGAAGGGACATTTGGAGTGATGATGTTTGTCTTCCCAAGTCACCATTGCACATGATGCACGGCTCTCCCAGAGGTGGATGAAAACCTGCCTTCCAAGGGAAGCAGTGAATTAATTCCTTGGTTTGCTTTGCTTGTGTGTGCAGCTTTTGCTTTCCCTTTAAAATTTTAAATGTTTTTTTATCTCAACACCGGAATTTACTCTTCTGATTCTCTCCCTGCTAGCTGGGGTTAAACAACAAGAATGAAGACAGCAACAATGCAAAAAAGTTTTTTATTTTTTTGTTTGTTTGTTTTGTTTTGTTTTTTGGGGTTTTTTGGTGTTTTTTTTTGTGCCAACATGAGGCAAAACCACAAGGAAAAGCAATGTTAAATAAGTAACGCTACTGTTTGGTATCAGTATGAAGCCACATTGATCAAATGCTCAGGTTCCAGAGCCAAATGGTGGGTGGGATAGTTTCTAAGAATATTTCTCCTTTCTGTTGAGCTTGGATATATTTGGAGGGGACTTTTATACGAAGTAATAAATACGTGCAACTCACTTGTATCTGCAGAAATGTTATGCTGTATTATATGAATTTGTGGAAAACAAAGAATTAGCTCAAACAAGATACTAGAAAAGGGATTAGGGACTTGCCATCTTTCAACTATTTGCTTTAATTTGCATGCTCATTAACTATGTAATAGAATGGAAGGGCTTAATTACCTCATTTATAAAAACAACATCACCGACAATTTAATTGCAATGATAGTTCTAAAAAAATTTTGGTTAACTTGCAGTGACAAATACATGATAAAATGAAGTTGCTGTACTGCCAGAAAGACAACATAAAATGTTGATATGTGGCAGTACTGAAATAACCTGATTATTATCTGTCTATGAAATAGATGAGAACTAAAAGCATGTCAAAGAAGGGAGTTATATCATGTTTTTCATCACCAACACAGAATTGTTAAAATTATGCATTTTGTATGGATCACAAACGTTAAACTTTGCTGCTAAGTGAAAATTCATTAAACTAACATTACTATAGTGGATTGGAAACAGTTTTATTAAAGGATATATATATTATAAGTGTGTAGGTGATAGAAATAACTCTTAAAAACAGGTCTATAGAGCCATGTTTTTTTTATTGTACCCCCTCCATTTCTTGAAGGGCCTTTTTATGCAGCCTTTTGCAATGGTTTTGAAAGGCATATTCAGAAAATAATATTTAAATGATGCCTACATTTCAGATTTCTTAATATGACACCTGGAGTACTATGTCCAATTTGGTATACCACGGTTTAGGACTATATAAAAGGAGACTAAAACCAATTAAGAATTGCTAAAAGAAATTTGATTTGTTCCTGTTAACTTAAAGTATGAGGAAGAGAATGACAATATTCAGCAGCTTGAGAAAGCAGTTGGAAAATCAGAGGATCTGATACCCAAGCCCTGTCACACAGGATAAATAATAAGAGATTTAAAACTGAGAAAAGGAAAATGTAGGTTCATGATATGAATGTGGATGTCAAGGTGTTGGCAGTGGTATGGCTACAGGGTGACCTCCATGAGAAGAGTGCAGGGACTGCCCTGTGACAGACACTGCTCCCATCCACCCTCTGCAGCAGAGCATATCTGCGCTGAATAACATTTGTAAGCATGAAATTCATGTCCTACAAAGCCTTACCAGAATTTTGGAATGAACCAGTGCATTATGTAGCATTCACACATATCTATGCTTCACTGACAGATTACACACATCACAAAATACTCTTGCAGCCATAGTCTATGTCCATGTATGTGAATATAGAGGGTTCAGAGAGGAAGGGGAACCCAAAATGAAAGAAAGGGGGATGTCACTGCAATCTACCACTTTGGGAGAAAGAGAGATTGGGTTGTGCTGTGATAGCACCACACCCTTGCCTTGATCAAAAGCTGAGAAACAGCACACAATGAACCACAGGGGTGCAAACAGGGAGTTTTATTGGCAGACACCCAGCTATGACTCCCCAGGAACTGGATGGAACGCTGATTAGGCAGATATCCTCCAGGGTGCAGAAAAAGAGGACAGGTGTATATCAAGCTACTGCACAGACCAGGTCTGCCAGTCCCACGTCTGCCCAGGTGTTATTTGGTGTTCCATCCCCTTGATGACAAGCTCCAGTTCCTGCTCTTGGCACTTTGCAACTGATCTTAGCCACTGCTTAATATGGGCACACATTTTCCTCCGTGTGTGTCCTTGCTGATTATCAGCTGCTGGACCATTAAATGTTATTAAAAAAAACCCCAAAAAACAGTAACTAGCTTTTTCTTTCCCACCTGAGACCTTTGTCTTTGAAGTGATTTATTTTCTTAGCCGTTGGTAATTTTTGCATGATGCCTGACATGCCATCATCTGTTTTGCAGTACTGTTCATTTTAAATTGAAAACAAATCATCCTGTGTATTTTGATACCTTGGCTTGCATCTATAGTGTTGATCACTGCTGCAGAAAGATGTCCTTCTTCTATCTTATTTGCTTTCTTCAAAGTAACTTCAATTATGACTGAATTCTTCAGAGACATTTTGAGGGCAATATTTTTAAAATCTATTTCAGGGTCATTACTCTTCAGCACTTCTCTATTTAGCAGCAACCTATTTTATTAGTTGATTCAGACAATTTATTTTTCTCCTATTTTTCTGAGCTGCATTTCAGCATCTATTACACTGGCTGCTTCTACTGACCATGGGCAGAAGTTCTGTGGTGGTGGTCAAGCACAGCCCTTGTGGCAAACTGCTGCAGACCAAAATAGACCATTTAAAGTCTGCTGCTCTTGGATAAAGATAACAAGCACATGACAGATCTTCAGCAGACCTTTACTTTTTAATAATGTATGCATATGCTTCAGCTGTGCAAATCTCTGGCCTTTATCTGACTGCAGAGACAGGAGGATTCCATTCTCCTGGATCTATACAATAAACAAATATGTGATCTTACTTGGATAAAGACCCTTCTTTAGTAGGTGGTCTGTTTCTGAATCTAACTTTTCTTTTCTTTCAAATATTTAAAATTTCTGACCATAAGTGACCTGCTTATCCTTCAATTTACTGGTTTCAGAGTATATTAATGCAAAAGTACTTCTCTTAGTAGGAATTGTTACTCCAAACTTTACTTATTTTTAAAAAAGATAAGCTCTTGCACCACTTAGGTTTTAAGTGCACATAGTTTAAGGTACTTTAAATTATTAAGTCACTGCTCATTCACAAAAATATTTCCTTTTCCTGTTTATTATATGGTGCCTGCAACCATCTATAAGAAATTCTGTAAAACTGTAAAAGTAGAAATCTGAAAGGAGTAGAAATATGCATAATAATTGAAGAATTAAAAAAGTCTTTGCCCAGAAGAGGCTAAAGTGTAAATTATATGAAACAACAGATATGCAATACAGAATATTCGTTTTTATGCATAGATCTTACCTCTTTTATTTCCTAGTTAGTATAAAAACCCTCATTCAAATGCTTTCACATTTTATTGTGCTAATTTTACTGCTGTACTTGAGTTACCCATTTGTACTGACATGTGTGGAAACATGATCAATCATATGAATTTTAACAGTCGACTTTTGGTCATTAGGAAGCAGAAGAGAAAATAAATGGAAGATGCTATTTAAAATTTGAAAAAACCTCTATGTAACTAGTAATTAAGTACTACTAGATCTTCTACATTTTGACTATATTTTTTCTTATTATTAATAAAATTTGACTATATTTTTCTTATTATTAATAAAATCAATCTGTCTGCAGATTGGGAGCAGGAATAAATGAAAAATAAGGAACCAATTTTATAATAAAAATAAAAATCCCAGGGATGTCTGCAAATGTTCTTATACTTTTATACCATAATTAAAAGTTTATTAATTAGGCGTGAAAAATATCAGAGTTACATGGGATAATAAAAAAAGTTGATCAAACTTATATGGAAAGAAAAAAATAAGTGAAGGTATGAGTATCCAATAGAAAAAACCCTCTTCATGGCCATTCAGAGGACAGCAAAGAAGAAAAGGACAAGAGGACACTTAGAATTAGAGAAGACCTTTATTACAGACAGAAGGTAAAGTGCTAGTCTTGCTATATATTAATATTTCAGGATGGAAATAACATTCCACAGGTTTTTGGGGGGGAGTTTTGTTTTGGTTTTTTTTTCAATTTTTTTTATTTTTTTTCTTTTAATCATATAAAGGTGATTAATAGTATTAATGTTCTAATTAGCTGAGGCAATTTCAAATACCTACCAGTGGTACAGGTTTCACTCATCCAGCCTGTGCCTAACCTGTTATTGATACAGAGCAGTCCCTCCAAGCCAGCTGTATTTCCTCTTTGCTTTATGCAAGCCTTCCAGAACATGCTAAGTGATTTTTTTCAATCTGATCTTGGGAGCACCCTGAAGAAGACAACCTGTCATACTCAAAACCTGAGAATGAATATGTCCTACTGTTTATAGAACCTGAACAGTCTGAGCACTCACAAGGCTGGCCAGAAATGGAATTGAAGATTAAAACAAATTAAAAATGCAATATAATAAAGCACAGTATCATAATTAATGATAATCAACACATGTTTTCTAAGAAACTGACAATGCATTCAACAGTTCTGGTTTCATGCTGGGCTGGGCTATGAGTTTAAATTATGAAAATTGTTAGTTGCACTATAATTTTGGAACTCAATATAACACAGTTTTTTTTCAGAAACTTATGCTACACTAGGACCAGAACATGTATTCAACTGCAAAAGTGCTGTCTGAGGTGAAAAATAAGGACAGAAAGTCATACTAAGCAGTCAATATCATGCAATTATCCAAGTCAGCCAAACTGTGTTATTACATAGCTGAAGCATGATCACATAATGAAAAAGGTAAAATCCAGTAAATCCATTTCTTATGGCAATCTGTATCCTAGGAAAAAGTCACCTTGAATAGATTTTGTGCTGTGTTTGGCAGGAAAGCTGCAAATCCCAGGCAATACAATAACTAAAATGTGCTAATACAAATCTTGTGTAAATCAGGGAGGTTCTAAAGAGACTGATATAATTCTGTGAATAGAATTTTGTGTGGGAAAGGTAGAAATGTCTAATTGTGAAATCTCTTATTTTGGCTCTCAGGTTTTTAAGGGATGATGAAAACTTTCAGATGATACAGGAAGAAATTAAAAAATCTAGGGAAAATTGCTTGTAATGAAGTACTGCAAAGGAACAGTCTGAACAAGTAACAAAGGTGTTAGTTGATCAGACAATGAATTTACATAACTGGAAAAAATGTGTTAAAAATAGTTACCCATAGCTGGAAAATAACCCCACAGAAATTCAGACAGACAAAAAAATTACATTGTACAATAAGGATTAAAAATTCTATAAATGTTACCAATTGCAAGATAATAATTTTATTTTGCAACACTAATTTTAATTACAACACTAATTTTTCTTCTTTTATCCTCTAAACACAATAGGTTTTTAATACCACAGATTATGTTTTAAACAAAGGAATTTTGATTTCTCAATTCTTGTTTTATATGCTATGAATCTCTTCTAAGTTTCATAGAAGTTTTCATACAGAGCAGAATTCCTAGCACTAGTCCTCAGGAATAAAATTTCTATGGAAAGGGTAATATACAACATGTGTCACAATGCCTCTGCAAGCTGATATCTGTTCTTAGTTGCAGTCTCTAGATCAGACATTAGTTTAAACAAGCCTAAGAAGCTAAAGAGCAGTTTTAAAGAACAAACAACACAGGGGCAATAAATAATCTGGAGTGAAATGTGCAAAAAAAAGAGAAGTCAGATATCAGGACTAAATTTACTCTCCAATAAAGACTGAAGTAAGAGATGTAGTGGTAAATTGTTTAAGCTTTCTTGATTAGCTATAAAATAAAAAGTGTAAAACTACGCTATCTTTTTTATATCAGTCTTAAAACTAAAAACCCTGAATTTAAAAATACTGCTGTATCTGCCTAGATGTTTTTAGAAGAAAAATCCAAAATAACATAAAAGGTCAGATACTAATTACAATATCTTAGTAAAGTCTCACCCTATTCTTCATGTCAGTAGATTTTTCAATTATAATGGCTTTTAATTTTTTTAAGCAGATCATTTGACATTCACAATCTGATTAAGATTAAAGTGTTGCACTAGTTTTATTTGATTCAGCTGACAGAGCTCAAGAGAAATAGGTAAAATAGGATGCATAAAATGTAATTTTTCCTTAATCACACCTAATATAGCTTTTGAAAAGCCTGTAGATGAAACAAGTTCTAAGATATAGTGGAGGGAGCCTTTGAGCAGGATCATGCCTTTCCTGGCCTTATCATATCATTCCCCTGCCTCCTCAAGTAAAAAAGCAGGAAGAAAATTACTTCTCTGCAGATTAGAGTTCCAGTGGAAACTTGAAAAACTGATTATTTTTTATGTACTATCACGACTAATTTGGATACAATAATGAAATTATTAATTTTTTAAAGGTAATCAACACAGAATAAAAGTTAAGGATGAGAGAGATATAAAATCCTTCTTTTGGAATTTCTTAACCCATCAGAGAAGGTAGACAGCATCTTCAGGAAGTTTAATGAAAGTTTTCAAAAAAGTCATTATTTTTAGCATCAGAAAGTCATTGGACAAACCTGAAAAATTATACAACAAAATGCAGATGTATTTCACAGAAACAGAAATGTAGCCAAATTTTGAACAACTTTTCCTGGTTTAGAAATAAAGAACATAAGAATTTATGAGAATTAAGTTTAGCAAAATATATTCCTGATTCTATTTGAAGTGTATTACTTTTTAAAAACTCCTAATGACTTACTATCCTCCTGTATCAAAAGATCTACTTTTGGCCACTAAGAAAAGAGAGAGGAAAAAAAATAATCTAACAATGAAGAAGAGATAATCTGGTTGAGGTCAAGCAATGGACAAAGAACTAGACAAATCACAAACCCTTATATTATTGTTTATTCTTCCCCTCAACAACAACAACAAAATGTATCTGAAAAAAGGGGTGTTTGGAACTGGATATTCTTCAAGGTCCCATTCAACCTAAACTCTTCTGTGGTGCCATGACTCTTGTAGGTCTTTTCAGGCACAGCTCAATGGAAAGCTCTGTCAACTGTCTCAGCTTTTAGTACTGTTTTGAATAGTTAACATATTGAATTTATGGAAATGCAAAAACATCTTTTTTGGTATGATGATATCTACCAAATGTGTTAAACCAAAAAATATTGAAAAAAAAACACCACTGAAATGACATTATTTTTTTATTAAATAGTCTACTTATGTATATGGTAAATAATTTATATACATATGCTAGTAATTATTATGAAACATAAGAATAATTTTACTATTTTTTTCTCTAAAAATAGCAATGGCCCTGGTCATATTACCCCAAACATAGTTTCCTCTCAGTCACTTTATCTTCGAATTCTCATTTATTTGCCTGTTCAGATTCTTACTTTTCTTAATTGCAAAGAACCAATCAAAATCTCTCCTACAAGATTTTGATAAAATAGTCCCTTACAATCCTTGAAAGAAATACAACAAGTAATAGTAAAAACCTGTAAAATGTTCTTTCCTACTTCTTTAAGTGTAAGCATTAATTAGATAGTTTATCACCTATTTGAACTTTATTTGCCCATTGTTGGAATGACTACAATGTGTAAAATTCTCTTGAAAGAGGGCAAACAATAGGTCAAATCTCTTGGAGCTTTGAGAAACCAATTAATTCTATAAAAATGAAGGAAACAGCAACCTTCACTTCATTAGACACTACCCAAGAGGGTCAGTCACTGACAGTTAATATAGAGAATGAATATTAAGAGAAGGATTTATTTTAATGAAGATTTTTGCAGGTTAAAATAAGTTAATATAAGATGCAAAACTGAACACGTTTTTTTAGGTTTCTTGAGATAAAGTGGATTAAAATGAAATTTCAGGATTTAAATATAAAATAACTTTAATTTTATAAAATACCAGGGACCACTTTATACGTTTTCTAAGGATAGGGGATAAGACTTGGAAAAATAGATCATTTGGAAATCAATGCTCTCTGCCCTTCCGAACTACATTAATTTCCCCAGGTTCAGAGACTAATAAAACATGATTATTTCCATTCAGGTTTGTCAGAAGCTCTTTACTCTATTTCTCAGTTTCTATGAATTCCATCCACACAAAGCAGATGACTGATTTTTCCCCTTCCAAGAACAGGGATGTGGGGAAGAGTATAAAACATCTAGCTAGAGCACGTTTGAACTGACTAATAAAACCTCTGTTTACTAAAACCTCTCTTTGATTATGTAACCTGGGAAAGAGGATTTCCCAGAAACCAGGGATTTTGTTTCACAACCGCCTCATTCTCTGTGCAGATGGAGGGGACACGAACCAGCCGAGCCGCGGCGGTCAGGGCTGTGAGGAGGGGAAGCTGCAGGCCCTTTCTAACCAGCTCACTGAGGACTCCCACAGCTTGGGACCACACTCTAACCACCAGGGTACTTCAGATTGATGCTGGTACCTCCCAAAACCAGGTGGATGTGGAGGTAGAGATGAGGCTTTTTGATCTTCTACCATTTATTTGCTGGCCTGGACTAAAGCAATAAGAACACAGTAGGGTGTGGAGACAAATAAGGGGACATCCTCCAACACAGGATACCTGTACACATATAAATCTCACTTTTCCCTGCGTAATATGACCAGCACTGCATCTTGATGTCTTGGAGGTGTAGGTGTATTCTATCAGCTGTCAATGGACCACTAATTTTGAGCTTCCTCCAGGGAAAGCTTCAAAAGAACATAGATAGTTTACCTTAAAGAGAACGAAACCAAACTGAGTGAAATGATCACAGTGTGCAGAGTAGAAATGATGATGTATGAAAGCTATAGCCAGAATATTCTAATTTTCAGTGGGACTTAGAAGAAGACCAGGCTACAAAATAATTTCCTAGTAATTAATATTATTTTATTAATTAAGTTTCTCTTATTCTTCAGGTGGATTGTCTAGATGCAGGGGACATTCCCCAGAATTGTATCTTAGAATAGTCTCAGCTTAGCAGGTGTGAACTCATAACTGCTCCACAGGAAATAAAAATGGTTATTTAAGATTCACACAGTGAGCAATGTGTGACTTACTGAGTCCCATTCATGTGATCATATGCATGAATACAAATGCAACTGCAAAATATGGAGCTAGAGCAGCAGCAGCATGGCTCAGGAGATTTACTGTTGTAGTCCTTATTAATTTTTATTTTTAAGTTTTTAATTCTTCTGTTGGAAGGATCGTGCAATGAGACAACAGATTTAAGAGAGAAAAAATATATATCTCACTTTTCAGTACAAAACACTAAAAAATTTCACCTCTACAGCAGCACAAGGAAACAACAACAACAACAACAACAAAAAGCAGCTTCACAATGTCTACAGAAAATGTAGAGAATGAAGCAATTGTAAGAAATAATGTGATTTGTGTCAGAATAATTAATACCAAGTTCTTCCAATTTCACAAAATACGGACCTGCTTTGTAATATAACACAGAAATTTTTTCTTGTTCTTCAGTTCTAAAAGCTGATTTATTTCATTCATTCATTCATAATGTTGTGTAAGGTGGAATGGAGGCTTTCACTCCATATGAAATTGATTGCCTTTCCTTAGCAATGTTTTAAGCACACCCTTCCACTGAAATTGTTTTAACTGCCTCTGGGCTCTGTTATTCCTCGATAACCCCTAGAAATATATGCACATAGACCTCATCTGGCTTGTGTTCTCAGGAGAAAGCAGAACAACCACAGCAATCTGCAGTATTTTATTCTTCAATAATAATGAAGTTTCCCAACTGTTTTTCATCTATACATCTAAGTAAAGCATAATTTTCAAAGAAGTTCTTCAGTGAATACTTATTTTCTTAGTATGGGATTTTTAGGATGATGGAAGCAAAGAGGAAGAAAAAATGAAGGAAAGTTTGTGGAATATTAGACAACTCAGAATATTCTCATAGCATATGTTCTACTGGAGAATGAATTTGAGATTTAAATGATTGCCTGTAAGAAAAGGTAAATCCCATAGCTAGCAGATGGCATTTTACAGGAGAGAGTTATAGGTGCCTTTGCACATACATTTGTGAATGCCTCTGTGTACCTTGAAGAGGAGAGTGCAAAGGAACAGCTTCATGGTTTTTTGACCAGAATTTCTACTTAGTCTTTTCTTGAGAAAAATATTGTGTAAACAGTTACAATTGCAGGAAAAGCCCGAGTTATAATGGAGGAACACATCCAACAGAAAGTATTTTATAAAACTGCATTAACACAGTATCTCAAGGAATCATTACAGTATATTGTGTACATAGAAGTTTTGCTAATATAAAGCTGATAAGGTTCATATGCTGGGACAAGAATCTCTGCAGGGGTGATACACAGGATTAATTTTAAATGCAAATTGTTGGATACATGAATAAAAATCTACTTTTTATTTCACAGATGGAATTATGTGACTAACGCTTTTAATATAGGAAAATAATATCAGAAAATAAACAGTGTTTCATTCCACATCAAGCAATCATTGAAAGCTTCACAGGAAATCTTTTATCAAAATTGTGTCTCAGGATGTATATAATCTATGAATTAATTTTTAATTTCACATTAGTCTAATCCACAATTCCAGCCATTCTGTGGAAGGTGATTTGATGAGAAATTAAATTCCATGGAAAATTTTCACAAGTTTCTCAAAAAGGAAAATGACATCAAAGAACATACCCTAATAATGCTATTTTACCAATTAAAATAGGGGAAAAGAATGGATTAAAACATAAAAAGTGGTTTGTTTTACATTAACTTTATTCATAAAAAAGTCAAAGTTCTTTTGTGTCATCTTGGTGTTTGGCTAATCTGTTCTTTTGCATGACCATTACTTGTCTTTCACTTAGACAAGCCATTTTAAGAGGAAGATGGTGCCAGATTTCCTGCTGAATAATTCCCAACACTGTTGTTTAATGTGCCAACTAGGCTTTACATTACACAGTGACATAAAATAAGCTGTCAAAGCAGTGTTTTCTCTAAAGAAAGATTTCCACCAACTAGAAGGCCTACAGTCTTGGAGAAAATTGATTGGGCAACACTCACAGTAAAAGAGAAAGTAAATCGCTTTCAACTTCATTCATCAAGAACAAAACCAGGCAATTTTGTTGCATCACCTCAATGTAGCCAGAGAAGATAAATCCTTTGCACTCGTGTCACTCACAATTTCCTGTGGATAAAAACAGCGAAGGAACTGAGAACCTTCATTTGAAGCAGGAGAGGCCATCATTTTAGTCCTTTCATATCAAGAGGAGCTCTGAGCTCTGTTCTACAGCAGAAGCTCTTTAATTTCAAGCACTGCGCAATGTTTCCTCATGAACAAAGCTATTTCCCTTTGAGGATGCCTTGGCTTTAATCTGTTTGCACAAGAAAACTCCCCACACAAAGAGTGTCCCTTGAATCTAATAATTTAATTCCCTGCCCTTCCCTGAAGTGTTAATCTTGCTGGTGTGTTCCTTCATAGTTAGGTGATCCTATTTATATTACATGATGCATTGTACAAGTATGCAATATTAGACTGGCTTTATAACAGCCACAAATATCCACTGGAGCTCGCTGATCATTCCTCAGTTCCTTCTACTTCAAATTACACTACATAAAACTGAAATATGTTTATGAACATTTCAATAGAAGATGGTTACATTTTCTGTGAGTAAATGGTGGAATACCCTTAAAAGGGTGAAACAGATAAAAATGTACATTTTCAAATTCCAAAGGAGGGTGTCTTGACGTGACAATAAAATACTTGCCCATTGCTGGGAAGCAAAAATCCTAAACTTTGAATCTAGGAGATTTTGTTATTGTATCAGAGACAGTTTTATGCACCCTTCATGAGTTCAAACTTCAATTAGAATGTTGAACTTTTGTATTAATTTATTTTTTTTTAGCTGATAATAAAGCCATCTACTATGCCCAGTAGATGGTCCTTTTTTATACAATGGGAATAATTATAAAGATATACAGTAAACAATATGCCACACAAACTGCATTTGCAGGAATACTTCCTTTATTGCTCCTGTGCTGATCATTTCCAAGAAGAATGGATCAATTAAATTATCCTCACCAGCTGACCTGCAACTATTCAAATACCATAGGAGAAGAGGTGTCTTTGAAAAGTAATGCATTATTTCATAATTCCTGTTTCAGACTATTCCTGTGTAGCATATTAATTAATATATTAAAAAATAGGAAGAACAAATACAGAATTAAAAAGCTTTCCAGGCTTTTTGAAGATATTGCTGTTTCAACATCTTACAGAGCAACGCTTCTAGGTTCAGACAGTCTGTGTTAAACATTTCTCAAAATGCCTGGAATTTTTAAATTTTGAAAGACAAATCCATGATGACATCCAAGGAATGCATTACTTACAGGTTTAGAAGACCAATCTTACTCAAGAAGATTGTCACATTCCAGGCCTTTCTTCTATATCCTGACTTTTTCACTGTATTATCATTCTATAAGAATTAATCAATTATTATCCTGTTCATTAGCTGCTGAAGACCTAGAGATAAATTCATAAAGACATGTTACCTTCATAAGAGACTAAACAGAAAAGCAAGGTACAATATGAGCAACTTTGTATGGAGACTAAATGATCAGAATTTTATTTAATCAGTTTTCTTCTGTAATTACTTTGTCCATAAATTCTTTCCCACTAAAAATAAAGCATAACTAAAAGAAAAGTTCCTTTGTGAACTGCAGTGACATAAGATTGACAAAGCCCAAGCAGGCTCAGTACAGTAACATTGTTAGAGGAAGTAAACTTTGTTTTACTAATTATGTTACAAAAACAAGAGGTAAAATGCCTGCTTATGAAACACTGACTATATCTGGTATATCAACACTTGCAACAGTTTGCTGAGTAACCTATAGAAAACAGAATGAGTTTGACAGTTTAATGGTAGAGCTACTTGAGCTGTACTTCTGGGAAAGCTCTGCATCGATCATTATTCTTTTCACATCTGTTGTTCTCAGCAGTGAGACCTGATGACCCAGCAAGCTGCCTCCTTCAGATGCCTGGAAAATTAGCCATTGCTTCAGAACTTGCCCTTTAAATTTAGAGTGAGGAGACTTTATCCTACCACTAAGCTCATTGATTTAAAATGATGGGTTTATGGTACTGGAGAATACAAAAGAACTGAAAGAGCTCTGTAGTATTTGAGATCTAACTCTCGGGTTAGTAAGGATGTGAGATATTTAGAAGCCAGATTCAGTTTCTAACTGAAATTGCTGAGAGATTTGCTAAACTGCCCATGATTTAGAGCATTTTTCTCTCTTTCTGGTACTGATATCTTTGCATTGGAATTCTGTCAGCAAAGTGTATCCTCCAACCCAGCTCATCCACAGCCGTTACTGCTCAGCTAGGTAACACTCCCTCATAGCATCATCTGCTATCCTTCAAACTCCCTTTCCCTTTTTGACTCAGATATCATTCCAAAAGGAAGGAAGGAAGGAAGGAAGGAAGGAAGGAAGGAAGGAAGGAAGGAAGGAAAGAAAGAAAGAAAGAAAGAAAGAAAGAAAGAAAGAAAGAAAGAAAGAAAGAAAGAAACGTAATGAACTTTTAAATCCAGCTCAAAAAAGGAGTAAAATGAGTCTTTTCACTAATGGGAACAGGGAGGATTATCTTCTGTGTTTTGTTAGGCTACACTAACCTGCTCTGCCGCAGCTCTGACTGACACTGGTCAGCCCTGGATTGTCTTTGGTGCAATGGAGAATAGAATTTGACCTGGAGACACTGACATGCCAGACATCAGGAATGATTGAAAATCTGCAACTGAGACTCAGATATGAGAAAATACATATTGAATTTCTGAATGACTGATCCTTCTACTTAATACCAGCAATAACTGTGGTGACTGTTGCAGAAAAATATCCACAGAGATCAAATGCAATAAAGCCCATATGTCAGAAAGCAATGAGTGATGTAGCTCATCTCAAGATGTTTGTTGCAGTTCCTATATTTAAAGGAATTATACCCATATATCTATATTTACTTATAATATGGAGGATTCTGTCTGCAGATAGTACACAACTAATTTTAATTATTAACTATTATTTAACTATTTTTAATCCATGTAAGCCAAATGTATTAGGCTTGTGTGGTGATTTTTTGGTAGCACAGGGGCTATGGGTGTAGATTCTGTGAGAAGCTGTCAAAAGCTTCCCTTTGACTGACATAGTCAATGCCAGATGGGCTGGCCAAGACTGCCCATCCATGATGATGGTGGCGCCTTCTGGGATAACGTATTTCACAAGGAGAAAAAATCCTGAGCAACTATGGCCAAGGAAGGGAGCATATCTGAGAGAAACAGCTCTGCAGATAGCAAGGTCAGTGAAGAAGCAGAGGAGCACTGGAGCAAAGATTTCCTTGTAGCCTGTGGTGAGGACCCTGGTGAGGCAGCCCATGGAGCTCCATGGTGGAGCAGAGATCCACCTGCAGCCTGCACTGCAGACCTTGCACTGGAGCAGGGGAATGGCCAAAGGAGGCAGTGATTCCATCATTCTGCAAACTCAAGAAGCTCCTGGCAGGACCTGTCACCCCAGGGAGAGAGGATCCACATTGGAACAGGACTGTTCTTGGGATTTATGACCCTGCAGGGGACCCCTGTTGGAGCAGCCTGCTCCAGAAGAACTGCACCCCATGGAAGGGATCCACATTGGAACAGTTTGTGGAGACCCAAAGCCTGTGAGAAGGACTCATGTTGGAGTGGGAGAAGGGTGTGAGGAGCGGCAGAGACAGTGTGTGATGAGGTGATCACAGCTCCTGTTCCCCTTCTCACTGAGCAGCTGTAGGGAGGAGGTAGAGTATTGGGAATAAAATTAGGCTTGGGAGGAAGGTGTTGTGAGATTTGGGTTTTGTTTTTTTTTTCTGGTTATCCTGCTCTGATTTAATTAGTGTTAAATTCAGTTAATTTTTCCAAGTGTGTTTTGCCCATAATGGTAATCTGTGAATAACCTCTACCTAGTCTTACCTCAATTTATGAGCCTTTCCTTGCATTTTTTCTCCCCTATTCAGCTGAGGAGGAGAGTGACAGAGAGGCTTTGGTGAGCACCTGGCACCCAGCCAGGGCAAACCCGCCACCCCAAATATGATTTGACACATCTGTGTCAAATAGTCAGCCTGCAATGGACACTTACCATATCCTCCCACAGCATGCATTTCCAGCTAAAGGGTTTTGGTACTGTTTAATCTCCAACACAATTATTTGCCAATGTCTTCTGTCCCACTAATCCAAGCAATTCATGTTCACTTCAGATTTCTCTATAGGAAGAACCTGTCTAAAGATTTTAATCTTCTGTGCAATAAAATGATACCATGTTTCACTCTGATTGAAAAATTGTGCTGTAATCTAGGGGAGTACAGAGGTACTACAAGTGGCACCAATCATCAAATAAACTCCAAGGGGGAACAGGAGGATTTGTCCTTTTTCTCCCTGTATGAAAGACAAAATAAAAAAATTAATATTTTGGTTTCTTCCCTCCCCCAACTTTGTCTTTCACAAGCACTAATCCTCTCTTGGGTTTTCTCCAAAGGTTCTATGGACCACTGTGTGAAACATGCTGTCATTCTGATCGTTGCAAGATGACACATTGAAAACATAAATCCAGTAAGAATGTTATAACCTTCATTGTCAAATAGAAGGCAAAAAGGCAGCAAATGTACTCAAGTGAGTTTTTAAAGCTAAGAAGAAGGTGTCAGAAAGACTGAAGAGTGAGTCAGCCTGGCTATGTCTGGAGGCTGGAAAGACTAGAACAAATCTAACATGATTATTTTCAGAATTTAAAATATTGCAGATTATGATATTGTGTCTAAAGGAAATCTTTAATGAAGAACACCCTTTATTTAATAAGCAATGAACAAAGAAGAATAACTCAAAACCATATAAAATATTACTTTCCATCACCACTCTCAAACAGCTGTCTGGCTCAGAGGTGAAAGTGTCAGACTCTTCAGAATTACTTTTAATACAAAAAGTAACACAAAATTATGTCAGGGACCAGAAGAAGCCCGGAAGGCAAAGCAAACATATGGATCATACCCCCTTTAGAGTGCGTTGGCCTGGAGCAAAAGTCACATAGTGAAAGAGAAATAGAATCAGCCTATGATGTATGAACATCACAACAATGTTTATGTGAACTGGAAAAAATGCTAAAATTAATGAAAAACATACACCAGTCTTTGTGAAACAAATCAGTTTACTTACTTTTCATTGGAGTTTTTTTTGTTTTCTTTTTCTCTTTCCTAATTTAGCCCCTCTAGCCCAGTAACACATAGTATTTAATGGGATCTGAGTTAATGCTAATTGTTTTCAAAGCAATTGTGATCTTTAAACTGATTTGATTTCTATTGCCTGCTTTATTAGTTTGAGTTAATTCTCCTTTTGGGTGTTTCTCTTAAACTATATAATCCTTAGCTAAATGAAGCAATGTCTTTTGAAGCTGAAAATCTAGCACCAAGAAAATGAGGGAGCTAAGTTTTATTCAGTAGTTGCGGGTGATTTTTGTCCCAGCTTTAGTCACAATGGTGGAGGTATAAAGGAGGAGTTATTCCCCAAGATGTCATATCAGTTTTAAACTCCAGGGGAGAAAAATGTACAGGCACAAACAATGGTGTAAAGCAATGTTCTTTCACCAATCAGTGAACACACTTTCATCTGAGCCCCTTGCCAAGGCTGGACACACCTTATTCCCTATCAGATGATTAACAGTGCTCTTCAGGAAAGGGGAAGAGCCACCCCACATCACAGTCCCAGATAAGCCTCAGGTTTTTAGACATTTATAAATGGTGTCATTATTGTCCCCACTTTTCATTTTTTTTTCTCCTCTGTGGCCATATTGGGCTACTGGTGTGTAATGCATTTGTAAAGACAGACATCAGAGTGTTTGTATTCCAACAACAGGAACATACTCTGCACTTTATTTTTTTAATGAACAGAGTATCAGCTCTGACAACGGCCTGTCAAAAGAACAGATGATCCTACTCAAACTTCCTCCAGTCCCTTGGCCTGAATCAAACAAGTGAACCTTGGTAGTTCAATCTACAGAGATATATCAAAAGAACCATGAGATGGACAGAAATCTTCTGTCCTTTCCGGAAACATGTCTCCCCATGAAGACAATGGATTTATCATGCATCACTCACTTTGTATCATCAGGTGCATATCAGATTCCAGACACATCAAAAAGAATAACCTCCGAGTATCAGAGTGGTTTTTTCAATGCCAACTATTTAGCTAAATTAAAAATTTCAAATATAATGGCTGTTTTAATAATAATATTATTAATTAAAAATAATAGATTACTTTTTAGTAGTCTTTTTTTACTTTAAAGTTTAAGCAAGGATGGAATTTTAGAAAACTTCAGACTAAGAACTGTCTAATTAGACATCTAACATATGTCTAATCCCCTGGAATTGACTTGGTTTATAAAAACTGTGCTTAAGGGGGAGGAAGAGGGGGTGTCTCTTATTCTGCTTTGTTTATTAACATTGTAAATGCATGAAGAAGGCACCAGTTTTGCTTCCTTTTTCTGCTCTCCCAGAAGCTTTTCTAATTTTGTTCAAAGGCTAGAAAAGGAAGGAAAAGGGACATTTGAAGACATTCTTAAAAGCAAATAGAATTTAAATAACTGTTCCCAAATTTTGTTCCTTGTATTTGAAATAGAATTAAGTTCCTGTTACAATGGAAATGATATCTTTAAAAATAACCATTCTGGATTTTACAGTGTAACAGCTTTAACTAAAATCTGCATGGATCAAGCTTTTCTTCCACCTCCATAAACCAAATTAGCTGTGTCCCACTTTAAGAAGAGCTTTTGAAATTAAGATGAATTTTCTGTTTCTCAGTTTCTCTGTTCTTTATGAGGCTCAACAAGAACAACAGAGGAGATGATATCTCATAATCTGTAAAGCTGCAGGGGTAGATAGCTTTCCTTAGCATAACTGATTTAGCACTGCATTTACAAATTAGTGTTTCTGCTCCCTGGCAATACATCGCCGTCCAATTCAGTTCTGCTCATCAGGAATGTCAGACATCAAGCAAGTAATGCACAGAGGCACAGATTTTCAGTTTAAAAACTACTTCAACATCAGCCATCCATCTAAAAATAAAATAAAAATGAAAGATTGATACTCTTCCCCTCACAATGCAGGAGATTCCAAGTGCCTCACACAAATATTGGTACTTAGTACATTTGGATGTACCAGTGAAAATATATCAAACTCTGTCTACTTTTCCCAAGTCCTTTAAAGCAGAACAAAAGAAAAGCTGCCTGCTCAGTCATCCCATGTTTGTTTCTATTCTTCCAAAAATACTTTTTTTTTGGTTGTTGTATAAAACTTCAGTGGTCTTTCCTTTACTTTTTCATAAAGATGTGCTAAAACAAACCAACTACCAGAAGAATGCCTGCAAGCAGCGTGGTGGATTTTGTTCATGCATTGAACACACAATAGAATGTTTCAGTCATAAGAGGATTTAAAAAGAAACCTTATTAATTTCACATTTATATCTCTAGAAGACAGTTTATTTTCACAGATTAACTAATTATTAAGGTACTAACATCACTAAAGTGTTATAAAAAATCTAACAGTTTTTTAATATTCCAAACCTGATGCAGACATCTGATATATATGCATTTGTCTTGTAATTTTGCAGCAGTACATGAATCATGGTATTTGATTCGAAACTATGCCCATTCTCCGCTTTCCTGTCTTTATTTTGTGATTGGTCATTCTGTATGATCATGTTTGAAACTTTCCAGCGTTTTCATCAAAATATCTTCAGATTTGTCAGGAAGGTCAGGGAAGAAATCATGTATTCTTTATCATATTAAAATACATCTGAATTTTTACAAATATCAAAGCTGCTATTTAAAGTCTTTCCTTGAACTGATTAAATGTTACTAAAATCACTCCTTTCTCAATAAAAACTGAGCATGCTTTTGAGAATTCACTTCTGTATGAGAGGTAACTGAGTTTCTAGAAAATACAGAGAAACAGACCTCCTATTTAGCACCTGTCATCTATTTCCCAACTCATTTTGGACTAGGGACAATAAAGTAAACAGGAAGACCATGTATTTGATATTGTTCTAAAATTAATAATGTCTTTTTTTGACATTTTTGTACATCAGAGATTTATACTTTAACAAAACCCCTGCATAATTTATTATTAGAAGCCAGATGTCTGACATGATGGACACAGGTTACCTTCTGTTGAGTGCACTGCCTGTGAGACAGTGTCTCTGGCAGTCAAAGCAGTTGTAGCCCGACCTGTGCTGTGTATGCACACAAAATCCTCTATTCCTGTGCATTTTGAATAGCAGCTGGTATATTGGGGGTAACAGTTTATAGCACACTCTAATAATTAGTTTCTTAAAGGAAGTACAAGAAATATGTGAAACTTTTGTGCACTAAATAGCAATGGTCCAAAGCTTTATACTTTATTGATGAGGGCATTATACTGGCTACAACAGACTGGGTGCTTCTGTATCTGAAGACCTAATGACTGTCAAATAAACTCATAAAAACAAATTTATTGTTGAGGGAACAATCTTGAGCCTGTTATTTCTTAATTTCAATAGTTTTGCAACCTCTAAACCTCCACTGAATTGATTTGATAAACCACACTACCAGTTTGGTTTGATTTCATGCTTTTCTATATCTATTCCTATTTCTTCTACAAATATTCAAATTCTTTCTACATATCCATCAAATTAATTCATAAGCATTAATTCCCCCACCACTTTTGTAACTGGTATTGGCAACTAGATTTCCATTAAGAAGTCAAGGGATATAATCATAGGTCTTATGGAGGCTTATATAAA
Organism: Melozone crissalis; assembly: GCF_028551555.1. Classification (NCBI taxonomy): domain Eukaryota; kingdom Metazoa; phylum Chordata; class Aves; order Passeriformes; family Passerellidae; genus Melozone; species Melozone crissalis. The sequence continues at coordinate 38,586,571 of NW_026535796.1, read as the reverse complement.
ATGATACCACTCACTTTTGTTTTGCAGATTACATGAGAGTAATTTTATAGCTCTGTATTTACAAAATGCTTTTATAAGTAAATGGAGATTGTTTCTGAAGTAAGTAGTTGCCATTAAAATCATTGATTTTGATAGAAACTTCTCAAGAAATGGGAATTTACAGGTTCATATTTACCACTTTAGGTTTTATAGGAGAAATACATTTTAAATGTATTTTAGTGATTTTAAAAAATCACTAAAACATATGGAGAGCTGTCTATTTCTATTGTCATTCTGGTTTACTCATACAGAATGTGTTAGTGTTTATAGACCAGACAGTCCATTTTCAGCACTTTTAATCTTCCACAGATTTGACCATGAATCGATCCTTGTTGAGAGATCATTTGAGAAAGTATTAACCTAGTTGAGCATGTGAGGTCAGAAATAGAATGGAATAAAAAACAGTCAAGGCTTGAGAGACAAAATAGATGTTCCTAAAGCCTCTCTCTCTTTTTACAGAATCTTGAACTTTGGACCAAAAAATCCAATCCAAAACAAAACGGAAGAAAGCTACTGGGTCATCAGTACTTGTAGGGAAGCTTGAATAAGAAATGAAGGATAAGAAAATGTCAGTCCAAAGGCATTTATTTTGGCTTCTCAGACATTAGGAGAGGGACGAATGCCTGGAAGGATTTACTGAAGACATTCCACAGAAAACTGAGGGAATTTAAAAATTTTTCATGAGATTATGAAAAGCAGATTTGGGAATAAGAGAGAAACTGAAAGATGAAAATTTAGAAGCAATTTGAAGAACTGATTATCATTAATTTAAGAAAAATAGATATTAAGTAACTTCCAGTTTTTTCAGAATTTTGCTGAAAATCTGTTCAGGAGATAAAACGAAAACCAGAATTTTTGGGGAAAGAATGCATTCTGTAATTATGGAATTTGACATATTAGAAAAGAACTATATTGGTTATTCTGGAAATGAAATTATTCTGAAATTCTGCATGCAATAACAAACTTGTGTCGCATCTTTCTGGTCACCACAGGATCCGCAGGAAGCCTTTGCCTCGATGCTGCCTTCCAGAGAGCCATACCAGCAGCTCCTCTCCCCTATTCTCATTCAGCCTACCTTCTCAGGAGAAATTAACTTTCATTTTTTTAAAAGAGATAGGTGTTGTTAACACACTAGTTTATGCATTATATCACGTTTAATTTAGTTCTTTTAAAATATGATGACCCTCCTGCAAAATTTCTCATAAAAAGTCGTTTCTCTTCCAAACCTTTTGTAAAACAACACTTAACTGCTAATTCCTGCCCATTCTTGTTCACTGTGTGACATGAAGGATTCTATTGTATGCCTCAGAGACCATACTTGGTTGGAGAGCAGAGCTACAGAAAACAGATAAGCACCTCATGGGAAAATATGTATACAATAACATTGGAGGGTTTTCCTCCAACACTAAAATGTTATATTCTCCAATAATACCAAGACCAGACATGTATTGAGAAAAATGGAACAATGGAACTAGAGTCAATAAGGTTTAAGATTTTTGGTAAGGTGGCTGGGCTAGAAGGCAGAAAAGGCAATAGGAGTTACAGGATGAAAAACCATTAGCCTGGGAGCAAGGAATTGAAACTGAGAATGTGTTAAATTGAACCACAATATTGCTATATAAATGAACTCAGAAGTTTTTGTGGATTATTCTTTGAGCTGCATGTGTGGTTGGAGAAATCAGGACTGTAATTAATACTAAATAGTTGGCTTGTGTTCTTTTACACAAACTTCATCTTTCAAGACAGAGCTTCTAGAGAATTGGTGAAAAAAATGTTTTAAGCAGGCTTCAGCATTCTCAGCTCTGCTACTGAAATACTGTATAAAATTTAGAAGTCACTAAATTCATCACCCATCTCAGTTTATGTATCTAATAGTTAATATATTAAAATAGTCCCATCTTTTCCTTTTCTCCTGAAGAGGAATAGGGTGAAGAAGAAATACCACACATCTAAAGTGTGATGCAGGTTTTGAGCACAGTGAGCTTCCCTGTCCAATAGTTGTTCACATGAAAAAGAACTGCAGCTTCCAAAAATGTTGCTGGATAAACCTCTGTAAAATAATATAGGTTATTTATTGCTGAATTATTTCTTATTGTTCAAGGTGTCAATGCTTTATGGCAGCAGTACCAAGATTTCCTTAAGTTTCACAAGACCCAAAAAATAAATCAGCTTTTCTAATTTATGTCACCAGTGAAAATATTGACAATTATACAGTGTTTGTTCAAGATGTCCTGTTGTCCTGTTACACCAACTGGATTTTATTGTTTGTTTGCCAAGAACAAATGGTACAGAGGCCTGAATACTTGGTGCATGAACAGCCTTGGAATTTAGTGTAGATATGCACAAAAGATCAAAGCTGCTGCTTTGCTAAAAGTGAATGCCCGTGCCAGTGGCTCATTTGTTTCATGATAAAGTCATGCTAGAAAAATCCTGTACTCTGAAAAATTTCAATTAGGTTAATTACATTCTGCTTCCCTAAATTCCCCCTGCAGCTTCAGATGGAGACAGCTTTCTTAATTTCCTTTCCTAGCATGTTGAGAGAGTTGCTGTGTTTTGGTAAATAGCTGCAATGCTCCACCCAACATGTGGCTGATCTAATCCCTTTCTCTGCAGCACTTTCACAGTGTGAATTTTGCCTTATTACACTGGAAAACCTTCTGGTTCAGCAAGAGTAAGGTACAGATTCCCTTGGTGCTTTACATTTCTGGTGTAGTGCAAAGTGGCTTAAGTGAAAATAGGAATCTTGCCCTGAGCCCTTTTTCCAGGATTAACTGAATTTAGGAGAACAACTTTTTATGTGTGTTTGTGGTGACAATGCAAGAACAACACAAGCTCAGTCAAAAGCTTTGACATGCACTTTCTTTAATTTTATCTTTTATTGACAGGCATTTTCTCTGTCTTTTGCTCCTAAAAAGGAATTAATCTTGATTGTGGTTGCAGAAAGTGCAGTCATATTTCTCTCCTTACTTCTTCAGCTCTCAGTTATAGGATTTGACAGAGGCCTTAAAATTTTCTAAATTTTTTTTCCTATATCAGTGTTTGGCAAGAACTTGATTTTAACCCAGAGTATATATTTATTAACTCACTAAAAAGAGCTGCTAAACCCTCTTTCAACTCTTCTGTCTTAGCTTTGTCCTGTGTGTGTTGTGACAGCATCAAGTCTGTACAAGGACTCTTCCTTCTCCAACACCTTTTGTGGGTAACATGATATACTGGGACTAAGGCTTAAGATATATGAAAATCAAGTAGGATTGCACATTATTATTCATACCAAAATTTGATATGTTTTATAAAATATCAAATATAATTATCAAAGTTAATTTGGACGTGCAAACAGCAGTGTCTGATCTTGATACTCAGTGCTAAAGTGAAAAAGTTCCTTTGAGCATTATGTTTCTTGTATTTAAAGATCTGTTTGGTATTAAAAACCCCCAAAAATCAGACCTTCTTCCTCAATCCACTCCATCCTGGATTCAGAGATTTATATTTTCTACTGGATTTTTTAAATCTGTGAATAACTGTATCAATAATAATCACACTAAATATGCATGTGGACTTTGACATTTCTTTTTGAAATTTGAAAATATGATAGAAAATATAGTCTGAGATATTTCATAATGTGTGATAGATAAGTAAGAACATTGGATTTTTTGATGGCTGAAATTTCCAATTTATTTTAGTAACTACTAAAATATCAACACACCAACTTGTACATGGTGACAGACAGTAATATGATTTGATGACTTCTGCAATGTAATGACAATTGCATCTTGCCAGACCTCCAAAAAGAACATTGAAAATGTTTTGGGAGGCTCAAATACAGTAGTTCAGATACCAGGTCAATGTTTTTCTTTGGATTTGAAGTGCTGGGGCCTGGTTACACAGCTATATGGACAAAGATTAATGTCTCAATTATTTTTCATTTTTTTTTCCACTTAAAACACACTTAATCAAACATTTGTGTTTTGTTTGTGTTACAGACCGCAACCACATCTGACATTTTCCCTAGGACCACACCCTGTATATAATTAGTACAACTAAAGTTGTTAAATAATCACATTTGGATTATTGCATTTCAAAACCACAGAGAGTGAGAAAAGGACATTACAAATTTGAAACTTACAGTAAATGGACACATTTCTGAGCAAATAGGTCTATATATTCCAAGCACAAAACAAGTAAACTTTGCAATCATTTACTTTACCTGAGTCATATCAGGAACTAGAATTAACATTTTATCTATTAAAGAAAAACAATTACAATTGTTTTTATTGCTACCAGTCTATCACATTTTGTTTGGAGCTTGACATTTATGTCCTAGCTCAATAACTGAGCACGGGTCACAGATGTTACAGGGCACCAGGGACAATTAGCTGTCCTAGCATGAGTTCTGAAGGGAAATTAAACCTACAGAACACTGGCTGCTGTTTATCCTGTTAATGAACAAACTGCTGTGCTTTTTCTTGGTTTCTTAATCTCATTCTACAAGATAATCCACTTAACCAGTATTTGCCTTTTTAGGTAGACAACTTGTGAAGATTATAAGAAAACTATGCATGGAAAGAGAAAATTAGGTTTTTAGAAAAAGAGAAAGTGGTAAAAAAAAGTATTAAAAATTCTCATTTAATTTCTCCTTTTGTTCTGCAGGACAGTTGACAGCAGAATTTTCTTTTCAGGCAAAGGTCAGCACATATAGTACCTTTTTCATGCTGTTTTGATGAAGCATAAAGATTTTTTCAGAGTAGAAGGAAACAGGAATACAGGAGTCTCTTAATTTCAAATGGAAATGATGAAACATTTCTTGCAAAATACTGCAGATAATGTATGTTCATTATTTTTATTTTTAACACATCAAGGAGAGCCCTAAGAACAGTCTTCATTTAATATACCTCCATTAACTCTCTGCTACAATTATTGACTAAGTAAAAAATGCAAAAAAAAGGAAAATGGTACTGTCTGGCAATCACATATGCTCAAGAGTAAATATTCATGCTATAAAATAGTAGCAGCAGGTAAAAAAGTCTGTAAATACATGAGTAAGACTCACATGTTCACAGATGAAAGTAAAAAAAATTCTGAAAGATGAAAATCAACTGAGAATACTAAGAGAAAGAGCACACTTAGAAAAATAGGGGGGAAAAGTGTTTGGCTCTCCTCCCCTGTTTTTTTTATTTCTTTTTTATACATTCTGCTTATTATGCTATATTTACATTGATTTTTACTGCTCACTGTAAAAACACATTCACCCAGTGCCCTGGGAACTCTCAATTTATTGAAACATACACTAAATAACATTTCTGTCAATTATCCCTGTGAACAAACTCATTACTCATCAGTGTAAATACAGCAAACAGGTTCATCAATCCCCTGAAAAGTTCCCCTGGAGGATCCTAAACTCTGAACTATGTGGGGCTGGGTGACATATGGCTCTCTATGTTCACAGAACCCTAGGATCCTACAATAACCTGGGTTGGAAGGGACCCACGAGGAGCACTGAAATCCAGCTTCTCAAGGGAAGGAGGAAGATGGGTTCTGAGCAGTGTAGAGTGGGCAGGATGTGTTACTGAGAGCTGACTGGATTGGATTGTGGCACACTGCCAAATAAAACCCTGGCACAACTGGCAATCTTTCACTCACTGGTCCAGGCAACTTGGTTGCCTATTGTAGCCCAAAACCTTTCTACATAATTTTTTTCACTAAAATTATGAGGATCAATTTAAGATTAATAAGGAGCACTGAGACAACCACTCCACTATTTCCAAATTGTCCTTTTCTATCTTGAAAGCAAAATACCCTAAGTGGCTTTTTTTTTCTCTGTAATGGGCTGAGAGTAAGGTCATGATTAAAGAACATACTTTTTTACTTTAAAATTTCTTTTCAGACTTCCTCATAATTGCCATCAGCTTCATAAAGGAAATCATATTGTTATATTGATTAACAGTGGTTGCATTTTCCAATTATTTCTATAATGAGTTTAGTGGCAATGACCCAGAAAATGGACAAAGACCTCACTTCAGATTAATGTTGATTTGATGTAAACTGTTTTTCCTTTCTCACCAGCAAAAGATGATCTTAAGTCCCCACTGTTAATTAATCAAAACATCTCAAAATAGAGTTCACCAGGTGGAAATAATTAGCAGTTAATTGTCTCCTGTTTATTACTCCTCAGAGATGTAAACAACAGTCTGGTTTTATTTGACAATATTTACAAAAAAAAAAAAAGACCTTTAATAAATAAATTAAAGGTGGCACAAATGTTATAGTTCTGGTATGAACACTTATGGTTGCACATTTTTTATGAGATTATTCAATGTACAAATAGCAATTTTCCCTCCAGATAAGCAACATTTCAGCAGGTGCAAATATTTGCCATTTGTTTTATATGCAAAATTTCTCTTTGCTTGTTGTTTCTTGACTGAATAATCAAATGCAGAAAAACATGAGCAGAGTGTTTTAATGTGGAGTCACCCATAAGGAGGCTTTTTCTTATTTGCTCTTTGATGGCTACAGAGGTTTTGTGGTTTAAAAAAATTCCATGCTCTACTTGGGCAAAGCAGGAATTTATTGCTATCATGATGGTAATGGTGATTATAGTGATTATTCTTTTTTAGAGTTAGTGGTCAAATGTTGCTTAGGTGCCCAAATCCTGTTGTGAATTTACATCCACAAATGAGGCACCTTACCCAATTCAGAGCAAACTTCAGAATCCAGATTGATGTTATATTAAAATAAAATAGATTACCCATCAGATTAATAAAAGAGGTTGTTTGTTATCTCTCTTTTTCAAAGCAAATGAGAGAAATTAACAAAAACATTACAGTCAGATTAAGATAATCAGCAATCATCAATCTGCAGTTTTTCTTTAAAGAGTGTTGCTCTTTAAAGCCACTAATTGAGATCCATTCCCCCTAAAGCTTGGTTTGATCCTCAGATGAAATGAGGTTGTGGCTTCTGGTCGGGCTGTGACCAATTTTTAAATTTAAAAACTGTGTTACCAGACTTTTATACCCAGGGACTCCTTTCCTCTCAGGACTGATGGCCATAGAGAACAAAAAGCAATATTTTATTCATTTCCACTGTGCTACTATTTCACAGACAGCACTTCAATTTTTCCAGTTTGTACAACAAACTATGATTTCTAAAACATGAGTGTGGAAGCTCACAAAAAAGCTTCGGAAATTTTACTGCAAGTAGTATGGATTTGTCTGAATTTTGCTATTGTTCATATGATAAATATACTGAAATAATGGTGACCAGGCTTAGTTTTAGTATTTTTACAACCCCTAAATTTATATGAATTTAATAAAATTAATAAAAATATTTCTATTTTGCATGTTGTATATGCAACTTAGAGGAGAAATTTCCAGCGCTGCAAACTGTCGTATCCTTGCCATGTAAAGTAAGCTGTTGATGTGATCAGAAAAATACAACCAGGCTTTAAAATATTTCTTAATTTGTGTTTTTAAGCTGTCACATTTTGTTCCAGACAACTGCATTATTTTCTGCAGTACCTGTCCTTGCAGTCAAATAGCTGCCTGGTGCTGGCACTAATTTCTCTCAGATGCCATTAGACAAGGTTCATTGACATATTTCTTTTTTCACTGTGACTATTTAATATTTGATTTCATTTCTACCTATAAAGAAAAAAACCCACACACTTGTGTTTTTTTATCAAATGTTACAGTAAAAACAAAACTATGGACTTCAGTTACCACTTAACTCAATTTTCAGGTGGTGATAAGTGTCAGGGCTAGGTCAGGACTCTGTAAGAGGGAGATTTACACTGCTTTGCCTTCCTGGATGAAGGCAGTCAACTTTTGGCTCAAGATTAACCTAGAAAATTAGAAACACTATGGCCTACCCTAGACATATCCCTTTATGTAATAATTCCTTTTCACTGTTCAGATTGGAGTTTTTCTGCCATTTTGTCTGTCAGGACAAAATTTTATTGAACTTTATCTGCCTTTTATGCCATTCACACTTTTGAAATGTCTTTGAAAAAAAAAAATCTTTTTTTAAGAAAGAATGTATTTCTATACTGAAAAGTCCATAGTTATTCCATCTAAGTGGGGTAGTGTCATCACAACAATGGGCCCCCAACTGAGTAATAATTGGCATTGACTCCATGATTCACAGAAGGCTGACCAATCTCTTTATTATTCTATACCTATTAAGAAACCCATTGCTTTTATAGACAGTTACGATACAGGTAGACCTAATTGGTCCTTCAATCCAAACACCATCACCACTGGCTAATTAAGAAACCACTCTTTGGTAAACAAATCTCCATAACACATCCCACATGTTCACAACAACAGGTGCAGCAAGTGAAGATAAGAATTGCTTATCATTCTTTTCTCTGATCTTCTCCCAGCCTTCCCCAAAAAGGCCTAGGAAAATTGCGTGTCGGTCTCTGTGGCCAGAGAGCTGCTGCCACAGGGTAGCATTCTTGAAATTGATCAGTCTGAATTCCCTAAAATTAATTTGTAAATTTTTCTTGAGTTTCATATTTTTGTGGGTTATTTTTAGCATTAGGTTTTTATATTTTCTTTTAATTTATCTTTGTTACTTTAAAATGTCCTGATTGTGTTCATGTATTAGTAGTGCATGTAGCCAAAGAACTTAATATTGTGTTTTAAATAGGCAGGAATGACAGCTGGTTGCTGTGTTTTTATTTGTGTGTGCTTTTGTACACACTTACACACTCCCACACACAAGCTCATGCACTCACACACACACACATGTAAACTGCTTAGTTAGTTGAGGTTATATTTTCATCTCTAGGTCTGTGCTCAAAATCTAAGCCATCAGCAGCCTTCTATTGAAATTAAAGTGTGAAACTCAGACAGTAGTTCATTTATTTGTCAGCCCAAATTTAGCCTCAATAATACTGAAATACATACTGAAATCTGTTTTAAAAGACTGGTGTCTAAGTGGTACAGCTATATATAATTCCCTATAACAACACTCCATATGATAATTTAATAGTAAGATTACTCCAGGTTTATTATTTTCTCCTTGATTTTTTTTTCTCTCATTTTATGCTTTCATCAATTTCAGCCAGAGAGAAGGAACAGAAAACCCATGTGGATTTGCAAGCTTTACTTTTTGGATTGAACCAAAACATGTAATATTCAAATTGCTTTTTTCAGCCTTAGAATTACAGACCTTGAAATTGGAACTGATTTTACTCTTTCCTAAAATAATATTTTTATGAGTGAAATTGGAAGAGCAGCACTCAACAGGAGAAGGGGGAAAATGGACCTGACTGCTGCTACAGGAGAGTTTGAAGTTTTGCTTGGAGAATAATGGAGAGCGTTTCTGCAAACATCCACAAAAGGGAGTTTTTGTTTCGCAGAACACATTCTTCTGACCCTCCTTCTTGCCTGGGTTTTCTCCTCCCCTACTACTAAACAGGGATAAAAGGCTTAATTTTTTTAGGGATACAGCTGACCAGTTTTAAACACTGGCATTTACATTAGCTGAATAAATGGAAACCTTTTTATATGCATGCTACTAACATAAAACATTTTATATGGAGATTTCTGAAACTTGCAGAGGCGATAGGTAACATATTCCGTACTTAACAGGTAAGGAACTGAAACAAAGGACCAAGGTTATTCTACATGCTAGTAAGAGTCTGTACCCTTATACTTCTCATCTATCAGGCAGTGTGCAGGAAAGGGCAGACAGGTTATATCGGAACTTTGGCTAGGGAAGACTCTGTATGAGCTACTGATTGAATGTTGTTTTGTTTCATATGAAAATTATATTCTACTGAATATAAACAACACAAAAAATCCCCATAAAAATGGCAGAACTCCATTGAAATCCCATGTCCGTGTAAACGGCTCAAAATCATCAACCAGCTTCTGTCAGCTTTGCCTTTCAAATGACCAAGATTTTGCTGTTAAAAAATTTTTCGCAATTGGAAAAGAAATGCTGACTTCTATGAAGTTAAGAGAAGCCTTTGTTTTCCTGCTGATAGGAAGCAGGGAGGTGGTCACAGCACCAAGGCTGAGAGAGTTCAAGAAGTGTTTGGACAATGCTCTCACTCCAAGGCACATGGTATGACTCTTAGGGTGTCTGTACGGTGCAAGGAGATGGACTTCAAGGATCTTTGTGACTCCCTTCCAACTCAAGATATTCTATGATTCTCTGATTCTATTATGCAAAATCTGTGACTTTAATGTCCAATAAAAAACCCAACTTCAGTAACTGAGCATCAGTTAATTTATATTTACTTGAATAGTGAATACTTCAGACTAAGACACTGTATATACATACTCTGTAGTATGTGTGTATATATATATACACACACACACACACACATATATATATATATACAAACCACTAGATGAATGAACAAATTAATGAATAAATACTCTTGTCACATTTGACAGACCAAAGGGATTCATTATACTTAAGCTGGGAGTTACTTTCTTTGTGAAAATGTAGTAAAGTGATAAGTTTTTGCCAAAGTGGAAATAGATTCAGCAGATGACTCAGCTGTTTCAATTGCACTGGAAACACACCAAAATAAGTAAAGGGGAAGGAAGTGTTTCCCTGTGAAGCACAAGATTGGTTCCTGCATGCCTGTGTGCTCCTCTATGGATTTAGCTTTTCTCCTTCAAAACCTATGAACACCAGTAGATAACAAGAGGTCAGGATGTGGACTGACATGAAAAGGTTCATAGGTGTAACTCATCAGCACCGAGTGAAGTGTATTTTGTTTGAGTTTTGTAAATAGATAAAAAGTGGTGGATTTTAAGCTGTTTCTACCCTTCTCTAAACATCAGGAGAAAATGGTGAGAAAATTTACTGTGACTTTAAAAGCTGAAAGATGCTGGGGTGGGAAGGCAAGAAGTCAAAGACACTTCATCATCAATGTGTTAAAGATAGGTAAAGAAACTTTATGTGAAGAGTAAAACAGAAATTGTTTTCATGAGATGAAGTAAAAAGAGAGTAGTGAGGAGACATCTGATGCTACAGCATGTTGCTTTCTCATAGCACCAAGTGAGCCCTCCAAAATGTTAGCTAGACCTGTGTCCATATCTAACACATCAGATTGCACCTCTGTGCATCCTGATTATTTTTTTATTTTGGCCTGGTTTTTCTGTTTTATTTTCTGTTCCTGGTAAAAAGTGAATTTGGCTAGGTTCTTGGGTATCTAGCATTCCTGCAGAAACAGTACCAGTAGCTCCAATGAAAACAGCAGATGTCTGAAAGTCCTGGGGAAATGACCTTTCTCTGTGGGTATCTTGGTCATGCTGACCTCACCACATGTGTGATGCAGAGTTCAGAGCCTTTTCAGAAAATTCAGCCTATACAGAATACCCCTGCCACCTGTGCAGATCCACACCATATTCTTTTCCAAAGAATAAGAAATCTTTTGCTAGGAAAAAGATAATAAGACTTTATGAAAGAAAAACAACTAACTAAAAAACAGGTGTTCAGTAAAATTTAAGGTGAACATTTGGGGTGAGAGAGTAGAGAGCTGATTGGGATGAAATGTTTTATTGCTGTTAATTAATCAATTCTAGCCTGGATTGTTAATGATTAAACAACATTTCTATCAACCTCACTGTGCAGTGGACTGTGTTGAATGAGACAGTAGCTTAGCTCACAGATGTGAAGCTCTATCTCCATCACACTGAAAAAAGGAGCCTGTCAAACTGACAGAGTTTGGTTGCCTCAGAAGAGAGAACACAGTACTAAGGTGATCTTGAGCAGATCCCACGTGAGCTGTTCTGGTAGGAGAGCTGGTGGAGAGGCTTGCATTACTTCTTCTGTGCTGTAAATACTCTTACTTATTCTTCCCCAAAGTTTTATCAATCTTGGTTTTTTGTGGAATCATAAATCTTCTATAAAGCAGAAAAGAAAAAAAAAAAGGAATTCAAGGGAAATAATGGCTTAAAGGAGGAAGAAATTCAGTAGAGTTAAAAATTTAAAGCCCAGTTATAAGTAGTTAAAACTCTAATTAAAGTGCAGTTGATTTGTGTTCATTATCCAATCCTATAATCATAGAGATAGAAACTTTATTTTGATTAGATGGGGGATGAAACCATGAAGATATCAGATTCATGAATTTATTAAATGCATAAAATCACTGTTAAATAAGATTATGGAAAGCAAAAAGATACATGGAGGCCTCACGTTTTTTATACAGAAAGAAGTTGGATGTGGTTCCTTTTTTTAGTTGCCTTCAGATGTGAGGCTTTGAATTACATATTTAACCTGAAAAATATAAAAAATAATTTTATGATTCATTTGCCTTGAGAGTCTACTAGCTCCTTCATCATAGAGACTGGGCTGGGTGGTGCTAGAGGAAAGAAGCCAAAGTCAACAAGATATGAATTTAACAGCTCCTGTGCTCAAAACAGAGTTATCCGTTACCAACACAATTTTTAAAAATTGCTTAAATAGCCCAACAACTATGGGTCTATGTGCATCACAGACCCATTCACAATAATTTTATCCTACAGAATGACAGGTTATGGGGATTTTTACATGCTAATTTACCAGTTCAATAAAAAAAAAAATAACTGAATAGCTCAGTGTGTATCCTTGTCTAGTTCCTGAGCAACGTAACTCACACTGACAAGTTATGCTGGTTTCACCAAACTTATTTACCACTTAAAATCAAAATGTATCTACCATAGTAGCTCCTGTATCAAATTACAGGCAGAATGTGCTTCTTGTAACACTCAATAAATGATCTCATATGTGTCCCATAAACCTTCACTCGTTTGCCAAAACTGAAGAAAAAGAGAAGCAATGAAGAAACTGATCCTTAACATTAATATTAAACAAAAGGCATAGATAGAGAATGGCAAAAACAGTTTTACCCAGCTCCATGGTGCAATGTACACCAGAATGACCTCATAACAACAACAGCTTGAGTCTCTGCAGATTTTTCAATCAGGAACATCAGAGACTCATTCAAAGAAGGGTGTGCAAATATAACTTCATTCATGCAAAACACTTGAATCAAGGAAAAAGAAAGTTTAAAAATAGGTTGTTTAAAATTAGCCCCTGTTGGATTTTTTTTTTTTGTATTTTTGCTAGTTAAAAGTGTATAATTTTTTTTCAAAAAACAGCAACAACAAAATGACAGTGAAATGATACATAAGTTCATTGATCTGAATTAAAGGAACTGGATCTCCTTTGAGATAAAGAATCTGCTTAAATGGAAAGGAACTAATGATTTCCAGTCTCCTTCTCCCAAAAAATGAAAAAGAAAAAATGAAAAATAAAAAGTCAACTGTTAATATTTGGCATAATACAAAGTCCCATCTGGTTTTGAACATACATGTTTCTCAGCAACTTTTGGACAGTGAAATATAGCAGTAACACTCTGACTCAGAAAATCAGCATGAAAGCTTGACATAATCAAACATTCATCTATTCTGATTTGAGTAGTCTTGGAAATAGCAGAGATCTGTTTGGCTGATTAAATACTGAAGCAGTGTTTGCCTCTAAGTATGGATATTTGCCTACCCTATTTTGCCATGAGATATTGGTTGCTTTGTGGAAAGATAATTTTCTTAGGAAAATTTTATCATTTCCATCCAGATTCCACTTCCTGTAATATTTTTTCAAGGTCCAGGGTGTATTTTAGTCCCATTAAGACTATGAAGTGTTTGTGGCTAGAATACACACGACAACAAGAAAAAAATCCCTCTAAAAGCACTCTATCATTCTGGTAGCCTTTCAAGTTAGAACATACTATACAAATAAAAGAAGAAAGTGAGCATAATCAATAAAAAACTAATTTTACATCTGATGCCAGCCTTCATCTATAAATAAATTAGAAAGAAAATTAACTGAAAAATCAGCCAGATCTTGAAAAAGGTGAACATCACAGCTAAAAAAAGTAAATGTGAGATTTCAGTGTTTTTTCCAAAAGTTTTACCTAGCTGAAGTGAAAATTGCATGCTCCTGATTCTAAAAGAAGCTCAGCTCTCCTATTCCTGCTGTCGCCTAAATTACACTAAAAGAAATTTAACTATTTTTCCATTACTGTAAAATTTTGGAAGAGGAGACTATGGGAAGAATAAGCTGGTTGAAGACATTAACCATTAATTGCCATCCATTCCTTTGTGAGAAACTTTCTGCCACACTATTGTTCATGAGGAGATGTCTGCGAACAGCGCTGCTTAAAGCCAAATCTGAAATTTGTACTTAGTGTAGTAGCAAGGCTTGAATTCTGCATCTGTTTCTACTTACCCAAAACTTTCCAAGTAGCTGGCTGCTCCAAGAAGAGGTCTCTCAACTGACCTAGAGCTGTGGCAGTGGCTGTTACATTAACCTGTCCCTTCTCATTACTCTGGTGCTGCTTCTGCCATGGGATTTTATTTCAGTGTTGGATACTACAGATGTAAGTCAAACCTGCACTCAACTAATTCTGAGAGTGTCAGTAAATATGCATGAAATTCAGTATCTATGATGATATATTTAGAGAGTATTTGTAATCTGTAACCCTTTTCCTGTTAAATGTAATTCAGAGCGTCTTACCAAATATACCCTAATTCTTTCTTATGCTACTGTAAGAAAAATAAGGCTGTACTAAAATCAATAATATAATGTTACTGACTCATTTTATCCTATGCCATTTCATGGCATTCCAAAGTGACATTGAAATACCACTAATGGAACAGAGAATCTATTTTTCAATTATACTAATAGTAACAGCTACTGGTTGGAACAATTTGTGAGAGAATTTGGAAACCACTACTGCAATTATTAAGCACAGCCACATTCTTTCCAAGAACCAGTGATGGTATTAATTTCGTTTGATTCACCTCAAAATAATATTTTCTAGATAAGCCATTTGCAAATCTAACGGTTCAGGCTCAGCATTTCTGGAAGTAACACAGAAGTGCAGTACTGTCTGACGGAGCTGGTCTTGAAAGGCCTGCATAGAGAAATAGCTCCATGAATAGCTCTTTAAAAACAGCATGCCCACATGTTAAACTGATTATCATTCGGAAGCGTGCATGGGAAGAATGCATTCCAGCTATCATCTTGACTCCATTTTGGAATAATGTTTTCTCCTTCTGGACTAATTTCTCCTTCAAGAAGTATCTATGGTTCAATAAACACATATGTCTCCTTGTTGAAAGGTCAGCAAAAACACAAGAAATGATCAGAGTTCAATGTTTTCTGCAGTGGGGCCAAGTTCTAGTCCTGTCTTTGCTGTTTCTGTGTGGCCATATCAAATCACTTTTCTTGAGCATTGTCCGGCATATTTTTACCTGTAAAAGAGATTAATGACCCTGCCATTCTTTGTAAAAAAATTCAATGTTTTTTCATAAAAAAAAGCATTGGCAAGTTGAATATAATTATTAATAAGTACAAGGAAATACCCTATAGTCACTGGTGCCCTATTAGAAAATAGATTGATATGTCTAAGGACACTTTTCTATCAAGAACTGACATTCACTGTGCATTAAAACTGTCTGAGGTTTTTTAGGCATTCTACTCTTTTTAACATGAGAAATAAGAATCTTAAGACCAGGTCTTACAATGGAAAGCTGTCACATTTCACAGAAAACGCTAAACGTATAAATAGATGAATCTAACATGCCAATTTTACTGGTAATTTGTAGCTTTACTATCGCAATGTTTCCTGGGATGCCATCGTCTGTAATCTGCTTATATTGCTCTGGCAAGGGACAATTTTGTGATGAAATATGTATTCAAGATGTATATGCAGTAGGAATATAGTGTAAGGTGTTACTGAGGTTAATGAGAATTATAGAAGCATTCATCACAGAATTTCAAAATGAGCAAATTTGAATCCTAGTATAGTCATGTTGGTGGGCAAACTTCTGTTCTCTATTGGTAGGTTTCGACTTGATCAGCCAAGATCTACAGCCCTTTTATCCATTACTGAATTTGTTACCTCTCTTAGTGTTTTCTTATGATTCCTGCTCTTAAAGTAAAAAAAAAAAAAAACAAAACAAAAAAAACACCTACCCACAATACTACAACAAATAAACAAACCACCAAGAAGAAATAAGAACATTTTCCCCAAAGGTCCCCTTAGAGTTTCCCCTTTAAGTTATTTTGCATAAGAAGTCCAGTTTCAAAAAGAAGCTGAACTTTTTAATGTTTTTGAGTTAGAGTTCCATGCAAAATAAGATCATTGGTCTACAATGCCATCTAAATGTAATGCTGGTAAACATTTCCAGAAATACTTAGGGATCACTCAGAGCTTCTTAACATTTCACTAGCTTGATTTCACACTGGATCATATTCACTACCATATGTATGCACTCTTGAAAAATAATGAATCAGGTATATCTATAACATAGCAATTCAACATTTGCATTGTCCTATGCATGCATGGTAATTATTTTTAGGATAGTAATATCTTCAGATGTGCATTTTTCTCACAAGAAAGTGAAATTGTACTTTGTTTTCATGCAGATTAAAGAGAAACATATTACTTATATTGATACTAGAAGAAGAAAACAGAAATCTTTTACATTTGAGTTTCACCCACTCCTATCAGAGTTCAAATTGTTCATTATTATAAGACCATGTTGCAAACTACTTGTGAGGGCAGTGTAGTGACTTTGAGAAAAGGGTCAATGTAAACGATACAGGTCTTTTAAGCAGATGCCATTCCTTTGAATGTGTTAAGGTAGCAAAATTCAGTCTTTGTTTAAAATACCTTCTAGATCTGCTTTTAGCATGCTGTACTGCCAAGCCAATCAAAAAGAGTTTGCAAAATAGGTTTAAAAAGCCATTTAATAAAATGAATTATTTTGACTGCCCCTGAAGAAATTAGCATTTATTCCTTTATAAGATCTGCCCTCATAGTGATTATGTCATGTTTCATATTCATGGGATAATGAATTCTGTAAAAATTACTTCACATTCCTTCACGCTTATTTGAGAATGGTCAGTGATTATGAACTACTACCTACATAGGCAATGAATAACCAGCATTCATTTTGAGTGTTGATAACTGTGGTAGTCATAGCCAAATCAATTATGTGTGCTCAGCCTTTGGTATACCCTGTAAATCCAAGGCACTGAGCTTACTCAATGTCCTAAAAGAAGTTGTTCCCTAGATATGCACGTCAGCTATGCAAGACCCTCTTCATGCACAGTTACTATTTTTCCTATTAGCTGCTGAGCATTTTTGAAACAGAAAGTTGTCAAGGTTATAGAGGCACAGCCACATGCTCTCTGACATTCATGTAGGTTTACGGCAATAACTATATATGTTCAGTCAACACCGAAAAATAACTTTGCTCTTTGCTCCTTCAATGGTGATGTCTAACTATAGTCCAGAGAGTGAAGAACGTTAGAGATTCTCCAAGAGCCTGCATAAATGTCATATCAAGTTTGATTTCCTCTACCAGACAGAGGCTTTCAGAACAACTCTAAGAAGCCATGAAACTTAAATAGACTCCATGAACCTACTACCATGCTTGAGGTCACAGCAAAGATATAATATTCCACACTCTCCTCTGAAGAAGACACTTTAGAAGTGTGAAGATAGCACTAGAAAAAGACAGTTTATAAGCTATCTGGCAACCCTAGTTGGCACAGAGTTTCCCAGAGACAACTTTGAAAATGAAGAACCTTTCTGACTCTTCTATCTAATGCCAGGACACTTAAAAAGCAATATCTGAGTAAATATATACTGACTCTATTGTTCCTGTCCTGTCATGCAGTGTCATATTTACTTGCATTTGTGGGTATTCCCTGTGTGCCCTGAAGATAAAGTAAGCTTTTTTATCAATACTAATGTTATTTAAGTCTTCCTATTGTACCCTACTCTATAAATTAGATACTTGAGACAGTTTCTTGTATCATTTTGCTTGCTCTGCTTTTATAGACATCATCATTTGTGTCTGGATCTAAAAATAGTTCTACTTCTACACATCAAGTATAAAGAAAATATATTTTATAAATTCATGTTTTTGTAGTTACTTTAACAAGGCAATCAATTAAAAATTATGCAATTAAAAATAGTGCCTATTTGAGTAATAAAAGCTAAAGGGAAAAAAATGAAAGGTCTTTGGCTGAGAGATATAGGAACAATGATGCAATTAACAACTGACATTTTAATATTTTTTTTACAGCTAGGTATAAACATATATAGAAATACTTTACAAAACAGATGACTGGAGTCTGCTTAGTTAAAGACTAATATATATAATAATGCAAATAAATTAGTAGTGTATATACTACTGAAATAGTGCTTTATTCTTGTTTTCAAGGGTTTAATGCAAGTAAGCAGCTTAGCAAAACAAAGCAAGAATGACATCACAGATACTATATTAATTTGTAAAGTAAAATGGATGCATTTTTCTGGAGGGATGGAGGGAAGGAAGGGAAGGGAAGGGAAGGGAAGGGAAGGGAAGGGAAGGGAAGGGAAGGGAAGGGAAGGGAAGGGAAGGGAAGGGAAGGGGATGGAAGGGAAAGGAAGGGAAGGGAAGGGAAGGGAAGGGAAGGGAAGAAGGAAGGAAGGAAGGGAGGGAGGGTTGGTTAAGTTATAGTTGAGCTTTGACCCTTCTAATTTTCTCCTTGCATGACCACAATATTCTAATATTCCTCCTGAGTTGCCTGCTCCTTCTTTCAAGGTTGATAAATTCTTCTTTTTTTCCAGGCCAACAGGCCATCCATTTTGCTACATGGGGACAGCCTTCTTCCACATTTTCAAGATTTTCTTGTTGAAGAATGTCCAGCTTTCCTGGACTCCTTTGCCTTCTTTCAGTATACCCTCCCAAGGAACTCTGCCAACCAAGCCTATACACAAGCTAAAGTCTGCCCTCCACACTAGTACTATCTTGCATTAGTGTTGACTACCACCTCTACTATTGCAGTAGCCCTAAATATTTTTTTGCTAAATATTTATACATTTTTGGAAGAAAATTTTTGCAAATCAACGCTCAGAGCACTGACAAATCCTGAAAGTACAAGCAAACAGTAGAGGTATATTGCAAATGATGGCACCAAAATCTGTTCAGATTTCCTTCAGCGAATTGATAAGGGCCATCTTTACAAAAAAATCAGTTATTATAAATTACATTTTTCTTTCCATTACCACACTCTCTACAGAACAAGACAGCAGGATTGATCCTCAGCCAAAAGTACTTAGTTATATTATGTACAGTGGAAAGAAATAAAAATCAAAACCCTATTATAAATCCTCCCCAAATAATTCATTCTCCAGATGAAGTTTAAGCCTGCACTTAATGCACAAAGGAGCTGACACAAGCATTCATTATGAGGGAAGGTAACAGCTTCTGTGTCATTCAGGTGTATCTGTCTCTTAAACCAGTGTTTCTCTCACACATTAATTACACAAAATTGATCCCATGGCCCATGTATAAGGAATCTCTTCATCTGCAGTTAAATCTGTTTCCAAACCTTTTTTTATCACTCTTGAAAAATCTGTAGCTGAGTTGTAGTGGGTGGTCAGGCAGGAAAAAATGCTCAAGATCAGTGATAGTCTCCCCTTCTCACCCTCACTTCTCATTTGCTTTGTAGAAGTTGTAGTTCCATGTAAAAACTATAGGCCACCCAAGCTGAAGATGCTTAGCAGTGAAAAGTCTCTTTGAAGATCAGTAGCCATAACCTATTTCGAGTAACAGGGAGAGAATTACAGTGTATGAGTATGTAAATGTGAAATAGGCACTCAAAGGTTACAAAAATGTTGAATCATTTCAAAAAAGCTTTTAAAATTCAGTTTCATATTCCTTAGATCAACAGTTCTGAAGACCAAAGTAATTTTCTGAATTGCTGCCACAAGAGGACCCTCCTACTTCTGATGAAATATCCCCATCCGAAACTGAATGGGTTGCTGTATCAAGGACAAGCATTAGATTAAAACATATAATGTATGGCTGAGACCTCTTTACACAGATTGCCAAACTTTTCCATTTTCCAAGTCTGACACGTGTTGTCTATGTGGAAATGACTGGGAAATATTCTTGAAGGCTTAAATTTATGGACTTACTCTTGATGAGTTGTGGAGGATAATGAATTCAGTAAGTGATGACTTGCCAAGGGCCACAAGAAAAATATGGGATTAAATAAATGGTGCTATTTGTTCTGTGAAATGTAGATACAATATTTCTTAGTTTTACAATGTTCCAATATCTGAAGGAGCTTAACCTCATATATGATGTTTATATATGTATTTATTTGGAGGGAGGAGCATAGGAATTTTTAAATGAGCAGCCTTAGGTAATTCAAGCAGCTGCATTTCTCCCACAGCTAATATCACTTTCTTATCAGTAAGAGGGAGTTTGCAGAGACCTGGGGCAAACCTTTACAATCACCTTCTGAGATCTGAGGATGGGAACATCCTTTTCTGATATGACAAGGATAAGAATCACCAGAAATGGTCACAGAGGCCTTTCTGTGTAGTCAGAAGAAAGGTTGGACAAGAGCCATCAACACAGAATGAAAATCTTGTGACTGGTTTTTTTTTTTTAAGCTTCATAGACAAATTCTCAGTGATTGACCAAGTGGAAATGTGGCATGCCCGCTTAGTTTAAAATCCATTCTGCTCTATTAATCTACAGAAGATAGAAGACTAAAGCTACCTGGTGTTTAATTAATTTAACTTTCTTTTTAAAGAGTAAGCCTGAAGAAACAAAGTTCTGAATAATTAGAGAGGTATACCAAAATAGAAACAAAGTGGAGGGAGTGAGTAAAACAAATTAAATATTGCTCCTCTTCAGTGGGTTCTTGGGACACATGTAATATCAAAATAACAGTTATTGTTATCTTCCAGTTTCTTCTTCTCAAGCATGCAGAAGTGGAAAATAGGAGCAGAACACAAACCTGTAGCTGTAATTCTGAAGTAGTTGTCCTCATTTTAACATATTCAGGAGAATGTCTTTAATGATGTCTCACCTATCATAGGTATAATAAGAAAGACAACCCAAAAGAATATGATTTAACACTGTGTGAGTTGCAGATTGTTTCTTGTCCTAAAAATTTTTCCTTACTATATAGATGATGACTTGAGAACAGCTGGGTGATCACAAAACAAACATGTTGCATCAAGTTCTAAATGGAGTAACAAAATATATTTTCTATCTATAAGCAAACAAGAGGGAGGGGCTCAAATTTCTTGAGAGGTGTGTCTGGGAGGAATCCTTCACTGTTGTTAAAATCTGCAGTCTGAGCAGAGCCTTTGGTGATTAATCAATGGGGAGAATCTGTGTTTATACTAAAGGAGGGAAAAGCATTTACCTAAAAATTTTCATTTAGAATTTATTGTGAAATCTCTGCAACTTACACATCACAAATTCTGTGACAGCTAAGAACAACAGAAGCACATTAACAAGATTGTACAAGCTGAGTGGATAATAGGAATACTGTCTAGAATCCCAGGGGAGATAATGTAGCTGTACCACTGTGATAAATCAGGGATTTATGAGAGAAAACCCTTCCCTCCTTTGAAAAAACCTTACTTTGGTGTCATGTGCTTGACACGGTGCTCTGCTGTTCAGTTACAGAAGTGTGTGCTTGCAGCCTTGCCACTATGAGCTCTGACTTTCAAACATGCTGCTAGAGCTCAAAGATCCAGTTTTGCTGAAGGAGTCAATAACACAGCAAAAAGGAAAGGTTGTTTTTTTTTTGTGGATTTTTTTAAATTTGGTTTATTTTTTTCCTTATGAGTAGCAAAGATATCCTGACTTATATTTGGCGTCACCAATGAACTAAACAAGACACAAACAACTTGTTATCAATTTTTTCCACACCAGCAAAAATAGTTCTATATGTTTTTAAATGCTGGAGCCTGAAAAAGTTGATGTAGTGTTTGATAGAGTTGATGGGTTAGAAAGAAAAAAATTAACAGCTTTTGACACCATAAATAAATTAGAATTACTCCTCAGTAGTAGATTCATCTACCACTATTTTTTAAAAAAATCATTTAATTGATTTCCCAATGTGAGTCTAACAACAAAGCTCAGGCTAAGTTTAAAAAATCCCTTAAGACTACTTTCTCCCTTAGTAGATTTTGGGTTCAGTTTTATTTTTTAAATTTCTCAAGTGATATTATAAAGAGGAGATTTTAAATTAAAAAAAAATCTTGGCCGCACTTTCCTTACTACAAACATCTGTCTTTTCTAAAGAATGAGAAATTTGCTACAATTAACAGGAGAGGAAAAAGAATGACAGAAGCATGCATTCATGTCTCCTTAGAGCTTAAAAACTAGTTGACAGAAGTCAGCTGAGGTACTTCAGAAATATACACTCTATATTTTTGCATGGAACATCAGAAAAAGTCTGAAATCTTTGTAATCTTCCAAATGGTATTTGAAATCTTTGTTTCAAATACCAGTTGCTAGAGACCTGCTGTTGAGACCAAAACAGCAAAAAACATAATTTTAATATATTGCATATAAAAACAGAGTTACTTAACAACAATTGCTTTATACATGGATTAGATCACCCTTTTGTCATTCTGAGAAGAAAAAGCTCATATCCTTTCCAGAAGTAATTGGTAGTATATAGGCAAGAGAGAAGAAAAAAGATTTAACATTAATTTACTTCTTAACCTGGCAGAAGTTAAATGCTAATTAAAAGAAAAAAATCAGGAAATAATATTAATTCTCTTTTTTTAATACTAGATTGGCATCTTTTACAAGATGACAAGATGTCATGTTCTAAAAGAACATCTTTTATGAGACAGACATCATAAGGGCAATATTCACACAGGAATTAGGAAAAAACACCAGAATAAAATTTGTAAAATTGTCTTGAGAATTTACACCAACAAGAAATCAAGATAAAGTAAAAAATCATCACCTGCTCGTAGACCCTTTCTTCAAAATCTTCTCCTTCATCACATAAGACTAAGAAAATGACAAGTTCTTTACAACACACATTACTCATATTCTTTTTACTCCTTCACTGCCTCCAGGTGTTGTAGAGAAGTCTCAGCCTGTGCCCAGTTTATCCTCAGACACGCATTGGGAGTGGCTGAGCTCGAGCTCACGTTCCCATAGAGCCCTGGCAGTGCTGTGCTTTGCGTTGGTAGCTGGAAAGGTGCGGATAAGATGTGTTTTGGCTACAGACGAGCAGTGCTGGCACAGCATCAGGGCTGTCTTTTTAACATTCTCACACCCATCAAGGGGCAAGACCCTGGGAGGGGACAAAACTAGGCCAGCTGATCCAAATTAACCACAGGGATATTCCATGCCAGGTGATGCCAGCTCAGATATAAAAGGTAAGGAATGGCAAGGTAAGGAATAGCAGAATTTTTTGGTGATGTTTGCCTTCTGGAGCAGCCTTCTGGAGTGTGTGCTGAGGCCCTCCTTTCCAGGGTGTGGCTGAGCATTACTTGCTGATGGGAAGCAGATAATAGCCCTTTTTATTTTCTTCTTTGCTTGTGCATGTGCACTTTCACTCTTGCTTTAGTAAACTGCCTCAACTCAACCTGTGAGTCATTTTCCATCTTATATCTTCTCTTCTGTCCAGCAGGGAAGGAGTATTTCAGGAAAACTACTTTAAAATTTTACTTTTTGTTTTCTTTTCCTTTATTTAGACTATTTCAGAGGGTATAGACATCTAAATTGGGGACCTGACACTGAATAGAGAATAGGTAATGTAGGACACCAGCAAGAGAAAAAAAGGGAATTAATCTAGCTCAAATCAAATTATTGAGAAGGGGAAGTCTGCCTAAAGTATAACATCCTACAGAGCAATTTGGTTGGAAAATTTATACAAGTGCCTTAAGTAGTAAGAATTGTGACTTTGCATTTAGCCTTTATTTTGCCTTCTACATTATGTGAATAGCTGTGAAAATTTGATGTTGCAGTCTGAACTATAATGTCATCACCACTAGTTTGTGTTCTACCCTTAGATCCAATTTTGTATTTAGAAAACTAGATATTTTTGCAGATTTAAATGTTTGAATTAAAGAATAATAATTTTTCAAAGGCAGAGGTTTTTAAAATAAATTAATTTAGCTGAAAATCAGAAATCTTGTGAGTTGCCTTTTAAGAATATCTGTGGCTCTTTATATACACACATGATTCTGCAATGACATAAAATGGGATTTTAGGAAAGGGTTAGTTTTTTAACACAAATAAGAAAGAAGTTCTTTCCCTTGGCTTAGGTAAATTAGAATATGATAAAAACTTTGGTATGTTTTCAAAATACATGTTTAATCATAGATAGGGAGATTTGAACCAAATTTGAAGAAAATTTAAGATGGGTGGATAAATACTGCAGTAGGAAATGAACAACTTTATCAAAATATAGTAGCAATATTTTCATTTGAGTAAACAGATGATGAAAGAGTAACCATTGGCAAAATACTAATTTCCTCCTATTTTAAATGAGTTGACTAAAACTTTGAGAAGTCAAAAGTTATGCTCACGTTGAATGCTTTTAGAAATATTCTAGCTATTATATTCTTGTCTGCTATTAGGAAAATGACATAAAGGAAAGACATAGGAAGGTGTCTATACCTCACTGAGTTTATATTTGGTGGAAAATACTGGAACATAGTTTCTGCCTGAGATATTTATATTAGATTAATGTAGAGTCACTAGATATGTCTACTTACCTATGTCTCATATCCTTCAAAACATCTGGGAGAGCCTTATAAATCAGTCTTAAGTTTTTGTCAGAACACACACAAAACTCCTAGCAAACAATGAGGAATATAGCACCCGTAGATCTGCAGTTAGCACTGAATTGAGTTGTACATCAAGGTTTAGGCCAGAAACCCAGCAGTGTTTTCTGTTTCTAAGTTTCCTTAATTTTTAAAGCATAATGCAAGGCAAAATATGGTGAATCTTAAATAAAGCTACTGGTGTTAGACTTTCTCCAGAATGAGAAAATTAAAAAGTAAGAGAGTTTTAGATAGGAGAGAAAATCATGAGAATCCTTAGCAAATCCCTATCGCATTGAAATGTGTTTTTCAAATGAGTATGCAAAAGATGTCAATTTAAAATACAGACTCAAGCTTGAGGTGAATCTAATATAAACTATTTCATTTTCAGAAGAGCCTTCTGGGATGCAGAATTTTTTATTAATTTTACTTCACTATGAATCAAGGCAAAAGCTCATCACAAATAATTTTCTGATCTATGAACCAGTTTTTGATCTGTGGACTATGAGGAATAAAAATATAATATTTTATGGAAATCAAGAAGCAATCAAAGATTTTAAATGTTAAAATAAATCTTAAATACTCTTTTAGAACTAAGTATTGAAAAGAGGCCATGTTTTTATATGTAAAAACAAAGTAGAAATAGTGTAACTCTTGCAGACTTGGAATCCCTTTTAGAGTGCTTTTAGAGACCTAAAGATATGGCAGTATTCAAGTCTTCATCCATTGTCTAATGTTTCTGATTAAAATTCACTATTTTGTGTAAAATGATGACAGTACTGTAAGTCTTCTGCTTCAGGACTTTCAAACACATTTCACTTTGTATACTTTCAAGTGCATTTGCTGCTAGAAAACTGTACAAGTGCCATGATTCAGGAATTTATAATTCTCTGGGTAGCTGAACTGTGAGTACCTCCCTTGGGTTTCAACCACCTTGTTTTCTCTCCCATTCAAAAGAAACATTGGTCCCAGAAATATGCATATGAGAGTGAACACATAAGGGGGTGTGTGCATGTGAGAAACAGGGGAAGAGAGGAAAATGTAGAAAGAAAAGAGAATTGTGAAATGTACGGCAGTGGGGCAGAGTGGATTAATTTATATCATACAAAGCATGAATATATGTTAATAGAAGCATATAAAATTTAATATAAACATATTATATCTGTTTTTTTAAAATCTCTGTTTTACTAAATTATTATTATTATTATGTATTAATTTGAAAAAATTCAGGGATATGCATCTGAATCAGGTTCTTGATTGGAGTGTATTTTCTTCTGTGACAATACACTGATTTACACTGAATGATATCAACTGCACTATCATTCTCATGTCACCCTTGGAATGACTACTCATTTTTGAGCCTTTTACTCTCAATATTCCCATGCATATTATTCATATATGGATTTGTTCTAGCATTTCAGAATTCAAGAATTGACAGAGACTGTCTTAGAATTGATTTTGATACCAAAGCAATGGTACACTTCCAGCTGAGAAATCAGAATTTTAGTCCTTGGGCTCTCCAGCTTTAATAGAAAAACAAACCAATGCACAATATAGAGTAATCTGTGTTCTAGATGCAGGAAAAAGTAAGAGATTAATCATTGTTTAAATCAATAAAATTGTTTTATCAAGAACTTCAAAATTAGAGAATAAAATCAAATTTGTTATCTAATTCTGAAATTATTAGAGTTGCAGAACCTAATGAGAAAACTTGTCCCCAAACTTAAATGTTAAAAAGCAATTCTAAGTTCTTAATAATACCTAACTAATTAACTAACGTATATCTGAATCTTCCCATCACATGCTGAACACTTTTTAGTTTAACTTTTGTGGACATGAGAAGGAAGTAATGCACATAATTTAAAAAAAGAAGAGTCATTGGTGATCTAACTATTCTTTACTAGTTTATTTTCTTGACCCATTCAACTTCTTCCTGCAGTTCTTCATAAATCTAACTTCTAAGCCATTCATCATTAGTTTTACTCCTCTGTGATTTTTTCCAGTTTATCTGCTTGTTGTTATAAATCAACATCCCACTCTTAGAGTCTTTCTGATTTATAGTCTCATTCTGTACTAATATTGCCAATATTAATGTCATGCTTAATATTATTTCCTTCCTCTCTTTAGAAATTCTTATTATGGAAGCCCATCTTCCTGGCTAAAATTTGCAATTTTAATCTATTGCTATGATTTTGCTCCACTTTAACATTAATTTGCACAGAATTACTAACTTGACACTTTTTGACAGTTTCACATATATACCATGTTTCCAAATATTTCTTTCCCTTTAGTCAGATGCATCTTTCACATAACACAGCCTATGTTCTCTCAGCATTTGTAAAAAAATATATACTTCAACACTGTCCTCAATAATTTATTGGTTGACTGGGTCTATTTATAATGGTTATGCAGCAGGCATTCTCCTTTTGCCAGAAGGCCACATCCTTCAGGTATTAGGTATCTGAAATATGGTGCATCAGTCTTATTCTCTCTTACTATGATGCTTTTTTGTTCTAGTCCCCTTTTTATCTTTTATGAAGGCTTTTAACAGGTCTGCTTCTCTCTTCCTTCTGAGCTACAGAAAAAGCATGAATATTTTCATCATACAGTAAAAAGCTTTATTTTCTCCCTACCTGTCTTTTTATATCTCTGATTTAGGCCATCAGGTCTCTGAGAGGCCAATTAAGTTTTGTTTGTGCATTAAGGTTTCTATTTATTGTTGTTCTTGATACACTTTGCAGCAGTGCATAGATGTCTAATACATTTGATAAGTTCCCCTACTAGTCTCTTTCCTATCAGCTATCTAATAATGTAAAAATATTGTCTTAGTCTTATGCAGCTAAAATTTCATGTATATGGCACTATCTTGCTCTTTGCACTATTTTACTGCAAATTTTAATCATAAATCTCTTTATTTGGATTATGTTACTACAATCCTCTACATACCAGTCTCCTTGAAATAGGCCAAACTCAAAAATGTTACTTTTTAGGACAGCAAAATGTATCTGTACCTAACCATTCCCATATTTCTATTTATATAATTTTCAGAGATATTAATTAGTAGCTTGCATAAATCATAGTTTTTCTTAGGGTATTTCTTAATTACCTTTTACTCATCCTAGTTCCTTTAAGAAATATTTACCTATTGAATCAGGAATATAGACTCTCCTCAGGCCTAAAAATATGTATGACATTCATAAATTTGGTTTAATATATTTGAATATCCCAAATACAACTATCTTTCATATCTCAATATGTCGTTTGAACATTTTATGTTTGCAAGTATTACATTTGTCTGAACTTCTGTCCATTTTTTACCTTAAAAGTTTCAATCTATATCTTGTGTTTATCATCCTTCATCTCTGCATTGTGTTCTGTGCTTGTGTTGGACTCTGTACAATTCTGTTTCTGTAGTAAATTAATTCGGGGGAAAAAAAAAAGGATTTACTTTCATTAGAACAGGGTAAATGCTGAAAAGCATTTTCTACAGATACTCAATTTTGCATAGAAGTTTTATTTGACTGAACTTCTGGTTGTTCCTCACAAGTATTCCTGGAAAATCTTGGCACTTGTAAAATAATAAATCATAAAACTCAAATATTAACCGAATATGGGATGAAAAGATTTCATAAAGCAGCAAGAGTGCAGTGATGTAGCGATGAGATGCTGCAGACTACTGAGAATAATTGAGGTCCCTTATGCCCAGACCCTGAGGGCAGGGATGGCTCTGGCTGCCCCTCACCAGCCTCTGCAGGCCCAGGGTCCCGTGCCACCCAGGCAGAGGCACCATCCCTGCCCCAGTGATTCCCCAGCAGGGCCTGTCCCCAGCCCACTGCAGCCCTGCCCTGCCCACCCATGGCATTTGCTGAGCTGGGCTGCCAGCCCATTCTGGCCTTGTCCCATCACCATCCCCAGGGAGGTGCCCAATCCTGCAAATGGAGGCTGCTCTTGGTGTTCCCAAGAACATATGAGATGTTCTGCTCATGGCTGGACAGGGCTGGGATAGGGCTGGGCCTCGGCTGCCTCATGGAGATCCCTCTGGAGCCCACATTGTCTAAGACTCTGAAATGGGGCTATGCAAATGCTTTCAGAATTCAGCTTTTCTTTTGCTCCATTGCTCTGCTGGTACTTATCTGTTTGCATGTACTCTTTGTCAGTGTGATGAACAGAGCTGTATCTTCCCAAAGCTACAGAAAAAAATGTGTTCATGTGAAGGAAATTGTTTCAGTCTTCAGGCCCTAAGTATGTTTTTTGAAGAAAACCTTTTTTTCATGGATTTTCTAAATCACAACAAGGAGTCCATGCTAATGATTTGCTATCTGGATGAGAGGTTGATGCAGACAGATTTCTGGGCAGCCACAAAAGTGCTTCAAGGCCACTTCAATTTTTCTGCACAAGATCTGCCTGGTCTGTGGCATCTTAATGTGGCTGTTCTTGTAATTCCAAGACAAAACACAAGCTGTGAACAGCATCTCTAATGTTCTCTTTTAGAAAGCTGATAAAGCAGACCATGAAGATTTTTTTCAGCAGCAGACATAAGTTCTGCAGCAGATCCATAGCACTGTTACAGGTGATCCTAATTTTGCATGAACAGACTGACCTAAAGCACTTTCTCTTTCATCAGACCTTTGAAAGATTCCTTTCACATTGGATATTAGAGTGAATTAATGTTTCCATCCATTTTTCAAAAAAACATAATGAAGACCATGCAAACAAAAATTGGAAGAAATGGAAGGAGTGGATGAAAGCTTCTGTTTGAATTTTCTTTTTCAGGACAAATTTATAGCAGCAACGATTTTCTATCTTGTCTCGGTCTTGCTTATTAAGGATGACAAAAAGCAGCTGGAGAGAAAAAAATTGCTAAAGAGGAACTGCATTCAATGTATTCTTCTAACAGAGCAATTTGGAAGCAAGAGTCAGCAGCATGTGTAGACATTCATATCCTGCTCCTTTGCCTTTCCAAGAGCTAAGGAGGAGCTGTAGCTGGAGACCTGGGCAGGTCCCAGTATGAAGAGCAGTTTGCATAGTCAAAGGCAAGTTTAGATGGAAGGAAGCACATTTAAGCCCACTTATGAAATTAATAATCTCCTTTTCATTGTCCCATGTGCATCCCATTCCACTTGTGCATTCCCACAATGTCTCTTTCATGTTGCGATATTTCTATTGCAAACTGACAGCCTTTCCTTGGGATTTAAGCATTTACCCACTAATATTTCACAGTCTCGTGTTGCTCTTATTCTCCTTAAGTTTTAACTGTGATAAAATTTCCTTAATAAACCGGTTACAGGGTCAGCACAGGTTATAGTTGGAAATTTGGTATACTGTGTGGAGGAAATGATACATCCTTCAGAATTTAATATGAAATTGTTTCTCAGAAGTAGATAAAGCTCATACTTGCTTTGTGATTGTTTCCAAGCCTTCCTGCATTCCAGCTGTTGGGGCCCAAAGCTCATCCTGCTTTTAGGAATTCAACTGGAAAAGCTACAGAGTTCAGCTGTCTGAGTGCGAGTTTGACTTTGGTGATAGGAACTCCCATGAGCAAAGCTGAGAACAAGGTCCTGCCCCTGCTTTTCTTTCAGAGCTGCTTGTAAACTGAGACTTAACACTGCTCCAAGCTGCATTACACTGCAGCTGTGCAGAAGTTCTGTCTGTGCCTGAGCTTTTACCTCTGTGAATCTGACCCAGACTCACTGGTGTGACTCCTGCCCTGGCCTTGCGCCCACGTCGCTGCTGCAGAGTTGCTGGAACTCCGTCCTGACCTAGACGAGCTGTTGTGTTGTCAGGTCTTTGTTCTACAACAGGAAAGAATTATCCCAAATACTTTCCTGAAGTTGAAAAAAATTAGAGCTGCCTCATTTCACTTGTCTGGAAAATCTTTTATCTCATCAAATCATCTTATTTGAGGAAGCACCTTATCAGATTTCAGTCCTCCAGAGCATAGTTCTGCTTTTTCATGAGCTATTAAAAAGACAGCAGTGCTCTTGTACCTCATCCAGTCATGTTTAAGAAATCTTAACCATCTTAGTAATTCTGGGAGACACTGTAAAGAGCAGAGACTCAGAAGTAGAATGAAGAATGATTGCATAGAGGCATGAAAACCAGAAGAGTTTAAACCTTTACAAAGTTGCTACCATTATTTTATTGCAGGATTCTGTGATTAAATAACTTCTAGTACAGATGTACTTTATATTTGGTTATCATGCAAGCTAATTTTATTGTTGATTTTAGATTTATTACTACTCGGGAGTGACTTAGTTTGGAAAATATTTGTGTCTTATACCTTCAAAATCAGTGATGCTTGAGAAATAAAAATTATTTTTTTAACTTTTTCTACATGTACTTCAAACATCTTTAAGTGTTTTATAGGTTTTCAAAAAATCTCAATGTTGGAATTGTCCCAGTGGCCCCAAGAACTGTGTGGGAGAAAACACTTCTCTAACCATTGCTTATTCTGGCCTAAATTGTCCACAATAAAAATGTTAAACCTATCTGTGCTCTCACTACAGTTTCTGAATTTCAGCTAGGAGTTTTAATTGCTCTCCATCCTTTTGCTTAGTACTGACTAGAATCTCTCCTGCACCTGTCATATTAATGGTATTGATCTGTGAAATTTATGGAAAAAGGGGTCTATGATCTTTCCTCCAGAGAAACCATCTTTGCGTAAATACAGAATAATAAATAATGAATCTTGTAAGAAGATAGCTTAACAGAGGCAGACAATCATGTAGGTGCCTGATGAACAGGGTTCTGAGACATGAGATCCAGTTATGGCTCCTGGTTGAGCAGCAGACTCCAAATCTGATCTTGTATGAATGGAGTTTCTCATCTGCACGGTGAAGACAACACTAATTTTCCAGCTCACAGAGGCAGGGAGTTTTAATACATTAAAAAACTTATCATAGTTCTAAGGGTATTATAAGCAAGAAAGATATTAGCCCCTTACACTTTGTAAATTATTACATATATAGGAACAATCTCAACTGAACTGAGCAATGAAGCTGATTATTACAATCACAACAGTTAAGTCCTTTTTATTTTTTTTTCCTGTCATTCTCTTTTGCATTACCTACTTTACCCAGAGTTATTGGCATGAGGGCATTGAGAAGAGGGCAATAACATCAGTCCAGATGTGCAAAATAATAAATTAGTTATGATTGAAACCACCTACGGATAACTGAAATTATTGACCAGCAGTGGTTGCCTGACCTATATCCATCAAAATGTCAAGCCATGTAGAGGTAGACAGCAGGTATGCACCCAAGAAGGAGTGAGGACTGCATAAATCTCTGACGCTGTTCCATGCCGCTTCAGGTAATTTTGACGTAGGATAAATTACAATACAGTTCACTCAAAAAAAAAAAATTATTAAAAGTAGCACCAACACTTGCTTGTTTGCTTTCAATGTACCTATAATGTTAGATAAACTATCCTCTTATTCTATTGAAAACAGTTTTGAATAAATGACTTTTTTATGACATACATTCTTCTGCAAATTCTTATTGAATAGTTCTGTAGAATTTAAACATAAAAAGTACTGAATAAAGAATTTTTAACAAACCTAAAAAAATTACAG
The DNA here is from genome assembly GCF_028551555.1 of Melozone crissalis. Lineage (NCBI taxonomy): Eukaryota > Metazoa > Chordata > Aves > Passeriformes > Passerellidae > Melozone > Melozone crissalis. Next base: position 38,554,352 of record NW_026535796.1, on the reverse strand, counting down.
TGACAGACATATCCCAAAATTGTAAATTGTGGAATCTAAATTGAATTTCTTAATCTCTAAAGGCTTTTTATAAATTATTACTGTAATAATCTACTAACATTTGTGATGTTATGTTGGTATAATCTATATCGTATATCCAACATTAGTGTTATTAGCACAAAATATTGATAGCTATAGGTCAGAAAGTTAGCTTTCTACCTTCATGAAAAAAATATTGGAAAACCACTACATAGCTCAGGCTTAACTACTTGCTCATTGTCTTTTGAGATCTAAAAATACAATTGCCAGAGATTATATAAAGTCCTGATTTTTTCCAGACAATTCTTACCTCTGCAATATTAATAACAGAATTTCATCTGCTCTGTAAGTACCAAATATTCACAAATTTCCTTCATCTATCATCTTAGTACATAGAATCTTAAATTTATGAATTTTTGAGGATGTTGCTGAAGTTCCAGTGCCTTATTTAAGACACTGTGGAATTCTACAGAAAATTTTCCATTAGCTTCAGTGAAGCAGGTCTCATAGTTCTTGTCTTGTTTACTATCATTCCTGACACACAATAGAATAAATTTATGTAGAAAGAAAGATAATTTTCATTTGGTTAGGTCTGGAATAAGGGAGTTAAACTATAGGAGATCCATGGGAATTTTTGAGATGTGAAAAGAACACCATTGAAGTTTTAGTTCTGCCTACTTTTGGAGGTTGTCCATCTTCTTCAATTTATAAATCTGACTTCAATGGATTAACTGTACTTGAAAATGAATTTTAAAAGTTATCCAGTTACTTTGTTTTAACCCCAACCATCAAGTAGAGAACTAGACAACTCTCCTGTCTCCTCTACTACTTCCATCCCCAGAGGGATGGGAAGGAGAAGCAGAAAAATTAAGACCTATGGGTTAAGAAAAAAGTTTTTAGCAGCAGGAAAAATATAATAATGAAAAAGAAAAAGAGGGAGGGGAATAAAATCCAAAGAAAAAAAGTAATGGGCAATACAATTCCCAGCCCATTCCCCAGCAGCAATCAGCTCCTCCTGGGCAAAACCCCCTGGCTTATCTACTGGGCATGATGCTCTTTGATATGGAATATCCCTTTGGCCAGTTGCAGTCAGCTGTCCTGGCCGTGCTCTCTCCCAGCTCCTTGTGCACCTGCTGGCTGGCAGAGCATGGGAAACTGAAAAGCCCTTGACTCAGGCTGAGCACTGCACAGCAACAAGTAAACCAGCAGCATGTTACCAACAATTTTCATCCACTAAATCCAAAATAGCACTTTGCCAGCTGCTGGGAAGAAAATTAACTCTATTCCACCTGAAACCAGGACACCAATTCTAAAATATTTGTGCGTAGAATACTGATTAAATTCTCTGCTTTTATACTTTTTGGGTTGTTTTATGATTCTACATTTTATATTTTCTACTTTTATATTTTAGCCTGATATTCTTGTATCAATAGAATTGAAAGATGGACAGACACTGAAAAAATAAAACTAATAGTATCTCAACTTGGACTTTTATTGTTATTTACAAATAAGTCCATTAAGTCTCCATTTAAAAATGGAGACCTAAAAAACGTCTTCATAAAAATAAATATTAAAGTTTCAAGTAGATGTACCATACTCTATGCAAATTACATTACTGAATTTACTTCCCAGTGCCTTTGCCAGATTTTTAACCATGTTCCTTTAATATCAGTAATTAGAGAGTGAAATTAACGGACCTAATTTCAGTAACTTAAAAGCCATTTTGACAATAAAGTCAAAATGATGATGTGATTGAGAAGGTTGTATTTATGCTTTTGACCTGTCTTGGTCTCTGTCACTCCTTCATGAGTAACTGTTCATCACTCTTGTATTCACAGAGAGTGTATTAAAAGTTTCTCAAATTTTTGCTTGATTTAGCTTGGTATGAAAACCTCATTATACAGCCTCGGTTAGTCCTCTGCTTATAAATTTGTAGTCATCTAGCGAGGATGCAGAAACGGCATTAGGCTTAGGTGATCTGTTGCATGCTGTGAATAGCAAATACCAAACAGTGAATACACAAAGCCAGCAGTTTACAAATAAGCTCCAGTGAAAATTATTCCTTCATGTTTCTCAGTGAGTACCTCTGCATGTCAAAGATAATAGAATAAAAAGGCTTCACATCAGCTCATGAATGATGGAATAACATAATTATAATGGAATAAGAGAAATTAATAATGGATAATACTGATATTAAATGCTTCAAACATTCCTAGTTACCTTCTGCAGACCTACAAATCAGAGATGGTTTCAGTCTGTCACCTCCATGCTCTCTGAGTGTAGTCCTCTATTTCATCCAGTCTGAAGTAAGACTGAAGCAACCAGAGTAATATTCTTTCAGTTGGTCCCAGTGACAGAGTACCATACAGGAGAATTTAGTCAATCTCATGGGGATTCTCACTCTTACAGAACTTTTTTCTCCAGGAGTTATGATCAAATAAGTCTTACACTGCATTACAGGGGATGGAGTGGAACAAAGAGAATAATTTTGTGTGAAAAGTGACCTAAAGCCCTCTCTAGTAGCCAAAAGAAATTGATGAACCAGAGAATGTATCAAAGGAGGAGCAGGTTCAAGTGAGAAACAGAGAAGAGGACAGATGCCTGTGGGAAGAACCTGGGCAGAAATGGATGCAGGAAACAAGGTGAGATGAATTAGTACTAAAGTAGCACTAAAGAGTGCTAGGAAGTGTAGCAAACTAATTTTTTTAATAATGTGGCTGAGCAAAGCACAAAAAATTAAAAAGGACAATTTAGTATAAAATCTGCATGAATTTGTACAAAGTCCTGACCTCTCCAATGACTATACACATTGGTGTTCAGTTTGTTTATTAAGAGTCTGCTTATCTTCCAACCTTCAGCTGCTGTTCTCTGATATTTCCTAGGTTCTGTTTCCCTTCTGTAACAGAGCTTCAATTTATAAAACAGATTATTAAATGTGGAGTAGTTAAAGGTAAATCTCATTACTTGTGGTATCTGAACTGCCTCTTTAAGTTTGAAAATAAACCATTGCCCCTACTCTGAAAGGACTTTCTGCTTGAATTAACTGTCTTGTAATCTGTAGGAAAAACACAACTATAATAAGCAGGCAAGCAAGTAGAACATATAATATTAATAAACTATTACAGACATCTCAAACATTCTTCACACTTGGCTGTCTAAACAAATCAATACAAAGGGAAAGATCTAGTTAAGACGGGTATAAAAATCTAGTGCTTTATCTTTAAAGCAAGTCAAAACATAACAATTCAACTTTATTATGTATAGTGTGGTTTGTACAGATTGCATCCCAAAGGCTTTATGGAAGCAGATAATACTCTTCCAGGGTAAGATAACAATATTAACAATGGAAAGAGAGAAATTATATCCACAGTCACATCCCTCTATCAGTGGTGTAAATTGAAACTAGCACTACTAAAATCAATATGCTTCACACTGATACAGAATTGCTCAGAGATTAGAATCAGGCCTTGGTTAGGTAGCAGAGAAACAATTTCTTTTCAGTTGAGAATTGCAATGGAGTGGTAAGTCAATGAAGCACAGACACAGGATGGTGGTTTTCAGACAGCATGAAACTTAAGTGAAGAAAGAAAAGATAAAGACACAGCAAAACAATATAGGTGAAGTCTATCAGTGTTTTTAAATTTAAGAGGAAAGTGTGGAAGCACTAAATAAAATGTTTGTTGGAAGAATATATGTGATAATTCTCACTGTCATGCTGTGGAACTCAATGGGAGTTTTTCATCATCTTCCAATATTAGCTTTGTAAAACAAATTACAGACATATTGCTGGAGTACAGGGAATGTTTTAGGCAGCAGAAACAAAAATAAACAAATGAGACAGAGTGGTTTACTAAGAGACAAGACAAAATTCTGGAGGCATATTTCTTCACTAGATAAGAGCAATAGTAAGCTTCTCAATTTTGTGGGTTTTCTTCTCCAAAAAATAACAAGCAACAGGGTAACAAAGAGCAGGGCAATCTTTAAAAGTTGGAGGTTGAAGTAGCATCACCATCTCTTAGCAGCTGGCAGATTTCTTGCTAATACCCACATAATCTCATATGCAGCTCTCTATTCTGACCAGAGGGCATCCATCAGGCCTGATGCCAGATTCTGCTTCACCACATTGTATTTAGGCATTCAAATATAAAACATGAACTAATACCAAGCATCCTCCCCTGCCAGCCTGTCCCACACACAGACACAGAATCCCATCACAAATAAAATCTGTAGTTACCTACAGAAAAATGTAAAATTTGGTAAGTTTTTTCTGTTTCTGAAGATGTGACACTATTGAAATTTGTCTGTCTGACAAGTCCAAGAAGCACCCCTTTAACAGGAGAGAGAAATTTCCAGACTTGGGTATATTTAAGATTTTTTTTTCAAGGGTAATTTCTTCTCTGTTTAAACAATAGCTGGTTTTAATTCCAGGTTAGTTGATTATTCCTGTAGACATTTACCAAAGAAAGAACACATTATCAAATGTCAATAAAGTTGTTAATATTTTTTCCTTTCAATAATTTAGTGTTATTTTTTTTCTTTGTGAGCTTATAAGTACAGATTTTATTCCTTGCTCAAGGTGGAAAGGACACTCTAAGAGAATTAAAAGTTAACAATTAACCATTGTGCTTTTTGCACAGAATCTGCCATCCTAGCAGTGTGCTAACTGTCTGTAATGAGTTTATGATTCTAAAACCTCTAAGCAGCATTCCCTTAAGAAAAAGCATTTGAGAGATCAATACTGTTGCCTGTCAGCCTTGTTGAACAAAGATCAATGCATGTACAAAAATCAGCCCAGCAGATGTGGCTGTGAAGACTACCAGGCCCCAGAGGGAGGAATGCCTAATGGGGACAGCTATCTGTATAGCTCTAAAGTGTGCCATTAAGCCTGCACTTCACTTGGCTCATGTGGGGGCTGTGATACCTCAAGCTGTGCAGGGGAAATCTGCAGTGTGTTGTGTTTTTGCCAATTTATGCTGCTCATGTGAAGTCAGGGGTACTTTAGCTATTAGATGCTTTATTCCTTGTCCAACATGGGGCATTAGTCAAGTGAAAATGACAGCTATGCCTAGCTCAGAGAGTTCTCCTGGCAGCCCCCAGGAGCCCTGTAGAGAAAGCACTAAGGTATGAGAAACCTTTGCCAACATTTGGCACCTTGAGGTTGCTGCCTGGCCTGTTTTCTTATGTAGCCGGTATTTGTCAGCTTTCCTGATGGACTTAGAGATGCTATTTAATTTCACTGCATAAGGGAGAGAGAAATCCATTAGCATTCGAGGCCTGTCAATGAAGATTGTGTCACTAGCTAATAGAAACTGCAAATGTGCCAGATTGTTCAGCAGAAACTGAAGGGGCAGGAGACTGCAAGTAATAGGTTGAATGAAATTGATTCTCTTTATTTTTGATAAAATGTTTTTTCCTTTCAGAAAAACTGACAAAAGGCAAAAATTTCTCCCTAACAATCATTGAATGCAAAGGGAAAGATGATGCTGAAATAGAGCTGAATGTAAAATAAAAAATGCATAAACAAACTGGGGTCTCAAAGGGAACTTAGACATCAAACTACCTTTTAAAAAACAAAATGCCTAACACATCCAAACCTTGAAAGGGCTACTTCCCACACTAATGCAGTAGCCCTGCATTTCTGCTGAATTGTGTAACACTTAAGGTCTGAATTAAATGGTGTCCTGGAAAAATGTACCAATCAGTTTTGTACGAATGTAGAAAAATATACTGCTACAGTCAGGCTAGTAGTAACACTGAGAGGACACCTGATGATGTGTGAAGAGCAGTTGGTTTTGCCCAGCTTGTTTTCCTTGATTTTTGAGAGCAAAATTCTAGCTTCTTCAAATATGGCATGAAGGAAGGATTTCAGCTGGGCTCTTCCCTTTTTTTTGAGAAAGATCTTTAATAATTAAACAGCTGGAATCCTGAACTATATATCTTTTTCTGTTTCTTCCCTAATGAAGCAATTCTGCTTTGTGAAAATTATTTAAGTATTCAATAGACAGTGTTAAAAAGAAAATACCAACTGCATGATGTGGCAGTATTCTTGTGGGCGAGTCAGGCTCAGATCCTTTCCCTGGTGATCATTCAGTCTTTCAGAGAAAGTAAATCAGCTTGAGTGGAATAAAGTTCTTCTCCTAGAACCAACATAAAAAAGCAAAAGATATAACAAACACATTGTGGGAAAAAATTAGGACACCAGTGTATCTAGTGGTCTACAGACAGCTCACCATTGCAAAGCTGGGATTTCTGTATTTAAAAAAAAGGAAGAAAATATTTTTATAGATTTCATTCTGCTTACACAGTGTAAAGGGATAAATTTAAAAAAAAAGAAGATGAACAGAAAGAAGTCCTGCCATATTAGAACAAGATCTAATATGATATTCTCTGTCAGACAAACCACAATACAGTTTTGGTTTTTTTTGTTAGGGAGAGGAGATCTGGAATGAAAATGTTGGTGGGAGCAGCTGATAATGGAGGAGACTCTTGACCTTGAAACTTTTCCAAATAATTTGCTTTTCACCCTTGGCTGCTCAATATTAGTGCAGTACAATTATGAAGACATAAACATTACAAGGACACCTGGCACACAGCCTGTCACAATGAGTTAAACTTGAGAATTCGATTCCCTGAGCAACCATGGAAGGAGAATGAGCCACCTCATCAGGAATTCAACTGTGTCAGTTCAGGAGGAAGTGAGGATGGGAGGAGTTGATTCATCAAGATCAGTCAAGACCCAGCCAACCTTCTACCTTCATTCAGGCAGTAGAAACAGATCATAAAGGGACCTGTCAAGTCTGCAGTCAAATGAACTGTAAGAGAGAATGTGGAAGGTACCTTGGCTTGTACTTAAATACTCTTGAAATACCTTTTTTCTTCCCTCCACTGCAAATGCTACCATCTGCTTGTTTTAAATGGTTGTAAATCACATAAAGAAGCAAATTGGCTAGGGAATGGAGCATTTAATTTATTTTTTTGTTTCCACACCATTAGCAAATTTGAGTTGAGGTATACTTCAATTTTGATAGACCATTAAGCTGCATCCATTCAGGGTCCTTCATTATCATGTTAACCTTTCTTCCCCTTTTTCCCAGACATAAGACTTAAAGATTTTCAACTGAAGGAATAGTTGCTACTGATTAGAAAATTAAATTCGGAATTCCAGTGATATTTTCATAATATTATAAATTATTTAATAATTTATGAAATGAGAATTTTGGTGATTATAATGAAATACTTAGAATCGGTACTAGAGATTTTGGGCAATTCTTTTAGTTTCATTCTTAATAAATTAATAAATATGTTATGTTTCCAAATACTTGTCAGAAATAGGGCCTTTTTACTACATTTTGCAAAAATCTAATGCTCATCTCATTTGAAGGTTGTGCCTTGTCAAGGTAACAGCATCAACTTTATTAAAGACTCAGTGTTATGAAAATAACAAAATTATTAAAAAAATTGACAAAAATAGAAAACCTACTGGGGGATTACATCTTTTTTATCACTGTTTTTCCAATGCTTTTCTTCATCCAGATTGTTTTAGCCTAGCATACACACCCTCCTTCTTTCTCTTTCCATTTGTTTCTGCCTCTCTGCACATGTTTTACATATATTTTCTTATATATATATATATATATATATATATATATATATATAGCCAGTATATTGCCAGCATATACATATCCTGGATAGCTATAGTTTAAAATTACCATATTGCCTCAGCTATCCAACCCACAAAATAACGATAAATCTTACATAAACATGCCATTCATATATGCAGTCATATGATAAACTTCTTTGTAAAGTAAGCTTAAATTTTATATTGAATCTGCTGTTACAATTGCTCTGATATTTATCTTGACATATAATTTAAAGTAATATTTTAAACTATAATTATCAAAATTCAGACATAATTTCTGAATAAAAAGGATGCTCCTTAGTTTAGTAATTTTCAAGATAATCACATTACTTTTAAAAATGTTTAAGAAGTGACAAAATGTGACAGCAAATTTTCTCAAAAAAGCAAATAATCACACTTAAGGGCTGTGTTCTCCCATAAATTAACAGGAGTTGTCTTTATTGCAATTAGTTGTTCTCTTTGCAACTCAGCTTTGCATCTGCTGCAAGAATGAAAAGAAAGTGGGGCTAGTGAGGGTGAATATAGAAAACAATAGAGGTATGAAAAGGAGGAGAGGAGAGGAGAGGAGAGGAGAGGAGAGGAGAGGAGAGGAGAGGAGAGGAGAGGAGAGGTCTCAATGCTTAGCTACGTTACTAAAAGAAACTAAGAACAGAGAAAAATAAAACTAACCACCTAAATAGTTCTACTTGAGTTTTGATTGACTGACTTAGATATTTTCTGAAGAAAAATAATATTACTATAGTGGGTTTTGTAAATTGTCTTTTACCTTAGCATCATTGCTGTAATTAGAATCTATGATTTATTTTCTGTGAAAGTGAATTTTCATCTCAAAAACAACCGTGTTGTTTAAAGATAGCTTGAGACCACCAAGTTTATGTTCACTGCCAGGTAGGTTTCCAAAGTGACACAGTTTTCCAGCCTGGTAGTCCATGCCAAGGGTGTTGTTCTCCGTGCTAGGGCACAGTGTTTCTAAGGTCACAGGATCTGTAAGGGAGCTAACAGATGTACAGGGGAAGAAAATCAAGGGTCCTTCATGGAGAAAATACATTCAACAAATTGCCAAATAGCTATAGAGTAAATCTAGGGACCACAGAACGGCTGGAAAATCAGAGTCTTACGGGCTCATGAGGCAGCTGCTTCCTTTCATGCATGGAGATAGGAAGAGAGAGTAGAGAATGCTGATGCACAGTGAAATTGGCCTGTCACTTTCAAAGCACGTCAAACAGGAAACTGAAGAGAAAATCAGTTTCACCAAAAGCAGTAGAGCTTGGGGATCCCATTACTGCCTGGGGCCTTCCAGTTCTGATGAGCTCGTGGAAGTTTTTATTAGCCTTTCTATCCACGAGGAAAATCCATGTGATTTTTATCATTACAGATGAATTATTTTTTAACCTTGATTATTTGCATAGATGCATGTCTTGTATAACACTGATTCATATAGACTCATGTACAAAAACTAAACTTTTGCTTCTGTATTATGAGATAATTTTCTAAATATCTTGTCTTTGAGGTATGATGCACTTACAACTGATATTGCCCTTCCTTGTGCTTCACTGCTGTGCTCTTATTCTTTTAAACACTTGCTTCAGTACTGCTGCCTCCAGCACTTGCCTATCTTGGTGATGAACAGATGAGCACAGTGGAAACATGACAAGCACAGAATTACTAATATACCCTTTTACAGAGCTAGTGGAGGTTGAATCATGATTTACAAATACTTAGTGACACCAAAATTAATTTAATTTTTAGGAAGAGTTTTCTTTATCCCAAACATTGACTGCCTTAGACTTTAATGTAATGTATCTCCTTTGGTTTTCTAATGTGAAAATGATTTGTGTTTTTTGTAATTCCTCATCCACGGTGATAGTAACAACACTCACTGTTTTCTGCCTTCAAGAAATGTGTGTAATAACTTCCATGTAATATTTACTTATGTTCAGTGAACTTTTTATTCACAGCCCATAATATGTAATGGGGTGCTAGGCACTCTCAGAGCATGCTTTTTACTCTTATTTTAGGCTTATCATCATTCTGTGGTATGCTTTGATGTTTCCCAGCCAAATCATTCTCTATGTGAGTTACATTAAAATTATTACAAAATCAGTCAGTAAATTACACAAAGAGATTTCATATTAACTGTTACAAAAGTTTATAAAATACTGGTTAAAGAAAAATAAGCAAGCCTCAATTTGTCTACTTATCTCGAAATAACATACTCAAAATGCCCACCTTTTTCTAGATGACTCATCACTGTCCAGCTAAACATATTGACCAGAAGTTTGATATACCTCACATCTCACACTCAAAAGGAAGAACAAGGTGGACTACAAATCAGCTTTAATATCCCATCACATCCTTATCATAACTCTACTTCCTTGTGGTTTAACATATTTTAAAATTCTTTCTTCCCTATCAGCATTATCAGCTTTTAACCTATTTGCTGTTCCTTGGGCTTATCCTGTTTATTTTTCTGTCACTTTCATGACTTGTGGTTGCAAATGCACATCCTTTTGCCCACTCAAGTGCTGAGGTAAAATATCTCTCATGTGCCATCACTGTGCTGCAGGATAGAGAAATAGGCAATCTCACCCATAACTTGGTTTGGGAAATGATGATGTTGAAGTAGTGATAGCTGTAAAAGAAGGCATCTCAGTATAATATGGGCTGTGGTCTATAACTAAATGACAATTAAATCTTTGCTGTGATCACAACTTCTAGGAAAATAAATTTCGCTGCCTTTCACAACAGTGACCAACTTATGCACGGCACTTTATGTAGTTAACATAAAATCAGCCAGAATCAAAACATCTATAAACGGATTATACAGGACAGTAGGTCATACTGCTCACAGAATGTGTTTGACTTGGTAATTGATAGATATTCCAAAGTAATTGACCATTAGGCACTCCATGCAATTATTCTAATAGTTAATTCAATACCAAGTGTGGAACTTTTACGAAAAATAAGATAGTCAATTTTAAGTAGAAAACATTTCACAAATAAATTAATGGTTTGATTTTCCAGAATGGCTGTATCACTGAAAATAAGAAGCTATTTTCTGATTTAAAAAAGAGGTTCATTTTTTACTCAGAAACCTACTTGAGGGATAAATTGATATATCGAGACTGCTTTAAATATAAGTTTTTAGTTTCAATTTTACCATAATAAACTTAACATGGCAATTTGCAAAAACAGGCATCCTTGAACTATAATTCTGAGACCATTTCACCTCCCTTTTAAAAAATCAGTTTGTGTGTTTAGTGTGAGAAAAGAGGGTATGCAGATGTATTGGGTTTGTGCAGCAAGGTTTTGGTAGTGGAGTTCTGCAAACATGGCTTTGCAAAGATTCCAGAAGCTCCACCTGTGTACGAGAGAATCAATGCAAGACGACTGATGGATTCAACATTAGCCAAGGCTGAGCTCAGTAATGCTGGTAGAACCTCTGGGATAATATATTTAAGAAGAAAATATATTATCCCAGAGGTTCTTCTAGGTACAATAGCTTAGTGCCTAGAAGAAAACATCAGCCAGAGAAGAGAAGAGTGAAAACATGTGAGAAATAGCTCTGCAGACACAAGGCCAAGGCAGAACAAGGGGCTGGAGCTGAGAGTCCCCTGCAGGCCATGGTGAAGACCATGGTGAGGCAGCTGTGCCCCTGCAGCCCATGGGGCTCCATGCAGGAACAGAGATCCACATGGAGCTTGTGGAAGAGCAGGTGGGAGCCTGAAGGACATGGTGGCACTCTGGGAAGCCTGTGCTTGAGCAGGCTCCTCACAGGACCTGTGGCCACAGGGAGAGGATCCCACATTGGAGGGGGTTTGCTGGGATGACTTGTGTGCCCCAGGGGACTCCTGCTGCAACAGTCTGTGCCTGAAAGACTACAAGCCATGGAAGGGACCAGGCTGGAGCAGTTTGCAAGGAACAGCAACCTGTGGGAAGGACTCATGTTGGAGAAGTTGATAGAGCCATAGAATCATTAAGGTCGGAAAAGACCCCCAAGATCAAGTTCAACCATTGACAAAACATCATTATACCAACTAAATCTTGGCACACAGTTGCTTATTGAGCACATCCATAGATCCTGACCTGACCATCCCCCGAACATCCTCTTCCATGCTTGACAGTCCTTTCACTGAAAAAAAATTTCCTGATATCCACGCTGAGCTCACCTGGCTCAGCTTGAGGCTATGTTCTCTCTCATCCTGTCTCTAGTTGTCTGGCAATAGTGGCCAATCTCCATCCTGCTTTCTTTCTGAGGGGACCAGCACTGCACACAGAATTCAAGGCACAGCCTGACAACTGCCAGGTACAGGGAGATCATCACTTCCTGCTGGTCACACTGCTGCTGGTACAGGCCAGGATGCCATTGACCTTTTTGGCCATTTGGGCACATGCTGGATCATGTTTGTTAACCACAAAATCCTCTTCTGCTGAGACACCTTCCATCACTCTTCCCCTAGCTTGACTTGTAACACTGCTTGGGGTTGTTGTGACCCAAGTGCAGGACTTTACACTTTGCCTTATTGAAACTCACACTACTGACCTTGACCCAAGGATCCACCCTGCCCAGATCCCTCTGTAGGGCCCTCCTGATCTAAAGCAAATCAACACTCCTGCCTAACATACTGCTGGCTGTGAACTGTCTGAGGGAACACTTGGTCTCCTTGTCCAAATAATTGATAAAGGTATTAAACAGGACTGGCACCAATACTGAGCCTTGGGGAACCCCACTCCACACTGGAGCAGGGGAGCAGGGTGAGGAGGAAGCAGAGGCAGACATGAATTATAAACTGACCAGAACCCTCATTCTTCACTTCCCATTCACCTGTACCACTAGAAAGAAGGAGATAGAAAAACTGGGAGTCAAGCTAAGCCAAGAACAAAAGGGAAGGGTAGGGGAAAGGTGTTTTTAATATCTGGCTTTATTTCTCATTATCCTACTTTGCTTTGATAGCTATGGTAATAAATTAAATTCTTTTATCCTGGGTCAAGTCTGTTTAGCCCACGACTGTAATGTCAACCCACAATTCTTTCATTGTATTTCTCTCCTCTGGCGAGCTGAGAATGGGAAAGTGATAGAGCAGCTTTGGTGGGCACCTGGCCTACAGCCAGGGTCAAACCACTGCAAAAGCATAGAAAAAAAGTCCCTTTATAATATATTAATATAATGTATTAAATTCAATTTATAAGCTGGTTTAAGTGTCTCAGTTTTGAGCCATTCTAGAGGACCAGACACGACACAAGCAATGTTTTTTTAATAACTTTCTTCTTTCAAAGATATCCTCTATATTTCAACTTTTATGCTTATTTTTTACATTTCTCACCTCCCTCCTGCATGCCAAATGGAGCAAAAAGTACCCTTAAGGTATATCAGAAACCACAAAAACATATTTAGTCTTGAAGTAATTTGAAAAAAATCCTTGCATGGTTCCAACAGAGCAGTTCTCAAGCCAAAGCTTGAATAGTATGTATTTAACTTACCTAATAAAATATACAGTGGTCATATTATTTTTACTGAAATAATTGTGCACTGCCCAATTCCAGTGCCTCTCTGGCATATCCATTCTGCTTCATGTGTTAAAGCTGTTGGTATAGAGTCTACCAATATCTATTTATTCATAATTCACTGATTTTGACCCCTCCCTTCTATTTCTAACGTAAAAGTCTAATTTTAAAATTAACTCAAACCAGTCATGTCATCTTTTAATCATAAGGAGCCTGTTCCTGATAAGGTGGTTGGTTAAAGGTCAAAACCTCTATGTCAGTTAAAATAAACATGTAATTAGAGCAAAGGTGGTATTATTTTGAGCTTCTGACTGCTTTGGGATTATCTCGTGAAGTCTTTATTTTACCCTCAGTGGAAAGAATCAAAGGGAAGAATTTTTGTATTTCATAGGGCAGGTAACACTTGGTCTGGATACTGTCACAGTGGGTGACAGCTCTTGCCCTGCAGCTGCCAGGATCTAATTACACCTAGGCTCAGAAAAAGGAATTGTGCAGCTGTGTGGAATTAGGAAGACTCAAATTGTACCCCATATAGACCTGGAGGCTTGTGGGGGTATCAAGGAGTGATTATTGTAATTTTCTTATGGTATTGGAGCAGGAATAAGGCAAGGAGTGTGTGTCTGAATGCAGTTATTTTAACTGACTTCAGAAGTGACAAATCCTAATGTGCCTAAACTGCCATGGTAGGAGTTGACCTGATCCAGGTTAGACTGGAGGCCAAAGGAGCTTGCAGTGTTCCCAAGCCATGTTTCCAAAGGGAAGTGTTTTGTACACTGACATTGTACTGGAGAGTACATGGAGCATGCAGTGGGCAGACAAGGATCAGAATCGCAGTCCATGCTTTACAGAGGTATCACTGAGCTGCAGGATGTAGTAAGATTCCTTGTTCTTCATTTTCTCACTGGCCTTCACACACTGCACAGGCTGAAACAGAGAAATGATGAGTTCTTTCATACTTTTGGTTTTAATTGGGTAGGCAGACCACGCTTTTTTTAAAAAACTGAAATCATGGATATAAGGTCCAGAGGTTAGGAACTTTTTTCTCATTTGTTGGATCAATAAATGTATGCAAACCAGCAGGAGGCAAAAGATCACCTCTTTTTAAAAGGACTCATCAGCCTGGACCTCACTGTGTATTAATGCTGCTGGATGGCTTTGAGACTGAAACTTCTGTCATGCCTAATCAGCTTGAAATGAAGGTAGGGAGTTTGCATCAAGATACTTGCATCTCCTAGTGCTAAACAGAAGAACCACCTCTTGGCTAAGAAGAGGGAAAAAAGTACATGCCTTGTTTTTACTTGAAGTAAAGTTATGCAAGTATATTGTATAAAATATTTTCTGTGTATATTTTCTTACACTTAGAAAAATAAAAAAAGCTTTGTAGTCCATGTGGACTTCCAGGTAGAAGCTATAACTTTTCAGTTTAAACTTCATTTATTTGGAACTTTATCAGAATTAAAAAAACAAACAAACAAACAAACAAACAAACAAACCCACAAAACTGCCTCCAAGCTGAATTTTTTCCTTTGGTTTTCTTTCCTCTACAGTTGAGTGTTACAGTTTTCTTGATAAGAAGGCATTGCCATGTAAGTTATTTTAATAGCCCCCCATTACTTGATTAAATGTTTAATTTGTAAGGGGTTTGTGTATTTAGGCACCATACAATCTAGAAGCAAATGGCTTGTATAGAGTTTCTGGATTGGTTATAAATATTTTGTTATCTGAAAGGTCTTTTACCCTTTTGCCAGGAAGCTCTTCCTCTCCACTTTATTTAAGGGTTAACACCAAAACCTAGAGAGGTTAATGCTTTCCAAAAATAGATTCCTGCTCTTAGCTTTTTATTCCAAGGAATGTTCCCAGGAAGAATATGTGTTTCCAGGAAGAAAGCACATGAGAACTCTAAGTTGGTTACTGCAAAAGCATTTTAAATATTACTGCCTCTTGCCCAGTTTCTGCAGTCAGGTTATTTCATGCAATGAAGGCTCTTTAAATACAGTCAGATGCAAATAGAATTGCCAAACGAGCTATTGCATAAATCAGTGCTTTGAACTTCCTTCTCTCATTGTTCACTAACAATGTAGCAGTAGCTGAGACCAGATGCTCAAGGAGACAAGTGACAAAGAAGAGCTCATACGTTATTTCAGACTTGATTAGTTAACATTTATCTTCTTGCTAAAATCCTTTGGGCTTTGTCTGTTTATATCTAATTGAAGAAAATGGAATTGACTGAGAGAATGAGGCCTTGGCAGGTGGCTTGGTTTAAAATCATAACTACTGCCAATACTGGCTTCATATTGCTTAGTTAAGATTATTTTGCTTTTCCTGAGGCCATTTACATTACAGGTTTAATTCTGATGTTAATCTTCTCTCAAAACTTGTCTCTAATTTGCAGAAATGACCCTGTTTGTTATTCAGAGTCAGGATGCTTCTTCATGATTATGGTTATCTCACTATCAAATTTCATACAGGTAAAGATGTCAGTTTCAAATCACAAACATAATTCCTCAAGCGTTTGAAATGCTTCATCTGTTTGAAAGAATGTCTGGGTAATACTGAAAACATGGTGAAAAGCTTTTCTAGCTAAAAGTTTCTGAATTGTTATGGAGTTCATCCCAGCCTAAATTACAAAAGTAACCATTACTTACCCTGACACCTAAGTAACTTTCTAAGAAATCAGATTGCATATTTGGTTAGAATAGTGTACAATTAATCAATAATTTGAAATAGAATGCTTTACAGAGTAACAAGATTCTGTCTAAAATTCTACACTTCATGAAAAATCTCTTGAATTTACATAGTCATTTTACCTGAAGACCTCTTATATTACTTAGATGTTTTTCAAAAAATGACTTTCAATTTTCTTTGATTTTTAATATTTTTCGTATGATTAGGGGGCTAGGTCCAAATTTAGTGAGGATAATTCCCTGATTCCTGATACCAGGAATTAACCTAACTAAAGGATGTTCATCAGCATCTAAATCAGACTTTGGTCTTCAAATTCAGGAATTTGTAAGTATTTAATAGGTAGCCTAATGTCTTTTGTTGTTATCACTAAATGATTGATCAGTGGGATGAGTGATCAGTAGTATAAAGCAGTAACAATATTATAAATACTTGTGGTTACATTTCTGTAAAAGATGCATTTCCTTTTTGACTATGATGATTTCAAAAAGGGAGCTGCTGAGAAAGCAATTCCGTGCAGTAAATTACAGTTTCTGCAAGCAGAAAATCCTTTTATAAACACTACTGAGTAATAATCAGTAATAGGTGAAGAGACTATGTCATAATTCCATTATGCTATGAATTATAACAGAAATAACTTCTGAGTGTAATCATGAGACTTTCAACATCAGAACCATTAGTGAACCTGGTTTTGTCAATTCAGCCTTTCAACAATGGAAAACTGTACTAATAATATCTGGAAGATAGAATCCAAATGCTACATTGAATTTTATTTACCTTAGTCTTTCACATCGTCTCTATTAATATTTTTCTCTATTCATATTCTAAAAAATAATACAATTTGAAATATTATATTTATTTATATAAATAAATGGGGGTCAGTTATTTATATAAATGAGTGGGGGTTTTACACAGAGCAATCTTAGTTCAGGAGTAACATAGGACACTCCTAAAGGAACCAGAATTAGAGCAGAGGGTTTGACTGGAAGGCAAAAGGAATAAAATTTAAACAAGTTGTAAAATCAGAAGGAGTCTGGATAACAGAAATGAATAACAGCATTGGGTATGCACACCCAGGGCTAAAGAATAATGACCAAGAAGTGTGAGGAAAGAAGCTTTAGCAAAGGGATACCATACTTCCACAGGTCTCAAACTTTAGTATGTTACCAAAGCATGGAAAAGAATTTTTAGTAAATGGCTTTAAATTTTCTTATGTTCGTGCTAGACAGATGCTTACATAAAATCATAGACTTTGATGTATACTTCTGATTGTTTCCACATTCTCTGTGCTTTCCAAAGAGGTTGAAATAAAAAATAAAAAAAATTCCCCTATTTCTTTATCTATAGCCTCCCAGCAATTCATCCTGATGTATTCAGCAAGGTTTCAGCGATAAACCATGTGCTAAATGGATCATTTCAGCCTTGAAGGCTTGGGAAGGATTTGTTTGTTTGTTGGATTGATTTGGTTTAGTTTGGAGTTTTGTGTTAGCTGGTGTGCTATTTTTTAAACTAAAAACACTTTCTGTATCATGGACCTTTTCCTCTCTCAACTGTTTTAAACTGTCTCAGTGAAAATCATCAGGGGATGGCAGAGTAATTTCAAATCCTAACTGTGCAGAAGTTTGGAAAAAAATACTTTTGTCTATATATTTGAATTTTAAATCATTGGGTCAATTCAATTGCTTTCTTAACACAAATGAAAAGGCTTGTGTTCAGTAAAGGTCTTCTGGCTTACATCTGTACATCAGGGAAAGTCTTTTTGAAATGTAATATCAGGTTTCTGGGGCCACTTGAGTTGCCTTAGGACAAAAATTTTCTGCAATCCAAACAATCTCTGAAAAGGTAGTGTTATGCACATACTAAATAATGATTTACTTCAGATTTGATATCAGTATGACAAACCATTATCTGGAGTGCTCTGAGACGTGCCAAATTTCCCTTCATTTACTGTTAGTTTTCATAATGTAATATTTCTCTTCACAGGATTTACACTTCTAATCTAAAGTCATAGCTTTAAAGCATCTTGTCAGGTAGCATGTGAAAGGACATGAGTCCTGCAGAGAAGGACAGCTCTCTTTTTTGCATTTCCCATGCATTTGCATAAATATCCTTCCTTCTAACTCAGTCCATCAGCTGCATTTAAGTTCATCTCCCCACTATAAACGCAGTTACTTAATTATTGTTGTTGTCATTCTCTGCCATCCCCTAATTTAGAATTAAAATTCCTAGCTCTAAATGCAGTGGTTTCAATGATATCAGCAGGGCAAAAGCCAGACTAAAACAAAATAAAGAACCCTGCAAGATTCAATTAGTTTTCTCCCAGATGCTGCAGTTCATCTCCCACACTGTTAAAATCTTCTCAGCTCATTGAGCATAGCTGACACTGGCTTGTTGAAGGTGAGATGCAGTTATGTAGAAACTGCATGCTCTGCTACATGGGATTGCACAGCTCATCCTGGATCCATGTGTATTCCTTCAGCAGCTGGGGAAAATGTGGAGGAATGGACTGGACAAGGTACAGCCTAGGAAGACAGAATGTCTAAAACAGAGATTGTTTTCAAAAGAAAGGAGAAGAGATTGGTTTTTTTTAAAAGAAAGGAGAGGAAAAAATGAAGATCAGGTTTCAACCTGTGGGAGCCAGGAACTCCAAGTACCTCCCTTAAATAAAAGAGAGAGGCCAAAGCAATTGTTGTTTCATTGATTGGAGACAGCTAAGCCATACTGCTGGTATTGATTTCTTTAGGAAATACCACTCAAATCTGTCTATAAGTGGTATGATATCTTCTTTTCTCCAACTATGGAACAGCTGGAGAGGTCTGCAAAGTTGCATAGCTTTCTCTAGAAGATCACAAAATTAATGGGTTCCATGTGTGTGTATTCATGTGTGCCTCAATGAGATAACCACAAGAAGCTTTATTCTAAAGGAGGGTAAGGGTCTAAGGACCATTTAAAATTCCTAAAGTCTTGTAGAATATTAAACAAATCTGAAAAAATAACCTTTCCCACTTGGCTAATAAATCTTTGACTTTTGAAATACCTCTAGCTAATAGTTTTCTTTAAAAGGGCTGCAGATCTTTTTCATCTGGTGATTCTGATGAGTTGAAAAATGTATGGTTTTATCACACAGTTCATGTCCCAGTAAGATGCTTTTATCCAAAATAAAGTAAAATGTATTTAAAATAAAATCAAGTGTCTAAAGCCCCAGCTGTCTGCTAGAATGTATGACCACTGATCTGAAAACAAGAAAGGTTACAAATAAATATTTTTAACAAATGTTAAAAACACAGATAATTACCTTATTGGTTGGAAATTTGTCTTCAAACCAATAACACACTGAGTTCATGTATCTGAACAAAAGCAAGCCCTGACAGTTTGGCAGCTCATGAGCACAGGGGAGACAAGGAGGGTTTCAAACTCCTCCAGAGCTGTGATGCCTATGTGTACTGAGAAGCTTGCTGAGGAGAATATATCCTCCTGAGCATACATACATAATCTCACTTTGATGGTATCAAGCATGACTGTTTTGGATTGCTTAAAATACGTTTCTGCCAACATTCTGTTTACAAATATCTCAAATGTTAGAAGGGTTTAAAGATGTGAGGGCATAAGTTTGTTCTGTAGTCTGAAATCAGAGGCAGAACCCAAATGCCATGACTTAGAGAGCTTTTTTATCTAGCTACAATTAATCACAGACAGATGCTTGTGGTCCTGCTGAAATCTATATTTATACCACCCTTAAAGAGGACCTGTAAGAAAGTTGCCTCCCACTTACTTTCCATCTGCAGAACCATAATGCAGATACTGAAAGCTGTCTCCCATGAGACCCATTGACATTACTTGCAGCCACAGCACTTAAAAAATTCAGTAATAACTTTGGCTATTCCTGTTTGGCTTGACATGACAGCAAAGTATGCTGCTGTTTTGATACACATCAATTATTTGAGGGAAAAGAGCCACAAATCCATATACTGTGAAGACAGCACCTAAAATTTCACAAGCAGAATGAGTCTGGTTACTGGGAGACCATAAGATCGGAAACAGAGATTTTCCAGCAGACTACTAACTCCTGGGAATTCAGATTGCATAGAACCTATGTAGCAGATGGAGAAAGATTGTTGCTTGCTTCTCCTTACCTTAGATAGGAAGAGAGGAATTGCTACTAGACAACTACTGAGAACTTTAGTTTTTTGGAAGAATAGCCACACAATAGCTGCCATATTAAAACAACAACAACAACAACAACAAAAAACCAAAACCCATAAAACCCCCCAACTTCTTTATCAAACTGCTTAGAATGATAAAAGATGATTCTAACTTTATCAGAATGCAGGCCACTGTGCTTACTAAACCTCAGTGCTTGGCACTGCCATGAGTAAGAAATTCTAAAAAAGACGGGAGCCATATGAGGAGCTACTGAGGCAACTTGGTTTTTTGAGCCTAAAGAAGAGGAGACTTAGGGGACATCTCATCACAAAATCACAGAATAAGCTGAGTTGGAAGGGACCCACAAGGATCACTGAGTCCAACTCTTCCTGCACAGAAGGGTCCCAAGAATCACACCATGTGCTTGAGAGCATTGTCCAAATATTTCTTGAGCTCTCAGGTTTGGTGCTGTGACCATTTTCCTGAGGAGCCTGTTCCAGTGCTCAACCACCCTCTGAGTGAAGAACCATTTTCTAATAGCCTAAACCTTCCCTGACACAACTCCAGGCCATTCCCTTGGGTCCTGCAACTCTTCACCAGGGAGAAGAGATCAGTGACTCCCACTCTGGTCCCTTCATGAGGAAGCTGTGAAGTCCAGAGAAGTCCCATCCGACTGAAAGCTGGTGAGCGTTGTCCTGATTTTCAAGAAGGCTGAGAAGGAGGGCCCTGGAAACTACAGGCCATTTCAGCTCATTCAGGTCCTGGCAAAGTTATCCCTTACAAATGAGGATATTCTATCATTCTATAAAATAACATATTACATTTTAAATTAAGATAAATTCTGAAAAATATTCTTAAGAAAGACCAGGGATGTACTCATGACATAACATTTGATCCACAACTTAATGGAAAACATAGGGTTTAGTAATATATTTTCTGTATAATTGTCTGTATCATATCATATGTTAATATATTTCAGTTTTGCTATATCTCATCTGATCTTTTTAAAGTATATGTCAGCATATATTCCCATTTTCAGTGCTAGTTAGGACTAACATAATTACATTTTCCTTGCTTTCAGAGCAGGTTTTTCTCATAAGAAATTTTGTTTGTTAGCTTGAAGGAAGTCCTAGGCTTCTTAGACATGTAAAGCTGACATTGCCATGATAAGGCAGGAAGCCAGTTTTATAATTTTTAATGATTAATTTTCAACCTAGCAAACTCAATTTCCTGTTCTCAGCAATTCTGCATTAATTGAATGGTCATGGATGAAACATTGTAAACAAAGTAGGATAGGTTCAGGATTTTGTTTTCAACAACCTGTGGTGGAAAGTTTGCCTTTTTGAATTTACAGGTTTGAGCAAACTAACCAACCTTTTTACAAGCCCTGCCTAAATTCCTGCTACTAAATTCCTGTCTGAATCTACCAGATTTTATAGTAAGGCCATACCTGAAGTTTATTCCTATTTCTGTTTTAAAATTGTTCTTAAGATTACTGGTAATGGGTAAAACCTTTCTGCATTTGTGTTTAGATAAACAGAAAAATAGTCAATTTTTCTATGTCCTAGCAAACTTATGCCTCTTCAAATGTGTCCTTGTATTGAACACTGCCTGAATTTCTGGTTGTCCCTAGTCAAAAAACCCCAAAAAACCTCTTCAATGTGGAAAGGAGCAGTTAAGTAGGGAATAGGTTTCTAATTCATACAGACCCACATTTTCCCTTTGAATAAAATAACTAGGGAGTAATGAAAGTAAAAATTGATGGTGTGAAAAAGACAAAATGAGGTGTGATATGTATAGTTAAGTCTTTGACTGATACAAGAATTTTTGGAGGATAAAAGTTTCAAAAATATCTAGATATATATGCTACATCATCACATATGTAGAGTGAAATACCACATTTGATAGCATCATGCACAGATGAGTAGAGGTGTCATAGTCTGCTGTTCGGGTAGATACACAGACAGACCAAGAGAGTTCTGGTTTCCAGCTGTCTAGAAGATCATGGGAAAAAGAAATATCTGCTCTGCAGTGCAGTTCCTACATCCATAGTGTCACTATATCCAGACAAAGCAGCATCTCACTGCAACTAAAGTATTGAAGGGTTTATTTTTCTTCTCTATATTAGACCAATATCACTTAAATTTGGTCATATTACTATGAAAAGCAGACTAGCCTTTAAGAGACACAATATCTCTCAGCTAGTCCGATGGTTATACTAGATTTTTCATATAGATCTAGAGAAGAGATAACTTGGAAGGAAGCCATGCCTACACTGACACACTGACAGTTGTATTCTCCTTGTATATATAGCCTACATATATAATGCACATATACATATATATACATATATATTCATATATATATATATATATACACACATAGACAATATAGATATAATAAATATACAGCAAAGTGTAGCTGATTCAATTGCGTCTGGATTAGTGATGAACTGCTTTAGCTGCCTGCAGGTGTATATGCTAAACACCTCTGAAATTTATGACTTTTTTTTGCATAAGGATAATTACAATTCTTTATTTTCTTTTACAGACTTGTGTTAAGTGGCAGCAATTCACAATGTATTCTATGGCAGAAATAAAATGTGAGTTTCTTTCAGATACATATTAAGGAGCCACATTCTTAAGTAAATATTTTCAAGTTAATCTCCACAAAGAATGCATGTAACATTGCAAAGACCTTATCACTCATCTCTTTTTCATAGTCAATACAACATATACTTATCTATACATGTATCACAGGAATTTTTCAGAATAATGAACTATTTTAGGTATTTGATTTATGAAATTGGAATAGTTTGCTCTGGCACTGAGAGACTCTATATGTTAAAATCAAGCCATGTGTTTCAAATAAACTTATTTTGGTAAATAGAACATTTGTCATGGCACCTATATAGCCATGAATATTTGCATTTGTCATGTCTTTTCACACAGATGGACTGAAATAACTTAAATCAGAGAGCTTTGTTCTTTTATACAGTTTAAAATGCTTGATTTTGGAGGTAGAAAGTGAGGAGAGAGTAGAGATTCTAATATCCTGACAAAATTGTATATTTCCACATCCAATTAATATACATAATATAAATAAATAAAAATTAAATTGGCACAAGACTTAGTGGCAACCCTTTTAAATTCATGTGCAGCAGTGTTAGTGAGTTTCTTGTGGCTTGTTGGTTTGCAGAAATGGAAGGGTTTTCCAAATATGACTGCATTTGTTCCACCTATTTGCAGTAATATTGCCTCATAGCATAACAAAGATAATTAACCACATGGGAAAAGTAAAGCCAAAAGGAAAAGTGTCTCTGTGTTTGCCTGTGTGTTATCCTCTGAGGACGAGTTCAGTTGCATGTACATAAGTATATCCATCAACATACAGCAGAATAGTCATAAATACTCAGCCAAGAATAATAGTGTTCTAAGCAGGAAGGAAACATGAAATTCCAGAAGAAAGACTTTTTTTCCCCAGACCTGTGTTCATTTTTGGCACTGACTAAATTTATTTATGGCCCTTCGGGCCATGTTACTCCTGCATTAGTATCTTAAAAGCCTTGCAATTTGTGTTATCATAGCATTTGATGCGGCTAATATGATACAAAAAAGTCCTGTAATGATTTACAGATCTGGAAGATTCTGTCCAGCCAAAATATGAAGAAAAAAATAACCAAAAAAAAGAGATTAATATGAACCCTCCCTTTGTGGCTTCAACACTGTCCTGTTTTAAAAGCTATTTTAACTTTTTCCATACTTTACAAGGAGTTTGCTTGAAATTATTGTTATGATCTAAATAAGGAGAAATCCCTAATGAGAGTATGTAATTTTTGGCAGAATCTTCTACTTTATGTTATGAAAACAAGTTCAGGGGTTGAGTTTTTGGGTTTGGGTGTTTTGCAGGTTTGGCGTTTTTTAACTACTTTGGAGTTCTGGGAAGGAGCTAAATGATTTAAGAGCAAAGTATAGGCATTTGAACTCTAAAAAACCCATAAAAACCCAGATTAGATCTCATTTTGTCTCATATTCCTGCTCTACAAGTAAATTTGAGTGAAAGAAGGCACTGTATAAGGATGCAAGGAAAAATGTGAATGATACTGTTGATTCTCTAAATAACAAAGGCAAAATATTGTTTGACTCTGACTGGGAAATAAATATTAGCTTGTCTTTGAGTTTTAAAGCTAAAACTACCAGTCCAGACTAGACCTCCTATCCTTCTGATGATATTCCAGCAATAAAACTCATTTAGAATTAATTTGGCAGTGCAGAAATTTTACTCTGATGTAAACCTTGGCAGAATTAGCTCTGGCACCATCAGACAATCTTTTCCCTGGTCACAATGGAGAAAAAATGACATATATGAAGTATAAGCTCACAAGTGACTAAATGTAAGTTAAAATATATGACAGCTGTTGACATCTCATCGCTTGAAAAGTTGTACCACCGACAGTACAAGTCCCATACATGAGCTAAATTTCGTTAAAGCCACTAACATGCTTGAATGGGTATGATTATGAATCATAAAATACAGTATGCTTGGATTTTAACAACATAGTTAGTCTTACAGCAGTCAGATATTGTACTTATTCTGAAGAATATCTTGTATCTGGAGATGGAAGTTCATATATATGTCAATAAATGTGTGTATCCATGCATATAAAACATTTAAGAAAAAAAAATTCAGCACAGTGAAAGGAGATGGAACTACATTATGCATTACCAAATGTGTGGCAAAATGGACAGGCAAGCATTATAGTTGAATTGAAGCTGCTGGATAACTAGACTTCACTATACTTATGTCTCACAAACTGTACACTTAGCTGTATTTTCTCAATAAATGAAACCAACAGATTGATTTTGGTGTGAAGTGTAGCTACTGGCTTTGGAGTCTAGGTTGCCTGTATTAAAAAGCAGAAAATCTTATGAAAGGTACAAAAATATTCAGTAAGGGGTAAGAAAATAGCATAGGATTAATATGATTATCCCTCCCACACGTAGTATTCTCCAATGTAAAGTCTGTGCACATAGCATTCATAATTCATTCCAGAACTTACAGAATCATGTCATATGGAAGGAACTTCCAGAGACTTCCAGTCCAGCCTCGTACTAAAACAGTGTCAGTTAACAGAGGTTGCCTCATGTCCAAATGAGTTCTGAACATCTCCAAAGAAGGGGATTTGGCTTCTTCCAAAGGCTGAAGAGGGAGAGGAGGAAATCCTCATATCTAATCGGAATTTTCCTTCTTGTAACTTCTGTCTCTTGCTTCCCATGTTATCACTGCTTACTTCTAAAAAACTTTGGCTTTGCCTTCATTACGTTGTATAGTTGCAGTCAGCAGCAAGACCTCCCCTAACCTTAAGTTTGTATGAAGACAATTCCCTTGGCCTTTCCTTCTGTGCCGTGAGCTTCAGGCCCCTGGCCATCCTTACTGTCATGCTGCACTAATGTTTACTATCTGCTCTTCAAGACTTTGTATATCTTGAGTTTGGGAATATTATCTGGCTGGATAGGTTCTCTGGCAACACCATTTTAAAATATGAAGATGAGACAGAGGCATAACCTCATCTGTCCCTTCCTCTTTTTGCAGAACCAGGATAAATGTCAGAAAATTACTGTGATTCGGCAGGATGGTATTTTGGGTTCCATGACGAAGAACCTCTGCACCAAAACCTAGAAGTACCTAGCTCAATTAAATTTTTGATGTATGCTGTTTATTTTGTCAAGACAATTTCTGAAGTTTAAATTTTCTTCTCTTAACTATGGTATTTGCATAATACTAATGCCCAAAGCACACATTTAATTTATGGCTGTGGTTTTTTTTTTTTCATCAACATTGTAACCATTAGTGGTGTTTTCTGTGACTGGCTCTGAAAACTTGAAGGTCTATTAGTTCAGAACTTCAGGATTTACCCAAAGCATGCTGAACTAGTGTTTGAACCATAATTGAGAAACTAATCTGTGCTTGTTGAAGTGTCCTAAGTATTTTAGGGAGAAAAAGTAAAACAAAACCAAAACCAAAAACAACCCATGTTTGGGTTAGGAGTTCATAAGACTTATGTACGTTTTTTGCATTTGCCAAAGTGATGTCTGTGGCAACAGCACTCTGGCCTCAGAGAGCAATGCACAACTTGCCCAGGCATTGTCCTGGGGAAGGCTGTGAGAAAATCAGAGAAAAGAATGATAAAAAATTCTTATCTTCACTTGCTTCACCTGTTGTTGTGAACATGTGGAATGCGTTATGAAGATTTGTTTACCAAAGGGTGATTTGCTAATTGGCCAATGGTGATGGTGGGTAGACTGAAGAACCAATTGGGTCCACCTGGGTCATGACTGTCTGTAAGGACAATGGGTTTCTTAATAAGTTTAGGATAATAAAGTGATTGATTCGGCCTTCTGGGAATCATGGAGTCAATGCCAATATTACTCAGCTCGGGACTTGCAGTGATAAGTGTCTTCAGAAGATTATTTTGGTTTTGATGTGTGAGCAGCTTAAGTACTTCTTAGATTTAAGATTTCTATTATCAGGTATCTTAATTAAGATCCAACCTGGATTCCATGGGTAGGTCGATCTGATAGCCTGGGGCAATAAAGACCAGTGCTATAAGCTGTAAGCTTTGGAACCTTTCCAGTCATCTCTAAGATACTTTAAAGAAGCAAGAGCCATAGTTTATTTTTCTGTTTCCAAACCGATTTTGCTTATCTTTGGTAAGGGGGTAAAAAAAGCAGGACAATTCAGCAATGTGAACCATGTACTGGTCACATGTAAAAGAGTAGTGAATAAATTCTCAATGAGATTCAGATGGCTGGAAATCATGGCAGGAACTCTGCAGGATAATGTTTCTTGCACTACGTTCTTTTTTTTTTTTCTTTTATTTTTTAATATATAACTCAATATTTCTTGGAAGTCTCTTGGGACATTGACAATTACTGCAAGAGTGAAGTTCTATACATATGGTATCATTCAGTATAAATATTTAATTTATGGGTTGAATTCACAATCAGGAGTATTTCCTGGGACAATAAATCACAAACTTGGATTACTGATGGAAGAGTTTATGCACAGAACCAGAAGGGGTACAACTGTTTAGTCACCACTTTCCTCTTTACCTGCCATCTTCCTAAAAGAACTATACTGTTGCCACCTTCTGGCCACTCCACAAGATATTCTTGACTGATATGAAGAGTTTATTCCTATCTGAAGACAGGATCATGTTGTGACATAAAACCTTCAGACAGGTGTTAAATCAAGGATATTGGAAGCATGCCACAGGCTAGTCCTCAAAATTTAGGAAGAGGAAAGATAATTTAAAAAAGGTTTTAATTCCAAGGAAGCCTTTGGAGCAGATGAATAATTCATACATCGCAGGCTGTTTAAAGGTGGAACTTTTACTGGTAAATGTATATTATTAATGAAATTTTTGTAAACTAATGAAATGTAAATTACATGAAGAGGGTTGATATGGAAAAATTCTCTCTGTGTAACTGTTCTGTCAAAGAATATCTATGCTTATGCGCAAATGTATGTGTATGGGCTACTCCCATCTCCTCCCACATATATAAAACTTAATTTTACCATTTGGGCATTTTTCCCAGAGAAACAGGACCCACTGTAGATTTAGCATCCAGGAAATCAGGAAAAGTTAACAGCAACTGAATACTAGCATTCCTCTTCCTCATGCAATTGCCAATAGGGCTAGTTAAGTAATATCTGAAGGTGGGCTCAAGATTCATAAAAGTACAAATGACATTCAAATGAAGTAAATAAAGAATGTCCTGGAAAAAATGTATATCTCCTGGAGAAAAACATATATCATAAAACCATAAAAAACCCCAATGATTTGGAAGCCTTCTAACATAAGATGGAATGATGCAGAAATTCCTTTGAACAACTAATAATGTATTCACATATATGAATCTAAAATCGTCCAATTCTTTAAAGAATTACCTCAATAGCACTTTCTTGTAATATATATATATATATATATATATATACATATATATGCGCAATTCTGTCAAATGGGAATTTGATCTGGGTCCTAGTTTATCATCCTGTGAAGCAACTTTCTACTTTCTAAGCTCTTTCTAGAAATGGGTCATACTTCATTTTCTTTCACTGTAACATCATCCCTGGCAATTTGATTTAAATTTCCTTATTTCCAGCTATGTGCTGAATAGGATCACTGAAGATGGGAAACCAGGTAAAGAACACCAACCAAGTGGTGAAGAATAAGTACTGTGCCATAGATACAAAACTAATTCTTCAAATTCCATATTATTCAAGTGCATGGTTTATGATACTTACAATAACATAAAAGCAGGATTGTTCATGGAATTACTCTGATGTAGTAGAATGTGCACCACAGTGAAGCTGTCCAGAAAAATCTACTTATCCTCAGAGAAGATGCACAAAAGTATGTAGACTTTTGAAATTACAAATCATCTCATTTGTTGTGCCTCTACTGTTTCGCTAACACATAGAAGATGTGACATAATGCAGTTTCATTTTTCCTCCAGGGGACATAACTCATATATTTTAAAACTATGTATGGCTATTCATACCTACCTGGCTTATTTTCCCTTCCACTTATCTTATACTCTTGCTGTCAAGTTCCAGAGGTGTGACTCTCTCATTCTATCAGAAGACTGATTCTATGTGCTATATAAATAATATGTAGCAACCTTGGTCCAAGGTCTTCCCACCATAAATTGAATAACATCTTAGCATTAGATACTTAGTACTAAATTGGACATCTGGTTGCCTGAGGTTCTGTTCAGTGGGAAGAGGCACATTCAGAGCATGATTCAGATTTCATACGCTTTAAAGAAACATCTGAAACAGCTCATTTCTCTCCATTAGCAACACAGACAGCCTACAGCAATCATGCTCTTAATTTAGTCATGTACATTAAAGCAGTTAAGTAGAATGAATCTAGGCCAAGCTGTCTGTGTGCACATAGCACTGGAGTCACAGTCATTTGTACATGGTATGCTGCATATTTCATTAATGCTCTATTCATCAGGGAACATTTGCAATTTCACCCCTAAAATTAGTATTTAATGTTAAAAAACTAAGAGAATATCACTCTCTTATGAACATGGAACTTTTAAGCACACAAATTCATAGCAAATAATTCTAATGTAAAAGAAGAACAAGCATATCAGTGTAAGATTACACTTAAGGGTACAACAGAAGAAAATGAATATAGCTACACTGTCTTGTGCTCAAAGGACATCCAAACTTGTACAGAATTTTTAAAATCTTATTAGGGGAAAAACATAGACCACTTCCTTGCTAACATGAGCTCTACATGAGATCAAGTAGAATCAAGAACTAAACCCCAGTATTTATATGTTGTGTACTTGACAGCTTCATAGTCTATGGACTAAAATATTTCTGTTGGCTTAACACATACATAAGGCGTGCAGAGATGGTGTAAAGTCAAAGTAGCACAAAATGTGGGTTATATGCCTCTCTCTTTATCACAATATGTCATAACAGAAGCTGGATATTAGTAATACTTGTTTTGAGTTTATAATCATTGATCCATATGCCAATGAGACATACAAATCAATCATCAATGAGTTTATAAGGCTGTATAAATGCATGCAAAGAGAACGCCTGCTGCTGCTTGTCTGGTGTCTCTCTGAATATGCCAATGGATTAATCAGTTAGTTCTGCATCTAGCAACAGCCTCACTGCAATTATCCTAAGTGTCATGCTAGGGTAAAGTGAAAAATCTCACAAATCAAGCCAAGCAACATTTCTGATTGTCAGGAAAGTGTAGGATTTAACAAAAATATTTTGATATTCTGTCAATATTTCCTCCTGTATGTTAACATGTAGCTAAATATTCCACAGGGGCTGGCCTGGTTGTTTATGTGGTCTTGCTTAGGTCTTCATTCAATTACATACAATATGGAAGGTTTACTTCTGGGTACTGCTTTGTATTGAGTGTAAAGAGTATCCATACCTTCAGATTATCCATACATTCAGGTGATGTAAACACACATATGATAACACATCACAGTCATCCTAATCTCCTAGAATTGTCCCAGGAGATAGTAAATTACAGAGCCTCTTGGTCAGTCTGGCCTGATTTATTAGTCCCTTAAGTTTGTAGTAACTAGATACTGTGGGTGTTTTCAATTTTGATCACAATGAGGGAAAATGAAAGATCCAAGTTCTAAAAGACACTCTGTAAAGACATTTGACAACTGTGTTAATGTCTCCCTAGAGAGTAATGTTCCTTTCTCATGTCTCCCTCCTCTGCAAACACAAACACATCACAACTCACTTTCATTGCCAAGTCTCTGCAATCCAGATTCCAGCTATCTTGAGTGTAACACTATTGTTCCATTCTCTTCCATTTTGCCTCAAATCCTTACACCCTGAGATCCTTACATTCCATCTGTAGCTGCTGATAGACACTGCGCCCTCATTGTCTCCTCCATAGACAGTTATCCCTAAACCTTCTACAGTCCATGTGCATTTACATTGCTGTTCCAACATCTTCAAATGCATTAACTGAGGACACTGCTCTCTGTTCAGCAAATCTGATCTTCAAGTGAATCCACAAGAATTTATTCCATATAAATTCACATGGATCATTATTATATACAGAGAGGGATAGTCAGATGGAGGAAAACTTAGCTGACAGCCACAGTATGTGGACTGTGAACTGCAGGAAAACTTTGGCCCCATTCACCTCCTGTCCACCCATTCCTTTTCTGTGGTTAATAATAAATGCTGCATTTTTCATGAGGTTGCCCTGGAGGGGAATGGGGAGCAAAAGGCTGGTTGGAGTTCTTATTCTGCTTCCCACACTTTCTCCCACTCAGGGATAGATTTCTGACCCTCTCCTACTTCCTCATCCTATTTTTAGAACTGGTACACACCCACATTTGAACTACTAAAATGCCTTTGCAGTCATAGGAAAGACATTTCACATACCTTTATGCCTGTTTTCCTTCTCCACGCTTCATGCTCTTAGCACTTTAGACAGATGATATTCTTTAGAAAGACTTGGCTTATGCTGTTTTTAGAACAAGAAGGCTCAGGTCCCATACTCCAAGTTAAGTGAAATGCAAATAATAATTGATCACCCTATTAGATGCTCTAATCACAGATGAACAAGAAAAGGGTTTGTTGCTGTTGTCTCACTTTATTCTTAGGCCTTATATAAACAAAAAAGTTGCTTTGCTGTAACCTGGATAATCAGGGTAAGTGACCTTTCAGAAGCTTTCCAGTTAATCCACTTTCCTTCTTTTCTATGGATGCCACACACCCTTTTGTTCACTGCTAGAAAACTGTGAAGGTCATCTTCTTCATGGATGATGAGAAAAGGAAGTGTCTCTTTTGTACTTATAAATACACTTGCAGAGGTGAGCAGACAGTAGCAGCATTTGTAGGTTGGAAATTTCTAGGGAGGCATATGAAGGGGACAAAGTCAGTTAGTGCTATCAGTGGCAGGCCCAAAAAGCAGCAGGAGGTTTCCTGTGCACCAGAGCTTGCACTGATAACTAGCTAGCTAATGAAGCAGCTGATAATATAACAGTTATTTTTTGTCGTCCTACGAATTTTCTACTTTCTAATTCTATTCAGGTGCCAAGCTGATATGACAGAGGGTTTCCAGTGGCTGAATTGATGTAGGTTGAGAAAGAATATCAAAAGAAAACAAAATTAGAAAAACAAAATTGAGAAAAAATTCTGATTTTACTCACACTTACTGAATTTAATATATACACAGAGTTTCTTAGAAAAATATTAAAGGCAGTGCAGGATCTGTATATGAATGTACCACATTGGTTTCCCAGGTGAAAACAGCAAAGAAGAGGTGATTCCTATTACAAATTTACCTATAACACTTCAGTGAAAACTATGAAGAAAAAAGGCATTATGCTTCCTTGATTCTGCTTTACCATGTAGTTCATGCAAATTTTTGAACATCAAACATGAGAACTCTGGCAAGAGGAATATAATATCTGACTGCCATAAGTGTTTCCTTACAAAGGCAGAAGTTTTGCAATCAGATAGATTCAAAGTTTCATATAAGGAAAATCTATCTAATAAGGAAAGTTGATACATAGAATTTTTGTTAGCTAATAATCTATTTACATGACTTTTCACTTCTAATGTCAAAAGGAAAGCAGAAACTGCATTAAAAATAGTATTTACGTTGGTTACATTTCCTGACTATTTATTAACTCCTGATGGTGAAAAGAGCTGCTCTGGTACCTCTGGTCTAGATCTCTGTATGTAAATGCCAATGCACCACATGTATTAACCAAAGTCCCATCTGCAGAAGAATTCCATCCCAGACCAGATATGACCTCTAAATGTAGCTCTGGTGCTACAGTGATTCAAAAGAAAGGTCTAAGTGGTTCAGAGATCCCATAATTGTTAGAATCATAACCCTCATTGCAATATTTGAAGCTGTGCTAAACTATATCTGTTGAGAATTTGGACTCTATTTGGATGAATAAAGTATGTAGAGTTACGAAACAGGCAACTCCTAGAAAAATATGAGCAATTTGAAATTAGTTTTTTTGTATTTTGTCTTTTTTTTCAACACAGTCTTCTTGTCTTCCTCATTAATTTGCTTCTTATCTTATTACAGTGTTTTTATCATTAGCTTCCTCATTTTTGTTATTAGCTTTACTCCTTTCCTAGCGCTGTGTGATTTGCACCAGGATCAAGATTTGGCTAACTTAATTGCTTTAATGATGTGAGGCAAAGTGTGATGGTTTCCCTAGCAATAGGAAAAGCTTTAAACCTCAGAGTGAGAACGTTCACTCACACAAAATATGTTTTCCTTCCATTTAGTGGCTGGCACAAACTGTCGCATCTTGCAGGGAATCGGATATTTGTTTCTGCAGTGAATTATGCAGATAAAATGAAAAAGGATGTATGAAATTCTTCATGCAACTCATATAGGCAAGCTCAGTGCTGTTCACGCTATTTGGGGCTAACTCAGAATATTGTCATTGCCCAGGAGCAGCTCTCTCTCAGCCAGCAGCAGGTTAAATTGCAATGTGTGAACAGGCCTGGCTGGGCCACAGTTCATGAGCCTCAATCCAATGCCAACTGCATTAGAGGAAATTAACAGTGGGTGAATGTGTAATGCTGAGTAGCCATGGTAATGGGTGATGTCTGGGCCCTTTCCAGGCTGACAAAAACAGGTTGCAGATTCCTTTCTCTCCTCTGTGCACCTCTCATCAGGAGGTCTGGAAGGCAATGGCTGCCATCGTCTCTGAGGCAGCTCTGGAGTGAGCACGGGCACCTGCAACTCCTGGTGTGCGCTACCACACTGATGGCTGTCCTGCCAGGCAGACACAGACAGACAGACAGACAGGGTCCTGGACCCCCCAGAACTGTCCCCAGGCAGTGCTGCTTGGGATGGACTGCTCCTCTGTAGGCAGCCCTAGCACCAGCCAGGGCCCCTCAGCGTGGCTCCCGCTGGAGCCGCTCCGGCCACGGCCCTGAGCCACAGGGACACGAAGGGTGTGCAACAGCCCAGAGAGCAGGGGTGACACTGAGAAGGGCTCTGAGGAAAATCTGCAGGAAAATATGAGCCACACAAAGCAAGGGAAGATGGACACTGGGAGCCCCAGTTGCATGAGCAGTGGAGGGTGGCTGCTGCAGTGGGGAAAGCCGGAGCTGATTGATGACTTCTAGCAGAAGAGTGTTCCTAATCCACCTTCAGACCCACTGCTGTGGAATAGGCTTAGTGTCAGCACTGTGGGACAAAAACAAGCTCTGTCAGGGCTAGCTGATGATCCTAATATCTACACAAGGTAGAAAAGCTGAATGATAGTTTTGGGAATCTCATTTCTGCAGAGAACTGTGACAAGATTTTGCTGTCCCTCCCCCCCTCCCCCCCTCCCTCCCTCCCTCCCTTCCTTTCTTCCTTCCTTCCTTCCTTCCTTCCTTCCTTCCTTCCTTCCTTCCTTCCTTCCTTCCTTCCTTCCTTCCCTGAATTAAACAATCAGTTACTTATCTCCTGCATACTATACAGTATTTTCAATCTTAAACAAAGCTGGAGCTATCTGCCAGATAAGATTTACACATTTACGAGGATTCAAGCCATGAATGTCTCTTAGGTACATTCTGTTAGCAGCTAGTAAGAGCCTCTAATTGGCATTTAATCTTGGTAACCTCTGCATTCAGGATCTGTCTATCTCTGTGTTTTGCTTGGAGAGATAAAGTGTTTTAGTGTGCCTTGTGATAATGTCTCTTTCTATGTTCAAAGACGGTGAATCTTCAGCCTGTTTTACTGAAGGTCTCTAGGCTCTACGTAGAATCACAGCATGTGCCAGAACTTTCAGTACAACTTTTCAAGCCACAGATCCTTTCAGGTTTGTGTTTTACATCTATGTGTGAATAGAATCATAGAATGATTCTATTCTTCAGTTGGAAGAGATCTTAAAGATCATCCAGTTCCAATCCCCTTGTCCATGGCAGGAGCACCTTCCCGTAGACCAGGTTGCTCAAATCCTTATCTAATCTGGCCTTGAACACTTCCAGGGGTATCTACAACTTCTCTGGGCAACCTGTTCCAGGTTCCAACCTCCCCACTCTCACAGTAAAGAATTTCCTCCTAACATCTAATCTAAATGTACTGTCTTTCAGTTTGAAGCCTTGTCCTGCCCTTGGAGAAAGTCCCTCTCCATCTCTCTTTAAGTACTAGAAGGCTGCCTGAAGGTCTTTCTGGAGTCTGCCTTCTCCAAGCTGAACAGCAGCAGCTGAACCTGAGCCAGAGTGTGCCCAGGTGGCCTAGAAGGCCAATGGCATTCTGGCTTGTACCAGCAATAGTGTGGCCACCAGGATCAGGGTAGTGACTGTCCCACTGTACTTTGCACTGGTGAGATAACACATCAAATGCTTCTAGGCCCTTCAGTTCAGGAAGAACATTCAGGTGGAGCTGGAGTGAGTCCAGAAGAGGGCAATGAAGCTGGTGAAGGAGCTGGAGCACACTTATGCAGCCTGAGGGAGCAGAAGTAGTTTAGCCTGGAGAAAATGATGCTTGGTGGGACCTTGTCCCTCTCTACATTTACCTGAAAGGAGGTTGTAGACAGGTGGAGTTCAGTCTCTTCTTTCAGGCAACCAGTGATAGAATAAGGGAAAACAGTATCAGATTACCCAAGGGAAAGTTCAGTTTGGATATTAGAAAAAAATTCTTCACTACAATAGCTTTCAGGCATTGGAACACGCTGTCCAGAGAGGTGGTTGAGTCTCCTGATCCCTGGAGGCATTTAAAAGGGTCATAGATGTGGTGCTTAGGGACATGGTTTATTTGTGGACTTGGCAGTCCAAAGGTTGGACCTGATGATCTTACAAATCTTTTGCAAATGTAATGATTCTATGCTTCTGTGAAATATTTTTGCTTTCTGCAACAAGTTAGGCTGAGCTATCAGCTGATTCAGAAACCTTCAGACAGTGTTTACATCAAGGAATTTGGCTGCTTATTTGAACAGAAAAACATCTAAAGCTTCTAGGATATGTATATAGTTAAGCACATAGTTTTCTTTTCTTTATGTAAAATAATTAAATTAATAATATTATCAAAACTAATGAAATCTTTTCTCTTTGGCTTCAGAGATTCTGTATGTTTATCTCAGTTTTTTAAGGGAATGTTTGAGATGCACCTTTTGATTTGCACATTTTATTAAACTTATTGCAGGAAGTTACTATGGTCATTGATCCAATGAGTGCATACATCTGTGTCTTTATTTTTTCAAGTCATATAATGTAAGTAATTTTCTCAATGGCAAGATTATTATCATCTCTGGCATAAATATGACACATAAGTTATTCTAACCTAAGTGAGATCTCTGCAAGATCAGTAATCAGAAGCTGGGCT
This sequence comes from Melozone crissalis, assembly GCF_028551555.1. Classification (NCBI taxonomy): domain Eukaryota; kingdom Metazoa; phylum Chordata; class Aves; order Passeriformes; family Passerellidae; genus Melozone; species Melozone crissalis. The sequence continues at coordinate 38,518,500 of NW_026535796.1, read as the reverse complement.
CACAAGAAAAGCTCTCCAGTTGTTTTATGTTAAACTTTCAGAATATTGTAGAGCAGAGATCAGTACTTTTGAGGGCCATTAAAACTATTTCCTTCAGTAAACTATATTATCTATGAAAAGAAAACCAGAATTCTGTAAGTTCTCTGAGATTTCTGAAAGTACAAGGAGAGAGAGGGGGCAGATGATGTAGGGTTTGGATCCCCTGGATAAAATACAGCTAGTTGCACTCTATGGTATACTTCCAATTTTTTTTTTTCTGTGTTGACCCTGGACATCTATGGAACATGATATTACAGTTAAAAAACCTTAAATATTCCTAACTTTTTGAAGTGTTTGAATTAGAGAGAAGGTCTAAGAATAACTTATAATACATACTGTCAGAAAATGAGTCTGGAAGTCGAGGAATGTTATATTCATGAACTCTACTCAGAAGAAAAAAAAGATGTACTGTGGATTATGCTATCTATCTCAAATGCTAAATAGGATTCACATTTTTCAATAACAGAGGCTTATGCTTTGACTAAAAAATCAAAGCTTACAGATGTTTCTATCATAAGAATTACTCTAAATAATTCAGTTAGACCCTAAAGTAAAAATCGGGAGCATGAACACTTACAAGTAGTACCATGAAGATTCAGGAGTCCTGAAATCCATTAAATCTTTTTTCCACTCTGTGAAAAGTGCCATTGTTGTCCTGTTCTGATGATATGGTGCATATAGCCGAGCCCATTGCATTAATTCATATCTAGTTATATGCTCCTGCCTCATCAATCTATAAATAGCCATCTGTAATCATATCATGTCATGTCACAGGCTGCCTCTCAAATGCAATATCAGTCACTCTCAGTACTGCTGGTGGTTTGTTCCAAACATGGTTTAAAGTCCTTCATTGTTCTTGGGCTAATAATATCTTCTAGACTTTCTTTTATTCACTCCAACATATTGGACTGCCAAATATGCAGGTAGAGGAGTAGGTATCGTTGGCATACACATGCTGAACTGGCCATGGCAGGCTGAGGTTTGTCTAGCTCTGCCTTCTACATGGTTTCCCATAAAGCCATATATGTACCTAATTTTGAAAAAGTATGGAGAATTTATGGCTGAGCAACTAACCGAGGATAAATAATTTCACAAAGTTTGCATATTTTTGGGTTGCTACAAATACCATCTAGCTTTTTTATCTTAAAATTATTTCAAAGCGAATTTTGGATATAAATCTCTTGAACAGTTTCAACATGCCCCATTTGCTTGAATTTCATGAGATCTGAAATTCTAGACGGTGTTTGATGTTCTTCTCAGCCACAATTATGGTTAAGAAAATATTGGGAATAACTAGATATCTCTGTAGTTTTCTGCTTAAGATTCTTGGATTTAGAAGTAAGTCTTCCTGACAACAATCTGGACACAATGAACCCTAAAAGGAGTCAGCACATTAATTTCTATATTTAATGAAAACTCATTAAAAATTTAAACAAGCATTCACAGATAGAATCCTTCTGTAAACATGCAAAACTTCTATAATTATAAGAACTTTATAGATTTGTGATTTAGGAGCAGGAGAATGGATACTAAAGAGGTAGCAACCTGAGAAGGGGTATGATAGGAAAAGGCTGCTAGAGCATAAAATATACGTGTTCGAGCTAATGCTGTGTGTTGTCATTTTATGTGAGTCCAGGTGCATAGCACATGTAAGAGTGAAGAAAGCTGCATTTCTTTCAGAGAGAGAAATTGAGTCTTTGTTCATTCCTGGGGTAAAAAAGTTGCTGTGATTTACCATGACTTTTTTAATTGTGTAAATAATTTTGAAAGTACACATACATTTTTAACTAGCAAATATTTATTGCAAGAAGTTACTCGAACATTGTACCTACCTGTGTCTGTGGATACACGTCTTTGAAGGGTACATTCTTTCTGCAGAGGGAATGATTCAGTGACCCTGGAAGAGAAATGTATATATGATGAGGTGTGCTACTAAAACATTAGTTATGCTATCAGGAAACCACAGCTTGAAGGCTGTTGCGGAAAAACAGGATTGTAACAGTGACTCCCTGAAAGTTCAAGTATAGGATAATTGCAGAGGCCTGGAAAGTGCAAGGAAAGAACAATACCAGAGGTGCCAAGTCTACAAAGTGATATCACAAGTGGTCATTTCATGGTCATTCATGAAATTCCATGTTGAGAGCCAAGTGGAACTTTTTTCAGGGATAAAAGAGAACAAAGAACAAGTATTACACATACGTGAATCTTACATTACAAAATAAATTTGAATACACTTAAGTGCTAACCACTGAGAAAAGAGCAGACAGGCACAGTGTTAGGGAATATACCCAAGTTCCCTAGGCAGACCCAGAGTAAGAAAGAATCCTCAGCTTCAATGGGAAAACATGGAATAATTTCAAATCACCTCTATAAGGACAGCAATGATTGTGTTACTTGCAGCACAGAGAGTGCCTTCAGGTGCCAAGACTGGACTTCTAGAAGACTATGAAGCCCCAAGATAATATTTTTCTTCTGAAACTTACAATTTCTGTCTGAAAAGGCTGAAAAAGTTGTTTCATACACAGTGAACATTGGATGTGGATCAGTAAATTACATGAAGGAGTGCTTTTCAAAATAAACTGTAGGCACACATACACACTTTACAAAAGTTTCTTAAATGAGAACATAATAACATTTTCATGGAAACAGAACAATTTTCCATTGGTATGTCTGAAAGCATTCCAATATGCCCAAATTAATTCCATTCCAAAGTTCCATTTAGCGAAGTAAAAGGAGAAATAGAACAAAATCCCTGCCTAGTGATCCCACTAATGGCCTTACATGGCATGAAAGTGAGATGGTTTTCCCAGTCCAGAGGTGGGAAAAGATATGTGAGCTCCTCACTTGTGGTCATGTGATATTTGCATAGACATAAGCAATTTATATTTCAGAAGTAACCCTGAAATGAGGAAAACCCTAAGGTTTTCACTTTTTCCAAGGACCTACCTCTTTCAGGTCTTTTATCTCTGGAAGGTTTGGTTTCTTGCTTTCCTGGTTCCTATTTGGAGTGACCCTCAGAAACAATGTAAGGAAGACTGTAGAAAACCTCAGCCTCTTTTTCAGTGCTAAAGGAATGCAGACAGGTTGGAACCAACATTTTAAAAGCCAATTGTAATTCAATCATCTGAAAAGAACTGCTTTCCCAAATATAGCACTCCACAAAATAATATTTCTTAAAAATGACCTGAGACATGAGTGAGTAAATTAATAAGTAAATAATATTTCTCAATAACAAAAAAAGCTGGCTACTGAAAATACATCTATGACACAAAAAAGAGGTTTTTATTTCTCTTGCTCTAACAGTTTCAGTGTAACATGGCTGTAAACCAGCAGGCAGCCATAAACACCAATGGAGAGTGTTTAAATCAATATGAAAAAAACCAGGTTTTCCAACTGCAGCCTTTGCAATCTTAAAGGCAGCATTAAAAGGCAGAAGGAACACATTGCATTCACCATACAATTTTCTGAGTGTCACGGAGGTTAAGAGGCTCCTTGACCATATCAGCAGGTAAATCCTCTATGTTCCAAGCCCAGCAGGAACATCAGTAATTTACAGCAAGGGATCTGTGCAGTATCTTCTCTTTTTCATCCATGAAGAACATTTTTGTTGTCTAGGTGCTGTGCATGGTAGAATTTCCTGTTGTTTTTAACATAGGAAAATTGAATTTATTGCATAGGAGAATATATTGATGTGCATACTTGAAATAATTCTCAGGCATCTCGGTTTTATTTCTCAGATGATTTTTCCAACAGTAAGTTTCTCAAGTTGTGTCTTTCCCTCTCTTCCCACTTCCCAAATCAATGGCAATACAATTGTTTTACTCTGGCCTGCTGACAATATAGACTTTTTTTAGTTAAAAAGTGAGTATGTGATGTCATAGCCACCTAATAGATAAGCTGTGGATAACATGACAGTAATCACAAGTCACTCAGTTGTAGATGCTGCATTCTTCCTCTTCCCAACATAATTTTGACAAAATTTCAATAAAGTGTAAGGTAATTTAATTTTTTATGGAAGAAAAAAGGGACTTCTGCTCATGAAATAGCGCTAAGGACCTATTCTCCTGGGTTTTATGGTACTGAAAAATACAGCTGCAAAAAGGATGTTGAGGAAATTGCATATACATGTGCTAATTCTGATAAACAGACTCCAACAACACTTAGTTTCATAAATAGAACTGCTCTGAATTAGCAGCCTCTCACACTTCCATGATAACAAATTAACATGTGTAGAAGAGATAGAGTATTTTTTTCACTGTTTTTATGTCAAATTAGGAGATGGATGTTTTTGATATTTAACTGATTTTTTGATAATTTTATTGTTCTTCCAAAGAAGATTATGATACTGATAGTCTTCCTTCCAAGGAAGAATTCCAAGATTGCAGCTGCATTGCCTGGGTTCCTGGAGTTTTAAGAGTTCTGCAGGATTTCAACTTTTAAGAAGATCTATTTAAAACCTGGTAACTAATGAAAACTTTTTGACAGTCAGGAGATATTCTCACAGAGGCAAAAATTACTGTACTTTTAGGAATCTAACTTGAGTATGCCACAGAGGAAAAAATTTAGAAAAAAAAATAATTTGAAGCAGAAAAAGGTAGACAAATGTGGATTCTTATACAGTCAGTGCTCATTCATGGGTATTATGTATAATGGGGGGTTTGTGTATTTGTTTTTGGACAACAGTTTGAACAGGTTAGAAATATCTTCATAATGAAATTATCTGAAAAATATGAAGTTCATATATATAAGGATAAAGGATCTGGAATTGGTTTTATTAATACTGCTAAACCTTCACACAGAAAAATTAAGAAATGCTTTTGATAAATTTTTATAATGAAATAAGCTAATTTTGGTTTTCTAAGTTTTCATCATTGTTGCTCAACCCTTGTTTCACTGGTGAAAAACCTATTTGTATTTTTTTTTCCCAAAAGCTGTCAATTTCTGTATTTTTGTCTGACTTTTATAAACAAGTCTTTCAAGGTGGATGGAGGAGAGGAGTAGCTGGGGCAGAATTACACAGACTCACATGCACAGACTCACTCACATTTGCAGAGTCCATAGCTAAAGGCATACATGGATTCTAATGGCAAATGTTGCTTCCAGGGACAAAAGGGAAACAGTTTAAAAAAGTCTATAAATCATTGAAAACTACAGAAATTCATTTAAATGACAAAGGTCCTAAACTGTCACAGTACATGTAAAGAAAAACATCAAATTCAAATCTGAATGATCAGGTCAGCCTGCTAATTTCAAGCTTTTATTGTGTCCAGGTTCTTAACACCTGAAAGCAAATTGTTCTGTAATGTAGGACTCGTGATGATGTGATGCCATAGATGTGTTAATACCATGTAACTGCAAAGACAGAGTGTTTCAAGAGCACACACACAAAGTACTGCTCTGCCATGGACTGGAAATGCTAGTTAAGTATAAAGCAATCAACATGCTATGTTATTAAGAGTTAACCTTTTTAGTTTGCAAAATGTCACACTTTGAAAGGTAATTTAATGCTGCTGAAGTTAGAAGCTGTTTTTAGGTTCAAAGTTGCCAACTATACTGCACACCTGCACCACATAATTTTACAAGGCATTCTGGTCCTTTTTTCTCATTATATCAGACAGTGTGTATGTATATGTTAAGGTTTTTTATTCCTATAGCAGAAAGATAAAGTATTCACAGGAGGTTATCTATCTTAAAACCAGCAAATGTTACTTCATGATATTGAAAGCACACACAAAATCATCTTGGTAATTTTTTCCTAATAAAGATATTGTGACAAGGTTTGTCTTGTATACATCTTAATAGCCATGAGTTATTAAGATGTATACAAGAAAATATATACAAAAATATGCTATTTTTACATATTTTCAAAATCATTTGGGCCCTCTGCTATATTTTTATTTCAAGTAAATGAAGGTTTTTAAACTACTGAACTTTGGCAAAGACATTTTTGTCATCTGGCAGGTTATATAAAACTGTGTTCTTTACTCTGAATTTTAGTTATAAGAATGAAAAGAAGAGGAAAATTCCTTACCAATAATTTCATGTCATCTACTCCAAACAGAATTATGGTAACTTTAATGCTGTGACAGAAAAATCTGAAGGAAACAAAGAACATAAATCCCTACTGAAATAAACTTATGCATGTAAGTTTATTTCATCATGTTGCATACCAGAAAGGTTATCTGTTATTAGCTGACATAGTGGATCTGCAAGGAGCACTTGAAAATGTTGATTTATTTGAGAGAAAATTAAAACAGCTTCTTTTCTGAATCTCTGAACTCACAATAAATTAATACAATCACCAAAGCAATTTATTTGGTGAGATGATCTTTTAAAAGAGCATTTTCAACATTTTCTTCCACAGGATTTCTAATCTATAATAGGTAAAACTCAGAGGTGGCAAAAGACTGAGCAGTTTCCATGGGCACTGAAAACTGCAAAACATTTTTCCATTCTGTATGACCCTTTACCAAATATTGGTCAGATGGAATCCTTAGGAAATGTGGCTCTTTTCTAGAGCTGCAAGTCTCTTTTTTCTAAGGAAGGAATAATGACAGTGGATGCCTTGTTGAAATACTTTTTAGGCCATTGAATTCAAAGTCCTCTATAAGAGTGCAGTCTTTTGTAGTTTAATTTCAGATCCTCTCCAGAATAAAGAATTCATGTCAGGTAAAAATTGAAAACAGTGGCTGAAAGGAATGGAGTTAGTACAGAAACCTTTAAAATGCAAAAAGATTCAGATTTTGTTCACTGTCATTGTCAAGGTAATTGCAAATCATTTTTAAACCTATTTAAACCCATTTCCCCATCTTCAGTTACTCCTATGGCTCTTACTGCATGGTTTTTTTCCTGTTGCTTTTATACTGACAGTAGCACATTTTACTTAATCACTCATACATTTTGTTTTTCCTTTTTCATTTATTCAGTTCACAGGACACCTCAGTGCTCTACTGGAAAAGAAGTACTATCAAAATTTATAGATTATGTTAATGTTTAAAATATTAATAATAACGTAGATCTGCAATAAAAATGCAATAGCTAAGAAATGGAAATGTTGCATTTCCTATTTCTAGTCTTATAAACATATGAAATTTAAGACACATGACCATTGTAAGAGGGTTGAATTTTCAATTTGTTCTCTCTTCTTTGAAGAAATTGACCAAATCCCCAGTGACAGGAGTATTCAAAACTGTACCTCATATTTTTAATTGCCAGCATAATCCAGAAAGTTTCTATTTAGAATACATTTTAAAAGTGGAAAAATTCTAATCATAGATGTCATAAGAACAATTCTTTTTGTTTTTTAATAGATTAGAGTAATTTCACTGTTGTAACTTGGAACATGAGGAAAAAACCTTCATACTTAGGGCTGGTAGGCTTTCAGTACAGCTGCCTTGGAGGGAATTGAGCAGCTTGCCCTTGTCTCAGAGGACCCTTCTGTTGTGGGGTTGCTGAGGGCTGAAGAACAAAAGGTGCTGATCTCTCCCACAAGGAGCACCATCTGAAACTCCCTAATTCCCTTCCACACACTCCTTGGGTGACTAGAGAGCCAAGGAGTGATCAGTAGAACCCAATCACCCTTTAAGTATCCCACCCTGGGTGCCAAATAGGACTTGTGGTTTAACTCCAGCTGGCAGCTAGATCCCACTCACCCTGATGCCCTGCCCTGCTGCCCCCAGAGGGGAGGAGAATTGGATACAGATAAACCACATGGATGCAGATAAGAACAGTTTAATACCTGAAATAAATTCTTGAACGTCTTGTGCTTGCTGGCAGAGCATGGGAAACTGAGAAGTCCTTGTCTGAGGATATTGCACAGCGACAACTAAACCAGCAGTGTGTTATCAACATTATTCTCATACTGGAGCCAAGACATAGCTCTGTTCCAGCTACTAGGAAGGAAAGATAGCTGGAGGCTGTCTTAGGCACAGCAATTATAAATAAGAGGTTTTGACTCTTGGAGAAGTAAGGAGGCATGCCAGCAGAGGTGCCACTTTGGACTTACAGAATAGAGTTTCATTAGTTATTTTCAGTACTTTTTTTCATTATTTCAGCCCCTGTTCCTAATTTTAGTCCCTGTTAAAAATCCTCTGAATTTGACAAATTCACAAATTAATTGAAAAATATAATAATTTTTAAATTTATAAAATATTATGCTTAGAAAATCTGAATTAATTTTAAATTTTTTTTACAATGTCCAATATAGGCATTGTCTAAGTAATCAATTATTTATGAATGACTTTGTTGTCTTTGTGGTCCTGTTTTTCTCAAGTGTCTCTTCAACTGAGTAGTGTACCAGCATCCAAAGTATATAATAAATCAGTAAGTAGTATTCACCTCATCATACTCCAGGTCACACAATCCATCATTTCTGAGAATTCCCATTAACTCTTGTGGATTAGTAACCTGCAAATGTGCTTTGTCATTGAAATAAGGAAAGAAAATGCAAGGAGAAAGAAGTCTTTTATAGGTTGCAGTTCTCAGAGCAGGATAACCTTGTCCTGAGAGAGACTAGTAGCATTTCCCTATGGAACTCTTGAATTTCTCTTCACATGATGATTGTATTTTTCAAAGTGTTTGCATTTATTATGTTAAGCATGCATTGAAGCATTATTTATTTTTTAATCTTACCTGATGACAGAGGGAAAGAAGCAGAGGGGAATAACGTGTTGGACATTTCTTGGCAGCAGCTGACAGCGGTCACGATCTGGAAATTGATCCTGAACCATGTGAACCACTGTTAAGACACTGTGACCTGTTTTGGTCATTCAGGTAGAATTTCTGTTCCTGAAAGACAAGTAAAAATACCTGGGAAAATAGCTGGGAAAGGGATCATTCTTCAAGATAGGAGCAGCAGTTTAGGAGAAAGGCATTACCTGACGATTTCCTGTACCCTATTTCCTGTACTCGTCACTAATTCAGGCTAAATGCTTTTGTTTGCCCCTTTTGTGACACAAAAAGTCATTCATTACTCTAAATGCAGTTTCAGGCTTTGTGTCAGCTTGTAATAGCGCAGTTTATCACCACAGCAAGAGGGAAAAGCACAGAAAAATTAGGTTAATCAATAGCTCTGCAGTGTGTTTGACATTACATTCAGGAAAGGTTTAGCATGTCATTCCTAACTACAGGCCATAAACTGCCTGAGGTGTGTGCATGCTCTTGATGTGAGCGCTGGCTCCTCATGCGCATCGAGGGCAGAACAGCTCTGAGCTTCTGCTAATCATGTACCCCCTGCGGACACCAAGCACCTTGGATTGGAAAAAACGTGACATAACTGCTTCCAATTTTCCCTCTCCTGAAAAAAAAATTATAATGTTTCTAATTGGCAGACCTAAAATTGCTAACCAAATGTTCAGTTTAAAACTTATAAGCGATTTTGTTTCCTTAACATTTAAAACCAATCAGTGTTTGGTAGGCAGGGATTTGTTGGAGGCTGGTGTTTGGGGTTTTATGAGAATTTTGATACTTTTACACTGGATCAAGGTAGGAAATGACAAACTGACAATGGAAAAAATAATTGTGAGGCACTTCAGTAGTAAGGGATAGGATGTATGATAATATGCTTACAACCATAGGGAACTAAGGGGAAAAAACCTCCTACTCTTTGTACTGCAAAATCACAGGACTTCCAGATATGTGTAGATTCACATCTGTGATAAAAAGGATATATTAATCCCTTATTTGTCAAAGTAATATGTGCTCTTATACAGAAGGTATTATTTGAGCAAATGCTGATGGTGGGTGTGATGATGCTTTGTGATGACAATGACAACCTTATGATGCATTTTTATAACACTGGAAGTTACTCCCCATGTCTTTAGACTCAAAACTTCCTAGTCTTGCATATTTTAACCCTCTGTTAATTAGATAGTTTCCACCCTTAATTTTTTTTCTAAAAGCCACAAGTCTGTTTGAAGTTTGTTCAGAGCAAGAACTGAGCACAGTGGGTTTTAACATTGTACAAAGCATTGCTATAATTTAAAACATATTTTATATCAGTTATTTTAAATTACATGTTCCTGAAGATATGTCATCATTTTTGTAAACCTCAGTAAAATATTCTTTTTTTTTCAAAGAGTTACTTGTAAAGTTTATACAATTATGTAGTCTGAGATAAAGTTCAAAGACTCAAGGATAAATATCATTCAAATTTACAGAAACCTACAGTCCAGATCCTTGATAGTCTTAAAAAGACATTACTTCACTGAAATTAATGGAGCTATACAGACTCAGAAACTGTACTGGAATGTTTATCTAAAGATAATGTAAAAATCTTTCATCTTGAAATTGAGTAAAGTAGTTCATAAATATAGGCTTTCCTTCAAGACTTTTGGTATGAGTGTAATTTTCATTTGAATGAGGACAAAAGGGCTGCTCTCAGCATAAATTAGAGATAAAACAGGAACAGGAAAAAAGGACAATTAGAAAGATACACTGACAACTGATAAAAATTGAGTACAATTGAGATATATTCATTAAATAAACCCTGAGTGGAGTTCTTATGTGCTACTAAAATATCAGGACCTAAGGTTTATTTCTGAATTATTTTTCTACACACATTTTTTTATATATTAAAAAGTCCTCTTCACACCTGTAAATGAATTTATTTTAAAGTCAGAATGGGATTATTATGATCACTAATTCTGAACTTTTATATAAGGCCTGATCCATCTTCTGAAGCAAAATAATACAATTTCCTCCTGTATTTTTATCTGGTTTTGTTTAAACATTATTTTTTAAAAGTGAGATGTGGATTTCACTGGGAACAATGTCTCACCCTATGATTTAACTGTAGGGCAACCTCAGGCACAAATTCCTGCTATTCTTTTATCTCTATTATTTGGAGAATGGGTAATGTTTTGTGGGATAGGTTTTCCAAAGCTTTTCAGTGCTTGCATTTCACATGCCAGACTATTTTTGGTTCCTGTAAACGTTTATTCAGAAGTGCTTATAGATTAATTTCTAAAATGGTTCTGAAAGAATTCCACATTTTAATTGGCATGTTGAATAAGTAAGTTGTGTCTCTCATAGACTGCTATAATAATTATTAAACATGATTGAATACATATTTCTGAAAATGAGGACAACACTCAGACTTCCAGCTATGAAATGTATGCTGCTTTTAGCCAGTTATTTGTCTGATTTTGCTATATCAATGTGCCATTTGACATAAAAAAGACAGAGGCATATTCCTTATTCAGTTAATCATACATATATATACACACATAAAATATTTCTCCTAAAGGAACAAGTTCTGTTGACACATTCAGGCCCAAGTACAATATGTTCATTTTAAAACCAAATTCAAGGAGTCTAGCTTTGATTCTGGATGAAATTATGTGGAGAAATTTTGTATTTGTAAACCAATTGTCAAATTCAGTGAGAATGCAGAGAATTGAGAGGATAGTAATTTGACCAGGGTGGCAATAAAGGTGCTTTGGATCTCATAGTGAATCACTTAGTCTGGAGGCCCCTTTAAATGTTGGCAACAGTGCCTCTACAGTGAAGCTTGTAGGCAGTCTTTGAGCATTTTATTCTGGCAGCTAATAATAAATCCACTGTGTATTTTATCAGCCCTGATATTCCATGGATAATGGCCAAAGAGAAAAGCATTTCTCTACCATGTGCATCTACTTAAAAGCTGGAACAAATCTTCATTTTTATTAGGAGAGTCACTCACTCATGGCCTTCATTTTTACACAGCAAGTGCACATTATTTTGTGGAGTATTTCTATGGATTATGCTCTTTCTTGAAAATTCTACATTAGGAAGGTGATACTTTATTAATATCAAATGAAACCTTGTTAACCACTTAAAAGCTAAAATGGAATGAAATTCTGTAACTGTGTCTTTTGTACCTAGCATATGGATCACTTTTTCATATGCTACACAGCATCTAAGGTAATTTAAACAAATTTTATACTGCCTTATGATGCAATGAAATAAATAAGTGGAATGATAATCATGGTGATTGTCTAAGTATGAAGACTGGAGAACTGAGACAGGAACCATTTGCTAAATTCTGGGAGACTTTTCATAATAATAATTCATTTACTGAGTTTTAAGTGATTTATCATCTGTGGAAATGACAAAATTCAGAAATGCCAAGTGAGGAAAAATTGTGCCATGAAACTGAAAACTATTGGAACCCAATGCTGGGCCTATGAAGAGTTATTACCAGAGTTGTGTGACATTTTGGGATTGTGTGCTAAGTGTATATGGATTATTTTGAAAAGCACTGGTTTGAATTTGTAAAGATTCATATGCAATTCTAGTTAAACAAGTCTACTCACACCACCTGGAAACTCCATGAATGATGCAGAGCAATCCTCTGTATTTTATTAATACAGTACCCGAACAGATTGGAATGTTTATCAGTACTGTTAAATACTGGATTGTTTGACAAACAGGCAGGAAGGCATGACTTCAGGCAAGTATTTCATTATAATTTTTGTGTCTATTTAATGTGCTTTGAGCTATTTTAATTAGGCAGATTATACATCTATAGCTAGAAATTGGAAGAACAGCATTTGAAAAGAACAGGCTAAAAATATAAGATTTTCTTACACCACAGCAAATGCCAAAGCTAAATGAGTTAAGATGACTATAAAGGAAATGCTGGTCTATTATATGCATCCTGGTGTTCAGGAACTCTGAATATTTTTAAGCTGTAGCGTTGTTTTAAGCGTGAGACTTACTACTGGTGTGTGTCTATCTGGCTTCAATCAAACATGAAATGAACTTATATCTTCTTGCAAAAGATTATGTAGATGAGCCATTATAATGTTAATGGTAAACCAGGTCATAAGAGAAGAAAATAAAAAATTACTCATGTTCCTAAAATATACTATGATTTTTGAAAATCTTGAAAATAATATTGTTTCCAGCATCTCACAATAATAAATCCAAAGTGGATCTCCTGGTAGATGAGAATCTTCAAGCTATGAAATAATTTAGGTTTGCCATTTTCAGGAACCATGAATTTTCATTTGATCTTGATCTTAAGCCTGTACAGACTTTGCCATAGTACTTTTCATGAGAGAGTAATTCATTATCCTTAATAAAGGAACACTGACTGGGAGTCATTTGTTCTTCTCTGACTCCATTACAGATATGACTTAATTAAACCTGTCTTTTCATAGCTAAATCGAGATGAGATGAATCCCACTTTTGCTGAGTTTCTCAAAACCTATACCAAAAATCTTCCTGATGGAGCTTATTCTATCTGTACTCCTAAGACAGGAGCTTGAAAATGATAAATGCTGCAGAACTATGACATTTTGATTTTTTTCCCTCCTGGACTGCTGTTGAAACATTCACATGAGTTTCTACCTTATGAAGTTTATCCAGGCAGAGCATGGTAGGATCATTATCTATGCTGAAATATCAGAGATAATATTAATGCCATGGACAGAAACACTGAACATAAAATAAAAAAGTTTCCAAAGCATTGTGAATAGAATATATGTTTTCACCATTTTGCCCTGGCATCAGTTCAGTTTCACCTATATGGTATTGGTGATGTAAATCATTGTTCTACCTCCTCTAAGTAATAAATTATATATGTGTTTGCGCATATAAATGTTGTGTGCATGGAGTACTATATCTATACATTTCCAAAGAGGAACATGCTATCTCTCATGGAATATCTGTGATTAAATCAAGAGCTTTTAGTACATTATAACAAAGTTTTAAAGTATTGTATATATAGATATATTTATAAAGTACTAAACATCTTCATTCGATCACAGCTGCTCCATTTGGTGTGCAGATGTACTTGCATTTTAATCTGCAAAGCCTCAGGTTTGTGAAAACTTTGACTGGTGAAATTATGAAAAACATATTTCAAGGTTTTATCTTCCCATTGCTTAAGAAATGCTATGAAACATGATGTGAGATGTGGAATGTTCCATCAAGTTGTATAAATAAGTGAAACCATTTGTCCTTCTGATCCCCTTGCATGTAAATGCTGTCAGGATAAAATGGCTGTTAAGAAAATGGAACATAATTAGACCTGACTTATTCTAAATACCCTCAGTATAACTCAAACTAAGGAAGCTTAATATTTGAGAGTAGGCAATTAAGATAGGAGTCTTTTTCCTTAACATATACCCCTCAATATTTTTTTTTGCCAAGCAGTTTGAATTGTTTATATTCTGTAGAGCTTCTGAATATAATATGACAGGAAAATCCTGGCATTCACTGGGGCACTGGTAGTTTAATGTGACTGCTACTACAAGAGAAAAGTCTGCAATAATTCTGCTACTCCTCTGGAAAGAAATCTTTAAACCAACA